>NW_027472580.1:64431347-65794410 GCF_030347505.1 Rhynchophorus ferrugineus | reverse complement strand
ATTTGTACAATTTTGCGACCCCAGTTAGAAACAGACTCTAAGGTGTAAAATTTCGATTCCCCATATCTCGGAAACTATAAGAGATAATGCAATATGGCAATCGGCAACGTAATTAGCATGCCGAATATTACTTGGAATGTGAATTGGAGCCGAAAATCGCTAATTCATAAGACCATTTTACAATTCTGGCCCAATTTAGAAGCAGAGCCAATATTGTAAGTATGTCGATAGTCCATATCTCGAAAACTATAAGAGATAATGCAATTTGGCAATCGGCAACGTAACTAGCATGCCGAATATTACTTGGAATGTGAATTGGAGCGAAATCGCTATTTATATAAGACCATTTTACAATTTTGACCCCAGTTAGAAATCAGACTCACAGGTGTAAAATTTCGATTGCCCATATCTCGGAAACTATAAGAGATAATGCAATTTGGCAATCGGCAACGTAATTAGCATGCCGAATATTACTTGGAATGTGAATTGGAGCGAAATCGCTAATTCATAAGACCATTTTTACAATTTTGACCCCAGTTAGAAACAGACTCTAAGGTGTAAAATTTCGATTGCCCATAACTCGGAAACTATAAGAGATAATGCAATTTGGCAATCGGCAACGTAATTAGCATGCCGAATATTGCTTGAAATGTGAATTGGAACGAAATCGCTAATTCATAAGACCATTTTACAATATTGGGCCAAGTTAGAAGCACAGTCAATATTGTAAGATGTCGATAGTCCATATCTTGGAAACTATAAGAGATAATGCAATTTGGCAATCGCGCAATTGTAATTAGCATGCCGAATATTACTTGGAACGTGAATTGGAACGAAATCGCTAATTGATAAGACCATTATACAATTTTGACCCCCAGTTAGAAACAAAGCCAATATTGTCAGATGTCGATAGTCCATATCTCGGAAACTATAAGTGATAATGCAATTTGGTAATCGGCAACGTAATTAGCATGCCGAATATTACTTGGAATGTGATTTGGAACGAAATCGCTAATTCGTAAGACCATTTTACAATTCTGGCCCAAGTTAGAAGCAGAGCCAATATTGTAAGATGTCGATAGTCCATATCATCGGAAACTATAAGAGATAATGCAATTTGGCAATCGGCAAACGTAATTAGCATGCCGAATATTACTTGGAATGTGAATTGGAGCGAAATCGCGCTAATTCATAAGACCTTTACAATTTTGACCCCAGTTAGAAACAGACTCTAAGGTGTAAAAATTTCGATTGCCCATAACTCGGAAACTATAAGAGGATAATGCAATTTGGCAATCGGCAACGTAATTAGCATGCCGAATATTGCTTGAAATGTGAATTGGAACGAAATCGCTAATTCATAAGACCATTTTACAATATTTGGGCCAAGTTAGAAGCACAGTCAATATTGTAAGATGTCGATAGTCCATATCTTGGAAACTCATAGAAGATAATGCAATTTGGCAATCGGCAATGTAATTAGCATGCCGAATATTACTTGGAACGTGAATTGGAACGAAATCGCTAATTGATAAGACCATTTTACAATTTTGACCCCCAGTTAGAAACAAAGCCGAATATTGTCAGATGTCGATAAGTCCATATCTCGGAAACTATAAGAGATAATGCAATTTGGTAATCGGCAACGTAATTAGCATGCCGAATATTACTTGGAATGTGAATTGGAACGAAATCGCTAATTCGTAAGGACCATTTTACAATTCTGGCCCAAGTTAGAAGCAGAGCCAATATTGTAAGATGTCGATAGTCCATATCTCGGAAAGTATAAGAGATAATGCAATTTGGCAATCGGCAACGTAATTAGCATGCCGAATATTACTTGGAATGTGAATTGGAGCCGAAATCGCTAAATCTCTTAATACCATTTTACAATTTTGACCCCAGTTAGAAACAGACTCTAAGCGTGTAAAATTTCGATTGCCCATAACTCGGAAACTATAAGAGATAATGCCAATTTGGCAGTCGGCAACGTAATTAGCATGCCGAATATTGCTTGAAATGTGAATTGGAACGAAATCGCTAATTCATAAGGACCATTTTACAATATTGGGCCAAGTTAGAAGCACAGTCAATATTGTAAGATGTCGATAGTCCATATCTTGGAAACTATAAGAGATAATGCAATTTGGCAATCGGCAATATAATTAGCATGCCGAATATTACTTGGAACGTGAATTGGAACGAAATCGCTAATTGATAAGACCATTTTACAATTTTGACCCCAGTTAGAAAACAAAGCCAATATTGTCAGATGTCGACTAGTCCATATCTCGGAAACTATAAGAGATAATGCAATTTGGTAATCGGCAACGTAATTAGCATGCCGAATATTACTTGGAATGTGAACTTGGAACGAAATCGCTAATTCGTAAGACCATTTTACAATTCTGGCCCAAGTTAGAAGCAGAGCCAATATTGTAAGATGTCGATAGTCCATATCTCGGAAAGTATAAGAGATAATGCAATTTGGCAATCGGCAACGTAATTAGCATGCCGAATATTACTTGGAATGTGAATTGGAGCGAAATCGCTAATTCTTAATTACCATTTTACAATTTTGAACCCAGTTAGAAAAACAGACTTTAAGGTGTAAAATGTCGATTGCCCATATCTCGGAAACTATAAGAGATAATGCAATTCGGCAATCGCAACGCAATTAGCATGCCGAATATTACTTGGAATGTGAATTGGAGCGGAATGGCTAATTCATAAGACAATTTTACAATTCTGGCCCAAGTTAGAATTAGAGCCAATATTGTAAGATGTCGATAGTCCATATGTCGGAAACTATAAGAGATAATGAAATTTGGCAATCGGCTACGTAATTAGCATGCCGAATATTACTTGGAATGTGAATTGGAGCGAAATCGCTAATTCATAAAGACCATTTTACAATTCTGGCCCAAGTTAGAAGCAGAGCCAATATTGTTAGATGTCGATAGTCCATATCTCGGAAACTATAAGAGATATTGCAATTTGGCAATCGGCAACGTAATTAGCATGCCGAATATTACTTGGAATGTGAAGTGGAGCGAAATCGCTAATTCTTAAGACTATTTTAAAATTTTGGCCCCCAGTTAGAAACAGACTCTAAGGTATAAAAATTTCGATTGCCCATATCTCGGAAACTATAAGAGATAATGCAACTTGGCAATCGGCAACGTAATTAGCATGCCGAATATTACTTGGAATGTGACAATTGGAGCGAAATCGCTCTAATTCATAAGACCATTTTACAATTCTGGCCCAAGTTAGAATCAGAGCCAATATTGTAAGATGTCGATGGTCCATATCTCGGAAACTATAAGAGATAATGCAACTTGGCAATCGGCAACGTAATTAGCATGCCGAATATTACTTGGAATGTGAATTGGAGCCGAAATCGCTAATTCATAAGACCCATTTTACAATTCTGGCCCAAGTTAGAATCAGAGCCAATATTGTAAGATGTCGATGGTCCATATCTCGGAAACTATAAGAGATAATGCAATTTGGTAATCGGCAAACGTAATTAGCATGCCGAATATTACTTGGAATGTGAATTGGAGCGGAATGGCTAATTCATAAGACAATTTTACAATTCTGGCCCAAGTTAGAATTAGAGCCAATATTGTAAGATGTCGATAGTCCATATGTCGGAAACTATAAGAGATAATGAAATTTGGCAATCGGCTACGTAATTAGCATGCCGAATATTACTTGGAATGTGAATTGGAGCGAAATCGCTAATTCATAAGGACCATTTTACAATTCTGGCCCAAGTTAGAAGCAGAGCCAATATTGTTAGATGTCGATAGTCCATATCTCGGAAACTATAAGAGATAATGCAATTTGGCAATCGGCAACGTAATTAGCATGCCGAATATTACTTGGAATGTGAAGTGGAGCGAAATCGCTAATTCCTTAAGACTATTTTAAAATTTTGGCCCCAGTTAGAAAACAGACTCTAAGGTATAAAATTTCGATTGCCCATATCTCGGAAAACTATAAGAGATAATGCAACTTGGCAATCGGCAACGTAATTAGCATGCCGAATATTACTTGGAATGTGAATTGGAGCGAAATCGCTAATTCATAAGACCCATTTTACAATTCTGGCCCAAGTTAGAATCAGAGCCAATATTGTAAGATGTCGATGGTCCATATCTCGGAAACTATAAGAGATAATGCAATTTGGGCAATCGGCAACGTAATTAGCATGCCGAATATTACTTGGAATGTGAATTGGAGCGAAATCGCTAATTCATAAGACCATTTTACAATTCTGGCCCAAGTTAGAAGCCGAGCCAATATTGTAAGATGTCGATAGTCCATATATCGTAAACTATAAGAGATAATGCAATTTGGCAATCGGCAACATAATTAGCATGCCCGAATACTACTTGGAATGTGAATTGGAGCGAATATCGCTAATTCATAAGACCATTTTACAATTTTGACCCCAGTTAGAAGCAGACTCTAAGGTGTAAAATTTCGATTGACCATATCTCGGAAACTATAAGAGATAATGCATTTAGGCAATAGGCAACGTAATTAGCATGCCGAATATTACTTGGAATGTGAATTGGAACCAAATCGCTAATTCATAAGACCATTTTTACAATTCTGGCGCAAGTTAGACGCAGAGCCAGTAATGTAAGATGTCGATAGTCCATATCTTGGAAACTATAAGAGATAATGCAATTTGGCAATCGGCAATGTAATTAGCATGCCGAATATTACTTGGAATGTGAATTGGAACGAAATCGCTAATTCATAAGACCATTTTACAATTTTGACCCCAGTTAGAAACAAAGTCAATATTGTAAGATGTCGATAGTCCATATCTCGGAAACTATAAGAGATAATGCAATTTGGTAATCGGCAACGTAATTAGCATGCCGAATATTACTTGGAATGTGAATTGGAACGAAATCGCTAATTCGTAAGACCATTTTCAACAATTCTGGCCCAAGTTAGAAGCAGAGCCAATATTGTAAGATGTCGATAGTCCATATCTCGGAAACTATAAGAGATAATGCAATTCTGGCAATCGGCAACGTAATTAGCATGCCGAATATTACTTGGAATGTGAATTGGAGCGAAATCGCTAATTCTTAAGACTATTTTACAATTTTGACCCCAGTTAGAAACAGACTCTAAGGTGTAAAATTTCGATTCCCCATATCTCGGAAACTATAAGAGATAATGCAATTTGGCAATCGGCAACGTAATTAGCATGCCGAATATTACTTGGAATGTGAATTGGAGCGAAATCGCTAATTCATAAGACCATTTTACAATTCTGGCCCAAGTTAGAAGCAGAGCCAATATTGTAAGATGTCGATAGTCCATATCTCGAAAAACTATAAGAGATAATTGCAATTTGGCAATCGGCAACGTAACTAGCATGCCGAATATTACTTGGAATGTGAATTGGAGCGAAATCGCTAACTCCTTAATACCATTTTACAACTTTTGAACCCAGTTAGAAAAAGACTTTAAGGTGTAAAATTGTCGATTGCCCCTATCTCGGAAACTATAAGAGATAATGCAATTCGCGCAATCGGCAACGCAATTAGCATGCCGAATATTACTTGGAATGTGAATTGGAGA
Organism: Rhynchophorus ferrugineus; assembly: GCF_030347505.1. Taxonomy (NCBI): domain Eukaryota; kingdom Metazoa; phylum Arthropoda; class Insecta; order Coleoptera; family Curculionidae; genus Rhynchophorus; species Rhynchophorus ferrugineus. Next base: position 65,788,794 of record NW_027472580.1, on the reverse strand, counting down.
GCGGAATGGCTAATTCATAAGACAATTTTACAATTCTGGGCCCAAGTTAGAATTAGAGCCAATATTGTAAGATGTCGATAGTCCATATGTCGGAAACTATAAGAGATAATGAAATTTGGCAATCGGCTACGTAATTAGCATGCCGAATATTACTTGGAATGTGAATTGGAGCGAAATCGCTAATTCATAAGACCATTTTACAATTCTGGCCCAAGTTAGAAGCAGAGCCAATATTGTTAGATGTCGATAGTCCATATCTCGGAAACTATAAGAGATATTGCAATTTGGCAATCGGCAACGTAATTAGCATGCCGAATATTACTTGGAATGCTGAAGTGGAGCGAAATCGCTAATTCTTAAGACTATTTTAAAATTTTGGCCCCAGTTAGAAACAGACTCTAAGGTATAAAATTTCGATTGCCCATATCTCGGAAACTATAAGAGATAATGCAACTTGGCAATCGGCAACGTAATTAGCATGCCGAATATTACTTGGAATGTGAATTGGAGCGAAATCGCTAATTCATAAGACCATTTTACAATTCTGGCCCAAGTTAGAATCAGAGCCAATATTGTAAGATATCGATGGTCCATATCCTCGGAAACTATAAGAGATAATGCAATTTGGCAATCGGCCAACGTAATTAGCATGCCGAATATTACTTGGAATGTGAATTGGAGCGAAATCGCTAATTCATAAGACCATTTTACAATTCTGGCCCAAGTTAGAAGCCGAGCCAATATTGTAAGATGTCGATAGTCCATATCTCGTAAACTATAAGAGATAATGCAATTTGGCAATCGGCAACATAATTAGCATGCCGAATACTACTTGGAATGTGAATTGGAGCGAAATCGCTAATTCATAAGACCATTTTACAATTTTGACCCCAGTTAGAAGCAGACTCTAAGGTGTAAAACTTCGATTGACCATATCTCGGAAACTATAAGAGATAATGCATTTTGGCAATAGGCAACGTAATTAGCATGCCGAATATTACTTGGAATGTGAATTGGAACCAAATCGCTAATTCATAAGACCATTTTACAATTCTGGCGCAAGTTAGAAGCAGAGCCAGTAAAGTAAGATGTCGATAGTCCATTACTCGGAAACTATAAGAGATAATGCAATTTGGCAATCGGCAACGTAATTGACATGCCGAATATTACTTGGAATGTGAGTTGGAACGAAATCGCTAATTCATAAGACCATTTTACAATATTGGCCCAAGTTAGAAGCAGAGTCAATATTGTAAGATGTCGATAGTCCCATATCTCGGAAACTATAAGAGATAATGCAATTTGGCAATCGGCAACGTAATTAGCATGCCGAATATTACTTGGAATGTGAATTGGAACGAAATCGCTAATTCGTAAGACCATTTTACAATTCTGGCCCAAGTTAGAAGCAGAGCCAATATTGTAAGATGTCGATAGTCCATATCGCGGAAACTATAAGAGATAATGCAATTTGGCAATCGGCAACGTAATTAGCATGCCGAATATTGCTTGAAATGTGAATTGGAACGAAATCGCTAATTCATAAGACCATTTTACAATATTGGGCCAAGTTAGAAGCACAGTCAATATTGTAAGATGTCGATAGTCCATATCTTGGAAACTATAAGAGATAATGCAATTTGGCAATCGGCAATGTAATTAGCATGCCGAATATTACTTGGAACGTGAATTGGAACGAAATCGCTAATTGATAAGACCATTATACAATTTTGACCCCAGTTAGAAACAAAGCCAATATTGTCAGATGTCGATAGTCCATATCTCGGAAACTATAAGTGATAATGCAATTTGGTAATCGGCAACGTAATTAGCATGCCGAATATTACTTGGAATGTGATTTGGAACGAAATCGCTAATTCGTAAGACCATTTTACAATTCTGGCCCAAGTTAGAAGCAGAGCCAATATTGCAAGATGTCGATAGTCCATATCTCGGAAACTATAAGAGATAATGCAATTTGGCAATCGGCAACGTAATTAGCATGCCGAATATTACTTGAAATGTGAATTGGAACGAAATCGCTAATTCATAAGACCATTTTACAATATTGGGCCAAGTTAGAAGCAGAGTCAATATTGTAAGATGTCGATAGTCCATATCTCGGAAACTATAAGAGATAATGCAATTTGGCAATCGGCAATGTAATTAGCATGCCGAATATTACTTGGAACGTGAATTGGAACGAAATCGCTAATTGATAAGACCATTTTACAATTTTGACCCCAGTTAGAAACAAAGCCAATATTGTCAGATGTCGATAGTCCATATCTCGGAAACTATAAGAGATAATGCAATTTGGTAATCGGCAACGTAATTAGCATGCCGAATATTACTTGGAATGTGAATTGGAACGAAATCGCTAATTCGTAAGACCATTTTACAATTCTGGCCCAAGTTAGAAGCAGAGCCAATATTGTAAGATGTCGATAGTCCATATCTCGGAAACTATAAGAGATAATGCAATTTGGCAATCGGCAACGTAATTAGCATGCCGAATATTACTTGGAATGTGAATTGGAGCGAAATCGCTAATTCTTAATACCATTTTACAATTTTGACCCCAGTTAGAAAAAGACTTTTAGGTGTAAAATGTCGATTGCCCATATCTCGGAAACTATAAGAGATAATGCAATTCGGCAATCGGCAACGCAATTAGCATGCCGAATATTACTTGGAATGTGAATTGGAGCGGAATGGCTAATTCATAAGACAATTTTACAATTCTGGCCCAAGTTAGAATTAGAGCCAATATTGTAAGATGTCGATAGTCCATATGTCGGAAACTATAAGAGATAATGAAATTTGGCAATCGGCTACGTAATTAGCATGCCGAATATTACTTGGAATGTGAAATGGAACGAAATCGCTAATTCATAAGACCGTTTTACAATTTTGGCCCAAGTTAGAAGCAGAGCCAATATTGTAAAATGTCGATAGTCCATATCTCGGAAACTATAAGAGATAATGCATTTTGGCAATAGGCAACGTAATTAGCATGCCGAACATTACTTGGAATGTGAATTGGAACGAAATCGCTAATTCATAAGACCGTTTTACAATTTTGGCCCAAGTTAGAAGCAGAGCCAATATTGTAAAATGTCGATAGTCCATATCTCGGAAACTATAAGAGATAATGCATTTTGGCAATAGGCAACGTAATTAGCATGCCGAACATTACTTGGAATGTGAATTGGAACCAAATCGCTAATTCATAAGACCATTTTACAATTCTGGCGCAAATTAGAAGCAGAGCCAGTAAAGTAAGATGTCGATAGTCCATTACTCGGAAACTATAAGAGATAATGCAATTTGGCAATCGGCAACGTAATTGGCATGCCGAATATTACTTGGAATGTGAATTGGAACGAGATCGCTAATTCATAAGACCATTTTACAATATTGGCCCAAGTTAGAAGCAGAGTCAATATTGTAAGATGTCGATAGTCCATATCTCGGAAACTATAAGAGATAATGCAATTTGGCAATCGGCAACGTAATTAGCATGCCGAATATTACTTGGAATGTGAATTGGAACGAAATCGCTAATTCGTAAGACCATTTTACAATTCTGGCAAAAGTTAGAAGCAGAGCCAATATTGTAAGAAGTCGATAGTCCATATCTCCGAAACTAAAAGAGATAATGCAATTTGGCAATCGGCAACATAATTAGCATGCCGAATACTACTTGGAATGTGAATTGGAGCGAAATCGCTAATTCATAAGACCATTTTACAATTTTGACCCCAGTTAGAAGCAGACTCTAAGGTGTAAAATTTCGATAGTCCATATCTCGGAAACTATAAGAGATAATGCAATTTGACAATCGGCAACGTAATTAGCATGCCGAATATTACTTGGAATGTGAATTGGAACGAAATCGCTAATTCGTAAGACCATTTTACAATTCTGGCCCAAGTTAGAAGCAGAGCCAATATTGTAAGATGTCGATAGTCCATATCTCGGAAACTATAAGAGATAATGCAATTTGGCAATCGGCAACGTAATTAGCATGCCGAATATTACTTGGAATGTGAATTGGAGCGAAATCGCTAATTCTTAAGACTATTTTACAATTTTGACCCCAGTTAGAAACAGACTCTAAGGTGTAAAATTTCGATTGCCCATATCTCGGAAACTATAAGAGATAATGCAATTTGGCAATCGGCAACGTAATTAGCATGCCGAATATTACTTGGAATGTGAATTGGAGCGAAATCGCTAATTCATAAGACCATTTTACAATTTTGACCCCAGTTAGAAACAGACTCTAAGGTGTAAAATTTCGATTGCCCATAACTCGGAAACTATAAGAGATAATGCAATTTGGCAATCGGCAACGTAATTAGCATGCCGAATATTGCTTGAAATGTGAATTGGAACGAAATCGCTAATTCATAAGACCATTTTACAATATTGGGCCAAGTTAGAAGCACAGTCAATATTGTAAGATGTCGATAGTCCATATCTTGGAAACTATAAGGGATAATGCAATTTGGCAATCGGCAACGTAATTAGCATGCCGAATATTACTTGGAATGTGAATTGGAGCGAAATCGCTAATTGATAAGACCATTTTACAATTCTGGCCCAATTTAGAAGCAGAGCCAATATTGTAAGATGTCGATAGTCCATATCTCGAAAACTATAAGAGATAATGCAATTTGGCAATCGGCAACGTAACTAGCATGCCGAATATTACTTGGAATGTGAATTGGAGCGAAATCGCTATTTTATAAGACCATTTTACAATTTTGACCCCAGTTAGAAACAGCCTCTAAGGTGTAAAATTTCGATTGCCCATATCTCGGAAACTATAAGAGATAATGCAATTTGGCAATCGGCAACGTAATTAGCATGCCGAATATTACTTGGAATGTGAATTGGAGCGAAATCGCTAATTCATAAGACCATTTTACAATTTTGACCCCAGTTAGAAACAGACTCTAAGGTGTAAAATTTCGATTGCCCATAACTCGGAAACTATAAGAGATAATGCAATTTGGCAATCGGCAACGTAATTAGCATGCCGAATATTGCTTGAAATGTGAATTGGAACGAAATCGCTAATTCATAAGACCATTTTACAATATTGGGCCAAGTTAGAAGCACAGTCAATATTGTAAGATGTCGATAGTCCATATCTTGGAAACTATAAGAGATAATGCAATTTGGCAATCGGCAATGTAATTAGCATGCCGAATATTACTTGGAACGTGAATTGGAACGAAATCGCTAATTGATAAGACCATTTTACAATTTTGACCCCAGTTAGAAACAAAGCCAATATTGTCAGATGTCGATAGTTCATATCTCGGAAACTATAAGAGATAATGCAATTTGGTAATCGGCAACGTAATTAGCATGCCGAATATTACTTGGAATGTGAATTGGAACGAAATCGCTAATTCGTAAGACCATTTTACAATTCTGGCCCAAGTTAGAAGCAGAGCCAATATTGTAAGATGTCGATAGTCCATATCTCGGAAACTATAAGAGATAATGCAATTTGGCAATCGGCAACGTAATTAGCATGCCGAATATTACTTGGAATGTGAATTGGAGCGAAATCGCTAATTCTTAATACCATTTTACAATTTTGACCCCAGTTAGAAAAAGACTTTAAGGTGTAAAATGTCGATTGCCCATATCTCGGAAACTATAAGAGATAATGCAATTTGGCAATCGGCAACGCAATTAGCATACCGAATATTACTTGGAATGCGAATTGGAGCGGAATGGCTAATTCATAAGACAATTTTACAATTCTGGCCCAAGTTAGAATTAGAGCCAATATTGTAAGATGTCGATAGTCCATATGTCGGAAACTATAAGAGATAATGCAATTTGGCAATCGGCAACGTAATTAGCATGCCGAATATTACTTGGAATGTGAATTGGAGCGAAATCGCTAATTCATAAGACCATTTTACAATTCTGGCCCAAGTTAGAAGCCGAGCCAATATTGTAAGATGTCGATAGTCCATATCTCGTAAACTATAAGAGATAATGCAATTTGGCAATCGGCAACATAATTAGCATGCCGAATACTACTTGGAATGTGAATTGGAGCGAAATCGCTAATTCATAAGACCATTTTACAATTTTGACCCCAGTTAGAAGCAGACTCTAAGGTGTAAAATTTCGATTGACCATATCTCGGAAACTATAAGAGATAATGAAATTCGGCAATCGGCAATGTAATTAGCATGCCGAATATTACTTGGAATGTGAAATGGAACGAAATCGCTAATTCATAAGACCGTTTTACAATTTTGGCCCAAGTTAGAAGCAGAGCCAATATTGTAAAATGTCGATAGTCCATATCTCGGAAACTATAAGAGATAATGCATTTTGGCAATAGGCAACGTAATTAGCATGCCGAATATTACTTGGAATGTGAATTGGAACCAAATCGCTAATTCATAAGACCATTTTACAATTCTGGCGCAAGTTAGAAGCAGAGCCAGTAAAGTAAGATGTCGATAGTCCATTACTCGGAAACTATAAGAGATAATGCAATTTGGCAATCGGCAACGTAATTGACATGCCGAATATTACTTGGAATGTGAGTTGGAACGAAATCGCTAATTCATAAGACCATTTTACAATATTGGCAGAAGTTAGAAGCAGAGTCAATATTGTAAAATGTCGATAGTCCATATCTCGGAAACTATAAGAGATAAAGCATTTTGGCAATAGGCAACGTAATTAGCATGCCGAATATTACTTGGAATGTGAATTGGAACGAAATCGCTAATTCGTAAGACCATTTTACAATTCTGGCCCAAGTTAGAAGCAGAGCCAATATTGTAAGATGTCGATAGTCCATATCTCGGAAACTATAAGAGATAATGCAATTTGGCAATCGGCAACGTAATTAGCATGCCGAATATTACTTGGAATGTGAATTGGAGCGAAATCGCTAATTCTTAAGACTATTTTACAATTTTGACCCCAGTTAGAAACAGACTCTAAGGTGTAAAATTTCGATTCCCCATATCTCGGAAACTATAAGAGATAATGCAATATGGCAATCGGCAACGTAATTAGCATGCCGAATATTACTTGGAATGTGAATTGGAGCGAAATCGCTAATTCATAAGACCATTTTACAATTCTGGCCCAATTTAGAAGCAGAGCCAATATTGTAAGATGTCGATAGTCCATATCTCGAAAACTATAAGAGATAATGCAATTTGGCAATCGGCAACGTAACTAGCATGCCGAATATTACTTGGAATGTGAATTGGAGCGAAATCGCTATTTTATAAGACCATTTTACAATTTTGACCCCAGTTAGAAACAGACTCTAAGGTGTAAAATTTCGATTGCCCATATCTCGGAAACTATAAGAGATAATGCAATTTGGCAATCGGCAACGTAATTAGCATGCCGAATATTACTTGGAATGTGAATTGGAGCGAAATCGCTAATTCATAAGACCATTTTACAATTTTGACCCCAGTTAGAAACAGACTCTAAGGTGTAAAATTTCGATTGCCCATAACTCGGAAACTATAAGAGATAATGCAATTTGGCAATCGGCAACGTAATTAGCATGCCGAATATTGCTTGAAATGTGAATTGGAACGAAATCGCTAATTCATAAGACCATTTTACAATATTGGGCCAAGTTAGAAGCACAGTCAATATTGTAAGATGTCGATAGTCCATATCTTGGAAACTATAAGAGGTAATGCAATTTGGCAATCGGCAATGTAATTAGCATGCCGAATATTACTTGGAACGTGAATTGGAACGAAATCGCTAATTGATAAGACCATTTTACAATTTTGACCCCAGTTAGAAACAAAGCCAATATTGTCAGATGTCGATAGTCCATATCTCGGAAACTATAAGAGATAATGCAATTTGGTAATCGGCAACGTAATTAGCATGCCGAATATTACTTGGAATCTGAATTGGAACGAAATCGCTAATTCGTAAGACCATTTTACAATTCTGGCCCAAGTTAGAAGCAGAGCCAATATTGTAAGATGTCGATAGTCCATATCTCGGAAACTATAAGAGATAATGCAATTTGGCAATCGGCAACGTAATTAGCATGCCGAATATTACTTGGAATGTGAAATGGAACGAAATCGCTAATTCATAAGACCATTTTACAATTCTGGCCCAAGTTAGAAACAGACTCTAAGGTGTAAAATTTCGATTGCCCATATCTCGGAAACTATAAGAGATAATGCAATTTGGCAATCGGCAACGTAATTAGCATGCCGAATATTACTTGGAATGTGAATTGGAGCGAAATCGCTAATTCATTAGACCATTTTACAATTTTGACCCCAGTTAGAAACAGACTCTAAGGTGTAAAATTTCGATTGCCCATAACTCGGAAACTATAAGAGATAATGCAATTTGGCAATCGGCAACGTAATTAGCATGCCGAATATTGCTTGAAATGTGAATTGGAACGAAATCGCTAATTCATAAGACCATTTTACAATATTGGGCCAAGTTAGAAGCACAGTCAATATTGTAAGATGTCGATAGTCCATATCTTGGAAACTATAAGAGATAATGCAATTTGGCAATCGGCAATGTAATTAGCATGCCGAATATTACTTGGAACGTGAATTGGAACGAAATCGCTAATTGATAAGACCATTATACAATTTTGACCCCAGTTAGAAACAAAGCCAATATTGTCAGATGTCGATAGTCCATATCTCGGAAACTATAAGTGATAATGCAATTTGGTAATCGGCAACGTAATTAGCATGCCGAATATTACTTGGAATGTGATTTGGAACGAAATCGCTAATTCGTAAGACCATTTTACAATTCTGGCCCAAGTTAGAAGCAGAGCCAATATTGCAAGATGTCGATAGTCCATATCTCGGAAACTATAAGAGATAATGCAATTTGGCAATCGGCAACGTAATTAGCATGCCGAATATTACTTGAAATGTGAATTGGAACGAAATCGCTAATTCATAAGACCATTTTACAATATTGGGCCAAGTTAGAAGCACAGTCAATATTGTAAGATGTCGATAGTCCATATCTTGGAAACTATAAGAGATAATGCAATTTGGCAATCGGCAATGTAATTAGCATGCCGAATATTACTTGGAACGTGAATTGGAACGAAATCGCTAATTGATAAGACCATTTTACAATTTTGACCCCAGTTAGAAACAAAGCCAATATTGTCAGATGTCGATAGTCCATATCTCGGAAACTATAAGAGATAATGCAATTTGGTAATCGGCAACGTAATTAGCATGCCGAATATTACTTGGAATGTGAATTGGAACGAAATCGCTAATTCGTAAGACCATTTTACAATTCTGGCCCAAGTTAGAAGCAGAGCCAATATTGTAAGATGTCGATAGTCCATATCTCGGAAACTATAAGAGATAATGCAATTTGGCAATCGGCAACGTAATTAGCATGCCGAATATTACTTGGAATGTGAATTGAAGCGAAATCGCTAATTCATAAGACCATTTTACAATTTTGACCCCAGTTAGAAACAGACTCTAAGGTGTAAAATTTCGATTGCCCATAACTCGGAAACTATAAGAGATAATGCAATTTGGCAATCGGCAACGTAATTAGCATGCCGAATATTGCTTGAAATGTGAATTGGAACGAAATCGCTAATTCATAAGACCATTTTACAATATTGGGCCAAGTTAGAAGCACAGTCAATATTGTAAGATGTCGATAGTCCATATCTTGGAAACTATAAGAGATAATGCAATTTGGCAATCGGCAATGTAATTAGCATGCCGAATATTACTTGGAACGTGAATTGGAACGAAATCGCTAATTGATAAGACCATTTTACAATTTTGACCCCAGTTAGAAACAAAGCCAATATTGTCAGATGTCGATAGTCCATATCTCGGAAACTATAAGAGATAATGCAATTTGGTAATCGGCAACGTAATTAGCATGCCGAATATTACTTGGAATCTGAATTGGAACGAAATCGCTAATTCGTAAGACCATTTTACAATTCTGGCCCAAGTTAGAAGCAGAGCCAATATTGTAAGATGTCGATAGTCCATATCTCGGAAACTATAAGAGATAATGCAATTTGGCAATCGGCAACGTAATTAGCATGCCGAATATTACTTGGAATGTGAAATGGAACGAAATCGCTAATTCATAAGACCGTTTTACAATTTTGGCCCAAGTTCGAAACAAAGCCAATATTGTAAGATGTCGATAGTCCATATGTCGGAAACTATAAGAGATAATGAAATTTGGCAATCGGCTACGTAATTAGCATGCCGAATATTACTTGGAATGTGAAATGGAACGAAATCGCTAATTCATAAGACCGTTTTACAATTTTGGCCCAAGTTAGAAGCAGAGCCAATATTGTAAAATGTCGATAGTCCATATCTCGGAAACTATAAGAGATAATGCATTTTGGCAATAGGCAACGTAATTAGCATGCCGAACATTACTTGGAATGTGAATTGGAACGAAATCGCTAATTCATAAGACCGTTTTACAATTTTGGCCCAAGTTAGAAGCAGAGCCAATATTGTAAAATGTCGATAGTCCATATCTCGGAAACTATAAGAGATAATGCATTTTGGCAATAGGCAACGTAATTAGCATGCCGAACATTACTTGGAATGTGAATTGGAACCAAATCGCTAATTCATAAGACCATTTTACAATTCTGGCGCAAATTAGAAGCAGAGCCAGTAAAGTAAGATGTCGATAGTCCATTACTCGGAAACTATAAGAGATAATGCAATTTGGCAATCGGCAACGTAATTGGCATGCCGAATATTACTTGGAATGTGAATTGGAACGAGATCGCTAATTCATAAGACCATTTTACAATATTGGCCCAAGTTAGAAGCAGAGTCAATATTGTAAGATGTCGATAGTCCATATCTCGGAAACTATAAGAGATAATGCAATTTGGCAATCGGCAACGTAATTAGCATGCCGAATATTACTTGGAATGTGAATTGGAACGAAATCGCTAATTCGTAAGACCATTTTACAATTCTGGCAAAAGTTAGAAGCAGAGCCAATATTGTAAGAAGTCGATAGTCCATATCTCCGAAACTAAAAGAGATAATGCAATTTGGCAATCGGCAACATAATTAGCATGCCGAATACTACTTGGAATGTGAATTGGAGCGAAATCGCTAATTCATAAGACCATTTTACAATTTTGACCCCAGTTAGAAGCAGACTCTAAGGTGTAAAATTTCGATAGTCCATATCTCGGAAACTATAAGAGATAATGCAATTTGGCAATCGGCAACGTAATTAGCATGCCGAATATTACTTGGAATGTGAATTGGAACGAAATCGCTAATTCGTAAGACCATTTTACAATTCTGGCCCAAGTTAGAAGCAGAGCCAATATTGTAAGATGTCGATAGTCCATATCTCGGAAACTATAAGAGATAATGCAATTTGGCAATCGGCAACGTAATTAGCATGCCGAATATTACTTGGAATGTGAATTGGAGCGAAATCGCTAATTCTTAAGACTATTTTACAACTTTGACCCCAGTTAGAAACAGACTCTAAGGTGTAAAATTTCGATTGCCCATATCTCGGAAACTATAAGAGATAATGCAATTTGGCAATCGGCAACGTAATTAGCATGCCGAATATTACTTGGAATGTGAATTCCAGCGAAATCGCTAATTCATAAGACCATTTTACAATTTTGACCCCAGTTAGAAACAGACTCTAAGGTGTAAAATTTCGATTGCCCATAACTCGGAAACTATAAGAGATAATGCAATTTGGCAATCGGCAACGTAATTAGCATGCCGAATATTACTTGGAATGTGAATTGGAGCGAAATCGCTAATTGATAAGACCATTTTACAATTCTGGCCCAATTTAGAAGCAGAGCCAATATTGTAAGATGTCGATAGTCCATATCTCGAAAACTATAAGAGATAATGCAATTTGGCAATCGGCAACGTAACTAGCATGCCGAATATTACTTGGAATGTGAATTGGAGCGAAATCGCTATTTTATAAGACCATTTTACAATTTTGACCCCAGTTAGAAACAGCCTCTAAGGTGTAAAATTTCGATTGCCCATATCTCGGAAACTATAAGAGATAATGCAATTTGGCAATCGGCAACGTAATTAGCATGCCGAATATTACTTGGAATGTGAATTGGAGCGAAATCGCTAATTCATAAGACCATTTTACAATTTTGACCCCAGTTAGAAACAGACTCTAAGGTGTAAAATTTCGATTGCCCATAACTCGGAAACTATAAGAGATAATGCAATTTGGCAATCGGCAACGTAATTAGCATGCCGAATATTGCTTGAAATGTGAATTGGAACGAAATCGCTAATTCATAAGACCATTTTACAATATTGGGCCAAGTTAGAAGCACAGTCAATATTGTAAGATGTCGATAGTCCATATCTTGGAAACTATAAGAGATAATGCAATTTGGCAATCGGCAATGTAATTAGCATGCCGAATATTACTTGGAACGTGAATTGGAACGAAATCGCTAATTGATAAGACCATTTTACAATTTTGACCCCAGTTAGAAACAAAGCCAATATTGTCAGATGTCGATAGTTCATATCTCGGAAACTATAAGAGATAATGCAATTTGGTAATCGGCAACGTAATTAGCATGCCGAATATTACTTGGAATGTGAATTGGAACGAAATCGCTAATTCGTAAGACCATTTTACAATTCTGGCCCAAGTTAGAAGCAGAGCCAATATTGTAAGATGTCGATAGTCCATATCTCGGAAACTATAAGAGATAATGCAATTTGGCAATCGGCAACGTAATTAGCATGCCGAATATTACTTGGAATGTGAATTGGAGCGAAATCGCTAATTCTTAATACCATTTTACAATTTTGACCCCAGTTAGAAAAAGACTTTAAGGTGTAAAATGTCGATTGCCCATATCTCGGAAACTATAAGAGATAATGCAATTTGGCAATCGGCAACGCAATTAGCATACCGAATATTACTTGGAATGCGAATTGGAGCGGAATGGCTAATTCATAAGACAATTTTACAATTCTGGCCCAAGTTAGAATTAGAGCCAATATTGTAAGATGTCGATAGTCCATATGTCGGAAACTATAAGAGATAATGCAATTTGGCAATCGGCAACGTAATTAGCATGCCGAATATTACTTGGAATGTGAATTGGAGCGAAATCGCTAATTCATAAGACCATTTTACAATTCTGGCCCAAGTTAGAAGCCGAGCCAATATTGTAAGATGTCGATAGTCCATATCTCGTAAACTATAAGATATAATGCAATTTGGCAATCGGCAACATAATTAGCATGCCGAATACTACTTGGAATGTGAATTGGAGCGAAATCGCTAATTCATAAGACCATTTTACAATTTTGACCCCAGTTACAAGCAGACTCTAAGGTGTAAAATTTCGATTGACCATATCTCGGAAACTATAAGAGATAATGAAATTCGGCAATCGGCAATGTAATTAGCATGCCGAATATTACTTGGAATGTGAAATGGAACGAAATCGCTAATTCATAAGACCATTTTACAATTTTGACCCAAGTTAGAAGCAGAGCCAATATTGTAAAATGTCGATAGTCCATATCTCGGAAACTATAAGAGATAATGCATTTTGGCAATAGGCAACGTAATTAGAATGCCGAATATTACTTGGAATGTGAATTGGAACCAAATCGCTAATTCATAAGACCATTTTACAATTCTGGCGCAAGTTAGAAGCAGAGCCAGTAAAGTAAGATGTCGATAGTCCATTACTCGGAAACTATAAGAGATAATGCAATTTGGCAATCGGCAACGTAATTGACATGCCGAATATTACTTGGAATGTGAGTTGGAACGAAATCGCTAATTCATAAGACCATTTTACAATATTGGCAGAAGTTAGAAGCAGAGTCAATATTGTAAAATGTCGATAGTCCATATCTCGGAAACTATAAGAGATAATGCATTTTGGCAATAGGCAACGTAATTAGCATGCCGAATATTACTTGGAATGTGAATTGGAACGAAATCGCTAATTCCTAAGACCATTTTACAATTCTGGCCCAAGTTAGAAGCAGAGTCAATATTGTAAGATGTCGATAGTCCATATCTCGGAAACTATAAGAGATAATGCAATTTGGCAATCGGCAATGTAATTAGCATGCCGAATATTACTTGGAATGTGAATTGGAGCGAAATCGCTAATTCTTAAGACTATTTTACAATTTTGACCCCAGTTAGAAACAGACTCTAAGGTGTAAAATTTCGATTCCCCATATCTCGGAAACTATAAGAGATAATGCAATATGGCAATCGGCAACGTAATTAGCATGCCGAATATTACTTGGAATGTGAATTGGAGCGAAATCGCTAATTCATAAGACCATTTTACAATTCTGGCCCAATTTAGAAGCAGAGCCAATATTGTAAGATGTCGATAGTCCATATCTCGAAAACTATAAGAGATAATGCAATTTGGCAATCGGCAACGTAACTAGCATGCCGAATATTACTTGGAATGTGAATTGGAGCGAAATCGCTATTTTATAAGACCATTTTACAATTTTGACCCCAGTTAGAAACAGACTCACAGGTGTAAAATTTCGATTGCCCATATCTCGGAAACTATAAGAGATAATGCAATTTGGCAATCGGCAACGTAATTAGCATGCCGAATATTACTTGGAATGTGAATTGGAGCGAAATCGCTAATTCATAAGACCATTTTACAATTTTGACCCCAGTTAGAAACAGACTCTAAGGTGTAAAATTTCGATTGCCCATAACTCGGAAACTATAAGAGATAATGCAATTTGGCAATCGGCAACGTAATTAGCATGCCGAATATTGCTTGAAATGTGAATTGGAACGAAATCGCTAATTCATAAGACCATTTTACAATATTGGGCCAAGTTAGAAGCACAGTCAATATTGTAAGATGTCGATAGTCCATATCTTGGAAACTATAAGAGATAATGCAATTTGGCAATCGGCAATGTAATTAGCATGCCGAATATTACTTGGAACGTGAATTGGAACGAAATCGCTAATTGATAAGACCATTATACAATTTTGACCCCAGTTAGAAACAAAGCCAATATTGTCAGATGTCGATAGTCCATATCTCGGAAACTATAAGTGATAATGCAATTTGGTAATCGGCAACGTAATTAGCATGCCGAATATTACTTGGAATGTGATTTGGAACGAAATCGCTAATTCGTAAGACCATTTTACAATTCTGGCCCAAGTTAGAAGCAGAGCCAATATTGTAAGATGTCGATAGTCCATATCTCGGAAACTATAAGAGATAATGCAATTTGGCAATCGGCAACGTAATTAGCATGCCGAATATTACTTGGAATGTGAATTGGAGCGAAATCGCTAATTCATAAGACCTTTACAATTTTGACCCCAGTTAGAAACAGACTCTAAGGTGTAAAATTTCGATTGCCCATAACTCGGAAACTATAAGAGATAATGCAATTTGGCAATCGGCAACGTAATTAGCATGCCGAATATTGCTTGAAATGTGAATTGGAACGAAATCGCTAATTCATAAGACCATTTTACAATATTGGGCCAAGTTAGAAGCACAGTCAATATTGTAAGATGTCGATAGTCCATATCTTGGAAACTATAAGAGATAATGCAATTTGGCAATCGGCAATGTAATTAGCATGCCGAATATTACTTGGAACGTGAATTGGAACGAAATCGCTAATTGATAAGACCATTTTACAATTTTGACCCCAGTTAGAAACAAAGCCAATATTGTCAGATGTCGATAGTCCATATCTCGGAAACTATAAGAGATAATGCAATTTGGTAATCGGCAACGTAATTAGCATGCCGAATATTACTTGGAATGTGAATTGGAACGAAATCGCTAATTCGTAAGACCATTTTACAATTCTGGCCCAAGTTAGAAGCAGAGCCAATATTGTAAGATGTCGATAGTCCATATCTCGGAAAGTATAAGAGATAATGCAATTTGGCAATCGGCAACGTAATTAGCATGCCGAATATTACTTGGAATGTGAATTGGAGCGAAATCGCTAATTCTTAATACCATTTTACAATTTTGACCCCAGTTAGAAACAGACTCTAAGGTGTAAAATTTCGATTGCCCATAACTCGGAAACTATAAGAGATAATGCAATTTGGCAGTCGGCAACGTAATTAGCATGCCGAATATTGCTTGAAATGTGAATTGGAACGAAATCGCTAATTCATAAGACCATTTTACAATATTGGGCCAAGTTAGAAGCACAGTCAATATTGTAAGATGTCGATAGTCCATATCTTGGAAACTATAAGAGATAATGCAATTTGGCAATCGGCAATATAATTAGCATGCCGAATATTACTTGGAACGTGAATTGGAACGAAATCGCTAATTGATAAGACCATTTTACAATTTTGACCCCAGTTAGAAACAAAGCCAATATTGTCAGATGTCGATAGTCCATATCTCGGAAACTATAAGAGATAATGCAATTTGGTAATCGGCAACGTAATTAGCATGCCGAATATTACTTGGAATGTGAATTGGAACGAAATCGCTAATTCGTAAGACCATTTTACAATTCTGGCCCAAGTTAGAAGCAGAGCCAATATTGTAAGATGTCGATAGTCCATATCTCGGAAAGTATAAGAGATAATGCAATTTGGCAATCGGCAACGTAATTAGCATGCCGAATATTACTTGGAATGTGAATTGGAGCGAAATCGCTAATTCTTAATACCATTTTACAATTTTGAACCCAGTTAGAAAAAGACTTTAAGGTGTAAAATGTCGATTGCCCATATCTCGGAAACTATAAGAGATAATGCAATTCGGCAATCGGCAACGCAATTAGCATGCCGAATATTACTTGGAATGTGAATTGGAGCGAAATCGCTAATTCATAAGACCATTTTACAATTCTGGCCCAAGTTAGAATCAGAGCCAATATTGTAAGATGTCGATGGTCCATATCTCGGAAACTATAAGAGATAATGCAACTTGGCAATCGGCAACGTAATTAGCATGCCGAATATTACTTGGAATGTGAATTGGAGCGAAATCGCTAATTCATAAGACCATTTTACAATTCTGGCCCAAGTTAGAATCAGAGCCAATATTGTAAGATGTCGATGGTCCATATCTCGGAAACTATAAGAGATAATGCAATTTGGTAATCGGCAACGTAATTAGCATGCCGAATATTACTTGGAATGTGAATTGGAGCGGAATGGCTAATTCATAAGACAATTTTACAATTCTGGCCCAAGTTAGAATTAGAGCCAATATTGTAAGATGTCGATAGTCCATATGTCGGAAACTATAAGAGATAATGAAATTTGGCAATCGGCTACGTAATTAGCATGCCGAATATTACTTGGAATGTGAATTGGAGCGAAATCGCTAATTCATAAGACCATTTTACAATTCTGGCCCAAGTTAGAAGCAGAGCCAATATTGTTAGATGTCGATAGTCCATATCTCGGAAACTATAAGAGATATTGCAATTTGGCAATCGGCAACGTAATTAGCATGCCGAATATTACTTGGAATGTGAAGTGGAGCGAAATCGCTAATTCTTAAGACTATTTTAAAATTTTGGCCCCAGTTAGAAACAGACTCTAAGGTATAAAATTTCGATTGCCCATATCTCGGAAACTATAAGAGATAATGCAACTTGGCAATCGGCAACGTAATTAGCATGCCGAATATTACTTGGAATGTGAATTGGAGCGAAATCGCTAATTCATAAGACCATTTTACAATTCTGGCCCAAGTTAGAATCAGAGCCAATATTGTAAGATGTCGATGGTCCATATCTCGGAAACTATAAGAGATAATGCAATTTGGCAATCGGCAACGTAATTAGCATGCCGAATATTACTTGGAATGTGAATTGGAGCGAAATCGCTAATTCATAAGACCATTTTACAATTCTGGCCCAAGTTAGAAGCCGAGCCAATATTGTAAGATGTCGATAGTCCATATATCGTAAACTATAAGAGATAATGCAATTTGGCAATCGGCAACATAATTAGCATGCCGAATACTACTTGGAATGTGAATTGGAGCGAAATCGCTAATTCATAAGACCATTTTACAATTTTGACCCCAGTTAGAAGCAGACTCTAAGGTGTAAAATTTCGATTGACCATATCTCGGAAACTATAAGAGATAATGCATTTAGGCAATAGGCAACGTAATTAGCATGCCGAATATTACTTGGAATGTGAATTGGAACCAAATCGCTAATTCATAAGACCATTTTACAATTCTGGCGCAAGTTAGACGCAGAGCCAGTAAAGTAAGATGTCGATAGTCCATTACTCGGAAACTATAAGAGATAATGCAATTTGGCAATCGGCAACGTAATTGACATGCCGAATATTACTTGGAATGTGAGTTGGAACGAAATCGCTAATTCATAAGACCATTTTACAATATTGGCCCAAGTTAGAAGCAGAGTCAATATTGTAAGATGTCGATAGTCCATATCTCGGAAACTATAAGAGATAATGCAATTTGGCAATCGGCAACGTAATTAGCATGCCGAATATTACTTGGAATGTGAATTGGAACGAAATCGCTAATTCGTAAGACCATTTTACAATTCTGGCCCAAGTTAGAAGCAGAGCCAATATTGTAAGATGTCGATAGTCCATATCTCGGAAACTATAAGAGATAATGCAATTTGGCAATCGGCAACGTAATTAGCATGCCGAATATTACTTGGAATGTGAATTGGAGCGAAATCGCTAATTCTTAAGACTATTTTACAATTTTGACCCCAGTTAGAAACAGACTCTAAGGTGTAAAATTTCGATTCCCCATATCTCGGAAACTATAAGAGATAATGCAATTTGGCAATCGGCAACGTAATTAGCATGCCGAATATTACTTGGAATGTGAATTGGAGCGAAATCGCTAATTCATAAGACCATTTTACAATTCTGGCCCAATTTAGAAGCAGAGCCAATATTGTAAGATGTCGATAGTCCATATCTCGAAAACTATAAGAGATAATGCAATTTGGCAATCGGCAACGTAACTAGCATGCCGAATATTACTTGGAATGTGAATTGGAGCGAAATCGCTAATCCTTAATACCATTTTACAATTTTGAACCCAGTTAGAAAAAGACTTTAAGGTGTAAAATGTCGATTGCCCATATCTCGGAAACTATAAGAGATAATGCAATTCGGCAATCGGCAACGCAATTAGCATGCCGAATATTACTTGGAATGTGAATTGGAGCGGAATGGCTAATTCATAAGACAATTTTACAATTCTGGCCCAAGTTAGAATTAGAGCCAATATTGTAAGATGTCGATAGTCCATATGTCGGAAACTATAAGAGATAATGAAATTTGGCAATCGGCTACGTAATTAGCATGCCGAATATTACTTGGAATGTGAATTGGAGCGAAATCGCTAATTCATAAGACCATTTTACAATTCTGGCCCAAGTTAGAAGCAGAGCCAATATTGTTAGATGTCGATAGTCCATATCTCGGAAACTATAAGAGATATTGCAATTTGGCAATCGGCAACGTAATTAGCATGCCGAATATTACTTGGAATGTGAAGTGGAGCGAAATCGCTAATTCTTAAGACTATTTTAAAATTTTGGCCCCAGTTAGAAACAGACTCTAAGGTATAAAATTTCGATTGCCCATATCTCGGAAACTATAAGAGATAATGCAACTTGGCAATCGGCAACGTAATTAGCATGCCGAATATTACTTGGAATGTGAATTGGAGCGAAATCGCTAATTCATAAGACCATTTTACAATTCTGGCCCAAGTTAGAATCAGAGCCAATATTGTAAGATATCGATGGTCCATATCTCGGAAACTATAAGAGATAATGCAATTTGGCAATCGGCAACGTAATTAGCATGCCGAATATTACTTGGAATGTGAATTGGAGCGAAATCGCTAATTCATAAGACCATTTTACAATTCTGGCCCAAGTTAGAAGCCGAGCCAATATTGTAAGATGTCGATAGTCCATATCTCGTAAACTATAAGAGATAATGCAATTTGGCAATCGGCAACATAATTAGCATGCCGAATACTACTTGGAATGTGAATTGGAGCGAAATCGCTAATTCATAAGACCATTTTACAATTTTGACCCCAGTTAGAAGCAGACTCTAAGGTGTAAAACTTCGATTGACCATATCTCGGAAACTATAAGAGATAATGCATTTTGGCAATAGGCAACGTAATTAGCATGCCGAATATTACTTGGAATGTGAATTGGAACCAAATCGCTAATTCATAAGACCATTTTACAATTCTGGCGCAAGTTAGAAGCAGAGCCAGTAAAGTAAGATGTCGATAGTCCATTACTCGGAAACTATAAGAGATAATGCAATTTGGCAATCGGCAACGTAATTGACATGCCGAATATTACTTGGAATGTGAGTTGGAACGAAATCGCTAATTCATAAGACCATTTTACAATATTGGCCCAAGTTAGAAGCAGAGTCAATATTGTAAGATGTCGATAGTCCATATCTCGGAAACTATAAGAGATAATGCAATTTGGCAATCGGCAACGTAATTAGCATGCCGAATATTACTTGGAATGTGAATTGGAACGAAATCGCTAATTCGTAAGACCATTTTACAATTCTGGCCCAAGTTAGAAGCAGAGCCAATATTGTAAGATGTCGATAGTCCATATCTCGGAAACTATAAGAGATAATGCAATTTGGCAATCGGCAACGTAATTAGCATGCCGAATATTACTTGGAATGTGAATTGGAGCGAAATCGCTAATTCTTAAGACTATTTTACAATTTTGACCCCAGTTAGAAACAGACTCTAAGGTGTAAAATTTCGATTCCCCATATCTCGGAAACTATAAGAGACAATGCAATTTGGCAATCGGCAACGTAATTAGCGTGCCGAATATTACTTGGAATGTGAATTGGAGCGAAATCGCTAATTCATAAGACCATTTTACAATTCTGGCCCAAGTTAGAAGCAGAGTCAATATTGTAAGATGTCGATAGTCCATATCTCGAAAACTATAAGAGATAATGCAATTTGGCAATCGGCAACGTAACTAGCATGCCGAATATTACTTGGAGTGTGAATTGGAGCGAAATCGCTATTTCATAAGACCATTTTACAATTTTGACCCCAGTTAGAAACAGACTCTAAGGTGTAAAATTTCGATTGCCCATATCTCGGAAACTATAAGAGATAATACAATTTGGCAATCGACAACGTAATTAGCATGCCGAATATTACTTGGAATGTGAATTGGAGCGAAATCGCTAATTCATAAGACCATTTTACAATTTTGACCCCAGTTAGAAACAGACTCTAAGGTGTAAAATTTCGATTGCCCATAACTCGGAAACTATAAGAGATAATGCAATTTGGCAATCGGCAACGTAATTAGCATGCCGAATATTGCTTGAAATGTGAATTGGAACGAAATCGCTAATTCATAAGACCATTTTACAATATTGGGCCAAGTTAGAAGCACAGTCAATATTGTAAGATGTCGATAGTCCATATCTTGGAAACTATAAGAGATAATGCAATTTGGCAATCGGCAATGTAATTAGCATGCCGAATATTACTTGGAACGTGAATTGGAACGAAATCGCTAATTGATAAGACCATTTTACAATTTTGACCCCAGTTAGAAACAATGCCAATATTGTCAGATATCGATAGTCCATATCTCGGAAACTATAAGAGATAATGCAATTTGGTAATCGGCAACGTAATTAGCATGCCGAATATTACTTGGAATGTGAATTGGAACGAAATCGCTAATTCGTAAGACCATTTTACAATTCTGGCCCAAGTTAGAAGCAGAGCCAATATTGTAAGATGTCGATAGTCCATATCTCGGAAACTATAAGAGATAATGCAATTTGGCAATCGGCAACGTAATTAGCATGCCGAATATTACTTGGAATGTGAATTGGAGCGAAATCGCTAATTCTTAATACCATTTTACAATTTTGACCCCAGTTAGAAAAAGACTTTAAGGTGTAAAACGTCGATTGCCTATATCTCGGAAACTATAAGAGATAATGCAATTTGGCAATCGGCAACGCAATTAGAATGCCGAATATTACTTGGAATGTGAATTGGAGCGAAATGGCTAATTCATAAGACCATTTTACAATTCTGGCCCAAATTAGAAGCAGAGCCAATATTGTAAGATGTCGATAGTCCATATCTCGGAAACTATAAGAGATAATGCAATTTGGCAATTGGCAACGTAATTAGCATGCCGAATATTACTTGGAATGTGAATTGGAACGAAATCGCTAATTCATAAGACCATTTTACAATTTTGGCCCAAGTTAGAAGCAGATCCAATATTGTAAGATGTCGATAGTCCATATCTCGGAAACTATAGGAGATAACGCAATTTGGCAATCGGCAACGTAATTAGCATGCCGAATATTACTTGGAATGTGAATTGGAGCGAAATCGCTAATTCATAAGACCATTTTACAATTTTGACCCCAGTTAGAAACAGACTCTAAGGTGTAAAATTTCGATTGCCCATATCTCGGAAACTATAAGAGATAATGCAATTTGGCAATCGGCAACGTAATTAGCATGCTGAATATTACTTGGAATGTGAATTGGAGCGAAATCGCTTATTCATAAGACCATTTTACAATTCTGGCCCAAGTTAGAAGCCGAGCCAATATTGTAAGATGTCGATAGTCCATATCTCGGAAACTATAAGAGATAATGCAATATGGCAATCGGCAACGTAATTAGCATGCCGAATATTACTTGGAATGTGAATTGGAGCGAAATCGCTAATTCATAAGACCATTTTACAATTTTGACCCCAGTTAGAGACAGACTCTAAGGTGTAAAATTTCGATTGACCATAACTCGGAAACTATAAGAGATAATGCAATTTGGCAATCGGCAACGTAACTAGCATGCCGAATATTACTTGGAATGTGAATTGCAACGAAATCGCTAATTCATAAGACCATTTTACAATTTTGACCCCAGTTAGAGACAGACTTTAATGTGTAAAATTTCGATTGACCATATCTCGGAAACTGTAAGAGATAATGCAATTTGGCAATCGGCAGTGTAATTAGCATGCCGAATATTACTTGGAATGTGAATTGGAACGAAATTGCTAATTTGTAAGACCATTTTACAATTCTGGCCCAAGTTAGAAGCAGAGCCAATATTGTAAGATGTCGATAGTCCATATCTCGGAAACTATAAGAGATAATGCAATTTGGCAATCGGCAACGTAATTAGCATGCCGAATATTACTTGGAATGTGAATTGGAGCGAAATCGCTAATTCATAGGACCATTTTACAATTTTGACCCCAGTTAGAAACAGACTCTAAGGTGTAAAATTTTGATTGCCCATATCTCGGAAACTATAAGAGATAATGCAATTTGGCAATCGGCAACGTAATTAGCATGCCGAATATTACTTGGAATGTGAATTGGAACGAAATTGCTAATTCATAAGACCATTTTACAATTTTGGCACAAGTTAGAAACAGAGCCAATATTGTAAGATGTCGATAGTCCATATCTCCGAAACTATAAGAGATAATGCAATTTGGCAATCGGCAACGTAAATAGCATGCTGAATATTACTTGGAATGTGAATTGGAGCGAAATCGCTAATTCATAAGACCATTTTACAATTCTGGCCAAAGTTAGAAGCCGAGCCAATATTGTAAGATGTCGATAGTCCATATCTCGGAAACTATAAGAGATAATGCAATTTGGCAATCGGCAACGTAATTAGCATGCCGAATACTACTTGGAATGAGAATTGGAGCGAAATCGCTAATTCATAAGACCATTTAACAATTTTGACCCCAGTTAGAAACAGACTCTAAGGTGTAAAATTTCGATTGCCCATATCTCGGAAACTATAAGAGATAATAAAATTTGGTAATCGGCAATGTAATTAGCATGCCGAATATTACTTGGAAGGTGAATTTGAACGAAATCGCTAATTCATAAGACCGTTTTAGAATTTTGGCTCAAGTTAGAAGCAGAGCCAATATTGTCAGATGTCGATAGTCCATATCTCGGAAACTATAAGAAACAATGCAATTTGGCAATCGGCAACGTAATTAGCATGCCGAATATTACTTGGAATGTGAATTGGAACCAAATCGCTAATTCATAAGACCATTTTACAATTCTGGCGCAAGTTAGAAGCAGAGCCAATATTGTAAGATGTCGATAGTCCATATCTCGGAAACTATAAGAGATAATGCAATTTGGCAATCGGCAACGTAATTAGCATGCCGAATATTACTTGGAATGTGAATTGGAGCGAAATCGCTATTTCAAAAGACCATTTTACAATTTTGACCCCAGTTAGAAACAGACTCTAAGGTGTAAAATTTCGAATGCCCATATCTCGGAAACTATAAGAGATAATGCAATTTGGCAATCGGCAACGTAATTAGCATGCCGAATATTACTTGGAATGTGAATTGGAACGAAATCGCTAATTCGTAAGACCATTTTACAATTCTGGCCCAAGTTAGAAGCAGAGCCAATATTGTAAGATGTCGATAGTCCATATCTCGGAAACTATAAGAGATAATGCAATATGGCTATCGGCAACGTAATTAGCATGCCGAATATTACTTGTAATGTGAATTGGAGCGAAATCGCTAATTCATAAGACCATTTTACAATTTTGAATCCAATTAGAAACAGACTCTAAGGTGTAAAATTTCGATTGCCCATATCTCGGAAACTATAAGAGATAATGCAATTTGGCAATCGGCAACGTAATTAGCATGCCGAATATTACTTGGAATATGAATTGATACGAAATCGCTAATTTATAAGACCATTTTACAATTCTGGCCCAAGTTAGAAGCAGAGCCAATATTGTCAGATGTCGATAGTCCATATCTCGGAAACTGTAAGTGATAATGCAATTTGGCAATCGGCAACGTAACTAGCATGCCGAATATTACTTGGAATGTGAATTGCAGCGAAATCGCTAATTCATAAGACCATTTTACAATTTTGACCCCAGTTAGAGACAGACTCTAAGGTGTAAAAATTCGATTGACCATATCTCGGAAACTGTAAGAGATAATGCAATTTGGCAATCGGCAGTGTAATTAGCATGCCGAATATTACTTGTAATGTGAATTGGAACGAAATCGCTAATTCGTAAGACCATTTTACAATTCTGGCCCAAGTTAGAAGCAGAGCCAATATTGTAAGATGTCGATAGTCCATATCTCGGAAACTATAAGAGATAATGCAATTTGGCAATCGGCAACGTAATTAGCATGCCGAATATTACTTGGAATGTGAATTGGAGCGAAATCGCTAATTCATAGGACCATTTTACAATTTTGACCCCAGTTAGAAACAGACTCTAAGGTGTAAAATTTCGATTGCCCATATCTCGGAAACTATAAGAGATAATGCAATTTGGCAATCGGCAACGTAATTAGCATGCCGAATATTACTTGGAATGTGAATTGGGACGAAATCGCTAATTCGTAAGACCATATTACAATTCTGGCCCAAGTTAGAAGCAGAGCCAATATTGTAAGATGTCGATAGTCCATATCTCGGAAACTGTAAGTGATAATGCAATTTGGCAATCGGCAACGTAATTAGCATGCCGAATATTACTTGCAATGTGAATTGGAGCGAAATCGCTAATTCATATGATCATTTTAAAATTTTGACCCCAGTTAGAGACAGACTCTAAGGTGTAAAATTTCGATTGACCATATCTCGGAAACTGTAAGAGATAATGCAATTTGGCAATCGGCAATGTAATTAGCATGCCGAATATTACTTAGAATGTGAATTGGAACGAAATCGCTAATTCATAAGACCATTTTACAATTTTGGCCCAAGTTAGAAACAGAGCCAATATTGTAAGATGTCGATAGTCCATATCTCCGAAACTATAAGAGATAATGCAATTTGGCAATCGGCAACGTAAATAGCATGCTGAATATTACTTGGAATGTGAATTGGAGCGAAATCGCTAATTCATAAGACCATTTTACAATTCTGGCCAAAGTTAGAAGCCGAGCCAATATTGTAAGATGTCGATAGTCCATATCTCGGAAACTATAAGAGATAATGCAATTTGGCAATCGGCAACGTAATTAGCATGCCGAATACTACTTGGAATGTGAATTGGAGCGAAATCGCTAATTCATACGACCATTTTACAATTTTGACCCCAGTTAGAAACAGACTCTAAGGTGTAAAATTTCGATTGCCCATATCTCGGAAACTATAAGAGATAATGAAATTTGGCAATCGGCAACGTAATTAGCATGCCGAATATTACTTGGAATGTGAATTGGAGCGAAATCGCTAATTCTTAAGACTATTTTACAATTTTGACCCCAGTTAGAAACAGACTCTAAGGTGTAAAATTTCGATTGCCGATATCTCGGAAACTATAAGAGATAATGCAATTTGGCAATCGGCAACGTAATTAGCATGCTGAATATTACTTGGAATGTGAATTGGAGCGAAATCGCTTATTCATAAGACCATTTTACAATTCTGGCCCAAGTTAGAATCAGAGCCAATATTGTAAGATGTCGATAGTCCATATCTCGGAAACTATAAGAGATAATGCAATTTGGCAATCGGCAACGTAATTAGCATGCCGAATACTACTTGGAATGTGAATTGGAGCGAAATCGCTAATTCATACGACCATTTTACAATTTTGACCCCAGTTAGAAACAGACTCTAAGGTGTAAAAGTTCGATTGCCCATATCTCGGAAACTATAAGAGATAATGAAATTTGGCAATCGGCAACGTAATTAGCATGCCGAATATTACTTGGAATGTGAATTGGAGCGAAATCGCTAATTCTTAAGACTATTTTACAATTTTGACCCCAGTTAGAAACAGACTCTAAGGTGTAAAATTTCGATTGGCGATATCTCGGAAACTATAAGAGATAATGCAATTTGGCAATCGGCAACGCAATTAGCATGCTGAATATTACTTGGAATGTGAATTGGAGCGAAATCGCAAATTCATAAGACCATTTTACAATTCTGGCCCAAGTTAGAATCAGAGCCAATATTGTAAGATGTCGATAGTCCATATCTCGTAAACTATAAGAGATAATGCAATTTGGCAATCGGCAACGTAATTAGCATGCCGAATATTACTTGGAATGTGAATTGGAGCGAAATCGCTAATTTATAAGACCATTTTACAATTTTGACCCCAGTTAGAAACAGACTCTAAGGTGTAAAATTTCGATTGCCCATATCTCGGAAACTATAAGAGATAATGCAATTTGGCAATCGGCAACGTAATTAGCATGCCGAATATTACTTGGAATGTGAATTGGAGCGAAATCGCTAATTCATAAGACCATTTTACAATTTTGACCCCAGTTAGAAACAGACTCTAAGGTGTAAAATTTCGATTGCCCATATCTCGGAAACTATAAGAGATAATGCAATTTGGCTATCGGCAACGTAATTAGCAAACCGAATATTACTTGGAATGTGAATTGGAGCGAAATCGTTAATTCATAAGACTATTTTACAATTCTGGCCCAAATTAGAAGCAGAGCCAATATTGTAAGATGTCAATAGTCCATATCTCGGAAACTATAAGAGATAATGCAATTTGGCAATCGGCAAAGTAATTAGCATGCCGAATATTACTTGGAATGTGAATTGGAGCGAAATCGCTAATTCATAAGACCATTTTACAATTTTGACCCCAGTTAGAAACAGACTCTAAGGTGTAAAATTTCGATTTCTCTATCTCCGAAACTATAAGAGATAATGCAATTTGGCAATCGGCAACGTAATTAGCAAGCCGAATATTACTTGGTATGTGAATTGGAGCGAAATCGCTAATTCATAAGACCGTTTTGCAATTTTGACCCCAGTTAGAAACAGACTCTAAGGTGTAAAATTTCGATTTCTCTATCTCCGAAACTATAAGAGATAATGCAATTTGGCAATCGGCAACGTAATTAGCATGCTGAATATTACTTGGAATGTGAATTGGAACGAAATCGCTAATTCATAAGACCATCTTACAATTTTGGCCCAAGTTAGAAGCAGAGCCAATATTGTCAGATGTCGATAGTCCATATCACGGAAACTATAAGAAATAATGCAATTTGGCAATCGGCAACGTAATTAGCATGCCGAATATTACTTGGAATGTGAATTGGGACCAAATCGCTAATTCATAAGACCATTTTACAATTCTGTCGCAAGTTAGAAGCAGAGCCAATATTGTAAGATGTCGATGGTCCATATCTCGGAAACTATAAGAGATAATGCAATTTGGCAATCGGCAACGTAATTAGCATGCCTAATATTACTTGGAATGTGAATTGGAGCGAAATCGCTAATTCATAAGACCATTTTACAATTCTGTCGCAAGTTAGAAGCAGAGCCAATATTGTAAGATGTCGATAGTCTATATCTCGGAATCTATAAGAGATATTGCAATTTGGCAATGGGCAATGTAATTAGCATTCTGAATATTACTTGGAATGTGAATTGGAACGAAATCGCTAATTCATAAGACCATCTTACAATTTTGGCCCAAGTTAGAAGCAGAGCCAATATTGTCAGATGTCGATAGTCCATATCACGGAAACTATAAGAAATAATGCAATTTGGCAATCGGCAACGTAATTAGCATGCCGAATATTACTTGGAATGTGAATTGGGACCAAATCGCTAATTCATAAGACCATTTTACAATTCTGTCGCAAGTTAGAAGCAGAGCCAATATTGTAAGATGTCGATGGTCCATATCTCGGAAACTATAAGAGATAATGCAATTTGGCAATCGGCAACGTAATTAGCATGCCGAATATTACTTGGAATGTGAATTGGAGCGAAATCGCTATTTCATAAGACCATTTTACAATTTTGACCCCAGTCAGAAACAGACTCTAAGGTGTAAAATTTCGATTGCCCATATCTCGGAAACTATAAGAGATAATGCAATTTGGCAATCGACAACGTAATTAGCATGCCGAATATTACTTGGAATGTGAATTGGAACGAAATCGCTAATTCGTAAGACCATTTTACAATTCTGGCCCAAGTTAGAAGCAGAGCCAATATTGTAAGATGTCGATAGTCCATATCTCGGAAACTATAAGAGATAATGCAATTTGGCAATCGGCAACGTAATTAGCATGCCGAATATTACTTGGAATGTGAATTGGAGCGAAATCGCTAATTCTTAAGACTATTTTACAATTTTGACCCCAGTTAGAAACAGACTCTAAGGTGTAAAATTTCGATTGCCGATATCTCGGAAACTATAAGAGATAATGCAATTTGGCAATCGGCAACGCAATTAGCATGCTGAATATTACTTGGAATGTGAATTGGAGCGAAATCGTAAATTCATAAGACCATTTTACAATTCTGGCCCAAGTTAGAATCAGAGCCAATATTGTAAGATGTCGATAGTCCATATCTCGGAAACTATAAGAGATAATGCAATTTGGCAATCGGCAACGTAATTAGCATGCCGAATATTACTTGGAATGTGAATTGGAGCGAAATCGCTAATTCTTAAGACCATTTTACAATTTTGACCCCAGTTAGAAACAGACTCTAAGGTGTAAAATTTCGATTGCCCATATCTCGGAAACTAAAAGAGATAATGCAATTTGGCAATCGGCAACGTAATTAGCACGCCGAATATTACTTGGAATGTGAATTGGAGCGAAATCGCTAATTCATAAGACCATTTTACAATTTTGACCCCAGTTAGAAACAGACTCTAAGGTGTAAAATTTCGATTTCTCATATCTCCGAAACTATAAGAGATAATGCAATTTGGCAATCGGCAACGTAATTAGCAAGCCGAATATTACTTGGTATGTGAATTGGAGCGAAATCGCTAATTCATAAGACCGTTTTGCAATTTTGACCCCAGTTAGAAACAGACTCTAAGGTGTAAAATTTCGATTGACCCTATCTCGGAAACTGTAAGAGATAATGCTATTTGGCAATCGGTAACGTAATTAGCATGCTGAATATTACTTGGAATGTGAATTGGAGCGAAATCGCTAATTCATAAGACCATTTTACAATTTTGGGCCAAGTTAGAAGCAGAGCCAATATTGTAAGATGTCGATAGTCTATATCTCGGAATCTATAAGAGATATTGCAATTTGGCAATCGGCAATGTAATTAGCATGCTGAATATTACTTGGAATGTGAATTGGAACGAAATAGCTAATTCATAAGACCATCTTACAATTTTGGCCCAAGTTAGAAGCAGAGCCAATATTGTCAGATGTCGATAGTCCATATCACGGAAACTATAAGAAATAATGCAATTTGGCAATCGGCAACGTAATTAGCATGCCGAATATTATTTGGAATGTGAATTGGGACCAAATCGGTAATTCATAAGACCATTTTACAATTCTGGCGCAAGTTAGAAGCAGAGCCAATATTGTAAGATGTCGATAGTCCATATCTCGGAAACTATAAGAGATAATGCAATTTGTCAATCGGCAACGTAATTAGCATGCCGAATATTACTTGGAATGTGAATTGGAGCGAAATCGCTATTTCATAAGACCATTTTACAATTTTGACCCCAGTCAGAAACAGACTCTAAGGTGTAAAATTTCGATTGCCCATATCTCGGAAACTATAAGAGATAATGCAATTTGGCAATCGACAACGTAATTAGCATGCCGAATATTACTTGGAATGTGAATTGGAACGAAATCGCTAATTCGTAAGACCATTTTACAATTCTGGCCCAAGTTAGAAGCAGAGCCAATATTGTAAGATGTCGATAGTCCATATCTCGGAAACTATAAGAGATAATGCAATTTGGCAATCGGCAACGTAATTAGCATGCCGAATATTACTTGGAATGTGAATTGGAGCGAAATCGCTAATTCTTAAGACTATTTTACAATTTTGACCCCAGTTAGAAACAGACTCTAAGGTGTAAAATTTCGATTGCCGATATCTCGGAAACTATAAGAGATAATGCAATTTGGCAAACGGCAACGTAATTAGCATGCCGAATATTACTTGGAATGTGAATTGGAGCGAAATCGCAAATTCATAAGACCATTTTACAATTCTGGCCCAAGTTAGAATCAGAGCCAATATTGTAAGATGTCGATAGTCCATATCTCGGAAACTATAAGAGATAATGCAATTTTGCAATCGGCAACGTAATTAGCATGCCGAATATAACTTGGAATGTGAATTGGAGTGAAATCGCTAATTCTTAAGACCATTTTACAATTCTGACCCAAGTTAGAAGCAGAGCCAATATTGCAAGATGTCGATAGTCCATATCTCGAAAACTATAAGAGATAATGCAATTTGGCAATCGGCAACGTAATTAGCATGCCGAATATTACTTGGAATGTGAATTGGAGCGAAATCGCTAATTTATAAGACCATTTTACAATTTTGACCCCAGTTAGAAACAGACTCTAAGGTGTAAAATTTCGATTGCCCATATCTCGGAAACTATAAGAGATAATGCAATTTGGCAATCGGCAACGTAATTAGCAAGCCGAATATTACTTGGAATGTGAATTGGAACGAAATCGCTAATTCGTAAGACCATTTTACAATTCTGGCCCAAGTTAGAGGCAGAGCCAATATTGTAAGATGTCGATAGTCCATATCTCGGAAACTATAAGAGATAATGCAATTTGGCAATCGGCAACGTAATTAGCAAGCCGAATATTACTTGGAATGTGAATTGGAGCGAAATCGTTAATTCTTAAGACTATTTTACAATTTTGACCCCAGTTAGAGACAGACTCTAAGGTGTAAAATTTCGATTGCCGATATCTCGGAAACTATAAGAGATAATGCAATTTGGCAATCGGCAACGTAATTAGCATGCCGAATATTACTTGGAATGTGAATTGGAGCGAAATCGCTATTTCATAAGACCATTATACAATTTTGACCCCAGTTAGAAACAGACTCTAAGGTGTAAAATTTCGATTGCCCATATCTCGGAAACTATAAGAGATAATGCAATTTGGCAATCGGCAACGTAATTAGCATGCCGAATATTACTTGGAATGTGAATTGGAACGAAATCGCTAATTCGTAAAACCATTTTACAATTCTGGCCCAAGTTAAAAGCAGAGCCAATATTGTCAGATGTCGATAGTCCATATCTCGGAAACTGTAAGTGATAATGCAATTTGGCAATCGGCAATGTAACTAGCATGCCGAATATTACTTGGAATGTGAATTGCGGCGAAATCGCTAATTCATAAGACCATTTTACAATTTTGACCCCAGTTAGAGACAGACTTTAATGTGTAAAATTTCGATTGACCATATCTCGGAAACTGTAAGAGATAATGCAATTTGGCAATCGGCAGTGTAATTAGCATGCCGAATATTACTTGGAATGTGAATTGGAACGAAATCGCTAATTCGTAAGACCATTTTACAATTCTGGCCCAAGTTAGAAGCAGAGCCAATATTGTAAGATGTCGATAGTCCATATCTCGGAAACTATAAGAGATAATGCAACTTGGCAATCGGCAACGTAATTAGCATGCCGAATATTACTTGGAATGTGAATTGGAGCGAAATCGCTAATTCATAGGACTATTTTACAATTTTGACCCCAGTTAGAGACAGACTCTAAGGTGTAAAATTTCGATTGACCATATCTCGGAAACTGTAAGAGATAATGCAATTTGGCAATCGGCAACGTAATTAGCATGCCGAATATTACTTGGAATGTGAATTGGGACGAAATCGCTAATTCGTAAGACCATTTTACAATTCTGGCCCAAGTTAGAAGCAGAGCCAATATTGTAAGATGTCGATAGTCCATATCTCGGAAACTATAAGAGATAATGCAACTTGGCAATCGGCAACGTAATTAGCATGCCGAATATTACTTGGAATGTGAATTGGAGCGAAATCGCTAATTCATAGGACCATTTTACAATTTTGACCCTAGTTAGAAACAGACTCTAAGGTGTAAAATTTCGATTGCCCATATCTCGGAAACTATAAGAGATAATGCAATTTGGCAATCGGCAACGTAATTAGCATGCCGAATATTACTTGGAATGTGAATTGGGACGAAATCGCTAATTCGTAAGACCATTTTACAATTCTGGCCCAAGTTAGAAGCAGAGCCAATATTGTAAGATGTCGATAGTCCATATCTCGGAAACTGTAAGTGATAATGCAATTTGGCATTCGGCAACGTAATTAGCATGCCGAATATTACTTTCAATGTGAATTGGAGCGAAATCGCTAATTCATAAGATCATTTTACAATTTTGACCCCAGTTAGAGACAGACTCTAAGGTGTAAAATTTCGATTGACCATATCTCGGAAACTGTAAGAGATAATGCAATTTGGCAATCGGCAACGTAATTAGCATGCCGAATATTACTTGGAATGTGAATTGGGACGAAATCGCTAATTCGTAAGACCATTTTACAATTCTGGCCCAAGTTAGAAGCAGAGCCAATATTGTAAGATGTCGATAGTCCATATCTCGGAAACTGTAAGTGATAATGCAATTTGGCATTCGGCAACGTAATTAGCATGCCGAATATTACTTTCAATGTGAATTGGAGCGAAATCGCTAATTCATAAGATCATTTTACAATTTTGACCCCAGTTAGAGACAGACTCTAAGGTGTAAAATTTCGATTGACCATATCTCGGAAACTGTAAGAGATAATGCAATTTGGCAATCGGCAATGTAATTAGCATGCCGAATATTACTTAGAATGTGAATTGGAACGAAATCGCTAATTCATAAGACCATTTTACAATTTTGGCCCAAGTTAGAATCAGAGCCAATATTGTAAGATGTCGATAGTCCATATCTCGGAAACTATAAGAGATAATGCAATTTTGCAATCGGCAACGTAATTAGCAAGCCGAATATTACTTGGAATGTGAA
Source organism: Rhynchophorus ferrugineus (assembly GCF_030347505.1). Taxonomy (NCBI): domain Eukaryota; kingdom Metazoa; phylum Arthropoda; class Insecta; order Coleoptera; family Curculionidae; genus Rhynchophorus; species Rhynchophorus ferrugineus. The sequence continues at coordinate 65,754,829 of NW_027472580.1, read as the reverse complement.
TTGGAGCGAAATCGCTAATTCTTAAGACTATTTTACAATTTTGACCCCAGTTAGAAACAGACTCTAAGGTGTAAAATTTCGATTGCCGATATCTCGGAAACTATAAGAGATAATGCAATTTGGCAATCGGCAACGTAATTAGCATGCCGAATATTACTTGGAATGTGAATTGGAGCGAAATCGCTATTTCATAAGACCATTTTACAATTTTGACCCCAGTTAGAAACAGACTCTAAGGTGTAAAATTTCGATTGCCCATATCTCGGAAACTATAAGAGATAATGCAATTTGGCAATCGGCAACGTAATTAGCATGCCGAATATTACTTGGAATGTGAATTGGAACGAAATCGCTAATTCGTAAAACCATTTTACAATTCTGGCCCAAGTTAAAAGCAGAGCCAATATTGTCAGATGTCGATAGTCCATATCTCGGAAACTGTAAGTGATAATGCAATTTGGCAATCGGCAATGTAACTAGCATGCCGAATATTACTTGGAATGTGAATTGCGGCGAAATCGCTAATTCATAAGACCATTTTACAATTTTGACCCCAGTTAGAGACAGACTTTAATGTGTAAAATTTCGATTGACCATATCTCGGAAACTGTAAGAGATAATGCAATTTGGCAATCGGCAGTGTAATTAGCATGCCGAATATTACTTGGAATGTGAATTGGAACGAAATCGCTAATTCGTAAGACCATTTTACAATTCTGGCCCAAGTTAGAAGCAGAGCCAATATTGTAAGATGTCGATAGTCCATATCTCGGAAACTATAAGAGATAATGCAACTTGGCAATCGGCAACGTAATTAGCATGCCGAATATTACTTGGAATGTGAATTGGAGCGAAATCGCTAATTCATAGGACTATTTTACAATTTTGACCCCAGTTAGAAACAGACTCTAAGGTGTAAAATTTCGATTGCCCATATCTCGGAAACTATAAGAGATAATGCAATTTGGCAATCGGCAACGTAATTAGCATGCCGAATATTACTTGGAATGTGAATTGGGACGAAATCGCTAATTCGAAAGACCATTTTACAATTCTGGCCCAAGCTAGAAGCAGAGCCAATATTGAAAGATGTCGATAGTCCATATCTCGGAAACTGTAAGTGATAATGCAATTTGGCATTCGGCAACGTAATTAGCATGCCGAATATTACTTTCAATGTGAATTGGAGCGAAATCGCTAATTCATAAGATCATTTTACAATTTTGACCCCAGTTAGAGACAGACTCTAAGGTGTAAAATTTCGATTGACCATATCTCGGAAACTGTAAGAGATAATGCAATTTGGCAATCGGCAACGTAATTAGCATGCCGAATATTACTTGGAATGTGAATTGGGACGAAATCGCTAATTCGTAAGACCATTTTACAATTCTGGCCCAAGTTAGAAGCAGAGCCAATATTGTAAGATGTCGATAGTCCATATCTCGGAAACTATAAGAGATAATGCAACTTGGCAATCGGCAACGTAATTAGCATGCCGAATATTACTTGGAGTGTGAATTGTAGCGAAATCGCTAATTCATAGGACCATTTTACAATTTTGACCCCAGTTAGAAACAGACTCTAAGGTGTAAAATTTCGATTGCCCATATCTCGGAAACTATAAGAGATAATGCAATTTGGCAATCGGCAACGTAATTAGCATGCCGAATATTACTTGGAATGTGAATTGGGACGAAATCGCTAATTCGTAAGACCATTTTACAATTCTGGCCCAAGTTAGAAGCAGAGCCAATATTGTAAGATGTCGATAGTCCATATCTCGGAAACTGTAAGTGATAATGCAATTTGGCATTCGGCAACGTAATTAGCATGCCGAATATTACTTTCAATGTGAATTGGAGCGAAATCGCTAATTCATAAGATCATTTTACAATTTTGACCCCAGTTAGAGACAGACTCTAAGGTGTAAAATTTCGATTGACCATATCTCGGAAACTGTAAGAGATAATGCAATTTGGCAATCGGCAACGTAATTAGCATGCCGAATATTACTTGGAATGTGAATTGGGACGAAATAGCTAATTCGTAAGACCATTTTACAATTCTGGCCCAAGTTAGAAGCAGAGCCAATATTGTAAGATGTCGATAGTCCATATCTCGGAAACTGTAAGTGATAATGCAATTTGGCATTCGGCAACGTAATTAGCATGCCGAATATTACTTTCAATGTGAATTGGAGCGAAATCGCTAATTCATAAGATCATTTTACAATTTTGACCCCAGTTAGAGACAGACTCTAAGGTGTAAAATTTCGATTGACCATATCTCGGAAACTGTAAGAGATAATGCAATTTGGCAATCGGCAATGTAATTAGCATGCCGAATATTACTTAGAATGTGAATTGGAACGAAATCGCTAATTCATAAGACCATTTTACAATTTTGGCCCAAGTTAGAATCAGAGCCAATATTGTAAGATGTCGATAGTCCATATCTCGGAAACTATAAGAGATAATGCAATTTGGCAATCGGCAACGTAATTAGCATGCCGAATATTATTTGGAATGTGAATTGGGACCAAATCGGTAATTCATAAGACCATTTTACAATTCTGGCGCAAGTTAGAAGCAGAGCCAATATTGTAAGATGTCGATAGTCCATATCTCGGAAACTATAAGAGATAATGCAATTTGTCAATCGGCAACGTAATTAGCATGCCGAATATTACTTGGAATGTGAATTGGAGCGAAATCGCTAATTCTTAAGACTATTTTACAATTTTGACCCCAGTTAGAAACAGACTCTAAGGTGTAAAATTTCGATTGCCGATATCTCGGAAACTATAAGAGATAATGCAATTTGGCAAACGGCAACGTAATTAGCATGCCGAATATTACTTGGAATGTGAATTGGAGCGAAATCGCAAATTCATAAGACCATTTTACAATTCTGGCCCAAGTTAGAATCAGAGCCAATATTGTAAGATGTCGATAGTCCATATCTCGGAAACTATAAGAGATAATGCAATTTTGCAATCGGCAACGTAATTAGCATGCCGAATATAACTTGGAATGTGAATTGGAGTGAAATCGCTAATTCTTAAGACCATTTTACAATTCTGACCCAATTTAGAAGCAGAGCCAATATTGCAAGATGTCGATAGTCCATATCTCGAAAACTATAAGAGATAATGCAATTTGGCAATCGGCAACGTAATTAGCATGCCGAATATTACTTGGAATGTGAATTGGAGCGAAATCGCTAATTTATAAGACCATTTTACAATTTTGACCCCAGTTAGAAACAGACTCTAAGGTGTAAAATTTCGATTGCCCATATCTCGGAAACTATAAGAGATAATGCAATTTGGCAATCGGCAACGTAATTAGCAAGCCGAATATTACTTGGAATGTGAATTGGAACGAAATCGCTAATTCGTAAGACCATTTTACAATTCTGGCCCAAGTTAGAAGCAGAGCCAATATTGTAAGATGTCGATAGTCCATATCTCGGAAACTATAAGAGATAATGCAATTTGGCAATCGGCAACGTAATTAGCAAGCCGAATATTACTTGGAATGTGAATTGGAGCGAAATCGTTAATTCTTAAGACTATTTTACAATTTTGACCCCAGTTAGAGACAGACTCTAAGGTGTAAAATTTCGATTGCCGATATCTCGGAAACTATAAGAGATAATGCAATTTGGCAATCGGCAACGTAATTAGCATGCCGAATATTACTTGGAATGTGAATTGGAGCGAAATCGCTATTTCATAAGACCATTATACAATTTTGACCCCAGTTAGAAACAGACTCTAAGGTGTAAAATTTCGATTGCCCATATCTCGGAAACTATAAGAGATAATGCAATTTGGCAATCGGCAACGTAATTAGCATGCCGAATATTACTTGGAATGTGAATTGGAACGAAATCGCTAATTCGTAAAACCATTTTACAATTCTGGCCCAAGTTAAAAGCAGAGCCAATATTGTCAGATGTCGATAGTCCATATCTCGGAAACTGTAAGTGATAATGCAATTTGGCAATCGGCAATGTAACTAGCATGCCGAATATTACTTGGAATGTGAATTGCGGCGAAATCGCTAATTCATAAGACCATTTTACAATTTTGACCCCAGTTAGAGACAGACTTTAATGTGTAAAATTTCGATTGACCATATCTCGGAAACTGTAAGAGATAATGCAATTTGGCAATCGGCAGTGTAATTAGCATGCCGAATATTACTTGGAATGTGAATTGGAACGAAATCGCTAATTCGTAAGACCATTTTACAATTCTGGCCCAAGTTAGAAGCAGAGCCAATATTGTAAGATGTCGATAGTCCATATCTCGGAAACTATAAGAGATAATGCAACTTGGCAATCGGCAACGTAATTAGCATGCCGAATATTACTTGGAATGTGAATTGGAGCGAAATCGCTAATTCATAGGACTATTTTACAATTTTGACCCCAGTTAGAAACAGACTCTAAGGTGTAAAATTTCGATTGCCCATATCTCGGAAACTATAAGAGATAATGCAATTTGGCAATCGGCAACGTAATTAGCATGCCGAATATTACTTGGAATGTGAATTGGGACGAAATGGCTAATTCGTAAGACCATTTTACAATTCTGGCCCAAGCTAGAAGCAGAGCCAATATTGTAAGATGTCGATAGTCCATATCTCGGAAACTGTAAGTGATAATGCAATTTGGCATTCGGCAACGTAATTAGCATGCCGAATATTACTTGCAATGTGAATTGGAGCGAAATCGCTAATTCATAAGATCATTTTACAATTTTGACCCCAGTTAGAGACAGACTCTAAGGTGTAAAATTTCGATTGACCATATCTCGGAAACTGTAAGAGATAATGCAATTTGGCAATCGGCAACGTAATTAGCATGCCGAATATTACTTGGAATGTGAATTGGGACGAAATCGCTAATTCGTAAGACCATTTTACAATTCTGGCCCAAGTTAGAAGCAGAGCCAATATTGTAAGATGTCGATAGTCCATATCTCGGAAACTATAAGAGATAATGCAACTTGGCAATCGGCAACGTAATTAGCATGCCGAATATTACTTGGAATGTGAATTGGAGCGAAATCGCTAATTCATAGGACCATTTTACAATTTTGACCCTAGTTAGAAACAGACTCTAAGGTGTAAAATTTCGATTGCCCATATCTCGGAAACTATAAGAGATAATGCAATTTGGCAATCGGCAACGTAATTAGCATGCCGAATATTACTTGGAATGTGAATTGGGACGAAATCGCTAATTCGTAAGACCATTTTACAATTCTGGCCCAAGTTAGAAGCAGAGCCAATATTGTAAGATGTCGATAGTCCATATCTCGGAAACTGTAAGTGATAATGCAATTTGGCATTCGGCAACGTAATTAGCATGCCGAATATTACTTTCAATGTGAATTGGAGCGAAATCGCTAATTCATAAGATCATTTTACAATTTTGACCCCAGTTAGAGACAGACTCTAAGGTGTAAAATTTCGATTGACCATATCTCGGAAACTGTAAGAGATAATGCAATTTGGCAATCGGCAACGTAATTAGCATGCCGAATATTACTTGGAATGTGAATTGGGACGAAATCGCTAATTCGTAAGACCATTTTACAATTCTGGCCCAAGTTAGAAGCAGAGCCAATATTGTAAGATGTCGATAGTCCATATCTCGGAAACTGTAAGTGATAATGCAATTTGGCATTCGGCAACGTAATTAGCATGCCGAATATTACTTTCAATGTGAATTGGAGCGAAATCGCTAATTCATAAGATCATTTTACAATTTTGACCCCAGTTAGAGACAGACTCTAAGGTGTAAAATTTCGATTGACCATATCTCGGAAACTGTAAGAGATAATGCAATTTGGCAATCGGCAATGTAATTAGCATGCCGAATATTACTTAGAATGTGAATTGGAACGAAATCGCTAATTCATAAGACCATTTTACAATTTTGGCCCAAGTTAGAATCAGAGCCAATATTGTAAGATGTCGATAGTCCATATCTCGGAAACTATAAGAGATAATGCAATTTTGCAATCGGCAACGTAATTAGCAAGCCGAATATTACTTGGAATGTGAATTGGAGCGAAATCGCTAATTCTTAAGACTATTTTACAATTTTGACCCCAGTTAGAAACAGACTCTAAGGTGTAAAATTTCGATTGCCGATATCTCGGAAACTATAAGAGATAATGCAATTTGGCAATCGGCAACGTAATTAGCATGCCGAATATTACTTGGAATGTGAATTGGAGCGAAATCGCTATTTCATAAGACCATTTTACAATTTTGACCCCAGTTAGAAACAGACTCTAAGGTGTAAAATTTCGATTGCCCATATCTCGGAAACTATAAGAGATAATGCAATTTGGCAATCGGCAACGTAATTAGCATGCCGAATATTACTTGGAATGTGAATTGGAACGAAATCGCTAATTCGTAAAACCATTTTACAATTCTGGCCCAAGTTAAAAGCAGAGCCAATATTGTCAGATGTCGATAGTCCATATCTCGGAAACTGTAAGTGATAATGCAATTTGGCAATCGGCAATGTAACTAGCATGCCGAATATTACTTGGAATGTGAATTGCGGCGAAATCGCTAATTCATAAGACCATTTTACAATTTTGACCCCAGTTAGAGACAGACTTTAATGTGTAAAATTTCGATTGACCATATCTCGGAAACTGTAAGAGATAATGCAATTTGGCAATCGGCAGTGTAATTAGCATGCCGAATATTACTTGGAATGTGAATTGGAACGAAATCGCTAATTCGTAAGACCATTTTACAATTCTGGCCCAAGTTAGAAGCAGAGCCAATATTGTAAGATGTCGATAGTCCATATCTCGGAAACTATAAGAGATAATGCAACTTGGCAATCGGCAACGTAATTAGCATGCCGAATATTACTTGGAATGTGAATTGGAGCGAAATCGCTAATTCATAGGACTATTTTACAATTTTGACCCCAGTTAGAAACAGACTCTAAGGTGTAAAATTTCGATTGCCCATATCTCGGAAACTATAAGAGATAATGCAATTTGGCAATCGGCAACGTAATTAGCATGCCGAATATTACTTGGAATGTGAATTGGGACGAAATCGCTAATTCGAAAGACCATTTTACAATTCTGGCCCAAGCTAGAAGCAGAGCCAATATTGAAAGATGTCGATAGTCCATATCTCGGAAACTGTAAGTGATAATGCAATTTGGCATTCGGCAACGTAATTAGCATGCCGAATATTACTTTCAATGTGAATTGGAGCGAAATCGCTAATTCATAAGATCATTTTACAATTTTGACCCCAGTTAGAGACAGACTCTAAGGTGTAAAATTTCGATTGACCATATCTCGGAAACTGTAAGAGATAATGCAATTTGGCAATCGGCAACGTAATTAGCATGCCGAATATTACTTGGAATGTGAATTGGGACGAAATCGCTAATTCGTAAGACCATTTTACAATTCTGGCCCAAGTTAGAAGCAGAGCCAATATTGTAAGATGTCGATAGTCCATATCTCGGAAACTATAAGAGATAATGCAACTTGGCAATCGGCAACGTAATTAGCATGCCGAATATTACTTGGAGTGTGAATTGTAGCGAAATCGCTAATTCATAGGACCATTTTACAATTTTGACCCCAGTTAGAAACAGACTCTAAGGTGTAAAATTTCGATTGCCCATATCTCGGAAACTATAAGAGATAATGCAATTTGGCAATCGGCAACGTAATTAGCATGCCGAATATTACTTGGAATGTGAATTGGGACGAAATCGCTAATTCGTAAGACCATTTTACAATTCTGGCCCAAGTTAGAAGCAGAGCCAATATTGTAAGATGTCGATAGTCCATATCTCGGAAACTGTAAGTGATAATGCAATTTGGCATTCGGCAACGTAATTAGCATGCCGAATATTACTTTCAATGTGAATTGGAGCGAAATCGCTAATTCATAAGATCATTTTATAATTTTGACCCCAGTTAGAGACAGACTCTAAGGTGTAAAATTTCGATTGACCATATCTCGGAAACTGTAAGAGATAATGCAATTTGGCAATCGGCAACGTAATTAGCATGCCGAATATTACTTGGAATGTGAATTGGGACGAAATAGCTAATTCGTAAGACCATTTTACAATTCTGGCCCAAGTTAGAAGCAGAGCCAATATTGTAAGATGTCGATAGTCCATATCTCGGAAACTGTAAGTGATAATGCAATTTGGCATTCGGCAACGTAATTAGCATGCCGAATATTACTTTCAATGTGAATTGGAGCGAAATCGCTAATTCATAAGATCATTTTACAATTTTGACCCCAGTTAGAGACAGACTCTAAGGTGTAAAATTTCGATTGACCATATCTCGGAAACTGTAAGAGATAATGCAATTTGGCAATCGGCAATGTAATTAGCATGCCGAATATTACTTAGAATGTGAATTGGAACGAAATCGCTAATTCATAAGACCATTTTACAATTTTGGCCCAAGTTAGAATCAGAGCCAATATTGTAAGATGTCGATAGTCCATATCTCGGAAACTATAAGAGATAATGCAATTTTGCAATCGGCAACGTAATTAGCATGCCGAATATAACTTGGAATGTGAATTGGAGTGAAATCGCTAATTCTTAAGACCATTTTACAATTCTGACCCAAGTTAGAAGCAGAGCCAATATTGCAAGATGTCGATAGTCCATATCTCGAAAACTATAAGAGATAATGCAATTTGGCAATCGGCAACGTAATTAGCATGCCGAATATTACTTGGAATGTGAATTGGAGCGAAATCGCTAATTTATAAGACCATTTTACAATTTTGACCCCAGTTAGAAACAGACTCTAAGGTGTAAAATTTCGATTGCCCATATCTCGGAAACTATAAGAGATAATGCAATTTGGCAATCGGCAACGTAATTAGCAAGCCGAATATTACTTGGAATGTGAATTGGAACGAAATCGCTAATTCGTAAGACCATTTTACAATTCTGGCCCAAGTTAGAGGCAGAGCCAATATTGTAAGATGTCGATAGTCCATATCTCGGAAACTATAAGAGATAAAGCAATTTGGCAATCGGCAACGTAATTAGCAAGCCGAATATTACTTGGAATGTGAATTGGAGCGAAATCGCTAATTCTTAAGACTATTTTACAATTTTGACCCCAGTTAGAAACAGACTCTAAGGTGTAAAATTTCGATTGCCGATATCTCGGAAACTATAAGAGATAATGCAATTTGGCAATCGGCAACGTAATTAGCATGCCGAATATTACTTGGAATGTGAATTGGAGCGAAATCGCTATTTCATAAGACCATTTTACAATTTTGACCCCAGTTAGAAACAGACTCTAAGGTGTAAAATTTCGATTGCCCATATCTCGGAAACTATAAGAGATAATGCAATTTGGCAATCGGCAACGTAATTAGCATGCCGAATATTACTTGGAATGTGAATTGGAACGAAATCGCTAATTCGTAAAACCATTTTACAATTCTGGCCCAAGTTAAAAGCAGAGCCAATATTGTCAGATGTCGATAGTCCATATCTCGGAAACTGTAAGTGATAATGCAATTTGGCAATCGGCAATGTAACTAGCATGCCGAATATTACTTGGAATGTGAATTGCGGCGAAATCGCTAATTCATAAGACCATTTTACAATTTTGACCCCAGTTAGAGACAGACTTTAATGTGTAAAATTTCGATTGACCATATCTCGGAAACTGTAAGAGATAATGCAATTTGGCAATCGGCAGTGTAATTAGCATGCCGAATATTACTTGGAATGTGAATTGGAACGAAATCGCTAATTCGTAAGACCATTTTACAATTCTGGCCCAAGTTAGAAGCAGAGCCAATATTGTAAGATGTCGATAGTCCATATCTCGGAAACTATAAGAGATAATGCAACTTGGCAATCGGCAACGTAATTAGCATGCCGAATATTACTTGGAATGTGAATTGGAGCGAAATCGCTAATTCATAGGACCATTTTACAATTTTGACCCCAGTTAGAAACAGACTCTAAGGTGTAAAATTTCGATTGCCCATATCTCGGAAACTATAAGAGATAATGCAATTTGGCAATCGGCAACGTAATTAGCATGCCGAATATTACTTGGAATGTGAATTGGGACGAAATCGCTAATTCGTAAGACCATTTTACAATTCTGGCCCAAGTTAGAAGCAGAGCCAATATTGTAAGATGTCGATAGTCCATATCTCGGAAACTGTAAGTGATAATGCAATTTGGCATTCGGCAACGTAATTAGCATGCCGAATATTACTTTCGATGTGAATTGGAGCGAAATCGCTAATTCATAAGATCATTTTACAATTTTGACCCCAGTTAGAGACAGACTCTAAGGTGTAAAATTTCGATTGACCATATCTCGGAAACTGTAAGAGATAATGCAATTTGGCAATCGGCAATGTAATTAGCATGCCGAATATTACTTAGAACGTGAATTGGAACGAGATCGCTAATTCATAAGACCATTTTACAATTTTGGCCCAAGTTAGAAACAGGGCCAATATTGTAAGATGTCGATAGTCCATATCTCCGAAACTATAAGAGATAATGCAATTTGGCAATCGGCAACGTAAATAGCATGCTGAATATTACTTGGAATGTGAATTGGAGCGAAATCGCTAATTCATAAGACCATTTTACAATTCTGGCCAAAGTTAGAAGCCGAGCCAATATTGTAAGATGTCGATAGTCCATATCTCGGAAACTATAAGAGATAATGCAATTTGGCAATCGGCAACGTAATTAGCATGTCGAATACTACTTGGAATGTGAATTGGAGCGAAATCGCTAATTCATACGACCATTTTACAATTTTGACCCCAGTTAGAAACAGACTCTAAGGTGTAAAATTTCGATTGCCCATATCTCGGAAACTATAAGAGATAATGAAATTTGGCAATCGGCAACGTAATTAGCATGCCGAATATTACTTGGAATGTGAATTGGAGCGAAATCGCTAATTCTTAAGACTATTTTACAATTTTGACCCCAGTTAGAAACAGACTCTAAGGTGTAAAATTTCGATTGCCGATATCTCGGAAACTATAAGAGATAATGCAATTTGGCAATCGGCAACGCAATTAGCATGCTGAATATTACTTGGAATGTGAATTGGAGCGAAATCGCAAATTCATAAGACCATTTTACAATTCTGGCCCAAGTTAGAATCAGAGCCAATATTGTAAGATGTCGATAGTCCATATCTCGGAAACTATAAGAGATAATGCAATTTGGCAATCGGCAACGTAATTAGCATGCCGAATATTACTTGGAATGTGAATTGGAGCGAAATCGCTAATTCTTAAGACCATTTTACAATTTTGACCCCAGTTAGAAACAGACTCTAAGGTGTAAAATTTCGATTGCCCATATCTCGGAAACTATAAGAGATAATGCAATTTGGCAATCGGCAACGTAATTAGCAAGCCGAATATTACTTGGAATGTGAATTGGAGCGAAATCGCTAATTCATAAGACCATTTTACAATTCTGGCCCAAGTTAGAAGCAGAGCCAATATTGCAAGATGTCGATAGTCCATATCTCGAAAACTATAAGAGATAATGCAATTGGGCAATCGGCTACGTAATTAGCATGCCGAATATTACTTGGAATGTGAATTGGAGCGAAATCGCTAATTTATAAGACCATTTTACAATTTTGACCCCAGTTAGAAACAGACTCTAAGGTGTAAAATTTCGATTGCCCATATCTCGTAAACTATAAGAGATAATGCAATTTGGCAATCGGCAACGTAATTAGCATGCCGAATATTACTTGGAATGTGAATTGGAGCGAAATCGCTAATTCATAAGACCATTTTACAATTTTGACCCCAGTTAGAAACAGACTCTAAGGTGTAAAATTTCGATTGCCCATATCTCGGAAACTATAAGAGATAATGCAATTTGGCAATCGGCAACGTAATTAGCAAGCCGAATATTACTTGGAATGTGAATTGGAGCGAAATCGCTAATTCATAAGACCATTTTACAATTCTGGCCCAAATTAGAAGCAGAGCCAATATTGTAAGATGTCGATAGTCCATATCTCGGAAACTATAAGAGATAATGCAATTTGGCAATCGGCAAAGTAATTAGCATGCCGAATATTACTTGGAATGTGAATTGGAGCGAAATCGCTAATTCATAAGACCATTTTACAATTTTGACCCCAGTTAGAAACAGACTCTAAGGTGTAAAATTTCGATTGCTCATATCTCCGAAACTATAAGAGATAATGCAATTTGGCAATCGGCAACGTAATTAGCAAGCGGAATATTACTTGGTATGTGAATTGGAGCGAAATCGCTAATTCATAAGACCGTTTTGCAATTTTGACCCCAGTTAGAAACAGACTCTAAGGTGTAAAATTTCGATTGACCGTATCTCGGAAACTGTGAGAGATAATGCTATTTGGCAATCGGTAACGTAATTAGCATGCTGAATATTACTTGGAATGTGAATTGGAGCGAAATCGCTAATTCATAAGACCATCTTACAATTTTGGCACAAGTTAGAAGCAGAGCCAATATTGTCAGATGTCGATAGTCTATATCTCGGAAACTATAAGAAATAATGCAATTTGGCAATCGGCAACGTAATTAGCATGCCGAATATTACTTGGAATGTGAATTGGGACCAAATCGCTAATTCATAAGACCATTTTACAATTCTGGCCCAAATTAGAAGCAGAGCCAATATTGTAAGATGTCGATAGTCCATATCTCGGAAACTATAAGAGATAATGCAATTTGGCAATCGGCAAAGTAATTAGCATGCCGAATATTACTTGGAATGTGAATTGGAGCGAAATCGCTAATTCATAAGACCATTTTACAATTTTGACCCCAGTTAGAAACAGACTCTAAGGTGTAAAATTTCGATTTCTCATATCTCCGAAACTATAAGAGATAATGCAATTTGGCAATCGGCAACGTAATTAGCAAGCCGAATATTACTTGGTATGTGAATTGGAGCGAAATCGCTAATTCATAAGACCGTTTTGCAATTTTGACCACAGTTAGAAACAGACTCTAAGGTGTAAAATTTCGATTGACCGTATCTCGGAAACTGTAAGAGATAATGCTATTTGGCAATCGGTAACGTAATTAGCAAACCGAATATTACTTGAAATGTGAATTGGAGCGAAATCGCTAATTCATAAGACTATTTTACAATTCTGGCCCAAATTAGAAGCAGAGCCAATATTGTAAGATGTCGATAGTCCATATCTCGGAAACTATAAGAGATAATGCAATTTGGCAATCGGCAACGTAATTAGCATGCCGAATATTACTTGGAATGTGAATTGGAGCGAAATCGCTAATTTATAAGACCATTTTACAATTTTGACCCCAGTTAGAAACAGACTCTAAGGTGTAAAATTTCGATTGCCCATATCTCGGAAACTATAAGAGATAATGCAATTTGGCAATCGGCAACGTAATTAGCATGCCGAATATTACTTGGAATGTGAATTGGAGCGAAATCGCTAATTCATAAGACCATTTTACAATTTTGACCCCAGTTAGAAACAGACTCTAAGGTGTAAAATTTCGATTGCCCATATCTCGGAAACTATAAGAGATAATGCAATTTGGCAATCGGCAACGTAATTAGCAAACCGAATATTACTTGGAATGTGAATTGGAGCGAAATCGCTAATTCATAAGACTATTTTACAATTCTGGCCCAAATTAGAAGCAGAGCCAATATTGTAAGATGTCGATAGTCCATATCTCGGAAACTATAAGAGATAATGCAATTTGGCAATCGGCAAAGTAATTAGCATGCCGAATATTACTTGGAATGTGAATTGGAGCGAAATCGCTAATTCATAAGACCATTTTACAATTTTGACCCCAGTTAGAAACAGACTCTAAGGTGTAAAATTTCGATTTCTCATATCTCCGAAACTATAAGAGATAATGCAATTTGGCAATCGGCAACGTAATTAGCAAGCCGAATATTACTTGGTATGTGAATTGGAGCGAAATCGCTAATTCATAAGACCGTTTTGCAATTTTGACCCCAGTTAGAAACAGACTCTAAGGTGTAAAATTTCGATTGACCGTATCTCGGAAACTGTAAGAGATAATGCTATTTGGCAATCGGTAACGTAATTAGCATGCTGAATATTACTTGGAATGTGAATTGGAGCGAAATCGCTAATTCATAAGACCATTTTACAATTTTGGGCCAAGTTAGAAGCAGAGCCAATATTGTAAGATGTCGATAGTCTATATCTCGGAATCTATAAGAGATATTGCAATTTGGCAATCGGCAATGTAATTAGCATGCTGAATATTACTTGGAATGTGAATTGGAACGAAATCGCTAATTCATAAGACCATCTTACAATTTTGGCCCAAGTTAGAAGCAGAGCCAATATTGTCAGATGTCGATAGTCCATATCACGGAAACTATAAGAAATAATGCAATTTGGCAATCGGCAACGTAATTAGTATGCCGAATATTACTTGGAATGTGAATTGGGACCAAATCGCTAATTCATAAGACCATTTTACAATTCTGTCGCAAGTTAGAAGCAGAGCCAATATTGTAAGATGTCGATAGTCCATATCTCGGAAACTATAAGAGATAATGCAATTTGGCAATCGGCAACGTAATTAGCATGCCGAATATTACTTGGAATGTGAATTGGAGCGAAATCGCTAATTTATAAGACCATTTTACAATTTTGACCCCAGTTAGAAACAGACTCTAAGGTGTAAAATTTCGATAGCCCATATCTCGGAAACTATAAGAGATAATGCAATTTGGCAATCGGCAACGTAATTAGCATGCCGAATATTACTTGGAATGTGAATTGGAGCGAAATCGCTAATTCATAAGACCATTTTACAATTTTGACCCCAGTTAGAAACAGACTCTAAGGTGTAAAATTTCGATTGCCCATATCTCGGAAACTATAAGAGATAATGCAATTTGGCAATCGGCAACGTAATTAGCATGCCGAATATTACTTGGAATGTGAATTGGAGCGAAATCGCTAATTCATAAGACCATTTTACAATTTTGACCCCAGTTAGAAACAGACTCTAAGGTGTAAAATTTCGATTGCCCATATCTCGGAAACTATAAGAGATAATGCAATTTGGCAATCGGCAACGTAATTAGCAAACCGAATATTACTTGGAATGTGAATTGGAGCGAAATCGCTAATTCATAAGACTATTTTACAATTCTGGCCCAAATTAGAAGCAGAGCCAATATTGTAAGATGTCGATAGTCCATATCTCGGAAACTATAAGAGATAATGCAATTTGGCAATCGGCAAAGTAATTAGCATGCCGAATATTACTTGGAATGTGAATTGGAGCGAAATCGCTAATTCATAAGACCATTTTACAATTTTGACCCCAGTTAGAAACAGACTCTAAGGTGTAAAATTTCGATTTCTCATATCTCCGAAACTATAAGAGATAATGCAATTTGGCAATCGGCAACGTAATTAGCAAGCCGAATATTACTTGGTATGTGAATTGGAGCGAAATCGCTAATTCATAAGACCGTTTTGCAATTTTGACCCCAGTTAGAAACAGACTCTAAGGTGTAAAATTTCGATTGACCGTATCTCGGAAACTGTAAGAGATAATGCTATTTGGCAATCGGTAACGTAATTAGCATGCTGAATATTACTTGGAATGTGAATTGGAGCGAAATCGCTAATTCATAAGACCATTTTACAATTTTGGGCCAAGTTAGAAGCAGAGCCAATATTGTAAGATGTCGATAGTCTATATCTCGGAATCTATAAGAGATATTACAATTTGGCAATCGGCAATGTAATTAGCATGCTGAATATTACTTGGAATGTGAATTGGAACGAAATCGCTAATTCATAAGACCATCTTACAATTTTGGCCCAAGTTAGAAGCAGAGCCAATATTGTCAGATGTCGATAGTCCATATCACGGAAACTATAAGAAATAATGCAATTTGGCAATCGGCAACGTAATTAGTATGCCGAATATTACTTGGAATGTGAATTGGGACCAAATCGCTAATTCATAAGACCATTTTACAATTCTGTCGCAAGTTAGAAGCAGAGCCAATATTGTAAGATGTCGATAGTCCATATCTCGGAAACTATAAGAGATAATGCAATTTGGCAATCGGCAACGTAATTAGCATGCCGAATATTACTTGGAATGTGAATTGGAGCGAAATCGCTAATTTATAAGACCATTTTACAATTTTGACCCCAGTTAGAAACAGACTCTAAGGTGTAAAATTTCGATTTCTCATATCTCCGAAACTATAAGAGATAATGCAATTTGGCAATCGGCAACGTAATTAGCAAGCCGAATATTACTTGGTATGTGAATTGGAGCGAAATCGCTAATTCATAAGACCGTTTTGCAATTTTGACCCCAGTTAGAAACAGACTCTAAGGTGTAAAATTTCGATTGACCGTATCTCGGAAACTGTAAGAGATAATGCTATTTGGCAATCGGTAACGTAATTAGCATGCTGAATATTACTTGGAATGTGAATTGGAGCGAAATCGCTAATTCATAAGACCATTTTACAATTTTGGGCCAAGTTAGAAGCAGAGCCAATATTGTAAGATGTCGATAGTCTATATCTCGGAATCTATAAGAGATATTACAATTTGGCAATCGGCAATGTAATTAGCATGCTGAATATTACTTGGAATGTGAATTGGAACGAAATCGCTAATTCATAAGACCATCTTACAATTTTGGCCCAAGTTAGAAGCAGAGCCAATATTGTCAGATGTCGATAGTCCATATCACGGAAACTATAAGAAATAATGCAATTTGGCAATCGGCAACGTAATTAGTATGCCGAATATTACTTGGAATGTGAATTGGGACCAAATCGCTAATTCATAAGACCATTTTACAATTCTGTCGCAAGTTAGAAGCAGAGCCAATATTGTAAGATGTCGATAGTCCATATCTCGGAAACTATAAGAGATAATGCAATTTGGCAATCGGCAACGTAATTAGCATGCCGAATATTACTTGGAATGTGAATTGGAGCGAAATCGCTAATTTATAAGACCATTTTACAATTTTGACCCCAGTTAGAAACAGACTCTAAGGTGTAAAATTTCGATAGCCCATATCTCGGAAACAATAAGAGATAATGCAATTTGGCAATCGGCAACGTAATTAGCATGCCGAATATTACTTGGAATGTGAATTGGAGCGAAATCGCTAATTCATAAGACCATTTTACAATTTTGACCCCAGTTAGAAACAGACTCTAAGGTGTAAAATTTCGATTGCCCATATCTCGGAAACTATAAGAGATAATGCAATTTGGCAATCGGCAACGTAATTAGCAAACCGAATATTACTTGGAATGTGAATTGGAGCGAAATCGCTAATTCATAAGACTATTTTACAATTCTGGCCCAAATTAGAAGCAGAGCCAATATTGTAAGATGTCGATAGTCCATATCTCGGAAACTATAAGAGATAATGCAATTTGGCAATCGGCAAAGTAATTAGCATTCCGAATATTACTTGGAATGTGAATTGGAGCGAAATCGCTAATTCATAAGACCATTTTACAACTTTGACCCCAGTTAGAAACAGACTCTAAGGTGTAAAATTTCGATTTCTCATATCTCCGAAACTATAAGAGATAATGCAATTTGGCAATCGGCAACGTAATTAGCAAGCCAAATATTACTTGGTATGTGAATTGGAGCGAAATCGCTAATTCATAAGACCGTTTTGCAATTTTGACCCCAGTTAGAAACAGACTCTAAGGTGTAAAATTTCGATTGACCGTATCTCGGAAACTGTAAGAGATAATGCTATTTGGCAATCGGTAACGTAATTAGCATGCTGAATATTACTTGGAATGTGAATTGGAGCGAAATCGCTAATTCATAAGACCATTTTACAATTTTGGACCAAGTTAGAAGCAGAGCCAATATTGTAAGATGTCGATAGTCTATATCTCGGAATCTATAGGAGATATTGCAATTTGGCAATCGGCAATGTAATTAGCATGCTGAATATTACTTGGAATGTGAATTGGAACGAAATCGCTAATTCATAAGACCATCTTACAATTTTGGCCCAAGTTAGAAGCAGAGCCAATATTGTCAGATGTCGATAGTCCATATCACGGAAACTATAAGAAATAATGCAATTTGGCAATCGGCAACGTAATTAGCATGCCGAATATTACTTGGAATGTGAATTGGGACCAAATCGCTAATTCATAAGACCATTTTACAATTCTGTCGCAAGTTAGAAGCAGAGCCAATATTGTAAGATGTCGATAGTCCATATCTCGGAAACTATAAGAGATAATGCAATTTGGCAATCGGCAACGTAATTAGCATGCCGAATATTACTTGGAATGTGAATTGGAGCGAAATCGCTATTTCATAAGACCATTTTACAATTTTGACCCCAGTCAGAAACAGACTCTAAGGTGTAAAATTTCGATTGCCCATATCTCGGAAACTATAAGAGATAATGCAATTTGGCAATCGACAACGTAATTAGCATGCCGAATATTACTTGGAATGTGAATTGGAACGAAATCGCTAATTCATAAGACCATTTTACAATTCTGGCCCAAGTTAGAAGCAGAGCCAATATTGCAAGATGTCGATAGTCCATATCTCGAAAACTATAAGAGATAATGCAATTGGGCAATCGGCTACGTAATTAGCATGCCGAATATTACTTGGAATGTGAATTGGAGCGAAATCGCTAATTTATAAGACCATTTTACAATTTTGACCCCAGTTAGAAACAGACTCTAAGGTGTAAAATTTCGATTGCCCATATCTCGTAAACTATAAGAGATAATGCAATTTGGCAATCGGCAACGTAATTAGCATGCCGAATATTACTTGGAATGTGAATTGGAGCGAAATCGCTAATTCATAAGACCATTTTACAATTTTGACCCCAGTTAGAAACAGACTCTAAGGTGTAAAATTTCGATTGCCCATATCTCGGAAACTATAAGAGATAATGCAATTTGGCAATCGGCAACGTAATTAGCAAGCCGAATATTACTTGGAATGTGAATTGGAGCGAAATCGCTAATTCATAAGACCATTTTACAATTCTGGCCCAAATTAGAAGCAGAGCCAATATTGTAAGATGTCGATAGTCCATATCTCGGAAACTATAAGAGATAATGCAATTTGGCAATCGGCAAAGTAATTAGCATGCCGAATATTACTTGGAATGTGAATTGGAGCGAAATCGCTAATTCATAAGACCATTTTACAATTTTAACCCCAGTTAGAAACAGACTCTAAGGTGTAAAATTTCGATTGCTCATATCTCCGAAACTATAAGAGATAATGCAATTTGGCAATCGGCAACGTAATTAGCAAGCGGAATATTACTTGGTATGTGAATTGGAGCGAAATCGCTAATTCATAAGACCGTTTTGCAATTTTGACCCCAGTTAGAAACAGACTCTAAGGTGTAAAATTTCGATTGACCGTATCTCGGAAACTGTGAGAGATAATGCTATTTGGCAATCGGTAACGTAATTAGCATGCCGAATATTACTTGGAATGTGAATTGGGACCAAATCGCTAATTCATAAGACCATTTTACAATTCTGGCCCAAATTAGAAGCAGAGCCAATATTGTAAGATGTCGATAGTCCATATCTCGGAAACTATAAGAGATAATGCAATTTGGCAATCGGCAAAGTAATTAGCATGCCGAATATTACTTGGAATGTGAATTGGAGCGAAATCGCTAATTCATAAGACCATTTTACAATTTTGACCCCAGTTAGAAACAGACTCTAAGGTGTAAAATTTCGATTTCTCATATCTCCGAAACTATAAGAGATAATGCAATTTGGCAATCGGCAACGTAATTAGCAAGCCGAATATTACTTGGTATGTGAATTGGAGCGAAATCGCTAATTCATAAGACCGTTTTGCAATTTTGACCCCAGTTAGAAACAGACTCTAAGGTGTAAAATTTCGATTGACCGTATCTCGGAAACTGTAAGAGATAATGCTATTTGGCAATCGGTAACGTAATTAGCAAACCGAATATTACTTGAAATGTGAATTGGAGCGAAATCGCTAATTCATAAGACTATTTTACAATTCTGGCGCAAATTAGAAGCAGAGGTAATATTGTAAGATGTCGATAGTCCATATCTCGGAAACTATAAGAGATAATGCAATTTGGCAATCGGCAACGTAATTAGCATGCCGAATATTACTTGGAATGTGAATTGGAGCGAAATCGCTAATTTATAAGACCATTTTACAATTTTGACCCCAGTTAGAAACAGACTCTAAGGTGTAAAATTTCGATTGCCCATATCTCGGAAACTATAAGAGATAATGCAATTTGGCAATCGGCAACGTAATTAGCATGCCGAATATTACTTGGAATGTGAATTGGAGCGAAATCGCTAATTCATAAGACCATTTTACAATTTTGACCCCAGTTAGAAACAGACTCTAAGGTGTAAAATTTCGATTGCCCATATCTCGGAAACTATAAGAGATAATGCAATTTGGCAATCGGCAACGTAATTAGCAAACCGAATATTACTTGGAATGTGAATTGGAGCGAAATCGCTAATTCATAAGACTATTTTACAATTCTGGCCCAAATTAGAAGCAGAGCCAATATTGTAAGATGTCGATAGTCCATATCTCGGAAACTATAAGAGATAATGCAATTTGGCAATCGGCAAAGTAATTAGCATGCCGAATATTACTTGGAATGTGAATTGGAGCGAAATCGCTAATTCATAAGACCATTTTACAATTTTGACCCCAGTTAGAAACAGACTCTAAGGTGTAAAATTTCGATTTCTCATATCTCCGAAACTATAAGAGATAATGCAATTTGGCAATCGGCAACGTAATTAGCAAGCCGAATATTACTTGGTATGTGAATTGGAGCGAAATCGCTAATTCATAAGACCGTTTTGCAATTTTGACCCCAGTTAGAAACAGACTCTAAGGTGTAAAATTTCGATTGACCGTATCTCGGAAACTGTAAGAGATAATGCTATTTGGCAATCGGTAACGTAATTAGCATGCTGAATATTACTTGGAATGTGAATTGGAGCGAAATCGCTAATTCATAAGACCATTTTACAATTTTGGGCCAAGTTAGAAGCAGAGCCAATATTGTAAGATGTCGATAGTCTATATCTCGGAATCTATAAGAGATATTG
Organism: Rhynchophorus ferrugineus; assembly: GCF_030347505.1. NCBI lineage: Eukaryota > Metazoa > Arthropoda > Insecta > Coleoptera > Curculionidae > Rhynchophorus > Rhynchophorus ferrugineus. Next base: position 65,733,589 of record NW_027472580.1, on the reverse strand, counting down.
CAATTTGGCAATCGGCAATGTAATTAGCATGCTGAATATTACTTGGAATGTGAATTGGAACGAAATCGCTAATTCATAAGACCATCTTACAATTTTGGCCCAAGTTAGAAGCAGAGCCAATATTGTCAGATGTCGATAGTCCATATCACGGAAACTATAAGAAATAATGCAATTTGGCAATCGGCAACGTAATTAGCATGCCGAATATTACTTGGAATGTGAATTGGGACCAAATCGCTAATTCATAAGACCATTTTACAATTCTGTCGCAAGTTAGAAGCAGAGCCAATATTGTAAGATGTCGATAGTCCATATCTCGGAAACTATAAGAGATAATGCAATTTGGCAATCGGCAACGTAATTAGCATGCCGAATATTACTTGGAATGTGAATTGGAGCGAAATCGCTATTTCATAAGACCATTTTACAATTTTGACCCCAGTCAGAAACAGACTCTAAGGTGTAAAATTTCGATTGCCCATATCTCGGAAACTATAAGAGATAATGCAATTTGGCAATCGACAACGTAATTAGCATGCCGAATATTACTTGGAATGTGAATTGGAACGAAATCGCTAATTCATAAGACCATTTTACAATTCTGGCCCAAGTTAGAAGCAGAGCCAATATTGCAAGATGTCGATAGTCCATATCTCGAAAACTATAAGAGATAATGCAATTGGGCAATCGGCTACGTAATTAGCATGCCGAATATTACTTGGAATGTGAATTGGAGCGAAATCGCTAATTTATAAGACCATTTTACAATTTTGACCCCAGTTAGAAACAGACTCTAAGGTGTAAAATTTCGATTGCCCATATCTCGTAAACTATAAGAGATAATGCAATTTGGCAATCGGCAACGTAATTAGCATGCCGAATATTACTTGGAATGTGAATTGGAGCGAAATCGCTAATTCATAAGACCATTTTACAATTTTGACCCCAGTTAGAAACAGACTCTAAGGTGTAAAATTTCGATTGCCCATATCTCGGAAACTATAAGAGATAATGCAATTTGGCAATCGGCAACGTAATTAGCAAGCCGAATATTACTTGGAATGTGAATTGGAGCGAAATCGCTAATTCATAAGACCATTTTACAATTCTGGCCCAAATTAGAAGCAGAGCCAATATTGTAAGATGTCGATAGTCCATATCTCGGAAACTATAAGAGATAATGCAATTTGGCAATCGGCAAAGTAATTAGCATGCCGAATATTACTTGGAATGTGAATTGGAGCGAAATCGCTAATTCATAAGACCATTTTACAATTTTAACCCCAGTTAGAAACAGACTCTAAGGTGTAAAATTTCGATTGCTCATATCTCCGAAACTATAAGAGATAATGCAATTTGGCAATCGGCAACGTAATTAGCAAGCGGAATATTACTTGGTATGTGAATTGGAGCGAAATCGCTAATTCATAAGACCGTTTTGCAATTTTGACCCCAGTTAGAAACAGACTCTAAGGTGTAAAATTTCGATTGACCGTATCTCGGAAACTGTGAGAGATAATGCTATTTGGCAATCGGTAACGTAATTAGCATGCCGAATATTACTTGGAATGTGAATTGGGACCAAATCGCTAATTCATAAGACCATTTTACAATTCTGGCCCAAATTAGAAGCAGAGCCAATATTGTAAGATGTCGATAGTCCATATCTCGGAAACTATAAGAGATAATGCAATTTGGCAATCGGCAAAGTAATTAGCATGCCGAATATTACTTGGAATGTGAATTGGAGCGAAATCGCTAATTCATAAGACCATTTTACAATTTTGACCCCAGTTAGAAACAGACTCTAAGGTGTAAAATTTCGATTTCTCATATCTCCGAAACTATAAGAGATAATGCAATTTGGCAATCGGCAACGTAATTAGCAAGCCGAATATTACTTGGTATGTGAATTGGAGCGAAATCGCTAATTCATAAGACCGTTTTGCAATTTTGACCCCAGTTAGAAACAGACTCTAAGGTGTAAAATTTCGATTGACCGTATCTCGGAAACTGTAAGAGATAATGCTATTTGGCAATCGGTAACGTAATTAGCAAACCGAATATTACTTGAAATGTGAATTGGAGCGAAATCGCTAATTCATAAGACTATTTTACAATTCTGGCCCAAATTAGAAGCAGAGCCAATATTGTAAGATGTCGATAGTCCATATCTCGGAAACTATAAGAGATAATGCAATTTGGCAATCGGCAACGTAATTAGCATGCCGAATATTACTTGGAATGTGAATTGGAGCGAAATCGCTAATTTATAAGACCATTTTTCAATTTTGACCCCAGTTAGAAACAGACTCTAAGGTGTAAAATTTCGATTGCCCATATCTCGGAAACTATAAGAGATAATGCAATTTGGCAATCGGCAACGTAATTAGCATGCCGAATATTACTTGGAATGTGAATTGGAGCGAAATCGCTAATTCATAAGACCATTTTACAATTTTGACCCCAGTTAGAAACAGACTCTAAGGTGTAAAATTTCGATTGCCCATATCTCGGAAACTATAAGAGATAATGCAATTTGGCAATCGGCAACGTAATTAGCAAACCGAATATTACTTGGAATGTGAATTGGAGCGAAATCGCTAATTCATAAGACTATTTTACAATTCTGGCCCAAATTAGAAGCAGAGCCAATATTGTAAGATGTCGATAGTCCATATCTCGGAAACTATAAGAGATAATGCAATTTGGCAATCGGCAAAGTAATTAGCATGCCGAATATTACTTGGAATGTGAATTGGAGCGAAATCGCTAATTCATAAGACCATTTTACAATTTTGACCCCAGTTAGAAACAGACTCTAAGGTGTAAAATTTCGATTTCTCATATCTCCGAAACTATAAGAGATAATGCAATTTGGCAATCGGCAACGTAATTAGCAAGCCGAATATTACTTGGTATGTGAATTGGAGCGAAATCGCTAATTCATAAGACCGTTTTGCAATTTTGACCCCAGTTAGAAACAGACTCTAAGGTGTAAAATTTCGATTGACCGTATCTCGGAAACTGTAAGAGATAATGCTATTTGGCAATCGGTAACGTAATTAGCATGCTGAATATTACTTGGAATGTGAATTGGAGCGAAATCGCTAATTCATAAGACCATTTTACAATTTTGGGCCAAGTTAGAAGCAGAGCCAATATTGTAAGATGTCGATAGTCTATATCTCGGAATCTATAAGAGATATTGCAATTTGGCAATCGGCAATGTAATTAGCATGCTGAATATTACTTGGAATGTGAATTGGAACGAAATCGCTAATTCATAAGACCATCTTACAATTTTGGCCCAAGTTAGAAGCAGAGCCAATATTGTCAGATGTCGATAGTCCATATCACGGAAACTATAAGAAATAATGCAATTTGGCAATCGGCAACGTAATTAGTATGCCGAATATTACTTGGAATGTGAATTGGGACCAAATCGCTAATTCATAAGACCATTTTACAATTCTGTCGCAAGTTAGAAGCAGAGCCAATATTGTAAGATGTCGATAGTCCATATCTCGGAAACTATAAGAGATAATGCAATTTGGCAATCGGCAACGTAATTAGCATGCCGAATATTACTTGGAATGTGAATTGGAGCGAAATCGCTAATTTATAAGACCATTTTACAATTTTGACCCCAGTTAGAAACAGACTCTAAGGTGTAAAATTTCGATAGCCCATATCTCGGAAACTATAAGAGATAATGCAATTTGGCAATCGGCAACGTAATTAGCATGCCGAATATTACTTGGAATGTGAATTGGAGCGAAATCGCTAATTCATAAGACCATTTTACAATTTTGACCCCAGTTAGAAACAGACTCTAAGGTGTAAAATTTCGATTGCCCATATCTCGGAAACTATAAGAGATAATGCAATTTGGCAATCGGCAACGTAATTAGCATGCCGAATATTACTTGGAATGTGAATTGGAGCGAAATCGCTAATTCATAAGACCATTTTACAATTTTGACCCCAGTTAGAAACAGACTCTAAGGTGTAAAATTTCGATTGCCCATATCTCGGAAACTATAAGAGATAATGCAATTTGGCAATCGGCAACGTAATTAGCAAACCGAATATTACTTGGAATGTGAATTGGAGCGAAATCGAGACTATTTTACAATTCTGGCCCAAATTAGAAGCAGAGCCAATATTGTAAGATGTCGATAGTCCATATCTCGGAAACTATAAGAGATAATGCAATTTGGCAATCGGGAAAGTAATTAGCATTCCGAATATTACTTGGAATGTGAATTGGAGCGAAATCGCTAATTCATAAGACCATTTTACAACTTTGACCCCAGTTAGAAACAGACTCTAAGGTGTAAAATTTCGATTTCTCATATCTCCGAAACTATAAGAGATAATGCAATTTGGCAATCGGCAACGTAATTAGCAAGCCAAATATTACTTGGTATGTGAATTGGAGCGAAATCGCTAATTCATAAGACCGTTTTGCAATTTTGACCCCAGTTAGAAACAGACTCTAAGGTGTAAAATTTCGATTGACCGTATCTCGGAAACTGTAAGAGATAATGCTATTTGGCAATCGGTAACGTAATTAGCATGCTGAATATTACTTGGAATGTGAATTGGAGCGAAATCGCTAATTCATAAGACCATTTTACAATTTTGGGCCAAGTTAGAAGCAGAGCCAATATTGTAAGATGTCGATAGTCTATATCTCGGAATCTATAGGAGATATTGCAATTTGGCAATCGGCAATGTAATTAGCATGCTGAATATTACTTGGAATGTGAATTGGAACGAAATCGCTAATTCATAAGACCATCTTACAATTTTGGCCCAAGTTAGAAGCAGAGCCAATATTGTCAGATGTCGATAGTCCATATCACGGAAACTATAAGAAATAATGCAATTTGGCAATCGGCAACGTAATTAGCATGCCGAATATTACTTGGAATGTGAATTGGGACCAAATCGCTAATTCATAAGACCATTTTACAATTCTGTCGCAAGTTAGAAGCAGAGCCAATATTGTAAGATGTCGATAGTCCATATCTCGGAAACTATAAGAGATAATGCAATTTGGCAATCGGCAACGTAATTAGCATGCCGAATATTACTTGGAATGTGAATTGGAGCGAAATCGCTATTTCATAAGACCATTTTACAATTTTGACCCCAGTCAGAAACAGACTCTAAGGTGTAAAATTTCGATTGCCCATATCTCGGAAACTATAAGAGATAATGCAATTTGGCAATCGACAACGTAATTAGCATGCCGAATATTACTTGGAATGTGAATTGGAACGAAATCGCTAATTCGTAAGACCATTTTACAATTCTGGCCCAAGTTAGAAGCAGAGCCAATATTGTAAGATGTCGATAGTCCATATCTCGGAAACTATAAGAGATAATGCAATTTGGCAATCGGCAACGTAATTAGCATGCCGAATATTACTTGGAATGTGAATTGGAGCGAAATCGCTAATTCTTAAGACTATTTTACAATTTTGACCCCAGTTAGAAACAGACTCTAAGGTGTAAAATTTCGATTGCCGATATCTCGGAAACTATAAGAGATAATGCAATTTGGCAAACGGCAACGTAATTAGCATGCCGAATATTACTTGGAATGTGAATTGGAACGAAATCGCTAATTCGTAAGACCATTTTACAATTCTGGCCCAAGTTAGAAGCAGAGCCAATATTGTAAGATGTCGATAGTCCATATCTCGGAAACTATAAGAGATAATGCAATTTGGCAATCGGCAACGTAATTAGCATGCCGAATATTACTTGGAATGTGAATTGGAGCGAAATCGCTAATTCTTAAGACTATTTTACAATTTTGACCCCAGTTAGAAACAGACTCTAAGGTGTAAAATTTCGATTGCCCATATCTCGGAAACTATAAGAGATAATGAAATTTGGCAATCGGCAACGTAATTAGCATGCCGAATATTACTTGGAATGTGAATTGGAGCGAAATCGCTAATTCTTAAGACTATTTTACAATTTTGACCCCAGTTAGAAACAGACTTTAAGGTGTAAAATTTCCATTGCCGATATCTCGGAAACTATAAGAGATAATGCAATTTGGCAATCGGCAACGCAATTAGCATGCTGAATATTACTTGGAATGTGAATTGGAGCGAAATCGCAAATTCATAAGACCATTTTACAATTCTGGCCCAAGTTAGAATCAGAGCCAATATTGTAAGATGTCGATAGTCCATATCTCGGAAACTATAAGAGATAATGCAATTTGGCAATCGGCAACGTAATTAGCATGCCGAATATTACTTGGAATGTGAATTGGAGCGAAATCGCTAATTCTTAAGACCATTTTACAATTTTGACCCCAGTTAGAAACAGACTCTAAGGTGTAAAATTTCGATTGCCCATATCTCGGAAACTATAAGAGATAATGCGATTTGGCAATCGGCAACGTAATTAGCAAACCGAATATTACTTGGAATGTGAATTGGAGCGAAATCGCTAATTCATAAGACCATTTTACAATTCTGGCCCAAGTTAGAAGCAGAGCCAATATTGCAAGATGTCGATAGTCCATGTCTCGAAAACTATAAGAGATAATGCAATTGGGCAATCGGCTACGTAATTAGCATGCCGAATATTACTTGGAATGTGAATTGGAGCGAAATCGCTAATTTATAAGACCATTTTACAATTTTGACCCCAGTTAGAAACAGACTCTAAGGTGTAAAATTTCGACTGCCCATATCTCGGAAACTATAAGAGATAATGCAATTTGGCAATCGGCAACGTAATTAGCATGCCGAATATTACTTGGAATGTGAATTGGAGCGAAATGGCTAATTCATAAGACCATTTTTCAATTTTGACCCCAGTTAGAAACAGACCCTAAGGTGTAAAATTTCGATTGCCCATATCTCGGAAACTATAAGAGATAATGCAATTTGGCAATCGGCAACGTAATTAGCAAACCGAATATTACTTGGAATGTGAGCTGGAGCGAAATCGCTAATTCATAAGACCATTTTACAATTCTGGCCCTAATTAGAGGCAGAGCCAATATTGTAAGATGTCGATAGTCCATATCTCGGAAACTATAAGAAATAATGCAATTTGGCAATCGGCAAAGTAATTAGCATGCCGAATATTACTTGGAATGTGAATTGGAGCGAAATCGCTAATTCATAAAACCATTTTACAATTTTGACCCCAGTTAGAAACAGACTCTAAGGTGTAAAATTTCGATTTCTCATATCTCCGAAACTATAAGAGATAATGCAATTTGGCAATCGGCAACGTAATTAGCAAGCCGAATATTACTTAGTATGTGAATTGGAGCGAAATCGCTAATTCATAAGACCGTTTTGCAATTTTGACCCCAGTTAGAAACAGACTCTAAGGTGTAAAATTTCGATTGACCGTATCTCGGAAACTGTAAGAGATAATGCTATTTGGCAATCGGTAACGTAATTAGCATGCTGAATATTACTTGGAATGTGAATTGGAGCGAAATCGCTAATTCATAAGACCATTTTACAATTTTGGGCCAAGTTAGAAGCAGAGCCAATATTGTAAGATGTCGATAGTCTATATCTCGGAATCTATAAGAGATATTGCAATTTGGCAATCGGCAATGTAATTAGCATGCTGAATATTACTTGGAATGTGAATTGGAACGAAATCGCTAATTCATAAGACCATCTTACAATTTTGGCCCAAGTTAGAAGCAGAGCCAATATTGTCAGATGTCGATAGTCCATATCACGGAAACTATAAGAGATAATGCAATTTGGCAATCGACAACGTAATTAGCATGCCGAATATTACTTGGAATGTGAATTGGAACGAAATCGCTAATTCGTAAGACCATTTTACAATTCTGGCCCAAGTTAGAAGCAGAGCCAATATTGTAAGATGTCGATAGTCCATATCTCGGAAACTATAAGAGATAATGCAATTTGGCAATCGGCAACGTAATTAGCATGCCGAATATTACTTGGAATGTGAATTGGAGCGAAATCGCTAATTCTTAAGACTATTTTACAATTTTGACCCCAGTTAGAAACAGACTCTAAGGTGTAAAATTTCGATTGCCGATATCTCGGAAACTATAAGAGATAATGCAATTTGGCAAACGGCAACGTAATTAGCATGCCGAATATTACTTGGAATGTGAATTGGAGCGAAATCGCAAATTCATAAGACCATTTTACAATTCTGGCCCAAGTTAGAATCAGAGCCAATATTGTGTGATGTCGATAGTCCATATCTCGGAAACTATAAGAGATAATGCAATTTTGCAATCGGCAACGTAATTAGCATGCCGAATATAACTTGGAATGTGAATTGGAGTGAAATCGCTAATTCTTAAGACCATTTTACAATTCTGACCCAAGTTAGAAGCAGAGCCAATATTGCAAGATGTCGATAGTCCATATCTCGAAAACTATAAGAGATAATGCAATTTGGCAATCGGCAACGTAATTAGCATGCCGAATATTACTTGGAATGTGAATTGGAGCGAAATCGCTAATTTATAAGACCATTTTACAATTTTGACCCCAGTTAGAAACAGACTCTAAGATGTAAAATTTCGATTGCCCATATCTCGGAAACTATAAGAGATAATGCAATTTGGCAATCGGCAACGTAATTAGCAAGCCGAATATTACTTGGAATGTGAATTGGAACGAAATCGCTAATTCGTAAGACCATTTTACAATTCTGGCCCAAGTTAGAGGCAGAGCCAATATTGTAAGATGTCGATAGTCTATATCTCGGAAACTATAAGAGATAATGCAATTTGGCAATCGGCAACGTAATTAGCAAGCCGAATATTACTTGGAATGTGAATTGGAGCGAAATCGCTAATTCTTAAGACTATTTTACAATTTTGACCCCAGTTAGAAACAGACTCTAAGGTGTAAAATTTCGATTGCCGATATCTCGGAAACTATAAGAGATAATGCAATTTGGCAATCGGCAACGTAATTAGCATGCCGAATATTACTTGGAATGTGAATTGGAGCGAAATCGCTATTTCATAAGACCATTTTACAATTTTGACCCCAGTTAGAAACAGACTCTAAGGTGTAAAATTTCGATTGCCCATATCTCGGAAACTATAAGAGATAATGCAATTTGGCAATCGGCAACGTAATTAGCATGCCGAATATTACTTGGAATGTGAATTGGAGCGAAATCGCTAATTCATAAGACCATTTTACAATTTTGACCCCAGTTAGAAACAGACTCTAAGGTGTAAAATTTCGATTGCCCATATCTCGGAAACTATAAGAGATAATGCAATTTGGCAATCGGCAACGTAATTAGCAAACCGAATATTACTTGGAATGTGAATTGGAGCGAAATCGCTAATTCATAAGACTATTTTACAATTCTGGCCCAAATTAGAAGCAGAGCCAATATTGTAAGATGTCGATAGTCCATATCTCGGAAACTATAAGAGATAATGCAATTTGGCAATCGGCAAAATAATTAGCATGCCGAATATTACTTGGAATGTGAATTGGGGCGAAATCGCTAATTCATAAGACCATTTTACAATTTTGACCCCAGTTAGAAACAGACTCTAAGGTGTAAAATTTCGATTTCTCATATCTCCGAAACTATAAGAGATAATGCAATTTGGCAATCGGCAACGTAATTAGCAAGCCGAATATTACTTGGTATGTGAATTGGAGCGAAATCGCTAATTCATAAGACCGTTTTGCAATTTTGACCCCAGTTAGAAACAGACTCTATGGTGTAAAATTTCGATTGACCGTATCTCGGAAACTGTAAGAGATAATGCTATTTGGCAATCGGTAACGTAATTAGCATGCTGAATATTACTTGGAATGTGAATTGGAGCGAAATCGCTAATTCATAAGACCATTTTACAATTTTGGGCCAAGTTAGAAGCAGAGCCAATATTGTAAGATGTCGATAGTCTATATCTCGGAATCTATAAGAGATATTGCAATTTGGCAATCGGCAATGTAATTAGCATGCTGAATATTACTTGGAATGTGAATTGGAACGAAATCGCTAATTCATAAGACCATCTTACAATTTTGGCCCAAGTTAGAAGCAGAGCCAATATTGTCAGATGTCGATAGTCCATATCACGGAAACTATAAGAAATAATGCAATTTGGCAATCGGCAACGTAATTAGCATGCCGAATATTACTTGGAATGTGAATTGGGACCAAATCGCTAATTCATAAGACCATTTTACAATTCTGTCGCAAGTTAGAAGCAGAGCCAATATTGTAAGATGTCGATAGTCCATATCTCGGAAACTATAAGAGATAATGCAATTTGGCAATCGGCAACGTAATTAGCATGTCGAATATTACTTGGAATGTGAATTGGAGCGAAATCGCTATTTCATAAGACCATTTTACAACTTTGACCCCAGTCAGAAACAGACTCTAAGGTGTAAAATTTCGATTGCCCATATCTCGGAAACTATAAGAGATAATGCAATTTGGCAATAGACAACGTAATTAGCATGGAATTACTTGGAATGTGAATTGGAGCGAAATCGCTAATTTATAAGACCATTTTACAATTTTGACCCCAGTTAGAAACAGACTCTAAGGTGTAAAATTTCGATAGCCCATATCTCGGAAACTATAAGAGATAATGCAATTTGGCAATCGGCAACGTAATTAGCATGCCGAATATTACTTGGAATGTGAATTGGAGCGAAATCGCTAATTCATAAGACCATTTTACAATTTTGACCCCAGTTAGAAACAGACTCTAAGGTGTAAAATTTCGATTGCCCATATCTCGGAAACTATAAGAGATAATGCAATTTGGCAATAGACAACGTAATTAGCATGGAATTACTTGGAATGTGAATTGGAGCGAAATCGCTAATTTATAAGACCATTTTACAATTTTGACCCCAGTTAGAAACAGACTCTAAGGTGTAAAATTTCGATAGCCCATATCTCGGAAACTATAAGAGATAATGCAATTTGGCAATCGGCAAAGTAATTAGCATGCCGAATATTACTTGGAATGTGAATTGGAGCGAAATCGCTAATTCATAAAACCATTTTACAATTTTGACCCCAGTTAGAAACAGACTCTAAGGTGTAAAATTTCGATTTCTCATATCTCCGAAACTATAAGAGATAATGCAATTTGGCAATCGGCAACGTAATTAGCAAGCCGAATATTACTTAGTATGTGAATTGGAGCGAAATCGCTAATTCATAAGACCGTTTTGCAATTTTGACCCCAGTTAGAAACAGACTCTAAGGTGTAAAATTTCGATTGACCGTATCTCGGAAACTGTAAGAGATAATGCTATTTGGCAATCGGTAACGTAATTAGCATGCTGAATATTACTTGGATTGTGAATTGGAGCGAAATCGCTAATTCATAAGACCATTTTACAATTTTGGGCCAAGTTAGAAGCAGAGCCAATATTGTAAGATGTCGATAGTCTATATCTCGGAATCTATAAGAGATATTGCAATTTGGCAATCGGCAATGTAATTAGCATGCTGAATATTACTTGGAATGTGAATTGGAACGAAATCGCTAATTCATAAGACCATCTTACAATTTTGGCCCAAGTTAGAAGCAGAGCCAATATTGTCAGATGTCGATAGTCCATATCACGGAAACTATAAGAAATAATGCAATTTGGCAATCGGCAACGTAATTAGCATGCCGAATATTACTTGGAATGTGAATTGGGACCAAATCGGTAATTCATAAGACCATTTTACAATTCTGGCGCAAGTTAGAAGCAGAGCCAATATTGTAAGATGTCGATAGTCCATATCTCGGAAACTATAAGAGATAATGCAATTTGGCAATCGGCAACGTAATTAGCATGCCGAATATTACTTGGAATGTGAATTGGAGCGAAATCGCTATTTCATAAGACCATTTTACAATTTTGACCCCAGTCAGAAACAGACTCTAAGGTGTAAAATTTCGATTGCCCATATCTCGGAAACTATAAGAGATAATGCAATTTGGCAATCGACAACGTAATTAGCATGCCGAATATTACTTGGAATGTGAATTGGAACGAAATCGCTAATTCGTAAGACCATTTTACAATTCTGGCCCAAGTTAGAAGCAGAGCCAATATTGTAAGATGTCGATAGTCCATATCTCGGAAACTATAAGAGATAATGCAATTTGGCAATCGGCAACGTAATTAGCATGCCGAATATTACTTGGAATGTGAATTGGAGCGAAATCGCTAATTCTTAAGACTATTTTACAATTTTGACCCCAGTTAGAAACAGACTCTAAGGTGTAAAATTTCGATTGCCGATATCTCGGAAACTATAAGAGATAATGCAATTTGGCTAACGGCAACGTAATTAGCATGCCGAATATTACTTGGAATGTGAATTGGAGCGAAATCGAAAATTCATAAGACCATTTTACAATTCTGGCCCAAGTTAGAATCAGAGCCAATATTGTATGATGTCGATAGTCCATATCTCGGAAACTATAAGAGATAATGCAATTTTGCAATCGGCAACGTAATTAGCATGCCGAATATAACTTGGAATGTGAATTGGAGTGAAATCGCTAATTCTTAAGACCATTTTACAATTCTGACCCAAGTTAGAAGCAGAGCCAATATTGCAAGATGTCGATAGTCCATATCTCGAAAACTATAAGAGATAATGCAATTTGGCAATCGGCAACGTAATTAGCATGCCGAATATTACTTGGAATGTGAATTGGAGCGAAATCGCTAATTTATAAGACCATTTTACAATTTTGACCCCAGTTAGAAACAGACTCTAAGATGTAAAATTTCGATTGCCCATATCTCGGAAACTATAAGAGATAATGCAATTTGGCAATCGGCAACGTAATTAGCAAGCCGAATATTACTTGGAATGTGAATTGGAACGAAATCGCTAATTCGTAAGACCATTTTACAATTCTGGCCCAAGTTAGAGGCAGAGCCAATATTGTAAGATGTCGATAGTCTATATCTCGGAAACTATAAGAGATAATGCAATTTGGCAATCGGCAACGTAATTAGCAAGCCGAATATTACTTGGAATGTGAATTGGAGCGAAATCGCTAATTCTTAAGACTATTTTACAATTTTGACCCCAGTTAGAAACAGACTCTAAGGTGTAAAATTTCGATTGCCGATATCTCGGAAACTATAAGAGATAATGCAATTTGGCAATCGGCAACGTAATTAGCATGCCGAATATTACTTGGAATGTGAATTGGAGCGAAATCGCTATTTCATAAGACCATTTTACAATTTTGACCCCAGTTAGAAACAGACTCTAAGGTGTAAAATTTCGATTGCCCATATCTCGGAAACTATAAGAGATAATGCAATTTGGCAATCGGCAACGTAATTAGCATGCCGAATATTACTTGGAATGTGAATTGGAGCGAAATCGCTAATTCATAAGACCATTTTACAATTTTGACCCCAGTTAGAAACAGACTCTAAGGTGTAAAATTTCGATTGCCCATATCTCGGAAACTATAAGAGATAATGCAATTTGGCAATCGGCAACGTAATTAGCAAACCGAATATTACTTGGAATGTGAATTGGAGCGAAATCGCTAATTCATAAGACTATTTTACAATTCTGGCCCAAATTAGAAGCAGAGCCAATATTGTAAGATGTCGATAGTCCATATCTCGGAAACTATAAGAGATAATGCAATTTGGCAATCGGCAAAATAATTAGCATGCCGAATATTACTTGGAATGTGAATTGGGGCGAAATCGCTAATTCATAAGACCATTTTACAATTTTGACCCCAGTTAGAAACAGACTCTAAGGTGTAAAATTTCGATTGACCGTATCTCGGAAACTGTAAGAGATAATGCTATTTGGCAATCGGTAACGTAATTAGCATGCTGAATATTACTTGGAATGTGAATTGGAGCGAAATCGCTAATTCATAAGACCATTTTACAATTTTGGGCCAAGTTAGAAGCAGAGCCAATATTGTAAGATGTCGATAGTCTATATCTCGGAATCTATAAGAGATATTGCAATTTGGCAATCGGCAACGTAATTAGCAAGCCGAATATTACTTGGTATGTGAATTGGAGCGAAATCGCTAATTCATAAGACCGTTTTGCAATTTTGACCCCAGTTAGAAACAGACTCTAAGGTGTAAAATTTCGATTGACCGTATCTCGGAAACTGTAAGAGATAATGCTATTTGGCAATCGGTAACGTAATTAGCATGCTGAATATTACTTGGAATGTGAATTGGAGCGAAATCGCTAATTCATAAGACCATTTTACAATTTTGGGCCAAGTTAGAAGCAGAGCCAATATTGTAAGATGTCGATAGTCTATATCTCGGAATCTATAAGAGATATTGCAATTTGGCAATCGGCAATGTAATTAGCATGCTGAATATTACTTGGAATGTGAATTGGAACGAAATCGCTAATTCATAAGACCATCTTACAATTTTGGCCCAAGTTAGAAGCAGAGCCAATATTGTCAGATGTCGATAGTCCATATCACGGAAACTATAAGAAATAATGCAATTTGGCAATCGGCAACGTAATTAGCATGCCGAATATTACTTGGAATGTGAATTGGGACCAAATCGCTAATTCATAAGACCATTTTACAATTCTGTCGCAAGTTAGAAGCAGAGCCAATATTGGAAGATGTCGATAGTCCATATCTCGGAAACTATAAGAGATAATGCAATTTGGCAATCGGCAACGTAATTAGCATGCCGAATATTACTTGGAATGTGAATTGGAGCGAAATCGCTATTTCATAAGACCATTTTACAACTTTGACCCCAGTCAGAAACAGACTCTAAGGTGTAAAATTTCGATTGCCCATATCTCGGAAACTATAAGAGATAATGCAATTTGGCAATAGACAACGTAATTAGCATGGAATTACTTGGAATGTGAATTGGAGCGAAATCGCTAATTTATAAGACCATTTTACAATTTTGACCCCAGTTAGAAACAGACTCTAAGGTGTAAAATTTCGATAGCCCATATCTCGGAAACTATAAGAGATAATGCAATTTGGCAATCGGCAACGTAATTAGCATGCCGAATATTACTTGGAATGTGAATTGGAGCGAAATCGCTAATTCATAAGACCATTTTACAATTTTGACCCCAGTTAGAAACAGACTCTAAGGTGTAAAATTTCGATTGCCCATATCTCGGAAACTATAAGAGATAATGCAATTTGGCAATCGGCAACGTAATTAGCAAACCGAATATTACTTGGAATGTGAATTGGAGCGAAATCGCTAATTCATAAGACTATTTTACAATTCTGGCCCAAATTAGAAGCAGAGCCAATATTGTAAGATGTCGATAGTCCATATCTCGGAAACTATAAGAGATAATGCAATTTGGCAATCGGCAAAGTAATTAGCATGCCGAATATTACTTGGAATGTGAATTGGAGCGAAATCGCTAATTCATAAGACCATTTTACAATTTTGACCCCAGTTAGAAACAGACTCTAAGGTGTAAAATTTCGATTTCTCATATCTCCGAAACTATAAGAGATAATGCAATTTGGCAATCGGCAACGTATTTAGCAAGCCGAATATTACTTGGTATGTGAATTGGAGCGAAATCGCTAATTCATAAGACCGTTTTGCAATTTTGACCCCAGTTAGAAACAGACTCTAAGGTGTAAAATTTCGATTGACCGTATCTCGGAAACTGTAAGAGATAATGCTATTTGGCAATCGGTAACGTAATTAGCATGCTGAATATTACTTGGAATGTGAATTGGAGCGAAATCGCTAATTCATAAGACCATTTTACAATATTGGGCCAAGTTAGAAGCAGAGCCAATATTGTAAGATGTCGATAGTCTATATCTCGGAATCTATAAGAGATATTGCAATTTGGCAATCGGCAATGTAATTAGCATGCTGAATATTACTTGGAATGTGAATTGGAACGAAATCGCTAATTCATAAGACCATCTTACAATTTTGGCCCAAGTTAGAAGCAGAGCCAATATTGTCAGATGTCGATAGTCCATATCACGGAAACTATAAGAAATAATGCAATTTGGCAATCGGCAACGTAATTAGCATGCCGAATATTACTTGGAATGTGAATTGGGACCAAATCGCTAATTCATAAGACCATTTTACAATTCTGTCGCAAGTTAGAAGCAGAGCCAATATTGTAAGATGTCGATAGTCCATATCTCGGAAACTATAAGAGATAATGCAATTTGGCAATCGGCAACGTAATTAGCATGCCGAATATTACTTGGAATGTGAATTGGATCGAAATCGCTATTTCATAAGACCATTTTACAATTTTGACCCCAGTCAGAAACAGACTCTAAGGTGTAAAATTTCGATTGCCCATATCTCGGAAACTATAAGAGATAATGCAATTTGGCAATCGACAACGTAATTAGCATGCCGAATATTACTTGGAATGTGAATTGGAACGAAATCGCTAATTCGTAAGACCATTTTACAATTCTGGCCCAAGTTAGAAGCAGAGCCAATATTGTAAGATGTCGATAGTCCATATCTCGGAAACAATAAGAGATAATGCAATTTGGCAATCGGCAACGTAATTAGCATGCCGAATATTACTTGGAATGTGAATTGGAGCGAAATCGCTAATTCTTAAGACTATTTTACAATTTTGACCCCAGTTAGAAACAGACTCTAAGGTGTAAAATTTCGATTGCCGATATCTCGGAAACTATAAGAGATAATGCAATTTGGCAAACGGCAACGTAATTAGCATGCCGAATATTACTTGGAATGTGAATTGGAACGAAATCGCTAATTCGTAAGACCATTTTACAATTCTGGCCCAAGTTAGAAGCAGAGCCAATATTGTAAGATGTCGATAGTCCATATCTCGGAAACTATAAGAGATAATGCAATTTGGCAATCGGCAACGTAATTAGCATGCCGAATATCACTTGGAATGTGAATTGGAGCGAAATCGCTAATTCTTAAGACTATTTTACAATTTTGACCCCAGTTAGAAACAGACTCTAAGGTGTAAAATTTCGATTGCCCATATCTCGGAAACTATAAGAGATAATGAAATTTGGCAATCGGCAACGTAATTAGCATGCCGAATATTACTTGGAATGTGAATTGGAGCGAAATCGCTAATTCTTAAGACTATTTTACAATTTTGACCCCAGTTAGAAACAGACTCTAAGGTGTAAAATTTCGATTGCCGATATCTCGGAAACTATAAGAGATAATGCAATTTGGCAATCGGCAACGCAATTAGCATGCTGAATATTACTTGGAATGTGAATTGGAGCGAAATCGCAAATTCATAAGACCATTTTACAATTCTGGCCCAAGTTAGAATCAGAGCCAATATTGTAAGATGTCGATAGTCCATATCTCGGAAACTATAAGAGATAATGCAATTTGGCAATCGGCAACGTAATTAGCATGCCGAATATTACTTGGAATGTGAATTGGAGCGAAATCGCTAATTCTTAAGACCATTTTACAATTTTGACCCCAGTTAGAAACAGACTCTAAGGTGTAAAATTTCGATTGCCCATATCTCGGAAACTATAAGAGATAATGCAATTTGGCAATCGGCAACGTAATTAGCAAGCCGAATATTACTTGGAATGTGAATTGGAGCGAAATCGCTAATTCATAAGACCATTTTGCAATTCTGGCCCAAGTTAGAAGCAGAGCCAATATTGCAAGATGTCGATAGTCCATATCTCGAAAACTATAAGAGATAATGCAATTGGGCAATCGGCTACGTAATTAGCATGCCGAATATTACTTGGAATGTGAATTGGAGCGAAATCGCTAATTTATAAGACCATTTTACAATTTTGACCCCAGTTAGAAACAGACTCTAAGGTGTAAAATTTCGATTGCCCATATCTCGGAAACTATAAGAGATAATGCAATTTGGCAATCGGCAACGTAATTAGCATGCCGAATATTACTTGGAATGTGAATTGGAGCGAAATGGCTAATTCATAAGACCATTTTACAATTTTGACCCCAGTTAGAAACAGACTCTAAGGTGTAAAATTTCGATTGCCCATATCTCGGAAACTATAGGAGATAATGCAATTTGGCAATCGGCAACGTAATTAGCAAACCGAATATTACTTGGAATGTGAATTGGAGCGAAATCGCTAATTCATAAGACCATTTTACAATTCTGGCCCAAATTAGAAGCAGAGCCAATATTGTAAGATGTCGATAGCCCATATCTCGGAAACTATAAGAGATAATGCAATTTGGCAATCGGCAAAGTAATTAGCATGCCGAATATTACTTGGAATGTGAATTGGAGCGAAATCGCTAATTCATAAGACCATTTTACAATTTTGACCCCAGTTAGAAACAGACTCTAAGGTGTAAAATTTCGATTTCTCATATCTCGGAAACTATAAGAGATAATGCAATTTGGCAATCGGCAACGTAATTAGCAAACCGAATATTACTTGGAATGTGAATTGGAGCGAAATCGCTAATTCATAAGACTATTTTACAATTCTGGCCCAAATTAGAAGCAGAGCCAATATTGTAAGATGTCGATAGTCCATATCTCGGAAACTATAAGAGATAATGCAATTTGGCAATCGGCAAAGTAATTAGCATGCCGAATATTACTTGGAATGTGAATTGGAGCGAAATCGCTAATTCATAAGACCATTTTACAATTTTGACCCCAGTTAGAAACAGACTCTAAGGTGTAAAATTTCGATTTCTCATATCTCCGAAACTATAAGAGATAATGCAATTTGGCAATCGGCAACGTATTTAGCAAGCCGAATATTACTTGGTATGTGAATTGGAGCGAAATCGCTAATTCATAAGACCGTTTTGCAATTTTGACCCCAGTTAGAAACAGACTCTAAGGTGTAAAATTTCGATTGACCGTATCTCGGAAACTGTAAGAGATAATGCTATTTGGCAATCGGTAACGTAATTAGCATGCTGAATATTACTTGGAATGTGAATTGGAGCGAAATCGCTAATTCATAAGACCATTTTACAATTTTGGGCCAAGTTAGAAGCAGAGCCAATATTGTAAGATGTCGATAGTCTATATCTCGGAATCTATAAGAGATATTGCAATTTGGCAATCGGCAATGTAATTAGCATGCTGAATATTACTTGGAATGTGAATTGGAACGAAATCGCTAATTCATAAGACCATCTTACAATTTTGGCCCAAGTTAGAAGCAGAGCCAATATTGTCAGATGTCGATAGTCCATATCACGGAAACTATAAGAAATAATGCAATTTGGCAATCGGCAACGTAATTAGCATGCCGAATATTACTTGGAATGTGAATTGGGACCAAATCGCTAATTCATAAGACCATTTTACAATTCTGTCGCAAGTTAGAAGCAGAGCCAATATTGTAAGATGTCGATAGTCCATATCTCGGAAACTATAAGAGATAATGCAATTTGGCAATCGGCAACGTAATTAGCATGCCGAATATTACTTGGAATGTGAATTGGATCGAAATCGCTATTTCATAAGACCATTTTACAATTTTGACCCCAGTCAGAAACAGACTCTAAGGTGTAAAATTTCGATTGCCCATATCTCGGAAACTATAAGAGATAATGCAATTTGGCAATCGACAACGTAATTAGCATGCCGAATATTACTTGGAATGTGAATTGGAACGAAATCGCTAATTCGTAAGACCATTTTACAATTCTGGCCCAAGTTAGAAGCAGAGCCAATATTGTAAGATGTCGATAGTCCATATCTCGGAAACAATAAGAGATAATGCAATTTGGCAATCGGCAACGTAATTAGCATGCCGAATATTACTTGGAATGTGAATTGGAGCGAAATCGCTAATTCTTAAGACTATTTTACAATTTTGACCCCAGTTAGAAACAGACTCTAAGGTGTAAAATTTCGATTGCCGATATCTCGGAAACTATAAGAGATAATGCAATTTGGCAAACGGCAACGTAATTAGCATGCCGAATATTACTTGGAATGTGAATTGGAACGAAATCGCTAATTCGTAAGACCATTTTACAATTCTGGCCCAAGTTAGAAGCAGAGCCAATATTGTAAGATGTCGATAGTCCATATCTCGGAAACTATAAGAGATAATGCAATTTGGCAATCGGCAACGTAATTAGCATGCCGAATATCACTTGGAATGTGAATTGGAGCGAAATCGCTAATTCTTAAGACTATTTTACAATTTTGACCCCAGTTAGAAACAGACTCTAAGGTGTAAAATTTCGATTGCCCATATCTCGGAAACTATAAGAGATAATGAAATTTGGCAATCGGCAACGTAATTAGCATGCCGAATATTACTTGGAATGTGAATTGGAGCGAAATCGCTAATTCTTAAGACTATTTTACAATTTTGACCCCAGTTAGAAACAGACTCTAAGGTGTAAAATTTCGATTGCCGATATCTCGGAAACTATAAGAGATAATGCAATTTGGCAATCGGCAACGCAATTAGCATGCTGAATATTACTTGGAATGTGAATTGGAGCGAAATCGCAAATTCATAAGACCATTTTACAATTCTGGCCCAAGTTAGAATCAGAGCCAATATTGTAAGATGTCGATAGTCCATATCTCGGAAACTATAAGAGATAATGCAATTTGGCAATCGGCAACGTAATTAGCATGCCGAATATTACTTGGAATGTGAATTGGAGCGAAATCGCTAATTCTTAAGACCATTTTACAATTTTGACCCCAGTTAGAAACAGACTCTAAGGTGTAAAATTTCGATTGCCCATATCTCGGAAACTATAAGAGATAATGCAATTTGGCAATCGGCAACGTAATTAGCAAGCCGAATATTACTTGGAATGTGAATTGGAGCGAAATCGCTAATTCATAAGACCATTTTGCAATTCTGGCCCAAGTTAGAAGCAGAGCCAATATTGCAAGATGTCGATAGTCCATATCTCGAAAACTATAAGAGATAATGCAATTGGGCAATCGGCTACGTAATTAGCATGCCGAATATTACTTGGAATGTGAATTGGAGCGAAATCGCTAATTTATAAGACCATTTTACAATTTTGACCCCAGTTAGAAACAGACTCTAAGGTGTAAAATTTCGATTGCCCATATCTCGGAAACTATAAGAGATAATGCAATTTGGCAATCGGCAACGTAATTAGCATGCCGAATATTACTTGGAATGTGAATTGGAGCGAAATGGCTAATTCATAAGACCATTTTACAATTTTGACCCCAGTTAGAAACAGACTCTAAGGTGTAAAATTTCGATTGCCCATATCTCGGAAACTATAGGAGATAATGCAATTTGGCAATCGGCAACGTAATTAGCAAACCGAATATTACTTGGAATGTGAATTGGAGCGAAATCGCTAATTCATAAGACCATTTTACAATTCTGGCCCAAATTAGAAGCAGAGCCAATATTGTAAGATGTCGATAGCCCATATCTCGGAAACTATAAGAGATAATGCAATTTGGCAATCGGCAAAGTAATTAGCATGCCGAATATTACTTGGAATGTGAATTGGAGCGAAATCGCTAATTCATAAGACCATTTTACAATTTTGACCCCAGTTAGAAACAGACTCTAAGGTGTAAAATTTCGATTTCTCATATCTCGGAAACTATAAGAGATAATGCAATTTGGCAATCGGCAACGTAATTAGCAAACCGAATATTACTTGGAATGTGAATTGGAGCGAAATCGCTAATTCATAAGACTATTTTACAATTCTGGCCCAAATTAGAAGCAGAGCCAATATTGTAAGATGTCGATAGTCCATATCTCGGAAACTATAAGAGATAATGCAATTTGGCAATCGGCAAAGTAATTAGCATGCCGAATATTACTTGGAATGTGAATTGGAGCGAAATCGCTAATTCATAAGACCATTTTACAATTTTGACCCCAGTTAGAAACAGACTCTAAGGTGTAAAATTTCGATTTCTCATATCTCCGAAACTATAAGAGATAATGCAATTTGGCAATCGGCAACGTATTTAGCAAGCCGAATATTACTTGGTATGTGAATTGGAGCGAAATCGCTAATTCATAAGACCGTTTTGCAATTTTGACCCCAGTTAGAAACAGACTCTAAGGTGTAAAATTTCGATTGACCGTATCTCGGAAACTGTAAGAGATAATGCTATTTGGCAATCGGTAACGTAATTAGCATGCTGAATATTACTTGGAATGTGAATTGGAGCGAAATCGCTAATTCATAAGACCATTTTACAATTTTGGGCCAAGTTAGAAGCAGAGCCAATATTGTAAGATGTCGATAGTCTATATCTCGGAATCTATAAGAGATATTGCAATTTGGCAATCGGCAATGTAATTAGCATGCTGAATATTACTTGGAATGTGAATTGGAACGAAATCGCTAATTCATAAGACCATCTTACAATTTTGGCCCAAGTTAGAAGCAGAGCCAATATTGTCAGATGTCGATAGTCCATATCACGGAAACTATAAGAAATAATGCAATTTGGCAATCGGCAACGTAATTAGCATGCCGAATATTACTTGGAATGTGAATTGGGACCAAATCGCTAATTCATAAGACCATTTTACAATTCTGTCGCAAGTTAGAAGCAGAGCCAATATTGTAAGATGTCGATAGTCCATATCTCGGAAACTATAAGAGATAATGCAATTTGGCAATCGGCAACGTAATTAGCATGCCGAATATTACTTGGAATGTGAATTGGATCGAAATCGCTATTTCATAAGACCATTTTACAATTTTGACCCCAGTCAGAAACAGACTCTAAGGTGTAAAATTTCGATTGCCCATATCTCGGAAACTATAAGAGATAATGCAATTTGGCAATCGACAACGTAATTAGCATGCCGAATATTACTTGGAATGTGAATTGGAACGAAATCGCTAATTCGTAAGACCATTTTACAATTCTGGCCCAAGTTAGAAGCAGAGCCAATATTGTAAGATGTCGATAGTCCATATCTCGGAAACAATAAGAGATAATGCAATTTGGCAATCGGCAACGTAATTAGCATGCCGAATATTACTTGGAATGTGAATTGGAGCGAAATCGCTAATTCTTAAGACTATTTTACAATTTTGACCCCAGTTAGAAACAGACTCTAAGGTGTAAAATTTCGATTGCCGATATCTCGGAAACTATAAGAGATAATGCAATTTGGCAAACGGCAACGTAATTAGCATGCCGAATATTACTTGGAATGTGAATTGGAACGAAATCGCTAATTCGTAAGACCATTTTACAATTCTGGCCCAAGTTAGAAGCAGAGCCAATATTGTAAGATGTCGATAGTCCATATCTCGGAAACTATAAGAGATAATGCAATTTGGCAATCGGCAACGTAATTAGCATGCCGAATATCACTTGGAATGTGAATTGGAGCGAAATCGCTAATTCTTAAGACTATTTTACAATTTTGACCCCAGTTAGAAACAGACTCTAAGGTGTAAAATTTCGATTGCCCATATCTCGGAAACTATAAGAGATAATGAAATTTGGCAATCGGCAACGTAATTAGCATGCCGAATATTACTTGGAATGTGAATTGGAGCGAAATCGCTAATTCTTAAGACTATTTTACAATTTTGACCCCAGTTAGAAACAGACTCTAAGGTGTAAAATTTCGATTGCCGATATCTCGGAAACTATAAGAGATAATGCAATTTGGCAATCGGCAACGCAATTAGCATGCTGAATATTACTTGGAATGTGAATTGGAGCGAAATCGCAAATTCATAAGACCATTTTACAATTCTGGCCCAAGTTAGAATCAGAGCCAATATTGTAAGATGTCGATAGTCCATATCTCGGAAACTATAAGAGATAATGCAATTTGGCAATCGGCAACGTAATTAGCATGCCGAATATTACTTGGAATGTGAATTGGAGCGAAATCGCTAATTCTTAAGACCATTTTACAATTTTGACCCCAGTTAGAAACAGACTCTAAGGTGTAAAATTTCGATTGCCCATATCTCGGAAACTATAAGAGATAATGCAATTTGGCAATCGGCAACGTAATTAGCAAGCCGAATATTACTTGGAATGTGAATTGGAGCGAAATCGCTAATTCATAAGACCATTTTGCAATTCTGGCCCAAGTTAGAAGCAGAGCCAATATTGCAAGATGTCGATAGTCCATATCTCGAAAACTATAAGAGATAATGCAATTGGGCAATCGGCTACGTAATTAGCATGCCGAATATTACTTGGAATGTGAATTGGAGCGAAATCGCTAATTTATAAGACCATTTTACAATTTTGACCCCAGTTAGAAACAGACTCTAAGGTGTAAAATTTCGATTGCCCATATCTCGGAAACTATAAGAGATAATGCAATTTGGCAATCGGCAACGTAATTAGCATGCCGAATATTACTTGGAATGTGAATTGGAGCGAAATGGCTAATTCATAAGACCATTTTACAATTTTGACCCCAGTTAGAAACAGACTCTAAGGTGTAAAATTTCGATTGCCCATATCTCGGAAACTATAGGAGATAATGCAATTTGGCAATCGGCAACGTAATTAGCAAACCGAATATTACTTGGAATGTGAATTGGAGCGAAATCGCTAATTCATAAGACCATTTTACAATTCTGGCCCAAATTAGAAGCAGAGCCAATATTGTAAGATGTCGATAGCCCATATCTCGGAAACTATAAGAGATAATGCAATTTGGCAATCGGCAAAGTAATTAGCATGCCGAATATTACTTGGAATGTGAATTGGAGCGAAATCGCTAATTCATAAGACCATTTTACAATTTTGACCCCAGTAAGAAACAGACTCTAAGGTGTAAAATTTCGATTTCTCATATCTCCGAAACTATAAGAGATAATGCAATTTGGCAATCGGCAACGTAATTAGCAAGCCGAATATTACTTGGTATGTGAATTGGAGCGAAATCGCTAATTCATAAGACCGTTTTGCAATTTTGACCCCAGTTAGAAACAGACTCTAAGGTGTAAAATTTCGATTGACCGTATCTCGGAAACTGTAAGAGATAATGCTATTTGGCAATCGGTAACGTAATTAGCATGCTGAATATTACTTGGAATGTGAATTGGAGCGAAATCGCTAATTCATAAGACCATTTTACAATTTTGGGCCAAGTTAGAAGCAGAGCCAATATTGTAAGATGTCGATAGTCTATATCTCGGAATCTATAAGAGATATTGCAATTTGGCAATCGGCAATGTAATTAGCATGCTGAATATTACTTGGAATGTGAATTGGAACGAAATCGCTAATTCATAAGACCATCTTACAATTTTGGCCCAAGTTAGAAGCAGAGCCAATATTGTCAGATGTCGATAGTCCATATCACGGAAACTATAAGAAATAATGCAATTTGGCAATCGGCAACGTAATTAGCATGCCGAATATTACTTGGAATGTGAATTGGGACCAAATCGGTAATTCATAAGACCATTTTACAATTCTGGCGCAAGTTAGAAGCAGAGCCAATATTGTAAGATGTCGATAGTCCATATCTCGGAAACTATAAGAGATAATGCAATTTGGCAATCGGCAACGTAATTAGCATGCCGAATATTACTTGGAATGTGAATTGGAGCGAAATCGCTATTTCATAAGACCATTTTACAATTTTGACCCCAGTCAGAAACAGACTCTAAGGTGTAAAATTTCGATTGCCCATATCTCGGAAACTATAAGAGATAATGCAATTTGGCAATCGACGACGTAATTAGCATGCCGAATATTACTTGGAATGTGAATTGGAACGAAATCGCTAATTCGTAAGACCATTTTACAATTCTGGCCCAAGTTAGAAGCAGAGCCAATATTGTAAGATGTCGATAGTCCATATCTCGGAAACTATAAGAGATAATGCAATTTGGCAATCGGCAACGTAATTAGCATGCCGAATATTACTTGGAATGTGAATTGGAGCGAAATCGCTAATTCTTAAGACTATTTTACAATTTTGACCCCAGTTAGAAACAGACTCTAAGGTGTAAAATTTCGATTGCCGATATCTCGGAAACTATAAGAGATAATGCAATTTGGCAAACGGCAACGTAATTAGCATGCCGAATATTACTTGGAATGGAATTGGAGCGAAATCGCAAATTCATAAGACCATTTTACAATTCTGGCCCAAGTTAGAATCAGAGCCAATATTGTAAGATGTCGATAGTCCATATCTCGGAAACTATAAGAGATAATGCAATTTTGCAATCGGCAACGTAATTAGCATGCCGAATATAACTTGGAATGTGAATTGTAGTGAAATCGCTAATTCTTAAGACCATTTTACAATTCTGACCCAAGTTAGAAGCAGAGCCAATATTGCAAGATGTCGATAGTCCATATCTCGAAAACTATAAGAGATAATGCAATTTGGCAATCGGCAACGTAATTAGCATGCCGAATATTACTTGGAATGTGAATTGGAGCGAAATCGCTAATTTATAAGACCATTTTACAATTTTGACCCCAGTTAGAAACAGACTCTAAGATGTAAAATTTCGATTGCCCATATCTCGGAAACTATAAGAGATAATGCAATTTGGCAATCGGCAACGTAATTAGCAAGCCGAATATTACTTGGAATGTGAATTGGAACGAAATCGCTAATTCGTAAGACCATTTTACAATTCTGGCCCAAGTTAGAGGCAGAGCCAATATTGTAAGATGTCGATAGTCCATATCTCGGAAAATATAAGAGATAATGCAATTTGGCAATCGGCAACGTAATTAGCAAGCCGAATATTACTTGGAATGTGAATTGGAGCGAAATCGCTAATTCTTAAGACTATTTTACAATTTTGACCCCAGTTAGAAACAGACTGTAAGGTGTAAAATTTCGATTGCCGATATCTCGGAAACTATAAGAGATAATGAAATTTGGCAATCGGCAACGTAATTAGCATGCCGAATATTACTTGGAATGTGAATTGGAGCGAAATCGCTATTTCATAAGACCATTTTACAATTTTGACCCCAGTTAGAAACAGACTCTAAGGTGTAAAATTTCGATTGTCCATATCTCGGAAACTATAAGAGATAATGCAATTTGGCAATCGGCAACGTAATTAGCATGCCGAATATTACTTGGAATGTGAATTGGAACGAAATCGCTAATTCGTAAAACCATTTTACAATTCTGGCCCAAGTTAGAAGCAGAGCCAATATTGTAAGATGTCGATAGTCCATATCTCGGAAACTGTAAGAGATAATGCAATTTGGCAATCGGCAGTGTAATTAGCATGCCGAATATTACTTGGAATGTGAATTGGAACGAAATCGCTAATTCGTAAGACCATTTTACAATTCTGGCCCAAGTTAGAAGCAGAGCCAATATTGTAAGATGTCGATAGTCCATATCTCGGAAACTATAAGAGATAATGCAACTTGGCAATCGGCAACGTAATTAGCATGCCGTATATTACTTGGAATGTGAATTGGAGCGAAATCGCTAATTCATAGGACCATTTTACAATTTTTACCCCAGTTAGAAACAGACTCTAAGGTGTAAAATTTCGATTGCAAATATCTCGGAAACTATAAGAGATAATGCAATTTGGCAATCGGCAACGTAATTAGCATGCTGAATATTACTTGGAATGTGAATTGGGACGAAATCGCTAATTCGTAAGACCATTTTACAATTCTGGCCCAAGTTGGAAGCAGAGCCAATATTGTAAGATGTCGATAGTCCATATCTCGGAAACTGTAAGTGATAATGCAATTTGGCATTCGGCAACGTAATTAGCATGCCGAATATTACTTTCAATGTGAATTGGAGCGAAATCGCTAATTCATAAGATCATTTTACAATTTTGACCCCAGTTAGAGACAGACTCTAAGGTGTAAAATTTCGATTGACCATATCTCGGAAACTGTAAGAGATAATGCAATTTGGCAATCGGCAATGTAATTAGCATGCCGAATATTACTTAGAATGCGAATTGGAACGAAATCGCAAATTCATAAGACCATTTTACAATTTTGGCCCAAGTTAGAAACAGAGCCAATATTGTAAGATGTCGATAGTCCATATCTCCGAAACTATAAGAGATAATGCAATTTGGCAATCGGCAACGTAAATAGCATGCTGAATATTACTTGGAATGTGAATTGGAGCGAAATCGCTAATTCATAAGACCATTTTACAATTCTGGCCAAAGTTAGAAGCCGAGCCAATATTGTAAGATGTCGATAGTCCATATCTCGGAAACTATAAGAGATAATGCAATTTGACAATCGGCAACGTAATTAACATGTCGAATACTACTTGGAATGTGAATTGGAGCGAAATCGCTAATTCATACGACCATTTTACAATTTTGACCCCAGTTAGAAACAGACTCTAAGGTGTAAAATTTCGATTGCCCATATCTCGGAAACTATAAGAGATAATGAAATTTGGCAATCGGCAACGTAATTAGCATGCCGAATATTACTTGGAATGTGAATTGGAGAGAAATCGCTAATTCTTAAGACTATTTTACAATTTTGACCCCAGTTAGAAACAGACTCTAAGGTGTAAAATTTCGATTGCCGATATCTCGGAAACTATAAGAGATAATGCAATTTGGCAATCGGCAACGCAATTAGCATGCTGAATATTACTTGGAATGTGAATTGGAGCGAAATCGCAAATTCATAAGACCATTTTACAATTCTGGCCCAAGTTAGAATCAGAGCCAATATTGTAAGATGTCGATAGTCCATATCTCGGAAACTATAAGAGATAATGCAATTTGGCAATCGGCAACGTAATTAGCATGCCGAATATTACTTGGAATGTGAATTGGAGCGAAATCGCTAATTCTTAAGACCATTTTACAATTTTGACCCCAGTTAGAAACAGACTCTAAGGTGTAAAATTTCGATTGCTCATATCTCGGAAACTATAAGAGATAATGCAATTTGGCAATCGGCAACGTAATTAGCATGCCGAATATTACTTGGAATGTGAATTGGAGCGAAATCGCTAATTCATAAGACCATTTTACAATTCTGGCCCAAGTTAGAAGCAGAGCCAATATTGCAAGATGTCGATAGTCCATATCTCGAAAACTATAAGAGATAATGCAATTGGGCAATCGGCTACGTAATTAGCATGCCGAATATTACTTGGAATGTGAATTGGAGCGAAATAGCTAATTTATAAGACCATTTTACAATTTTGACCCCAGTTAGAAACAGACTCTAAGGTGTAAAATTTCGATTGACCATATCTCGGAAACTATAAGAGATAATGCAATTTGGCAATCGGCAACGTAATTAGCATGCCGAATATTACTTGGAATGTGAATTGGAGCGAAATCGCTAATTCATAAGACCATTTTACAATTTTGACCCCAGTTAGAAACAGACTCTAAGGTGTAAAATTTCGATTGCCCATATCTCGGAAACTATAAGAGATAATGCAATTTGGCAATCGGCAACGTAATTAGCAAGCCGAATATTACTTGGAATGTGAATTGGAGCGAAATCGCTAATTCATAAGACCATTTTACAATTCTGGCCCAAATTAGAAGCAGAGCCAATATTGTAAGATGTCGATAGTCCATATCTCGGAAACTATAAGAGATAATGCAATTTGGCAATCGGCAAAGTAATTAGCATGCCGAATATTACTTGGAATGTGAATTGGAGCGAAATCGCTAATTCATAAGACCATTTTACAATTTTGACCCCAGTTAGAAACAGACTCTAAGGTGTAAAATTTCGATTGCTCATATCTCCGAAACTATAAGAGATAATGCAATTTGGCAATCGGCAACGTAATTAGCAAGCGGAATATTACTTGGTATGTGAATTGGAGCGAAATCGCTAATTCATAAGACCGTTTTGCAATTTTGACCCCAGTTAGAAACAGACTCTAAGGTGTAAAATTTCGATTGACCGTATCTCGGAAACTGTAAGAGATAATGCTATTTGGCAATCGGTAACGTAATTACCATGCTGAATATTACTTGGAATGTGAATTGGAGCGAAATCGCTAATTCATAAGACCATCTTACAATTTTGGCCCAAGTTAGAAGCAGAGCCAATATTGTCAGATGTCGATAGTCTATATCTCGGAAACTATAAGAAATAATGCAATTTGGCAATCGGCAACGTAATTAGCATGCCGAATATTACTTGGAATGTGAATTGGGACCAAATCGCTAATTCATAAGACCATTTTACAATTCTGGCGCAAGTTAGAAGCAGAGCCAATATTGTAAGATGTCGATAGTCCATATCTCGGAAACTATAAGAGATAATGCAATTTGGCAATCGGCAACGTAATTAGCATGCCGAATATTACTTGGAATGTGAATTGGAGCGAAATCGCTATTTCATAAGACCATTTTACAATTTTGACCCCAGTCAGAAACAGATTCTAAGGTGTAAAATTTCGATTGCCCATATCTCGGAAACTATAAGAGATAATGCAATTTGGCAATCGACAACGTAATTAGCATGCCGAATATTACTTGGAATGTGAATTGGAACGAAATCGCTAATTCGTAAGACCATTTTACAATTCTGGCCCAAGTTAGAAGAAGAGCCAATATTGTAAGATGTCGATAGTCTATATCTCGGAAACTATAAGAGATAATGCAATTTGGCAATCGGCAACGTAATTAGCATGCCGAATATTACTTGGAATGTGAATTGGAGCGAAATCGCTAATTCTTAAGACTATTTTACAATTTTGACCCCAGTTAGAAACAGACTCTAAGGTGTAAAATTTCGATTGCCGATATCTCGGAAACTATAAGAGATAATGCAATTTGGCAAACGGCAACGTATTTAGCATGCCGAATATTACTTGGAATGTGAATTGGAGCGAAATCGCAAATTCATAAGACCATTTTACAATTCTGGCCCAAGTTAGAATCAGAGCCAATATTGTAAGATGTCGATAGTCCATATCTCGGAAACTATAAGAGATAATGCAATTTTGCAATCGGCAACGTAATTAGCATGCCGAATATAACTTGGAATGTGAATTGGAGTGAAATCGCTAATTCTTAAGACCATTTTACAATTCTGACCCAAGTTAGAAGCGGAGCCAATATTGCAAGATGTCGATAGTCCATATCTCGAAAACTATAAGAGATAATGCAATTTGGCAATCGGCAACGTAATTAGCATGCCGAATATTACTTGGAATGTGAATTGGAGCGAAATCGCTAATTTATAAGACGATTTTACAATTTTGACCCCAGTTAGAAACAGACTCTAAGGTGTAAAATTTCGATTGCCCATATCTCGGAAACTATAAGAGATAATGCAATTTGGCAATCGGCAACGTAATTAGCAAGTCGAATATTACTTGGAATGTGAATTGGAGCGAAATCGCTAATTCATAAGACCATTTTACAATTCTATCCCAAGTTAGAAGCAGAGCCAATATTGCAAGATGTCGATAGTCCATATCTCGAAAACTATAAGAGATAATGCAATTTGGCAATCGGCAACGTAATTAGCATGCCGAATATTACTTGGAATGTGAATTGGAGCGAAATCTCTAATTTATAAGACCATTTTACAATTTTGACCCCAGTTAGAAACAGACTCTAAGGTGTAAAATTTCGATTGTCCATATCTCGGAAACTATAAGAGATAACGCAATTCGGCAATCGGCAACGTAATTAGCATGCCGAATATTACTTGGAATGTGAATTGGAGCGAAATCGCTAATTCTTAAGACTATTTTAACAATTTTGACCCCAGTTAGAAACAGACTCTAAGGTGTAAAATTTCGATTGCCGATATCTCGGAAACTATAAGAGATAATGCAATTTGGCAATCGGCAACGTAATTAGCATGCCGAATATTACTTGGAATGTGAATTGGAGCGAAATCGCTATTTCATAAGACCATTTTACAATTTTAACCCCAGTTAGAAACAGACTCTAAGGTGTAAAATTTCGATTGCCCATATCTCGGAAACTATAAGAGATAACGCAATTCGGCAATCGGCAACGTAATTAGCATGCCGAATATTACTTGGAATGTGAATTGGAGCGAAATCGCTAATTCTTAAGACTATTTTACAATTTTGACCCCAGTTAGAAACAGACTGTAAGGTGTAAAATTTCGATTGCCGATATCTCGGAAACTATAAGGGATAATGAAATTTGGCAATCGGCAACGTAATTAGCATGCCGAATATTACTTGGAATGTGAATTGGAGCGAAATCGCTATTTCATAAGACCATTTTACAATTTTGACCCCAGTTAGAAACAGACTCTAAGGTGTAAAATTTCGATTGTCCATATCTCGGAAACTATAAGAGATAATGCAATTTGGCAATCGGCAACGTAATTAGCATGCCGAATATTACTTGGTATGTGAATTGGAACGAAATCGCTAATTCGTAAAACCATTTTACAATTCTGGCCCAAGTTAGAAGCAGAGCCAATATTGTAAGATGTCGATAGTCCATATCTCGGAAACTGTAAGAGATAATGCAATTTGGCAATCGGCAGTGTAATTAGCATGCCGAATATTACTTGGAATGTGAATTGGAACGAAATCGCTAATTCGTAAGACCATTTTACAATTCTGGCCCAAGTTAGAAGCAGAGCCAATATTGTAAGATGTCGATAGTCCATATCTCGGAAACTATAAGAGATAATGCAACTTGGCAATCGGCAACGTAATTAGCATGCCGTATATTACTTGGAATGTGAATTGGAGCGAAATCGCTAATTCATAGGACCATTTTACAATTTTGACCCCAGTTAGAAACAGACTCTAAGGTGTAAAATTTCGATTGCAAATATCTCGGAAACTATAAGAGATAATGCAATTTGGCAATCGGCAACGTAATTAGCATGCTGAATATTACTTGGAATGTGAATTGGGACGAAATCGCTAATTCGTAAGACCATTTTACAATTCTGGCCCAAGTTGGAAGCAGAGCCAATATTGTAAGATGTCGATAGTCCATATCTCGGAAACTGTAAGTGATAATGCAATTTGGCATTCGGCAACGTAATTAGCATGCCGAATATTACTTTCAATGTGAATTGGAGCGAAATCGCTAATTCATAAGATCATTTTACAATTTTGACCCCAGTTAGAGACAGACTCTAAGGTGTAAAATTTCGATTGACCATATCTCGGAAACTGTAAGAGATAATGCAATTTGGCAATCGGCAATGTAATTAGCATGCCGAATATTACTTAGAATGCGAATTGGAACGAAATCGCAAATTCATAAGACCATTTTTCAATTTTGGCCCAAGTTAGAAACAGAGCCAATATTGTAAGATGTCGATAGTCCATATCTCCGAAACTATAAGAGATAATGCAATTTGGCAATCGGCAACGTAAATAGCATGCTGAATATTACTTGGAATGTGAATTGGAGCGAAATCGCTAATTCATAAGACCATTTTACAATTCTGGCCAAAGTTAGAAGCCGAGCCAATATTGTAAGATGTCGATAGTCCATATCTCGGAAACTATAAGAGATAATGCAATTTGACAATCGGCAACGTAATTAACATGTCGAATACTACTTGGAATGTGAATTGGAGCGAAATCGCTAATTCATACGACCATTTTACAATTTTGACCCCAGTTAGAAACAGACTCTAAGGTGTAAAATTTCGATTGCCCATATCTCGGAAACTATAAGAGATAATGAAATTTGGCAATCGGCAACGTAATTAGCATGCCGAATATTACTTGGAATGTGAATTGGAGAGAAATCGCTAATTCTTAAGACTATTTTACAATTTTGACCCCAGTTAGAAACAGACTCTAAGGTGTAAAATTTCGATTGCCGATATCTCGGAAACTATAAGAGATAATGCAATTTGGCAATCGGCAACGCAATTAGCATGCTGAATATTACTTGGAATGTGAATTGGAGCGAAATCGCAAATTCATAAGACCATTTTACAATTCTGGCCCAAGTTAGAATCAGAGCCAATATTGTAAGATGTCGATAGTCCATATCTCGGAAACTATAAGAGATAATGCAATTTGGCAATCGGCAACGTAATTAGCATGCCGAATATTACTTGGAATGTGAATTGGAGCGAAATCGCTAATTCTTAAGACCATTTTACAATTTTGACCCCAGTTAGAAACAGACTCTAAGGTGTAAAATTTTGATTGCTCATATCTCGGAAACTATAAGAGATAATGCAATTTGGCAATCGGCAACGTAATTAGCAAGCCGAATATTACTTGGAATGTGAATTGGAGCGAAATCGCTAATTCATAAGACCATTTTACAATTCTGGCCCAAGTTAGAAGCAGAGCCAATATTGCAAGATGTCGATAGTCCATATCTCGAAAACTATAAGAGATAATGCAATTGGGCAATCGGCTACGTAATTAGCATGCCGAATATTACTTGGAATGTGAATTGGAGCGAAATAGCTAATTTATAAGACCATTTTACAATTTTGACCCCAGTTAGAAACAGACTCTAAGGTGTAAAATTTCGATTGACCATATCTCGGAAACTATAAGAGATAATGCAATTTGGCAATCGGCAACGTAATTAGCATGCCGAATATTACTTGGAATGTGAATTGGAGCGAAATCGCTAATTCATAAGACCATTTTACAATTTTGACCCCAGTTAGAAACAGACTCTAAGGTGTAAAATTTCGATTGCCCATATCTCGGAAACTATAAGAGATAATGCAATTTGGCAATCGGCAACGTAATTAGCAAGCCGAATATTACTTGGAATGTGAATTGGAGCGAAATCGCTAATTCATAAGACCATTTTACAATTCTGGCCCAAATTAGAAGCAGAGCCAATATTGTAAGATGTCGATAGTCCATATCTCGGAAACTATAAGAGATAATGCAATTTGGCAATCGGCAAAGTAATTAGCATGCCGAATATTACTTGGAATGTGAATTGGAGCGAAATCGCTAATTCATAAGACCATTTTACAATTTTGACCCCAGTTAGAAACAGACTCTAAGGTGTAAAATTTCGATTGCTCATATCTCCGAAACTATAAGAGATAATGCAATTTGGCAATCGGCAACGTAATTAGCAAGCGGAATATTACTTGGTATGTGAATTGGAGCGAAATCGCTAATTCATAAGACCGTTTTGCAATTTTGACCCCAGTTAGAAACAGACTCTAAGGTGTAAAATTTCGATTGACCGTATCTCGGAAACTGTAAGAGATAATGCTATTTGGCAATCGGTAACGTAATTACCATGCTGAATATTACTTGGAATGTGAATTGGAGCGAAATCGCTAATTCATAAGACCATCTTACAATTTTGGCCCAAGTTAGAAGCAGAGCCAATATTGTCAGATGTCGATAGTCTATATCTCGGAAACTATAAGA
Organism: Rhynchophorus ferrugineus; assembly: GCF_030347505.1. NCBI lineage: Eukaryota > Metazoa > Arthropoda > Insecta > Coleoptera > Curculionidae > Rhynchophorus > Rhynchophorus ferrugineus. Next base: position 65,698,297 of record NW_027472580.1, on the reverse strand, counting down.
AATAATGCAATTTGGCAATCGGCAACGTAATTAGCATGCCGAATATTACTTGGAATGTGAATTGGGACCAAATCGCTAATTCATAAGACCATTTTACAATTCTGGCGCAAGTTAGAAGCAGAGCCAATATTGTAAGATGTCGATAGTCCATATCTCGGAAACTATAAGAGATAATGCAATTTGGCAATCGGCAACGTAATTAGCATGCCGAATATTACTTGGAATGTGAATTGGAGCGAAATCGCTATTTCATAAGACCATTTTACAATTTTGACCCCAGTCAGAAACAGATTCTAAGGTGTAATATTTCGATTGCCCATATCTCGGAAACTATAAGAGATAATGCAATTTGGCAATCGACAACGTAATTAGCATGCCGAATATTACTTGGAATGTGAATTGGAACGAAATCGCTAATTCGTAAGACCATTTTACAATTCTGGCCCAAGTTAGAAGAAGAGCCAATATTGTAAGATGTCGATAGTCTATATCTCGGAAACTATAAGAGATAATGCAATTTGGCAATCGGCAACGTAATTAGCATGCCGAATATTACTTGGAATGTGAATTGGAGCGAAATCGCTAATTCTTAAGACTATTTTACAATTTTGACCCCAGTTAGAAACAGACTCTAAGGTGTAAAATTTCGATTGCCGATATCTCGGAAACTATAAGAGATAATGCAATTTGGCAAACGGCAACGTATTTAGCATGCCGAATATTACTTGGAATGTGAATTGGAGCGAAATCGCAAATTCATAAGACCATTTTACAATTCTGGCCCAAGTTAGAATCAGAGCCAATATTGTAAGATGTCGATAGTCCATATCTCGGAAACTATAAGAGATAATGCAATTTTGCAATCGGCAACGTAATTAGCATGCCGAATATAACTTGGAATGTGAATTGGAGTGAAATCGCTAATTCTTAAGACCATTTTACAATTCTGACCCAAGTTAGAATCGGAGCCAATATTGCAAGATGTCGATAGTCCATATCTCGAAAACTATAAGAGATAATGCAATTTGGCAATCGGCAACGTAATTAGCATGCCGAATATTACTTGGAATGTGAATTGGAGCGAAATCGCTAATTTATAAGACGATTTTACAATTTTGACCCCAGTTAGAAACAGACTCTAAGGTGTAAAATTTCGATTGCCCATATCTCGGAAACTATAAGAGATAATGCAGTTTGGCAATCGGCAACGTAATTAGCAAGCCGAATATTACTTGGAATGTGAATTGGAGCGAAATCGCTAATTCATAAGACCATTTTACAATTCTATCCCAAGTTAGAAGCAGAGCCAATATTGCAAGATGTCGATAGTCCATATCTCGAAAACTATAAGAGATAATGCAATTTGGCAATCGGCAACGTAATTAGCATGCCGAATATTACTTGGAATGTGAATTGGAGCGAAATCTCTAATTTATAAGACCATTTTACAATTTTGACCCCAGTTAGAAACAGACTCTAAGGTGTAAAATTTCGATTGTCCATATCTCGGAAACTATAAGAGATAACGCAATTCGGCAATCGGCAACGTAATTAGCATGCCGAATATTACTTGGAATGTGAATTGGAGCGAAATCGCTAATTCTTAAGACTATTTTAACAATTTTGACCCCAGTTAGAAACAGACTCTAAGGTGTAAAATTTCGATTGCCGATATCTCGGAAACTATAAGAGATAATGCAATTTGGCAATCGGCAACGTAATTAGCATGCCGAATATTACTTGGAATGTGAATTGGAGCGAAATCGCTATTTCATAAGACCATTTTACAATTTTAACCCCAGTTAGAAACAGACTCTAAGGTGTAAAATTTCGATTGCCCATATCTCGGAAACTATAAGAGATAATGCAATTTGGTAATCGGCAACGTAATTAGCATGCCGAATATTACTTGGAATGTGAATTGGAACGAAATCGCTAATTCGTAAAACCATTTTACAATTTTAACCCCAGTTAGAAACAGACTCTAAGGTGTAAAATTTCGATTGCCCATATCTCGGAAACTATAAGAGATAATGCAATTTGGCAATCGGCAACGTAATTAGCATGCCGAATATTACTTGGAATGTGAATTGGAACGAAATCGCTAATTCGTAAAACCATTTTACAATTCTGGCCCAAGTTAGAAGCATAGCCAATATTGTAAGATGTCGATAGTCCATATCTCGGAAACTATAAGAGATAATGCAATTTGGCAATCGGCAACGCAATTATCATGCCGAATATTACTTGGAATGTGAATTGGAGCGAAATCGCTAATTCATAAGACCATTTTACAATTCTGGCCCAAGTTAGAATCAGAGCCAATATTGTAAGATGTCGATAGTCCATATCTCGGAAACTATAAGAGATAATGCAATTTGGCAATCGGCAACGTAATTATCATGCCGAATATTACTTGGAATGTGAATTGGAGCGAAATCGCTAATTCTTAAGACCATTTTAGAATTTTGACCCCAGTTAGAAACAGACTCTAAGGTGTAAAATTTCGATTGCCCATATCTCGGAAACTATAAGAGATAATGCAATTTGGCAATCGACAACGTAATTAGCAAGCCGAATATTACTTGGAATGTGAATTGGAGCGAAATCGCTAATTCATAAGACCATTTTACAATTCTGGCCCAAGTTAGAAGCAGAGCCAATATTGTAAGATGTCGATAGTCCATATCTCGAAAACTATAAGAGATAATGCAATTTGGCAATTGGCTACGTAATTAGCATGCCGAATATTACTTTTAATGTGAATTGGAGCGAAATCGCTAATTTATAAGACCATTTTACAATTTTGACCCCAGTTAGAAACAGACTCTAAGGTGTAAAATTTCGATTGCCCATATCTCGGAAACTATAAGAGATAATGCAATTTGGCAATCGGCAACGTAATTAGCATGCCGAATATTACTTGGAATGTGAATTGGAGCGAAGTCGCTATTTCATAAGACCATTTTACAATTTTGACCCCAGTTAGAAACAGACTCTAAGGTGTAAAATTTCGATTGCCCATATCTCGGAAACTATAAGAGATAATGCAATTTGGCAATCGGCAACGTAATTAGCATGCGGAATATTACTTGGAATGTGAATTGGAACGAAATCGCCAATTCGTAAGACCATTTTACAATTCTGGCCCAAGTTAGAAGCAGAGCCAATATTGTAAGATGTCGATAGTCCATATCTCGGAAACTATAAGAGATAATGCAATTTGGCAATCGGCAACGTAATTAGCATGCCGAATATTACTTGGAATGTGAATTGGAGCGAAATCGCTAATTCTTAAGACTATTTTACAATTTTGACCCCAGTTAGAAACAGACTCTAAGGTGTAAAATTTCGATTGCCGATATCTCGGAAACTATAAGAGATAATGCAATTTGGCAAACGGCAACGTAATTAGCATGCCGAATATTACTTGGAATGTGAATTGGAGCGAAATCGCAAATTCATAAGACCATTTTACAATTCTGGCCCAAGTTAGAATCAGAGCCAATATTGTAAGATGTCGATAGTCCATATCTCGGAAACTATAAGAGATAATGCAATTTGGCAATCGGCAACGTAATTAGCATGCCGAATATTACTTGGAATGTGAATTGGAGCGAAATCGCTAATTCTTAAGACCATTTTACAATTTTGACCCCAGTTAGAAACAGACTCTAAGGTGTAAAATTTCGATTGCCCATATCTCGGAAACTATAAGAGATAATGCAATTTGGCAATCGGCAACGTAATTAGCAAGCCGAATATTACTTGGAATGTGAATTGGAGCGAAATCGCTAATTCATAAGACCATTTTACAATTCTGGCCCAAGTTAGAAGCAGAGCCAATATTGCAAGATGTCGATAGTCCATATCTCGAAAACTATAAGAGATAATGCAATTGGGCAATCGGCTACGTAATTAGCATGCCGAATATTACTTGGAATTTGAATTGGAGCGAAATCGCTAATTTATAAGACCATTTTACAATTTTGACCCCAGTTAGAAACAGACCCTAAGGTGTAAAATTTCGATTGCCCATATCTCGGAAACTATAAGAGATAATGCAATTTGGCAATCGGCAACGTAATTAGCATGCCGAATATTACATGGAATGTGAATTGGAACGAAATCGCTAATTCATAAGACCATTTTACAATTTTGACCCCAGTTAGAAACAGACTCTAAGGTGTAAAATTTCGATTGCTCATATCTCGGAAACTATAAGAGATAATGCAATTTGGCAATCGGCAACGTAATTAGCATGCCGAATATTACTTGGAATGTGAATTGGAGCGAAATCGCTAATTCATAAGACCATTTTACAATTCTGGCCCAAGTTAGAAGCAGAGCCAATATTGTAAGATGTCGATAGTCCATATCTCGGAAACTATAAGAGATAATGCAATTTAGCAATCGGCAAAGTAATTAGCATGCCGAATATTACTTGGAATGTGAATTGGAGCGAAATCGCTAATTCATAAGACCATTTTACAATTTTGACCCCAGTTAGAAACAGACTCTAAGGTGTAAAATTTCGATTGCTCATATCTCCGAAACTATAAGAGATAATGCAATTTGGCAATCGGCAACGTAATTAGCAAACGGAATATTACTTGGTATGTGAATTGGAGCGAAATCGCTAATTCATAAGACCGTTTTGCAATTTTGACCCCAGTTAGAAACAGACTCTAAGGTGTAAAATTTCGATTGACCGTATCTCGGAAACTGTAAGAGATAATGCTATTTGGCAATCGGTAACGTAATTACCATGCTGAATATTACTTGGAATGTGAATTGGAGCGAAATCGCTAATTCATAAGACCATCTTACAATTTTGGCCCAAGTTAGAAGCAGAGCCAATATTGTCAGATGTCGATAGTCTATATCTCGGAAACTATAAGTAATAATGCAATTTGGCAATCGGCAACGTAATTAGCATGCCGAATATTACTTGGAATGTGAATTGGGACCAAATCGCTAATTCATTAGACCATTTTACAATTCTGGCGCAAGTTAGAAGCAGAGCCAATATTGTAAGATGTCGATAGTCCATATCTCGGAAACTATAAGAGATAATGCAATTTGGCAATCGGCAACGTAATTAGCATGCCGAATATTACTTGGAATGTGAATTGGAGCGAAATCGCTATTTCATAAGACCATTTTACAATTTTGACCCCAGTCAGAAACAGATTCTAAGGTGTAAAATTTCGATTGCCCATATCTCGGAAACTATAAGAGATAATGCAATTTGGCAATCGACAACGTAATTAGCATGCCGAATATTACTTGGAATGTGAATTGGAACGAAATCGCTAATTCGTAAGACCATTTTACAATTCTGGCCCAAGTTAGAAGCAGAGCCAATATTGTAAGATGTCGATAGTCCATATCTCGGAAACTATAAGAGATAATGCAATTTGGCAATCGGCAACGTAATTAGCATGCCGAATATTACTAGGAATGTGAATTGGAGCGAAATCGCTAATTCTTAAGACTATTTTACAATTTTGACCCCAGTTAGAAACAGACTCTAAGGTGTAAAATTTCGATTGCCGATATCTCGGAAACTATAAGAGATAATGCAATTTGGCAAACGGCAACGTATTTAGCATGCCGAATATTACTTGGAATGTGAATTGGAGCGAAATCGCAAATTCATAAGACCATTTTACAATTCTGGCCCAAGTTAGAATCAGAGCCAATATTGTAAGATGTCGATAGTCCATATCTCGGAAACTATAAGAGATAATGCAATTTTGCAATCGGCAACGTAATTAGCATGCCGAATATAATTTGGAATGTGAATTGGAGTGAAATCGCTAATTATTAAGACCATTTTACAATTCTGACCCAAGTTAGAAGCGGAGCCAATATTGCAAGATGTCGATAGTCCATATCTCGAAAACTATAAGAGATAATGCAATTTGGCAATCGGCAACGTAATTAGCATGCCGAATATTACTTGGAATGTGAATTGGAACGAAATCGCTAATTCGTAAAACCATTTTACAATTCTGGCCCAAGTTAGAAGCAGAGCCAATATTGTAAGATGTCGATAGTCCATATCTCGGAAACTATAAGAGATAATGCAATTTGGCAATCGGCAACGTAATTAGCATGCCGAATATTACTTGGAATGTGAATTGGAGCGAAATCTCTAATTTATAAGACCATTTTACAATTTTGACCCCAGTTAGAAACAGACTCTAAGGTGTAAAATTTCGATTGCCCATATCTCGTAAACTATAAGAGATAACGCAATTCGGCAATCGGCAACGTAATTAGCATGCCGAATATTACTTGGAATGTGAATTGGAGCGAAATCGCTAATTCTTAAGACTATTTTACAATTTTGACCCCAGTTAGAAACAGACTCTAAGGTGTAAAATTTCGATTGCCGATATCTCGGAAACTATAAGAGATAATGCAATTTGGCAATCGGCAACGTAATTAGCATGCCGAATATTACTTGGAATGTGAATTGGAGCGAAATCGCTATTTCATAAGACCATTTTACAATTTTGACCCCAGTTAGAAACAGACTCTAAGGTGTAAAATTTCGATTGCCCATATCTCGGAAACTATAAGAGATAATGCAATTTGGCAATCGGCAACGTAATTAGCATGCCGAATATTACTTGGAATGTGAATTGGAGCGAAATCTCTAATTTATAAGACCATTTTACAATTTTGACCCCAGTTAGAAACAGACTCTAAGGTGTAAAATTTCGATTGCCCATATCTCGTAAACTATAAGAGATAACGCAATTCGGCAATCGGCAACGTAATTAGCATGCCGAATATTACTTGGAATGTGAATTGGAGCGAAATCGCTAATTCTTAAGACTATTTTACAATTTTGACCCCAGTTAGAAACAGACTCTAAGGTGTAAAATTTCGATTGCCGATATCTCGGAAACTATAAGAGATAATGCAATTTGGCAATCGGCAACGTAATTAGCATGCCGAATATTACTTGGAATGTGAATTGGAGCGAAATCGCTATTTCATAAGACCATTTTACAATTTTGACCCCAGTTAGAAACAGACTCTAAGGTGTAAAATTTCGATTGCCCATATCTCGGAAACTATAAGAGATAATGCAATTTGGCAATCGGCAACGTAATTAGCATGCCGAATATTACTTGGAATGTGAATTGGAACGAAATCGCTAATTCGTAAAACCATTTTACAATTCTGGCCCAAGTTAGAAGCAGAGCCAATATTGTAAGATGTCGATAGTCCATATCTCGGAAACTATAAGAGATAATGCAATTTGGCAATCGGCAACGTAATTAGCATGCCGAATATTACTTGGAATGTGAATTGGAGCGAAATCGCTAATTCTTAAGACTATTTTACAAATTTGACCCCAGTTAGAAACAGACTCTAAGGTGTAAAATTTCGATTGCTGATATCTCGGAAACTATAAGAGATAATGCAATTTGGCAATCGGCAACGCAATTAGCATGCCGAATATTACTTGGAATGTGAATTGGAGCGAAATCGCAAATTCATAAGACCATTTTACAATTCTGGCCCAAGTTAGAATCAGAGCCAATATTGTAAGATGTCGATAGTCCATATCTCGGAAACTATAAGAGATAATGCAATTTGGCAATCGGCAACGTAATTATCATGCCGAATATTACTTGGAATGTGAATTGGAGCGAAATCGCTAATTCTTAAGACCATTTTAGAATTTTGACCCCAGTTAGAAACAGACTCTAAGGTGTAAAATTTCGATTGCCCATATCTCGGAAACTATAAGAGATAATGCAATTTGGCAATCGGCAACGTAATTAGCAAGCCGAATATTACTTGGAATGTGAATTGGAGCGAAATCGCTAATTCATAAGACCATTTTACAATTCTGGCCCAAGTTAGAAGCAGAGCCAATATTGCAAGATGTCGATAGTCCATATCTCGAAAACTATAAGAGATAATGCAATTTGGCAATTGGCTACGTAATTAGCATGACGAATATTACTTTTAATGTGAATTGGAGCGAAATCGCTAATTTATAAGACCATTTTACAATTTTGACCCCAGTTAGAAACAGACTCTAAGGTGTAAAATTTCGATTGCCCATATCTCGGAAACTATAAGAGATAATGCAATTTGGCAAACGGCAACGTAATTAGCATGCCGAATATTACTTGGAATGTGAATTGGAGCGAAATCGCAAATTCATAAGACCATTTTACAATTCTGGCCCAAGTTAGAAGCAGAGCCAATATTGCAAGATGTCGATAGTCCATATCTCGAAAACTATAAGAGATAATGCAATTTGGCAATCGGCAACGCAATTAGCATGCCGAATAGTACTTGGAATGTGAATTGGAGCGAAATCGCAAATTCATAAGACCATTTTACAATTCTGGCCCAAGTTAGAATCAGAGCCAATATTGTAAGATGTCGATAGTCCATATCTCGGAAATTATAAGAGATAATGCAATTTGGCAATCGGCAACGTAATTAGCATGCCGAATATTACTTGGAATGTGAATTGGAGCGAAATCGCTATTTCATAAGACCATTTTACAATTTTGACCCCAGTTAGAAACAGACTCTAAGGTGTAAAATTTCGATTGCCCATATCTCGGAAACTATAAGAGATAATGCAATTTGGCAATCGGCAACGTAATTAGCATGCGGAATATTACTTGGAATGTGAATTGGAACGAAATCGCCAATTCGTAAGACCATTTTACAATTCTGGCCCAAGTTAGAAGCAGAGCCAATATTGTAAGATGTCGATAGTCCATATCTCGGAAACTATAAGAGATAATGCAATTTGGCAATCGGCAACGTAATTAGCATGCCGAATATTACTTGGAATGTGAATTGGAGCGAAATCGCTAATTCTTAAGACTATTTTACAATTTTGACCCCAGTTAGAAACAGACTCTAAGGTGTAAAATTTCGATTGCCGATATCACGGAAACTATAAGAGATAATGCAATTTGGCAAACGGCAACGTAATTAGCATGCCGAATATTACTTGGAATGTGAATTGGAGCGAAATCGCAAATTCATAAGACCATTTTACAATTCTGGCCCAAGTTAGAATCAGAGCCAATATTGTAAGATGTCGATAGTCCATATCTCGGAAACTATAAGAGATAATGCAATTTTGCAATCGGCAACGTAATTAGCATGCCGAATATAACTTGGAATGTGAATTGGAGTGAAATCGCTAATTCTTAAGACCATTTTACAATTCTGACCCAAGTTAGAAGCAGAGCCAATATTGCAAGATGTCGATAGTCCATATCTCGGAAACTATAAGAGATAATGAAATTTTGCAATCGGCAACGTAATTAGCATGCCGAATATTACTTGGAATGTGAATTGGAGCGAAATCGCTAATTCTTAAGACCATTTTACAATTTTGACCCCAGTTAGAATCAGAGCCAATATTGTAAGATGTCGATAGTCCATATCTCGGAAACTATAAGAGATAATGCAATTTGGCAATCGGCAACGCAATTAGCATGCCGAATAGTACTTGGAATGTGAATTGGAGCGAAATCGCAAATTCATAAGACCATTTTACAATTCTGGCCCAAGTTAGAATCAGAGCCAATATTGTAAGATGTCGATAGTCCATATCTCGGAAATTATAAGAGATAATGCAATTTGGCAATCGGCAACGTAATTAGCATGCCGAATATTACTTGGAATGTGAATTGGAGCGAAATCGCTATTTCATAAGACCATTTTACAATTTTGACCCCAGTTAGAAACAGACTCTAAGGTGTAAAATTTCGATTGCCCATATCTCGGAAACTATAAGAGATAATGCAATTTGGCAATCGGCAACGTAATTAGCATGCGGAATATTACTTGGAATGTGAATTGGAACGAAATCGCCAATTCGTAAGACCATTTTACAATTCTGGCCCAAGTTAGAAGCAGAGCCAATATTGTAAGATGTCGATAGTCCATATCTCGGAAACTATAAGAGATAATGCAATTTGGCAATCGGCAACGTAATTAGCATGCCGAATATTACTTGGAATGTGAATTGGAGCGAAATCGCTAATTCTTAAGACTATTTTACAATTTTGACCCCAGTTAGAAACAGACTCTAAGGTGTAAAATTTCGATTGCCGATATCACGGAAACTATAAGAGATAATGCAATTTGGCAAACGGCAACGTAATTAGCATGCCGAATATTACTTGGAATGTGAATTGGAGCGAAATCGCAAATTCATAAGACCATTTTACAATTCTGGCCCAAGTTAGAATCAGAGCCAATATTGTAAGATGTCGATAGTCCATATCTCGGAAACTATAAGAGATAATGCAATTTTGCAATCGGCAACGTAATTAGCATGCCGAATATAACTTGGAATGTGAATTGGAGTGAAATCGCTAATTCTTAAGACCATTTTACAATTCTGACCCAAGTTAGAAGCAGAGCCAATATTGCAAGATGTCGATAGTCCATATCTCGGAAACTATAAGAGATAATGAAATTTTGCAATCGGCAACGTAATTAGCATGCCGAATATTACTTGGAATGTGAATTGGAGCGAAATCGCTAATTCTTAAGACCATTTTACAATTTTGACCCCAGTTAGAAACAGACTCTAAGGTGTAAAATTTCGATTGCCCATATCTCGGAAACTATAAGAGATAATGCAATTTGGCAATCGGCAACGTAATTAGCAAGCCGAATATTACTTGGAATGTGAATTGGAGCGAAATCGCTAATTCATAAGACCATTTTACAATTCTGGCCCAAGTTAGAAGCAGAGCCAATATTGCAAGATGTCGATAGTCCATATCTCGAAAACTATAAGAGATAATGCAATTGGGCAATCGGCTACGTAATTAGCATGCCGAATATTACTTGGAATGTGAATTGGAGCGAAATCGCTAATTTATAAGACCATTTTACAATTTTGACCCCAGTTAGAAACAGACCCTAAGGTGTAAAATTTCGATTGCCCATATCTCGGAAACTATAAGAGATAATGCAATTTGGCAATCGGCAACGTAATTAGCATGCCGAATATTACTTGGAATGTGAATTGGAGCGAAATCGCTAATTCATAAGACCATTTTACAATTTTGACCCCAGTTAGAAACAGACTCTAAGGTGTAAAATTTCGATTGCCCATATCTCGGAAACTATAAGAGATAATGCAATTTGGCAATCGGCAACGTAATTAGCAAGCCGAATATTACTTGGAATGTGAATTGGAGCGAAATCGCTAATTCATAAGACCATTTTACAATTCTGGCCCAAATTAGAAGCAGAGCCAATATTGTAAGATGTCGATAGTCCATATCTCGGAAACTATAAGAGATAATGCAATTTAGCAATCGGCAAAGTAATTAGCATGCCGAATATTACTTGGAATGTGAATTGGAGCGAAATCGCTAATTCATAAGACCATTTTACAATTTTGACCCCAGTTAGAAACAGACTCTAAGGTGTAAAATTTCGATTGCTCATATCTCCGAAACTATAAGAGATAATGCAATTTGGCAATCGGCAACGTAATTAGCAAACGGAATATTACTTGGTATGTGAATTGGAGCGAAATCGCTAATTCATAAGACCGTTTTGCAATTTTGACCCCAGTTAGAAACAGACTCTAAGGTGTAAAATTTCGATTGACCGTATCTCACAAACTGTAAGAGATAATGCTATTTGGCAATCGGTAACGTAATTACCATGCTGAATATTACTTGGAATGTGAATTGGAGCGAAATCGCTAATTCATAAGACCATCTTACAATTTTGGCCCAAGTTAGAAGCAGAGCCAATATTGTCAGATGTCGATAGTCTATATCTCGGAAACTATAAGTAATAATGCAATTTGGCAATCGGCAACGTAATTAGCATGCCGAATATTACTTGGAATGTGAATTGGGACCAAATCGCTAATTCATTAGACCATTTTACAATTCTGGCGCAAGTTAGAAGCAGAGCCAATATTGTAAGATGTCGATAGTCCATATCTCGGAAACTATAAGAGATAATGCAATTTGGCAATCGGCAACGTAATTAGCATGCCGAATATTACTTGGAATGTGAATTGGAGCGAAATCGCTATTTCATAAGACCATTTTACAATTTTGACCCCAGTCAGAAACAGATTCTAAGGTGTAAAATTTCGATTGGCCCATATCTCGGAAACTATAAGAGATAATGCAATTTGGCAATCGACAACGTAATTAGCATGCCGAATATTACTTGGAATGTGAATTGGAACGAAATCGCTAATTCGTAAGACCATTTTACAATTCTGGCCCAAGTTAGAAGCAGAGCCAATATTGTAAGATGTCGATAGTCCATATCTCGGAAACTATAAGAGATAATGCAATTTGGCAATCGGCAACGTAATTAGCATGCCGAATATTACTAGGAATGTGAATTGGAGCGAAATCGCTAATTCTTAAGACTATTTTACAATTTTGACCCCAGTTAGAAACAGACTCTAAGGTGTAAAATTTCGATTGCCGATATCTCGGAAACTATAAGAGATAATGCAATTTGGCAAACGGCAACGTATTTAGCATGCCGAATATTACTTGGAATGTGAATTGGAGCGAAATCGCAAATTCATAAGACCATTTTACAATTCTGGCCCAAGTTAGAATCAGAGCCAATATTGTAAGATGTCGATAGTCCATATCTCGGAAACTATAAGAGATAATGCAATTTTGCAATCGGCAACGTAATTAGCATGCCGAATATAATTTGGAATGTGAATTGGAGTGAAATCGCTAATTATTAAGACCATTTTACAATTCTGACCCAAGTTAGAAGCGGAGCCAATATTGCAAGATGTCGATAGTCCATATCTCGAAAACTATAAGAGATAATGCAATTTGGCAATCGGCAACGTAATTAGCATGCCGAATATTACTTGGAATGTGAATTGGAGCGAAATCGCTAATTTATAAGACCATTTTACAATTTTGACCACAGTTAGAAACAGACTCTAAGGTGTAAAATTTCGATTGCCCATATCTCGGAAACTATAAGAGATAATGCAATTTGGCAATCGGCAACGTAATTAGCAAGCCGAATATTACTTGGAATGTGAATTGGAGCGAAATCGCTAATTCATAAGACCATTTTACAATTCTATCCCAAGTTAGAAGCAGAGCCAATATTGCAAGATGTCGATAGTCCATATCTCGAAAACTATAAGAGATAATGCAATTTGGCAATCGGCAACGTAATTAGCATGCCGAATATTACTTGGAATGTGAATTGGAGCGAAATCTCTAATTTATAAGACCATTTTACAATTTTGACCCCAGTTAGAAACAGACTCTAAGGTGTAAAATTTCGATTGCCCATATCTCGTAAACTATAAGAGATAACGCAATTCGGCAATCGGCAACGTAATTAGCATGCCGAATATTACTTGGAATGTGAATTGGAGCGAAATCGCTAATTCTTAAGACTATTTTACAATTTTGACCCCAGTTAGAAACAGACTCTAAGGTGTAAAATTTCGATTGCCGATATCTCGGAAACTATAAGAGATAATGCAATTTGGCAATCGGCAACGTAATTAGCATGCCGAATATTACTTGGAATGTGAATTGGAGCGAAATCGCTATTTCATAAGACCATTTTACAATTTTGACCCCAGTTAGAAACAGACTCTAAGGTGTAAAATTTCGATTGCCCATATCTCGGAAACTATAAGAGATAATGCAATTTGGCAATCGGCAACGTAATTAGCATGCCGAATATTACTTGGAATGTGAATTGGAACGAAATCGCTAATTCGTAAAACCATTTTACAATTCTGGCCCAAGTTAGAAGCAGAGCCAATATTGTAAGATGTCGATAGTCCATATCTCGGAAACTATAAGAGATAATGCAATTTGGCAATCGGCAACGTAATTAGCATGCCGAATATTACTTGGAATGTGAATTGGAGCGAAATCGCTAATTCTTAAGACTATTTTACAAATTTGACCCCAGTTAGAAACAGACTCTAAGGTGTAAAATTTCGATTGCTGATATCTCGGAAACTATAAGAGATAATGCAATTTGGCAATCGGCAACGCAATTAGCATGCCGAATATTACTTGGAATGTGAATTGGAGCGAAATCGCAAATTCATAAGACCATTTTACAATTCTGGCCCAAGTTAGAATCAGAGCCAATATTGTAAGATGTCGATAGTCCATATCTCGGAAACTATAAGAGATAATGCAATTTGGCAATCGGCAACGTAATTATCATGCCGAATATTACTTGGAATGTGAATTGGAGCGAAATCGCTAATTCTTAAGACCATTTTAGAATTTTGACCCCAGTTAGAAACAGACTCTAAGGTGTAAAATTTCGATTGCCCATATCTCGGAAACTATAAGAGTTAATGCAATTTGGCAATCGGCAACGTAATTAGCAAGCCGAATATTACTTGGAATGTGAATTGGAGCGAAATCGCTAATTCATAAGACCATTTTACAATTCTGGCCCAAGTTAGAAGCAGAGCCAATATTGCAAGATGTCGATAGTCCATATCTCGAAAACTATAAGAGATAATGCAATTTGGCAATTGGCTACGTAATTAGCATGCCGAATATTACTTTTAATGTGAATTGGAGCGAAATCGCTAATTTATAAGACCATTTTACAATTTTGACCCCAGTTAGAAACAGACTCTAAGGTGTAAAATTTCGATTGCCCATATCTCGGAAACTATAAGAGATAATGCAATTTGGCAAACGGCAACGTAATTAGCATGCCGAATATTACTTGGAATGTGAATTGGAGCGAAATCGCAAATTCATAAGACCATTTTACAATTCTGGCCCAAGTTAGAAGCAGAGCCAATATTGCAAGATGTCGATAGTCCATATCTCGAAAACTATAAGAGATAATGCAATTTGGCAATCGGCAACGCAATTAGCATGCCGAATAGTACTTGGAATGTGAATTGGAGCGAAATCGCAAATTCATAAGACCATTTTACAATTCTGGCCCAAGTTAGAATCAGAGCCAATATTGTAAGATGTCGATAGTCCATATCTCGGAAACTATAAGAGATAATGCAATTTGGCAATCGGCAACGTAATTAGCATGCCGAATATTACTTGGAATGTGAATTGGAGCGAAATCGCTATTTCATAAGACCATTTTACAATTTTGACCCCAGTTAGAAACAGACTCTAAGGTGTAAAATTTCGATTGCCCATATCTCGGAAACTATAAGAGATAATGCAATTTGGCAATCGGCAACGTAATTAGAATGCGGAATATTACTTGGAATGTGAATTGGAACGAAATCGCCAATTCGTAAGACCATTTTACAATTCTGGCCCAAGTTAGAAGCAGAGCCAATATTGTAAGATGTCGATAGTCCATATCTCGGAAACTATAAGAGATAATGCAATTTGGCAATCGGCAACGTAATTAGCATGCCGAATATTACTTGGAATGTGAATTGGAGCGAAATCGCTAATTCTTAAGACTATTTTACAATTTTGACCCCAGTTAGAAACAGACTCTAAGGTGTAAAATTTCGATTGCCGATATCACGGAAACTATAAGAGATAATGCAATTTGGCAAACGGCAACGTAATTAGCATGCCGAATATTACTTGGAATGTGAATTGGAGCGAAATCGCAAATTCATAAGACCATTTTACAATTCTGGCCCAAGTTAGAATCAGAGCCAATATTGTAAGATGTCGATAGTCCATATCTCGGAAACTATAAGAGATAATGCAATTTTGCAATCGGCAACGTAATTAGCATGCCGAATATAACTTGGAATGTGAATTGGAGCGAAATCGCTAATTTATAAGACCATTTTACAATTTTGACCCCAGTTAGAAACAGACTCTAAGGTGTAAAATTTCGATTGCCCATATCTCGGAAACTATAAGAGATAACGCAATTCGGCAATCGGCAACGTAATTAGCATGCCGAATATTACTTGGAATATGAATTGGAGCGAAATCGCTAATTTATAAGACCATTTTACAATTTTGACCCCAGTTAGAAACAGACTCTAAGGTGTAAAATTTCGATTGCCCATATCTCGGAAACTATAAGAGATAACGCAATTTGGCAATCGGCAACGTAATTAGCATGCCGAATATTACTTGGAATGTGAATTGGAACGAAATCGCTAATTCGTAACACCATTTTACAATTCTGGCCCAAGTTAGAGGCAGAGCCAATATTGTAAGATGTCGATAGTCCACATCTCGGAAACTATAAGAGATATGCAATTTGGCAATCGGCAACGTAATTAGCATGCCGAATATTACTTGGAATGTGAATTGGAGCGGAATCGCTAATTCTTAAGACTATTTTACAATTTTGACCCCAGTTAGAAACAGACTCTAAGGTGTAAAATTTCGATTGCCGATATCTCGGAAACTATAAGAGATAATGCAATTTGGCAATCGGCAACGTAATTAGCATGCCGAATATTACTTGGAATGTGAATTGGAGCGAAATCGCTATTTCATAAGACCATTTTACAATTTTGACCCCAGTTAGAAACAGACTCTAAGGTGTAAAATTTCGATTGCCCATATCTCGGAAACTATAAGAGATAATGCAATTTGGCAATCGGCAACGTAATTAGCATGCCGAATATTACTTGGAATGTGAATTGGAACGAAATCGCTAATTCGTAAAACCATTTTACAATTCTGGCCCAAGTTAGAAGCAGAGCCAATATTGTCAGATGTCGATAGTCCATATCTCGGAAACTGTAAGTGATAATGCAATTTGGCAATCGGCAATGTAACTAGCATGCCGAATATTACTTGGATGTGAATTGCGGCGAAATCGCTAATTCTTAAGACCATTTTACAATTTTGACCCCAGTTAGGGACAGACTTTAATGTGTAAAATTTCGATTGACCATATCTCGGAAACTGTAAGAGATAATGCAATTTGGCAATCGGCAGTGTAATTAGCATGCCGAATATTACTTGGAATGTGAATTGGAACGAAATCGCTAATTCGTAAGACCATTTTACAATTCTGGCCCAAGTTAGAAGCAGAGCCAATATTGTAAGATGTCGATAGTCCATATCTCGGAAACTATAAGAGATAATGCAATTTGGCAATCGGCAACGTAATTAGCATGCCGAATATTACTTGGAATGTGAATTGGAGCGAAATCGCTAATTCATAGGACCATTTTACAATTTTGACCCCAGTTAGAAACAGACTCTAAGGTGTAAAATTTCGATTGCCCATATCTCGGAAACTATAAGAGATAATGCAATTTGGCAATCGGCAACGTAATTAGCATGCCGAATATTACTTGGAATATGAATTGGGACGAAATCGCTAATTCGTAAAACCATTTAACAATTCTGGCCCAAGTTAGAAGCAGAGCCAATATTGTAAGATGTCGATAGTCCGTATCTCGGAAACTGTAAGTGATAATGCAATTTGGCAATCGGCAACGTAATTAGCATGCCGAATATTACTTGCAATGTGAATTGGAGCGAAATCGCTAATTCATAAGATCATTTTACAATTTTGACCCCAGTTAGAGACAGACTCTAAGGTGTAAAATTTCGATTGACTATATCTCGGAAACTGTAAGAGATAATGCTATTTGGCAATCGGTAACGTAATTACCATGCTGAATATTACTTGGAATGTGAATTGGAGCGAAATCGCTAATTCATAAGACCATCTTACAATTTTGGCCCAAGTTAGAAGCAGAGCCAATATTGTCAGATGTCGATAGTCTATATCTCGGAAACTATAAGTAATAATGCAATTTGGCAATCGGCAACGTAATTAGCATGCCGAATATTACTTGGAATGTGAATTGGGACCAAATCGCTAATTCATTAGACCATTTTACAATTCTGGCGCAAGTTAGAAGCAGAGCCAATATTGTAAGATGTCGATAGTCCATATCTCGGAAACTATAAGAGATAATGCAATTTGGCAATCGGCAACGTAATTAGCATGCCGAATATTACTTGGAATGTGAATTGGAGCGAAATCGCTATTTCATAAGACCATTTTACAATTTTGACCCCAGTCAGAAACAGATTCTAAGGTGTAAAATTTCGATTGCCCATATCTCGGAAACTATAAGAGATAATGCAATTTGGCAATCGACAACGTAATTAGCATGCCGAATATTACTTGGAATGTGAATTGGAACGAAATCGCTAATTCGTAAGACCATTTTACAATTCTGGCCCAAGTTAGAAGCAGAGCCAATATTGTAAGATGTCGATAGTCCATATCTCGGAAACTATAAGAGATAATGCAATTTGGCAATCGGCAACGTAATTAGCATGCCGAATATTACTAGGAATGTGAATTGGAGCGAAATCGCTAATTCTTAAGAGTATTTTACAATTTTGACCCCAGTTAGAAACAGACTCTAAGGTGTAAAATTTCGATTGCCGATATCTCGGAAACTATAAGAGATAATGCAATTTGGCAAACGGCAACGTATTTAGCATGCCGAATATTACTTGGAATGTGAATTGGAGCGAAATCGCAAATTCATAAGACCATTTTACAATTCTGGCCCAAGTTAGAATCAGAGCCAATATTGTAAGATGTCGATAGTCCATATCTCGGAAACTATAAGAGATAATGCAATTTTGCAATCGGCAACGTAATTAGCATGCCGAATATAACTTGGAATGTGAATTGGAGTGAAATCGCTAATTCTTAAGACCATTTTACAATTCTGACCCAAGTTAGAAGCGGAGCCAATATTGCAAGATGTCGATAGTCCATATCTCGAAAACTATAAGAGATAATGCAATTTGGCAATCGGCAACGTAATTAGCATGCCGAATATTACTTGGAATGTGAATTGGAGCGAAATCGCTAATTTATAAGACCATTTTACAATTTTGACCCCAGTTAGAAACAGACTCTAAGGTGTAAAATTTCGATTGCCCATATCTCGGAAACTATAAGAGATAATGCAATTTGGCAATCGGCAACGTAATTAGCAAGCCGAATATTACTTGGAATGTGAATTGGAGCGAAATCGCTAATTCATAAGACCATTTTACAATTCTATCCCAAGTTAGAAGCAGAGCCAATATTGCAAGATGTCGATAGTCCATATCTCGAAAACTATAAGAGATAATGCAATTTGGCAATCGGCAACGTAATTAGCATGCCGAATATTACTTGGAATGTGAATTGGAGCGAAATCTCTAATTTATAAGACCATTTTACAATTTTGACCCCAGTTAGAAACAGACTCTAAGGTGTAAAATTTCGATTGCCCATATCTCGTAAACTATAAGAGATAACGCAATTCGGCAATCGGCAACGTAATTAGCATGCCGAATATTACTTGGAATGTGAATTGGAGCGAAATCGCTAATTCTTAAGACTATTTTACAATTTTGACCCCAGTTAGAAACAGACTCTAAGGTGTAAAATTTCGTTTGCCGATATCTCGGAAACTATAAGAGATAATGCAATTTGGCAATCGGCAACGTAATTAGCATGCCGAATATTACTTGGAATGTGAATTGGAGCGAAATCGCTATTTCATAAGACCATTTTACAATTTTGACCCCAGTTAGAAACAGACTCTAAGGTGTAAAATTTCGATTGCCCATATCTCGGAAACTATAAGAGATAATGCAATTTGGCAATCGGCAACGTAATTAGCATGCCGAATATTACTTGGAATGTGAATTGGAACGAAATCGCTAATTCGTAAAACCATTTTACAATTCTGGCCCAAGTTAGAAGCAGAGCCAATATTGTAAGATGTCGATAGTCCATATCTCGGAAACTATAAGAGATAATGCAATTTGGCAATCGGCAACGTAATTAGCATGCCGAATATTACTTGGAATGTGAATTGGAGCGAAATCGCTAATTCTTAAGACTATTTTACAAATTTGACCCCAGTTAGAAACAGACTCTAAGGTGTAAAATTTCGATTGCTGATATCTCGGAAACTATAAGAGATAATGCAATTTGGCAATCGGCAACGCAATTAGCATGCCGAATATTACTTGGAATGTGAATTGGAGCGATATCGCAAATTCATAAGACCATTTTACAATTCTGGCCCAAGTTAGAATCAGAGCCAATATTGTAAGATGTCGATAGTCCATATCTCGGAAACTATAAGAGATAATGCAATTTGGCAATAAGCAACGTAATTATCATGCCGAATATTACTTGGAATGTGAATTGGAGCGAAATCGCTAATTTATAAGACCATTTTAGAATTTTGACCCCAGTTAGAAACAGACTCTAAGGTGTAAAATTTCGATTGCCCATATCTCGGAAACTATAAGAGATAATGCAATTTGGCAAACGGCAACGTAATTAGCATGCCGAATATTACTTTTAATGTGAATTGGAGCGAAATCGCTAATTTATAAGACCATTTTACAATTTTGACCCCAGTTAGAAACAGACTCTAAGGTGTAAAATTTCGATTGCCCATATCTCGGAAACTATAAGAGATAATGCAATTTGGCAAACGGCAACGTAATTAGCATGCCGAATATTACTTGGAATGTGAATTGGAGCGAAATCGCTAATTCTTAAGACTATTTTACAAATTTGACCCCAGTTAGAAACAGACTCTAAGGTGTAAAATTTCGATTGCTGATATCTCGGAAACTATAAGAGATAATGCAATTTGGCAATCGGCAACGCAATTAGCATGCCGAATATTACTTGGAATGTGAATTGGAGCGATATCGCAAATTCATAAGACCATTTTACAATTCTGGCCCAAGTTAGAATCAGAGCCAATATTGTAAGATGTCGATAGTCCATATCTCGGAAACTATAAGAGATAATGCAATTTGGCAATAAGCAACGTAATTATCATGCCGAATATTACTTGGAATGTGAATTGGAGCGAAATCGCTAATTCTTAAGACCATTTTAGAATTTTGACCCCAGTTAGAAACAGACTCTAAGGTGTAAAATTTCGATTGCCCATATCTCGAAAACTATAAGAGATAATGCAATTTGGCAATTGGCTACGTAATTAGCATGCCGAATATTACTTTTAATGTGAATTGGAGCGAAATCGCTAATTTATAAGACCATTTTACAATTTTGACCCCAGTTAGAAACAGACTCTAAGGTGTAAAATTTCGATTGCCCATATCTCGGAAACTATAAGAGATAATGCAATTTGGCAAACGGCAACGTAATTAGCATGCCGAATATTACTTGGAATGTGAATTGGAGCGAAATCGCAAATTCATAAGACCATTTTACAATTCTGGCCCAAGTTAGAAGCAGAGCCAATATTGCAAGATGTCGATAGTCCATATCTCGAAAACTATAAGAGATAATGCAATTTGGCAATCGGCAACGCAATTAGCATGCCGAATAGTACTTGGAATGTGAATTGGAGCGAAATCGCAAATTCATAAGACCATTTTACAATTCTGGCCCAAGTTAGAATCAGAGCCAATATTGTAAGATGTCGATAGTCCATATCTCGGAAACTATAAGAGATAATGCAATTTGGCAATCGGCAACGTAATTAGCATGCCGAATATTACTTGGAATGTGAATTGGAGCGAAATCGCTATTTCATAAGACCATTTTACAATTTTGACCCCAGTTAGAAACAGACTCTAAGGTGTAAAATTTCGATTGCCCATATCTCGGAAACTATAAGAGATAATGCAATTTGGCAATCGGCAACGTAATTAGCATGCGGAATATTACTTGGAGTGTGAATTGGAACGAAATCGCCAATAGGTAAGACCATTTTACAATTCGGGCCCAAGTTAGAAGCAGAGCCAATATTGTAAGATGTCGATAGTCCATATCTCGGAAACTATAAGAGATAATGCAATTTGGCAATCGGCAACGTAATTAGCATGCCGAATATTACTTGGAATGTGAATTGGAGCGAAATCGCTAATTCTTAAGACTATTTTACAATTTTGACCCCAGTTAGAAACAGACTCTAAGGTGTAAAATTTCGATTGCCGATATCACGGAAACTATAAGAGATAATGCAATTTGGCAAACGGCAACGTAATTAGCATGCCGAATATTACTTGGAATGTGAATTGGAGCGAAATCGCAAATTCATAAGACCATTTTACAATTCTGGCCCAAGTTAGAATCAGAGCCAATATTGTAAGATGTCGATAGTCCATATCTCGGAAACTATAAGAGATAATGCAATTTTGCAATCGGCAACGTAATTAGCATGCCGAATATAACTTGGAATGTGAATTGGAGTGAAATCGCTAATTCTTAAGACCATTTTACAATTCTGACCCAAGTTAGAAGCAGAGCCAATATTGCAAGATGTCGATAGTCCATATCTCGAAAACTATAAGAGATAATGCAATTTGGCAATCGGCAACGTAATTAGCATGCCGAATATTACTTGGAATGTGAATTGGAGCGAAATCGCTAATTTATAAGACCATTTTACAATTTTGACCCCAGTTAGAAACAGACTCTAAGGTGTAAAATTTCGATTGCCCATATCTCGGAAACTATAAGAGATAACGCAATTCGGCAATCGGCAACGTAATTAGCATGCCGAATATTACTTGGAATATGAATTGGAGCGAAATCGCTAATTTATAAGACCATTTTACAATTTTGACCCCAGTTAGAAACAGACTCTAAGGTGTAAAATTTCGATTGCCCATATCTCGGAAACTATAAGAGATAACGCAATTTGGCAATCGGCAACGTAATTAGCATGCCGAATATTACTTGGAATGTGAATTGGAACGAAATCGCTAATTCGTAACACCATTTTACAATTCTGGCCCAAGTTAGAGGCAGAGCCAATATTGTAAGATGTCGATAGTCCACATCTCGGAAACTATAAGAGATATGCAATTTGGCAATCGGCAACGTAATTAGCATGCCGAATATTACTTGGAATGTGAATTGGAGCGAAATCGCTAATTCTTAAGACTATTTTACAATTTTGACCCCAGTTAGAAACAGACTCTAAGGTGTAAAATTTCGATTGCCGATATCTCGCAAACTATAAGAGATAATGCAATTTGGCAATCGGCAACGTAATTAGCATGCCGAATATTACTTGGAATGTGAATTGGAGCGAAATCGCTATTTCATAAGACCATTTTACAATTTTGACCCCAGTTAGAAACAGACTCTAAGGTGTAAAATTTCGATTGCCCATATCTCGGAAACTATAAGAGATAATGCAATTTGGCAATCGGCAACGTAATTAGCATGCCGAATATTACTTGGAATGTGAATTGGAACGAAATCGCTAATTCGTAAAACCATTTTACAATTCTGGCCCAAGTTAGAAGCAGAGCCAATATTGTCAGATGTCGATAGTCCATATCTCGGAAACTGTAAGTGATAATGCAATTTGGCAATCGGCAATGTAACTAGCATGCCGAATATTACTTGGATGTGAATTGCGGCGAAATCGCTAATTCATAAGACCATTTTACAATTTTGACCCCAGTTAGGGACAGACTTTAATGTGTAAAATTTCGATTGACCATATCTCGGAAACTGTAAGAGATAATGAAATTTGGCAATCGGCAACGTAATTAGCATGCCGAATATTACTTGGAATGTGAATTGGAACGAAATCGCTAATTCGTAAGACCATTTTACAATTCTGGCCCAAGTTAGAAGCAGAGCCAATATTGTAAGATGTCGATAGTCCATATCTCGGAAACTATAAGAGATAATGCAATTTGGCAATCGGCAACGTAATTAGCATGCCGAATATTACTTGGAATGTGAATTGGAGCGAAATCGCTAATTCATAGGACCATTTTACAATTTTGACCCCAGTTAGAAACAGACTCTAAGGTGTAAAATTTCGATTGCCCATATCTCGGAAACTATAAGAGATAATGCAATTTGGCAATCGGCAACGTAATTAGCATGCCGAATATTACTTGGAATATGAATTGGGACGAAATCGCTAATTCGTAAGACCATTTTACAATTTTGACCCCAGTTAGAGACAGACTCTAAGGTGTAAAATTTCGATTGACTATATCTCGGAAACTGTAAGAGATAATGCAATTTGGCAATCGGCAATGTAATTAGCATGCTGAATATTACTTGGAATGTGAATTGGAACGAAATCGCTAATTCATAAGACCATCTTACAATTTTGGCCCAAGTTAGAAGCAGAGCCAATATTGTCAGATGTCGATAGTCCATATCTCCGAAACTATAAGAAATAATGCAATTTGGCAATCGGCAACGTAATTAGCATGCCGAATATTACTTGGAATGTGAATTGGGACCAAATCGGTAATTCATAAGACCATTTTACAATTCTGGCGCAAGTTAGAAGCAGAGCCAATATTGTAAGATGTCGATAGTCCGTATCTCGGAAACTGTAAGTGATAATGCAATTTGGCAATCGGCAACGTAATTAGCATGCCGAATATTACTTGCAATGTGAATTGGAGCGAAATCGCTAATTCATAAGATCATTTTACAATTTTGACCCCAGTTAGAGACAGACTCTAAGGTGTAAAATTTCGATTGACTATATCTCGGAAACTGTAAGAGATAATGCAATTTGGCAATCGGCAATGTAATTAGCATGCTGAATATTACTTGGAATGTGAATTGGAACGAAATCGCTAATTCATAAGACCATCTTACAGTTTTGGCCCAAGTTAGAAGCAGAGCCAATATTGTCAGATGTCGATAGTCCATATCTCCGAAACTATAAGAAATAATGCAATTTGGCAATCGGCAACGTAATTAGCATGCCGAATATTACTTGGAATGTGAATTGGGACCAAATCGGTAATTCATAAGACCATTTTACAATTCTGGCGCAAGTTAGAAGCAGAGCCAATATTGTAAGATGTCGATAGTCCATATCTCGGAAACTATAAGAGATAATGCAATTTGGCAATCGGCAACGTAATTAGCATGCCGAATATTACTTGGAATGTGAATTGGAGCGAAATCGCTATTTCATAAGACCATTTTACAATTTTGACCCCAGTCAGAAACAGACTCTAAGGTGTAAAATTTCGATTGCCCATATCTCGGAAACTATAAGAGATAATGCAATTTGGCAATCGACGACGTAATTAGCATGCCGAATATTACTTGGAATGTGAATTGGAACGAAATCGCTAATTCGTAAGACCATTTTACAATTCTGGCCCAAGTTAGAAGCAGAGCCAATATTGTAAGATGTCGATAGTCCATATCTCGGAAACTATAAGAGATAATGCAATTTGGCAATCGGCAACGTAATTAGCATGCCGAATATTACTTGGAATGTGAATTGGAGCGAAATCGCTAATTCTTAAGACTATTTTACAATTTTGACCCCAGTTAGAAACAGACTCTAAGGTGTAAAATTTCGATTGCCGATATCTCGGAAACTATAAGAGATAATGCAATTTGGCAAACGGCAACGTAATTAGCATGCCGAATATTACTTGGAATGTGAATTGGAGCGAAATCGCAAATTCATAAGACCATTTTACAATTCTGGCCCAAGTTAGAATCAGAGCCAATATTGTAAGATGTCGATAGTCCATATCTCGGAAACTATAAGAGATAATGCAATTTTGCAATCGGCAACGTAATTAGCATGCCGAATATAACTTGGAATGTGAATTGGAGTGAAATCGCTAATTCTTAAGACCATTTTACAATTCTGACCCAAGTTAGAAGCAGAGCCAATATTGCAAGATGTCGATAGTCCATATCTCGAAAACTATAAGAGATAATGCAATTTGGCAATCGGCAACGTAATTAGCATGCCGAATATTACTTGGAATGTGAATTGGAGCGAAATCGCTAATTTATAAGACCATTTTACAATTTTGACCCCAGTTAGAAACAGACTCTAAGATGTAAAATTTCGATTGCCCATATCTCGGAAACTATAAGAGATAATGCAATTTGGCAATCGGCAACGTAATTAGCAAGCCGAATATTACTTGGAATGTGAATTGGAACGAAATCGCTAATTCGTAAGACCATTTTACAATTCTGGCCCAAGTTAGAGGCAGAGCCAATATTGTAAGATGTCGATAGTCCATATCTCGGAAAATATAAGAGATAATGCAATTTGGCAATCGGCAACGTAATTAGCAAGCCGAATATTACTTGGAATGTGAATTGGAGCGAAATCGCTAATTCTTAAGACTATTTTACAATTTTGACCCCAGTTAGAAACAGACTCTAAGGTGTAAAATTTCGATTGCCGATATCTCGGAAACTATAAGAGATAATGCAATTTGGCAATCGGCAACGTAATTAGCATGCCGAATATTACTTGGAATGTGAATTGGAGCGAAATCGCTATTTCATAAGACCATTTTACAATTTTGACCCCAGTTAGAAACAGACTCTAAGGTGTAAAATTTCGATTGCCCATATCTCGGAAACTATAAGAGATAATGCAATTTGGCAATCGGCAACGTAATTAGCATGCCGAATATTACTTGGAATGTGAATTGGAACGAAATCGCTAATTCGTAAAACCATTTTACAATTCTGGCCCAAGTTAGAAGCAGAGCCAATATTGTCAGATGTCGATAGTCCATATCTCGGAAACTGTAAGTGATAATGCAATTTGGCAATCGGCAATGTAACTAGCATGCCGAATGTTACTTGGAATGTGAATTGCGGCGAAATCGCTAATTCATAAGACCATTTTACAATTTTGACCCCAGTTAGAGACAGACTTTAATGTGTAAAATTTCGATTGACCATATCTCGGAAACTGTAAGAGATAATGCAATTTGGCAATCGGCAGTGTAATTAGCATGCCGAATATTACTTGGAATGTGAATTGGAACGAAATCGCTAATTCGTAAGACCATTTTACAATTCTGGCCCAAGTTAGAAGCAGAGCCAATATTGTAAGATGTCGATAGTCCATATCTCGGAAACTATAAGAGATAATGCAACTTGGCAATCGGCAACGTAATTAGCATGCCGAATATTACTTGGAATGTGAATTGGAGCGAAATCGCTAATTCATAGGACCATTTTACAATTTTGACCCCAGTTAGAAACAGACTCTAAGGTGTAAAATTTCGATTGCCCATATCTCGGAAACTATAAGAGATAATGCAATTTGGCAATCGGCAACGTAAATAGCATGCTGAATATTACTTGGAATGTGAATTGGAACGAAATCGCTAATTCGTAAGACCATTTTACAATTCTGGCCCAAGTTAGAAACAGAGCCAATATTGTAAGATGTCGATAGTCCATATCTCCGAAACTATAAGAGATAATGCAATTTGGCAATCGGCAACGTAAATAGCATGCTGAATATTACTTGGAATGTGAATTGGAACGAAATCGCTAATTCGTAAGACCATTTTACAATTCTGGCCCAAGTTAGAAGCAGAGCCAATATTGTAAGATGTCGATAGTCCATATCTCGGAAACTATAAGAGATAATGCAATTTGGCAATCGGCAACGTAATTAGCATGCCGAATATTACTTGGAATGTGAATTGGAACGAAATCGCTAATTCGTAAGACCATTTTACAATTCTGGCCCAAGTTAGAAGCAGAGCCAATATTGTAAGATGTCGATAGTCCATATCTCGGAAACTATAAGAGATAATGCAATTTGGCAATCGGCAACGTAATTAGCATGCCGAATATTACTTGGAATGTGAATTGGAACGAAATCGCTAATTCGTAAGACCATTTTACAATTCTGGCCCAAGTTAGAAGCAGAGCCAATATTGTAAGATGTCGATAGTCCATATCTCGGAAACTATAAGAGATAATGCAATTTGGCAATCGGCAACGTAATTAGCATGCCGAATATTACTTGGAATGTGAATTGGAGCGAAATCGCTAATTCTTAAGACTATTTTACAATTTTGACCCCAGTCAGAAACAGACTCTAAGGTGTAAAATTTCGATTGCCCATATCTCGGAAACTATAAGAGATAATGCAATTTGGCAATCGACGACGTAATTAGCATGCCGAATATTACTTGGAATGTGAATTGGAACGAAATCGCTAATTCGTAAGACCATTTTACAATTCTGGCCCAAGTTAGAAGCAGAGCCAATATTGTAAGATGTCGATAGTCCATATCTCGGAAACTATAAGAGATAATGCAATTTGGCAATCGGCAACGTAATTAGCATGCCGAATATTACTTGGAATGTGAATTGGAGCGAAATCGCTAATTCTTAAGACTATTTTACAATTTTGACCCCAGTTAGAAACAGACTCTAAGGTGTAAAATTTCGATTGCCGATATCTCGGAAACTATAAGAGATAATGCAATTTGGCAAACGGCAACGTAATTAGCATGCCGAATATTACTTGGAATGTGAATTGGAGCGAAATCGCAAATTCATAAGACCATTTTACAATTCTGGCCCAAGTTAGAATCAGAGCCAATATTGTAAGATGTCGATAGTCCATATCTCGGAAACTATAAGAGATAATGCAATTTTGCAATCGGCAACGTAATTAGCATGCCGAATATAACTTGGAATGTGAATTGGAGTGAAATCGCTAATTCTTAAGACCATTTTACAATTCTGACCCAAGTTAGAAGCAGAGCCAATATTGCAAGATGTCGATAGTCCATATCTCGAAAACTATAAGAGATAATGCAATTTGGCAATCGGCAACGTAATTAGCATGCCGAATATTACTTGGAATGTGAATTGGAGCGAAATCGCTAATTTATAAGACCATTTTACAATTTTGACCCCAGTTAGAAACAGACTCTAAGATGTAAAATTTCGATTGCCCATATCTCGGAAACTATAAGAGATAATGCAATTTGGCAATCGGCAACGTAATTAGCAAGCCGAATATTACTTGGAATGTGAATTGGAACGAAATCGCTAATTCGTAAGACCATTTTACAATTCTGGCCCAAGTTAGAGGCAGAGCCAATATTGTAAGATGTCGATAGTCCATATCTCGGAAAATATAAGAGATAATGCAATTTGGCAATCGGCAACGTAATTAGCAAGCCGAATATTACTTGGAATGTGAATTGGAGCGAAATCGCTAATTCTTAAGACTATTTTACAATTTTGACCCCAGTTAGAAACAGACTCTAAGGTGTAAAATTTCGATTGCCGATATCTCGGAAACTATAAGAGATAATGCAATTTGGCAATCGGCAACGTAATTAGCATGCCGAATATTACTTGGAATGTGAATTGGAGCGAAATCGCTATTTCATAAGACCATTTTACAATTTTGACCCCAGTTAGAAACAGACTCTAAGGTGTAAAATTTCGATTGCCCATATCTCGGAAACTATAAGAGATAATGCAATTTGGCAATCGGCAACGTAATTAGCATGCCGAATATTACTTGGAATGTGAATTGGAACGAAATCGCTAATTCGTAAAACCATTTTACAATTCTGGCCCAAGTTAGAAGCAGAGCCAATATTGTCAGATGTCGATAGTCCATATCTCGGAAACTGTAAGTGATAATGCAATTTGGCAATCGGCAATGTAACTAGCATGCCGAATGTTACTTGGAATGTGAATTGCGGCGAAATCGCTAATTCATAAGACCATTTTACAATTTTGACCCCAGTTAGAGACAGACTTTAATGTGTAAAATTTCGATTGACCATATCTCGGAAACTGTAAGAGATAATGCAATTTGGCAATCGGCAGTGTAATTAGCATGCCGAATATTACTTGGAATGTGAATTGGAACGAAATCGCTAATTCGTAAGACCATTTTACAATTCTGGCCCAAGTTAGAAGCAGAGCCAATATTGTAAGATGTCGATAGTCCATATCTCGGAAACTATAAGAGATAATGCAATTTGGCAATCGGCAACGTAATTAGCATGCCGAATATTACTTGGAATGTGAATTGGAGCGAAATCGCTAATTCATAGGACCATTTTACAATTTTGACCCCAGTTAGAAACAGACTCTAAGGTGTAAAATTTCGATTGCCCATATCTCGGAAACTATAAGAGATAATGCAATTTGGCAATCGGCAACGTAATTAGCATGCCGAATATTACTTGGAATATGAATTGGAGCGAAATCGCTAATTCGTAAGACCATTTTACAATTTTGACCCCAGTTAGAGACAGACTCTAAGGTGTAAAATTTCGATTGACTATATCTCGGAAACTGTAAGAGATAATGCAATTTGGCAATCGGCAATGTAATTAGCATGCTGAATATTACTTGGAATGTGAATTGGAACGAAATCGCTAATTCATAAGACCATCTTACAATTTTGACCCAAGTTAGAAGCAGAGCCAATATTGTCAGATGTCGATAGTCCATATCTCGGAAACTATAAGAAATAATGCAATTTGGCAATCGGCAACGTAATTAGCATGCCGAATATTACTTGGAATGTGAATTGGAACGAAATCGCTAATTCGTAAGACCATTTTACAATTCTGGCCCAAGTTAGAAGCAGAGCCAATATTGTAAGATGTCGATAGTCCATATCTCGGAAACTATAAGAGATAATGCAATTTGGCACTCGGAAACGTAATTAGCATGCCCAATATTACTTGGAATGTGAATTGGAGCGAAATCGCTAATTCATAGGACCATTTTACAATTTTGACCCCAGTTAGAAACAGACTCTAAGGTGTAAAATTTCGATTGCCCATATCTCGGAAACTATAAGAGATAATGCAATTTGGCAATCGGCAACGTAATTAGCATGCTGAATATTACTTGGAATGTGAATTGGGACGAAATCGCTAATTCGTAAGACCATTTTACAATTCTGGCCCAAGTTAGAAGCAGAGCCAATATTGTAAGATGTCGATAGTCCATATCTCGGAAACTGTAAGTGAAAATGCAATTTGGCATTCGGCAACGTAATTAGCATGCCGAATATTACTTTCAATGTGAATTGGAGCGAAATCGCTAATTCATAAGATCATTTTACAATTTTGACCCCAGTTAGAGACAGACTCTAAGGTGTAAAATTTCGATTGACCATATCTCGGAAACTGTAAGAGATAATGCAATTTGGCAATCGGCAATGTAATTAGCATGCCGAATATTACTTAGAATGCGAATTGGAACGAAATCGCAAATTCATAAGACCATTTTACAATTTTGGCCCAAGTTAGAAACAGAGCCAATATTGTAAGATGTCGATAGTCCATATCTCCGAAACTATAAGAGATAATGCAATTTGGCAATCGGCAACGTAAATAACATGCTGAATATTACTTGGAATGTGAATTGGAACGAAATCGCTAATTCGTAAGACCATTTTACAATTCTGGCCCAAGTTAGAAGCAGAGCCAATATTGTAAGATGTCGATAGTCCATATCTCGGAAACTATAAGAGATAATGCAATTTGGCAATCGGCAACGTAATTAGCATGCCGAATATTACTTGGAATGTGAATTGGAACGAAATCGCTAATTCGTAAGACCATTTTACAATTCTGGCCCAAGTTAGAAGCAGAGCCAATATTGTAAGATGTCGATAGTCCATATCTCGGAAACTATAAGAGATAATGCAATTTGGCAATCGGCAACGTAATTAGCATGCCGAATATTACTTGGAATGTGAATTGGGACGAAATCGCTAATTCGTAAGACCATTTTACAATTCTGGCCCAAGTTAGAAGCAGAGCCAATATTGTAAGATGTCGATAGTCCATATCTCGGAAACTATAAGAGATAATGCAATTTGGCAATCGGCAACGTAATTAGCATGCCGAATATTACTTGGAATGTGAATTGGAGCGAAATCGCTAATTCTTAAGACTATTTTACAATTTTGACCCCAGTCAGAAACAGACTCTAAGGTGTAAAATTTCGATTGCCCATATCTCGGAAACTATAAGAGATAATGCAATTTGGCAATCGACGACGTAATTAGCATGCCGAATATTACTTGGAATGTGAATTGGAACGAAATCGCTAATTCGTAAGACCATTTTACAATTCTGGCCCAAGTTAGAAGCAGAGCCAATATTGTAAGATGTCGATAGTCCATATCTCGGAAACTATAAGAGATAATGCAATTTGGCAATCGGCAACGTAATTAGCATGCCGAATATTACTTGGAATGTGAATTGGAGCGAAATCGCTAATTCTTAAGACTATTTTACAATTTTGACCCCAGTTAGAAACAGACTCTAAGGTGTAAAATTTCGATTGCCGATATCTCGGAAACTATAAGAGATAATGCAATTTGGCAAACGGCAACGTAATTAGCATGCCGAATATTACTTGGAATGTGAATTGGAGCGAAATCGCAAATTCATAAGACCATTTTACAATTCTGGCCCAAGTTAGAATCAGAGCCAATATTGTAAGATGTCGATAGTCCATATCTCGGAAACTATAAGAGATAATGCAATTTTGCAATCGGCAACGTAATTAGCATGCCGAATATAACTTGGAATGTGAATTGGAGTGAAATCGCTAATTCTTAAGACCATTTTACAATTCTGACCCAAGTTAGAAGCAGAGCCAATATTGCAAGATGTCGATAGTCCATATCTCGAAAACTATAAGAGATAATGCAATTTGGCAATCGGCAACGTAATTAGCATGCCGAATATTACTTGGAATGTGAATTGGAGCGAAATCGCTAATTTATAAGACCATTTTACAATTTTGACCCCAGTTAGAAACAGACTCTAAGATGTAAAATTTCGATTGCCCATATCTCGGAAACTATAAGAGATAATGCAATTTGGCAATCGGCAACGTAATTAGCAAGCCGAATATTACTTGGAATGTGAATTGGAACGAAATCGCTAATTCGTAAGACCATTTTACAATTCTGGCCCAAGTTAGAGGCAGAGCCAATATTGTAAGATGTCGATAGTCCATATCTCGGAAAATATAAGAGATAATGCAATTTGGCAATCGGCAACGTAATTAGCAAGCCGAATATTACTTGGAATGTGAATTGGAGCGAAATCGCTAATTCTTAAGACTATTTTACAATTTTGACCCCAGTTAGAAACAGACTCTAAGGTGTAAAATTTCGATTGCCGATATCTCGGAAACTATAAGAGATAATGCAATTTGGCAATCGGCAACGTAATTAGCATGCCGAATATTACTTGGAATGTGAATTGGAGCGAAATCGCTATTTCATAAGACCATTTTACAATTTTGACCCCAGTTAGAAACAGACTCTAAGGTGTAAAATTTCGATTGCCCATATCTCGGAAACTATAAGAGATAATGCAATTTGGCAATCGGCAACGTAATTAGCATGCCGAATATTACTTGGAATGTGAATTGGAACGAAATCGCTAATTCGTAAAACCATTTTACAATTCTGGCCCAAGTTAGAAGCAGAGCCAATATTGTCAGATGTCGATAGTCCATATCTCGGAAACTGTAAGTGATAATGCAATTTGGCAATCGGCAATGTAACTAGCATGCCGAATGTTACTTGGAATGTGAATTGCGGCGAAATCGCTAATTCATAAGACCATTTTACAATTTTGACCCCAGTTAGAGACAGACTTTAATGTGTAAAATTTCGATTGACCATATCTCGGAAACTGTAAGAGATAATGCAATTTGGCAATCGGCAGTGTAATTAGCATGCCGAATATTACTTGGAATGTGAATTGGAACGAAATCGCTAATTCGTAAGACCATTTTACAATTCTGGCCCAAGTTAGAAGCAGAGCCAATATTGTAAGATGTCGATAGTCCATATCTCGGAAACTATAAGAGATAATGCAATTTGGCAATCGGCAACGTAATTAGCATGCCGAATATTACTTGGAATGTGAATTGGAGCGAAATCGCTAATTCATAGGACCATTTTACAATTTTGACCCCAGTTAGAAACAGACTCTAAGGTGTAAAATTTCGATTGCCCATATCTCGGAAACTATAAGAGATAATGCAATTTGGCAATCGGCAACGTAATTAGCATGCCGAATATTACTTGGAATATGAATTGGGACGAAATCGCTAATTCGTAAGACCATTTTACAATTTTGACCCCAGTTAGAGACAGACTCTAAGGTGTAAAATTTCGATTGACTATATCTCGGAAACTGTAAGAGATAATGCAATTTGGCAATCGGCAATGTAATTAGCATGCTGAATATTACTTGGAATGTGAATTGGAACGAAATCGCTAATTCATAAGACCATCTTACAATTTTGGCCCAAGTTAGAAGCAGAGCCAATATTGTCAGATGTCGATAGTCCATATCTCCGAAACTATAAGAAATAATGCAATTTGGCAATCGGCAACGTAATTAGCATGCCGAATATTACTTGGAATGTGAATTGGGACCAAATCGGTAATTCATAAGACCATTTTACAATTCTGGCGCAAGTTAGAAGCAGAGCCAATATTGTAAGATGTCGATAGTCCGTATCTCGGAAACTGTAAGTGATAATGCAATTTGGCAATCGGCAACGTAATTAGCATGCCGAATATTACTTGCAATGTGAATTGGAGCGAAATCGCTAATTCATAAGATCATTTTACAATTTTGACCCCAGTTAGAGACAGACTCTAAGGTGTAAAATTTCGATTGACTATATCTCGGAAACTGTAAGAGATAATGCAATTTGGCAATCGGCAATGTAATTAGCATGCTGAATATTACTTGGAATGTGAATTGGAACGAAATCGCTAATTCATAAGACCATCTTACAGTTTTGGCCCAAGTTAGAAGCAGAGCCAATATTGTCAGATGTCGATAGTCCATATCTCCGAAACTATAAGAAATAATGCAATTTGGCAATCGGCAACGTAATTAGCATGCCGAATATTACTTGGAATGTGAATTGGGACCAAATCGGTAATTCATAAGACCATTTTACAATTCTGGCGCAAGTTAGAAGCAGAGCCAATATTGTAAGATGTCGATAGTCCATATCTCGGAAACTATAAGAGATAATGCAATTTGGCAATCGGCAACGTAATTAGCATGCCGAATATTACTTGGAATGTGAATTGGAGCGAAATCGCTATTTCATAAGACCATTTTACAATTTTGACCCCAGTCAGAAACAGACTCTAAGGTGTAAAATTTCGATTGCCCATATCTCGGAAACTATAAGAGATAATGCAATTTGGCAATCGACGACGTAATTAGCATGCCGAATATTACTTGGAATGTGAATTGGAACGAAATCGCTAATTCGTAAGACCATTTTACAATTCTGGCCCAAGTTAGAAGCAGAGCCAATATTGTAAGATGTCGATAGTCCATATCTCGGAAACTATAAGAGATAATGCAATTTGGCAATCGGCAACGTAATTAGCATGCCGAATATTACTTGGAATGTGAATTGGAGCGAAATCGCTAATTCTTAAGACTATTTTACAATTTTGACCCCAGTTAGAAACAGACTCTAAGGTGTAAAATTTCGATTGCCGATATCTCGGAAACTATAAGAGATAATGCAATTTGGCAAACGGCAACGTAATTAGCATGCCGAATATTACTTGGAATGTGAATTGGAGCGAAATCGCAAATTCATAAGACCATTTTACAATTCTGGCCCAAGTTAGAATCAGAGCCAATATTGTAAGATGTCGATAGTCCATATCTCGGAAACTATAAGAGATAATGCAATTTGGCAATCGGCAACGTAATTAGCATGCCGAATATTACTTGGAATGTGAATTGGAGCGAAATCGCTAATTCTTAAGACTATTTTACAATTTTGACCCCAGTTAGAAACAGACTCTAAGGTGTAAAATTTCGATTGCCCATATCTCGGAAACTATAAGAGATAATGCAATTTGGCAATCGGCAACGTAATTAGCATGCCGAATATTACTTGGAATATGAATTGGGACGAAATCGCTAATTCGTAAGACCATTTTACAATTTTGACCCCAGTTAGAGACAGACTCTAAGGTGTAAAATTTCGATTGACTATATCTCGGAAACTGTAAGAGATAATGCAATTTGGCAATCGGCAATGTAATTAGCATGCTGAATATTACTTGGAATGTGAATTGGAACGAAATCGCTAATTCATAAGACCATCTTACAATTTTGGCCCAAGTTAGAAGCAGAGCCAATATTGTCAGATGTCGATAGTCCATATCTCCGAAACTATAAGAAATAATGCAATTTGGCAATCGGCAACGTAATTAGCATGCCGAATATTACTTGGAATGTGAATTGGGACCAAATCGGTAATTCATAAGACCATTTTACAATTCTGGCGCAAGTTAGAAGCAGAGCCAATATTGTAAGATGTCGATAGTCCGTATCTCGGAAACTGTAAGTGATAATGCAATTTGGCAATCGGCAACGTAATTAGCATGCCGAATATTACTTGCAATGTGAATTGGAGCGAAATCGCTAATTCATAAGATCATTTTACAATTTTGACCCCAGTTAGAGACAGACTCTAAGGTGTAAAATTTCGATTGACTATATCTCGGAAACTGTAAGAGATAATGCAATTTGGCAATCGGCAATGTAATTAGCATGCTGAATATTACTTGGAATGTGAATTGGAACGAAATCGCTAATTCATAAGACCATCTTACAGTTTTGGCCCAAGTTAGAAGCAGAGCCAATATTGTCAGATGTCGATAGTCCATATCTCCGAAACTATAAGAAATAATGCAATTTGGCAATCGGCAACGTAATTAGCATGCCGAATATTACTTGGAATGTGAATTGGGACCAAATCGGTAATTCATAAGACCATTTTACAATTCTGGCGCAAGTTAGAAGCAGAGCCAATATTGTAAGATGTCGATAGTCCATATCTCGGAAACTATAAGAGATAATGCAATTTGGCAATCGGCAACGTAATTAGCATGCCGAATATTACTTGGAATGTGAATTGGAGCGAAATCGCTATTTCATAAGACCATTTTACAATTTTGACCCCAGTCAGAAACAGACTCTAAGGTGTAAAATTTCGATTGCCCATATCTCGGAAACTATAAGAGATAATGCAATTTGGCAATCGACGACGTAATTAGCATGCCGAATATTACTTGGAATGTGAATTGGAACGAAATCGCTAATTCGTAAGACCATTTTACAATTCTGGCCCAAGTTAGAAGCAGAGCCAATATTGTAAGATGTCGATAGTCCATATCTCGGAAACTATAAGAGATAATGCAATTTGGCAATCGGCAACGTAATTAGCATGCCGAATATTACTTGGAATGTGAATTGGAGCGAAATCGCTAATTCTTAAGACTATTTTACAATTTTGACCCCAGTTAGAAACAGACTCTAAGGTGTAAAATTTCGATTGCCGATATCTCGGAAACTATAAGAGATAATGCAATTTGGCAAACGGCAACGTAATTAGCATGCCGAATATTACTTGGAATGTGAATTGGAGCGAAATCGCAAATTCATAAGACCATTTTACAATTCTGGCCCAAGTTAGAATCAGAGCCAATATTGTAAGATGTCGATAGTCCATATCTCGGAAACTATAAGAGATAATGCAATTTTGCAATCGGCAACGTAATTAGCATGCCGAATATAACTTGGAATGTGAATTGGAGTGAAATCGCTAATTCTTAAGACCATTTTACAATTCTGACCCAAGTTAGAAGCAGAGCCAATATTGCAAGATGTCGATAGTCCATATCTCGAAAACTATAAGAGATAATGCAATTTGGCAATCGGCAACGTAATTAGCATGCCGAATATTACTTGGAATGTGAATTGGAGCGAAATCGCTAATTTATAAGACCATTTTACAATTTTGACCCCAGTTAGAAACAGACTCTAAGATGTAAAATTTCGATTGCCCATATCTCGGAAACTATAAGAGATAATGCAATTTGGCAATCGGCAACGTAATTAGCAAGCCGAATATTACTTGGAATGTGAATTGGAACGAAATCGCTAATTCGTAAGACCATTTTACAATTCTGGCCCAAGTTAGAGGCAGAGCCAATATTGTAAGATGTCGATAGTCCATATCTCGGAAAATATAAGAGATAATGCAATTTGGCAATCGGCAACGTAATTAGCAAGCCGAATATTACTTGGAATGTGAATTGGAGCGAAATCGCTAATTCTTAAGACTATTTTACAATTTTGACCCCAGTTAGAAACAGACTCTAAGGTGTAAAATTTCGATTGCCGATATCTCGGAAACTATAAGAGATAATGCAATTTGGCAATCGGCAACGTAATTAGCATGCCGAATATTACTTGGAATGTGAATTGGAGCGAAATCGCTATTTCATTAGACCATTTTACAATTTTGACCCCAGTTAGAAACAGACTCTAAGGTGTAAAATTTCGATTGCCCATATCTCGGAAACTATAAGAGATAATGCAATTTGGCAATCGGCAACGTAATTAGCATGCCGAATATTACTTGGAATGTGAATTGGAACGAAATCGCTAATTCGTAAAACCATTTTACAATTCTGGCCCAAGTTAGAAGCAGAGCCAATATTGTCAGATGTCGATAGTCCATATCTCGGAAACTGTAAGTGATAATGCAATTTGGCAATCGGCAATGTAACTAGCATGCCGAATGTTACTTGGAATGTGAATTGCGGCGAAATCGCTAATTCATAAGACCATTTTACAATTTTGACCCCAGTTAGAGACAGACTTTAATGTGTAAAATTTCGATTGACCATATCTCGGAAACTGTAAGAGATAATGCAATTTGGCAATCGGCAGTGTAATTAGCATGCCGAATATTACTTGGAATGTGAATTGGAACGAAATCGCTAATTCGTAAGACCATTTTACAATTCTGGCCCAAGTTAGAAGCAGAGCCAATATTGTAAGATGTCGATAGTCCATATCTCGGAAACTATAAGAGATAATGCAACTTGGCAATCGGCAACGTAATTAGCATGCCGAATATTACTTGGAATGTGAATTGGAGCGAAATCGCTAATTCATAGGACCATTTTACAATTTTGACCCCAGTTAGAAACAGACTCTAAGGTGTAAAATTTCGATTGCCCATATCTCGGAAACTATAAGAGATAATGCAATTTGGCAATCGGCAACGTAATTAGCATGCTGAATATTACTTGGAATGTGAATTGGGACGAAATCGCTAATTCGTAAGACCATTTTACAATTCTGGCCCAAGTTAGAAGCAGAGCCAATATTGTAAGATGTCGATAGTCCATATCTCGGAAACTGTAAGTGAAAATGCAATTTGGCATTCGGCAACGTAATTAGCATGCCGAATATTACTTTCAATGTGAATTGGAGCGAAATCGCTAATTCATAAGATCATTTTACAATTTTGACCCCAGTTAGAGACAGACTCTAAGGTGTAAAATTTCGATTGACCATATCTCGGAAACTGTAAGAGATAATGCAATTTGGCAATCGGCAATGTAATTAGCATGCCGAATATTACTTAGAATGCGAATTGGAACGAAATCGCAAATTCATAAGACCATTTTACAATTTTGGCCCAAGTTAGAAACAGAGCCAATATTGTAAGATGTCGATAGTCCATATCTCCGAAACTATAAGAGATAATGCAATTTGGCAATCGGCAACGTAAATAACATGCTGAATATTACTTGGAATGTGAATTGGAGCGAAATCGCTAATTCATAAGACCATTTTACAATTCTGCCCAAAGTTAGAATCCGAGACAATATTGTAAGATGTCGATAGTCCATATCTCGGAAACTATAAGAGATAATGCAATTTGACAATCGGCAACGTAATTAGCATGTCGAATACTACTTGGAATGTGAATTGGAGCGAAATCGCTAATTCATACGACCATTTTACAATTTTGACCCCAGTTAGAAACAGACTCTAAGGTGTAAAATTTCGATTGCCCATATCTCGGAAACTATAAGAGATAATGAAATTTGGCAATCGGCAACGTAATTAGCATGCCGAATATTACTTGGAATGTGAATTGGAGCGAAATCGCTAATTCTTAAGACTATTTTACAATTTTGACCCCAGTTAGAAACAGACTCTAAGGTGTAAAATTTCGATTGCCGATATCTCGGAAACTATAAGAGATAATGCAATTTGGCAATCGGCAACGCAATTAGCATGCTGAATATTACTTGGAATGTGAATTGGAGCGAAATCGCAAATTCATAAGACCATTTTACAATTCTGGCCCAAGTTAGAATCAGAGCCAATATTGTAAGATGTCGATAGTCGATATCTCGGAAACTATAAGAGATAATGCAATTTGGCAATCGGCAACGTAATTAGCATGCCGAATATTACTTGGAATGTGAATTGGAGCGAAATCGCTAATTCTTAAGACCATTTTACAATTTTGACCCCAGTTAGAAACAGACTCTAAGGTGTAAAATTTCGATTGCCCATATCTCGGAAACTATAAGAGATAATGCAATTTGGCAATCGGCAACGTAATTAGCAAGCCGAATATTACTTGGAATGTGAATTGGAGCGAAATCGCTAATTCATAAGACCATTTTACAATTCTGGCCCAAGTTAGAAGCAGAGCCAATATTGCAAGATGTCGATAGTCCATATCTCGAAAACTATAAGAGATAATGCAATTGGGCAATCGGCTACGTAATTAGCATGCCGAATATTACTTGGAATGTGAATTGGAGCGAAATCGCTAATTTATAAGACCATTTTACAATTTTGACCCCAGTTAGAAACAGACTCTAAGGTGTAAAATTTCGATTGCCCATATCTCGGAAACTATAAGAGATAATGCAATTTGGCAATCGGCAACGTAATTAGCATGCCGAATATTACTTGGAATGTGAATTGGAGCGAAATCGCTAATTCATAAGACCATTTTACAATTTTGACCCCAGTTAGAAACAGACTCTAAGGTGTAAAATTTCGATTGCCCATATCTCGGAAACTATAAGAGATAATGCAATTTGGCAATCGGCAACGTAATTAGCAAGCCGAATATTACTTGGAATGTGAATTGGAGCGAAATCGCTAATTCATAAGACCATTTTACAATTCTGGCCCAATTGAGAAGCAGAGCCAATGCTGTCAGATGTCGATAGTCCATATCTCGGAAACTGTAAGTGATAATGCAATTTGGCAATCGGCAATGTAACTAGCATGCCGAATGTTACTTGGAATGTGAATTGCGGCGAAATCGCTAATTCATAAGACCATTTTACAATTTTGACCCCAGTTAGAGACAGACTTTAATGTGTAAAATTTCGATTGACCATATCTCGGAAACTGTAAGAGATAATGCAATTTGGCAATCGGCAGTGTAATTAGCATGCCGAATATTACTTGGAATGTGAATTGGAACGAAATCGCTAATTCATAAGACCATTTTACAATTCTGGCCCAAGTTAGAAGCAGAGCCAATATTGTAAGATGTCGATAGTCCATATCTCGGAAACTATAAGAGATAATGCAACTTGGCAATCGGCAACGTAATTAGCATGCCGAATATTACTTGGAATGTGAATTGGAGCGAAATCGCTAATTCATAGGACCATTTTACAATTTTGACCCCAGTTAGAAACAGACTCTAAGGTGTAAAATTTCGATTGCCCATATCTCGGAAACTATAAGAGATAATGCAATTTGGCAATCGGCAACGTAATTAGCATGCTGAATATTACTTGGAATGTGAATTGGGACGAAATCGCTAATTCGTAAGACCATTTTACAATTCTGGCCCAAGTTAGAAGCAGAGCCAATATTGTAAGATGTCGA
Organism: Rhynchophorus ferrugineus; assembly: GCF_030347505.1. NCBI lineage: Eukaryota > Metazoa > Arthropoda > Insecta > Coleoptera > Curculionidae > Rhynchophorus > Rhynchophorus ferrugineus. Next base: position 65,656,751 of record NW_027472580.1, on the reverse strand, counting down.
TAGTCCATATCTCGGAAACTGTAAGTGAAAATGCAATTTGGCATTCGGCAACGTAATTAGCATGCCGAATATTACTTTCAATGTGAATTGGAGCGAAATCGCTAATTCATAAGATCATTTTACAATTTTGACCCCAGTTAGAGACAGACTCTAAGGTGTAAAATTTCGATTGACCATATCTCGGAAACTGTAAGAGATAATGCAATTTGGCAATCGGCAATGTAATTAGCATGCCGAATATTACTTAGAATGCGAATTGGAACGAAATCGCAAATTCATAAGACCATTTTACAATTTTGGCCCAAGTTAGAAACAGAGCCAATATTGTAAGATGTCGATAGTCCATATCTCCGAAACTATAAGAGATAATGCAATTTGGCAATCGGCAACGTAAATAACATGCTGAATATTACTTGGAATGTGAATTGGAGCGAAATCGCTAATTCATAAGACCATTTTACAATTCTGCCCAAAGTTAGAATCCGAGACAATATTGTAAGATGTCGATAGTCCATATCTCGGAAACTATAAGAGATAATGCAATTTGACAATCGGCAACGTAATTAGCATGTCGAATACTACTTGGAATGTGAATTGGAGCGAAATCGCTAATTCATACGACCATTTTACAATTTTGACCCCAGTTAGAAACAGACTCTAAGGTGTAAAATTTCGATTGCCCATATCTCGGAAACTATAAGAGATAATGAAATTTGGCAATCGGCAACGTAATTAGCATGCCGAATATTACTTGGAATGTGAATTGGAGCGAAATCGCTAATTCTTAAGACTATTTTACAATTTTGACCCCAGTTAGAAACAGACTCTAAGGTGTAAAATTTCGATTGCCGATATCTCGGAAACTATAAGAGATAATGCAATTTGGCAATCGGCAACGCAATTAGCATGCTGAATATTACTTGGAATGTGAATTGGAGCGAAATCGCAAATTCATAAGACCATTTTACAATTCTGGCCCAAGTTAGAATCAGAGCCAATATTGTAAGATGTCGATAGTCCATATCTCGGAAACTATAAGAGATAATGCAATTTGGCAATCGGCAACGTAATTAGCATGCCGAATATTACTTGGAATGTGAATTGGAGCGAAATCGCTAATTCTTAAGACCATTTTACAATTTTGACCCCAGTTAGAAACAGACTCTAAGGTGTAAAATTTCGATTGCCCATATCTCGGAAACTATAAGAGATAATGCAATTTGGCAATCGGCAACGTAATTAGCAAGCCGAATATTACTTGGAATGTGAATTGGAGCGAAATCGCTAATTCATAAGACCATTTTACAATTCTGGCCCAAGTTAGAAGCAGAGCCAATATTGCAAGATGTCGATAGTCCATATCTCGAAAACTATAAGAGATAATGCAATTGGGCAATCGGCTACGTAATTAGCATGCCGAATATTACTTGGAATGTGAATTGGAGCGAAATCGCTAATTTATAAGACCATTTTACAATTTTGACCCCAGTTAGAAACAGACTCTAAGGTGTAAAATTTCGATTGCCCATATCTCGGAAACTATAAGAGATAATGCAATTTGGCAATCGGCAACGTAATTAGCATGCCGAATATTACTTGGAATGTGAATTGGAGCGAAATCGCTAATTCATAAGACCATTTTACAATTTTGACCCCAGTTAGAAACAGACTCTAAGGTGTAAAATTTCGATTGCCCATATCTCGGAAACTATAAGAGATAATGCAATTTGGCAATCGGCAACGTAATTAGCAAGCCGAATATTACTTGGAATGTGAATTGGAGCGAAATCGCTAATTCATAAGACCATTTTACAATTCTGGCCCAAATTAGAAGCAGAGCCAATATTGTAAGATGTCGATAGTCCATATCTCGGAAACTATAAGAGATAATGCAATTTGGCAATCGGCAAAGTAATTAGCATGCCGAATATTACTTGGAATGTGAATTGGAGCGAAATCGCTAATTCATAAGACCATTTTACAATTTTGACCCCAGTTAGAAACAGACTCTAAGGTGTAAAATTTCGATTGCTCATATCTCCGAAACTATAAGAGATAATGCAATTTGGCAATCGGCAACGTAATTAGCAAGCGGAATATTACTTGGTATGTGAATTGGAGCGAAATCGCTAATTCATAAGACCGTTTTGCAATTTTGACCCCAGTTAGAAACAGACTCTAAGGTGTAAAATTTCGATTGACCGTATCTCGGAAACTGTAAGAGATAATGCTATTTGGCAATCGGTAACGTAATTACCATGCTGAATATTACTTGGAATGTGAATTGGAGCGAAATCGCTAATTCATAAGACCATCTTACAATTTTGGCCCAAGTTAGAAGCAGAGCCAATATTGTCAGATGTCGATAGTCTATATCTCGGAAACTATAAGAAATAATGCAATTTGGCAATCGGCAACGTAATTAGCATGCCGAATATTACTTGGAATGTGAATTGGGACCAAATCGCTAATTCATAAGACCATTTTACAATTCTGGCGCAAGTTAGAAGCAGAGCCAATATTGTAAGATGTCGATAGTCCATATCTCGGAAACTATAAGAGATAATGCAATTTGGCAATCGGCAACGTAATTAGCATGCCGAATATTACTTGGAATGTGAATTGGAGCGAAATCGCTATTTCATAAGACCATTTTACAATTTTGACCCCAGTCAGAAACAGATTCTAAGGTGTAAAATTTCGATTGCCCATATCTCGGAAACTATAAGAGATAATGCAATTTGGCAATCGACAACGTAATTAGCATGCCGAATATTACTTGGAATGTGAATTGGAACGAAATCGCTAATTCGTAAGACCATTTTACAATTCTGGCCCAAGTTAGAAGCAGAGCCAATATTGTAAGATGTCGATAGTCCATATCTCGGAAACTATAAGAGATAATGCAATTTGGCAATCGGCAACGTAATTAGCATGCCGAATATTACTTGGAATCTGAATTGGAGCGAAATCGCTAATTCTTAAGACTATTTTACAATTTTGACCCCAGTTAGAAACAGACTCTAAGGTGTAAAATTTCGATTGCCGATATCTCGGAAACTATAAGAGATAACGCAATTTGGCAAACGGCAACGTATTTAGCATGCCGAATATTACTTGGAATGTGAATTGGAGCGAAATCGCAAATTCATAAGACCATTTTACAATTCTGGCCCAAGTTAGAATCAGAGCCAATATTGTAAGATGTCGATAGTCCATATCTCGGAAACTATAAGAGATAATGCAATTTTGCAATCGGCAACGTAATTAGCATGCCGAATATAACTTGGAATGTGAATTGGAGTGAAATCGCTAATTCTTAAGACCATTTTACAATTCTGACCCAAGTTAGAAGCGGAGCCAATATTGCAAGATGTCGATAGTCCATATCTCGAAAACTATAAGAGATAATGCAATTTGGCAATCGGCAACGTAATTAGCATGCCGAATATTACTTGGAATGTGAATTGGAGCGAAATCGCTAATTTATAAGACGATTTTACAATTTTGACCCCAGTTAGAAACAGACTCTAAGGTGTAAAATTTCGATTGCCCATATCTCGGAAACTATAAGAGATAATGCAATTTGGCAATCGGCAACGTAATTAGCAAGCCGAATATTACTTGGAATGTGAATTGGAGCGAAATCGCTAATTCATAAGACCATTTTACAATTCTATCCCAAGTTAGAAGCAGAGCCAATATTCCAAGATGTCGATAGTCCATATCTCGAAAACTATAAGAGATAATGCAATTTGGCAATCGGCAACGTAATTAGCATGCCGAATAATACTTGGAATGTGAATTGGAGCGAAATCTCTAATTTATAAGACCATTTTACAATTTTGACCCCAGTTAGAAACAGACTCTAAGGTGTAAAATTTCGATTGCCCATATCTCGGAAACTATAAGAGATAACGCAATTCGGCAATCGGCAACGTAATTAGCATGCCGAATATTACTTGGAATGTGAATTGGAGCGAAATCGCTAATTCTTAAGACTATTTTAACAATTTTGACCCCAGTTAGAAACAGACTCTAAGGTGTAAAATTTCGATTGCCGATATCTCGGAAACTATAAGAGATAATGCAATTTGGCAATCGGCAACGTAATTAGCATGCCGAATATTACTTGGAATGTGAATTGGAGCGAAATCGCTATTTCATAAGACCATTTTACAATTTTAACCCCAGTTAGAAACAGACTCTAAGGTGTAAAATTTCGATTGCCCATATCTCGGAAACTATAAGAGATAATGCAATTTGGCAATCGGCAACGTAATTAGCATGCCGAATATTACTTGGAATGTGAATTGGAACGAAATCGCTAATTCGTAAAACCATTTTACAATTCTGGCCCAAGTTAGAAGCATAGCCAATATTGTAAGATGTCGATAGTCCATATCTCGGAAACTATAAGAGATAATGCAATTTGGCAATCGGCAACGTAATTAGCATGCCGAATATTACTTGGAATGTGAATTGGAGCGAAATCGCTAATTCTTAAGACTATTTTACAAATTTGACCCCAGTTAGAAACAGACTCTAAGGTGTAAAATTTCGATTGCCGATATCTCGGAAACTATAAGAGATAATGCAATTTGGCAATCGGCAACGCAATTAGCATGCCGAATATTACTTGGAATGTGAATTGGAGCGAAATCGCAAATTCATAAGACCATTTTACAATTCTGGCCCAAGTTAGAATCAGAGCCAATATTGTAAGATGTCGATAGTCCATATCTCGGAAACTATAAGAGATAATGCAATTTGGCAATCGGCAACGTAATTATCATGCCGAATATTACTTGGAATGTGAATTGGAGCGAAATCGCTAATTCTTAAGACCATTTTAGAATTTTGACCCCAGTTAGAAACAGACTCTAAGGTGTAAAATTTCGATTGCCCATATCTCGGAAACTATAAGAGATAATGCAATTTGGCAATCGGCAACGTAATTAGCAAGCCGAATATTACTTGGAATGTGAATTGGAGCGAAATCGCTAATTCATAAGACCATTTTACAATTCTGGCCCAAGTTAGAAGCAGAGCCAATATTGCAAGATGTCGATAGTCCATATCTCGAAAACTATAAGAGATAATGCAATTTGGCAATTGGCTACGTAATTAGCATGCCGAATATTACTTTTAATGTGAATTGGAGCGAAATCGCTAATTTATAAGACCATTTTACAATTTTGACCCCAGTTAGAAACAGACTCTAAGGTGTAAAATTTCGATTGCCCATATCTCGGAAACTATAAGAGATAATGCAATTTGGCAATCGGCAACGTAATTAGCATGCCGAATATTACTTGGAATGTGAATTGGAGCGAAATCGCTATTTCATAAGACCATTTTACAATTTTGACCCCAGTTAGAAACAGACTCTAAGGTGTAAAATTTCGATTGCCCATATCTCGGAAACTATAAGAGATAATGCAATTTGGCAATCGGCAACGTAATTAGCATGCGGAATATTACTTGGAATGTGAATTGGAACGAAATCGCCAATTCGTAAGACCATTTTACAATTCTGGCCCAAGTTAGAAGCAGAGCCAATATTGTAAGATGTCGATGGTCCATATCTCGGAAACTATAAGAGATAATGCAATTTGGCAATCGGCAACGTAATTAGCATGCCGAATATTACTTGGAATGTGAATTGGAGCGAAATCGCTAATTCTTAAGACTATTTTACAATTTTGACCCCAGTTAGAAACAGACTCTAAGGTGTAAAATTTCGATTGCCGATATCTCGGAAACTATAAGAGATAATGCAATTTGGCAAACGGCAACGTAATTAGCATGCCGAATATTACTTGGAATGTGAATTGGAGCGAAATCGCAAATTCATAAGACCATTTTACAATTCTGGCCCAAGTTAGAATCAGAGCCAATATTGTAAGATGTCGATAGTCCATATCTCGGAAACTATAAGAGATAATGCAATTTTGCAATCGGCAACGTAATTAGCATGCCGAATATAACTTGGAATGTGAATTGGAGTGAAATCGCTAATTCTTAAGACCATTTTACAATTCTGACCCAAGTTAGAAGCAGAGCCAATATTGCAAGATGTCGATAGTCCATATCTCGGAAACTATAAGAGATAATGCAATTTGGCAATCGGCAACGTAATTAGCATGCCGAATATTACTTGGAATGTGAATTGGAGCGAAATCGCTAATTCTTAAGACCATTTTACAATTTTGACCCCAGTTAGAAACAGACTCTAAGGTGTAAAATTTCGATTGCCCATATCTCGGAAACTATAAGAGATAATGCAATTTGGCAATCGGCAACGTAATTAGCAAACCGAATATTACTTGGAATGTGAATTGGAGCGAAATCGCTAATTCATAAGACCATTTTACAATTCTGGCCCAAGTTAGAAGCAGAGCCAATATTGCAAGATGTCGATAGTCCATATCTCGAAAACTATAAGAGATAATGCAATTGGGCAATCGGCTACGTAATTAGCATGCCGAATATTACTTGGAATGTGAATTGGAGCGAAATCGCTAATTTATAAGACCATTTTACAATTTTGACCCCAGTTAGAAACAGACTCTAAGGTGTAAAATTTCGATTGCCCATATCTCGGAAACTATAAGAGATAATGCAATTTGGCAATCGGCAACGTAATTAGCATGCCGAATATTACTTGGAATGTGAATTGGAGCGAAATCGCTAATTCATAAGACCATTTTACAATTTTGACCCCAGTTAGAAACAGACTCTAAGGTGTAAAATTTCGATTGCCCATATCTCGGAAACTATAAGAGATAATGCAATTTGGCAATCGGCAACGTAATTAGCAAGCCGAATATTACTTGGAATGTGAATTGGAGCGAAATCGCTAATTCATAAGACCATTTTACAATTCTGGCCCAAATTAGAAGCAGAGCCAATATTGTAAGATGTCGATAGTCCATATCTCGGAAACTATAAGAGATAATGCAATTTGGCAATCGGCAAAGTAATTAGCATGCCGAATATTACTTGGAATGTGAATTGGAGCGAAATCGCTAATTCATAAGACCATTTTACAATTTTGACCCCAGTTAGAAACAGACTCTAAGGTGTAAAATTTCGATTGCTCATATCTCCGAAACTATAAGAGATAATGCAATTTGGCAATCGGCAACGTAATTAGCAAACGGAATATTACTTGGTATGTGAATTGGAGCGAAATCGCTAATTCATAAGACCGTTTTGCAATTTTGACCCCAGTTAGAAACAGACTCTAAGGTGTAAAATTTCGATTGCCCATATCTCGGAAACTATAAGAGATAACGCAATTCGGCAATCGGCAACGTAATTAGCATGCCGAATATTACTTGGAATGTGAATTGGAGCGAAATCGCTAATTCTTAAGACTATTTTAACAATTTTGACCCCAGTTAGAAACAGACTCTAAGGTGTAAAATTTCGATTGCCGATATCTCGGAAACTATAAGAGATAATGCAATTTGGCAATCGGCAACGTAATTAGCATGCCGAATATTACTTGGAATGTGAATTGGAGCGAAATCGCTATTTCATAAGACCATTTTACAATTTTAACCCCAGTTAGAAACAGACTCTAAGGTGTAAAATTTCGATTGCCCATATCTCGGAAACTATAAGAGATAATGCAATTTGGCAATCGGCAACGTAATTAGCATGCCGAATATTACTTGGAATGTGAATTGGAACGAAATCGCTAATTCGTAAAACCATTTTACAATTCTGGCCCAAATTAGAAGCATAGCCAATATTGTAAGATGTCGATAGTCCATATCTCGGAAACTATAAGAGATAATGCAATTTGGCAATCGGCAACGTAATTAGCATGCCGAATATTACTTGGAATGTGAATTGGAGCGAAATCGCTAATTCTTAAGACTATTTTACAAATTTGACCCCAGTTAGAAACAGACTCTAAGGTGTAAAATTTCGATTGCCGATATCTCGGAAACTATAAGAGATAATGCAATTTGGCAATCGGCAACGCAATTAGCATGCCGAATATTACTTGGAATGTGAATTGGAGCGAAATCGCAAATTCATAAGACCATTTTACAATTCTGGCCCAAGTTAGAATCAGAGCCAATATTGTAAGATGTCGATAGTCCATATCTCGGAAACTATAAGAGATAATGCAATTTGGCAATCGGCAACGTAATTATCATGCCGAATATTACTTGGAATGTGAATTGGAGCGAAATCGCTAATTCTTAAGACCATTTTAGAATTTTGACCCCAGTTAGAAACAGACTCTAAGGTGTAAAATTTCGATTGCCCATATCTCGGAAACTATAAGAGATAATGCAATTTGGCAATCGGCAACGTAATTAGCAAGCCGAATATTACTTGGAATGTGGTTCGTCCATCGATCGATGGACGAATTGGAGCGAAATCGCTAATTCATAAGACCATTTTACAATTCTGGCCCAAGTTAGAAGCAGAGCCAATATTGCAAGATGTCGATAGTCCATATCTCGAAAACTATAAGAGATAATGCAATTTGGCAATTGGCTACGTAATTAGCATGCCGAATATTACTTTTAATGTGAATTGGAGCGAAATCGCTAATTTATAAGACCATTTTACAATTTTGACCCCAGTTAGAAACAGACTCTAAGGTGTAAAATTTCGATTGCCCATATCTCGGAAACTATAAGAGATAATGCAATTTGGCAATCGGCAACGTAATTAGCATGCCGAATATTACTTGGAATGTGAATTGGAGCGAAATCGCTATTTCATAAGACCATTTTACAATTTTGACCCCAGTTAGAAACAGACTCTAAGGTGTAAAATTTCGATTGCCCATATCTCGGAAACTATAAGAGATAATGCAATTTGGCAATCGGCAACGTAATTAGCATGCGGAATATTACTTGGAATGTGAATTGGAACGAAATCGCCAATTCGTAAGACCATTTTACAATTCTGGCCCAAGTTAGAAGCAGAGCCAATATTGTAAGATGTCGATGGTCCATATCTCGGAAACTATAAGAGATAATGCAATTTGGCAATCGGCAACGTAATTAGCATGCCGAATATTACTTGGAATGTGAATTGGAGCGAAATCGCTAATTCTTAAGACTATTTTACAATTTTGACCCCAGTTAGAAACAGACTCTAAGGTGTAAAATTTCGATTGCCGATATCTCGGAAACTATAAGAGATAATGCAATTTGGCAAACGGCAACGTAATTAGCATGCCGAATATTACTTGGAATGTGAATTGGAGCGAAATCGCAAATTCATAAGACCATTTTACAATTCTGGCCCAAGTTAGAATCAGAGCCAATATTGTAAGATGTCGATAGTCCATATCTCGGAAACTATAAGAGATAATGCAATTTTGCAATCGGCAACGTAATTAGCATGCCGAATATAACTTGGAATGTGAATTGGAGTGAAATCGCTAATTCTTAAGACCATTTTACAATTCTGACCCAAGTTAGAAGCAGAGCCAATATTGCAAGATGTCGATAGTCCATATCTCGGAAACTATAAGAGATAATGCAATTTGGCAATCGGCAACGTAATTAGCATGCCGAATATTACTTGGAATGTGAATTGGAGCGAAATCGCTAATTCTTAAGACCATTTTACAATTTTGACCCCAGTTAGAAACAGACTCTAAGGTGTAAAATTTCGATTGCCCATATCTCGGAAACTATAAGAGATAATGCAATTTGGCAATCGGCAACGTAATTAGCAAACCGAATATTACTTGGAATGTGAATTGGAGCGAAATCGCTAATTCATAAGACCATTTTACAATTCTGGCCCAAGTTAGAAGCAGAGCCAATATTGCAAGATGTCGATAGTCCATATCTCGAAAACTATAAGAGATAATGCAATTTGGCAATCGGCAACGTAATTAGCATGCCGAATATTACTTGGAATGTGAATTGGAGCGAAATCGCTAATTCATAAGACCATTTTACAATTTTGACCCCAGTTAGAAACAGACTCTAAGGTGTAAAATTTCGATTGCCCATATCTCGGAAACTATAAGAGATAATGCAATTTGGCAATCGGCAACGTAATTAGCATGCCGAATATTACTTGGAATGTGAATTGGAGCGAAATCGCTAATTCATAAGACCATTTTACAATTTTGACCCCAGTTAGAAACAGACTCTAAGGTGTAAAATTTCGATTGCCCATATCTCGGAAACTATAAGAGATAATGCAATTTGGCAATCGGCAACGTAATTAGCAAGCCGAATATTACTTGGAATGTGAATTGGAGCGAAATCGCTAATTCATAAGACCATTTTACAATTTTGGCCCAAGTTAGAAACAGACTCTAAATTGTAAAATTTCGATTGTCCATATCTCGGAAACTATAAGAGATAATGCAATTTGGCAATCGGCAACGTAATTAGCATGCCGAATATTACTTGGAATGTGAATTGGAGCGAAATCGCTAATTCATAAGACCATTTTACAATTTTGACCCCAGTTAGAAACAGACTCTAAGGTGTAAAATTTCGATTGCTCATATCTCGGAAACTATAAGAGATAATGCAATTTGGCAATCGGCAACGTAATTAGCATGCCGAATATTACTTGGAATGTGAATTGGAGCGAAATCGCTAATTCATAAGACCATTTTACAATTTTGACCCCAGTTAGAAACAGACTCTAAGGTGTAAAATTTCGATTGCCCATATCTCGGAAACTATAAGAGATAATGCAATTTGGCAATCGGCAACGTAATTAGCATGCCGAATATTACTTGGAATGTGAATTGGAGCGAAATCGCTAATTCATAAGACCATTTTACAATTTTGACCCCAGTTAGAAACAGACTCTAAGGTGTAAAATTTCGATTGCCCATATCTCGGAAACTATAAGAGATAATGCAATTTGGCAATCGGCAACGTAATTAGCAAGCCGAATATTACTTGGAATGTGAATTGGAGCGAAATCGCTAATTCATAAGACCATTTTACAATTTTGGCCCAAGTTAGAAGCAGAGCCAATATTGTAAGATGTCGATAGTCCATATCTCGGAAACTATAAGAGATAATGCAATTTGGCAATCGGCAAAGTAATTAGCATGCCGAATATTACTTGGAATGTGAATTGGAGCGAAATCGCTAATTCATAAGACCATTTTACAATTTTGACCCCAGTTAGAAACAGACTCTAAGGTGTAAAATTTCGATTGCCCATATCTCCGAAACTATAAGAGATAATGCAATTTGGCAATCGGCAACGTAATTAGCAAGCGGAATATTACTTGGAATGTGAATTGGAGCGAAATCGCTAATTCATAAGACCATTTTGCAATTTTGACCCCAGTTAGAAACAGACTCTAAGGTGTAAAATTTCGATTGACCGTATCTCGGAAACTGTAAGAGATAATGCTATTTGGCAATCGGTAACGTAATTACCATGCTGAATATTACTTGGAATGTGAATTGGAGCGAAATCGCTAATTCATAAGACCATCTTACAATTTTGGCCCAAGTTAGAAGCAGAGCCAATATTGTCAGATGTCGATAGTCTATATCTCGGAAACTATAAGTAATAATGCAATTTGGCAATCGGCAACGTAATTAGCATGCCGAATATTACTTGGAATGTGAATTGGGACCAAATCGCTAATTCATAAGACCATTTTACAATTCTGGCGCAAGTTAGAAGCAGAGCCAATATTGTAAGATGTCGATAGTCCATATCTCGGAAACTATAAGAGATAATGCAATTTGGCAATCGGCAACGTAATTAGCATGCCGAATATTACTTGGAATGTGAATTGGAGCGAAATCGCTATTTCATAAGACCATTTTACAATTTTGACCCCAGTCAGAAACAGATTCTAAGGTGTAAAATTTCGATTGCCCATATCTCGGAAACTATAAGAGATAATGCAATTTGGCAATCGACAACGTAATTAGCATGCCGAATATTACTTGGAATGTGAATTGGAACGAAATCGCTAATTCGTAAGACCATTTTACAATTCTGGCCCGAGTTAGAAGCAGAGCCAATATTGTAAGATGTCGATAGTCCATATCTCGGAAACTATAAGAGATAATGCAATTTGGCAATCGGCAACGTAATTAGCATGCCGAATATAACTTGGAATGTGAATTGGAGTGAAATCGCTAATTCTTAAGACCATTTTACAATTCTGACCCAAGTTAGAAGCAGAGCCAATATTGCAAGATGTCGATAGTCCATATCTCGAAAACTATAAGAGATAATGCAATTTGGCAATCGGCAACGTAATTAGCATGCCGAATATTACTTGGAATGTGAATTGGAGCGAAATCGCTAATTTATAAGACCATTTTACAATTTTGACCCCAGTTAGAAACAGACTCTAAGATGTAAAATTTCGATTGCCCATATCTCGGAAACTATAAGAGATAATGCAATTTGGCAATCGGCAACGTAATTAGCAAGCCGAATATTACTTGGAATGTGAATTGGAACGAAATCGCTAATTCGTAAGACCATTTTACAATTCTGGCCCAAGTTAGAGGCAGAGCCAATATTGTAAGATGTCGATAGTCCATATCTCGGAAAATATAAGAGATAATGCAATTTGGCAATCGGCAACGTAATTAGCAAGCCGAATATTACTTGGAATGTGAATTGGAGCGAAATCGCTAATTCTTAAGACTATTTTACAATTTTGACCCCAGTTAGAAACAGACTCTAAGGTGTAAAATTTCGATTGCCGATATCTCGGAAACTATAAGAGATAATGCAATTTGGCAATCGGCAACGTAATTAGCATGCCGAATATTACTTGGAATGTGAATTGGAGCGAAATCGCTATTTCATAAGACCATTTTACAATTTTGACCCCAGTTAGAAACAGACTCTAAGGTGTAAAATTTCGATTGCCCATATCTCGGAAACTATAAGAGATAATGCAATTTGGCAATCGGCAACGTAATTAGCATGCCGAATATTACTTGGAATGTGAATTGGAACGAAATCGCTAATTCGTAAAACCATTTTACAATTCTGGCCCAAGTTAGAAGCAGAGCCAATATTGTCAGATGTCGATAGTCCATATCTCGGAAACTGTAAGTGATAATGCAATTTGGCAATCGGCAATGTAACTAGCATGCCGAATATTACTTGGAATGTGAATTGCGGCGAAATCGCTAATTCATAAGACCATTTTACAATTTTGACCCCAGTTAGAGACAGACTTTAATGTGTAAAATTTCGATTGACCATATCTCCGAAACTGTAAGAGATAATGCAATTTGGCAATCGGCAGTGTAATTAGCATGCCGAATATTACTTGGAATGTGAATTGGAACGAAATCGCTAATTCGTAAGACCATTTTACAATTCTGGCCCAAGTTAGAAGCAGAGCCAATATTGTAAGATGTCGATAGTCCATATCTCGGAAACTATAAGAGATAATGCAACTTGGCAATCGGCAACGTAATTAGCATGCCGAATATTACTTGGAATGTGAATTGGAGCGAAATCGCTAATTCATAGGACCATTTTACAATTTTGACCCCAGTTAGAAACAGACTCTAAGGTGTAAAATTTCGATTGCCCATATCTCGGAAACTATAAGAGATAATGCAATTTGGCAATCGGCAACGTAATTAGCATGCTGAATATTACTTGGAATGTGAATTGGGACGAAATCGCTAATTCGTAAGACCATTTTACAATTCTGGCCCAAGTTAGAAGCAGAGCCAATATTGTAAGATGTCGATAGTCCATATCTCGGAAACTGTAAGTGATAATGCAATTTGGCATTCGGCAACGTAATTAGCATGCCGAATATTACTTTCAATGTGAATTGGAGCGAAATCGCTAATTCATAAGATCATTTTACAATTTTGACCCCAGTTAGAGACAGACTCTAAGGTGTAAAATTTCGATTGACCATATCTCGGAAACTGTAAGAGATAATGCAATTTGGCAATCGGCAATGTAATTAGCATGCCGAATATTACTTAGAATGCGAATTGGAACGAAATCGCAAATTCATAAGACCATTTTACAATTTTGGCCCAAGTTAGAAACAGAGCCAATATTGTAAGATGTCGATAGTCCATATCTCCGAAACTATAAGAGATAATGCAATTTGGCAATCGGCAACGTAAATAACATGCTGAATATTACTTGGAATGTGAATTGGAGCGAAATCGCTAATTCATAAGACCATTTTACAATTCTGCCCAAAGTTAGAATCCGAGACAATATTGTAAGATGTCGATAATCCATATCTCGGAAACTATAAGAGATAATGCAATTTGACAATTGGCAACGTAATTAGCATGTCGAATACTACTTGGAATATGAATTGGAGCGAAATCGCTAATTCATACGACCATTTTACAATTTTGACCCCAGTTAGAAACAGACTCTAAGGTGTAAAATTTCGATTGCCCATATCTCGGAAACTATAAGAGATAATGAAATTTGGCAATCGGCAACGTAATTAGCATGCCGAATATTACTTGGAATGTGAATTGGAGCGAAATCGCTAATTCTTAAGACTATTTTACAATTTTGACCCCAGTTAGAAACAGACTCTAAGGTGTAAAATTTCGATTGCCGATATCTCGGAAACTATAAGAGATAATGCAATTTGGCAATCGGCAACGCAATTAGCATGCTGAATATTACTTGGAATGTGAATTGGAGCGAAATCGCAAATTCATAAGACCATTTTACAATTCTGGCCCAAGTTAGAATCAGAGCCAATATTGTAAGATGTCGATAGTCCATATCTCGGAAACTATAAGAGATAATGCAATTTGGCAATCGGCAACGTAATTAGCATGCCGAATATTACTTGGAATGTGAATTGGAGCGAAATTGCTAATTCTTAAAACCATTTTACAATTTTGACCCCAGTTAGAAACAGACTCTAAGGTGTAAAATTTCGATTGCCCATATCTCGGAAACTATAAGAGATAATGCAATTTGGCAATCGGCAACGTAATTAGCAAGCCGAATATTACTTGGAATGTGAATTGGAGCGAAATCGCTAATTCATAAGACCATTTTACAATTCTGGCCCAAGTTAGAAGCAGAGCCAATATTGCAAGATGTCGATAGTCCATATCTCGAAAACTATAAGAGATAATGCAATTGGGCAATCGGCTACGTAATTAGCATGCCGAATATTACTTGGAATGTGAATTGGAGCGAAATCGCTAATTTATAAGACCATTTTACAATTTTGACCCCAGTTAGAAACAGACTCTAAGGTGTAAAATTTCGATTGCCCATATCTCGGAAACTATAAGAGATAATGCAATTTGGCAATCGGCAACGTAATTAGCATGCCGAATATTACTTGGAATGTGAATTGGAGCGAAATCGCTAATTCATAAGACCATTTTACAATTTTGACCCCAGTTAGAAACAGACTCTAAGGTGTAAAATTTCGATTGCCCATATCTCGGAAACTATAAGAGATAATGCAATTTGGCAATCGGCAACGTAATTAGCAAGCCGAATATTACTTGGAATGTGAATTGGAGCGAAATCGCTAATTCATAAGACCATTTTACAATTCTGGTCCAAATTAGAAGCAGAGCCAATATTGTAAGATGTCGATAGTCCATATCTCGGAAACTATAAGAGATAATGCAATTTGGCAATCGGCAAAGTAATTAGCATGCCGAATATTACTTGGAATGTGAATTGGAGCGAAATCGCTAATTCATAAGATCATTTTACAATTTTGACCCCAGTTAGAAACAGACTCTAAGGTGTAAAATTTCGATTGCTCATATCTCCGAAACTATAAGAGATAATGCAATTTGGCAATCGGCAACGTAATTAGCAAGCGGAATATTACTTGGTATGTGAATTGGAGCGAAATCGCTAATTCATAAGACCGTTTTGCAATTTTGACCCCAGTTAGAAACAGACTCTAAGGTGTAAAATTTCGATTGACCGTATCTCGGAAACTGTAAGAGATAATGCTATTTGGCAATCGGTAACGTAATTACCATGCTGAATATTACTTGGAATGTGAATTGGAGCGAAATCGCTAATTCATAAGACCATCTTACAATTTTGGCCCAAGTTAGAAGCAGAGCCAATATTGTCAGATGTCGATAGTCTATATCTCGGAAACTATAAGAAATAATGCAATTTGGCAATCGGCAACGTAATTAGCATGCCGAATATTACTTGGAATGTGAATTGGGACCAAATCGCTAATTCATAAGACCATTTTACAATTCTGGCGCAAGTTAGAAGCAGAGCCAATATTGTAAGATGTCGATAGTCCATATCTCGGAAACTATAAGAGATAATGCAATTTGGCAATCGGCAACGTAATTAGCATGCCGAATATTACTTGGAATGTGAATTGGAGCGAAATCGCTATTTCATAAGACCATTTTACAATTTTGACCCCAGTCAGAAACAGATTCTAAGGTGTAAAATTTCGATTGCCCATATCTCGGAAACTATAAGAGATAATGCAATTTGGCAATCGACAACGTAATTAGCATGCCGAATATTACTTGGAATGTGAATTGGAACGAAATCGCTAATTCGTAAGACCATTTTACAATTCTGGCCCAAGTTAGAAGCAGAGCCAATATTTTAAGATGTCGATAGTCCATATCTCGGAAACTATAAGAGATAATGCAATTTGGCAATCGGCAACGTAATTAGCATGCCGAATATTACTTGGAATGTGAATTGGAGCGAAATCGCTAATTCTTAAGACTATTTTACAATTTTGACCCCAGTTAGAAACAGACTCTAAGGTGTAAAATTTCGATTGCCGATATCTCGGAAACTATAAGAGATAATGCAATTTGGCAAACGGCAACGTATTTAGCATGCCGAATATTACTTGGAATGTGAATTGGAGCGAAATCGCAAATTCATAAGACCATTTTACAATTCTGGCCCAAGTTAGAATCAGAGCCAATATTGTAAGATGTCGATAGTCCATATCTCGGAAACTATAAGAGATAATGCAATTTTGCAATCGGCAACGTAATTAGCATGCCGAATATAACTTGGAATGTGAATTGGAGTGAAATCGCTAATTCTTAAGACCATTTTACAATTCTGACCCAAGTTAGAAGCGGAGCCAATATTGCAAGATGTCGATAGTCCATATCTCGAAAACTATAAGAGATAATGCAATTTGGCAATCGGCAACGTAATTAGCATGCCGAATATTACTTGGAATGTGAATTGGAGCGAAATCGCTAATTTATAAGACGATTTTACAATTTTGACCCCAGTTAGAAACAGACTCTAAGGTGTAAAATTTCGATTGCCCATATCTCGGAAACTATAAGAGATAATGCAATTTGGCAATCGGCAACGTAATTAGCAAGCCGAATATTACTTGGAATGTGAATTGGAGCGAAATCGCTAATTCATAAGACCATTTTACAATTCTATCCCAAGTTAGAAGCAGAGCCAATATTCCAAGATGTCGATAGTCCATATCTCGAAAACTATAAGAGATAATGCAATTTGGCAATCGGCAACGTAATTAGCATGCCGAATATTACTTGGAATGTGAATTGGAGCGAAATCTCTAATTTATAAGACCATTTTACAATTTTGACCCCAGTTAGAAACAGACTCTAAGGTGTAAAATTTCGATTGCCCATATCTCGGAAACTATAAGAGATAACGCAATTCGGCAATCGGCAACGTAATTAGCATGCCGAATATTACTTGGAATGTGAATTGGAGCGAAATCGCTAATTCTTAAGACTATTTTAACAATTTTGACCCCAGTTAGAAACAGACTCTAAGGTGTAAAATTTCGATTGCCGATATCTCGGAAACTATAAGAGATAATGCAATTTGGCAATCGGCAACGTAATTAGCATGCCGAATATTACTTGGAATGTGAATTGGAGCGAAATCGCTATTTCATAAGACCATTTTACAATTTTAACCCCAGTTAGAAACAGACTCTAAGGTGTAAAATTTCGATTGCCCATATCTCGGAAACTATAAGAGATAATGCAATTTGGCAATCGGCAACGTAATTAGCATGCCGAATATTACTTGGAATGTGAATTGGAACGAAATCGCTAATTCGTAAAACCATTTTACAATTCTGGCCCAAGTTAGAAGCATAGCCAATATTGTAAGATGTCGATAGTCCATATCTCGGAAACTATAAGAGATAATGCAATTTGGCAATCGGCAACGTAATTAGCATGCCGAATATTACTTGGAATGTGAATTGGAGCGAAATCGCTAATTCTTAAGACTATTTTACAAATTTGACCCCAGTTAGAAACAGACTCTAAGGTGTAAAATTTCGATTGCCGATATCTCGGAAACTATAAGAGATAATGCAATTTGGCAATCGGCAACGCAATTAGCATGCCGAATATTACTTGGAATGTGAATTGGAGCGAAATCGCAAATTCATAAGACCATTTTACAATTCTGGCCCAAGTTAGAATCAGAGCCAATATTGTAAGATGTCGATAGTCCATATCTCGGAAACTATAAGAGATAATGCAATTTGGCAATCGGCAACGTAATTATCATGCCGAATATTACTTGGAATGTGAATTGGAGCGAAATCGCTAATTCTTAAGACCATTTTAGAATTTTGACCCCAGTTAGAAACAGACTCTAAGGTGTAAAATTTCGATTGCCCATATCTCGGAAACTATAAGAGATAATGCAATTTGGCAATCGGCAACGTAATTAGCAAGCCGAATATTACTTGGAATGTGAATTGGAGCGAAATCGCTAATTCATAAGACCATTTTACAATTCTGGCCCAAGTTAGAAGCAGAGCCAATATTGCAAGATGTCGATAGTCCATATCTCGAAAACTATAAGAGATAATGCAATTTGGCAATTGGCTACGTAATTAGCATGCCGAATATTACTTTTAATGTGAATTGGAGCGAAATCGCTAATTTATAAGACCATTTTACAATTTTGACCCCAGTTAGAAACAGACTCTAAGGTGTAAAATTTCGATTGCCCATATCTCGGAAACTATAAGAGATAATGCAATTTGGCAATCGGCAACGTAATTAGCATGCCGAATATTACTTGGAATGTGAATTGGAGCGAAATCGCTATTTCATAAGACCATTTTACAATTTTGACCCCAGTTAGAAACAGACTCTAAGGTGTAAAATTTCGATTGCCCATATCTCGGAAACTATAAGAGATAATGCAATTTGGCAATCGGCAACGTAATTAGCATGCGGAATATTACTTGGAATGTGAATTGGAACGAAATCGCCAATTCGTAAGACCATTTTACAATTCTGGCCCAAGTTAGAAGCAGAGCCAATATTGTAAGATGTCGATGGTCCATATCTCGGAAACTATAAGAGATAATGCAATTTGGCAATCGGCAACGTAATTAGCATGCCGAATATTACTTGGAATGTGAATTGGAGCGAAATCGCTAATTCTTAAGACTATTTTACAATTTTGACCCCAGTTAGAAACAGACTCTAAGGTGTAAAATTTCGATTGCCGATATCTCGGAAACTATAAGAGATAATGCAATTTGGCAAACGGCAACGTAATTAGCATGCCGAATATTACTTGGAATGTGAATTGGAGCGAAATCGCAAATTCATAAGACCATTTTACAATTCTGGCCCAAGTTAGAATCAGAGCCAATATTGTAAGATGTCGATAGTCCATATCTCGGAAACTATAAGAGATAATGCAATTTTGCAATCGGCAACGTAATTAGCATGCCGAATATAACTTGGAATGTGAATTGGAGTGAAATCGCTAATTCTTAAGACCATTTTACAATTCTGACCCAAGTTAGAAGCAGAGCCAATATTGCAAGATGTCGATAGTCCATATCTCGGAAACTATAAGAGATAATGCAATTTGGCAATCGGCAACGTAATTAGCATGCCGAATATTACTTGGAATGTGAATTGGAGCGAAATCGCTAATTCTTAAGACCATTTTACAATTTTGACCCCAGTTAGAAACAGACTCTAAGGTGTAAAATTTCGATTGCCCATATCTCGGAAACTATAAGAGATAATGCAATTTGGCAATCGGCAACGTAATTAGCAAACCGAATATTACTTGGAATGTGAATTGGAGCGAAATCGCTAATTCATAAGACCATTTTACAATTCTGGCCCAAGTTAGAAGCAGAGCCAATATTGCAAGATGTCGATAGTCCATATCTCGAAAACTATAAGAGATAATGCAATTGGGCAATCGGCTACGTAATTAGCATGCCGAATATTACTTGGAATGTGAATTGGAGCGAAATCGCTAATTTATAAGACCATTTTACAATTTTGACCCCAGTTAGAAACAGACTCTAAGGTGTAAAATTTCGATTGCCCATATCTCGGAAACTATAAGAGATAATGCAATTTGGCAATCGGCAACGTAATTAGCATGCCGAATATTACTTGGAATGTGAATTGGAGCGAAATCGCTAATTCATAAGACCATTTTACAATTTTGACCCCAGTTAGAAACAGACTCTAAGGTGTAAAATTTCGATTGCCCATATCTCGGAAACTATAAGAGATAATGCAATTTGGCAATCGGCAACGTAATTAGCAAGCCGAATATTACTTGGAATGTGAATTGGAGCGAAATCGCTAATTCATAAGACCATTTTACAATTCTGGCCCAAATTAGAAGCAGAGCCAATATTGTAAGATGTCGATAGTCCATATCTCGGAAACTATAAGAGATAATGCAATTTGGCAATCGGCAAAGTAATTAGCATGCCGAATATTACTTGGAATGTGAATTGGAGCGAAATCGCTAATTCATAAGACCATTTTACAATTTTGACCCCAGTTAGAAACAGACTCTAAGGTGTAAAATTTCGATTGCTCATATCTCCGAAACTATAAGAGATAATGCAATTTGGCAATCGGCAACGTAATTAGCAAACGGAATATTACTTGGTATGTGAATTGGAGCGAAATCGCTAATTCATAAGACCGTTTTGCAATTTTGACCCCAGTTAGAAACAGACTCTAAGGTGTAAAATTTCGATTGCCCATATCTCGGAAACTATAAGAGATAATGCAATTTGGCAATCGGCAACGTAATTAGCATGCCGAATATTACTTGGAATGTGAATTGGAGCGAAATCGCTAATTCATAAGACCATTTTACAATTTTGACCCCAGTTAGAAACAGACTCTAAGGTGTAAAATTTCGATTGCCCATATCTCGGAAACTATAAGAGATAATGCAATTTGGCAATCGGCAACGTAATTAGCAAGCCGAATATTACTTGGAATGTGAATTGGAGCGAAATCGCTAATTCATAAGACCATTTTACAATTCTGGCCCAAATTAGAAGCAGAGCCAATATTGTAAGATGTCGATAGTCCATATCTCGGAAACTATAAGAGATAATGCAATTTGGCAATCGGCAAAGTAATTAGCATGCCGAATATTACTTGGAATGTGAATTGGAGCGAAATCGCTAATTCATAAGACCATTTTACAATTTTGACCCCAGTTAGAAACAGACTCTAAGGTGTAAAATTTCGATTGCTCATATCTCCGAAACTATAAGAGATAATGCAATTTGGCAATCGGCAACGTAATTAGCAAACGGAATATTACTTGGTATGTGAATTGGAGCGAAATCGCTAATTCATAAGACCGTTTTGCAATTTTGACCCCAGTTAGAAACAGACTCTAAGGTGTAAAATTTCGATTGACCGTATCTCGGAAACTGTAAGAGATAATGCTATTTGGCAATCGGTAACGTAATTACCATGCTGAATATTACTTGGAATGTGAATTGGAGCGAAATCGCTAATTCATAAGACCATCTTACAATTTTGGCCCAAGTTAGAAGCAGAGCCAATATTGTCAGATGTCGATAGTCTATATCTCGGAAACTATAAGTAATAATGCAATTTGGCAATCGGCAACGTAATTAGCATGCCGAATATTACTTGGAATGTGAATTGGGACCAAATCGCTAATTCATAAGACCATTTTACAATTCTGGCGCAAGTTAGAAGCAGAGCCAATATTGTAAGATGTCGATAGTCCATATCTCGGAAACTATAAGAGATAATGCAATTTGGCAATCGGCAACGTAATTAGCATGCCGAATATTACTTGGAATGTGAATTGGAGCGAAATCGCTATTTCATAAGACCATTTTACAATTTTGACCCCAGTCAGAAACAGATTCTAAGGTGTAAAATTTCGATTGCCCATATCTCGGAAACTATAAGAGATAATGCAATTTGGCAATCGACAACGTAATTAGCATGCCGAATATTACTTGGAATGTGAATTGGAACGAAATCGCTAATTCGTAAGACCATTTTACAATTCTGGCCCGAGTTAGAAGCAGAGCCAATATTGTAAGATGTCGATAGTCCATATCTCGGAAACTATAAGAGATAATGCAATTTGGCAATCGGCAACGTAATTAGCATGCCGAATATTACTAGGAATGTGAATTGGAGCGAAATCGCTAATTCTTAAGACTATTTTACAATTTTGACCCCAGTTAGAAACAGACTCTAAGGTGTAAAATTTCGATTGCCGATATCTCGGAAACTATAAGAGATAATGCAATTTGGCAAACGGCAACGTATTTAGCATGCCGAATATTACTTGGAATGTGAATTGGAGCGAAATCGCAAATTCATAAGACCATTTTACAATTCTGGCCCAAGTTAGAATCAGAGCCAATATTGTAAGATATCGATAGTCCATATCTCGGAAACTATAAGAGATAATGCAATTTTGCAATCGGCAACGTAATTAGCATGCCGAATATAACTTGGAATGTGAATTGGAGTGAAATCGCTAATTCTTAAGACCATTTTACAATTCTGACCCAAGTTAGAAGCGGAGCCAATATTGCAAGATGTCGATAGTCCATATCTCGAAAACTATAAGAGATAATGCAATTTGGCAATCGGCAACGTAATTAGCATGCCGAATATTACTTGGAATGTGAATTGGAGCGAAATCGCTAATTTATAAGACCATTTTACAATTTTGACCCCAGTTAGAAACAGACTCTAAGGTGTAAAATTTCGATTGCCCATATCTCGGAAACTATAAGAGATAATGCAATTTGGCAATCGGCAACGTAATTAGCAAGCCGAATATTACTTGGAATGTGAATTGGAGCGAAATCGCTAATTCATAAGACCATTTTACAATTCTATCCCAAGTTAGAAGCAGAGCCAATATTGCAAGATGTCGATAGTCCATATCTCGAAAACTATAAGAGATAATGCAATTTGGCAATCGGCAACGTAATTAGCATGCCGAATATTACTTGGAATGTGAATTGGAGCGAAATCTCTAATTTATAAGACCATTTTACAATTTTGACCCCAGTTAGAAACAGACTCTAAGGTGTAAAATTTCGATTGCCCATATCTCGTAAACTATAAGAGATAACGCAATTCGGCAATCGGCAACGTAATTAGCATGCCGAATATTACTTGGAATGTGAATTGGAGCGAAATCGCTAATTCTTAAGACTATTTTACAATTTTGACCCCAGTTAGAAACAGACTCTAAGGTGTAAAATTTCGATTGCCGATATCTCGGAAACTATAAGAGATAATGCAATTTGGCAATCGGCAACGTAATTAGCATGCCGAATATTACTTGGAATGTGAATTGGAGCGAAATCGCTATTTCATAAGACCATTTTACAATTTTGACCCCAGTTAGAAACAGACTCTAAGGTGTAAAATTTCGATTGCCCATATCTCGGAAACTATAAGAGATAATGCAATTTGGCAATCGGCAACGTAATTAGCATGCCGAATATTACTTGGAATGTGAATTGGAACGAAATCGCTAATTCGTAGAACCATTTTACAATTCTGGCCCAAGTTAGAAGCAGAGCCAATATTGTAAGATGTCGATAGTCCATATCTCGGAAACAATAAGAGATAATGCAATTTGGCAATCGGCAACGTAATTAGCATGCCGAATATTACTTGGAATGTGAATTGGAGCGAAATCGCTAATTCTTAAGACTATTTTACAAATTTGACCCCAGTTAGAAACAGACTCTAAGGTGTAAAATTTCGATTGCCGATATCTCGGAAACTATAAGAGATAATGCAATTTGGCAATCGGCAACGCAATTAGCATGCCGAATATTACTTGGAATGTGAATTGGAGCGAAATCGCAAATTCATAAGACCATTTTACAATTCTGGCCCAAGTTAGAATCAGAGCCAATATTGTAAGATGTCGATAGTCCATATCTCGGAAACTATAAGAGATAATGCAATTTGGCAATCGGCAACGTAATTATCATGCCGAATATTACTTGGAATGTGAATTGGAGCGAAATCGCTAATTCTTAAGACCATTTTAGAATTTTGACCCCAGTTAGAAACAGACTCTAAGGTGTAAAATTTCGATTGCCCATATCTCGGAAACTATAAGAGATAATGCAATTTGGCAATCGGCAACGTAATTAGCAAGCCGAATATTACTTGGAATGTGAATTGGAGCGAAATCGCTAATTCATAAGACCATTTTACAATTCTGGCCCAAGTTAGAAGCAGAGCCAATATTGCAAGATGTCGATAGTCCATATCTCGAAAACTATAAGAGATAATGCAATTTGGCAATTGGCTACGTAATTAGCATGCCGAATATTACTTTTAATGTGAATTGGAGCGAAATCGCTAATTTATAAGACCATTTTACAATTTTGACCCCAGTTAGAAACAGACTCTAAGGTGTAAAATTTCGATTGCCCATATCTCGGAAACTATAAGAGATAATGCAATTTGGCAAACGGCAACGTAATTAGCATGCCGAATATTACTTGGAATGTGAATTGGAGCGAAATCGCAAATTCATAAGACCATTTTACAATTCTGGCCCAAGTTAGAAGCAGAGCCAATATTGCAAGATGTCGATAGTCCATATCTCGAAAACTATAAGAGATAATGCAATTTGGCAATCGGCAACGCAATTAGCATGCCGAATAGTACTTGGAATGTGAATTGGAGCGAAATCGCAAATTCATAAGACCATTTTACAATTCTGGCCCAAGTTAGAATCAGAGCCAATATTGTAAGATGTCGATAGTCCATATCTCGGAAACTATAAGAGATAATGCAATTTGGCAATCGGCAACGTAATTAGCATGCCGAATATTACTTGGAATGTGAATTGGAGCGAAATCGCTATTTCATAAGACCATTTTACAATTTTGACCCCAGTTAGAAACAGACTCTAAGGTGTAAAATTTCGATTGCCCATATCTCGGAAACTATACGAGATAATGCAATTTGGCAATCGGCAACGTAATTAGCATGCGGAATATTACTTGGAATGTGAATTGGAACGAAATCGCCAATTCGTAAGACCATTTTACAATTCTGGCCCAAGTTAGAAGCAGAGCCAATATTGTAAGATGTCGATAGTCCATATCTCGGAAACTATAAGAGATAATGCAATTTGGCAATCGGCAACGTAATTAGCATGCCGAATATTACTTGGAATGTGAATTGGAGCGAAATCGCTAATTCTTAAGACTATTTTACAATTTTGACCCCAGTTAGAAACAGACTCTAAGGTGTAAAATTTCGATTGCCGATATCACGGAAACTATAAGAGATAATGCAATTTGGCAAACGGCAACGTAATTAGCATGCCGAATATTACTTGGAATGTGAATTGGAGCGAAATCGCAAATTCATAAGACCATTTTACAATTCTGGCCCAAGTTAGAATCAGAGCCAATATTGTAAGATGTCGATAGTCCATATCTCGGAAACTATAAGAGATAATGCAATTTTGCAATCGGCAACGTAATTAGCATGCCGAATATAACTTGGAATGTGAATTGGAGTGAAATCGCTAATTCTTAAGACCATTTTACAATTCTGACCCAAGTTAGAAGCAGAGCCAATATTGCAAGATGTCGATAGTCCATATCTCGAAAACTATAAGAGATAATGCAATTTGGCAATCGGCAACGTAATTAGCATGCCGAATATTACTTGGAATGTGAATTGGAGCGAAATCGCTAATTTATAAGACCATTTTACAATTTTGACCCCAGTTAGAAATAGACTCTAAGGTGTAAAATTTCGATTGCCCATATCTCGGAAACTATAAGAGATAACGCAATTCGGCAATCGGCAACGTAATTAGCATGCCGAATATTACTTGGAATATGAATTGGAGCGAAATCGCTAATTTATAAGACCATTTTACAATTTTGACCCCAGTTAGAAACAGACTCTAAGGTGTAAAATTTCGATTGCCCATATCTCGGAAACTATAAGAGATAACGCAATTTGGCAATCGGCAACGTAATTAGCATGCCGAATATTACTTGGAATGTGAATTGGAACGAAATCGCTAATTCGTAACACCATTTTACATTTCTGGCCCAAGTTAGAGGCAGAGCCAATATTGTAAGATGTCGATAGTCCACATCTCGGAAACTATAAGAGATATGCAATTTGGCAATCGGCAACGTAATTAGCATGCCGAATATTACTTGGAATGTGAATTGGAGCGAAATCGCTAATTCTTAAGACTATTTTACAATTTTGACCCCAGTTAGAAACAGACTCTAAGGTGTAAAATTTCGATTGCCGATATCTCGGAAACTATAAGAGATAATGCAATTTGGCAATCGGCAACGTAATTAGCATGCCGAATATTACTTGGAATGTGAATTGGAGCGAAATCGCTATTTCATAAGACCATTTTACAATTTTGACCCCAGTTAGAAACAGACTCTAAGGTGTAAAATTTCGATTGCCCATATCTCGGAAACTATAAGAGATAATGCAATTTGGCAATCGGCAACGTAATTAGCATGCCGAATATTACTTGGAATGTGAATTGGAACGAAATCGCTAATTCGTAAAACCATTTTACAATTCTGGCCCAAGTTAGAAGCAGAGCCAATATTGTCAGATGTCGATAGTTCATATCTCGGAAACTGTAAGTGATAATGCAATTTGGCAATCGGCAATGTAACTAGTATGCCGAATATTTCTTGGATGTGAATTGCGGCGAAATCGCTAATTCATAAGACCATTTTACAATTTTGACCCCAGTTAGGGACAGACTTTAATGTGTAAAATTTCGATTGACCATATCTCGGAAACTGTAAGAGATAATGCAATTTGGCAATCGGCAGTGTAATTAGCATGCCGAATATTACTTGGAATGTGAATTGGAACGAAATCGCTAATTCGTAAGACCATTTTACAATTCTGGCCCAAGTTAGAAGCAGAGCCAATATTGTAAGATGTCGATAGTCCATATCTCGGAAACTATAAGAGATAATGCAATTTGGCAATCGGCAACGTAATTAGCATGCCGAATATTACTTGGAATGTGAATTGGAGCGAAATCGCTAATTCATAGGACCATTTTACAATTTTGACCCCAGTTAGAAACAGACTCTAAGGTGTAAAATTTCGATTGCCCATATCTCGGAAACTATAAGAGATAATGCAATTTGGCAATCGGCAACGTAATTAGCATGCCGAATATTACTTGGAATATGAATTGGGACGAAATCGCTAATTCGTAAGACCATTTTACAATTCTGGCCCCAGTTAGAAACAGACTCTAAGGTGTAAAATTTCGATTGCCGATATCTCGGAAACTATAAGAGATAATGCAATTTGGCAATCAGCAACGCAATTAGCATGCTGAATATTACTTGGAATGTGAATAGGGGCGAAATCGCAAATTCATAAGACCATTTTACAATTCTGGCCCAAGTTAGAATCAGAGCCAATATTGTAAGATGTCGATAGTCCATATCTCGGAAACTATAAGAGATAATGCAATTTGGCAATCGGCAACGTAATTAGCATGCCGAATATTACTTGGAATGTGAATTGGAGCGAAATCGCTAATTTATAAGACCATTTTACAATTTTGACCACAGTTAGAAACAGACTCTAAGGTGTAAAATTTCGATTGCCCATATCTCGGAAACTATAAGAGATAATGCAATTTGGCAATCGGCAACGTAATTAGCATGCCGAATATTACTTGGAATGTGAATTGGTGCGAAATCGCTATTTCATAAGACCATTTTACAATTTTGACCCCAGTTAGAAACAGACTCTAAGGTGTAAAATTTCGATTGACCGTATCTCGGAAACTGTAAGAGATAATGCTATTTGGCAATCGGTAACGTAATTAGCATGCTGAATATTACTTGGAATGTGAATTGGAGCGAAATCGCTAATTCATAAGACCATTTTACAATTTTGGGCCAAGTTAGAAGCAGAGCCAATATTGTAAGATGTCGATAGTCTATATCTCGGAATCTATAAGAGATATTGCAATTTGGCAATCGGCAATGTAATTAGCATGCCGAATATTACTTGGAATGTGAATTGGAGCGAAATCGCTAATTTATAAGACCATTTTACAATTTTGACCCCAGTTAGAAACAGACTCTAAGGTGTAAAATTTCGACTGCCCATATCTCGGAAACTATAAGAGATAATGCAATTTGGTAATCGGCAACGTAATTAGCATGCCGAATATTACTTGGAATGTGAATTGGAGCGAAATCGCTATTTCATAAGGCCATTTTACAATTTTGACCCCAGTTAGAAACAGACTCTAAGGTGTAAAATTTCGATTGCCCATATCTCGGAAACTATAAGAGATAATGCAATTTTGCAATCGGCAACGTAATTAGCATGCCGAATATTACTTGGAATGTGAATTGGAACGAAATCGCTAATTCGTAAAACCATTTTACAATTCTGGCCCAAGTTAGAAGCAGAGCCAATATTGTCAGATGTCGATAGTCCATATCTCGGAAACTGTAAGTGATAATGCAATTTGGCAATCGGCAATGTAACTAGCATGCCGAATATTACTTGGATGTGAATTGCGGCGAAATCGCTAATTCATAAGACCATTTTACAATTTTGACCCCAGTTAGGGACAGACTTTAATGTGTAAAATTTCGATTGACCATATCTCGGAAACTGTAAGAGATAATGCAATTTGGCAATCGGCAGTGTAATTAGCATGCCGAATATTACTTGGAATGTGAATTGGAACGAAATCGCTAATTCGTAAGACCATTTTACAATTCTGGCCCAAGTTAGAAGCAGAGCCAATATTGTAAGATGTCGATAGTCCATATCTCGGAAACTATAAGAGATAATGCAATTTGGCAATCGGCAACGTAATTAGCATGCCGAATATTACTTGGAATGTGAATTGGAGCGAAATCGCTAATTCATAGGACCATTTTACAATTTTGACCCCAGTTAGAAACAGACTCTAAGGTGTAAAATTTCGATTGCCCATATCTCGGAAACTATAAGAGATAATGCAATTTGGCAATCGGCAACGTAATTAGCATGCCGAATATTACTTGGAATATGAATTGGGACGAAATCGCTAATTCGTAAGACCATTTTACAATTCTGGCCCAAGTTAGAAGCAGAGCCAATATTGTAAGATGTCGATAGTCCGTATCTCGGAAACTGTAAGTGATAATGCAATTTGGCAATCGGCAACGTAATTAGCATGCCGAATATTACTTGCAATGTGAATTGGAGCGAAATCGCTAATTCATAAGATCATTTTACAATTTTGACCCCAGTTAGAGACAGACTCTAAGGTGTAAAATTTCGATTGACTATATCTCGGAAACTGTAAGAGATAATGCAATTTGGCAATCGGCAATGTAATTAGCATGCCGAATATTACTTAGAATGAGAATTGGAACGAAATCGCTAATTCATAAGACCATTTTACAATTTTGGCCCAAGTTAGAAACAGAGCCAATATTGTAAGATGTCGATAGTCCATATCTCCGAAACTATAAGAGATAATGCAATTTGGCAATCGGCAACGTAAATAGCATGCCGAATATTACTAGGAATGTGAATTGGAGCGAAATCGCTAATTATTAAGACTATTTTACAATTTTGACCCCAGTTAGAAACAGACTCTAAGGTGTAAAATTTCGATTGCCGATATCTCGGAAACTATAAGAGATAATGCAATTTGGCAAACGGCAACGTATTTAGCATGCCGAATATTACTTGGAATGTGAATTGGAGCGAAATCGCAAATTCATAAGACCATTTTACAATTCTGGCCCAAGTTAGAATCAGAGCCAATATTGTAAGATGTCGATAGTCCATATCTCGGAAACTATAAGAGATAATGCAATTTGGCAATCGGCAACGTAATTAGCATGCCGAATATTACTAGGAATGTGAATTGGAGCGAAATCGCTAATTCTTAAGACTATTTTACAATTTTGACCCCAGTTAGAAACAGACTCTAAGGTGTAAAATTTCGATTGCCGATATCTCGGAAACTATAAGAGATAATGCAATTTGGCAAACGGCAACGTATTTAGCATGCCGAATATTACTTGGAATGTGAATTGGAGCGAAATCGCAAATTCATAAGACCATTTTACAATTCTGGCCCAAGTTAGAATCAGAGCCAATATTGTAAGATGTCGATAGTCCATATCTCGGAAACTATAAGAGATAATGCAATTTTGCAATCGGCAACGTAATTAGCATGCCGAATATAACTTGGAATGTGAATTGGAGTGAAATCGCTAATTCTTAAGACCATTTTACAATTCTGACCCAAGTTAGAAGCGGAGCCAATATTGCAAGATGTCGATAGTCCATATCTCGAAAACTATAAGAGATAATGCAATTTGGCAATCGGCAACGTAATTAGCATGCCGAATATTACTTGGAATGTGAATTGGAGCGAAATCGCTAATTTATAAGACCATTTTACAATTTTGACCCCAGTTAGAAACAGACTCTAAGGTGTAAAATTTCGATTGCCCATATCTCGGAAACTATAAGAGATAATGCAATTTGGCAATCGGCAACGTAATTAGCATGCCGAATATTACTTGGAATGTGAATTGGAGCGAAATCTCTAATTTATAAGACCATTTTACAATTTTGACCCCAGTTAGAGACAGACTCTAAGGTGTAAAATTTCGATTGACTATATCTCGGAAACTGTAAGAGATAATGCAATTTGGCAATCGGCAATGTAATTAGCATGCCGAATATTACTTAGAATGTGAATTGGAACGAAATCGCTAATTCATAAGACCATTTTACAATTTTGGCCCAAGTTAGAAACAGAGCCAATATTGTAAGATGTCGATAGTCCATATCTCCGAAACTATAAGAGATAATGCAATTTGGCAATCGGCAACGTAAATAGCATGCTGAATATTACTTGGAATGTGAATTGGAGCGAAATCGCTAATTCATAAGACCATTTTACAATTCTGGCCAAAGTTAGAAGCCGAGCCAATATTGTAAGATGTCGATAGTCCATATCTCGGAAACTATAAGAGATAATGCAATTTGGCAATCGACAACGTAATTAGCATGCCGAATACAACTTGGAATGTGAATTGGAGCGAAATCGCTAATTCATACGACCATTTTACAATTTTGACCCCAGTTAGAAACAGACTCTAAGGTGTAAAATTTCGATTGCCCATATCTCGGAAACTATAAGAGATAATGAAATTTGGCAATCGGCAACGTAATTAGCATGCCGAATATTACTTGGAATGTGAATTGGAGCGAAATCGCTAATTCTTAAGACTATTTTACAATTTTGACCCCAGTTAGAAACAGACTCTAAGGTGTAAAATTTCGATTGCCGATATCTCGGAAACTATAAGAGATAATGCAATTTGGCAATCAGCCACGCAATTAGCATGCTGAATATTACTTGGAATGTGAATAGGGGCGAAATCGCAAATTCATAAGACCATTTTACAATTCTGGCCCAAGTTAGAATCAGAGCCAATATTGTAAGATGTCGATAGTCCATATCTCGGAAACTATAAGAGATAATGCAATTTGGCAATCGGCAACGTAATTAGCATGCCGAATATTACTTGGAATGTGAATTGGAGCGAAATCGCTAATTCTTAAGACCATTTTACAATTTTGACCACAGTTAGAAACAGACTCTAAGGTGTAAAATTTCGATTGCCCATATCTCGGAAACTATAAGAGATAATGCAATTTGGCAATCGGCAACGTAATTAGCATGCCGAATATTACTTGGAATGTGAATTGGTGCGAAATCGCTATTTCATAAGACCATTTTACAATTTTGACCCCAGTTAGAAACAGACTCTAAGGTGTAAAATTTCGATTGACCGTATCTCGGAAACTGTAAGAGATAATGCTATTTGGCAATCGGTAACGTAATTAGCATGCTGAATATTACTTGGAATGTGAATTGGAGCGAAATCGCTAATTCATAAGACCATTTTACAATTTTGGGCCAAGTTAGAAGCAGAGCCAATATTGTAAGATGTCGATAGTCTATATCTCGGAATCTATAAGAGATATTGCAATTTGGCAATCGGCAATGTAATTAGCATGCCGAATATTACTTGGAATGTGAATTGGAGCGAAATCGCTAATTTATAAGACCATTTTACAATTTTGACCCCAGTTAGAAACAGACTCTAAGGTGTAAAATTTCGATTGCCCATATCTCGGAAACTATAAGAGATAATGCAATTTGGCAATCGGCAACGTAATTAGCATGCCGAATATTACTTGGAATGTGAATTGGAGCGAAATCTCTAATTTATAAGACCATTTTACAATTTTGACCCCAGTTAGAGACAGACTCTAAGGTGTAAAATTTCGATTGACTATATCTCGGAAACTGTAAGAGATAATGCAATTTGGCAATCGGCAATGTAATTAGCATGCCGAATATTACTTAGAATGTGAATTGGAACGAAATCGCTAATTCATAAGACCATTTTACAATTTTGGCCCAAGTTAGAAACAGAGCCAATATTGTAAGATGTCGATAGTCCATATCTCCGAAACTATAAGAGATAATGCAATTTGGCAATCGGCAACGTAAATAGCATGCTGAATATTACTTGGAATGTGAATTGGAGCGAAATCGCTAATTCATAAGACCATTTTACAATTCTGGCCAAAGTTAGAAGCCGAGCCAATATTGTAAGATGTCGATAGTCCATATCTCGGAAACTATAAGAGATAATGCAATTTGGCAATCGACAACGTAATTAGCATGCCGAATACAACTTGGAATGTGAATTGGAGCGAAATCGCTAATTCATACGACCATTTTACAATTTTGACCCCAGTTAGAAACAGACTCTAAGGTGTAAAATTTCGATTGCCCATATCTCGGAAACTATAAGAGATAATGAAATTTGGCAATCGGCAACGTAATTAGCATGCCGAATATTACTTGGAATGTGAATTGGAGCGAAATCGCTAATTCTTAAGACTATTTTACAATTTTGACCCCAGTTAGAAACAGACTCTAAGGTGTAAAATTTCGATTGCCGATATCTCGGAAACTATAAGAGATAATGCAATTTGGCAATCAGCAACGCAATTAGCATGCTGAATATTACTTGGAATGTGAATAGGGGCGAAATCGCAAATTCATAAGACCATTTTACAATTCTGGCCCAAGTTAGAATCAGAGCCAATATTGTAAGATGTCGATAGTCCATATCTCGGAAACTATAAGAGATAATGCAATTTGGCAATCGGCAACGTAATTAGCATGCCGAATATTACTTGGAATGTGAATTGGAGCGAAATCGCTAATTCTTAAGACCATTTTACAATTTTGACCACAGTTAGAAACAGACTCTAAGGTGTAAAATTTCGATTGCCCATATCTCGGAAACTATAAGAGATAATGCAATTTGGCAATCGGCAACGTAATTAGCATGCCGAATATTACTTGGAATGTGAATTGGAGCGAAATCGCTAATTCATAAGACCGTTTTACAATTTTGGGCCAAGTTAGAAGCAGAGCCAATATTGTAAGATGTCGATAGTCTATATCTCGGAATCTATAAGAGATATTGCAATTTGGCAATCGGCAATGTAATTAGCATGCCGAATATTACTTGGAATGTGAATTGGAGCGAAATCGCTAATTTATAAGACCATTTTACAATTTTGACCCCAGTTAGAAACAGACTCTAAGGTGTAAAATTTCGATTGCCCATATCTCGGAAACTATAAGAGATAATGCAATTTGGTAATCGGCAACGTAATTAGCATGCCGAATATTACTTGGAATGTGAATTGGAGCGAAATCGCTATTTCATAAGACCATTTTACAATTTTGACCCCAGTTAGAAACAGACTCTAAGGTGTAAAATTTCGATTGCCCATATCTCGGAAACTATAAGAGATAATGCAATTTTGCAATCGGCAACGTAATTAGCATGCCGAATATTACTTGGAATGTGAATTGGAACGAAATCGCTAATTCGTAAAACCATTTTACAATTCTGGCCCAAGTTAGAAGCAGAGCCAATATTGTCAGATGTCGATAGTCCATATCTCGGAAACTGTAAGTGATAATGCAATTTGGCAATCGGCAATGTAACTAGCATGCCGAATATTACTTGGAATGTGAATTGGAGCGAAATCGCTAATTCTTAAGACTATTTTACAATTTTGACCCCAGTTAGAAACAGACTCTAAGGTGTAAAATTTCGATTGCCGATATCACGGAAACTATAAGAGATAATGCAATTTGGCAAACGGCAACGTAATTAGCATGCCGAATATTACTTGGAATGTGAATTGGAGCGAAATCGCAAATTCATAAGACCATTTTACAATTCTGGCCCAAGTTAGAAGCAGAGCCAATATTGCAAGATGTCGATAGTCCATATCTCGAAAACTATAAGAGATAATGCAATTTGGCAATCGGCAACGTAATTAGCATGCCGAATATTACTTGGAATGTGAATTGGAGCGAAATCGCTAATTTATAAGACCATTTTACAATTTTGACCCCAGTTAGAAACAGACTCTAAGGTGTAAAATTTCGATTGCCCATATCTCGGAAACTATAAGAGATAACGCAATTCGGCAATCGGCAACGTAATTAGCATGCCGAATATTACTTGGAATATGAATTGGAGCGAAATCGCTAATTTATAAGACCATTTTACAATTTTGACCCCAGTTAGAAACAGACTCTAAGGTGTAAAATTTCGATTGCCCATATCTCGGAAACTATAAGAGATAACGCAATTTGGCAATCGGCAACGTAATTAGCATGCCGAATATTACTTGGAATGTGAATTGGAACGAAATCGCTAATTCGTAACACCATTTTACAATTCTGGCCCAAGTTAGAGACAGAGCCAATATTGTAAGATGTCGATAGTCCACATCTCGGAAACTATAAGAGATATGCAATTTGGCAATCGGCAACGTAATTAGCATGCCGAATATTACTTGGAATGTGAATTGGAGCGAAATCGCTAATTCTTAAGACTATTTTACAATTTTGACCCCAGTTAGAAACAGACTCTAAGGTGTAAAATTTCGATTGCCGATATCTCGCAAACTATAAGAGATAATGCAATTTGGCAATCGGCAACGTAATTAGCATGCCGAATATTACTTGGAATGTGAATTGGAGCGAAATCGCTATTTCATAAGACCATTTTACAATTTTGACCCCAGTTAGAAACAGACTCTAAGGTGTAAAATTTCGATTGCCCATATCTCGGAAACTATAAGAGATAATGCAATTTGGCAATCGGCAACGTAATTAGCATGCCGAATATTACTTGGAATGTGAATTGGAACGAAATCGCTAATTCGTAAAACCATTTTACAATTCTGGCCCAAGTTAGAAGCAGAGCCAATATTGTCAGATGTCGATAGTCCATATCTCGGAAACTGTAAGTGATAATGCAATTTGGCAATCGGCAATGTAACTAGCATGCCGAATATTACTTGGATGTGAATTGCGGCGAAATCGCTAATTCATAAGACCATTTTACAATTTTGACCCCAGTTAGGGACAGACTTTAATGTGTAAAATTTCGATTGACCATATCTCGGAAACTGTAAGAGATAATGAAATTTGGCAATCGGCAACGTAATTAGCATGCCGAATATTACTTGGAATGTGAATTGGAACGAAATCGCTAATTCGTAAGACCATTTTACAATTCTGGCCCAAGTTAGAAGCAGAGCCAATATTGTAAGATGTCGATAGTCCATATCTCGGAAACTATAAGAGATAATGCAATTTGGCAATCGGCAACGTAATTAGCATGCCGAATATTACTTGGAATGTGAATTGGAGCGAAATCGCTAATTCATAGGACCATTGTACAATTTTGACTCCAGTTAGAAACAGACTCTAAGGTGTAAAATTTCGATTGCCCATATCTCGGAAACTATAAGAGATAATGCAATTTGGCAATCGGCAACGTAATTAGCATGCCGAATATTACTTGGAATATGAATTAGGACGAAATCGCTAATTCGTAAGACCATTTTACAATTCTGGCCCAAGTTAGAAGCAGAGCCAATATTGTAAGATGTCGATAGTCCGTATCTCGGAAACTGTAAGTGATAATGCAATTTGGCAATCGGCAACGTAATTAGCATGCCGAATATTACTTGCAATGTGAATTGGAGCGAAATCGCTAATTCATAAGATCATTTTACAATTTTGACCCCAGTTAGAGACAGACTCTAAGGTGTAAAATTTCGATTGACTATATCTCGGAAACTGTAAGAGATAATGCAATTTGGCAATCGGCAATGTAATTAGCATGCTGAATATTACTTGGAATGTGAATTGGAACGAAATCGCTAATTCATAAGACCATCTTACAATTTTGGCCCAAGTTAGAAGCAGAGCCAATATTGTCAGATGTCGATAGTCCATATCTCCGAAACTATAAGAAATAATGCAATTTGGCAATCGGCAACGTAATTAGCATGCCGAATATTACTTGGAATGTGAATTGGGACCAAATCGGTAATTCATAAGACCATTTTACAATTCTGGCGCAAGTTAGAAGCAGAGCCAATATTGTAAGATGTCGATAGTCCATATCTCGGAAACTATAAGAGATAATGCAATTTGGCAATCGGCAACGTAATTAGCATGCCGAATATTACTTGGAATGTGAATTGGAGCGAAATCGCTATTTCATAAGACCATTTTACAATTTTGACCCCAGTCAGAAACAGACTCTAAGGTGTAAAATTTCGATTGCCCATATCTCGGAAACTATAAGAGATAATGCAATTTGGCAATCGACGACGTAATTAGCATGCCGAATATTACTTGGAATGTGAATTGGAACGAAATCGCTAATTCGTAAGACCATTTTACAATTCTGGCCCAAGTTAGAAGCAGAGCCAATATTGTAAGATGTCGATAGTCCATATCTCGGAAACTATAAGAGATAATGCAATTTGGCAATCGGCAACGTAATTAGCATGCCGAATATTACTTGGAATGTGAATTGGAGCGAAATCGCTAATTCTTAAGACTATTTTACAATTTTGACCCCAGTTAGAAACAGACTCTAAGGTGTAAAATTTCGATTGCCGATATCTCGGAAACTATAAGAGATAATGCAATTTGGCAAACGGCAACGTAATTAGCATGCCGAATATTACTTGGAATGTGAATTGGAGCGAAATCGCAAATTCATAAGACCATTTTACAATTCTGGCCCAAGTTAGAATCAGAGCCAATATTGTAAGATGTCGATAGTCCATATCTCGGAAACTATAAGAGATAATGCAATTTTGCAATCGGCAACGTAATTAGCATGCCGAATATAACTTGGAATGTGAATTGGAGTGAAATCGCTAATTCTTAAGACCATTTTACAATTCTGACCCAAGTTAGAAGCAGAGCCAATATTGCAAGATGTCGATAGTCCATATCTCGAAAACTATAAGAGATAATGCAATTTGGCAATCGGCAACGTAATTAGCATGCCGAATATTACTTGGAATGTGAATTGGAGCGAAATCGCTAATTTATAAGACCATTTTACAATTTTGACCCCAGTTAGAAACAGACTCTAAGATGTAAAATTTCGATTGCCCATATCTCGGAAACTATAAGAGATAATGCAATTTGGCAATCGGCAACGTAATTAGCAAGCCGAATATTACTTGGAATGTGAATTGGAACGAAATCGCTAATTCGTAAGACCATTTTACAATTCTGGCCCAAGTTAGAGGCAGAGCCAATATTGTAAGATGTCGATAGTCCATATCTCGGAAAATATAAGAGATAATGCAATTTGGCAATCGGCAACGTAATTAGCATGCCGAATATTACTTGGAATGTGAATTGGAGCGAAATCGCTATTTCATAAGACCATTTTACAATTTTGACCCCAGTTAGAAACAGACTCTAAGGTGTAAAATTTCGATTGCCCATATCTCGGAAACTATAAGAGATAATGCAATTTGGCAATCGGCAACGTAATTAGCATGCCGAATATTACTTGGAATGTGAATTGGAACGAAATCGCTAATTCGTAAAACCATTTTACAATTCTGGCCCAAGTTAGAAGCAGAGCCAATATTGTCAGATGTCGATAGTCCATATCTCGGAAACTGTAAGTGATAATGCAATTTGGCAATCGGCAATGTAACTAGCATGCCGAATATTACTTGGAATGTGAATTGCGGCGAAATCGCTAATTCATAAGACCATTTTACAATTTTGACCCCAGTTAGAGACAGACTTTAATGTGTAAAATTTCGATTGACCATATCTCGGAAACTGTAAGAGATAATGCAATTTGGCAATCGGCAGTGTAATTAGCATGCCGAATATTACTTGGAATGTGAATTGGAACGAAATCGCTAATTCATAAGACCATTTTACAATTCTGGCCCAAGTTAGAAGCAGAGCCAATATTGTAAGATGTCGATAGTCCATATCTCGGAAACTATAAGAGATAATGCAACTTGGCAATCGGCAACGTAATTAGCATGCCGAATATTACTTGGAATGTGAATTGGAGCGAAATCGCTAATTCATAGGACCATTTTACAATTTTGACCCCAGTTAGAAACAGACTCTAAGGTGTAAAATTTCGATTGCCCATATCTCGGAAACTATAAGAGATAATGCAATTTGGCAATCGGCAACGTAATTAGCATGCCGAATATTACTTGGAATGTGAATTGGGACGAAATCGCTAATTCGTAAGACCATTTTACAATTCTGGCCCAAGTTAGAAGCAGAGCCAATATTGTAAGATGTCGATAGTCCATATCTCGGAAACTGTAAGTGATAATGCAATTTGGCATTCGGCAACGTAATTAGCATGCCGAATATTACTTTCAATGTGAATTGGAGCGAAATCGCTAATTCATAAGATCATTTTACAATTTTGACCCCAGTTAGAGACAGACTCTAAGGTGTAAAATTTCGATTGACCATATCTCGGAAACTGTAAGAGATAATGCAATTTGGCAATCGGCAATGTAATTAGCATGCCGAATATTACTTAGAATGCGAATTGGAACGAAATCGCAAATTCATAAGACCATTTTACAATTTTGGCCCAAGTTAGAAACAGAGCCAATATTGTAAGATGTCGATAGTCCATATCTCCGAAACTATAAGAGATAATGCAATTTGGCAATCGGCAACGTAAATAACATGCTGAATATTACTTGGAATGTGAATTGGAGCGAAATCGCTAATTCATAAGACCATTTTACAATTCTGCCCAAAGTTAGAATCCGAGACAATATTGTAAGATGTCGATAGTCCATATCTCGGAAACTATAAGAGATAATGCAATTTGACAATCGGCAACGTAATTAGCATGTCGAATACTACTTGGAATGTGAATTGGAGCGAAATCGCTAATTCATACGACCATTTTACAATTTTGACCCCAGTTAGAAACAGACTCTAAGGTGTAAAATTTCGATTGCCCATATCTCGGAAACTATAAGAGATAATGAAATTTGGCAATCGGCAACGTAATTAGCATGCCGAATATTACTTGGAATGTGAATTGGAGCGAAATCGCTAATTCTTAAGACTATTTTACAATTTTGACCCCAGTTAGAAACAGACTCTAAGGTGTAAAATTTCGATTGCCGATATCTCGGAAACTATAAGAGATAATGCAATTTGGCAATCGGCAACGCAATTAGCATGCTGAATATTACTTGGAATGTGAATTGGAGCGAAATCGCAAATTCATAAGACCATTTTACAATTCTGGCCCAAGTTAGAATCAGAGCCAATATTGTAAGATGTCGATAGTCCATATCTCGGAAACTATAAGAGATAATGCAATTTGGCAATCGGCAACGTAATTAGCATGCCGAATATTACTTGGAATGTGAATTGGAGCGAAATCGCTAATTCTTAAGACCATTTTACAATTTTGACCCCAGTTAGAAACAGACTCTAAGGTGTAAAATTTCGATTGCCCATATCTCGGAAACTATAAGAGATAATGCAATTTGGCAATCGGCAACGTAATTAGCAAGCCGAATATTACTAGGAATGTGAATTGGAGCGAAATCGCTAATTCATAAGACCATTTTACAATTCTGGCCCAAGTTAGAAGCAGAGCCAATATTGCAAGATGTCGATAGTCCATATCTCGAAAACTATAAGAGATAATGCAATTGGGCAATCGGCTACGTAATTAGCATGCCGAATATTACTTGGAATGTGAATTGGAGCGAAATCGCTAATTTATAAGACCATTTTACAATTTTGACCCCAGTTAGAAACAGACTCTAAGGTGTAAAATTTCGATTGCCCATATCTCGGAAACTATAAGAGATAATGCAATTTGGCAATCGGCAACGTAATTAGCATGCCGAATATTACTTGGAATGTGAATTGGAGCGAAATCGCTAATTCATAAGACCATTTTACAATTTTGACCCCAGTTAGAAACAGACTCTAAGGTGTAAAATTTCGATTGCCCATATCTCGGAAACTATAAGAGATAATGCAATTTGGCAATCGGCAACGTAATTAGCAAGCCGAATATTACTTGGAATGTGAATTGGAGCGAAATCGCTAATTCATAAGACCATTTTACAATTCTGGCCCAAATTAGAAGCAGAGCCAATATTGTAAGATGTGGATAGTCCATATCTCGGAAACTATAAGAGATAATGCAATTTGGCAATCGGCAAAGTAATTAGCATGCCGAATATTACTTGGAATGTGAATTGGAGCGAAATCGCTAATTCATAAGACCATTTTACAATTTTGACCCCAGTTAGAAACAGACTCTAAGGTGTAAAATTTCGATTGCTCATATCTCCGAAACTATAAGAGATAATGCAATTTGGCAATCGGCAACGTAATTAGCAAGCGGAATATTACTTGGTATGTGAATTGGAGCGAAATCGCTAATTCATAAGACCGTTTTGCAATTTTGACCCCAGTTAGAAACAGACTCTAAGGTGTAAAATTTCGATTGACCGTATCTCGGAAACTGTAAGAGATAATGCTATTTGGCAATCGGTAACGTAATTACCATGCTGAATATTACTTGGAATGTGAATTGGAGCGAAATCGCTAATTCATAAGACCATCTTACAATTTTGGCCCAAGTTAGAAGCAGAGCCAATATTGTCAGATGTCGATAGTCTATATCTCGGAAACTATAAGAAATAATGCAATTTGGCAATCGGCAACGTAATTAGCATGCCGAATATTACTTGGAATGTGAATTGGGACCAAATCGCTAATTCATAAGACCATTTTACAATTCTGGCGCAAGTTAGAAGCAGAGCCAATATTGTAAGATGTCGATAGTCCATATCTCGGAAACTATAAGAGATAATGCAATTTGGCAATCGGCAACGTAATTAGCATGCCGAATATTACTTGGAATGTGAATTGGGGCGAAATCGCTATTTCATAAGATCATTTTACAATTTTGACCCCAGTCAGAAACAGATTCTAAGGTGTAAAATTTCGATTGCCCATATCTCGGAAACTATAAGAGATAATGCAATTTGGCAATCGACAACGTAATTAGCATGCCGAATATTACTTGGAATGTGAATTGGAACGAAATCGCTAATTCGTAAGACCATTTTACAATTCTGGCCCAAGTTAGAAGCAGTGCCAATATTGTAAGATGTCGATAGTCCATATCTCGGAAACTATAAGAGATAATGCAATTTGGCAATCGGCAACGTAATTAGCATGCCGAATATTACTTGAAATATGAATTGGAGCGAAATCGCTAATTCTTAAGACTATTTTACAATTTTGACCCCAGTTAGAAACAGACTCTAAGGTGTAAAATTTCGATTGCCGATATCTCGGAAACTATAAGAGATAATGCAATTTGGCAAACGGCAACGTATTTAGCATGCCGAATATTACTTGGAATGTGAATTGGAGCGAAATCGCAAATTCATAAGACCATTTTACAATTCTGGCCCAAGTTAGAATCAGAGCCAATATTGTAAGATGTCGATAGTCCATATCTCGGAAACTATAAGAGATAATGCAATTTTGCAATCGGCAACGTAATTAGCATGCCGAATATAATTTGGAATGTGAATTGGAGTGAAATCGCTAATTCTTAAGACCATTTTACAATTCTGACCCAAGTTAGAAGCGGAGCCAATATTGCAAGATGTCGATAGTCCATATCTCGAAAACTATAAGAGATAATGCAATTTGGCAATCGGCAACGTAATTAGCATGCCGAATATTACTTGGAATGTGAATTGGAGCGAAATCGCTAATTTATAAGACGATTTTACAATTTTGACCCCAGTTAGAAACAGACTCTAAGGTGTAAAATTTCGATTGCCCATATCTCGGAAACTATAAGAGATAATGCAATTTGGCAATCGGCAACGTAATTAGCAAGCCGAATATTACTTGGAATGTGAATTGGAGCGAAATCGCTAATTCATAAGACCATTTTACAATTCTATCCCAAGTTAGAAGCAGAGCCAATATTCCAAGATGTCGATAGTCCATATCTCGAAAACTATAAGAGATAATGCAATTTGGCAATCGGCAACGTAATTAGCATGCCGAATATTACTTGGAATGTGAATTGGAGCGAAATCTCTAATTTATAAGACCATTTTACAATTTTGACCCCAGTTAGAAACAGACTCTAAGGTGTAAAATTTCGATTGCCCATATCTCGTAAACTATAAGAGATAACGCAATTCGGCAATCGGCAACGTAATTAGCATGCCGAATATTACTTGGAATGTGAATTGGAGCGAAATCGCTAATTCTTAAGACTATTTTAACAATTTTGACCCCAGTTAGAAACAGACTCTAAGGTGTAAAATTTCGATTGCCGATATCTCGGAAACTATAAGAGATAATGCAATTTGGCAATCGGCAACGTAATTAGCATGCCGAATATTACTTGGAATGTGAATTGGAGCGAAATCGCTATTTCATAAGACCATTTTACAATTTTAACCCCAGTTAGAAACAGACTCTAAGGTGTAAAATTTCGATTGCCCATATCTCGGAAACTATAAGAGATAATGCAATTTGGCAATCGGCAACGTAATTAGCATGCCGAATATTACTTGGAATGTGAATTGGAACGAAATCGCTAATTCGTAAAACCATTTTACAATTCTGGCCCAAGTTAGAAGCATAGCCAATATTGTAAGATGTCGATAGTCCATATCTCGGAAACTATAAGAGATAATGCAATTTGGCAATCGGCAACGTAATTAGCATGCCGAATATTACTTGGAATGTGAATTGGAGCGAAATCGCTAATTCTTAAGACTATTTTACAAATTTGACCCCAGTTAGAAACAGACTCTAAGGTGTAAAATTTCGATTACCGATATCTCGGAAACTATAAGAGATAATGCAATTTGGCAATCGGCAACGCAATTAGCATGCCGAATATTACTTGGAATGTGAATTGGAGCGAAATCGCAAATTCATAAGACCATTTTACAATTCTGGCCCAAGTTAGAATCAGAGCCAATATTGTAAGATGTCGATAGTCCATATCTCGGAAACTATAAGAGATAATGCAATTTGGCAATCGGCAACGTAATTATCATGCCGAATATTACTTGGAATGTGAATTGGAGCGAAATCGCTAATTCTTAAGACCATTTTAGAATTTTGACCCCAGTTAGAAACAGACTCTAAGGTGTAAAATTTCGATTGCCCATATCTCGGAAACTATAAGAGATAATGCAATTTGGCAATCGGCAACGTAATTAGCAAGCCGAATATTACTTGGAATGTGAATTGGAGCGAAATCGCTAATTCATAAGACCATTTTACAATTCTGGCCCAAGTTAGAAGCAGAGCCAATATTGCAAGATGTCGATAGTCCATATCTCGAAAACTATAAGAGATAATGCAATTTGGCAATTGGCTACGTAATTAGCATGCCGAATATTACTTTTAATGTGAATTGGAGCGAAATCGCTAATTTATAAGACCATTTTACAATTTTGACCCCAGTTAGAAACAGACTCTAAGGTGTAAAATTTCGATTGCCCATATCTCGGAAACTATAAGAGATAATGCAATTTGGCAATCGGCAACGTAATTAGCATGCCGAATATTACTGGGAATGTGAATTGGAGCGAAATCGCTATTTCATAAGACCATTTTACAATTTTGACCCCAGTTAGAAACAGACTCTAAGGTGTAAAATTTCGATTGCCCATATCTCGGAAACTATAAGAGATAATGCAATTTGGCAATCGGCAACGTAATTAGCATGCGGAATATTACTTGGAATGTGAATTGGAACGAAATCGCCAATTCGTAAGACCATTTTACAATTCTGGCCCAAGTTAGAAGCAGAGCCAATATTGTAAGATGTCGATGGTCCATATCTCGGAAACTATAAGAGATAATGCAATTTGGCAATCGGCAACGTAATTAGCATGCCGAATATTACTTGGAATGTGAATTGGAGCGAAATCGCTAATTCTTAAGACTATTTTACAATTTTGACCCCAGTTAGAAACAGACTCTAAGGTGTAAAATTTCGATTGCCGATATCTCGGAAACTATAAGAGATAATGCAATTTGGCAAACGGCAACGTAATTAGCATGCCGAATATTACTTGGAATGTGAATTGGAGCGAAATCG
Organism: Rhynchophorus ferrugineus; assembly: GCF_030347505.1. Taxonomy (NCBI): domain Eukaryota; kingdom Metazoa; phylum Arthropoda; class Insecta; order Coleoptera; family Curculionidae; genus Rhynchophorus; species Rhynchophorus ferrugineus. Next base: position 65,611,843 of record NW_027472580.1, on the reverse strand, counting down.
CAAATTCATAAGACCATTTTACAATTCTGGCCCAAGTTAGAATCAGAGCCAATATTGTAAGATGTCGATAGTCCATATCTCGGAAACTATAAGAGATAATGCAATTTTGCAATCGGCAACGTAATTAGCATGCCGAATATAACTTGGAATGTGAATTGGAGTGAAATCGCTAATTCTTAAGACCATTTTACAATTCTGACCCAAGTTAGAAGCAGAGCCAATATTGCAAGATGTCGATAGTCCATATCTCGGAAACTATAAGAGATAATGCAATTTGGCAATCGGCAACGTAATTAGCATGCCGAATATTACTTGGAATGTGAATTGGAGCGAAATCGCTAATTCTTAAGACCATTTTACAATTTTGACCCCAGTTAGAAACAGACTCTAAGGTGTAAAATTTCGATTGACCATATCTCGGAAACTATAAGAGATAATGCAATTTGGCAATCGGCAACGTAATTAGCAAACCGAATATTACTTGGAATGTGAATTGGAGCGAAATCGCTAATTCATAAGACCATTTTACAATTCTGGCCCAAGTTAGAAGCAGAGCCAATATTGCAAGATGTCGATACTCCATATCTCGAAAACTATAAGAGATAATGCAATTGGGCAATCGGCTACGTAATTAGCATGCCGAATATTACTTGGAATGTGAATTGGAGCGAAATCGCTAATTTATAAGACCATTTTACAATTTTGACCCCAGTTAGAAACAGACTCTAAGGTGTAAAATTTCGATTGCCCATATCTCGGAAACTATAAGAGATAATGCAATTTGGCAATCGGCAACGTAATTAGCATGCCGAATATTACTTGGAATGTGAATTGGAGCGAAATCGCTAATTCATAAGACCATTTTACAATTTTGACCCCAGTTAGAAACAGACTCTAAGGTGTAAAATTTCGATTGCCCATATCTCGGAAACTATAAGAGATAATGCAATTTGGCAATCGGCAACGTAATTAGCAAGCCGAATATTACTTGGAATGTGAATTGGAGCGAAATCGCTAATTCATAAGACCATTTTACAATTCTGGCCCAAATTAGAAGCAGAGCCAATATTGTAAGATGTCGATAGTCCATATCTCGGAAACTATAAGAGATAATGCAATTTGGCAATCGGCAAAGTAATTTGCATGCCGAATATTACTTGGAATGTGAATTGGAGCGAAATCGCTAATTCATAAGACCATTTTACAAATTTGACCCCAGTTAGAAACAGACTCTAAGGTGTAAAATTTCGATTGCTCATATCTCCGAAACTATAAGAGATAATGCAATTTGGCAATCGGCAACGTAATTAGCAAACGGAATATTACTTGGTATGTGAATTGGAGCGAAATCGCTAATTCATAAGACCGTTTTGCAATTTTGACCCCAGTTAGAAACAGACTCTAAGGTGTAAAATTTCGATTGCCCATATCTCGGAAACTATAAGAGATAATGCAATTTGGCAATCGGCAACATGATTAGCATGCCGAATATTACTTGGAATGTGAATTGGAGCGAAATCGCTAATTCATAAGACCATTTTATAATTTTGACCCCAGTTAGAAACAGACTCTAAGGTGTAAAATTTCGATTGCCCATATCTCGGAAACTATAAGAGATAATGCAATTTGGCAATCGGCAACGTAATTAGCAAGCCGAATATTACTTGGAATGTGAATTGGAGCGAAATCGCTAATTCATAAGACCATTTTACAATTCTGGCCCAAGTTAGAAGCAGAGCCAATATTGCAAGATGTCGATAGTCCATATCTCGAAAACTATAAGAGATAATGCAATTTGGCAATCGGCAACGCAATTAGCATGCCGAATAGTACTTGGAATGTGAATTGGAGCGAAATCTCAAATTCATAAGACCATTTTACAATTCTGGCCCAAGTTAGAATCAGAGCCAATATTGTAAGATGTCGATAGTCCATATCTCGGAAACTATAAGAGATAATGCAATTTGGCAATCGGCAACGTAATTAGCATGCCGAATATTACTTGGAATGTGAATTGGAGCGAAATCGCTATTTCATATGACCATTTTACAATTTTGACCCCAGTTAGAAACAGACTCTAAGGTGTAAAATTTCGATTGCCCATATCTCGGAAACTATAAGAGATAATGCAATTTGGCAATCGGCAACGTAATTAGCATGCGGAATATTACTTGGAATGTGAATTGGAACGAAATCGCCAATTCGTAAGACCATTTTACAATTCTGGCCCAAGTTAGAAGCAGAGCCAATATTGTAAGATGTCGATAGTCCATATCTCGGAAACTATAAGAGATAATGTAATTTGGCAATCGGCAACGTAATTAGCATGCCGAATATTACTTGGAATGTGAATTGGAGCGAAATCGCTAATTCTTAAGACTATTTTACAATTTTGACCCCAGTTAGAAACAGACTCTAAGGTGTAAAATTTCGATTGCCGATATCACGGAAACTATAAGAGATAATGCAATTTGGCAAACGGCAACGTAATTAGCATGCCGAATATTACTTGGAATGTGAATTGGAGCGAAATCGCAAATTCATAAGACCATTTTACAATTCTGGCCCAAGTTAGAATCAGAGCCAATATTGTAAGATGTCGATAGTCCATATCTCGGAAACTATAAGAGATAATGCAATTTTGCAATCGGCAACGTAATTAGCATGCCGAATATAACTTGGAATGTGAATTGGAGTGAAATCGCTAATTCTTAAGACCATTTTACAATTCTGACCCAAGTTAGAAGCAGAGCCAATATTGCAAGATGTCGATAGTCCATATCTCGAAAACTATAAGAGATAATGCAATTTGGCAATCGGCAACGTAATTAGCATGCCGAATATTACTTGGAATGTGAATTGGAGCGAAATCGCTAATTTATAAGACCATTTTACAATTTTGACCCCAGTTAGAAACAGACTCTAAGGTGTAAAATTTCGATTGCCCATATCTCGGAAACTATAAGAGATAACGCAATTCGGCAATCGGCAACGTAATTAGCATGCCGAATATTACTTGGAATATGAATTGGAGCGAAATCGCTAATTTATAAGACCATTTTACAATTTTGACCCCAGTTAGAAACAGACTCTAAGGTGTAAAATTTCGATTGCCCATATCTCGGAAACTATAAGAGATAACGCAATTTGGCAATCGGCAACGTAATTAGCATGCCGAATATTACTTGGAATGTGAATTGGAACGAAATCGCTAATTCGTAACACCATTTTAAAATTCTGGCCCAAGTTAGAGGCAGAGCCAATATTGTAAGATGTCGATAGTCCACATCTCGGAAACTATAAGAGATATGCAATTTGGCAATCGGCAACGTAATTAGCATGCCGAATATTACTTGGAATGTGAATTGGAGCGAAATCGCTAATTCTTAAGACTATTTTACAATTTTGACCCCAGTTAGAAACAGACTCTAAGGTGTAAAATTTCGATTGCCGATATCTCGGAAACTATAAGAGATAATGCAATTTGGCAATCGGCAACGTAATTAGCATGCCGAATATTACTTGGAATGTGAATTGGAGCGAAATCGCTATTTCATAAGACCATTTTACAATTTTGACCCCAGTTAGAAACAGACTCTAAGGTGTAAAATATCGATTGCCCATATCTCGGAAACTATAAGAGATAATGCAATTTGGCAATCGGCGACGTAATTAGCATGCCGAATATTACTTGGAATGTGAATTGGAACGAAATCGCTAATTCGTAAAACCATTTTACAATTCTGGCCCAAGTTAGAAGCAGAGCCAATATTGTCTGATGTCGATAGTCCGTATCTCGGATACTATAAGAGATAATGCAATTTGGCAATCGGCAACGTAATTAGCATGCCGAATATTACTTGGAATGTGAATTGGAGCGAAATCGCTAATTCTTAAGACTATTTTACAATTTTGACCCCAGTTAGAAAAAGACTCGAAGGTGTAAAATTTCGATTGCCGATATCTCGGAAACTATAAGAGATAATGCAATTTGGCAATCGGCAACGTAATTAGCATGCCGAATATTACTTGGAATGTGAATTGGAGCGAAATCGCAAATTCATAAGACCATTTTACAATTCTGGCCCAAGTTAGAATCAGAGCCAATATTGTAAGATGTCGATAGTCCATATCTCGGAAACTATAAGAGATAATGCAATTTGGCAATCGGCAACGTAATTAGCATGCCGAATATTACTTGGAATGTGAATTGGAGCGAAAGCGCTAATTCTTAAGACCATTTTACAATTCTGACCCCAGTTAGAAACAGACTCTAAGGTGTAAAATTTCGATTGCCCATATCTCGGAAACTATAAGAGATAATGCAATTTGGCAATCGACAACGTAATTAGCAAGCCGAATATTACTTGGAATGTGAATTGGATCGAAATCGCTAATTCATAAGTCCATTTTACAATTCTGGCCCAAGTTAGAAGCAGAGCCAATATTGCAAGATGTCGATAGTCCATATCTCGAAAACTATAAGAGATAATGCAATTTGGCAATCGGCAACGTAATTAGCATGCCGAATATTACTTGGAATGTGAATTGGAGCGAAATCGCTAATTTATAAGACCATTTTACAATTTTGACCCCAGTTAGAAACAGACTCTAAGGTGTAAAATTTCGATTGCCCATATCTCGGAAACTATAAGAGATAATGCAATTTGGCAATCGGCAACGTAATTAGCATGCCGAATATTATTTGGAATCTGAATTGGACCGAAGTCGCTAATTCATAAGACCATTTTACAATTTTTACCCCAGTTAGAAACAGACTCTAAGGTGTAAAATTTCGATTGCCCATATCACGGAAACTATAAGAGATAATGCAATTTGGCAATCGGCAACGTAATTAGCAAGCCGAATATTACTTGGAATGTGAATTGGAGCGAAACCGCTATTTCATAAGACCATTTTACAATTTTGACCCCAGTTAGAAATAGACTCTAAGGTGTAAAATTTCGATTGCCCATATCTCGGAAACTATAAGAGATAATGCAATTTGGCAATCGGCAACGTAATTAGCAAGTCGAATATTACTAGGAATGTGAATTGGAGCGAAATCGCTAATTCATAAGACCATTTTACAATTCTGGCCCAAGTTAGAAGCAGAGCCAATATTGCAAAATGTCGATAGTCCATATCTCGAAAACTATAAGAGATAATGCAATTTGGCAATCGGCTACGTAATTAGAATGCCGAATATTACTTGGAATGTAAATTGGAGCGAAATCGCTAGTTTATAAGACCATTTTACAATTTTGACCCCAGTTAGAAACAGACTCTAAGGTGTAAAATTTCGATTGCCCATATCTCGGAAACTATAAGAGATAATGCAATTTGGCAATCGGCAACGTAATTAGCATGCCGAATATTACTTGGAATGTGAATTGGAGCGAAATCGCTAATTCATAAGACCATTTTACAATTTTGACCCCAGTTAGAAACAGACTCTAAGGTGTAAAATTTCGATTGCCCATATCTCGGAAACTATAAGAGATAATGCAATTTGGCAATCGGCAACGTAATTAGCAAGCCGAATATTACTTGGAATGTGAATTGGAGCGAAATCGCTAATTCATAAGACCATTTTACAATTCTGGCCCAAATTAGAAGCAGAGCCAATATTGTAAGATGTCGATAGTCCATATCTCGGAAACTATAAGAGATAATGCAATTTGGCAATCGGCAACGTAATTAGCATGCCGAATATTACTTGGAATGTGAATTGGAGCGAAATCGCTAATTCATAAGACCATTTTACAATTTTGACCCCAGTTAGAAACAGACTCTAAGGTGTAAAATTTCGATTGACCGTATCTCGGAAACTGTAAGAGATAATGCTATTTGGCAATCGGTAACGTAATTAGCATGCTGAATATTACTTGGAATGTGAATTGGAGCGAAATCGCTAATTCATAAGACCATTTTACAATTTTGGGCCAAGTTAGAAGCAGAGCCAATATTGTAAGATGTCGATAGTCTATATCTCGGAATCTATAAGAGATATTGCAATTTGGCAATCGGCAATGTAATTAGCATGCTGTATATTACTTGGAATGTGAATTGGAGCGAAATCGCTAATTCATAAGACCATTTTACAATTTTGGCCCAAGTTAGAAGCAGAGAAAATATTGTCAGATGTCGATAGTCCATATCTCGGAAACTATAAGAAATAATGCAATTTGGCAATCGGCAACGTAATTAGCATGCCGAATATTACTTGGAATGTAAATTGGAGCGAAATCGCTAGTTTATAAGACCATTTTACAATTTTGACCCCAGTTAGAAACAGACTCTAAGGTGTAAAATTTCGATTGCCCATATCTCGGAAACTATAAGAGATAATGCAATTTGGCAATCGGCAACGTAATTAGCATGCCGAATATTACTTGGAATGTGAATTGGAGCGAAATCGCTAATTCATAAGACCATTTTACAATTTTGACCCCAGTTAGAAACAGACTCTAAGGTGTAAAATTTCGATTGCCCATATCTCGGAAACTATAAGAGATAATGCAATTTGGCAATCGGCAACGTAATTAGCAAACCGAATATTACTTGGAATGTGAATTGGAGCGAAATCGCTAATTCATAAGACAATTTTACAATTCTGGCCCAAATTAGAAGCAGAGCCAATATTGTAAGATGTCGATAGTCCATATCTCGGAAACTATAAGAGATAATGCAATTTGGCAATCGGCAACGTAATTAGCATGCCGAATATTACTTGGAATGTGAATTGGAGCGAAATCGCTAATTCATAAGACCATTTTACAATTTTGACCCCAGTTAGAAACAGACTCTAAGGTGTAAAATTTCGATTGCTCATATCTCCGAAACTATAAGAGATAATGCAATTTGGCAATCGGCAAAGTAATTAGCAAGCCGAATATTACTTGGTATGTGAATTGGAGCGAAATCGCTAATTCATAAGACCGTTTTGCAATTTTGACCCCAGTTAGAAACAGACTCTAAGGTGTAAAATTTCGATTGACCGTATCTCGGAAACTGTAAGAGATAATGCTATTTGGCAATCGGTAACGTAATTAGCATGCTGAATATTACTTGGAATGTGAATTGGAGCGAAATCGCTAATTCATAAGACCATTTTACAATTTTGGGCCAAGTTAGAAGCAGAGCCAATATTGTCAGATGTCGATAGTCCATATCTCGGAAACTATAAGAAATAATGCAATTTGGCAATCGGCAACGTAATTAGCATGCCGAATATTACTTGGAATGTGAATTGGAACGAAATCGCTAATTCGTAAGACCATTTTACAATTCTGGCCCAAGTTAGAAGCAGAGCCAATATTGTAAGATGTCGATAGTCCATATCTCGGAAACTATAAGGGATAATGCAATTTGGCAATCGGCAACGTAATTAGCATGCCGAATATTACTTGGAATGTGAATTGGAGCGAAATCGCTATTTCATAAGACCATTTTACAATTTTGACCCCAGTCAGAAACAGACTCTAAGGTGAAAATTTCGATTGCCCATATCTCGGAAACTATAAGAGATAATGCAATTTGGCAATCGGCAACGTAATTAGCATGCCGAATATTACTTGGAACGTGAATTGGAACGAAATCGCTAATTCGTAAGACCATTTTACAATTCTGGCCCAAGTTAGAAGCAGAGCCAATATTGTAAGATGTCGATAGTCCATATCTCGGAAACTATAAGAGATAATGCAATTTGGCAATCGGCAACGTAATTAGCATGCCGAATATTACTTGGAATGTGAATTGGAGCGAAATCGCTAATTCTTAAGACTATTTTACAATTTTGACCCCAGTTAGAAACAGACTCTAAGGTGTAAAATTACGATTGCCGATATCTCGGAAACTATAAGAGATAATGCAATTTGGCAAACGGCAACGTAATTAGCATGCTGTATATTACTTGGAATGTGAATTGGAGCGAAATCGCTAATTCATAAGACCATTTTACAATTTTGGCCCAAGTTAGAAGCAGAGAAAATATTGTCAGATGTCGATAGTCCATATCTCGGAAACTATAAGAAATAATGCAATTTGGCAATCGGCAACGTAATTAGCATGCCGAATATTACTTGGAATGTAAATTGGAGCGAAATCGCTAGTTTATAAGACCATTTTACAATTTTGACCCCAGTTAGAAACAGACTCTAAGGTGTAAAATTTCGATTGCCCATATCTCGGAAACTATAAGAGATAATGCAATTTGGCAATCGGCAACGTAATTAGCATGCCGAATATTACTTGGAATGTGAATTGGAGCGAAATCGCTAATTCATAAGACCATTTTACAATTTTGACCCCAGTTAGAAACAGACTCTAAGGTGTAAAATTTCGATTGCCCATATCTCGGAAACTATAAGAGATAATGCAATTTGGCAATCGGCAACGTAATTAGCAAGCCGAATATTACTTGGAATGTGAATTGGAGCGAAATCGCTAATTCATAAGACCATTTTACAATTCTGGCCCAAATTAGAAGCAGAGCCAATATTGTAAGATGTCGATAGTCCATATCTCGGAAACTATAAGAGATAATGCAATTTGGCAATCGGCAACGTAATTAGCAAGTCGAATATTACTAGGAATGTGAATTGGAGCGAAATCGCTAATTCATAAGACCATTTTACAATTCTGGCCCAAGTTAGAAGCAGAGCCAATATTGCAAAATGTCGATAGTCCATATCTCGAAAACTATAAGAGATAATGCAATTTGGCAATCGGCTACGTAATTAGCATGCCGAATATTACTTGGAATGTGAATTGGAGCGAAATCGCTAATTCATAAGACCATTTTACAATTTTGACCCCAGTTAGAAACAGACTCTAAGGTGTAAAATTTCGATTGACCGTATCTCGGAAACTGTAAGAGATAATGCTATTTGGCAATCGGTAACGTAATTAGCATGCTGAATATTACTTGGAATGTGAATTGGAGCGAAATCGCTAATTCATAAGACCATTTTACAATTCTGGCCCAAGTTAGAAGCAGAGCCAATATTGTAAGATGTCGATAGTCCATATCTCGGAAACTATAAGAGATAATGCAATTTGGCAACCGGCAATGTAATTAGCATGCCGAATATTACTTGGAATGTGAATTGGAACGAAATCGCTAATTCGTAAGACCATTTTACAATTTTGACCCCAGTTAGAAACAGACTCTAAGGTGTAAAATTTCGATTGCCCATATCTCGGAAACTATAAGAGATAATGCAATTTGGCAATCGGCAACGTAATTAGCAAACCGAATATTACTTGGAATGTGAATTGGAGCGAAATCGCTAATTCATAAGACAATTTTACAATTCTGGCCCAAATTAGAAGCAGAGCCAATATTGTAAGATGTCGATAGTCCATATCTCGGAAACTATAAGAGATAATGCAATTTGGCAATCGGCAACGTAATTAGCATGCCGAATATTACTTGGAATGTGAATTGGAGCGAAATCGCTAATTCATAAGACCATTTTACAATTTTGACCCCAGTTAGAAACAGACTCTAAGGTGTAAAATTTCGATTGCTCATATCTCCGAAACTATAAGAGATAATGCAATTTGGCAATCGGCAACGTAATTAGCAAGCCGAATATTACTTGGTATGTGAATTGGAGCGAAATCGCTAATTCATAAGACCGTTTTGCAATTTTGACCCCAGTTAGAAACAGACTCTAAGGTGTAAAATTTCGATTGACCGTATCTCGGAAACTGTAAGAGATAATGCTATTTGGCAATCGGTAACGTAATTAGCATGCTGAATATTACTTGGAATGTGAATTGGAGCGAAATCGCTAATTCATAAGACCATTTTACAATTTTGGGCCAAGTTAGAAGCAGAGCCAATATTGTCAGATGTCGATAGTCCATATCTCGGAAACTATAAGAAATAATGCAATTTGGCAATCGGCAACGTAATTAGCATGCCGAATATTACTTGGAATGTGAATTGGAACGAAATCGCTAATTCGTAAGACCATTTTACAATTCTGGCCCAAGTTAGAAGCAGAGCCAATATTGTAAGATGTCGATAGTCCATATCTCGGAAACTATAAGGGATAATGCAATTTGGCAATCGGCAACGTAATTAGCATGCCGAATATTACTTGGAATGTGAATTGGAGCGAAATCGCTAACTTATAAGACCATTTTACAATTTTGACCCCAGTTAGAAACAGACTCTAAGGTGTAAAATTTCGATTGCCCATATCTCGGAAACTATAAGAGATAACGCAATTCGGCAATCGGCAACGTAATTAGCATGCCGAATATTGCTTGGAATGTGAATTGGAGCGAAATCGCTAATTTATAAGACCATTTTACAATTTTGACCCCAGTTAGAAACAGACTCTTAGGTGTAAAATTTCGATTGCCCATATCTCGGAAACTATAAGAGATAACGCAATTTGGCAATCGGCAACGTAATTAGCATGCCGAATATTACTTGGAATGTGAATTGGAGCGAAATCGCTAATTTATAAGACCATTTTACAATTTTGACCCCAGTTAGAAACAGACTCTAAGGTGTAAAATTTCGATTGCCCATATCTCGGAAACTATAAGAGATAACGCAATTTGGCAATCGGCAACGTAATTAGCATGCCGAATATTACTTGGAATGTGAATTGGAACGAAATCTCTAATTCGTAAGACCATTTTACAATTCTGGCCCAAGTTAGAGGCAGAGCCAATATTGTAAGATGTCGATAGTCCATATCTCGGAAACTATAAGAGATAATGCAATTTGGCAAACGGCAACGTAATTAGCATGCCGAATATTACTTGGAATGTGAATTGGAGCGAAATCGCTAATTCTTAAGACTATTTTACAATTTTGACCCCAGTTAGAAACAGACTCTAAGGTGTAAAATTTCGATTGCCGATATCTCGGAAACTATAAGAGATAATGCAATTTGGCAATCGGCAACGTAATTAGCATGCCGAAAATTACTTGGAATGTGAATTGGAGCGAAATCGCTAATTTATAAGACCATTTTACAATTTTGGCCCCAGTTAGAAACAGACTCTAATTTGTAAAATTTCGATTGCCTATATCTCGGAAACTATAAGAGATAATGCAATTTGGCAATCGGCAACGTAATTAGCAAACCGAATATTACTTGGAATGTGAATTGTAGCGGAATCGCTAATTCATAAGACCATTTTACAATTCTGGCCCAAGTTAGAAGCATAGCCAATATTGTAAGATGTCGATAGCCCATATCTCGGAAACTATAAGAGATAATGCAATTTGACAATCGGCAACGTAATTAGCATGCCGAATATTACTTGGAATGTGAATTGGAGCGAAATCGCTAATTCATTAGACCATTTTACAATTTTGACCCCAGTTAGAAACAGACCCTAAGTTGTAAAATTTCGATTGCCCATATCTCGGAAACTATAAGAGATAATGCAATTTGGCAATCGGCAACGTAACTAGCAAGCCGAATATTACTTGGAATGTGAATTGGAGCGGAATCGCTAATTCATAAGACCATTTTACATTTCTGGCCCAAGTTAGAAGCATAGCCAATATTGTAAGATGTCGATAGCCCATATCTCGGAAACTATAAGAGATAATGCAATTTGACAATCGGCAACGTAATTAGCATGCCGAATATTACTTGGAATGTGAATTGGAGCGAAATCGCTAATTCATTAGACCATTTTACAATTTTGACCCCAGTTAGAAACAGACTCTAAGTTGTAAAATTTCGATTGCCCATATCTCGGAAACTATAAGAGATAATGCAATTTGGCAATCGGCAACGTAATTAGCATGCCGAATATTACTTGGAATGTGAATTGGAACGAAATCGCTAATTCGTAAGACCATTTTACAATTCTGGCCCAAGTTAGAAGCAGAGCCAATATTGTAAGATGTCGATAGTCCATATCTCGGAAACTATAAGGGATAATGCAATTTGGCAATCGGCAACGTAATTAGCATGCCGAATATTACTTGGAATGTGAATTGGAGCGAAATCGCTATTTCATAAGACCATTTTACAATTTTGACCCCAGTCAGAAACAGACTCTAAGGTGAAAATTTCGATTGCCCATATCTCGGAAACTATAAGAGATAATGCAATTTGGCAATCGGCAACGTAATTAGCATGCCGAATATTACTTGGAACGTGAATTGGAACGAAATCGCTAATTCGTAAGACCATTTTACAATTCTGGCCCAAGTTAGAAGCAGAGCCAATATTGTAAGATGTCGATAGTCCATATCTCGGAAACTATAAGAGATAATGCAATTTGGCAATCGGCAACGTAATTAGCATGCCGAATATTACTTGGAATGTGAATTGGAGCGAAATCGCTAATTCTTAAGACTATTTTACAATTTTGACCCCAGTTAGAAACAGACTCTAAGGTGTAAAATTACGATTGCCGATATCTCGGAAACTATAAGAGATAATGCAATTTGGCAAACGGCAACGTAATTAGCATGCCGAATATTACTTGGAATGTGAATTGGAGCGAAATCGCAAATTCATAAGACCATTTTACAATTCTGGCCCAAGTTAGAATCAGAGCCAATATTGTAAGATGTCGATAGTCCATATCTCGGAAACTATAAGAGATAATGCAATTTGGCAATCGGCAACGTAATTAGCATGCCGAATATTACTTGGAATGTGAATTGGAGTGAAATCGCTAATTCTTAAGACCATTTCACAATTCTGACCCAAGTTAGAAGCAGAGCCAATATTGCAAGATGTCGATAGTCCATATCTCGAAAACTATAAGAGATAATGCAATTAGGCAATCGGCAACGTAATTAGCATGCCGAATATTACTTGGAATGTGAATTGGAGCGAAATCGCTAATTTATAAGACCATTTTACAATTTTGACCCCAGTTAGAAACAGACTCTAAGGTGTAAAATTTCGATTGCCCATATCTCGGAAACTATAAGAGATAATGCAATTTGGCAATCGGCAACGTAATTATCAAGCCGAATATTACTTGGAATGTGAATTGGAGCGAAATCGCTAATTCATAAGACCATTTTACAACTCTGGCCCAAGTTAGAAGCAGAGCCAATATTGCAAGATGTCGATAGTCCATATCTCGAAAACTATAAGAGATAATGCAATTTGGCAATCGGCAACGTAATTAGCATGCCGAATATTACTTGGAATGTGAATTGGAGCGAAATCGCTAATTTATAAGACCATTTTACAATTTTGACCCCAGTTAGAAACAGACTCTAAGGTGTAAAATTTCGATTGCCCATATCTCGGAAACTATAAGAGATAACGCAATTCGGCAATCGGCAACGTAATTAGCATGCCGAATATTGCTTGGAATGTGAATTGGAGCGAAATCGCTAATTTATAAGACCATTTTACAATTTTGACCCCAGTTAGAAACAGACTCTTAGGTGTAAAATTTCGATTGCCCATATCTCGGAAACTATAAGAGATAACGCAATTTGGCAATCGGCAACGTAATTAGCATGCCGAATATTACTTGGAATGTGAATTGGAGCGAAATCGCTAATTTATAAGACCATTTTACAATTTTGACCCCAGTTAGAAACAGACTCTAAGGTGTAAAATTTCGATTGCCCATATCTCGGAAACTATAAGAGATAACGCAATTTGGCAATCGGCAACGTAATTAGCATGCCGAATATTACTTGGAATGTGAATTGGAACGAAATCTCTAATTCGTAAGACCATTTTACAATTCTGGCCCAAGTTAGAGGCAGAGCCAATATTGTAAGATGTCGATAGTCCATATCTCGGAAACTATAAGAGATAATGCAATTTGGCAAACGGCAACGTAATTAGCATGCCGAATATTACTTGGAATGTGAATTGGAGCGAAATCGCTAATTCTTAAGACTATTTTACAATTTTGACCCCAGTTAGAAACAGACTCTAAGGTGTAAAATTTCGATTGCCGATATCTCGGAAACTATAAGAGATAATGCAATTTGGCAATCGGCAACGTAATTAGCATGCCGAAAATTACTTGGAATGTGAATTGGAGCGAAATCGCTAATTTATAAGACCATTTTACAATTTTGGCCCCAGTTAGAAACAGACTCTAATTTGTAAAATTTCGATTGCCTATATCTCGGAAACTATAAGAGATAATGCAATTTGGCAATCGGCAACGTAATTAGCAAACCGAATATTACTTGGAATGTGAATTGTAGCGGAATCGCTAATTCATAAGACCATTTTACAATTCTGGCCCAAGTTAGAAGCATAGCCAATATTGTAAGATGTCGATAGCCCATATCTCGGAAACTATAAGAGATAATGCAATTTGACAATCGGCAACGTAATTAGCATGCCGAATATTACTTGGAATGTGAATTGGAGCGAAATCGCTAATTCATTAGACCATTTTACAATTTTGACCCCAGTTAGAAACAGACTCTAAGTTGTAAAATTTCGATTGCCCATATCTCGGAAACTATAAGAGATAATGCAATTTGGCAATCGGCAACGTAATTAGCAAGCCGAATATTACTTGGAATGTGAATTGGAGCGGAATCGCTAATTCATAAGACCATTTTACATTTCTGGCCCAAGTTAGAAGCATAGCCAATATTGTAAGATGTCGATAGCCCATATCTCGGAAACTATAAGAGATAATGCAATTTGACAATCGGCAACGTAATTAGCATGCCGAATATTACTTGGAATGTGAATTGGAGCGAAATCGCTAATTCATTAGACCATTTTACAATTTTGACCCCAGTTAGAAACAGACTCTAAGTTGTAAAATTTCGATTGCCCATATCTCGGAAACTATAAGAGATAATGCAATTTGGCAATCGGCAACGTAATTAGCATGCCGAATATTACTTGGAATGTGAATTGGAGCGAAATCGCTAATTCATAAGACCATTTTACAATTTTGACCCCAGTTAGAAACAGACTCTAAGGTGTAAAATTTCGATTGCCCATATCTCCGAAACTATAAGAGATAATGCAATTTGGCAATCGGCAACGTAATTAGCAAGCCGAATATTACTTGGTATGTGAATTGGAGCGAAATCGCTAATTCATAAGACCGTTTTGCAATTTTGACCCCAGTTAGAAACAGAATCTAAGGTGTAAAATTTCGATTGACCGTATCTCGGAAACTGTAAGAGATAATGCTATTTGGCAATCGGCAACGTAATTAGCATGCTGAATATTACTTGGAATGTGAATTGGAACGAAATCGCTAATTCATAAGACCATTTTACAATTTTTGGCCCAAGTTAGAAGCAGAGCCAATATTGTCAGATGTCGATAGTCCATATCCCGGAAACTATAAGAAATAATGCAATTTGGCAATCGGCAACGTAATTAGCATGCCGAATATTACTTGGAATGTGAATTGGGACCAAATCGCTAATTCATAAGACCATTTTACAATTCTGGCGCAAGTTAGAAGCAGAGCCAATATTGTAAGATGTCGAGAGTCCATATCTCGGAAACTATAAGAGATAATGCAATTTGGCAATCGACAACCTAATTAGCATGCCGAATATTACTTGGAATGTGAATTGGAGCGAAATCGTTATTTCATAAGACCATTTTACAATTTTGACCCCAGTTAGAAACAGACTCTAAGGTGTAAAATTTCGATTGCCCATATCTCGGAAACTATAAGAGATAATGCAATTTGGCAAACGGCAACGTAATTAGCATGCCGAATATTACTTGGAATGTGAATTGGAGCGAAATCGCAAATTCATAAGACCATTTTACAATTCTGGCCCAAGTTAGAAGCAGAGCCAATATTGCAAGATGTCGATAGTCCATATCTCGAAAACTATAAGAGATAATGCAATTTGGCAATCGGCAACGCAATTAGCATGCCGAATAGTACTTGGACTGTGAATTGGAGCGAAATCGCAAATTCATAAGACCATTTTACAATTCTGGCCCAAGTTAGAATCAGAGCCAATATTGTAAGATGGCGATAGTCCATATCTCGGAAACTATAAGAGATAATGCAATTTGGCAATCGGCAACGTAATTAGCATGCCGAATATTACTTGGAATGTGAATTGGAGCGAAATCGCTATTTCATAAGACCATTTTACAATTTTGACCCCAGTTAGAAACAGACTCTAAGGTGTAAAATTTCGATTGCCCATATCTCGGAAACTATAAGAGATAATGCAATTTGGCAATCGGCAACGTAATTAGCATCCGGAATATTACTTGGAATGTGAATTGGAACGAAATCGCCAATTCGTAAGACCATTTTACAATTCTGGCCCAAGTTAGAAGCAGAGCCAATATTGTAAGATGTCGATAGTCCATATCTCGGAAACTATAAGAGATAATGCAATTTGGCAATCGGCAACGTAATTAGCATGCCGAATATTACTTGGAATGTGAATTGGAGCGAAATCGCTAATTCTTAAGACTATTTTACAATTTTGACCCCAGTTAGAAACAGACTCTAAGGTGTAAAATTTCGATTGCCTATATCACGGAAACTATAAGAGATAATGCAATTTGGCAAACGGCAACGTAATTAGCATGCCGAATATTACTTGGAATGTGAATTGGAGCGAAATCGCAAATTCATAAGACCATTTTACAATTCTGGCCCAAGTTAGAATCAGAGCCAATATTGTAAGATGTCGATAGTCCATATCTCGGAAACTATAAGAGATAATGCAATTTTGCAATCGGCAACGTAATTAGCATGCCGAATATAACTTGGAATGTGAATTGGAGTGAAATCGCTAATTCTTAAGACCATTTTACAATTCTGACCCAAGTTAGAAGCAGAGCCAATATTGCAAGATGTCGATAGTCCATATCTCGAAAACTATAAGAGATAATGCAATTTGGCAATCGGCAACGTAATTAGCATGCCGAATATTACTTGGAATGTGAATTGGAGCGAAATCGCTAATTTATAAGACCATTTTACAATTTTGACCCCAGTTAGAAACAGACTCTAAGGTGTAAAATTTCGATTGCCCATATCTCGGAAACTATAAGAGATAACGCAATTCGGCAATCGGCAACGTAATTAGCATGCCGAATATTACTTGGAATATGAATTGGAGCGAAATCGCTAATTTATAAGACCATTTTACAATTTTGACCCCAGTTAGAAACAGACTCTAAGGTGTAAAATTTCGATTGCCCATATCTCGGAAACTATAAGAGATAACGCAATTTGGCAATCGGCAACGTAATTAGCATGCCGAATATTACTTGGAATGTGAATTGGAACGAAATCGCTAATTCGTAACACCATTTTACAATTCTGGCCCAAGTTAGAGGCAGAGCCAATATTGTAAGATGTCGATAGTCCACATCTCGGAAACTATAAGAGATATGCAATTTGGCAATCGGCAACGTAATTAGCATGCCGAATATTACTTGGAATGTGAATTGGAGCGAAATCGCTAATTCTTAAGACTATTTTACAATTTTGACCCCAGTTAGAAACAGACTCTAAGGTGTAAAATTTCGATTGCCGATATCTCGGAAACTATAAGAGATAATGCAATTTGGCAATCGGCAACGTAATTAGCATGCCGAATATTACTTGGAATGTGAATTGGAGCGAAATCGCTATTTCATAAGACCATTTTACAATTTTGACCCCAGTTAGAAACAGACTCTAAGGTGTAAAATTTCGATTGCCCATATCTCGGAAACTATAAGAGATAATGCAATTTGGCAATCGGCAACGTAATTAGCATGCCGAATATTACTTGGAATGTGAATTGGAACGAAATCGCTAATTCGTAAAACCATTTTACAATTCTGGCCCAAGTTAGAAGCAGAGCCAATATTGTCTGATGTCGATAGTCCGTATCTCGGATACTATAAAAGATAATGCAATTTGGCAATCGGCAACGTAATTAGCATGCCGAATATTACTTGGAATGTGAATTGGAGCGAAATCGCTAATTCTTAAGACTATTTTACAATTTTGACCCCAGTTAGAAAAAGACTCGAAGGTGTAAAATTTCGATTGCCGATATCTCGGAAACTATAAGAGATAATGCAATTTGGCAATCGGCAACGTAATTAGCATGCCGAATATTACTTGGAATGTGAATTGGAGCGAAATCGCAAATTCATAAGACCATTTTACAATTCTGGCCCAAGTTAGAATCAGAGCCAATATTGTAAGATGTCGATAGTCCATATCTCGGAAACTATAAGAGATAATGCAATTTGGCAATCGGCAACGTAATTAGCATGCCGAATATTACTTGGAATGTGAATTGGAGCGAAAGCGCTAATTCTTAAGACCATTTTACAATTCTGACCCCAGTTAGAAACAGACTCTAAGGTGTAAAATTTCGATTGCCCATATCTCGGAAACTATAAGAGATAATGCAATTTGGCAATCGACAACGTAATTAGCAAGCCGAATATTACTTGGAATGTGAATTGGATCGAAATCGCTAATTCATAAGTCCATTTTACAATTCTGGCCCAAGTTAGAAGCAGAGCCAATATTGCAAGATGTCGATAGTCTATATCTCGAAAACTATAAGAGATAATGCAATTTGGCAATCGGCAACGTAATTAGCATGCCGAATATTACTTGGAATGTGAATTGGAGCGAAATCGCTAATTTATAAGACCATTTTACAATTTTGACCCCAGTTAGAAACAGACTCTAAGGTGTAAAATTTCGATTGCCCATATCTCGGAAACTATAAGAGATAATGCAATTTGGCAATCGGCAACGTAATTAGCATGCCGAATATTATTTGGAATCTGAATTGGACCGAAGTCGCTAATTCATAAGACCATTTTACAATTTTTACCCCAGTTAGAAACAGACTCTAAGGTGTAAAATTTCGATTGCCCATATCACGGAAACTATAAGAGATAATGCAATTTGGCAATCGGCAACGTAATTAGCAAGCCGAATATTACTTGGAATGTGAATTGGAGCGAAACCGCTATTTCATAAGACCATTTTACAATTTTGACCCCAGTTAGAAATAGACTCTAAGGTGTAAAATTTCGATTGCCCATATCTCGGAAACTATAAGAGATAATGCAATTTGGCAATCGGCAACGTAATTAGCAAGTCGAATATTACTAGGAATGTGAATTGGAGCGAAATCGCTAATTCATAAGACCATTTTACAATTCTGGCCCAAGTTAGAAGCAGAGCCAATATTGCAAAATGTCGATAGTCCATATCTCGAAAACTATAAGAGATAATGCAATTTGGCAATCGGCTACGTAATTAGAATGCCGAATATTACTTGGAATGTAAATTGGAGCGAAATCGCTAGTTTATAAGACCATTTTACAATTTTGACCCCAGTTAGAAACAGACTCTAAGGTGTAAAATTTCGATTGCCCATATCTCGGAAACTATAAGAGATAATGCAATTTGGCAATCGGCAACGTAATTAGCATGCCGAATATTACTTGGAATGTGAATTGGAGCGAAATCGCTAATTCATAAGACCATTTTACAATTTTGACCCCAGTTAGAAACAGACTCTAAGGTGTAAAATTTCGATTGCCCATATCTCGGAAACTATAAGAGATAATGCAATTTGGCAATCGGCAACGTAATTAGCAAGCCGAATATTACTTGGAATGTGAATTGGAGCGAAATCGCTAATTCATAAGACCATTTTACAATTCTGGCCCAAATTAGAAGCAGAGCCAATATTGTAAGATGTCGATAGTCCATATCTCGGAAACTATAAGAGATAATGCAATTTGGCAATCGGCAACGTAATTAGCATGCCGAATATTACTTGGAATGTGAATTGGAGCGAAATCGCTAATTCATAAGACCATTTTACAATTTTGACCCCAGTTAGAAACAGACTCTAAGGTGTAAAATTTCGATTGACCGTATCTCGGAAACTGTAAGAGATAATGCTATTTGGCAATCGGTAACGTAATTAGCATGCTGAATATTACTTGGAATGTGAATTGGAGCGAAATCGCTAATTCATAAGACCATTTTACAATTTTGGGCCAAGTTAGAAGCAGAGCCAATATTGTAAGATGTCGATAGTCTATATCTCGGAATCTATAAGAGATATTGCAATTTGGCAATCGGCAATGTAATTAGCATGCTGTATATTACTTGGAATGTGAATTGGAGCGAAATCGCTAATTCATAAGACCATTTTACAATTTTGGCCCAAGTTAGAAGCAGAGCCAATATTGTCAGATGTCGATAGTCCATATCTCGGAAACTATAAGAAATAATGCAATTTGGCAATCGGCAACGTAATTAGCATGCCGAATATTACTTGGAATGTAAATTGGAGCGAAATCGCTAGTTTATAAGACCATTTTACAATTTTGACCCCAGTTAGAAACAGACTCTAAGGTGTAAAATTTCGATTGCCCATATCTCGGAAACTATAAGAGATAATGCAATTTGGCAATCGGCAACGTAATTAGCATGCCGAATATTACTTGGAATGTGAATTGGAGCGAAATCGCTAATTCATAAGACCATTTTACAATTTTGACCCCAGTTAGAAACAGACTCTAAGGTGTAAAATTTCGATTGCCCATATCTCGGAAACTATAAGAGATAATGCAATTTGGCAATCGGCAACGTAATTAGCAAGCCGAATATTACTTGGAATGTGAATTGGAGCGAAATCGCTAATTCATAAGACAATTTTACAATTCTGGCCCAAATTAGAAGCAGAGCCAATATTGTAAGATGTCGATAGTCCATATCTCGGAAACTATAAGAGATAATGCAATTTGGCAATCGGCAACGTAATTAGCATGCCGAATATTACTTGGAATGTGAATTGGAGCGAAATCGCTAATTCATAAGACCATTTTACAATTTTGACCCCAGTTAGAAACAGACTCTAAGGTGTAAAATTTCGATTGCTCATATCTCCGAAACTATAAGAGATAATGCAATTTGGCAATCGGCAACGTAATTAGCAAGCCGAATATTACTTGGTATGTGAATTGGAGCGAAATCGCTAATTCATAAGACCGTTTTGCAATTTTGACCCCAGCTAGAAACAGACTCTAAGGTGTAAAATTTCGATTGACCGTATCTCGGAAACTGTAAGAGATAATGCTATTTGGCAATCGGTAACGTAATTAGCATGCTGAATATTACTTGGAATGTGAATTGGAGCGAAATCGCTAATTCATAAGACCATTTTACAATTTTGGGCCAAGTTAGAAGCAGAGCCAATATTGTCAGATGTCGATAGTCCATATCTCGGAAACTATAAGAAATAATGCAATTTGGCAATCGGCAACGTAATTAGCATGCCGAATATTACTTGGAATGTGAATTGGAACGAAATCGCTAATTCGTAAGACCATTTTACAATTCTGGCCCAAGTTAGAAGCAGAGCCAATATTGTAAGATGTCGATAGTCCATATCTCGGAAACTATAAGGGATAATGCAATTTGGCAATCGGCAACGTAATTAGCATGCCGAATATTACTTGGAATGTGAATTGGAGCGAAATCGCTATTTCATAAGACCATTTTACAATTTTGACCCCAGTCAGAAACAGACTCTAAGGTGAAAATTTCGATTGCCCATATCTCGGAAACTATAAGAGATAATGCAATTTGGCAATCGGCAACGTAATTAGCATGCCGAATATTACTTGGAACGTGAATTGGAACGAAATCGCTAATTCGTAAGACCATTTTACAATTCTGGCCCAAGTTAGAAGCAGAGCCAATATTGTAAGATGTCGATAGTCCATATCTCGGAAACTATAAGAGATAATGCAATTTGGCAATCGGCAACGTAATTAGCATGCCGAATATTACTTGGAATGTGAATTGGAGCGAAATCGCTAATTCTTAAGACTATTTTACAATTTTGACCCCAGTTAGAAACAGACTCTAAGGTGTAAAATTACGATTGCCGATATCTCGGAAACTATAAGAGATAATGCAATTTGGCAAACGGCAACGTAATTAGCATGCCGAATATTACTTGGAATGTGAATTGGAGCGAAATCGCAAATTCATAAGACCATTTTACAATTCTGGCCCAAGTTAGAATCAGAGCCAATATTGTAAGATGTCGATAGTCCATATCTCGGAAACTATAAGAGATAATGCAATTTGGCAATCGGCAACGTAATTAGCATGCCGAATATTACTTGGAATGTGAATTGGAGTGAAATCGCTAATTCTTAAGACCATTTCACAATTCTGACCCAAGTTAGAAGCAGAGCCAATATTGCAAGATGTCGATAATCCATATCTCGAAAACTATAAGAGATAATGCAATTAGGCAATCGGCAACGTAATTAGCATGCCGAATATTACTTGGAATGTGAATTGGAGCGAAATCGCTAATTTATAAGACCATTTTACAATTTTGACCCCAGTTAGAAACAGACTCTAAGGTGTAAAATTTCGATTGCCCATATCTCGGAAACTATAAGAGATAATGCAATTTGGCAATCGGCAACGTAATTATCAAGCCGAATATTACTTGGAATGTGAATTGGAGCGAAATCGCTAATTCATAAGACCATTTTACAACTCTGGCCCAAGTTAGAAGCAGAGCCAATATTGCAAGATGTCGATAGTCCATATCTCGAAAACTATAAGAGATAATGCAATTTGGCAATCGGCAACGTAATTAGCATGCCGAATATTACTTGGAATGTGAATTGGAGCGAAATCGCTAATTTATAAGACCATTTTACAATTTTGACCCCAGTTAGAAACAGACTCTAAGGTGTAAAATTTCGATTGCCCATATCTCGGAAACTATAAGAGATAACGCAATTCGGCAATCGGCAACGTAATTAGCATGCCGAATATTGCTTGGAATGTGAATTGGAGCGAAATCGCTAATTTATAAGACCATTTTACAATTTTGACCCCAGTTAGAAACAGACTCTTAGGTGTAAAATTTCGATTGCCCATATCTCGGAAACTATAAGAGATAACGCAATTTGGCAATCGGCAACGTAATTAGCATGCCGAATATTACTTGGAATGTGAATTGGAGCGAAATCGCTAATTTATAAGACCATTTTACAATTTTGACCCCAGTTAGAAACAGACTCTAAGGTGTAAAATTTCGATTGCCCATATCTCGGAAACTATAAGAGATAACGCAATTTGGCAATCGGCAACGTAATTAGCATGCCGAATATTACTTGGAATGTGAATTGGAACGAAATCTCTAATTCGTAAGACCATTTTACAATTCTGGCCCAAGTTAGAGGCAGAGCCAATATTGTAAGATGTCGATAGTCCATATCTCGGAAACTATAAGAGATAATGCAATTTGGCAAACGGCAACGTAATTAGCATGCCGAATATTACTTGGAATGTGAATTGGAGCGAAATCGCTAATTCTTAAGACTATTTTACAATTTTGACCCCAGTTAGAAACAGACTCTAAGGTGTAAAATTTCGATTGCCGATATCTCGGAAACTATAAGAGATAATGCAATTTGGCAATCGGCAACGTAATTAGCATGCCGAAAATTACTTGGAATGTGAATTGGAGCGAAATCGCTAATTTATAAGACCATTTTACAATTTTGGCCCCAGTTAGAAACAGACTCTAATTTGTAAAATTTCGATTGCCTATATCTCGGAAACTATAAGAGATAATGCAATTTGGCAATCGGCAACGTAATTAGCAAACCGAATATTACTTGGAATGTGAATTGTAGCGGAATCGCTAATTCATAAGACCATTTTACAATTCTGGCCCAAGTTAGAAGCATAGCCAATATTGTAAGATGTCGATAGCCCATATCTCGGAAACTATAAGAGATAATGCAATTTGACAATCGGCAACGTAATTAGCATGCCGAATATTACTTGGAATGTGAATTGGAGCGAAATCGCTAATTCATTAGACCATTTTACAATTTTGACCCCAGTTAGAAACAGACTCTAAGTTGTAAAATTTCGATTGCCCATATCTCGGAAACTATAAGAGATAATGCAATTTGGCAATCGGCAACGTAATTAGCAAGCCGAATATTACTTGGAATGTGAATTGGAGCGGAATCGCTAATTCATAAGACCATTTTACATTTCTGGCCCAAGTTAGAAGCATAGCCAATATTGTAAGATGTCGATAGCCCATATCTCGGAAACTATAAGAGATAATGCAATTTGACAATCGGCAACGTAATTAGCATGCCGAATATTACTTGGAATGTGAATTGGAGCGAAATCGCTAATTCATTAGACCATTTTACAATTTTGACCCCAGTTAGAAACAGACTCTAAGTTGTAAAATTTCGATTGCCCATATCTCGGAAACTATAAGAGATAATGCAATTTGGCAATCGGCAACGTAATTAGCATGCCGAATATTACTTGGAATGTGAATTGGAGCGAAATCGCTAATTCATAAGACCATTTTACAATTTTGACCCCAGTTAGAAACAGACTCTAAGGTGTAAAATTTCGATTGCCCATATCTCCGAAACTATAAGAGATAATGCAATTTGGCAATCGGCAACGTAATTAGCAAGCCGAATATTACTTGGTATGTGAATTGGAGCGAAATCGCTAATTCATAAGACCGTTTTGCAATTTTGACCCCAGTTAGAAACAGACTCTAAGGTGTAAAATTTCGATTGACCGTATCTCGGAAACTGTAAGAGATAATGCTATTTGGCAATCGGCAACGTAATTAGCATGCTGAGTATTACTTGGAATGTGAATTGGAACGAAATCGCTAATTCATAAGACCATTTTACAATTTTTGGCCCAAGTTAGAAGCAGAGCCAATATTGTCAGATGTCGATAGTCCATATCTCGGAAACTATAAGAAATAATGCAATTTGGCAATCGGCAACGTAATTAGCATGCCGAATATTACTTGGAATGTGAATTGGGACCAAATCGCTAATTCATAAGACCATTTTACAATTCTGGCGCAAGTTAGAAGCAGAGCCAATATTGTAAGATGTCGAGAGTCCATATCTCGGAAACTATAAGAGATAATGCAATTTGGCAATCGACAACCTAATTAGCATGCCGAATATTACTTGGAATGTGAATTGGAGCGAAATCGTTATTTCATAAGACCATTTTACAATTTTAACCCCAGTGAGAAACAGACTCTAAGGTGTAAAATTTCGATTGCCCATATCTCGGAAACTATAAGAGATAATGCAAATTGGCAATCGGCAACGTAATTAACATGCCGAATATTACTTGGAATGTGAATTGGAACGAAATCGCTAATTCGTAAGACCATTTTACAATTCTGGCCCAAGTTAGAAGCAGAGCCAATATTGTAAGATGTCGATAGTCCGTATCTCGGATACTATAAGAGATGATGCAATTTGGCAATCGGCAACGTAATTAGCATGCCGAATATTACTTGGAATGTGAATTGGAGCGAAATCGCTAATTCTTAAGACTATTTTACAATTTTGACCCCAGTTAGAAACAGACTCGAAGGTGTAAAATTTCGATTGCCGATATCTCGGAAACTATAAGAGATAATGCAATTTGGCAATCGGCAACGTAATTAGCATGCCGAATATTACTTGGAATGTGAATTGGAGCGAAATCGCTAATTCATAAGACCATTTTACAATTCTGACCCCAGTTAGAAGCAGACTCTAAGGTGTAAAATTTCGATTGCCCATATCTCGGAAACTATAAGAGATAATGCAATTTGGCAATCGACAACGTAATTAGCAAGCCGAATATTACTTGGAATGTGAATTGGATCGAAATCGCTAATTCATAAGTCCATTTTACAATTCTGGCCCAAGTTAGAAGCAGAGCCAATATTGCAAGATGTCGATAGTCCATATCTCGAAAACTATAAGAGATAATGCAATTTGGCAATCGGCAACGTAATTAGCATGCCGAATATTACTTGGAATGTGAATTGGAGCGAAACCGCTAATTTATAAGACCATTTTACAATTTTGACCCCAGTTAGAAACAGACTCTAAGGTGTAAAATTTCGATTGCCCATATCTCGGAAACTATAAGAGATAATGCAATTTGGCAATCGGCAACGTAATTAGCATGCCGAATATTATTTGGAATCTGAATTGGACCGAAGTCGCTAATTCATAAGACCATTTTACAATTTTTACCCCAGTTAGAAACAGACTCTAAGGTGTAAAATTTCGATTGCCCATATCTCGGAAACTATAAGAGATAATGCAATTTGGCAATCGGCAACGTAATTAGCAAGCCGAATATTACTTGGAATGTGAATTGGAGCGAAACCGCTATTTCATAAGACCATTTTACAATTTTGACCCCAGTTAGAAACAGACTCTAAGGTGTAAAATTTCGATTGCCCATATCTCGGAAACTATAAGAGATAATGCAATTTGGCAATCGGCAACGTAATTAGCAAGCCGAATATTACTAGGAATGTGAATTGGAGCGAAATCGCTAATTCATAAGACCATTTTACAATTCTGGCCCAAGTTAGAAGCAGAGCCAATATTGCAAAATGTCGATAGTCCATATCTCGAAAACTATAAGAGATAATGCAATTTGGCAATCGGCTACGTAATTAGCATGCCGAATATTACTTGGAATGTAAATTGGAGCGAAATCGCTAGTTTATAAGACCATTTTACAATTTTGACCCCAGTTAGAAACAGACTCTAAGGTGTAAAATTTCGATTGCCCATATCTCGGAAACTATAAGAGATAATGCAATTTGGCAATCGGCAACGTAATTAGCAAGCCGAATATTACTTGGAATGTGAATTGGAGCGAAATCGCTAATTCATAAGACCATTTTACAATTTTGGGCCAAGTTAGAAGCAGAGCCAATATTGTAAGATGTCGATAGTCTATATCTCGGAATCTATAAGAGATATTGCAATTTGGCAATCGGCAATGTAATTAGCATGCTGTATATTACTTGGAATGTGAATTGGAGCGAAATCGCTAATTCATAAGACCATTTTACAATTTTGGCCCAAGTTAGAAGCAGAGCCAATATTGTCAGATGTCGATAGTCCATATCTCGGAAACTATAAGAAATAATGCAATTTGGCAATCGACAACGTAATTAGCATGCCGAATATTACTTGGAATGTGAATTGGGACCAAATCGCTAATTCAAAAGACCATTTTACAATTCTGGCGCAAGTTAGAAGCAGAGCCAATATTGTAAGATGTCGATAGTCCATATCTCGGAAACTATAAGAGATAATGCAATTTGGCAATCGGCAACGTAATTAGCATGCCGAATATTACTTGGAATGTGAATTGGAGCGAAATCGCTATTTCATAAGACCATTTTACAATTTTGACCCCAGTCAGAAACAGACTCTAAGGTGAAAATTTCGATTGCCCATATCTCGGAAACTATAAGAGATAATGCAATTTGGCAATCGGCAACGTAATTAGCATGCCGAATATTACTTGGAATGTGAATTGGAACGAAATCGCTAATTCGTAAGACCATTTTACAATTCTGGCCCAAGTTAGAAGCAGAGCCAATATTGTAAGATGTCGATAGTCCATATCTCGGAAACTATAAGAGATAATGCAATTTGGCAATCGGCAACGTAATTAGCATGCCGAATATTACTTGGAATGTGAATTGGAGCGAAATCGCCAATTCTTAAGACTATTTTACAATTTTGACCCCAGTTAGAAACAGACTCTAAGGTGTAAAATTTCGATTGCCGATATCTCGGAAACTATAAGAGATAATGCAATTTGGCAAACGGCAACGTAATTAGCATGCCGAATATTACTTGGAATGTGAATTGGAGCGAAATCGCAAATTCATAAGACCATTTTACAATTCTGGCCCAAGTTAGAATCAGAGCCAATATTGTAAGATGTCGATAGTCCATATCTCGGAAACTATAAGAGATAATGCAATTTGGCAATCGGCAACGTAATTAGCATGCCGAATATTACTTGGAATGTGAATTGGAGTGAAATCGCTAATTCTTAAGACCATTTCACAATTCTGACCCAAGTTAGAAGCAGAGCCAATATTGCAAGATGTCGATAGTCCATATCTCGAAAACTATAAGAGATAATGCAATTTGGCAATCGGCAACGTAATTAGCATGCCGAATATTACTTGGAATGTGAATTGGAGCGAAATCGCCAATTCTTAAGACTATTTTACAATTTTGACCCCAGTTAGAAACAGACTCTAAGGTGTAAAATTTCGATTGCCGATATCTCGGAAACTATAAGAGATAATGCAATTTGGCAAACGGCAACGTAATTAGCATGCCGAATATTACTTGGAATGTGAATTGGAGCGAAATCGCTAATTTATAAGACCATTTTACAATTTTGACCCCAGTTAGAAACAGACTCTAAGGTGTAAAATTTCGATTGCCCATATCTCGGAAACTATAAGAGATAATGCAATTTGGCAATCGGCAACGTAATTAGCCAGCCGAATATTACTTGGAATGTGAATTGGAGCGAAATCGCTAATTCATAAGACCATTTTACAACTCTGGCCCAAGTTAGAAACAGAGCCAATATTGCAAGATGTCGATAGTCCATATCTCGAAAACTATAAGAGATAATGCAATTTGGCAATCGGCAACGTAATTAGCATGCCGAATATTACTTGGAATGTGAATTGGAGCGAAATCGCTAATTTATAAGACCATTTTACAATTTTGACCCCAGTTAGAAACAGACTCTAAGGTGTAAAATTTCGATTGCCCATATCTCGGAAACTATAAGAGATAATGCAATTTGGCAATCGGCAACGTAATTAGCAAGCCGAATATTACTTGGAATGTGAATTGGAGCGAAATCGCTAATTCATAAGACCATTTTACAATTCTGGCCCAAATTAGAAGCAGAGCCAATATTGTAAGATGTCGATAGTCCATATCTCGGAAACTATAAGAGATAATGCAATTTGGCAATCGGCTACGTAATTAGCATGCCGAATATTACTTGGAATGTAAATTGGAGCGAAATCGCTAGTTTATAAGACCATTTTACAATTTTGACCCCAGTTAGAAACAGACTCTAAGGTGTAAAATTTCGATTGCCCATATCTCGGAAACTATAAGAGATAATGCAATTTGGCAATCGGCAACGTAATTAGCAAGCCGAATATTACTTGGAATGTGAATTGGAGCGAAATCGCTAATTCATAAGACCATTTTACAATTCTGGCCCAAATTAGAAGCAGAGCCAATATTGTAAGATGTCGATAGTC
Source organism: Rhynchophorus ferrugineus (assembly GCF_030347505.1). Taxonomy (NCBI): domain Eukaryota; kingdom Metazoa; phylum Arthropoda; class Insecta; order Coleoptera; family Curculionidae; genus Rhynchophorus; species Rhynchophorus ferrugineus. Next base: position 65,582,706 of record NW_027472580.1, on the reverse strand, counting down.
CATATCTCGGAAACTATAAGAGATAATGCAATTTGGCAATCGGCAACGTAATTAGCATGCCGAATATTACTTGGAATGTGAATTGGAGCGAAATCGCTAATTCATAAGACCATTTTACAATTTTGACCCCAGTTAGAAACAGACTCTAAGGTGTAAAATTTCGATTGACCGTATCTCGGAAACTGTAAGAGATAATGCTATTTGGCAATCGGTAACGTAATTAGCATGCTGAATATTACTTGGAATGTGAATTGGAGCGAAATCGCTAATTCATAAGACCATTTTACAATTTTGGGCCAAGTTAGAAGCAGAGCCAATATTGTAAGATGTCGATAGTCTATATCTCGGAATCTATAAGAGATATTGCAATTTGGCAATCGGCAATGTAATTAGCATGCTGTATATTACTTGGAATGTGAATTGGAGCGAAATCGCTAATTCATAAGACCATTTTACAATTTTGGCCCAAGTTAGAAGCAGAGCCAATATTGTCAGATGTCGATAGTCCATATCTCGGAAACTATAAGAAATAATGCAATTTGGCAAACGGCAACGTAATTAGCATGCCGAATATTACTTGGAATGTGAATTGGAGCGAAATCGCAAATTCATAAGACCATTTTACAATTCTGGCCCAAGTTAGAATCAGAGCCAATATTGTAAGATGTCGATAGTCCATATCTCGGAAACTATAAGAGATAATGCAATTTGGCAATCGGCAACGTAATTAGCATGCCGAATATTACTTGGAATGTGAATTGGAGTGAAATCGCTAATTCTTAAGACCATTTCACAATTCTGACCCAAGTTAGAAGCAGAGCCAATATTGCAAGATGTCGATAGTCCATATCTCGAAAACTATAAGAGATAATGCAATTTGGCAATCGGCAACGTAATTAGCATGCCGAATATTACTTGGAATGTGAATTGGAGCGAAATCGCTAATTTATAAGACCATTTTACAATTTTGACCCCAGTTAGAAACAGACTCTAAGGTGTAAAATTTCGATTGCCCATATCTCGGAAACTATAAGAGATAATGCAATTTGGCAATCGGCAACGTAATTAGCCAGCCGAATATTACTTGGAATGTGAATTGGAGCGAAATCGCTAATTCATAAGACCATTTTACAACTCTGGCCCAAGTTAGAAACAGAGCCAATATTGCAAGATGTCGATAGTCCATATCTCGAAAACTATAAGAGATAATGCAATTTGGCAATCGGAAACGTAATTAGCATGCCGAATATTACTTGGAATGTGAATTGGAGCGAAATCGCTAATTTATAAGACCATTTTACAATTTTGACCCCAGTTAGAAACAGACTCTAAGGTGTAAAATTTCGATTGCCCATATCTCGGAAACTATAAGAGATAACGCAATTCGGCAATCGGCAACGTAATTAGCATGCCGAATATTACTTGGAATGTGAATTGGAGCGAAATCGCTAATTTATAAGACCATTTTACAATTTTGACCCCAGTTAGAAACAGACACTTAGGTGTAAAATTTCGATTGCCCATATCTCGGAAACTATAAGAGATAACGCAATTTGGCAATCGGCAACGTAATTAGCATGCCGAATATTACTTGGAATGTGAATTGGAGCTAAATCGCTAATTTATAAGACCATTTTACAATTTTGACCCCAGTTAGAAACAGACTCTAAGGTGTAAAATTTCGATTGCCCATATCTCGGAAACTATAAGAGATAACGCAATTTGGCAATCGGCAACGTAATTAGCATGCCGAATATTACTTGGAATGTGAATTGGAACGAAATCTCTAATTCGTAAGACCATTTTACAATTCTGGCCCAAGTTAGAGGCAGAGCCAATATTGTAAGATGTCGATAGTCCATATCTCGGAAACTATCAGAGATAATGCAATTTGGCAATCGGCAACGTAATTAGCATGCCGAATATTACTTGGAATGTGAATTGGAGCGAAATCGCTAATTCTTAAGACTATTTTACAATTTTGAACCCAGTTAGAAACAGACTCTAAGGTGTAAAATTTCGATTGCCGATATCTCGGAAACTATAAGAGATAATGCAATTTGGCAACCGGCAACGTAATTAGCATGCCGAATATTACTTGGAATGTGAATTGGAGCGAAATCGCTATTTCATAAGACCATTTTACAATTTTGACCCCAGTTAGAAACAGACTCTAAGGTGTAAAATTTCGATTGCCCATATCTCGGAAACTATAAGAGATAATGCAATTTGGCAATGGGCAACGTAATTAGCATGCCGAATATTACTTGGAATGTGAATTGGAACGAAATCGCTAATTCGTAAAACCATTTTACAATTCTGGCCCAAGTTAGAAGCAGAGCCAATATTGTAAGATGTCGATAGTCCATATCTCGGAAACTATAAGAGATAATGCAATTTGGCAATCGGCAACGTAATTAGCATGCCGAATATTACTTGGAATGTGAATTGGAGCGAAATCGCTAATTCTTAAGACTATTTTACAATTTTGACCCCAGTTAGAAACAGACTGTAAGGTGTAAAATTTCGATTGCCGATATCTCGGAAACTATAAGAGATAATGCAATTTGGCAATCGGCAACGCAATTAGCATGCCGAATATTACTTGGAATGTAAATTGGAGCGAAATCGCAAATTCATAAGACCATTTTACAATTCTGGCCCAAGTTAGAATCAGAGCCAATATTGTAAGATGTCGATAGTCCATATCTCGGAAACTATAAGAGATAATGCAATTTGGCAATCGGCAACGTAATTAGCATGCCGAATATTACTTGGAATGTGAATTGGAGCGAAATCGCTAATTCTTAAGGCCATTTTAGAATTTTGACCCCAGTTAGTAACAGACTCTAAGGTGTAAAATTTCGATTGCCCATATCTCGGAAACTATAAGAGATAATGCAATTTGGCAATCGGCAACGTAATTAGCAAGCCGAATATTACTTGGAATGTGAATTGGAGCGAAATCTCTAATTCATAAGACCATTTTACAATTCTGGCCCAAGTTAGAAGCAGAGCCAATATTGCAAGATGTCGATAGTCCATATCTCGAAAACTATAAGAGATAATGCAATTTGGCAATCGGCTGCGTAATTAGCATGCCGAATATTACTTGGAATGTGAATTGGAGCGAAATCGCTAATTTATAAGACCATTTTACAATTTTGACACCAGTTAGAAACAGACTCTAAGGTGTAAAATTTCGATTGCCCATATCTCGGAAACTATAAGAGATAATGCAATTTGGCAATCGGCAACGTAATTAGCATGCCGAATATTACTTGGAATGTGAATTGGAGCGAAATCGCTATTTCATAAGACCATTTTACAATTTTGACCCCAGTTAGAAACAGACTCTAAGGTGTAAAATTTCGATTGCCCATATCTCGGAAACTATAAGAGATAATGCAATTTGGCAATCGGCAACGTAATTAGCATGCGGAATATTACTTGGAATGTGAATTGGGACCAAATCGCTAATTCATAAGACCATTTTACAATTCTGGCGCAAGTTAGAAGCAGAGCCAATATTGTAAGATGTCGATAGTCCATATCTCGGAAACTATAAGAGATAATGCAATTTGGCAATCGGCAACTTAATTAGCATGCCGAATATTACTTGGAATGTGAATTGGAGCGAAATCGCTATTTCATAAGACCATTTTACAATTTTGACCCCAGTCAGAAACAGACTCTAAGGTGTAAAATTTCGATTGCCCATATCTCGGAAACTATAAGAGATAATGCAATTTGGCAATCGGCAACGTAATTAGCAAGCCGAATATTACTTGGAATGTGAATTGGAGCGAAATCGCTAATTCATAAGACCATTTTACAATTCTGGCCCAAGTTAGAAGCAGAGCCAATATTGCAAGATGTCGATAGTCCATATCTCGAAAACCATAAGAGATAATGCAATTTGGCAATCGGCTACGTAATTAGCATGCCGAATATTACTTGGAATGTGAATTGGAGCGAAATCGCTAATCTATAAGACCATTTTACAATTTGGACCCCAGTTAGAAACAGACTCTAAGGTGTAAAATTTCGATTGCCCATATCTCGGAAACTATAAGAGATAATGCAATTTGGCAATCCGCAACGTAATTAGCATGCCGAATATTACTTGGAATGTGAATTGGAGCGAAATCGCTATTTCATAAGACCATTTTACAATTTTGACCCCAGTTAGAAACAGACTTTAAGGTGTAAAATTTCGATTGCCCATATCTCGGAAACTATAAGAGATAATGCAATTTGGCAATCGGCAACGTAATTAGCATGCGGAATATTACTTGGAATGTGAATTGGAACGAAATCGCCAATTCGTAAGACCATTTTACAATTCTGGCCCAAGTTAGAAGCAGAGCCAATATTGTAAGATGTCGATAGTCCATACCTCGGAAACTATAAGAGATAATGCAATTTGGCAATCGGCAACGTAATTAGCATGCCGAATATTACTTGGAATGTGAATTGGAGCGAAATCGCAAATTCATAAGACCATTTTACAATTCTGGCCCAAGTTAGAATCAGAGCCAATATTGTAAGATGTCGATAGTCCAAATCTCGGAAACTATAAGAGATAATGCAATTTGGCAATCGGCAACGTAATTAGCATGCCGAATATTACTTGGAATGTGAATTGGAGCGAAATCGCTAATTCTTAAGACTATTTTACAATTTTGACCCCAGTTAGAAACAGACTCTAAGGTGTAAAATTTCGATTGCCGATATCTCGGAAACTATAAGAGATAATGCAATTTGGCAATCGGCAACGCAATTAGCATGCCGAATATTACTTGGAATGTGAATTGGAGCGAAATCGCAAATTCATAAGACCATTTTACAATTCTGGCCCAAGTTAGAATCAGAGCCAATATTGTAAGATGTCGATAGTCCAAATCTCGGAAACTATAAGAGATAATGCAATTTGGCAATCGGCAACGTAATTAGCATGCCGAATATTACTTGGAATGTGAATTGGAGCGAAATCGCTAATTCTTAAGACCATTTTACAATTTTGACCCCAGTTAGAAACAGACTCTAAGGTGTAAAATTTCGATTGCCGATATCTCGGAAACTATAAGAGATAATGCAATTTGGCAATCGGCAACGTAATTAGCATGCCGAATATTACTTGGAATGTGAATTGGAGCGAAATCGCAAATTCATAAGACCATTTTACAATTCTGGCCCAAGTTAGATTCAGAGCCAATATTGTAAGATGTCGATAGTCCATATCTCGGAAACTATAAGAGATAATACAATTTTGCAATCGGCAACGTAATTAGCATGCCGAATATTATTTGGAATGTGAATTGGAGCGAAATCGCTAATTCTTAAGACCATTTTACAATTTTGACCCCAGTCAGAAACAGACTCTAAGGTGTAAAATTTCGATTGCCCATATCTCGGAAACTATAAGAGATAATGCAATTTGGCAATCGGCAACGTAATTAGCATGCCGAATATTATTTGGAATGTGAATTGGAGCGAAATCGCTAATTCTTAAGACCATTTTACAATTCTGATCCCAGTTAGAAACAGACTCTAAAGTGTAAAATTTCGATTGCCCATATCTCGGAAACTATAAGAGATAATGCAATTTGGCAATCGGCAACGTAATTAGCAAGCCGAATATTACTTGGAATGTGAATTGGAGCGAAATCGCTAATTCATAAGACCATTTTACAATTCTGGCCCAAGTTAGAAGCAGAGCCAATATTGCAAGATGTCGATAGTCCATATCTAGAAAACTATAAGAGATAATGCATTTTGGCAATCGGCAACGTAATTGGCATGCCGAATATTACTTGGAATGTGAATTGGAGCGAAATCGCTAATTTATAAGAATATTTTACAATTTTGACCCCAGTTAGAAACAGACTCTAAGGTGTAAAGTTTCGATTGCCCATATCTCGGAAACTATAAGAGATAATGCAATTTGGCAATCGGCAACGTAATTAGCAAGCCGAATATTACTTGGAATGTGAATTGGAGCGAAATCGCTAATTCATAAGACCATTTTACAATTCTGGCCCAAGTTAGAAGCAGAGCCAATATTGTCAGATGTCGATAGTCCATATCTCGGAAACTATAAGAAATAATGCAATTTGGCAATCGGCAACGTAATTAGCATGCCGAATATTATTTGGAATCTGAATTGGACCGAAGTCGCTTATTCATAAGACCATTTTACAATTTTTACCCCAGTTAGAAACAGACTCTAAGGTGTAAAATTTCGATTGCCCATATCTCGGAAACTATAAGAGATAATGCAATTTGGCAATCGGCAACGTAATTAGCATGCCGAATATTATTTGGAATCTGAATTGGACCGAAGTCGCTAATTCGTAAGACCATTTTACAATTTTTACCCCAGTTAGAAACAGACTCTAAGGTGTAAAATTTCGATTGCCCATATCTCGGAAACTATAAGAGATAATGCAATTTGGCAATCGGCAACGTAATTAGCAAGCCGAATATTACTTGGAATGTGAATAGGAGCGAAATCGCTATTTCATAAGACCATTTTACAATTTTGACCCCAGTTAGAAACAGACTCTAAGGTGTAAAATTTCGATTGCCCATATCTCGCAAACTATAAGAGATAATGCAATTTGGCAATCGGCAACGTAATTAGAATGCCGAATTTTACTTGGAATGTGAATTGGAACGAAATCGCTAATTCATAAGACCATTTTATAATTCTGGTCCATATTAGAAGCAGAGCCAATATTGTCAGATGTCGATAGTCCATATCTCGGAAACTATAAGAGATAATGCAATTTGGCAATCGGCAACGTAATTAGCATGCCGAATATTACTTGGAATATGAATTGATACGAAATCGCTAATTTATAAGACCATTTTACAATTCTGGCCCAAGTTAGAAGCAGAGCCAATATTGTAAGATGTCGATAGTCCATATCTCGGAAACTATAAGAAATAATGCAATTTGGCAATCGGCAACGTAATTAGCATGCCGAATATTACTTGGAATGAAAATTGGAACGAAATCGCTAATTCGTAATACGATTTTACAATTCTGGCCCAAGTTAGAAGCAGAGCCAATATTGCAAGATGTCCATAGTCCATATCTCGGAAACTATAAGAGATAATGAAATTTGGCAATCGGCAATGTAATTAGCATGCCGAATATTACTTGGAATGTGAATTTGAACGAAATCGCTAATTCATAAGACCGTTTTACAATTTTGGCCCAAGTTAGAAGCAGAGCCAATATTGTAAAATGTCGATAGTCCATATCTCGGAAACTATAAGAGATAATGCATTTTGGTTATAGGCAACGTAATTAGAATGCCGAATATTACTTGGAATGTGAATTGGAACCAAATTGCTAATTCATAAGACCATTTTACATTTCTGGCGCAAGTTAGAAGCAGAGCCAATATTGTAAGATGTCGATAGTCCATATCTCGGAAACTATAAGAGATAATGCAATTTGGCAATCGGCAACGTAATTAGCATGCCGAATATTACTTGGATTGTGAATTGGAGCGAAATCGCTATTTCATAAGACCATTTTACAATTTTGACCCCAGTTAGAAACAGACTCTATGGTGTAAAATTTCGATTGCCCATATCTCGGAAACTATAAGAGATAATGCAATTTGGCAATCGGCAACGTAATTAGCATGCCGAATACTACTTGGAATGTGAATTGGAACGAAATCGCTAATTCGTAAGCCCATTTTACAATTCTGGCCCCAGTTAGAAACATACTCTAAGATGTAAAATTTCGATTGCCCATATCTCGGAAACTATAAGAGATAATGCAATTTGGCAATCGGCAACGTAATTAGCAAGCCGAATATTACTTGGAATGTGAATTGGAGCGAAATCGCTAATTCATAAGACCATTTTACAATTTTGACCCCAGTTAGAAACAGACTCTAAGGTGTAAAATTTCGATTGCCCATATCTCGGAAACTATAAGAGATAATGCAATTTGGCAATCGGCAACGTAATTAGCAAGCCGAATATTACTTGGAATGTGATTTGGGGCGAAATCGCTAATTCATAAGACCATTTTACAATTCTGGCCCAAGTTAGAAGCAGAGCCAATATTGTAAGATGTTGATAGTCCATATCTCGGAAACTATAAGAGATAATGCAATTTGGCAATCGGCAACGTAATTAGCATGCCGAATATTACTTGGAATGTGAATTGGAGCGAAATCGCTAATTTATAAGACCATTTTACAATTTTGACCCCAGTTAGAAACAGACTCTAAGGTGTAAAATTTCGATTGCCCATATCTCGGAAACTATAAGAGATAATGCAATTTGGCAAACGGCAACGTAATTAGCCAGCCGAATATTACTTGGAATGTGAATTGGAGCGAAATCGCTAATTCATAAGACCATTTTACAACTCTGGCCCAAGTTAGAAACAGAGCCAATATTGCAAGATGTCGATAGTCCATATCTCGAAAACTATAAGAGATAATGCAATTTGGCAATCGGCAACTTAATTAGCATGCCGAATATTACTTGGAATGTGAATTGGAGCGAAATCGCTAATTTATAAGACCATTTTACAATTTTGACCCCAGTTAGAAACAGACTCTAAGGTGTAAAATTTCGATTGCCCATATCTCGGAAACTATAAGAGATAACGCAATTCGGCAATCGGCAACGTAATTAGCATGCCGAATATTACTTGGAATGTGAATTGGAGCGAAATCGCTAATTTATAAGACCCTTTTACAATTTTGACCCCAGTTAGAAACAGACACTTAGGTGTAAAATTTCGATTGCCCATATCTCGGAAACTATAAGAGATAACGCAATTTGGCAATCGGCAACGTAATTAGCATGCCGAATATTACTTGGAATGTGAATTGGAGCTAAATCGCTAATTTATAAGACCATTTTACAATTTTGACCCCATTTAGAAACAGACTCTACGGTGTAAAATTTCGATTGCCCATATCTCGGAAACTATAAGAGATAACGCAATTTGGCAATCGGCAACGTAATTAGCATGCCGAATATTACTTGGAATGTGAATTGGAACGAAATCTCTAATTCGTAAGACCATTTTACAATTCTGGCCCAAGTTAGAGGCAGAGCCAATATTGTGAGATGTCGATAGCCCATATCTCGGAAACTATAAGAGATAATGCAATTTGGCAATCGGCAACGTAATTAGCATGCCGAATATTACTTGGAATGTGAATTGGAGCGAAATCGCTAATTCTTAAGACTATTTTACAATTTTGAACCCAGTTAGAAACAGACTCTAAGGTGTAAAATTTCGATTGCCGATATCTCGGAAACTATAAGAGATAATGCAATTTGGCAATCGGCAACGTAATTAGCATGCCGAATATTACTTGGAATGTGAATTGGAGCGAAATCGCTATTTCATAAGACCATTTTACAATTTTGACCCCAGTTAGAAACAGACTCTAAGGTGTAAAATTTCGATTGCCCATATCTCGGAAACTATAAGAGATAATGCAATTTGGCAATGGGCAACGTAATTAGCATGCCGAATATTACTTGGAATGTGAATTGGAACGAAATCGCTAATTCGTAAAACCATTTTACAATTCTGGCCCAAGTTAGAAGCAGAGCCAATATTGTAAGATGTCGATAGTCCATATCTCGGAAACTATAAGAGATAATGCAATTTGGCAATCGGCAACGTAATTAGCATGCCGAATATTACTTGGAATGTGAATTGGAGCGAAATCGCTAATTCTTAAGACTATTTTACAATTTTGACCCCAGTTAGAAACAGACTGTAAGGTGTAAAATTTCGATTGCCGATATCTCGGAAACTATAAGAGATAATGCAATTTGGCAATCGGCAACGCAATTAGCATGCCGAATATTACTTGGAATGTAAATTGGAGCGAAATCGCAAATTCATAAGACCATTTTACAATTCTGGCCCAAGTTAGAATCAGAGCCAATATTGTAAGATGTCGATAGTCCATATCTCGGAAACTATAAGAGATAATGCAATTTGGCAATCGGCAACGTAATTAGCATGCCGAATATTACTTGGAATGTGAATTGGAGCGAAATCGCTAATTCTTAAGGCCATTTTAGAATTTTGACCCCAGTTAGTAACAGACTCTAAGGTGTAAAATTTCGATTGCCCATATCTCGGAAACTATAAGAGATAATGCAATTTGGCAATCGGCAACGTAATTAGCAAGCCGAATATTACTTGGAATGTGAATTGGAGCGAAATCTCTAATTCATAAGACCATTTTACAATTCTGGCCCAAGTTAGAAGCAGAGCCAATATTGCAAGATGTCGATAGTCCATATCTCGAAAACTATAAGAGATAATGCAATTTGGCAATCGGCTGCGTAATTAGCATGCCGAATATTACTTGGAATGTGAATTGGAGCGAAATCGCTAATTTATAAGCCCATTTTACAATTTTGACACCAGTTAGAAACAGACTCTAAGGTGTAAAATTTCGATTGCCCATATCTCGGAAACTATAAGAGATAATGCAATTTGGCAATCGGCAACGTAATTAGCATGCCGAATATTACTTGGAATGTGAATTGGAGCGAAATCGCTATTTCATAAGACCATTTTACAATTTTGACCCCAGTTAGAAACAGACTCTAAGGTGTAAAATTTCGATTGCCCATATCTCGGAAACTATAAGAGATAATGCAATTTGGCAATCGGCAACGTAATTAGCATGCGGAATATTACTTGGAATGTGAATTGGGACCAAATCGCTAATTCATAAGACCATTTTACAATTCTGGCGCAAGTTAGAAGCAGAGCCAATATTGTAAGATGTCGATAGTCCATATCTCGGAAACTATAAGAGATAATGCAATTTGGCAATCGGCAACTTAATTAGCATGCCGAATATTACTTGGAATGTGAATTGGAGCGAAATCGCTATTTCATAAGACCATTTTACAATTTTGACCCCAGTCAGAAACAGACTCTAAGGTGTAAAATTTCGATTGCCCATATCTCGGAAACTATAAGAGATAATGCAATTTGGCAATCGGCAACGTAATTAGCATGCCGAATATTACTTGGAATGTGAATTGGAGCGAAATCGCTAATTCATAAGACCATTTTACAATTCTGGCCCAAGTTGGAAGCAGAGCCAATATTGCAAGATGTCGATAGTCCATATCTCGAAAACCATAAGAGATAATGCAATTTGGCAATCGGCTACGTAATTAGCATGCCGAATATTACTTGGAATGTGAATTGGAGCGAAATCGCTAATCTATAAGACCATTTTACAATTTGGACCCCAGTTAGAAACAGACTCTAAGGTGTAAAATTTCGATTGCCCATATCTCGGAAACTATAAGAGGTAATGCAATTTGGCAATCCGCAACGTAATTAGCATGCCGAATATTACTTAGAATGTGAATTGGAGCGAAATCGCTATTTCATAAGACCATTTTACAATTTTGACCCCAGTTAGAAACAGACTCTAAGGTGAAAATTTCGATTGCCCATATCTCGGAAACTATAAGAGATAATGCAATTTGGCAATCGGCAACGTAATTAGCATGCGGAATATTACTTGGAATGTGAATTGGAACGAAATCGCCAATTCGTAAGACCATTTTACAATTCTGGCCCAAGTTAGAAGCAGAGCCAATATTGTAAGATGTCGATAGTCCATACCTCGGAAACTATAAGAGATAATGCAATTTGGCAATCGGCAACGTAATTAGCATGCCGAATATTACTTGGAATGTGAATTGGAGCGAAATCGCAAATTCATAAGACCATTTTACAATTCTGGCCCAAGTTAGAATCAGAGCCAATATTGTAAGATGTCGATAGTCCAAATCTCGGAAACTATAAGAGATAATGCAATTTGGCAATCGGCAACGTAATTAGCATGCCGAATATTACTTGGAATGTGAATTGGAGCGAAATCGCTAATTCTTAAGACTATTTTACAATTTTGACCCCAGTTAGAAACAGACTCTAAGGTGTAAAATTTCGATTGCCGATATCTCGGAAACTATAAGAGATAATGCAATTTGGCAATCGGCAACGCAATTAGCATGCCGAATATTACTTGGAATGTGAATTGGAGCGAAATCGCAAATTCATAAGACCATTTTACAATTCTGGCCCAAGTTAGAATCAGAGCCAATATTGTAAGATGTCGATAGTCCAAATCTCGGAAACTATAAGAGATAATGCAATTTGGCAATCGGCAACGTAATTAGCATGCCGAATATTACTTGGAATGTGAATTGGAGCGAAATCGCTAATTCTTAAGACCATTTTACAATTTTGACCCCAGTTAGAAACAGACTCTAAGGTGTAAAATTTCGATTGCCGATATCTTGGAAACTATAAGAGATAATGCAATTTGGCAATCGGCAACGTAATTAGCATGCCGAATATTACTTGGAATGTGAATTGGAGCGAAATCGCAAATTCATAAGACCATTTTACAATTCTGGCCCAAGTTAGATTCAGAGCCAATATTGTAAGATGTCGATAGTCCATATCTCGGAAACTATAAGAGATAATACAATTTTGCAATCGGCAACGTAATTAGCATGCCGAATATTATTTGGAATGTGAATTGGAGCGAAATCGCTAATTCTTAAGACCATTTTACAATTCTGATCCCAGTTAGAAACAGACTCTAAGTTGTAAAATTTCGATTGCCCATATCTCGGAAACTATAAGAGATAATGCAATTTGGCAATCGGCAACGTAATTAGCATGCCGAATATTACTTGGAATGTGAATTGGAGCGAAATCGCTAATTCATAAGACCATTTTACAATTCTGGCCCAAGTTAGAAGCAGAGCCAATATTGCAAGATGTCGATAGTCCATATCTAGAAAACTATAAGAGATAATGCATTTTGGCAATCGGCAACGTAATTAGCATGCCGAATATTACTTGGAATGTGAATTGGAGCGAAATCGCTAATTTATAAGAATATTTTGCAATTTTGACCCCAGTTAGAAACAGACTCTAAGGTGTAAAGTTTCGATTGCCCATATCTCGGAAACTATAAGAGATAATGCAATTTGGCAATCGGCAACGTAATTAGCAAGCCGAATATTACTTGGAATGTGAATTGGAGCGAAATCGCTAATTCATAAGACCATTTTACAATTCTGGCCCAAGTTAGAAGCAGAGCCAATATTGTCAGATGTCGATAGTCCATATCTCGGAAACTATAAGAAATAATGCAATTTGGCAATCGGCAACGTAATTAGCATGCCGAATATTATTTGGAATCTGAATTGGACCGAAGTCGCTTATTCATAAGACCATTTTACAATTTTTACCCCAGTTAGAAACAGACTCTAAGGTGTAAAATTTCGATTGCCCATATCTCGGAAACTATAAGAGATAATGCAATTTGGCAATCGGCAACGTAATTAGCAAGCCGAATATTACTTGGAATGTGAATAGGAGCGAAATCGCTATTTCATAAGACCATTTTACAATTTTGACCCCAGTTAGAAACAGACTCTAAGGTGTAAAATTTCGATTGCCCATATCTCGCAAACTATAAGAGATAATGCAATTTGGCAATCGGCAACGTAATTAGAATGCCGAATTTTACTTGGAATGTGAATTGGAACGAAATCGCTAATTCATAAGACCATTTTATAATTCTGGTCCATATTAGAAGCAGAGCCAATATTGTCAGATGTCGATAGTCCATATCTCGGAAACTATAAGAGATAATGCAATTTGGCAATCGGCAACGTAATTAGCATGCCGAATATTACTTGGAATATGAATTGATACGAAATCGCTAATTTATAAGACCATTTTACAATTCTGGCCCAAGTTAGAAGCAGAGCCAATATTGTAAGATGTCGATAGTCCATATCTCGGAAATTATAAGAAATAATGCAATTTGGCAATCGGCAACGTAATTAGCATGCCGAATATTACTTGGAATGAAAATTGGAACGAAATCGCTAATTCGTAATACGATTTTACAATTCTGGCCCAAGTTAGAAGCAGAGCCAATATTGCAAGATGTCCATAGTCCATATCTCGGAAACTATAAGAGATAATGAAATTTGGCAATCGGCAATGTAATTAGCATGCCGAATATTACTTGGAATGTGAATTTGAACGAAATCGCTAATTCATAAGACCGTTTTACAATTTTGGCCCAAGTTAGAAGCAGAGCCAATATTGTAAAATGTCGATAGTCCATATCTCGGAAACTATAAGAGATAATGCATTTTGGCTATAGGCAACGTAATTAGAATGCCGAATATTACTTGGAATGTGAATTGGAACCAAATTGCTAATTCATAAGACCATTTTACAATTCTGGCGCAAGTTAGAAGCAGAGCCAATATTGTAAGATGTCGATAGTCCATATCTCGGAAACTATAAGAGATAATGCAATTTGGCAATCGGCAACGTAATTAGCATGCCGAATATTACTTGGATTGTGAATTGGAGCGAAATCGCTATTTCATAAGACCATTTTACAATTTTGACCCCAGTTGGAAACAGACTCTATGGTGTAAAATTTCGATTGCCCATATCTCGGAAACTATAAGAGATAATGCAATTTGGCAATCGGCAACGTAATTAGCATGCCGAATACTACTTGGAATGTGAATTGGAACGAAATCGCTAATTCGTAAGCCCATTTTACAATTCTGGCCCCAGTTAGAAACATACTCTAAGATGTAAAATTTCGATTGCCCATATCTCGGAAACTATAAGAGATAATGCAATTTGGCAATCGGCAACGTAATTAGCAAGCCGAATATTACTTGGAATGTGAATTGGAGCGAAATCGCTAATTCATAAGACCATTTTACAATTTTGACCCCAGTTAGAAACAGACTCTAAGGTGTAAAATTTCGATTGCCCATATCTCGGAAACTATAAGAGATAATGCAATTTGGCAATCGGCAACGTAATTAGCAAGCCGAATATTACTTGGAATGTGAATTGGGGCGAAATCGCTAATTCATAAGACCATTTTACAATTCTGGCCCAAGTTAGAAGCAGAGCCAATATTGTAAGATGTTGATAGTCCATATCTCGGAAACTATAAGAGATAATGCAATTTGGCAATCGGCAACGTAATTAGCATGCCGAATATTACTTGGAATGTGAATTGGAGCGAAATCGCTAATTCATAAGACCATTTTACAATTTTGACCCCAGTTAGAAACAGACTCTAAGGTGTAAAATTTCGATTGCCCATATCTCCGAAACTATAAGAGATAATGCAATTTGGCAATCGGCAGCGTAATTAGCAAGCCGAATATTACTTGGAATGTGAATTGGGACCAAATCGCTAATTCATAAGTCCATTTTACAATTCTGGCGCAAGTTAGAAGCAGAGCCAATATTGTAAGACGTCGATAGTCCATATCTCAGAAACTATAAGAGATAATGCAATTTGGCAATCGGCAACGTAATTAGCATGCCGAATATTACTTGGAATGTGAATTGGAGCGAAATCGCTAATTCTTAAGACTATTTTACAATTTTGACCCCAGTTAGAAACAGACTCGAAGGTGTAAAATTTCGATTGCCGATATCTCGGAAACTATAAGAGATAATGCAATTTGGCAATCGGCAACGTAATTAGCATGCCTAATATTACTTGGAATGTGAATTGGAGCGAAATCGCAAATTCATAAGACCATTTTACAATTCTGGCCCAAGTTAGAATCAGAGCCAATATTGTAAGATGTCGATAGTCCATATCTCGGAAACTATAAGAGATAATGCAATTTGGCAATCGGCAACGTAATTAGCATGCCGAATATTACTTGGAATGTGAATTGGAACGAAATCGCTAATTCGTAAGACCATTTTACAATTCTGGCCCAAGTTAGAAGCAGAGCCAATATTGTAAGATGTCGATAGTCCATATCTCGGAAACTATAAGAGATAATGCAATTTGGCAATCGGCAACGTAATTAGCATGCCGAATATTACTTGGAATGTGAATTGGAGCGAAATCGCTAATTCTTAAGACTATTTTACAATTTTGACCCCAGTTAGAAACAGACTCGAAGGTGTAAAATTTCGATTGCCGATATCTCGGAAACTATAAGAGATAATGCAATTTGGCAATCGGCAACGTAATTAGCAAGCCGAATATTACTTGGAATGTGAATTGGAGCGAAATCGCTAATTCATAAGTCCATTTTACAATTTTGGCCCAAGTTAGAAGCAGAGCCAATATTGCAAGATGTCGATAGTCCATATCTCGGAAACTATAAGAGATAATGCAATTTGGCAATCGGCAACGTAATTAGCATGCCGAATATTACTTGGAATGTGAATTGGAGCGAAATCGCTAATTCTTAAGACTATTTTACAATTTTGACCCCAGTTAGAAACAGACTCGAAGGTGTAAAATTTCGATTGCCGATATCTCGGAAACTATAAGAGATAATGCAATTTGGCAATCGGCAACGTAATTAGCATGCCGAATATTACTTGGAATGTGAATTGGAGCGAAATCGCAAATTCATAAGACCATTTTACAATTCTGGCCCAAGTTAGAATCAGAGCCAATATTGTAAGATGTCGATAGTCCATATCTCGGAAACTATAAGAGATAATGCAATTTGGCAATCGGCAACGTAATTAGCATGCCGAATATTACTTGGAATGTGAATTGGAGCGAAATCGCTAATTCTTAAGACCATTTTACAATTCTGACCCCAGTTAGAAACAGACTCTAAGGTGTAAAATTTCGATTGCCCATATCTCGGAAACTATAAGAGATAATAAAATTTGGCAATCGGCAACGTAATTAGCAAGCCGAATATTACTTGGAATGTGAATTGGAGCGAAATCGCTAATTCATAAGTCCATTTTACAATTCTGGCCCAAGTTAGAAGCAGAGCCAATATTGCAAGATGTCGATAGTCCATATCTCGAAAACTATAAGAGATAATGCAATTTGGCAATCGGCAACGTAATTAGCATGCCGAATATTACTTGGAATGTGAATTGGAGCGAAATCGCTAATTTATAAGACCATTTTACAATTTTGACCCCAGTTAGAAACAGACTCTAAGGTGTAAAATTTCGATTGCCCATATCTCGGAAACTATAAGAGATAATGCAATTTGGCAATCTGCAACGTAATTAGCAAGCCGAATATTACTTGGAATGTGAATTGGAGCGAAATCGCTAATTCATAAGACCATTTTACAATTTTGACCCCAGTTAGAAACAGACTCTAAGGTGTAAAATTTCGATTGCCCATATCTCGGAAACTATAAGAGATAATGCAATTTGGCAATCGGCAACGTAATTAGCAAGCCGAATATTACTTGGAATGTGAATTGGAGCGAAATCGCTAATTCATAAGACCATTTTACAATTCTGGCCCAAGTTAGAAGCAGAGCCAATATTGTAAGATGTTGATAGTCCATATCTTGGAAACTATAAGAGATAATGCAATTTGGCAATCGGCAACGTAATTAGCATGCCGAATATTACTTGGAATGTGAATTGGAGCGAAATCGCTAATTCATAAGACCATTTTACAATTTTGACCCCAGTTAGAAACAGACTCTAAGGTGTAAAATTTCGATTGCCCATATCTCGGAAACTATAAGAGATAATGCAATTTGGCAATCGGCAACGTAATTAGCATGCCGAATATTACTTGGAATGTGAATTGGAGCGAAATCGCAAATTCATAAGACCATTTTACAATTATGGCCCAAGTTAGAATCAGAGCCAATATTGTAAGATGTCGATAGTCCATATCTTGGAAACTATAAGAGATAATGCAATTTGGCAATCGGAAACGTAATTAGCATGCCGAATATTACTTGGAATGTGAATTGGAACGAAATCGCTAATTCGTAAGACCATTTTACAATTTTGACCCCAGTTAGAAACAGACTCTAAGGTGTAAAATTTCGATTGCCCATATCTCGGAAACTATAAGAGATAATGCAATTTGGCAATCGGCAACGTAATTAGCAAGCCGAATATTACTTGGAATGTGAATTGGGGCGAAATCGCTAATTCATAAGACCATTTTACAATTCTGGCCCAAGTTAGAAGCAGAGCCAATATTGTCAGATGTCGATAGTCCATATCTCGGAAACTATAAGAGATAATGCAATTTGGCAATCGGCAACGTAATTAGCATGCCGAATATTACTTGGAATATGAATTGATACGAAATCGCTAATTTATAAGACCATTTTACAATTCTGGCCCAAGTTAGAAGCAGAGCCAATATTGTAAGATGTCGATAGTCCATATCTCGGAAATTATAAGAAATAATGCAATTTGGCAATCGGCAACGTAATTAGCATGCCGAATATTACTTGGAATGAAAATTGGAACGAAATCGCTAATTCGTAATACGATTTTACAATTCTGGCCCATGTTAGAAGCAGAGCCAATATTGCAAGATGTCCATAGTCCATATCTCGGAAACTATAAGAGATAATGAAATTTGGCAATCGGCAATGTAATTAGCATGCCGAATATTACTTGGAATGTGAATTTGAACGAAATCGCTAATTCATAAGACCGTTTTACAATTTTGGCCCAAGTTAGAAGCAGAGCCAATATTGTAAAATGTCGATAGTCCATATCTCGGAAACTATAAGAGATAATGCATTTTGGCTATAGGCAACGTAATTAGAATGCCGAATATTACTTGGAATGTGAATTGGAACCAAATTGCTAATTCATAAGACCATTTTACAATTCTGGCGCAAGTTAGAAGCAGAGCCAATATTGTAAGATGTCGATAGTCCATATCTCGGAAACTATAAGAGATAATGCAATTTGGCAATCGGCAACGTAATTAGCATGCCGAATATTACTTGGATTGTGAATTGGAGCGAAATCGCTATTTCATAAGACCATTTTACAATTTTGACCCCAGTTGGAAACAGACTCTATGGTGTAAAATTTCGATTGCCCATATCTCGGAAACTATAAGAGATAATGCAATTTGGCAATCGGCAACGTAATTAGCATGCCGAATACTACTTGGAATGTGAATTGGAACGAAATCGCTAATTCGTAAGCCCATTTTACAATTCTGGCCCCAGTTAGAAACATACTCTAAGATGTAAAATTTCGATTGCCCATATCTCGGAAACTATAAGAGATAATGCAATTTGGCAATCGGCAACGTAATTAGCAAGCCGAATATTACTTGGAATGTGAATTGGAGCGAAATCGCTAATTCATAAGACCATTTTACAATTTTGACCCCAGTTAGAAACAGACTCTAAGGTGTAAAATTTCGATTGCCCATATCTCGGAAACTATAAGAGATAATGCAATTTGGCAATCGGCAACGTAATTAGCAAGCCGAATATTACTTGGAATGTGAATTGGGGCGAAATCGCTAATTCATAAGACCATTTTACAATTCTGGCCCAAGTTAGAAGCAGAGCCAATATTGTAAGATGTTGATAGTCCATATCTCGGAAACTATAAGAGATAATGCAATTTGGCAATCGGCACCGTAATTAGCATGCCGAATATTACTAGGAATGTGAATTGGAGCAAAATCGCTAATTCATAAGACCATTTTACAATTTTGACCCCAGTTAGAAACAGACTCTAAGGTGTAAAATTTCGATTGCCCATATCTCCGAAACTATAAGAGATAATGCAATTTGGCAATCGGCAGCGTAATTAGCAAGCCGAATATTACTTGGAATGTGAATTGGGACCAAATCGCTAATTCATAAGTCCATTTTACAATTCTGGCGCAAGTTAGAAGCCGAGCCAATATTGTAAGACGTCGATAGTCCATATCTCAGAAACTATAAGAGATAATGCAATTTGGCAATCGGCAACGTAATTAGCATGCCGAATATTACTTGGAATGTGAATTGGAGCGAAATCGCTAATTCTTAAGACTATTTTACAATTTTGACCCCAGTTAGAAACAGACTCGAAGGTGTAAAATTTCGATTGCCGATATCTCGGAAACTATAAGAGATAATGCAATTTGGCAATCGGCAACGTAATTAGCATGCCGAATATTACTTGGAATGTGAATTGGAGCGAAATCGCTAATTCATAAGACCATTTTACAATTCTGGCCCAAGTTAGAAGCAGAGCCAATATTGTAAGATGTCGATAGTCCATATCTTGGAAACTATAAGAGATAATGCAATTTGGCAATCGGCAACGTAATTAGCATGCCGAATATTACTTGGAATGTGAATTGGAACGAAATCGCTAATTCGTAAGACCATTTTACAATTCTGGCCCAAGTTAGAAGCAGAGCCAATATTGTAAGATGTCGATAGTCCATATCTCGGAAACTATAAGTGATAATGCAATTTGGCAATCGGCAACGTAATTAGCATGCCGAATATTACTTGGAATGTGAATTGGAGCGAAATCGCTAATTCTTAAGACTATTTTACAATTTTGACCCCAGTTAGAAACAGACTCGAAGGTGTAAAATTTCGATTGCCGATATCTCGGAAACTATAAGAGATAATTCAATTTGGCAATCGGCAACGTAATTAGCAAGCCGAATATTACTTGGAATGTGAATTGGAGCGAAATCGCTAATTCATAAGTCCATTTTACAATTCTGGCCCAAGTTAGAAGCAGAGCCAATATTGCAAGATGTCGATAGTCCATATCTCGGAAACTATAAGAGATAATGCAATTTGGCAATCGGCAACGTAATTAGCATGCCGAATATTACTTGGAATGTGAATTGGAGCGAAATCGCTAATTCTTAAGACTATTTTACAATTTTGACCCCAGTTAGAAACAGACTCGAAGGTGTAAAATTTCGATTGCCGATATCTCGGAAACTATAAGAGATAATGCAATTTGGCAATCGGCAACGTAATTAGCATGCCGAATATTACTTGGATTGTGAATTGGAGCGAAATCGCTATTTCATAAGACCATTTTACAATTTTGACCCCAGTTGGAAACAGACTCTATGGTGTAAAATTTCGATTGCCCATATCTCGGAAACTATAAGAGATAATGCAATTTGGCAATCGGCAACGTAATTAGCATGCCGAATACTACTTGGAATGTGAATTGGAACGAAATCGCTAATTCGTAAGCCCATTTTACAATTCTGGCCCCAGTTAGAAACATACTCTAAGATGTAAAATTTCGATTGCCCATATCTCGGAAACTATAAGAGATAATGCAATTTGGCAATCGGCAACGTAATTAGCAAGCCGAATATTACTTGGAATGTGAATTGGAGCGAAATCGCTAATTCATAAGACCATTTTACAATTTTGACCCCAGTTAGAAACAGACTCTAAGGTGTAAAATTTCGATTGCCCATATCTCGGAAACTATAAGAGATAATGCAATTTGGCAATCGGCAACGTAATTAGCAAGCCGAATATTACTTGGAATGTGAATTGGGGCGAAATCGCTAATTCATAAGACCATTTTACAATTCTGGCCCAAGTTAGAAGCAGAGCCAATATTGTAAGATGTTGATAGTCCATATCTCGGAAACTATAAGAGATAATGCAATTTGGCAATCGGCAACGTAATTAGCATGCCGAATATTACTTGGAATGTGAATTGGAGCGAAATCGCTAATTCATAAGACCATTTTACAATTTTGACCCCAGTTAGAAACAGACTCTAAGGTGTAAAATTTCGATTGCCCATATCTCCGAAACTATAAGAGATAATGCAATTTGGCAATCGGCAGCGTAATTAGCAAGCCGAATATTACTTGGAATGTGAATTGGGACCAAATCGCTAATTCATAAGTCCATTTTACAATTCTGGCGCAAGTTAGAAGCAGAGCCAATATTGTAAGACGTCGATAGTCCATATCTCAGAAACTATAAGAGATAATGCAATTTGGCAATCGGCAACGTAATTAGCATGCCGAATATTACTTGGAATGTGAATTGGAGCGAAATCGCTAATTCTTAAGACTATTTTACAATTTTGACCCCAGTTAGAAACAGACTCGAAGGTGTAAAATTTCGATTGCCGATATCTCGGAAACTATAAGAGATAATGCAATTTGGCAATCGGCAACGTAATTAGCATGCCGAATATTACTTGGAATGTGAATTGGAGCGAAATCGCAAATTCATAAGACCATTTTACAATTCTGGCCCAAGTTAGAATCAGAGCCAATATTGTAAGATGTCGATAGTCCATATCTCGGAAACTATAAGAGATAATGCAATTTGGCAATCGGCAACGTAATTAGCATGCCGAATATTACTTGGAATGTGAATTGGAGCGAAATCGCTAATTCTTAAGACCATTTTACAATTCTGACCCCAGTTAGAAACAGACTCTAAGGTGTAAAATTTCGATTGCCCATATCTCGGAAACTATAAGAGATAATAAAATTTGGCAATCGGCAACGTAATTAGCAAGCCGAATATTACTTGGAATGTGAATTGGAGCGAAATCGCTAATTCATAAGTCCATTTTACAATTCTGGCCCAAGTTAGAAGCAGAGCCAATATTGCAAGATGTCGATAGTCCATATCTCGAAAACTATAAGAGATAATGCAATTTGGCAATCGGCAACGTAATTAGCATGCCGAATATTACTTGGAATGTGAATTGGAGCGAAATCGCTAATTTATAAGACCATTTTACAATTTTGACCCCAGTTAGAAACAGACTCTAAGGTGTAAAATTTCGATTGCCCATATCTCGGAAACTATAAGAGATAATGCAATTTGGCAATCTGCAACGTAATTATCAAGCCGAATATTACTTGGAATGTGAATTGGAGCGAAATCGCTAATTCATAAGACCATTTTACAATTTTGACCCCAGTTAGAAACAGACTCTAAGGTGTAAAATTTCGATTGCCCATATCTCGGAAACTATAAGAGATAATGCAATTTGGCAATCGGCAACGTAATTAGCAAGCCGAATATTACTTGGAATGTGAATTGGAGCGAAATCGCTAATTCATAAGACCATTTTACAATTCTGGCCCAAGTTAGAAGCAGAGCCAATATTGTAAGATGTTGATAGTCCATATCTTGGAAACTATAAGAGATAATGCAATTTGGCAATCGGCAACGTAATTAGCATGCCGAATATTACTTGGAATGTGAATTGGAGCGAAATCGCTAATTCATAAGACCATTTTACAATTTTGACCCCAGTTAGAAACAGACTCTAAGGTGTAAAATTTCGATTGCCCATATCTCGGAAACTATAAGAGATAATGCAATTTGGCAATCGGCAACGTAATTAGCATGCCGAATATTACTTGGAATGTGAATTGGAGCGAAATCGCAAATTCATAAGACCATTTTACAATTATGGCCCAAGTTAGAATCAGAGCCAATATTGTAAGATGTCGATAGTCCATATCTCGGAAACTATAAGAGATAATGCAATTTGGCAATCGGCAACGTAATTAGCATGCCGAATATTACTTGGAATGTGAATTGGAACGAAATCGCTAATTCGTAAGACCATTTTACAATTTTGACCCCAGTTAGAAACAGACTCTAAGGTGTAAAATTTCGATTGCCCATATCTCGGAAACTATAAGAGATAATGCAATTTGGCAATCGGCAACGTAATTAGCAAGCCGAATATTACTTGGAATGTGAATTGGGGCGAAATCGCTAATTCATAAGACCATTTTACAATTCTGGCCCAAGTTAGAAGCAGAGCCAATATTGTCAGATGTCGATAGTCCATATCTCGGAAACTATAAGAGATAATGCAATTTGGCAATCGGCAACGTAATTAGCATGCCGAATATTACTTGGAATATGAATTGATACGAAATCGCTAATTTATAAGACCATTTTACAATTCTGGCCCAAGTTAGAAGCAGAGCCAATATTGTAAGATGTCGATAGTCCATATCTCGGAAATTATAAGAAATAATGCAATTTGGCAATCGGCAACGTAATTAGCATGCCGAATATTACTTGGAATGAAAATTGGAACGAAATCGCTAATTCGTAATACGATTTTACAATTCTGGCCCATGTTAGAAGCAGAGCCAATATTGCAAGATGTCCATAGTCCATATCTCGGAAACTATAAGAGATAATGAAATTTGGCAATCGGCAATGTAATTAGCATGCCGAATATTACTTGGAATGTGAATTTGAACGAAATCGCTAATTCATAAGACCGTTTTACAATTTTGGCCCAAGTTAGAAGCAGAGCCAATATTGTAAAATGTCGATAGTCCATATCTCGGAAACTATAAGAGATAATGCATTTTGGCTATAGGCAACGTAATTAGAATGCCGAATATTACTTGGAATGTGAATTGGAACCAAATTGCTAATTCATAAGACCATTTTACAATTCTGGCGCAAGTTAGAAGCAGAGCCAATATTGTAAGATGTCGATAGTCCATATCTCGGAAACTATAAGAGATAATGCAATTTGGCAATCGGCAACGTAATTAGCATGCCGAATATTACTTGGATTGTGAATTGGAGCGAAATCGCTATTTCATAAGACCATTTTACAATTTTGACCCCAGTTGGAAACAGACTCTATGGTGTAAAATTTCGATTGCCCATATCTCGGAAACTATAAGAGATAATGCAATTTGGCAATCGGCAACGTAATTAGCATGCCGAATACTACTTGGAATGTGAATTGGAACGAAATCGCTAATTCGTAAGCCCATTTTACAATTCTGGCCCCAGTTAGAAACATACTCTAAGATGTAAAATTTCGATTGCCCATATCTCGGAAACTATAAGAGATAATGCAATTTGGCAATCGGCAACGTAATTAGCAAGCCGAATATTACTTGGAATGTGAATTGGAGCGAAATCGCTAATTCATAAGACCATTTTACAATTTTGACCCCAGTTAGAAACAGACTCTAAGGTGTAAAATTTCGATTGCCCATATCTCGGAAACTATAAGAGATAATGCAATTTGGCAATCGGCAACGTAATTAGCAAGCCGAATATTACTTGGAATGTGAATTGGGGCGAAATCGCTAATTCATAAGACCATTTTACAATTCTGGCCTAAGTTAGAAGCAGAGCCAATATTGTAAGATGTTGATAGTCCATATCTCGGAAACTATAAGAGATAATGCAATTTGGCAATCGGCAACGTAATTAGCATGCCGAATATTACTTGGAATGTGAATTGGAGCAAAATCGCTAATTCATAAGACCATTTTACAATTTTGACCCCAGTTAGAAACAGACTCTAAGGTGTAAAATTTCGATTGCCCATATCTCCGAAACTATAAGAGATAATGCAATTTGGCAATCGGCAGCGTAATTAGCAAGCCGAATATTACTTGGAATGTGAATTGGGACCAAATCGCTAATTCATAAGTCCATTTTACAATTCTGGCGCAAGTTAGAAGCCGAGCCAATATTGTAAGACGTCGATAGTCCATATCTCAGAAACTATAAGAGATAATGCAATTTGGCAATCGGCAACGTAATTAGCATGCCGAATATTACTTGGAATGTGAATTGGAGCGAAATCGCTAATTCTTAAGACTATTTTACAATTTTGACCCCAGTTAGAAACAGACTCGAAGGTGTAAAATTTCGATTGCCGATATCTCGGAAACTATAAGAGATAATGCAATTTGGCAATCGGCAACGTAATTAGCATGCCGAATATTACTTGGAATGTGAATTGGAGCGAAATCGCAAATTCATAAGACCATTTTACAATTCTGGCCCAAGTTAGAATCAGAGCCAATATTGTAAGATGTCGATAGTCCATATCTCGGAAACTATAAGAGATAATGCAATTTGGCAATCGGCAACGTAATTAGCATGCCGAATATTACTTGGAATGTGAATTGGAACGAAATCGCTAATTCGTAAGACCATTTTACAATTCTGGCCCAAGTTAGAAGCAGAGCCAATATTGTAAGATGTCGATAGTCCATATCTCGGAAACTATAAGAGATAATGCAATTTGGCAATCGGCAACGTAATTAGCATGCCGAATATTACTTGGAATGTGAATTGGAGCGAAATCGCTAATTCTTAAGACTATTTTACAATTTTGACCCCAGTTAGAAACAGACTCGAAGGTGTAAAATTTCGATTGCCGATATCTCGGAAACTATAAGAGATAATTCAATTTGGCAATCGGCAACGTAATTAGCAAGCCGAATATTACTTGGAATGTGAATTGGAGCGAAATCGCTAATTCATAAGTCCATTTTACAATTCTGGCCCAAGTTAGAAGCAGAGCCAATATTGCAAGATGTCGATAGTCCATATCTCGGAAACTATAAGAGATAATGCAATTTGGCAATCGGCAACGTAATTAGCATGCCGAATATTACTTGGAATGTGAATTGGAGCGAAATCGCTAATTCTTAAGACTATTTTACAATTTTGACCCCAGTTAGAAACAGACTCGAAGGTGTAAAATTTCGATTGCCGATATCTCGGAAACTATAAGAGATAATGCAATTTGGCAATCGGCAACGTAATTAGCATGCCGAATATTACTTGGATTGTGAATTGGAGCGAAATCGCTATTTCATAAGACCATTTTACAATTTTGACCCCAGTTGGAAACAGACTCTATGGTGTAAAATTTCGATTGCCCATATCTCGGAAACTATAAGAGATAATGCAATTTGGCAATCGGCAACGTAATTAGCATGCCGAATACTACTTGGAATGTGAATTGGAACGAAATCGCTAATTCGTAAGCCCATTTTACAATTCTGGCCCCAGTTAGAAACATACTCTAAGATGTAAAATTTCGATTGCCCATATCTCGGAAACTATAAGAGATAATGCAATTTGGCAATCGGCAACGTAATTAGCAAGCCGAATATTACTTGGAATGTGAATTGGAGCGAAATCGCTAATTCATAAGACCATTTTACAATTTTGACCCCAGTTAGAAACAGACTCTAAGGTGTAAAATTTCGATTGCCCATATCTCGGAAACTATAAGAGATAATGCAATTTGGCAATCGGCAACGTAATTAGCAAGCCGAATATTACTTGGAATGTGAATTGGGGCGAAATCGCTAATTCATAAGACCATTTTACAATTCTGGCCCAAGTTAGAAGCAGAGCCAATATTGTAAGATGTTGATAGTCCATATCTCGGAAACTATAAGAGATAATGCAATTTGGCAATCGGCAACGTAATTAGCATGCCGAATATTACTTGGAATGTGAATTGGAGCGAAATCGCTAATTCATAAGACCATTTTACAATTTTGACCCCAGTTAGAAACAGACTCTAAGGTGTAAAATTTCGATTGCCCATATCTCCGAAACTATAAGAGATAATGCAATTTGGCAATCGGCAGCGTAATTAGCAAGCCGAATATTACTTGGAATGTGAATTGGGACCAAATCGCTAATTCATAAGTCCATTTTACAATTCTGGCGCAAGTTAGAAGCAGAGCCAATATTGTAAGACGTCGATAGTCCATATCTCAGAAACTATAAGAGATAATGCAATTTGGCAATCGGCAACGTAATTAGCATGCCGAATATTACTTGGAATGTGAATTGGAGCGAAATCGCTAATTCTTAAGACTATTTTACAATTTTGACCCCAGTTAGAAACAGACTCGAAGGTGTAAAATTTCGATTGCCGATATCTCGGAAACTATAAGAGATAATGCAATTTGGCAATCGGCAACGTAATTAGCATGCCGAATATTACTTGGAATGTGAATTGGAGCGAAATCGCAAATTCATAAGACCATTTTACAATTCTGGCCCAAGTTAGAATCAGAGCCAATATTGTAAGATGTCGATAGTCCATATCTCGGAAACTATAAGAGATAATGCAATTTGGCAATCGGCAACGTAATTAGCATGCCGAATATTACTTGGAATGTGAATTGGAACGAAATCGCTAATTCGTAAGACCATTTTACAATTCTGGCCCAAGTTAGAAGCAGAGCCAATATTGTAAGATGTCGATAGTCCATATCTCGGAAACTATAAGAGATAATGCAATTTGGCAATCGGCAACGTAATTAGCATGCCGAATATTACTTGGAATGTGAATTGGAGCGAAATCGCTAATTCTTAAGACTATTTTACAATTTTGACCCCAGTTAGAAACAGACTCGAAGGTGTAAAATTTCGATTGCCGATATCTCGGAAACTATAAGAGATAATGCAATTTGGCAATCGGCAACGTAATTAGCAAGCCGAATATTACTTGGAATGTGAATTGGAGCGAAATCGCTAATTCATAAGTCCATTTTACAATTCTGGCCCAAGTTAGAAGCAGAGCCAATATTGCAAGATGTCGATAGTCCATATCTCGGAAACTATAAGAGATAATGCAATTTGGCAATCGGCAACGTAATTAGCATGCCGAATATTACTTGGAATGTGAATTGGAGCGAAATCGCTAATTCTTAAGACTATTTTACAATTTTGACCCCAGTTAGAAACAGACTCGAAGGTGTAAAATTTCGATTGCCGATATCTCGGAAACTATAAGAGATAATGCAATTTGGCAATCGGCAACGTAATTAGCATGCCGAATATTACTTGGAATGTGAATTGGAGCGAAATCGCAAATTCATAAGACCATTTTACAATTCTGGCCCAAGTTAGAATCAGAGCCAATATTGTAAGATGTCGATAGTCCATATCTCGGAAACTATAAGAGATAATGCAATTTGGCAATCGGCAACGTAATTAGCATGCCGAATATTACTTGGAATGTGAATTGGAGCGAAATCGCTAATTCTTAAGACCATTTTACAATTCTGACCCCAGTTAGAAACAGACTCTAAGGTGTAAAATTTCGATTGCCCATATCTCGGAAACTATAAGAGATAATAAAATTTGGCAATCGGCAACGTAATTAGCAAGCCGAATATTACTTGGAATGTGAATTGGAGCGAAATCGCTAATTCATAAGTCCATTTTACAATTCTGGCCCAAGTTAGAAGCAGAGCCAATATTGCAAGATGTCGATAGTCCATATCTCGAAAACTATAAGAGATAATGCAATTTGGCAATCGGCAACGTAATTAGCATGCCGAATATTACTTGGAATGTGAATTGGAGCGAAATCGCTAATTTATAAGACCATTTTACAATTTTGACCCCAGTTAGAAACAGACTCTAAGGTGTAAAATTTCGATTGCCCATATCTCGGAAACTATAAGAGATAATGCAATTTGGCAATCTGCAACGTAATTAGCAAGCCGAATATTACTTGGAATGTGAATTGGAGCGAAATCGCTAATTCATAAGACCATTTTACAATTTTGACCCCAGTTAGAAACAGACTCTAAGGTGTAAAATTTCGATTGCCCATATCTCGGAAACTATAAGAGATAATGCAATTTGGCAATCGGCAACGTAATTAGCAAGCCGAATATTACTTGGAATGTGAATAGGAGCGAAATCGCTAATTCATAAGACCATTTTACAATTCTGGCCCAAGTTAGAAGCAGAGCCAATATTGTAAGATGTTGATAGTCCATATCTTGGAAACTATAAGAGATAATGCAATTTGGCAATCGGCAACGTAATTAGCATGCCGAATATTACTTGGAATGTGAATTGGAGCGAAATCGCTAATTCATAAGACCATTTTACAATTTTGACCCCAGTTAGAAACAGACTCTAAGGTGTAAAATTTCGATTGCCCATATCTCGGAAACTATAAGAGATAATGCAATTTGGCAATCGGCAACGTAATTAGCATGCCGAATATTACTTGGAATGTGAATTGGAGCGAAATCGCAAATTCATAAGACCATTTTACAATTATGGCCCAAGTTAGAATCAGAGCCAATATTGTAAGATGTCGATAGTCCATATCTCGGAAACTATAAGAGATAATGCAATTTGGCAATCGGCAACGTAATTAGCATGCCGAATATTACTTGGAATGTGAATTGGAACGAAATCGCTAATTCGTAAGACCATTTTACAATTTTGACCCCAGTTAGAAACAGACTCTAAGGTGTAAAATTTCGATTGCCCATATCTCGGAAACTATAAGAGATAATGCAATTTGGCAATCGGCAACGTAATTAGCAAGCCGAATATTACTTGGAATGTGAATTGGGGCGAAATCGCTAATTCATAAGACCATTTTACAATTCTGGCCCAAGTTAGAAGCAGAGCCAATATTGTCAGATGTCGATAGTCCATATCTCGGAAACTATAAGAGATAATGCAATTTGGCAATCGGCAACGTAATTAGCATGCCGAATATTACTTGGAATATGAATTGATACGAAATCGCTAATTTATAAGACCATTTTACAATTCTGGCCCAAGTTAGAAGCAGAGCCAATATTGTAAGATGTCGATAGTCCATATCTCGGAAATTATAAGAAATAATGCAATTTGGCAATCGGCAACGTAATTAGCATGCCGAATATTACTTGGAATGAAAATTGGAACGAAATCGCTAATTCGTAATACGATTTTACAATTCTGGCCCAAGTTAGAAGCAGAGCCAATATTGCAAGATGTCCATAGTCCATATCTCGGAAACTATAAGAGATAATGAAATTTGGCAATCGGCAATGTAATTAGCATGCCGAATATTACTTGGAATGTGAATTTGAACGAAATCGCTAATTCATAAGACCGTTTTACAATTTTGGCCCAAGTTAGAAGCAGAGCCAATATTGTAAAATGTCGATAGTCCATATCTCGGAAACTATAAGAGATAATGCATTTTGGCTATAGGCAACGTAATTAGAATGCCGAATATTACTTGGAATGTGAATTGGAACCAAATTGCTAATTCATAAGACCATTTTACAATTCTGGCGCAAGTTAGAAGCAGAGCCAATATTGTAAGATGTCGATAGTCTATATCTCGGAAACTATAAGAGATAATGCAATTTGGCAATCGGCAACGTAATTAGCATGCCGAATATTACTTGGATTGTGAATTGGAGCGAAATCGCTATTTCATAAGACCATTTTACAATTTTGACCCCAGTTGGAAACAGACTCTATGGTGTAAAATTTCGATTGCCCATATCTCGGAAACTATAAGAGATAATGCAATTTGGCAATCGGCAACGTAATTAGCATGCCGAATACTACTTGGAATGTGAATTGGAACGAAATCGCTAATTCGTAAGCCCATTTTACAATTCTGGCCCAGTTAGAAACATACTCTAAGATGTAAAATTTCGATTGCCCATATCTCGGAAACTATAAGAGATAATGCAATTTGGCAATCGGCAACGTAATTAGCAAGCCGAATATTACTTGGAATGTGAATTGGAGCGAAATCGCTAATTCATAAGACCATTTTACAATTTTGACCCCAGTTAGAAACAGACTCTAAGGTGTAAAATTTCGATTGCCCATATCTCGGAAACTATAAGAGATAATGCAATTTGGCAATCGGCAACGTAATTAGCAAGCCGAATATTACTTGGAATGTGAATTGGGGCGAAATCGCTAATTCATAAGACCATTTTACAATTCTGGCCCAAGTTAGAAGCAGAGCCAATATTGTAAGATGTTGATAGTCCATATCTCGGAAACTATAAGAGATAATGCAATTTGGCAATCGGCAACGTAATTAGCATGCCGAATATTACTTGGAATGTGAATTGGAGCGAAATCGCTAATTCATAAGACCATTTTACAATTTTGACCCCAGTTAGAAACAGAATCTAAGGTGTAAAATTTCGATTGCCCATATCTCCGAAACTATAAGAGATAATGCAATTTGGCAATCGGCAGCGTAATTAGCAAGCCGAATATTACTTGGAATGTGAATTGGGACCAAATCGCTAATTCATAAGTCCATTTTACAATTCTGGCGCAAGTTAGAAGCCGAGCCAATATTGTAAGACGTCGATAGTCCATATCTCAGAAACTATAAGAGATAATGCAATTTGGCAATCGGCAACGCAATTAGCATGCCGAATATTACTTGGAATGTGAATTGGAGCGAAATCGCTAATTCTTAAGACTATTTTACAATTTTGACCCCAGTTAGAAACAGACTCGAAGGTGTAAAATTTCGATTGCCGATATCTCGGAAACTATAAGAGATAATGCAATTTGGCAATCGGCAACGTAATTAGCATGCCGAATATTACTTGGAATGTGAATTGGAGCGAAATCGCAAATTCATAAGACCATTTTACAATTCTGGCCCAAGTTAGAATCAGAGCCAATATTGTAAGATGTCGATAGTCCATATCTCGGAAACTATAAGAGATAATGCAATTTGGCAATCGGCAACGTAATTAGCATGCCGAATATTACTTGGAATGTGAATTGGAACGAAATCGCTAATTCGTAAGACCATTTTACAATTCTGGCCCAAGTTAGAAGCAGAGCCAATATTGTAAGATGTCGATAGTCCATATCTCGGAAACTATAAGAGATAATGCAATTTGGCAATCGGCAACGTAATTAGCATGCCGAATATTACTTGGAATGTGAATTGGAGCGAAATCGCTAATTCTTAAGACTATTTTACAATTTTGACCCCAGTTAGAAACAGACTCGAAGGTGTAAAATTTCGATTGCCGATATCTCGGAAACTATAAGAGATAATGCAATTTGGCAATCGGCAACGTAATTAGCAAGCCGAATATTACTTGGAATGTGAATTGGAGCGAAATCGCTAATTCATAAGTCCATTTTACAATTCTGGCCCAAGTTAGAAGCAGAGCCAATATTGCAAGATGTCGATAGTCCATATCTCGGAAACTATAAGAGATAATGCAATTTGGCAATCGGCAACGTAATTAGCATGCCGAATATTACTTGGAATGTGAATTGGAGCGAAATCGCTAATTCTTAAGACTATTTTACAATTTTGACCCCAGTTAGAAACAGACTCGAAGGTGTAAAATTTCGATTGCCGATATCTCGGAAACTATAAGAGATAATGCAATTTGGCAATCGGCAACGTAATTAGCATGCCGAATATTACTTGGAATGTGAATTGGAGCGAAATCGCAAATTCATAAGACCATTTTACAATTCTGGCCCAAGTTAGAATCAGAGCCAATATTGTAAGATGTCGATAGTCCATATCTCGGAAACTATAAGAGATAATGCAATTTGGCAATCGGCAACGTAATTAGCATGCCGAATATTACTTGGAATGTGAATTGGAGCGAAATCGCTAATTCTTAAGACCATTTTACAATTCTGACCCCAGTTAGAAACAGACTCTAAGGTGTAAAATTTCGATTGCCCATATCTCGGAAACTATAAGAGATAATAAAATTTGGCAATCGGCAACGTAATTAGCAAGCCGAATATTACTTGGAATGTGAATTGGAGCGAAATCGCTAATTCATAAGTCCATTTTAAAATTCTGGCCCAAGTTAGAAGCAGAGCCAATATTGCAAGATGTCGATAGTCCATATCTCGAAAACTATAAGAGATAATGCAATTTGGCAATCGGCAACGTAATTAGCATGCCGAATATTACTTGGAATGTGAATTGGAGCGAAATCGCTAATTTATAAGACCATTTTACAATTTTGACCCCAGTTAGAAACAGACTCTAAGGTGTAAAATTTCGATTGCCCATATCTCGGAAACTATAAGAGATAATGCAATTTGGCAATCTGCAACGTAATTAGCAAACCGAATATTACTTGGAATGTGAATTGGAGCGAAATCGCTAATTCATAAGACCATTTTACAATTTTGACCCCAGTTAGAAACAGACTCTAAGGTGTAAAATTTCGATTGCCCATATCTCGGAAACTATAAGAGATAATGCAATTTGGCAATCGGCAACGTAATTAGCAAGCCGAATATTACTTGGAATGTGAATTGGAGCGAAATCGCTAATTCATAAGACCATTTTACAATTCTGGCCCAAGTTAGAAGCAGAGCCAATATTGTAAGATGTTGATAGTCCATATCTTGGAAACTATAAGAGATAATGCAATTTGGCAATCGGCAACGTAATTAGCATGCCGAATATTACTTGGAATGTGAATTGGAGCGAAATCGCTAATTCATAAGACCATTTTACAATTTTGACCCCAGTTAGAAACAGACTCTAAGGTGTAAAATTTCGATTGCCCATATCTCGGAAACTATAAGAGATAATGCAATTTGGCAATCGGCAACGTAATTAGCATGCCGAATATTACTTGGAATGTGAATTGGAGCGAAATCGCAAATTCATAAGACCATTTTACAATTATGGCCCAAGTTAGAATCAGAGCCAATATTGTAAGATGTCGATAGTCCATATCTCGGAAACTATAAGAGATAATGCAATTTGGCAATCGGCAACGTAATTAGCATGCCGAATATTACTTGGAATGTGAATTGGAACGAAATCGCTAATTCGTAAGACCATTTTACAATTTTGACCCCAGTTAGAAACAGACTCTAAGGTGTAAAATTTCGATTGCCCATATCTCGGAAACTATAAGAGATAATGCAATTTGGCAATCGGCAACGTAATTAGCAAGCCGAATATTACTTGGAATGTGAATTGGGGCGAAATCGCTAATTCATAAGACCATTTTACAATTCTGGCCCAAGTTAGAAGCAGAGCCAATATTGTAAGATGTTGATAGTCCATATCTCGGAAACTATAAGAGATAATGCAATTTGGCAATCGGCAACGTAATTAGCATGCCGAATATTACTTGGAATGTGAATTGGAGCGAAATCGCTAATTCATAAGACCATTTTACAATTTTGACCCCAGTTAGAAACAGACTCTAAGGTGTAAAATTTCGATTGCCCATATCTCCGAAACTATAAGAGATAATGCAATTTGGCAATCGGCAGCGTAATTAGCAAGCCGAATATTACTTGGAATGTGAATTGGGACCAAATCGCTAATTCATAAGTCCATTTTACAATTCTGGCGCAAGTTAGAAGCAGAGCCAATATTGTAAGACGTCGATAGTCCATATCTCAGAAACTATAAGAGATAATGCAATTTGGCAATCGGCAACGTTATTAGCATGCCGAATATTACTTGGAATGTGAATTGGAGCGAAATCGCTAATTCTTAAGACTATTTTACAATTTTGACCCCAGTTAGAAACAGACTCGAAGGTGTAAAATTTCGATTGCCGATATCTCGGAAACTATAAGAGATAATGCAATTTGGCAATCGGCAACGT
Source organism: Rhynchophorus ferrugineus (assembly GCF_030347505.1). Classification (NCBI taxonomy): domain Eukaryota; kingdom Metazoa; phylum Arthropoda; class Insecta; order Coleoptera; family Curculionidae; genus Rhynchophorus; species Rhynchophorus ferrugineus. The sequence continues at coordinate 65,547,676 of NW_027472580.1, read as the reverse complement.
AATTAGCATGCCGAATATTACTTGGAATGTGAATTGGAGCGAAATCGCAAATTCATAAGACCATTTTACAATTCTGGCCCAAGTTAGAATCAGAGCCAATATTGTAAGATGTCGATAGTCCATATCTCGGAAACTATAAGAGATAATGCAATTTGGCAATCGGCAACGTAATTAGCATGCCGAATATTACTTGGAATGTGAATTGGAACGAAATCGCTAATTCGTAAGACCATTTTACAATTCTGGCCCAAGTTAGAAGCAGAGCCAATATTGTAAGATGTCGATAGTCCATATCTCGGAAACTATAAGAGATAATGCAATTTGGCAATCGGCAACGTAATTAGCATGCCGAATATTACTTGGAATGTGAATTGGAGCGAAATCGCTAATTCTTAAGACTATTTTACAATTTTGACCCCAGTTAGAAACAGACTCGAAGGTGTAAAATTTCGATTGCCGATATCTCGGAAACTATAAGAGATAATGCAATTTGGCAATCGGCAACGTAATTAGCAAGCCGAATATTACTTGGAATGTGAATTGGAGCGAAATCGCTAATTCATAAGTCCATTTTACAATTCTGGCCCAAGTTAGAAGCAGAGCCAATATTGCAAGATGTCGATAGTCCATATCTCGGAAACTATAAGAGATAATGCAATTTGGCAATCGGCAACGTAATTAGCATGCCGAATATTACTTGGAATGTGAATTGGAGCGAAATCGCTAATTCTTAAGACTATTTTACAATTTTGACCCCAGTTAGAAACAGACTCGAAGGTGTAAAATTTCGATTGCCGATATCTCGGAAACTATAAGAGATAATGCAATTTGGCAATCGGCAACGTAATTAGCATGCCGAATATTACTTGGAATGTGAATTGGAGCGAAATCGCAAAATCATAAGACCATTTTACAATTCTGGCCCAAGTTAGAATCAGAGCCAATATTGTAAGATGTCGATAGTCCATATCTCGGAAACTATAAGAGATAATGCAATTTGGCAATCGGCAACGTAATTAGCATGCCGAATATTACTTGGAATGTGAATTGGAGCGAAATCGCTAATTCTTAAGACCATTTTACAATTCTGACCCCAGTTAGAAACAGACTCTAAGGTGTAAAATTTCGATTGCCCATATCTCGGAAACTATAAGAGATAATAAAATTTGGCAATCGGCAACGTAATTAGCAAGCCGAATATTACTTGGAATGTGAATTGGAGCGAAATCGCTAATTCATAAGTCCATTTTACAATTCTGGCCCAAGTTAGAAGCAGAGCCAATATTGCAAGATGTCGATAGTCCATATCTCGAAAACTATAAGAGATAATGCAATTTGGCAATCGGCAACGTAATTAGCATGCCGAATATTACTTGGAATGTGAATTGGAGCGAAATCGCTAATTTATAAGACCATTTTACAATTTTGACCCCAGTTAGAAACAGACTCTAAGGTGTAAAATTTCGATTGCCCATATCTCGGAAACTATAAGAGATAATGCAATTTGGCAATCTGCAACGTAATTAGCAAGCCGAATATTACTTGGAATGTGAATTGGAGCGAAATCGCTAATTCATAAGACCATTTTACAATTTTGACCCCAGTTAGAAACAGACTCTAAGGTGTAAAATTTCGATTGCCCATATCTCGGAAACTATAAGAGATAATGCAATTTGGCAATCGGCAACGTAATTAGCAAGCCGAATATTACTTGGAATGTGAATTGGAGCGAAATCGCTAATTCATAAGACCATTTTACAATTCTGGCCCAAGTTAGAAGCAGAGCCAATATTGTAAGATGTTGATAGTCCATATCTTGGAAACTATAAGAGATAATGCAATTTGGCAATCGGCAACGTAATTAGCATGCCGAATATTACTTGGAATGTGAATTGGAGCGAAATCGCTAATTCATAAGACCATTTTACAATTTTGACCCCAGTTAGAAACAGACTCTAAGGTGTAAAATTTCGATTGCCCATATCTCGGAAACTATAAGAGATAATGCAATTTGGCAATCGGCAACGTAATTAGCATGCCGAATATTACTTGGAATGTGAATTGGAGCGAAATCGCAAATTCATAAGACCATTTTACAATTATGGCCCAAGTTAGAATCAGAGCCAATATTGTAAGATGTCGATAGTCCATATCTCGGAAACTATAAGAGATAATGCAATTTGGCAATCGGCAACGTAATTAGCATGCCGAATATTACTTGGAATGTGAATTGGAACGAAATCGCTAATTCGTAAGACCATTTTACAATTCTGGCCCAAGTTAGAAGCAGAGCCAATATTGTAAGATGTCGATAGTCCATATCTCGGAAACTATAAGAGATAATGCAATTTGGCAATCGGCAACGTAATTAGCATGCCGAATATTACTTGGAATGTGAATTGGAGCGAAATCGCTAATTCTTAAGACTATTTTACAATTTTGACCCCAGTTAGAAACAGACTCGAAGGTGTAAAATTTCGATTGCCGATATCTCGGAAACTATAAGAGATAATGCTATTTGGCAATCGGCAACGTAATTAGCATGCCGAATATTACTTGGAATGTGAATTGGAGCGAAATCGCAAATTCATAAGACCATTTTACAATTCTGGCCCAAGTTAGAAGCAGAGCCAATATTGCAAGATGTCGATAGTCCATATCTCGAAAACTATAAGAGATAATGCAATTTGGCAATCGGCAATGTAATTAGCATGCCGAATATTACTTGGAATGTGAATTGGAGCGAAATCGCTAATTTATAAGACCATTTTACAATTTTGATCCCAGTTAGAAACAGACTCTAAGGTGTAAAATTTCGATTGCCCATATCTCGGAAACTATAAGAGATAATGCAATTTGGCAATCGGCAACGTAATTAGCAAGCCGAATATTACTTGGAATGTGAATTGGAGCGAAATCGCTAATTCATAAGTCCATTTTACAATTCTGGCCCAAGTTAGAAGCAGAGCCAATATTGCAAGATGTCGATAGTCCATATCTCGAAAACTATAAGAGATAATGCAATTTGGCAATAGGCAATGTAATTAGCATGCCGAGTATTACTTGGAATGTGAATTGGAGCGAAATCGCTAATTTATAAGACCATTTTACAATTTTGATCCCAGTTAGAAACAGACTCTAAGGTGTAAAATTTCGATTGCCCATATCTCGGAAACTATAAGAGATAATGCAATTTGGCAATCGGCAACGTAATTAGCATGCCGAATATTATTTGGAATCTGAATTGGACCGAAGTCGCTAATTCATAAGACCATTTTACAATTTTTACCCCAGTTAGAAACAGACTCTAAGGTGTAAAATTTCGATTGCCCATATCTCCGAAACTATAAGAGATAATGCAATTTGGCAATCGGCAACGTAATTAGCATGCTGAATATTACTTGGAATGTGAATTGGAACGAAATCGCTAATTCATAAGACCGTTTTGCAATTTTGACCCCAGTTAGAAACAGACTCTAAGGTGTAAAATTTCGATTGACCGTATCTCGGAAACTGTAAGAGATAATGCTATTTGGCAATCGGCAACGTAATTAGCATGCTGAATATTTCTTGGAATGTGAATTGGAACGAAATCGCTAATTCATAAGACCATTTTACAATTTTGACCCCAGTTAGAAACAGACTCTAAGGTGTAAAATTTCGATTGACCGTATCTCGGAAACTGTAAGAGATAATGCTATTTGGCAATCGGCAACGTAATTAGCATGCTGAATATTACTTGGAATGTGAATTGGAACGAAATCGCTAATTCATAAGACCATTTTACAATTTTGGCCCAAGTTAGAAGCAGAGCCAATATTGTAAGATGTCGATAGTCCATATCTCGGAAACTATAAGAGATAATGCAATTTGGCAATCGGCAATGTAATTAGCATGCCGAATATTACTTGGAATGTGAATTGGAGCGAAATCGCTAATTCATAAGACCATTATACAATTTTGACCCCAGTTAGAAACAGACTCTAAGGTGTAAAATTTCGATTGCCCATATCTCGGAAACTATAAGAGATAATGCAATTTGGCAATTGGCAACGCAATTAGCAAGCCGAATATTACTTGGAATGTGAATTGGAGCGAAATCGCTAATTCATAAGACCATTTTACAATTCTGGCCCAAGTTAGAAGCAGAGCCAATATTGTAAGATGTTGATAGTCCATATCTCGGAAACTATAAGAGATAATGCAATTTGGCAATCGGCAACGTAATTAGCATGCCGAATATTACTTGGAATGTGAATTGGAGCGAAATCGCTAATTCATAAGACCATTTTACAATTTTGACCCCAGTTAGAAACAGACTCTAAGGTGTAAAATTTCGATTGCCCATATCTCCGAAACTATAAGTGATAATGCAATTTGGCAATCGGCAACGTAATTAGCAAGCCGAATATTACTTGGAATGTGAATTGGGACCAAATCGCTAATTCATAAGACCATTTTACAATTCTGGCCCAAGTTATAAGAAGAGCCAATATTGTAAAACGTCGATAGTCCATATCTCGGAAACTATAAGAGATAATGCAATTTGGCAATCGGCAACGTAATTAGCATGCCCAATATTACTTGGAATGTGAATTGGAGCGAAATCGCTAATTCTTAAGACTATTTTACAATTTTGACCCCAGTTAGAAACAGACTCGAAGGTGTAAAATTTCGATTGCCGATATCTCGGAAACTATAAGAGATAATGCAATTTGGCAATCGGCAACGTAATTAGCATGCCGAATATTACTTGGAATGTGAATTGGAGCGAAATCGCAAATTCATAAGACCATTTTACAATTCTGGCCCAAGTTAGAATCAGAGCCAATATTGTAAGATGCCGATAGTCCATATCTCGGAAACTATAAGAGATAATGCAATTTGGCAATCGGCAACGTAATTAGCACGCCGAATATTACTTGGAATGTGAATTGGAACGAAATCGCTAATTCGCAAGACCATTTTACAATTCTGGCCCAAGTTAGAAGCAGAGCCAATATTGTAAGATGTCGATAGTCCATATCTCGGAAACTATAAGAGATAATGCAATTTGGCAATCGGCAACGTAATTAGCATGCCGAATATTACTTGGAATGTGAATTGGAACGAAATCGCTAATTCATAAGACCATTTTACAATTTTGGCCCAAGTTAGAAGCAGAGCCAATATTGTAAGATGTCGATAGTCCATATCTCGGAAACTATAAGAGATAATGCAATTTGGCAATCGGCAACGTAATTAGCATGCCGAATATTACTTGGAATGTGAATTGGAGCGAAATCGCTAATTCATAAGACCATTATACAATTTTGACCCCAGTTAGAAACAGACTCTAAGGTGTAAAATTTCGATTGCCCATATCTCGGAAACTATAAGAGATAATGCCATTTGGTAATTGGCAACGCAATTAGCAAGCCGAATATTACTTGGAATGTGAATTGGAGCGAAATCGCTAATTCATAAGACCATTTTACAATTCTGGCCCAAGTTAGAAGCAGAGCCAATATTGTAAGATGTTGATAGTCCATATCTCGGAAACTATAAGAGATAATGCAATTTGGCAATCGGCAACGTAATTAGCATGCCGAATATTACTTGGAATGTGAATTGGAGCGAAATCGCTAATTCATAAGACCATTTTACAATTTTGACCCCAGTTAGAAACAGACTCTAAGGTGTAAAATTTCGATTGCCCATATCTCCGAAACTATAAGTGATAATGCAATTTGGCAATCGGCAACGTAATTAGCAAGCCGAATATTACTTGGAATGTGAATTGGGACCAAATCGCTAATTCATAAGACCATTTTACAATTCTGGCGCAAGTTAGAAGCAGAGCCAATATTGTAAGACGTCGATAGTCCATATCTCGGAAACTATAAGAGATAATGCAATTTGGCAATCGGCAACGTAATTAGCATGCCGAATATTACTTGGAATGTGAATTGGAGCGAAATCGCTAATTCTTAAGACTATTTTACAATTTTGACCCCAGTTAGAAACAGACTCGAAGGTGTAAAATTTCGATTGCCGATATCTCGGAAACTATAAGAGATAATGCAATTTGGCAATCGGCAACGTAATTAGCATGCCGAATATTACTTGGAATGTGAATTGGAGCGAAATCGCAAATTCATAAGACCATTTTACAATTCTGGCCCAAGTTAGAATCAGAGCCAATATTGTAAGATGCCGATAGTCCATATCTCGGAAACTATAAGAGATAATGCAATTTGGCAATCGGCAACGTAATTAGCATGCCGAATATTACTTGGAATGTGAATTGGAACGAAATCGCTAATTCGCAAGACCATTTTACAATTCTGGCCCAAGTTAGAAGCAGAGCCAATATTGTAAGATGTCGATAGTCCATATCTCGGAAACTATAAGAGATAATGCAATTTGGCAATCGGCAACGTAATTAGCATGCCGAATATTACTTGGAATGTGAATTGGGGCGAAATCGCTAATTCATAAGACCATTTTACAATTTTGACCCCAGTTAGAAACCGACCCTAAGGTGTAAAATTTCGATTGCCCATATCTCCGAAACTATAAGTGATAATGCAATTTGGCAATCGGCAACGTAATTAGCTAGCCGAATATTACTTGGAATGTGAATTGGGACCAAATCGCTAATTCATAAGACCATTTTACAATTCTGGCGCAAGTTAGAAGCAGAGCCAATATTGTAAGACGTCGATAGTCCATATCTCGGAAACTATAAGAGATAATGCAATTTGGCAATCGGCAACGTAATTAGCATGCCGAATATTACTTGGAATGTGAATTGGAGCGAAATCGCTAATTCTTAAGACTATTTTACAATTTTGACCCCAGTTAGAAACAGACTCGAAGGTGTAAAATTTCGATTGCCGATATCTCGGAAACTATAAGAGATAATGCAATTTGGCAATCGGCAACGTAATTAGCATGCCGAATATTACTTGGAATGTGAATTGGAGCGAAATCGCAAATTCATAAGACCATTTTACAATTCTGGCCCAAGTTAGAATCAGAGCCAATATTGTAAGATGTCGATAGTCCATATCTCGGAAACTATAAGAGATAATGCAATTTGGCAATCGGCAACGTAATTAGCATGCCGAATATTACTTGGAATGTGAATTGGAGCGAAATCGCTAATTCTTAAGACCATTTTACAATTCTGACCCCAGTTAGAAACAGACTGTAAGGTGTAAAATTTCGATTGCCCATATCTCGGAAACTATAAGAGATAATGCAATTTGGCAATCGGCAACGTAATTAGCAAGCCGAATATTACTTGGAATGTGAATTGGTGCGAAATCGCTAATTCATAAGTCCATTTTACAATTCTGGCCCAAGTTAGAAGCAGAGCCAATATTGCAAGATGTCGATAGTCCATATCTCGAAAACTATAAGAGATAATGCAATTTGGCAATCGGCAACGTAATTAGCATGCCGAATATTACTTGGAATGTGAATTGGAGCGAAATCGCTAATTTATAAGACCATTTTACAATTTTGACCCCAGTTAGAAACAGACTCTAAGGTGTAAAATTTCGATTGCCCATATCTCGGAAACTATAAGAGATAATGCAATTTGGCAATCGGCAACGTAATTAGCATGCCGAATATTATTTGGAATCTGAATTGGACCGAAGTCGCTAATTCATAAGACCATTTTACAATTATTACCCCAGTTAGAAACAGACTCTAAGGTGTAAAATTTCGATTGCCCATATCTCCGAAACTAAAAGAGATAATGCAATTTGGCAATCGGCAACGTAATTAGCAAGCCGAATATTACTTGGTATGTGAATTGGAGCGAAATCGCTAATTCATAAGACCGTTTTGCAATTTTGACCCCAGTTAGAAACAGACTCTAAGGTGTAAAATTTCGATTGACCGTACCTCGGAAACTGTAAGAGATAATGCTATTTGGCAATCGGCAACGTAATTAGCATGCTGAATATTACTTGGAATGTGAATTGGAACGAAATCGCTAATTCATAAGACCATTTTACAATTTTGGCCCAAGTTAGAAGCAGAGCCAATATTGTCAGATGTCGATAGTCCACATCTTGGAAACTATAAGAAATAATGCAATTTGGCAATCGGCAACGCAATTAGCATGCCGAATATTACTTGGAATGTGAATTGGGACCAAATCGCTAATTCATAAGACCATTTTACAATTCTGGCGCAAATTAGAAGCAGAGCCAATATTGTAAGACGTCGATAGTCCATATCTCGGAAACTATAAGAGATAATGCAATTTGGCAACCGACAACGTAATTAGCATGCCGAATATTACTTGGAATGTGAATTGGAGCGAAATCGCTATTTCATAAGACCATTTTACAATTTTGACCCCAGTCAGAAACAGACTCTAAGGTGTAAAATTTCGATTGCCCATATCTCGGAAACTATAAGGGATAATGCAATTTGGCAATCGGCAACGTAATTAGCATGCCGAATATTACTTGGAATGTGAATTGGAACGAAATCGCTAATTCGTAAGACGATTTTACAATTCTGGCCCAAGTTAGAAGCAGAGCCAATATTGCAAGATGTCGATAGTCCATATCTCGGAAACTATAAGAGATAATGAAATTTGGCAATCGGCAATGTAATTAGCATGCCGAATATTACTTGGAATGTGAATTTGAACGAAATCGCTAATTCATAAGACCGTTTTAAAATTTTGGCCCAAGTTAGAAGCAGAGCCAATATTGTAAAATGTCGATAGTCCATATCTCGGAAACTATAAGAGATAATGCATTTTGGCTATAGGCAACGTAATTAGAATGCCGAATATTACTTGGAATGTGAATTGGAACCAAATCGCTAATTCATAAGACCATTTTACAATTCTGGCGCAAGTTAGAAGCAGAGCCAATATTGTAAGATGTCGATAGTCCATATCTCGGAAACTATAAGAGATAATGCAATTTGGCAATCGGCAACGTAGTTAGCATGCCGAATATTAATTGGATTGTGAATTGGAGCGAAATCGCTATTTCATAAGACCATTTTACAATTTTGACCCCAGATAGAAACAGACTCTATGGTGTAAAATTTCGATTGCCCATATCTCGGAAACTATAAGAGATAATGCAACTTGGCAATCGGCAACGAAATTAGCACGCCGAATATTACTTGGAATGTGAATTGGAACGAAATCGCTAATTCGTAAGACCATTTGACAATTCTGGCCCCAGTTAGAAACAGACTCTAAGGTGTAAAATTTCGATTGCCCATATCTCGGAAACTATAAGAGATAATGCAATTTGGCAATCGGCAACGTAATTAGCACGCCGAATATTACTTGGAATGTGAATTGGAGCGAAATCGCTAATTCATAAGTCCATTTTACAATTCTGGCCCAAGTTAGAAGCAGAGCCAATATTGCAAGATGTCGATAGTCCATATCTCGGAAACTATAAGAGATAATGCAATTTGACAATCGGCAACGTAATTAGCATGCCGAATATTACTTGGAATGTGAATTGGAGCGAAATCGCTAATTCATAAGACCATTTTACAATTTTGACCCCAGTTAGAAACAGACTCTAAGGTGTAAAATTTCGATTGCCCATATCTCCGAAACTATAAGAGATAATGCAATTTGGCAATCGGCAACGTAATTAGCAAGCCGAATATTACTTGGAATGTGAATTGGAACGAAATCGCTAATTCATAAGACCATTTTACAATTTTGGCCCAACTTAGAAGCAGAGCCAATATTGTCAGATGTCGATAGTCCATATCTCGGAAACTATTAGAAATAATGCAATTTGGCAATCGGCAACGCAATTAGCATGCCGAATATTACTTGGAATGTGAATTGGGACCAAATCGCTAATTCATAAGACCATTTTACAATTCTGGCGCAAGTTAGAATCAGAGCCAATATTGTAAGATGTCGATAGTCCATATCTCGGAAACTATAAGAGATAATGCAATTTGGCAATCGGCAACGTAATCAGCATGCCGAATATTACTTGGAAGGTGAATTGGAGCGAAATCGCTAATTCTTAAGACTATTTTACAATTTTGACCCCAGTTAGAAACAGACTCGAAGGTGTAAAATTTCGATTGCCGATATCTCGGAAACTATAAGAGATAATGCAATTTGGCAATCGGCAACGTAATTAGCATGCCGAATATTACTTGGAATGTGAATTGGAGCGAAATCGCAAATTCATAAGACCATTTTACAATTCTGGCCCAAGTTAGAATCAGAGCCAATATTGTAAGATGTCGATAGTCCATATCTCGGAAACTATAAGAGATAATGCAATTTGGCAATCGGCAACGTAATTAGCATGCCGAATATTACTTGGAATGTGAATTGGAGCGAAATCGCTAATTCTTAAGATCATTTTACAATTCTGACCCCAGTTAGAAACAGACTCTAAGGTGTAAAATTTCGATTGCCCATATCTCGGAAACTATAAGAGATAATGCAATTTGGCAATCGGCAACGTAATTAGCAAGCCGAATATTACTTGGAATGTGAATTGGAGCGAAATCGCTAATTCATAAGTCCATTTTACAATTCTGGCCCAAGTTAGAAGCAGAGCCAATATTGCAAGATGTCGATAGTCCATATCTCGAAAACTATAAGAGATAATGCAATTTGGCAATCGGCAACGTAATTAGCATGCCGAATATTACTTGGAATGTGAATTGGAGTGAAATCGCTAATTTATAAGACCATTTTACAATTTTGACCCCAGTTAGAAACAGACTCTAAGGTGTAAAATTTCGATTGCCCATATCTCGGAAACTATAAGAGATAATGCAATTTGGCAATCGGCAACGTAATTAGCATGCCGAATATTATTTGGAATCTGAATTGGACCGAAGTCGCTAATTCATAAGACCATTTTACAATTTTTACCCCAGTTAGAAACAGACTCTAAGGTGTAAAATTTCGATTGCCCATATCTCGGAAACTATAAGAGATAATGCAATTTGGCAATCGGCAACGTAATTAGCAAGCCGAATATTACTTGGAATGTGAATTGGAGCGAAATCGCTATTTCATAAGACCATTTTACAATTTTGACCCCAGTTAGAAACAGACTCTAAGGCGTAAAATTTCGATTGCCCATATCTCGGAAACTATAAGAGATAATGCAATTTGGCAATCGGCAACGTAATTAGAATGCCGAATATTACTTGGAATGTGAATTGGAACGAAATCGCTAATTCATAAGACCATTTTATAATTCTGGCCCATATTAGAAGCAGAGCCAATATTGTCAGATGTCGATAGTCCATATCTCGGAAACTATAAGAGATAATGCAATTTGGCAATCGGCAACGTAATTAGCATGCCGAATATTACTTGGAATATGAATTGATACGAAATCGCTAATTTATAAGACCATTTTACAATTCTGGCCCAAGTTAGAAGCAGAGCCAATATTGTAAGATGTCGATAGTCCATATCTCGGAAACTATAAGAAATAATGCAATTTGGCAATCGGCAACGTAATTAGCATGCCGAATATTACTTGGAATGAAAATTGGAACGAAATCGCTAATTCGTAAGACGATTTTACAATTCTGGCCCAAGTTAGAAGCAGAGCCAATATTGCAAGATGTCGATAGTCCATATCTCGGAAACTATAAGAGATAATGAAATTTGGCAATTGGCAATGTAATTAGCATGCCGAATATTACTTGGAATGTGAATTTGAACGAAATCGCTAATTCATAAGACCGTTTTAAAATTTTGGCCCAAGTTAGAAGCAGAGCCAATATTGTAAAATGTCGATAGTCCATATCTCGGAAACTATAAGAGATAATGCATTTTGGCTATAGGCAACGTAATTAGAATGCCGAATATTACTTGGAATGTGAATTGGAACCAAATCGCTAATTCATAAGACCATTTTACAATTCTGGCGCAAGTTAGAAGCAGAGCCAATATTGTAAGATGTCGATAGTCCATTTCTCGGAAACTATAAGAGATAATGCAATTTGGCAATCGGCAACGTAGTTAGCATGCCGAATATTAATTGGATTGTGAATTGGAGCGAAATCGCTATTTCATAAGACCATTTTACAATTTTAACCCCAGTTAGAAACAGACTCTATGGTGTAAAATTTCGATTGCCCATATCTCGGAAACTATAAGAGATAATGCAACTTGGCAATCGGCAACGAAATTAGCATGCCGAATATTACTTGGAATGTGAATTGGAACGAAATCGCTAATTCGTAAGACCATTTGACAATTCTGGCCCCAGTTAGAAACAGACTCTAAGGTGTAAAATTTCGATTGCCCATATCTCGGAAACTATAAGAGATATTGCAATTTGGCAATCGGCAACGTAATTAGCACGCCGAATATTACTTGGAATGTGAATTGGAGCGAAATCGCTAATTCATAAGTCCATTTTACAATTCTGGCCCAAGTTAGAAGCAGAGCCAATATTGCAAGATGTCGATAGTCCATATCTCGGAAACTATAAGAGATAATGCAATTTGACAATCGGCAACGTAATTAGCATGCCGAATATTACTTGGAATGTGAATTGGAGCGAAATCGCTAATTCATAAGACCATTTTACAATTTTGACCCCAGTTAGAAACAGACTCTAAGGTGTAAAATTTCGATTGCCCATATCTCCGAAACTATAAGAGATAATGCAATTTGGCAATCGGCAACGTAATTAGCAAGCCGAATATTACTTGGAATGTGAATTGGAACGAAATCGCTAATTCATAAGACCATTTTACAATTTTGGCCCAACTTAGAAGCAGAGCCAATATTGTCAGATGTCGATAGTCCATATCTCGGAAACTATTAGAAATAATGCAATTTGGCAATCGACAACGCAATTAGCATGCCGAATATTACTTGGAATGTGAATTGGGACCAAATCGCTAATTCATAAGACCATTTTACAATTCTGGCGCAAGTTAGAATCAGAGCCAATATTGTAAGATGTCGATAGTCCATATCTCGGAAACTATAAGAGATAATTCAATTTGGCAATCGACAACGTAATTAGCATGCCGAATATTACTTGGAATGTGAATTGGAGCGAAATCGCTATTTCATAAGACCATTTTACAATTTTAACCCCAGTCAGAAACAGACTCTAATGTGTAAAATTTTGATTGCCCATATCTCGTAAACTATAAGAGATAATGCAATTTGGCAATCGGCAACGTAATTAGCATGCCGAATATTACTTGGAATGTGAATTAGAACGAAATCGCTAATTCGTAAGGCCATTTTACAATTCTGGCCCAAGTTAGAAGCAGAGCCAATATTGTAAGATGTCGATAGTCCATATCTCGGAAACTATAAGAGATAATGCAATTTGGCAATCGGCAACGTAATTAGCATGCCGAATATTACTTGGAATGTGAATTGGAACGAAATCGCTAATTCATAAGACCATTTTATAATTCTGGCCCATATTAGAAGCAGAGCCAATATTGTCAGATGTCGATAGTCCATATCTCGGAAACTATAAGAGATAATGCAATTTGGCAATCGGCAACGTAATTAGCATGCCGAATATTACTTGGAATATGAATTGATACGAAATCGCTAATTTATAAGACCATTTTACATTTCTGGCCCAAGTTAGAAGCAGAGAAAATATTGTAAGATGTCGATAGCCCATATCTCGGAAACTATAAGAAATAATGCAATTTGGCAATCGGCAACGTAATTAGCATGCCGAATATTACTTGGAATGAAAATTGGAACGAAATCGCTAATTCGTAAGACGATTTTACAATTCTGGCCCAAGTTAGAAGCAGAGCCAATATTGCAAGATGTCGATAGTCCATATCTCGGAAACTATGAAAGATAATGAAATTTGGCAATCGGCAATGTAATTAGCATGCCGAATATTACTTGGAATGTGAATTTGAACGAAATCGCTAATTCATAAGACCGTTTTAAAATTTTGGCCCAAGTTAGAAGCAGAGCCAATATTGTAAAATGTCGATAGTCCATATCTCGGAAACTATAAGAGATAATGCATTTTGGCTATAGGTAACGTAATAAGAATGCCGAATATTACTTGGAATGTGAATTGGAACCAAATCGCTAATTCATAAGACCATTTTACAATTCTGGCGCAAGTTAGAAGCAGAGCCAATATTGTAAGATGTCGATAGTCCATATCTCGGAAACTATAAGAGATAATGCAATTTGGCAATCGGCAACGTAGTTAGCATGCCGAATATTACTTGGATTGTGAATTGGAGCGAAATCGCTATTTCATAAGACCATTTTACAATTTTGACCCCAGTTAGAAACAGACTCTATGGTGTAAAATTTCGATTGCCCATATCTCGGAAACTATAAGAGATAATGCAACTTGGCAATCGGCAACGAAATTAGCATGCCGAATATTACTTGGAATGTGAATTAGAACGAAATCGCTAATTCGTAAGACCATTTGACAATTCTGGCCCCAGTTAGAAACAGACTCTAAGGTGTAAAATTTCGATTGCCCATATCACGGAAACTATAAGAGATAGTGCAATTTGGCAATCGGCAACGTAATTAGCACGCCGAATATTACTTGGAATGTGAATTGGAGCGAAATCGCTAATTCATAAGTCCATTTTACAATTCTGGCCCGAGTTAGAAGCAGAGCCAATATTGCAAGATGTCGATAGTCCATATCTCGGAAACTATAAGAGATAATGCAATTTGACAATCGGCAACGTAATTAGCATGCCGAATATTACTTGGAATGTGAATTGGAGCGAAATCGCTAATTCATAAGACCATTTTACAATTTTGGCCCAACTTAGAAGCAGAGCCAATATTGTCAGATGTCGATAGTCCATATCTCGGAAACTATTAGAAATAATGCAATTTGGCAATCGGCAACGCAATTAGCATGCCGAATATTACTTGGAATGTGAATTGGGACCAAATCGCTAATTCATAAGACCATTTTACAATTCTGGCGCAAGTTAGAATCAGAGCCAATATTGTAAGATGTCGATAGTCCATATCTCGGAAACTATAAGAGATAATTCAATTTGGCAATCGACAACGTAATTAGCATGCCGAATATTACTTGGAATGTGAATTGGAGCGAAATCGCTATTTCATAAGACCATTTTACAATTTTGACCCCAGTCAGAAACAGACTCTAATGTGTAAAATTTTGATTGCCCATATCTCGTAAACTATAAGAGATAATGCAATTTGGCAATCGGCAACGTAATTAGCATGCCGAATATTACTTGGAGTGTGAATTGGAACGAAATCGCTAATTCGTAAGGCCATTTTACAATTCTGGCCCAAGTTAGAAGCAGAGCCAATATTGTAAGATGTCGATAGTCCATATCTCGGAAACTATAAGAGATAATGCAATTTGGCAATCGGCAACGTAATTAGCATGCCGAATATTACTTGGAATGTGAATTGGAGCGAAATCGCTATTTCATAAGACCATTTTACAATTTTGACCCCAGTCAGAAACAGACTCTAATGTGTAAAATTTCGATTGCCCATATCTCGTAAACTATAAGAGATAATGCAATTTGGCAATCGGCAACGTAATTAGCATGCCGAATATTACTTGGAATGTGAATTGGAACGAAATCGCTAATTCATAAGACCATTTTACAATTCTGGCCCAAGTTAGAAGCAGAGCCAATATTGTAAGATGTCGATAGTCCATATCTCGGAAACTATAAGAGATAATGCAATTTGGCAATCGGCAACGTAATTAGCATGCCGAATATTACTTGGAATGTGAATTGGAGCGAAATCGCAAATTCATAAGACCATTTTACAATTCTGGCCCAAGTTAGAATCAGAGCCAATATTGTAAGATGTCGATAGTCCATATCTCGGAAACTATAAGATATAATGCAATTTGGCAATCGGCAACGTAATTAGCATGCCGAATATTACTTGGAATGTGAATTGGAGCGAAATCGCTAATTCTTAAGACCATTTTACAATTCTGACCCCAGTTAGAAACAGACTCTAAGGTGTAAAACTTCGATTGCCCATATCTCGGAAACTATAAGAGATAATGCAATTTGGCAATCGGCAACGTAATTAGCAAGCCGAATATTACTTGGAATGTGAATTGGAGCGAAATCGCTAATTCATAAGTCCATTTTACAATTCTGGCCCAAGTTAGAAGCAGAGCCAATATTGCAAGATGTCGATAGTCCATATCTCGAAAACTATAAGAGATAATGCAATTTGGCAATCGGCAACGTTATTAGCATGCCGAATATTACTTGGAATGTGAATTGGAGCGAAATCGCTAATTTATAAGACCATTTTACAATTTTGACCCCAGTTAGAAACAGACTCTAAGGTGTAAAATTTCGATTGCCCATATCTCGGAAACTATAAGAGATAATGCAATTTGGCAGTCGGCAACGTAATTAGCATGCCGAATATTATTTGGAATCTGAATTGGACCGAAGTCGCTAATTCATAAGACCATTTTACAATTTTTACCCCAGTTAGAAACAGACTCTAAGGTGTAAAAATTCGATTGCCCATATCTCGGAAACTATAAGAGATAATGCAATTTGGCAATCGGCAACGTAATTAGCAAGCCGAATATTACTTGGAATGTGAATTGGAGCGAAATCGCTATTTCATAAGACCATTTTACAATTTTGACTCCAGTTAGAAACAGACTCTAAGGTGTAAAATTTCGATTGCCCATATCTCGGAAACTATAAGAGATAATGCAATTTGGCAATCGGCAACGTAATTAGAATGCCGAATATTACTTGGAATGTGAATTGGAACGAAATCGCTAATTCATAAGACCATTTTATAATTCTGGCCCATATTAGAAGCAGAGCCAATATTGTCAGATGTCGATAGTCCATATCTCGGAAACTATAAGAGATAATGCAATTTGGCAATCGGCAACTTAATTAGCATGCCGAATATTACTTGTATATGAATTGATACGAAATCGCTAATTTATAAGACCATTTTATAATTCTGGCCCATATTAGAAGCAGAGCCAATATTGTCAGATGTCGATAGCCCATATCTCGGAAACTATAAGAGATAATGCAATTTGGCAATCGGCAACGTAATTAGAATGCCGAATATTACTTGGAATATGAATTGGAACGAAATCGCTAATTCATAAGACCATTTTATAATTCTGGCCCATATTAGAAGCAGAGCCAATATTGTCAGATGTCGATAGTCCATATCTCGGAAACTATAAGAAATAATGCAATTTGGCAATCGGCAACGTAATTAGCATGCCGAATATTACTTGGAATGAAAATTGGAACGAAATCGCTAATTCGTAAGACGATTTTACAATTCTGGCCCAAGTTAGAAGCAGAGCCAATATTGCAAGATGTCGATAGTCCATATCTCGGAAACTATAAGAGATAATGCAATTTGGCAATCGGCAACGTAGTTAGATTGGATTGTGAATTGGAGCGAAATCGCTATTTCATAAGACCATTTTACAATTTTGACCCCAGTTAGAAACAGACTCTATGGTGTAAAATTTCGATTGCCCATATCTCGGAAACTATAAGAGATAATGCAACTTGGCAATCGGCAACGAAATTAGCATGCCGAATATTACTTGGAATGTGAATTGGAACGAAATCGCTAATTCGTAAGACCATTTGACAATTCTGGCCCCAGTTAGAAACAGACTCTAAGGTGTAAAATTTCGATTGCCCATATCACGGAAACTATTAGAGATAATGCAATTTGGCAATCGGCAACGTAATTAGCACGCCGAATATTACTTGGAATGTGAATTGGAGCGAAATCATCAAAAATTGTCAGATGTCGATAGTCCATATCTCGGAAACTATTAGAAATAATGCAATTTGGCAATCGGCAACGCAATTAGCATGCCGAATATTACTTGGAATGTGAATTGGGACCAAATCGCTAATTCATAAGACCATTTTACAATTCTGGCGCAAGTTAGAATCAGAGCCAATATTGTAAGATGTCGATAGTCCATATCTCGGAAACTATAAGAGATAATTCAATTTGGCAATCGACAACGTAATTAGCATGCCGAATATTACTTGGAATGTGAATTGGAGCGAAATCGCTATTTCATAAGACCATTTTACAATTTTGACCCCAGTCAGAAACAGACTCTAATGTGTAAAATTTTGATTGCCCATATCTCGTAAACTATAAGAGATAATGCAATTTGGCAATTGGCAACGTAATTAGCATGCCGAATATTACTTGGAATGTGAATTGGAACGAAATCGCTAATTCGTAAGGCCATTTTACAATTCTGGCCCAAGTTAGAAGCAGAGCCAATATTGTAAGATGTCGATAGTCCATATCTCGGAAACTATAAGAGATATTGCAATTTGGCAATCGGCAACGTAATTAGCATGCCGAATATTACTTGGAATGTGAATTGGAGCGAAATCGCTATTTCATAAGACCATTTTACAATTTTGACCCCAGTCAGAAACAGACTCTAATGTGTAAAATTTCGATTGCCCATATCTCGTAAACTATAAGAGATAATGCAATTTGGCAATCGGCAACGTAATTAGCATGCCGAATATTACTTGGAATGTGAATTGGAACGAAATCGCTAATTCGTAAGACCATTTTACAATTCTGGCCCAAGTTAGAAGCAGAGCCAATATTGTAAGATGTCGATAGTCCATATCTCGGAAACTATAAGAGATAATGCAATTTGGCAATCGGCAACGTAATTAGAATGCCGAATATTACTTGGAATGTGAATTGGAACGAAATCGCTAATTCATAAGACCATTTTATAATTCTGGCCCATATTAGAAGCAGAGCCAATATTGTCAGATGTCGATAGTCCATATCTCGGAAACTATAAGAGATAATGCAATTTGGCAATCGGCAACTTAATTAGCATGCCGAATATTACTTGTATATGAATTGATACGAAATCGCTAATTTATAAGACCATTTTATAATTCTGGCCCATATTAGAAGCAGAGCCAATATTGTAAGATGTCGATAGCCCATATCTCGGAAACTATAAGAGATAATGCAATTTGGCAATCAGCAACGTAATTAGAATGCCGAATATTACTTGGAATATGAATTGGAACGAAATCGCTAATTCATAAGACCATTTTATAATTCTGGCCCATATTAGAAGCAGAGCCAATATTGTCAGATGTCGATAGTCCATATCTCGGAAACTATAAGAAATAATGCAATTTGGCAATCGGCAACGTAATTAGCATGCCGAATATTACTTGGAATGAAAATTGGAACGAAATCGCTAATTCGTAAGACGATTTTACAATTCTGGCCCAAGTTAGAAGCAGAGCCAATATTGCAAGATGTCGATAGTCCATATCTCGGAAACTATAAGAGATAATGCAATTTGGCAATCGGCAACGTAGTTAGCATGCCGAATATTACTTGGATTGTGAATTGGAGCGAAATCGCTATTTCATAAGACCATTTTACAATTTTGACCCCAGTTAGAAACAGACTCTATGGTGTAAAATTTCGATTGCCCATATCTCGGAAACTATAAGAGATAATGCAACTTGGCAATCGGCAACGAAATTAGCATGCCGAATATTACTTGGAATGTGAATTGGAACGAAATCGCTAATTCGTAAGACCATTTGACAATTCTGGCCCCAGTTAGAAACAGACTCTAAGGTGTAAAATTTCGATTGCCCATATCACGGAAACTATAAGAGATAATGCAATTTGGCAATCGGCAACGTAATTAGCACGCCGAATATTACTTGGAATGTGAATTGGAGCGAAATCATCAAAAATTGTCAGATGTCGATAGTCCATATCTCGGAAACTATTAGAAATAATGCAATTTGGCAATCGGCAACGCAATTAGCATGCCGAATATTACTTGGAATGTGAATTGGAGCGAAATCGCTATTTCATAAGACCATTTTACAATTTTGACCCCAGTCAGAAACAGACTCTAATGTGTAAAATTTTGATTGCCCATATCTCGTAAACTATAAGAGATAATGCAATTTGGCAATCGGCAACGTAATTAGCATGCCGAATATTACTTGGAATGTGAATTGGAACGAAATCGCTAATTCGTAAGGCCATTTTACAATTCTGGCCCAAGTTAGAAGCAGAGCCAATATTGTAAGATGTCGATAGTCCATATCTCGGAAACTATAAGAGATATTGCAATTTGGCAATCGGCAACGTAATTAGCATGCCGAATATTACTTGGAATGTGAATTGGAGCGAAATCGCTATTTCATAAGACCATTTTACAATTTTGACGCCAGTCAGAAACAGACTCTAATGTGTAAAATTTTGATTGCCCATATCTCGTAAACTATAAGAGATAATGCAATTTGGCAATCGGCAACGTAATTAGCATGCCGAATATTACTTGGAATGTGAATTGGAACGAAATCGCTAATTCGTAAGGCCATTTTACAATTCTGGCCCAAGTTAGAAGCAGAGCCAATATTGTAAGATGTCGATAGTCCATATCTCGGAAACTATAAGAGATATTGCAATTTGGCAATCGGCAACGTAATTAGCATGCCGAATATTACTTGGAATGTGAATTGGAGCGAAATCGCTATTTCATAAGACCATTTTACAATTTTGACCCCAGTCAGAAGCAGACTCTAATGTGTAAAATTTCGATTGCCCATATCTCGTAAACTATAAGAGATAATGCAATTTGGCAATCGGCAACGTAATTAGCATGCCGAATATTACTTGGAATGTGAATTGGAGCGAAATCGCTAATTCTTAAGACCATTTTACAATTCTGACCCCAGTTAGAAACAGACTCTAAGGTGTAAAACTTCGATTGCCCATATCTCGGAAACTATAAGAGATAATGCAATTTGGCAATCGGCAACGTAATTAGCAAGCCGAATATTACTTGGAATGTGAATTGGAGCGAAATCGCTAATTCATAAGTCCATTTTACAATTCTGGCCCAAGTTAGAAGCAGAGCCAATATTGCAAGATGTCGATAGTCCATATCTCGAAAACTATAAGAGATAATGCAATTTGGCAATCGGCAACGTTATTAGCATGCCGAATATTACTTGGAATGTGAATTGGAGCGAAATCGCTAATTTATAAGACCATTTTACAATTTTGACCCCAGTTAGAAACAGACTCTAAGGTGTAAAATTTCGATTGCCCATATCTCGGAAACTATAAGAGATAATGCAATTTGGCAGTCGGCAACGTAATTAGCATGCCGAATATTATTTGGAATCTGAATTGGACCGAAGTCGCTAATTCATAAGACCATTTTACAATTTTTACCCCAGTTAGAAACAGACTCTAAGGTGTAAAAATTCGATTGCCCATATCTCGGAAACTATAAGAGATAATGCAATTTGGCAATCGGCAACGTAATTAGCAAGCCGAATATTACTTGGAATGTGAATTGGAGCGAAATCGCTATTTCATAAGACCATTTTACAATTTTGACTCCAGTTAGAAACAGACTCTAAGGTGTAAAATTTCGTTTGCCCATATCTCGGAAACTATAAGAGATAATGCAATTTGGCAATCGGCAACGTAATTAGAATGCCGAATATTACTTGGAATGTGAATTGGAACGAAATCGCTAATTCATAAGACCATTTTATAATTCTGGCCCATATTAGAAGCAGAGCCAATATTGTCAGATGTCGATAGTCCATATCTCGGAAACTATAAGAGATAATGCAATTTGGCAATCGGCAACTTAATTAGCATGCCGAATATTACTTGTATATGAATTGATACGAAATCGCTAATTTATAAGACCATTTTATAATTCTGGCCCATATTAGAAGCAGAGCCAATATTGTCAGATGTCGATAGCCCATATCTCGGAAACTATAAGAGATAATGCAATTTGGCAATCGGCAACGTAATTAGAATGCCGAATATTACTTGGAATATGAATTGGAACGAAATCGCTAATTCATAAGACCATTTTATAATTCTGGCCCATATTAGAAGCAGAGCCAATATTGTCAGATGTCGATAGTCCATATC
Organism: Rhynchophorus ferrugineus; assembly: GCF_030347505.1. Lineage (NCBI taxonomy): Eukaryota > Metazoa > Arthropoda > Insecta > Coleoptera > Curculionidae > Rhynchophorus > Rhynchophorus ferrugineus. The sequence continues at coordinate 65,525,691 of NW_027472580.1, read as the reverse complement.
TCGGAAACTATAAGAAATAATGCAATTTGGCAATCGGCAACGTAATTAGCATGCCGAATATTACTTGGAATGAAAATTGGAACGAAATCGCTAATTCGTAAGACGATTTTACAATTCTGGCCCAAGTTAGAAGCAGAGCCAATATTGCAAGATGTCGATAGTCCATATCTCGGAAACTATAAGAGATAATGCAATTTGGCAATCGGCAACGTAGTTAGCATGCCGAATATTACTTGGATTGTGAATTGGAGCGAAATCGCTATTTCATAAGACCATTTTACAATTTTGACCCCAGTTAGAAACAGACTCTATGGTGTAAAATTTCGATTGCCCATATCTCGGAAACTATAAGAGATAATGCAACTTGGCAATCGGCAACGAAATTAGCATGCCGAATATTACTTGGAATATGAATTGGAACGAAATCGCTAATTCATAAGACCATTTTATAATTCTGGCCCATATTAGAAGCAGAGACAATATTGTCAGATGTCGATAGTCCATATCTCGGAAACTATAAGAGATAATGCAATTTGGCAATCGGCAACTTAATTAGCATGCCGAATATTACTTGGAATGAAAATTGGAACGAAATCGCTAATTCGTAAGACGATTTTACAATTCTGGCCCAAGTTAGAAGCAGAGCCAATATTGCAAGATGTCGATAGTCCATATCTCGGAAACTATAAGAGATAATGCAATTTGGCAATCGGCAACTTAATTAGCATGCCGAATATTACTTGTATATGAATTGATACGAAATCGCTAATTTATAAGACCATTTTATAATTCTGGCCCATATTAGAAGCAGAGCCAATATTGTCAGATGTCGATAGCCCATATCTCGGAAACTATAAGAGATAATGCAATTTGGCAATCAGCAACGTAATTAGAATGCCGAATATTACTTGGAATATGAATTGGAACGAAATCGCTAATTCATAAGACCATTTTATAATTCTGGCCCATATTAGAAGCAGAGCCAATATTGTCAGATGTCGATAGTCCATATCTCGGAAACTATAAGAAATAATGCAATTTGGCAATCGGCAACGTAATTAGCATGCCGAATATTACTTGGAATGAAAATTGGAACGAAATCGCTAATTCGTAAGACGATTTTACAATTCTGGCCCAAGTTAGAAGCAGAGCCAATATTGCAAGATGTCGATAGTCCATATCTCGGAAACTATAAGAGATAATGCAATTTGGCAATCGGCAACGTAGTTAGCATGCCGAATATTACTTGGATTGTGAATTGGAGCGAAATCGCTATTTCATAAGACCATTTTACAATTTTGACCCCAGTTAGAAACAGACTCTATGGTGTAAAATTTCGATTGCCCATATCTCGGAAACTATAAGAGATAATGCAACTTGGCAATCGGCAACGAAATTAGCATGCCGAATATTACTTGGAATGTGAATTGGAACGAAATCGCTAATTCGTAAGACCATTTGACAATTCTGGCCCCAGTTAGAAACAGACTCTAAGGTGTAAAATTTCGATTGCCCATATCACGGAAACTATAAGAGATAATGCAATTTGGCAATCGGCAACGTAATTAGCACGCCGAATATTACTTGGAATGTGAATTGGAGCGAAATCATCAAAAATTGTCAGATGTCGATAGTCCATATCTCGGAAACTATTAGAAATAATGCAATTTGGCAATCGGCAACGCAATTAGCATGCCGAATATTACTTGGAATGTGAATTGGAGCGAAATCGCTATTTCATAAGACCATTTTACAATTTTGACCCCAGTCAGAAACAGACTCTAATGTGTAAAATTTTGATTGCCCATATCTCGGAAACTATAAGAGATAATGCAATTTGGCAATCGGCAACGTAATTAGCATGCCGAATATTACTTGGAATGTGAATTGGAACGAAATCGCTAATTCGTAAGGCCATTTTACAATTCTGGCCCAAGTTAGAAGCAGAGCCAATATTGTAAGATGTCGATAGTCCATATCTCGGAAACTATAAGAGATATTGCAATTTGGCAATCGGCAACGTAATTAGCATGCCGAATATTACTTGGAATGTGAATTGGAGCGAAATCGCTATTTCATAAGACCATTTTACAATTTTGACCCCAGTCAGAAACAGACTCTAATGTGTAAAATTTTGATTGCCCATATCTCGTAAACTATAAGAGATAATGCAATTTGGCAATCGGCAACGTAATTAGCATGCCGAATATTACTTGGAATGTGAATTGGAACGAAATCGCTAATTCGTAAGGCCATTTTACAATTCTGGCCCAAGTTAGAAGCAGAGCCAATATTGTAAGATGTCGATAGTCCATATCTCGGAAACTATAAGAGATATTGCAATTTGGCAATCGGCAACGTAATTAGCATGCCGAATATTACTTGGAATGTGAATTGGAGCGAAATCGCTATTTCATAAGACCATTTTACAATTTTGACCCCAGTCAGAAACAGACTCTAATGTGTAAAATTTCGATTGCCCATATCTCGTAAACTATAAGAGATAATGCAATTTGGCAATCGGCAACGTAATTAGCATGCCGAATATTACTTGGAATGTGAATTGGAACGAAATCGCTAATTCGTAAGACCATTTTACAATTCTGGCCCAAGTTAGAAGCAGAGCCAATATTGTAAGATGTCGATAGTCCATATCTCGGAAACTATAAGAGATAATGCAATTTGGCAATCGGCAACGTAATTAGCATACCGAATATTACTTGGAATGTGAATTGGAGCGAAATCGCAAATTCATAAGACCATTTTACAATTCTGGCCCAAATTAGAATCAGAGCCAATATTGTAAGATGTCGATAGTCCATATCTCGGAAACTATAAGATATAATGCAATTTGGCAATCGGCAACGTAATTAGCATGCCGAATATTACTTGGAATGTGAATTGGAGCGAAATCGCTAATTCTTAAGACCATTTTACAATTCTGACCCCAGTTAGAAACAGACTCTAAGGTGTAAAACTTCGATTGCCCATATCTCGGAAACTATAAGAGATAATGCAATTTGGCAATCGGCAACGTAATTAGCAAGCCGAATATTACTTGGAATGTGAATTGGAGCGAAATCGCTAATTCATAAGTCCATTTTACAATTCTGGCCCAAGTTAGAAGCAGAGCCAATATTGCAAGATGTCGATAGTCCATATCTCGAAAACTATAAGAGATAATGCAATTTGGCAATCGGCAACGTTATTAGCATGCCGAATATTACTTGGAATGTGAATTGGAGCGAAATCGCTAATTTATAAGACCATTTTACAATTTTGACCCCAGTTAGAAACAGACTCTAAGGTGTAAAATTTCGATTGCCTATATCTCGGAAACTATAAGAGATAATGCAATTTGGCAGTCGGCAACGTAATTAGCATGCCGAATATTATTTGGAATCTGAATTGGACCGAAGTCGCTAATTCATAAGACCATTTTACAATTTTTACCCCAGTTAGAAACAGACTCTAAGGTGTAAAAATTCGATTGCCCATATCTCGGAAACTATAAGAGATAATGCAATTTGGCAATCGGCAACGTAATTAGCAAGCCGAATATTACTTGGAATGTGAATTGGAGCGAAATCGCTATTTCATAAGACCATTTTACAATTTTGACTCCAGTTAGAAACAGACTCTAAGGTGTAAAATTTCGATTGCCCATATCTCGGAAACTATAAGAGATAATGCAATTTGGCAATCGGCAACGTAATTAGAATGCCGAATATTACTTGGAATGTGAATTGGAACGAAATCGCTAATTCATAAGACCATTTTATAATTCTGGCCCATATTAGAAGCAGAGCCAATATTGTCAGATGTCGATAGTCCATATCTCGGAAACTATAAGAGATAATGCAATTTGGCAATCGGCAACTTAATTAGCATGCCGAATATTACTTGTATATGAATTGATACGAAATCGCTAATTTATAAGACCATTTTATAATTCTGGCCCATATTAGAAGCAGAGCCAATATTGTCAGATGTCGATAGCCCATATCTCGGAAACTATAAGAGATAATGCAATTTGGCAATCGGCAACGTAATTAGAATGCCGAATATTACTTGGAATATGAATTGGAACGAAATCGCTAATTCATAAGACCATTTTATAATGCTGGCCCATATTAGAAGCAGAGCCAATATTGTCAGATGTCGATAGTCCATATCTCGGAAACTATAAGAAATAATGCAATTTGGCAATCGGCAACGTAATTAGCATGCCGAATATTACTTGGAATGAAAATTGGAACGAAATCGCTAATTCGTAAGACGATTTTACAATTCTGGCCCAAGTTAGAAGCAGAGCCAATATTGCAAGATGTCGATAGTCCATATCTCGGAAACTATAAGAGATAATGCAATTTGGCAATCGGCAACGTAGTTAGCATGCCGAATATTACTTGGATTGTGAATTGGAGCGAAATCGCTATTTCATAAGACCATTTTACAATTTTGACCCCAGTTAGAAACAGACTCTATGGTGTAAAATTTCGATTGCCCATATCTCGGAAACTATAAGAGATAATGCAACTTGGCAATCGGCAACGAAATTAGCATGCCGAATATTACTTGGAATGTGAATTGGAACGAAATCGCTAATTCGTAAGACCATTTGACAATTCTGGCCCCAGTTAGAAACAGACTCTAAGGTGTAAAATTTCGATTGCCCATATCAAGGAAACTATAAGAGATAATGCAATTTGGCAATCGGCAACGTAATTAGCACGCCGAATATTACTTGGAATGTGAATTGGAGCGAAATCGCTAATTCATAAGTCCATTTTACAATTCTGGCCCGAGTTAGAAGCAGAGCCAATATTGCAAGATGTCGATATTCCATATCTCGGAAACTATAAGAGATAATGCAATTTGACAATCGGCAACGTAATTAGCATGCCGAATATTACTTGGAATGTGAATTGGAGCGATATCGCTAATTCATAAGACCATTTTACAATTTTGACCCCAGTTAGAAACAGACTCTAAGGTGTAAAATTTCGATTGCCCATATCTCCGAAACTATAAGAGATAATGCAATTTGGCAATCGGCAACGTAATTAGCAAGCCGAATATTACTTGGTATGTGAAGTGGGGCGAAATCGCTAATTCATAAGACCGTTTTGCAATTTTGACCCCAGTTAGAAACAGACTCTAAGGTGTAAAATTTCGATTGCCCATATCTCGGAAACTATAAGAGATAATGCAACTTGGCAATCGGCAACGAAATTAGCATGCCGAATATTACTTGGAATGTGAATTGGAACGAAATCGCTAATTCGTAAGACCATTTGACAATTCTGGCCCCAGTTAGAAACAGACTCTAAGGTGTAAAATTTCGATTGCCCATATCACGGAAACTATAAGAGATAATGCAATTTGGCAATCGGCAACGTAATTAGCACGCCGAATATTACTTGGAATGTGAATTGGAGCGAAATCGCTAATTCATAAGTCCATTTTACAATTCTGGCCCGAGTTAGAAGCAGAGCCAATATTGCAAGATGTCGATATTCCATATCTCGGAAACTATAAGAGATAATGCAATTTGACAATCGGCAACGTAATTAGCATGCCGAATATTACTTGGAATGTGAATTGGAGCGAAATCGCTAATTCATAAGACCATTTTACAATTTTGACCCCAGTTAGAAACAGACTCTAAGGTGTAAAATTTCGATTGCCCATATCTCCGAAACTATAAGAGATAATGCAATTTGGCAATCGGCAACGTAATTAGCAAGCCGAATATTACTTGGTATGTGAATTGGGGCGAAATCGCTAATTCATAAGACCGTTTTGCAATTTTGACCCCAGTTAGAAACAGACTCTAAGGTGTAAAATTTCGATTGCCCATATCTCCGAAACTATAAGAGATAATGCAATTTGGCAATCGGCAACGTAATTAGCAAGCCGAATATTACTTGGAATGTGAATTGGAACGAAATCGCTAATTCATAAGACCATTTTACAATTTTGGCCCAACTTAGAAGCAGAGCCAATATTGTCAGATGTCGATAGTCCATATCTCGGAAACTATTAGAAATAATGCAATTTGGCAATCGGCAACGCAATTAGCATGCCGAATATTACTTGGAATGTGAATTGGGACCAAATCGCTAATTCATAAGACCATTTTACAATTCTGGCGCAAGTTAGAATCAGAGCCAATATTGTAAGATGTCGATAGTCCATATCTCGGAAACTATAAGAGATAATTCAATTTGGCAATCGACAACGTAATTAGCATGCCGAATGTTACTTGGAATGTGAATTGGAGCGAAATCGCTATTTCATAAGACCATTTTACAATTTTGACCCCAGTCAGAAACAGACTCTAATGTGTAAAATTTTGATTGCCCATATCTCGTAAACTATAAGAGATAATGCAATTTGGCAATCGGCAACGTAATTAGCAAGCCGAATATTACTTGGAATGTGAATTGGAGCGAAATCGCTAATTCATAAGTCCATTTTACAATTCTGGCCCAAGTTAGAAGCAGAGCCAATATTGCAAGATGTCGATAGTCCATATCTCGAAAACTATAAGAGATAATGCAATTTGGCAATCGGCAACGTTATTAGCATGCCGAATATTACTTGGAATGTGAATTGGAGCGAAATCGCTAATTTATAAGACCATTTTACAATTTTGACCCCAGTTAGAAACAGACTCTAAGGTGTAAAATTTCGATTGCCCATATCTCGGAAACTATAAGAGATAATGCAATTTGGCAGTCGGCAACGTAATTAGCATGCCGAATATTATTTGGAATCTGAATTGGACCGAAGTCGCTAATTCATAAGACCATTTTACAATTTTTACCCCAGTTAGAAACAGACTCTAAGGTGTAAAAATTCGATTGCCCATATCTCGGAAACTATAAGAGATAATGCAATTTGGCAATCGGCAACGTAATTAGCAAGCCGAATATTACTTGGAATGTGAATTGGAGCGAAATCGCTATTTCATAAGACCATTTTACAATTTTGACTCCAGTTAGAAACAGACTCTAAGGTGTAAAATTTCGATTGCCCATATCTCGGAAACTATAAGAGATAATGCAATTTGGCAATCGGCAACGTAATTAGAATGCCGAATATTACTTGGAATGTGAATTGGAACGAAATCGCTAATTCATAAGACCATTTTATAATTCTGGCCCATATTAGAAGCAGAGCCAATATTGTCAGATGTCGATAGTCCATATCTCGGAAACTATAAGAGATAATGCAATTTGGCAATCGGCAACTTAATTAGCATGCCGAATATTACTTGTATATGAATTGATACGAAATCGCTAATTTATAAGACCATTTTATAATTCTGGCCCATATTAGAAGCAGAGCCAATATTGTCAGATGTCGATAGCCCATATCTCGGAAACTATAAGAGATAATGCAATTTGGCAATCGGCAACGTAATTAGAATGCCGAATATTACTTGGAATATGAATTGGAACGAAATCGCTAATTCATAAGACCATTTTATAATGCTGGCCCATATTAGAAGCAGAGCCAATATTGTCAGATGTCGATAGTCCATATCTCGGAAACTATAAGAAATAATGCAATTTGGCAATCGGCAACGTAATTAGCATGCCGAATATTACTTGGAATGAAAATTGAAACGAAATCGCTAATTCGTAAGACGATTTTACAATTCTGGCCCAAGTTAGAAGCAGAGCCAATATTGCAAGATGTCGATAGTCCATATCTCGGAAACTATAAGAGATAATGCAATTTGGCAATCGGCAACGTAGTTAGCATGCCGAATATTACTTGGATTGTGAATTGGAGCGAAATCGCTATTTCATAAGACCATTTTACAATTTTGACCCCAGTTAGAAACAGACTCTATGGTGTAAAATTTCGATTGCCCATATCTCGGAAACTATAAGAGATAATGCAACTTGGCAATCGGCAACGAAATTAGCATGCCGAATATTACTTGGAATGTGAATTGGAACGAAATCGCTAATTCGTAAGACCATTTGACAACTCTGGCCCCAGTTAGAAACAGACTCTAAGGTGTAAAATTTCGATTGCCCATATCAAGGAAACTATAAGAGATAATGCAATTTGGCAATCGGCAACGTAATTAGCACGCCGAATATTACTTGGAATGTGAATTGGAGCGAAATCGCTAATTCATAAGTCCATTTTACAATTCTGGCCCGAGTTAGAAGCAGAGCCAATATTGCAAGATGTCGATATTCCATATCTCGGAAACTATAAGAGATAATGCAATTTGACAATCGGCAACGTAATTAGCATGCCGAATATTACTTGGAATGTGAATTGGAGCGAAATCGCTAATTCATAAGACCATTTTACAATTTTGACCCCAGTTAGAAACAGACTCTAAGGTGTAAAATTTCGATTGCCCATATCTCCGAAACTATAAGAGATAATGCAATTTGGCAATCGGCAACGTAATTAGCAAGCCGAATATTACTTGGTATGTGAAGTGGGGCGAAATCGCTAATTCATAAGACCGTTTTGCAATTTTGACCCCAGTTAGAAACAGACTCTAAGGTGTAAAATTTCGATTGCCCATATCTCGGAAACTATAAGAGATAATGCAACTTGGCAATCGGCAACGTAATTAGCATGCCGAATATTACTTGGAATGTGAATTGGAACGAAATCGCTAATTCGTAAGACCATTTGACAATTCTGGCCCCAGTTAGAAACAGACTCTAAGGTGTAAAATTTCGATTGCCCATATCACGGAAACTATAAGAGATAATGCAATTTGGCAATCGGCAACGTAATTAGCACGCCGAATATTACTTGGAATGTGAATTGGAGCGAAATCGCTAATTCATAAGTCCATTTTACAATTCTGGCCCGAGTTAGAAGCAGAGCCAATATTGCAAGATGTCGATATTCCATATCTCGGAAACTATAAGAGATAATGCAATTTGACAATCGGCAACGTAATTAGCATGCCGAATATTACTTGGAATGTGAATTGGAGCGAAATCGCTAATTCATAAGACCATTTTACAATTTTGACCCCAGTTAGAAACAGACTCTAAGGTGTAAAATTTCGATTGCCCATATCTCCGAAACTATAAGAGATAATGCAATTTGGCAATCGGCAACGTAATTAGCAAGCCGAATATTACTTGGTATGTGAATTGGGGCGAAATCGCTAATTCATAAGACCGTTTTGCAATTTTGACCCCAGTTAGAAACAGACTCTAAGGTGTAAAATTTCGATTGCCCATATCTTCGAAACTATAAGAGATAATGCAATTTGGCAATCGGCAACGTAATTAGCAAGCCGAATATTACTTGGAATGTGAATTGGAACGAAATCGCTAATTCATAAGACCATTTTACAATTTTGGCCCAACTTAGAAGCAGAGCCAATATTGTCAGATGTCGATAGTCCATATCTCGGAAACTATTAGAAATAATGCAATTTGGCAATCGGCAACGCAATTAGCATGCCGAATATTACTTGGAATGTGAATTGGGACCAAATCGCTAATTCATAAGACCATTTTACAATTCTGGCGCAAGTTAGAATCAGAGCCAATATTGTAAGATGTCGATAGTCCATATCTCGGAAACTATAAGAGATAATTCAATTTGGCAATCGACAACGTAATTAGCATGCCGAATGTTACTTGGAATGTGAATTGGAGCGAAATCGCTATTTCATAAGACAATTTTACAATTTTGACCCCAGTCAGAAACAGACTCTAATGTGTAAAATTTTGATTGCCCATATCTCGTAAACTATAAGAGATAATGCAATTTGGCAATCGGCAACGTAATTAGCATGCCGAATATTACTTGGAATGTGAATTGGAACGAAATCGCTAATTCTTAAGGCCATTTTACAATTCTGGCCCAAGTTAGAAGCAGAGCCAATATTGTAAGATGTCGATAGTCCATATCTCGGAAACTATAAGAGATAATGCAATTTGGCAATCGGCAACGTAATTAGCATGCCGAATATTACTTGGAATGTGAATTGGAGCGAAATCGCTATTTCATAAGACCATTTTACAATTTTGACCCCAGTCAGAAACAGACTCTAATGTGTAAAATTTCGATTGCCCATATCTCGTAAACTATAAGAGATAATGCAATTTGGCAATCGGCAACGTAATTAGCATGCCGAATATTACTTGGAATGTGAATTGGAACGAAATCGCTAATTCGTAAGACCATTTTACAATTCTGGCCCAAGTTAGAAGCAGAGCCAATATTGTAAGATGTCGATAGTCCATATCTCGGAAACTATAAGAGATAATGCAATTTGGCAATCGGCAACGTAATTAGCATGCCGAATATTACTTGGAATGTGAATTGGAGCGAAATCGCAAATTCATAAGACCATTTTACAATTCTGGCCCAAGTTAGAATCAGAGCCAATATTGTAAGATGTCGATAGTCCTTATCTCGGAAACTATAAGAGATAATGCAATTTGGCAATCGGCAACGTAATTAGCATGCCGAATATTACTGGGAATGTGAATTGGAGCGAAATCGCTAATTCTTAAGACCATTTTACAATTCTGACCCCAGTTAGAAACAGACTCTAAGGTGTAAAACTTCGATTGCCCATATCTCGGAAACTATAAGTGATAATGCAATTTGGCAATCGGCAACGTAATTAGCAAGCCGAATATTACTTGGAATGTGAATTGGAGCGAAATCGCTAATTCATAAGTCCATTTTACAATTCTGGCCCAAGTTAGAAGCAGAGCCAATATTGCAAGATGTCGATAGTCCATATCTCGAAAACTATAAGAGATAATGCAATTTGGCAATCGGCAACGTTATTACCATGCCGAATATTACTTGGAATGTGAATTGGAGCGAAATCGCTAATTTATAAGACCATTTTACAATTTTGACCCCAGTTAGAAACAGACTCTAAGGTGTAAAATTTCGATTGCCCATATCTCGGAAACTATAATAGATAATGCAATTTGGCAGTCGGCAACGTAATTAGCATGCCGAATATTATTTGGAATCTGAATTGGACCGAAGTCGCTAATTCATAAGACCATTTTACAATTTTTACCCCAGTTAGAAACAGACTCTAAGGTGTAAAAATTCGATTGCCCATATCTCGTAAACTATAAGAGATAATGCAATTTGGCAATCGGCAACGTAATTAGCATGCCGAATATTACTTGGAATGTGAATTGGAACGAAATCGCTAATTCGTAAGACCATTTTACAATTCTGGCCCAAGTTAGAAGCAGAGCCAATATTGTAAGATGTCGATAGTCCATATCTCGGAAACTATAAGAGATAATGCAATTTGGCAATCGGCAACGTAATTAGCATGCCGAATATTACTTGGAATGAAAATTGGAACGAAATCGCTAATTCGTAAGACGATTTTACAATTCTGGCCCAAGTTAGAAGCAGAGCCAATATTGCAAGATGTCGATAGTCCATATCTCGGAAACTATAAGAGATAATGAATTTTGGCAATCGGCAATGTAATTAGCATGCCGAATATTACTTGGAATGTGAATTTAAACGAAATCGCTAATTCATAAGACCGTTTTACAATTTTGGCCCAAGTTAGAAGCAGAGCCAATATTGTAAAATGTCGATAGTCCATATCTCGGAAACTATAAGAGATAATGCATTTTGGCTATAGGCAACGTAATTACAATGCCGAATATTACTTGGAATGTGAATTGGAACCAAATCGCTAATTCATAAGACCATTTTACAATTCTGGCGCAAGTTAGAAGCAGAGCCAATATTGTAAGATGTCGATAGTCCATATCTCGGAAACTATAAGAGATAATGCAATTTGGCAATCGGCAACGTAATTAGCATGCCGAATATTACTTGGATTGTGAATTGGAGCGAAATCGCTATTTCATAAGACCATTTTACAATTTTGACCCCAGTTAGAAACAGACTCTATGGTGTAAAATTTCGATTGCCCATATCTCGGAAACTATAAGAGATAATGCAATTTGGCAATCGGCAACGCAATTAGCATGGCGAATATTACTTGGAATGTGAATTGGAACGAAATCGCTAATTCGTAAGACCATTTTACAATTCTGGCTCAAGTTAGAAGCAGAGCCAATATTGTAAGATGTCGATAGTCCATATCTCGGAAACTATAAGAGATAATTCAATTTGGCAATCGGCAACGTAATTAGCATGCCGAATATTACTTGGAATGTGAATTGGAGCGAAATCGCTAATTCATAAGACCATTTTACAATTTTGACCCCAGTTAGAAACAGACTCTAAGGTGTAAAATTTCGATTGCCCATATCTCCGAAACTATAAGAGATAATGCAATTTGGCAATCGGCAACGTAATTAGCAAGCCGAATATTACTTGGTATGTGAAGTGGGGCGAAATCGCTAATTCATAAGACCGTTTTGCAATTTTGACCCCAGTTAGAAACAGACTCTAAGGTGTAAAATTTCGATTGCCCATATCTCCGAAACTATAAGAGATAATGCAATTTGGCAATCGGCAACGTAATTAGCAAGCCGAATATTACTTGGAATGTGAATTGGAACGAAATCGCTAATTCATAAGACCATTTTACAATTTTGGCCCAACTTAGAAGCAGAGCCAATATTGTCAGATGTCGATAGTCCATATCTCGGAAACTATTAGAAATAATGCAATTTGGCAATCGGCAACGCAATTAGCATGCCGAATATTACTTGGAATGTGAATTGGGACCAAATCGCTAATTCATAAGACCATTTTACAATTCTTGCGCAAGTTAGAATCAGAGCCAATATTGTAAGATGTCGATAGTCCATATCTCGGAAACTATAAGAGATAATTCAATTTGGCAATCGACAACGTAATTAGCACGCCGAATATTACTTGGAATGTGAATTGGAGCGAAATCGCTAATTCATAAGTCCATTTTACAATTCTGGCCCGAGTTAGAAGCAGAGCCAATATTGCAAGATGTCGATATTCCATATCTCGGAAACTATAAGAGATAATGCAATTTGACAATCGGCAACGTAATTAGCATGCCGAATATTACTTGGAATGTGAATTGGAGCGAAATCGCTAATTCATAAGACCATTTTACAATTTTGACCCCAGTTAGAAACAGACTCTAAGGTGTAAAATTTCGATTGCCCATATCAAGGAAACTATAAGAGATAATGCAATTTGGCAATCGGCAACGTAATTAGCACGCCGAATATTACTTGGAATGTGAATTGGAGCGAAATCGCTAATTCATAAGTCCATTTTACAATTCTGGCCCGAGTTAGAAGCAGAGCCAATATTGCAAGATGTCGATATTCCATATCTCGGAAACTATAAGAGATAATGCAATTTGACAATCGGCAACGTAATTAGCATGCCGAATATTACTTGGAATGTGAATTGGAGCGAAATCGCTAATTCATAAGACCATTTTACAATTTTGACCCCAGTTAGAAACAGACTCTAAGGTGTAAAATTTCGATTGCCCATATCTCCGAAACTATAAGAGATAATGCAATTTGGCAATCGGCAACGTAATTAGCAAGCCGAATATTACTTGGTATGTGAAGTGGGGCGAAATCGCTAATTCATAAGACCGTTTTGCAATTTTGACCCCAGTTAGAAACAGACTCTAAGGTGTAAAATTTCGATTGCCCATATCTCCGAAACTATAAGAGATAATGCAATTTGGCAATCGGCAACGTAATTAGCAAGCCGAATATTACTTGGAATGTGAATTGGAACGAAATCGCTAATTCATAAGACCATTTTACAATTTTGGCCCAACTTAGAAGCAGAGCCAATATTGTCAGATGTCGATAGTCCATATCTCGGAAACTATTAGAAATAATGCAATTTGGCAATCGGCAACGCAATTAGCATGCCGAATATTACTTGGAATGTGAATTGGGACCAAATCGCTAATTCATAAGACCATTTTACAATTCTGGCGCAAGTTAGAATCAGAGCCAATATTGTAAGATGTCGATAGTCCATATCTCGGAAACTATAAGAGATAATTCAATTTGGCAATCGACAACGTAATTAGCATGCCGAATGTTACTTGGAATGTGAATTGGAGCGAAATCGCTATTTCATAAGACCATTTTACAATTTTGACCCCAGTCAGAAACAGACTCTAATGTGTAAAATTTTGATTGCCCATATCTCGTAAACTATAAGAGATAATGCAATTTGGCAATCGGCAACGTAATTAGCATGCCGAATATTACTTGGAATGTGAATTGGAACGAAATCGCTAATTCGTAAGGCCATTTTACAATTCTGGCCCAAGTTAGAAGCAGAGCCAATATTGTAAGATGTCGATAGTCCATATCTCGAAAACTATAAGAGATAATGCAATTTGGCAATCGGCAACGTAATTAGCATGCCGAATATTACTTGGAATGTGAATTGGAGCGAAATCGCTATTTCATAAGACCATTTTACAATTTTGACCCCAGTCAGAAACAGACTCTAATGTGTAAAATTTCGATTGCCCATATCTCGTAAACTATAAGAGATAATGCAATTTGGCAATCGGCAACGTAATTAGCATGCCGAATATTACTTGGAATGTGAATTGGAACGAAATCGCTAATTCGTAAGACCATTTTACAATTCTGGCCCAAGTTAGAAGCAGAGCCAATATTGTAAGATGTCGATAGTCCATATCTCGGAAACTATAAGAGATAATGCAATTTGGCAATCGGCAACGTAATTAGCATGCCGAATATTACTTGGAATGTGAATTGGAGCGAAATCGCAAATTCATAAGACCATTTTACAATTCTGGCCCAAGTTAGAATCAGAGCCAATATTGTAAGATGTCGATAGTCCTTATCTCGGAAACTATAAGAGATAATGCAATTTGGCAATCGGCAACGTAATTAGCATGCCGAATATTACTTGGAATGTGAATTGGAGCGAAATCGCTAATTCTTAAGACCATTTTACAATTCTGACCCCAGTTAGAAACAGACTCTAAGGTGTAAAACTTCGATTGCCCATATCTCGGAAACTATAAGTGATAATGCAATTTGGCAATCGGCAACGTAATTAGCAAGCCGAATATTACTTGGAATGTGAATTGGAGCGAAATCGCTAATTCATAAGTCCATTTTACAATTCTGGCCCAAGTTAGAAGCAGAGCCAATATTGCAAGATGTCGATAGTCCATATCTCGGAAACTATAAGAGATAATGCAATTTGGCAATCGGCAACGTAGTTAGCATGCCGAATATTACTTGGATTGTGAATTGGAGCGAAATCGCTATTTCATAAGACCATTTTACAATTTTGACCCCAGTTAGAAACAGACTCTATGGTGTAAAATTTCGATTGCCCATATCTCGGAAACTATAAGAGATAATGCAACTTGGCAATCGGCAACGAAATTAGCATGCCGAATATTACTTGGAATGTGAATTGGAACGAAATCGCTAATTCGTAAGACCATTTGACAATTCTGGCCCCAGTTAGAAACAGACTCTAAGGTGTAAAATTTCGATTGTCCATATCACGGAAACTATAAGAGATAATGCAATTTGGCAATCGGCAACGTAATTAGCACGCCGAATATTACTTGGATTGTGAATTGGAGCGAAATCGCTAATTCATAAGTCCATTTTACAATTCTGGCCCGAGTTAGAAGCAGAGCCAATATTGCAAGATGTCGATATTCCATATCTCGGAAACTATAAGAGATAATGCAATTTGACAATCGGCAACGTAATTAGCATGCCGAATATTACTTGGAATGTGAATTGGAGCGAAATCGCTAATTCATAAGACCATTTTACAATTTTGACCCCAGTTAGAAACAGACTCTAAGGTGTAAAATTTCGATTGCCCATATCTCCGAAACTATAAGAGATAATGCAATTTGGCAATCGGCAACGTAATTAGCAAGCCGAATATTACTTGGTATGTGAATTGGGGCGAAATCGCTAATTCATAAGACCGTTTTGCAATTTTGACCCCAGTTAGAAACAGACTCTAAGGTGTAAAATTTCGATTGCCCATATCTCCGAAACTATAAGAGATAATGCAATTTGGCAATCGGCAACGTAATTAGCAAGCCGAATATTACTTGGAATGTGAATTGGAACGAAATCGCTAATTCATAAGACCATTTTACAATTTTGGCCCAACTTAGAAGCAGAGCCAATATTGTCAGATGTCGATAGTCCATATCTCGGAAACTATTAGAAATAATGCAATTTGGCAATCGGCAACGCAATTAGCATGCCGAATATTACTTGGAATGTGAATTGGGACCAAATCGCTAATTCATAAGACCATTTTACAATTCCGGCGCAAGTTAGAATCAGAGCCAATATTGTAAGATGTCGATAGTCCATATCTCGGAAACTATAAGAGATAATTCAATTTGGCAATCGACAACGTAATTAGCATGCCGAATGTTACTTGGAATGTGAATTGGAGCGAAATCGCTATTTCATAAGACCATTTTACAATTTTGACCCCAGTCAGAAACAGACTCTAATGTGTAAAATTTTGATTGCCCATATCTCGTAAACTATAAGAGATAATGCAATTTGGCAATCGGCAACGTAATTAGCATGCCGAATATTACTTGGAATGTGAATTGGAACGAAATCGCTAGTTCGTAAGACCATTTTACAATTCTGGCCCAAGTAAGAAGCAGAGCCAATATTGTAAGATGTCGATAGTCCATATCTCGGAAACTATAAGAGATAATGAAATTTGGCAATCGGCAACGTAATTAGCATGCCGAATATTACTTGGAATGTGAATTGGAGCGAAATCGCTATTTCATAAGACCATTTTACAATTTTGACCCCAGTCAGAAACAGACTCTAATGTGTAAAATTTCGATTGCCCATATCTCGTAAACTATAAGAGATAATGCAATTTGGCAATCGGCAACGTAATTAGCATGCCGAATATTACTTGGAATGTGAATTGGAACGAAATCGCTAATTCGTAAGACCATTTTACAATTCTGGCCCAAGTTAGAAGCAGAGCCAATATTGTAAGATGTCGATAGTCCATATCTCGGAAACTATAAGAGATAATGCAATTTGGCAATCGGCAACGTAATTAGCATGCCGAATATTACTTGGAATGTGAATTGGAGCGAAATCGCAAATTCATAAGACCATTTTACAATTCTGGCCCAAGTTAGAATCAGAGCCAATATTGTAAGATGTCGATAGTCCTTATCTCGGAAACTATAAGAGATAATGCAATTTGGCAATCGGCAACGTAATTAGCATGCCGAATATTACTGGGAATGTGAATTGGAGCGAAATCGCTAATTCTTAAGACCATTTTACAATTCTGACCCCAGTTAGAAACAGACTCTAAGGTGTAAAACTTCGATTGCCCATATCTCGGAAACTATAAGTGATAATGCAATTTGGCAATCGGCAACGTAATTAGCAAGCCGAATATTACTTGGAATGTGAATTGGAGCGAAATCGCTAATTCGTAAGACCATTTTACAATTCTGGCTCAAGTTAGAAGCAGAGCCAATATTGTAAGATGTCGATAGTCCATATCTCGGAAACTATAAGAGATAATGCAATTTGGCAATCGGCAACGTAATTAGCATGCCGAATATTACTTGGAATGTGAATTGGAGCGAAATCGCTAATTCTTAAGACTATTTTACAATTTTGACCCCAGTTAGAAACAGACTCGAAGGTGTAAAATTTCGATTGCCGATATCTCGGAAACTATAAGAGATAATGCAATTTGGCAATCGGCAACGTAATTAGCATGCCGAATATTACTTGGAATGTGAATTGGAGCGAAATCGCAAATTCATAAGACCATTTTACAATTCTGGCCCAAGTTAGAATCAGAGCCAATAATGTAAGATGTCGATAGTCCATATCTCCGAAACTATAAGAGATAATGCAATTTGGCAATCGGCAACGTAATTAGCATGCCGAATATTACTTGGAATGTGAATTGGAGCGAAATCGCTAATTCTTAAGACCATTTTACAATTCTGACCCCAGTTAGAAACAGACTCTAAGGTGTAAAATTTCGATTGCCCATATCTCGGAAACTATAAGAGATAATGCAATTTGGCAATCGGCAACGTAATTAGCAAGCCGAATATTACTTGGAATGTGAATTGGAGCGAAATCGCTAATTCATAAGTCCATTTTACAATTCTGGCCCAAGTTAGAAGCAGAGCCAATATTGCAAGATGTCGATAGTCCATATCTCGAAAACTATAAGAGATAATGCAATTTGGCAATCGGCAACGTAATTAGAATGCCGAATATTACTTGGAATGTGAATTGGAACGAAATCGCTAATTCATAAGACCATTTTATAATTCTGGCCCATATTAGAAGCAGAGCCAATATTGTCAGATGTCGATAGTCCATATCTCGAAAACTATAAGAGATAATGCAATTTGGCAATCGGCAACTTAATTAGCATGCCGAATATTACTTGTATATGAATTGATACGAAATCGCTAATTTATAAGACCATTTTATAATTCTGGCCCATATTAGAAGCAGAGCCAATATTGTCAGATGTCGATAGCCCATATCTCGGAAACTATAAGAGATAATGCAATTTGGCAATCGGCAACGTAATTAGAATGCCGAATATTACTTGGAATATGAATTGGAACGAAATCGCTAATTCATAAGACCATTTTATAATTCTGGCCCATATTAGAAGCAGAGCCAATATTGTCAGATGTCGATAGTCCATATCTCGGAAACTATAAGTAATAATGCAATTTGGCAATCGGCAACGTAATTAGCATGCCGAATATTACTTGGAATGAAAATTGGAACGAAATCGCTAATTCGTAAGACGATTTTACAATTCTGGCCCAAGTTAGAAGCAGAGCCAATATTGCAAGATGTCGATAGTCCATATCTCGGAAACTATAAGAGATAATGAAATTTGGCAATCGGCAATGTAATTAGCATGCCGAATATTACTTGGAATGTGAATTTAAACGAAATCGCTAATTCATAAGACCGTTTTACAATTTTGGCGCAAGTTAGAAGCAGAGCCAATATTGTAAGATGTCGATAGTCCATATCTCGGAAACTATAAGAGATAATACAATTTGGCAATCGGCAACGTAATTAGCATGCCGAATATTTCTTGGATTGTGAATTGGAGCGAAATCGCTATTTCATAAGACCATTTTACAATTCTGGCGCAAGTTAGAAGCAGAGCCAATATTGTAAGATGTCGATAGTCCATATCTCGGAAACTATAAGAGATAATGCAATTTGGCAATCGGCAACGTAATTAGCATGCCGAATATTACTTGGAATGTGAATTGGAGCGAAATCGCTATTTCATAAGACCATTTTACAATTTTGACCCCAGTTAGAAACAGACTCTATGGTGTAAAATTTCGATTGCCCATATCTCGGAAACTATAAGAGATAATGCAATTTGGCAATCGTCAACGCAATTAGCATGGCGAATTACTTGGAATGTGAATTGGAACGAAATCGCTAATTCGTAAGACCATTTTACAATTCTGGCGCAAGTTAGAAGCAGAGCCTATATTGTAAGATGTCGATAGTCCATATCTCGGAAACTATAAGAGATAATGCAATTTGGCAATCGACAACGTAATTAGCATGCCGAATATTACTTGGAATGTGAATTGGAGCGAAATCGCTATTTCATAAGACCATTTTACAATTTTGACCCCAGTCAGAAACAGACTCTAAGGTGTAAAATTTCGATTGCCCATATCTCGGAAACTATAAGAGATAATGCAATTTGGCAATCGGCAACGTAATTAGCATGCCGAATATTACTTGGAATGTGAATTGAAACGAAATCGCTAATTCGTAAGACCATTTTACAATTCTGGCCCAAGTTAGAAGCAGAGCCAATACTGTAAGATGTCGATAGTCCATATCTCGGAAACTATAAGAGATAATGCAATTTGGCAATCGGCAACGTAATTAGCATGCCGAATATTACTTGGAATGTGAATTGGAGCGAAATCGCTAATTCTTAAGACTATTTTACAATTTTGACCCCAGTTAGAAACAGACTCGAAGGTGTAAAATTTCGATTGCCGATATCTCCGAAACTATAAGAGATAATGCAATTTGGCAATCGGCAACGTAATTAGCATGCCGAATATTACTTGGAATGTGAATTGGAGCGAAATCGCAAATTCATAAGACCATTTTACAATTCTGGCCCAAGTTAGAATCAGAGCCAATATTGTAAGATGTCGATAGTCCATATCTCGGAAACTATAAGAGATAATGCAATTTGGCAATCGGCAACGTAATTAGCATGCCGAATATTACTTGGAATGTGAATTGGAGCGAAATCGCTAATTCTTAAGACCATTTTACAATTCTGACCCCAGTTAGAAACAGACTCTAAGGTGTAAAATTTCGATTGCCCATATCTCGGAAACTATAAGAGATAATGCAATTTGGCAATCGGCAACGTAATTAGCAAGCCGAATATTACTTGGAATGTGAATTGGAGCGAAATCGCTAATTCATAAGTCCATTTTACAATTCTGGTCCAAGTTAGAAGCAGAGCCAATATTGCAAGATGTCGATAGTCCATATCTCGAAAACTATAAGAGATAATGCAATTTGGCAATCGGCAACGTAATTAGCAAGCCGAATATTACTTGGAATGTGAATTGGAGCGAAATCGCTGTTTCATAAGACCATTTTACAATTTTGACCCCAGTTAGAAACAGACTCTAAGGTGTAAAATTTCGATTGCCCATATCTCGGAAACTATAAGAGATAATGCAATTTGGCAATCGGCAACGTAATTAGAATGCCGAATATTACTTGGAATGTGAATTGGAACGAAATCGCTAATTCATAAGATCATTTTATAATTCTGGCCCATATTAGAAGCAGAGCCAATATTGTCAGATGTCGATAGTCCATATCTCGGAAACTATAAGAGATAATGCAATTTGGCAATCGGCAACTTAATTAGCATGCCGAATATTACTTGTATATGAATTGATACGAAATCGCTAATTTATAAGACCATTTTACAATTCTGGCCCAAGTTAGAAGCAGAGCCAATATTGTAAGATTTCGATAGTCCATATCTCGGAAACTATAAGAGATAATGAAATTTGGCAATCGGCAATGTAATTAGCATGCCGAATATTACTTGGAATGTGAATTTGAACGAAATCGCTAATTCATAAGACCGTTTTACAATTTTAGCCCAAGTTAGAAGCAGAGCCAATATTGTAAAATGTCGATAGTCCATATCTCGGAAACTATAAGAGATAATGCATTTTGGCTATAGGCAACGTAATTAGAATGCCGAATATTACTTGGAATGTGAATTGGAACCAAATCGCTAATTCATAAGACCATTTTACAATTCTGGCGCAAGTTAGAAGCAGAGCCAATATTGTAAGATGTCGATAGTCCATATCTCGGAAACTATAAGAGATAATACAATTTGGCAATCGGCAACGTAATTAGCATGCCGAATATTACTTGGATTGTGAATTGGAGCGAAATCGCTATTTCATAAGACCATTTTACAATTTTGACCCCAGTTAGAAACAGACTCTATGGTGTAAAATTTCGATTGCCCATATCTCGGAAACTATAAGAGATAATGCAATTTGGCAATCGGCAACGTAATTAGCATGCCGAATATTACTTGGAATGTGAATTGGAACGAAATCGCTAATTCGTAAGACCATTTTACAATTCTGGCCCAAGTTAGAAGCAGAGCCATTATTGTAAGATGTCGATAGTCCATATCTCGGAAACTATAAGAGATAATGCAATTTGGCAATCGGTAACGTAATTAGCATGCCGAATATTACTTGGAATGTGAATTGGAGCGAAATCGCTAATTCTTAAGACTATTTTACAATTTTGACCCCAGTTAGAAACAGACTCTAAGGTGTAAAATTTCGATTGTCCATATCTCGGAAACTATAAGTGATAATGCAATTTGGCAATCGGCAACGTAATTAGCAAGCCGAATATTACTTGGAATGTGAATTGGAGCGAAATCGCTAATTCATAAGACCATTTTACAATTCTGGCCCAAGTTAGAAACATAGCCAATATTGTAAGATGTCGATAGTCCATATCTCGGAAACTATAAGAGATAATGCAATTTGGCAATCGACAACGTAATTAGCATGCCGAATATTACTTGGAATGTGAATTGGAGCGAAATCGCTAATTCATAAGACCATTTTACAATTTTGACCCCAGTTAGAAACAGACTCTAAGATGTAAAATTTCGATTGCCCATATCTCCGAAACTATAAGAGATAATGCAATTTGGCAATCGGCAACGTAATTAGCAAGCCGAATATTATTTGGTATGTGAATTGGAGCGAAATCGCTAATTCATAAGACCGTTTTACAATTTTGACCCCAGTTAGAAACAAACTCTAAGGTGTAAAATTTCGATTGACCGTATCTCGGAATCTGTAAGAGATAATGCTATTTGGCAATCGGCAACGTAATTAGCATGCTGAATATTACTTGGAATGTGAATTGGAGCGAAATCGCTAATTCATAAGACCATTTTACAATTTTGGGCCAAGTTAGAAGCAGAGCCAATATTGTAAGATGTCGAGAGTCTATATCTCGGAACCTATAAGAGATATTGCAATTTGGCAATCGGCAACGTAATTAGCATGCTGAATATTACTTGGTATGGGAATTGGAACGAAATCGCTAATTCATAAGACCATTTTACAATTTTGGCCCAAATTAGAAGCAGAGCCAATATTGTAAGATGTCGATAGCCCATATCTCGGAAACTATAAGAGATAATGCAATTTGGCAATCGGCAACGTAAATAGCATGCTGAATATTACTTGGAATGTGAATTTGAACGAAATCGCTAATTCATAAGACCATTTTATAATTCTGGCCCATATTGGAAGCAGAGCCAATATTGTCAGATGTCGATAGTCCATATCTCGGAAACTATAAGAGATAATGCAATTTGACAATCGGCAATGTAATTAGCATGCCGAATGTTACTTGGAATATGAATTGATACGAAATCGCTAATTTATAAGACCATTTTACAATTCTGGCCCAAGTTAGAAGCAGAGCCAATATTGTAAGATGTCGATAGTCCATATCTGGGAAACTATAAGAAATAATGCAATTTGGCAATCGGCAACGTAATTAGCATGCCGAATATTACTTGGAATGTGAATTGGAACGAAATCGCTAATTCGTAACACGATTTTACAATTTTGGCCCAAGTTAGAAGCAGAGCCAATATTGTAAAATGTCGATAGTCCATATCTCGGAAACTATAAGAGATAATGCAATTTGGCAATCTGCAACGTAATTAGCATGCCGAATATTACTTGGAATGTGAATTGGAGCGAAATCGCTAATTCTTAAGACTATTTTACAATTTTGACCCCAGTTAGAAACAGACTCTAAGGTGTAAAATTTCGATTGCCCATATCTCGGAAACTATAAGAGATAATGCAATTTGGCAATCGGCAACGTAATTAGCATGCCGAATATTACTTGGAATGTGAATGGGAACGAAATCGCTAATTCGTAAGACCATTTTACAATTCTGGCCCAAGTTAGAAGCAGAGCCAATATTGTAAGATGTCGATAGTCCATATCTCGAAAACTATAAGAGATAATGCAATTTGGCAATCGGCAACGTAATTAGCATGCCGAATATTACTTGGAATGTGAATTGGAGCGAAATCGCTAATTCTTAAGACCATTTTACAATTCTGACCCCAGTTAGAAACAGACTCTAAGGAGTAAAATTTCGATTGACCATATCTCGGAAACTGTAAGAGATAATGCAATTTGGCAATCGGCAGTGTAATTAGCATGCCGAATATTACTTGGAATGTGAATTGGAGCGAAATCGCTAATTCATAAGACCATTTTACAATTCTGGCCCAAGTTAGAAGCCGAGCCAATATTGTAAGATGTCGATAGTCCATATCTCGGAAACTATAAGAGATAATGCAATTTGGCAATCGGCAACGTAATTGGCATGCCGAATACTACTTGGAATGTGAATTGGAGCGAAATCGCTAATTCATAAGACCATTTTACAATTTTGACCCCAGTTAGAAACAGACTCTAAGGTGTAAAATTTCGATTGACCATATCTCGGAAACTATAAGAGATAATGAAATTTGGCAATCGGCAATGTAATTAGCATGCCGAATATTACTTGGAATGTGAATTGGAACGAAATCGCTAATTCATAAGACCGTTTTGCAATTTTGGCCCAAGTTAGAAGCAGAGCCAATATTGTAAAATGTCGATAGTCCATATATCGGAAACTATAAGAGATAATGCATTTTGGCAATAGGCAACGTAATTAGCATGCCGAATATTACTTGGAATGTGAAATGGAACCAAATCGCTAATTCATAAGACCATTTTACAATTCTGGCGCAAGTTAGAAGCAGAGCCAGTAAAGTAAGATGTCGATAGTCCATTACTCGGAAACTATAAGAGATAATGCAATTTGGCAATCGGCAACGTAATTGGCATGCCGAATATTACTTGGAATGTGAATTGCAACGAAATCGCTAAATCTTAAGACTATTTTACAATTTTGACCCCAGTTAGAAACAGACTCTAAGGTGTAAAATTTCGATTGCCCATATCTCGGAAACTATAAGAGATAATGCAATTTGGCAATCTGCAACGTAATTAGCATGCCGAATATTACTTGGAATGTGAATTGGAGCGAAATCGCTAATTCATAAGACTATTTTACAATTTTGACCCCAGTTAGAAACAGACTCTAAGGTGTAAAATTTCGATTGCCCATATCTCGGAAACTATAAGAGATAATGCAATTTGGCAATCGGCAACGTAATTAGCATGCCGAATATTACTTGGAATGTGAATGGGAACGAAATCGCTAATTCGTAAGACCATTTTACAATTCTGGCCCAAGTTAGAAGCAGAGCCAATATTGTAAGATGTCGATAGTCCATATCTCGAAAACTATAAGAGATAATGCAATTTGGCAATCGGCAACGTAATTAGCATGCCGAATATTACTTGGAATGTGAATTGGAGCGAAATCGCTAATTCTTAAGACCATTTTACAATTCTGACCCCAGTTAGAAACAGACTCTAAGGAGTAAAATTTCGATTGACCATATCTCGGAAACTGTAAGAGATAATGCAATTTGGCAATCGGCAGTGTAATTAGCATGCCGAATATTACTTGGAATGTGAATTGGAGCGAAATCGCTAATTCATAAGACCATTTTACAATTCTGGCCCAAGTTAGAAGCCGAGCCAATATTGTAAGATGTCGATAGTCCATATCTCGGAAACTATAAGAGATAATGCAATTTGGCAATCGGCAACGTAATTGGCATGCCGAATACTACTTGGAATGTGAATTGGAGCGAAATCGCTAATTCATAAGACCATTTTACAATTTTGACCCCAGTTAGAAACAGACTCTAAGGTGTAAAATTTCGATTGACCATATCTCGGAAACTATAAGAGATAATGAAATTTGGCAATCGGCAATGTAATTAGCATGCCGAATGTTACTTGGAATGTGAATTGGAACGAAATCGCTAATTCATAAGACCGTTTTGCAATTTTGGCCCAAGTTAGAAGCAGAGCCAATATTGTAAAATGTCGATAGTCCATATATCGGAAACTATAAGAGATAATGCATTTTGGCAATAGGCAACGTAATTAGCATGCCGAATATTACTTGGAATGTGAAATGGAACCAAATCGCTAATTCATAAGACCATTTTACAATTCTGGCGCAAGTTAGAAGCAGAGCCAGTAAAGTAAGATGTCGATAGTCCATTACTCGGAAACTATAAGAGATAATGCAATTTGGCAATCGGCAACGTAATTGGCATGCCGAATATTACTTGGAATGTGAATTGCAACGAAATCGCTAATTCGTAAGACCATTTTACAATTCTGGCGCAAGTTAGAAGCAGAGCCAGTAAAGTAAGATGTCGATAGTCCATTACTCGGAAACTATAAGAGATAATGCAATTTGGCAATCGGCAACGTAATTGGCATGCCGAATATTACTTGGAAGGTGAATTGGAACGAAATCGCTAATTCATAAGACCATTTTACAATATTGGCCCAAGTTAGAAGCAGAGTCAATATTGTAAGATGTCGATAGTCCATATCTCGGAAACTAAAAGAGATAATGCAATTTGGCAATCGGCAACGTAATTAGCATGCCGAATATTACTTGGAATGTGAATTGGAGCGAAATCGCTAATTCTTAAGACTATTTTATAATTTTGACCCCAGTTAGAAACAGACTCTAAGGTGTAAAATTTCTATTGCCCATATCTCGGAAACTATAAGAGATAATGCAATTTGGCAATCGGCAACGTAATTAGCATGCCGAATATTACTTGGAATGTGAATTGGAGCGAAATCGCTAATTCTTAAGACCATTATACCATTCTGACCACAGTTAGAAACAGACTCTAAGGTGTAAAATTTCGATTGCCCATATCACGGAAACTATAAGAGATAATGCAATTTGGCAATCGGCAACGTAATTAGCAAGCCGAATATTACTTGGAATGTGAATTGGAGCGAAATCGCTAATTCATAAGACCATTTTACAATTCTGGCCCAAGTTAGAAGCAGAGCCAATATTGTAAGATGTCGATAGTCCATATCTCGGAAACTATAAGAGATAATGCAATTTGGTAATCGGCAACGTAATTAGCATGCCGAATACTACTTGGAATGTTAATTTCAACGAAATCGCTAATTCGTAAGACCATTTTACAATTCTGGCCCAAGTTAGAAGCAGAGCCAATATTGTAAGATGTCGATAGTCCATATCTCGGAAACTATAAGAGATAATGCAATTTGGCAATCGGCAACGTAATTAGCATGCTGAATATTACTTGGAATGTGAATTGGAGCGAAATCGCTAATTCATAAGACCATTTTACAATTCTGGCTCAAGTTAGAAGCAGAGCCAATATTGTAAGATGTCGATAGTCCATATGTCGGAAACTATAAGAGATAATGCAATTTGGCAATCGGCAACGTAATTAGCATGCCGAATATTACTTGGAATGTGAATTGGAGCGAAATCGCTAATTCATAAGACCATTTTACAATTCTGGCCCAAGTTAGAAGCAGAGATAATATTGTAAGATGTCGATAGTCCATATCTCGGAAACTATAAGAGATAATGCAATTTGGTAATCGGCAACGTAATTAGCATGCCGAATACTACATGGAATGTGAATTTCAACGAAATCGCTAATTCGTAAGACCATTTTACAATTTTGGCCCAAGTTAGAAGCAGAGCCAATATTGTAAGATATCGATAGTCCATATCTCGGAAACTATAAGAGATAACGCAATTTGGCAATCGGCAACGTAATTAGCATGCTGAATATTACTTGGAATGTGAATTGGAGCGAAATCGCTAATTCATAAGACCATTTTACAATTCTGGCCCAAGTTAGAAGCCGAGCCAATATTGTAAGATGTCGATAGTCCATATCTCGGAAACTATAAGAGATAATGCAATTTGGCAATCGGCAACGTAATTAGCATGCCGAATATTACTTGGAATATGAATTGATACGAAATCGCTAATTTATAAGACCATTTTACAATTCTGGCCCAAGTTAGAAGCAGAGCCAATATTGTCAGATGTCGATAGTCCATATCTCGGAAACTGTAAGTGATAATGCAATTTGGCAATCGGCAACGTAACTAGCATGCCGAATATTACTTGGAATGTGAATTGCAGGGAAATCGCTAATTCATAAGACCATTTTACAATTTTGACCCCAGTTAGAAACAGACTCTAAGGTGTAAAATTTCGATTGCCGATATCTCGGAAACTATAAGAGATAATGCAATTTGGAAATCGGCAACGCAATTAGCATGCCGAACATTACTTGGAATGTGAATTGGAGCGAAATCGCAAATTCTTAAGACTATTTTACAATTTTGACCCCAGTTAGAAACAGACTCTAAGGTGTAAAATTTCGATTGCCGATATCTCGGAAACTATAAGAGATAATGCAATTTGGCAATCGGCAACGCAATTAGCATGCCGAATATCACTTGGAATGTGAATTGGAGCGAAATCGCAAATTCATAAGACCATTTTACAATTCAGGCCCAAGTTAGAATCAGAGCCAATATTGTAAGATGTCGATAGTCCATATCTCGGAAACTATAAGAGATAATGCAATTTGGCAATCGGCAACGTAATTAGCATGCCGAATATTACTTGGAATGTGAATTGGAGCGAAATCGCTAATTCTTAAGACTATTTTACAATTTTGACCCCAGTTAGAAACAGACTCTAAAGTGTAAAATTTCGATTGCCGATATCTCGGAAACTATAAGAGATAATGCAATTTGGCAATGGGCAACGCAATTAGCATGCCGAATATTACTTGGAATGTGAATTGGAGCGAAATCGCAAATTCATAAGACCATTTTACAATTCTGGCCCAAGTTAGAATCAGAGCCAATATTGTAAGATGTCGATAGTCCATATCTCGGAAACTATAAGAGATAATGCAATTTGGCAATCGGCAACGTAATTAGCATGCCGAATATTACTTGGAATGTGAATTGGAGCGAAATCGCTAATTCTTAAGACCATTTTACAATTTTGACCCCAGTTAGAAACAGACTCTAAGGTGTAAAATTTCGATTGCCCATATCTCGGAAACTGTAAGAGATAATGCAATTTGGCAATCGGCAACGTAATTAGCTAGCCGAATATTACTTGGAATGTGAATTGGAGCGAAATCGCTAATTCATAAGACCATTTTACAATTCTGGCCCAAGTTAGAAGCAGAGCCAATATTGCAAGATGTCGATAGTCCATATCTCGAAAACTATAAGAGATAATGCAATTTGGCAATCGGCTACGTAATTAGCATGCCGAATATTACTTGGAATGTGAATTGGAGCGAAATCGCTAATTCATAAGACCATTTTACAATTTTGACCCCAGTTAGAAACAGACTCTAAGGTGTAAAATTTCGATTGCCCATATCTCGGAAACTATAAGAGATAATGCAATTTGGCAATCGGCAACGTAATTAGCAAGCCGAATATTACTTGGAATGTGAATTGGAGCGAAATCGCTAATTCATAAGACCATTTTACAATTCTGGCCCAAGTTAGAAGCAGAGCCAATATTGTAAGATGTCGATAGTCCATATCTCGGAAACTATAAGAGATAATCCAATTTGGCAATCGGCAACGTAATTAGCATGCCCAATATTACTTGGAATGTGAATTGGAGCGAAATCGCTAATTCATAAGACCATTTTACAATTTTGACCCCAGTTAGAAACAGACTCTAAGGTGTAAAATTTCGATTGCTCATATCTCCGAAACTATAAGAGATAATGCAATTTAGCAATCGGCAACGTAATTAGCATGCCGAATATTACTTGGAATGTGAATTGGAGCGAAATCGCTATTTCATAAGACCATTTTACAATTCTGACCCCAGTTAGAAACAGACTCTAAGGTGTAAAATTTCGATTGCCCATATCTCGGAAACTATAAGAGATAAAGCAATTTGGCAATCGGCAACGTAATTAGCAGGCCGAATATTACTTGGAATGTGAATTGGAGCGAAATCGCTAATTCATAAGACCATTTTACAATTCTGGCCCAAGTTAGAAGCAGAGCCAATATTGTAAGATGTCGATAGTCCATATCTCGGAAACTATAATAGATAATGCAATTTGACAATCGGCAACGTAATTAGCATGCCGAATATTATTTGGAATGTGAATTGGAGCGAAATCGCTAATTCATAAGACCATTTTACAATTTTGACCCCAGTTAGAAACAGACTCTAAGGTGTAAAATTTCGATTGCCCATATCTCCGAAACTATAAGAGATAATGCAATTTGGCAATCGGCAACGTAATTAGCAAGCCGGATATTACTTGGTATGTGAATTGGAGCGAAATCGCTAATTCATAAGACCGTTTTGCAATTTTGACCCCAGTTAGAAACAGACTCTAAGGTGTAAAATTTCGATTGACCGTATCTCGGAAACTGTAAGAGATAATGCTATTTGGCAATCGGCAACGTAATTAGCATGCTGAATATTACTTGGAATGTGAATTGGAACGAAATCGCTAATTCTTAAGACTATTTTACAATTTTGACCCCAGTTAGAAACAGACTCGAAGGTGTAAAATTTCGATTGCCGATATCTCGGAAACTATAAGAAATAATGCAATTTGGCAATCGGCAACGTAATTAGCATGCCGAATATTACTTGGAATGTAAATTGGAGCGAAATCGCAAATTCGTAAGACCATTTTACAATTTTGGCCCAAGTTAGAAGCAGAGCCAATATTGTCAGATGTCGATAGTCCATATCTCGGAAACTATAAGAGATAATGCAATTTGGCAATCGGCAACGTAATTAGCATGCCCAATATTACTTGGAATGTGAATTGGAGCGAAATCGCTATTTCATAAGACCATTTTACAATTTTGACCCCAGTCAGAAACAGACTCTAAGGTGTAAAATATCGATTGCCCATATCTCGGAAACTATAAGAGATAATGCAATTTGGTAATCGGCAACGTAATTAGCATGCCGAATATTACATGGAATGTGAATAGGAACGAAATCGCTAATTCGTAAGACCATTTTACAATTCTGGCCCAAGTTAGAAGCAGAGCCAATATTGTAAGATGTCGATATTCCATATCTCGGAAACTATAAGAGATAATGCAATTTGGCAATCGGCAACGTAATTAGCATGCCAAATATTACTTGGAATGTGAATTGGAGCGAAATCGCTAATTCTTAAGACTATTTTACAATTTTGAACCCAGTTAGAAACAGACTCGAAGGTGTAACATTTCGATTGCCGATATCTCGGAAACTATAAGAGATAATGCAATTTGGCAATCGGCAACGTAATTAGCATGCCGAATATTACTTGGAATGTGAATTGGAGCGAAATCGCTAATTCTTAAGACCATTTTACAATTCTGACCCCAGTTAGAAACAGACTCTAAGGTGTAAAATTTCGATTGCCCATATCTCGGAAACTATAAGAGATAATGCAATTTGGCAATCGGCAACGTAATTAGCATGCCGAATATTACTTGGAATGTGAATTGGAGCGAAATCGCAAATTCATAAGACCATTTTACAATTCTGGCCCAAGTTAGAAGCAGAGCCAATATTTTAAGATGTCGATAGTCCATATCTCGGAAACGATAAGAGATAATGCAATTTGGCGATCGGCAACGTAATTAGCAAGCCGAATATTACTTGGAATGTGAATTGGAGCGAAATCGCTAATTCATAAGTCCATTTTACAATTCTGGCCCAAGTTAGAAGCAGAGCCAATATTGCAAGATGTCGATAGTCCATATCTCGTAAACTATAAGAGATAAAGCAATTTTGCAATCGGCAACGTAATTAGCATGCCGAATATTACTTGGAATGTGAATTGGAGCGAAATCGCTAATTTATAAGACCATTTTACAATTTTGACCCCAGTTAGAAACAGACTCTAAGGTGTAAAATTTCGATTGCCCATATCTCGGAAACTATAAGAGATAATGCAATTTGGCAATCGGCAACGTAATTAGCATGCCGAATATTTTTTGGAATCTGAATTGGACCGAAGTCGCTAATTCATAAGACCATTTTACAATTTTTACCCCAGTTAGAAACAGACTCTAAGGTGTAAAATTTCGATTGCCCATATCTCGGAAACTATAAGAGATAATGCAATTTGGCAATCGGCAAAGTAATTAGCAAGCCGAATATTACTTGGAATGTGAATTGGAGCGAAATCGCTATTTCATAAGACCATTTTACAATTTTGACCCCAGTTAGAAACAGACTCTAAGGTGTAAAATTTCGATTGCCCATATCTCGGAAAATATAAGAGATAATGCAATTTGGTAGTCGGCAACGTAATTGGAATGCCGAATATTACTTGGAATGTGAATTGGAACGAAATCGCTAATTCATAAGACCATTTTATAATTCTGGCCCATATTAGAAGCAGAGCCAATATTGTCAGATGTCGATAGTCCATATCTCGGAAACTATAAGAGATAATGCAATTTGGCAATCGGCAACGTAATTAGCATGCCGAATATTACTTGGAATATGAATTGATACGAAATCGCTAATTTATAAGACCATTTTACAATTCTGGCCCAAGTTAGAAGCAGAGCCAATATTGTAAGATATCGATAGTCCATATCTCGGAAACTATAAGAAATAATGCAATTTGGCAATCGGCAACGTAATTAGCATGCCGAATATTACTTGGAATGAAAATTGGAACGAAATCGCTAATTCGTAAGACGATTTTACAATTCTGGCCCAAGTTAGAAGCAGAGCCAATATTGCAAGATGTCGATAGTCCATATCTCGGAAACTATAAGAGATAATGAAATTTGGCAATCGGCAATGTAATTAGCATGCCGAATATTACTTGGAATGTGAATTTGAACGAAATCGCTAATTCATAAGACCGTTTTACAATTTTGGCCCAAGTTAGAAGCAGAGCCAATATTGTAAAATGTCGATAGTCTATATATCGGAAACTATAGGAGATAATGCATTTTGGCTATAGGCAACGTAATTAGAATGCCGAATATTACTTGTAATGTGAATTGGAACCAAATCGCTAATTCATAAGACCATTTTACAATTCTGGCGCAAGTTAGAAGCAGAGCCTATATTGTAAGATGTCGATAGCCCATATCTCGGAAACTATAAGAGATAATGCAATATGGCAATCGGCAACGTAATTAGCATGCCGAATATTACTTGGATTGTGAATTGGAGCGAAATCGCTATTTCATAAGACCATTTTACAATTTTGACCCGAGTTAGAAACAGACTCTATGGTGTAAAATTTCGATTGCCCATATCTCGGAATCTATAAGAGATAATGCAATTTGGCAATCGGCAACGTAATTATCATGCCGAATATTACTTGGAATGTGAATTGGAACGAAATCGCTAATTCGTAAGACCATTTTACAATCCTGGACCCAGTTAGAAACAGACTCTAAGGTGTAAAATTTCGATTGCCCATATCTCGGAAACTATAAGAGATAATGCACTTTGGCAATCGGCAACGTAATTAGCAAGCGGAATATTACTTGGAATGTGAATTGGAGCGAAATCGCTAATTCATAAGTCCATTTTACAATTCTGGCCCAAGTTAGAAGCAGAGCCAATATTGTAAGATGTCGAGAGTCTATATCTCGGAACCTATAAGAGATATTGCAATTTGGCAATCGGCAACGTAATTAGCATGCTGAATATTACTTGGTATGGGAATTGGAACGAAATCGCTAATTCATAAGACCATTTTACAATTTTGGCCCAACTTAGAAGCAGAGCCAATATTGTAAGATGTCGATAGCCCATATCTCGGAAACTATAAGAGATAATGCAATTTGGCAATCGGCAACGTAAATAGCATGCTGAATATTACTTGGAATGTGAATTTGAACGAAATCGCTAATTCATAAGACCATTTTATAATTCTGGCCCATATTGGAAGCAGAGCCAATATTGTCAGATGTCGATAGTCCATATCTCGGAAACTATAAGAGATAATGCAATTTGACAATCGGCAACGTAATTAGCATGCCGAATGTTACTTGGAATATGAATTGATACGAAATCGCTAATTTATAAGACCATTTTACAATTCTGGCCCAAGTTAGAAGCAGAGCCAATATTGTAAGATGTCGATAGTCCATATCTGGGAAACTATAAGAAATAATGCAATTTAGCAATCGGCAACGTAATTAGCATGCCGAATATTACTTGGAATGTGAATTGGAACGAAATCGCTAATTCGTAAGACCATTTTACAATTCTGGCCCAAGTTAGAAGCAGAGCCAATATTGTAAGATGTCGATAGTCCATATCTCGAAAACTATAAGAGATAATGCAATTTGGCAATCGGCAACGTAATTAGCATGCCGAATATTACTTGGAATGTGAATTGGAGCGAAATCGCTAATTCTTAAGACCATTTTACAATTCTGACCCCAGTTAGAAACAGACTCTAAGGAGTAAAATTTCGATTGACCATATCTCGGAAACTGTAAGAGATAATGCAATTTGGCAATCGGCAGTGTAATTAGCATGCCGAATATTACTTGGAATGTGAATTGGAGCGAAATCGCTAATTCATAAGACCATTTTACAATTCTGGCCCAAGTTAGAAGCCGAGCCAATATTGTAAGATGTCGATAGTCCATATCTCGGAAACTATAAGAGATAATGCAATTTGGCAATCGGCAACGTAATTGGCATGCCGAATACTACTTGGAATGTGAATTGGAGCGAAATCGCTAATTCATAAGACCATTTTACAATTTTGACCCCAGTTAGAAACAGACTCTAAGGTGTAAAATTTCGATTGACCATATCTCGGAAACTATAAGAGATAATGAAATTTGGCAATCGGCAATGTAATTAGCATGCCGAATGTTACTTGGAATGTGAATTGGAACGAAATCGTTAATTCATAAGACCGTTTTGCAATTTTGGCCCAAGTTAGAAGCAGAGCCAATATTGTAAAATGTCGATAGTCCATATCTCGGAAACTATAAGAGATAATGCATTTTGGCAATAGGCAACGTAATTAGCATGCCGAATATTACTTGGAATGTGAATTGGAACCAAATCGCAAATTCATAAGACCATTTTACAATTCTGGCGCAAGTTAGAAACAGACTCTAAAGTGTAAAATTTCGATTGCCGATATCTCGGAAACTATAAGAGATAATGCAATTTGGCAATAGGCAACGCAATTAGCATGCCGAATATTACTTGGAATGTGAATTGGAGCGAAATCGCAAATTCATAAGACCATTTTACAATTCAGGCCCAAGTTAGAATCAGAGCCAATATTGTAAGATGTCGATAGTCCATATCTCGGAAACTATAAGAGATAATGCAATTTGGCAATCGGCAACGTAATTAGCATGCCGAATATTACTTGGAATGTGAATTGGAGCGAAATCGCTAATTCTTAAGACTATTTTACAATTTTGACCCCAGTTAGAAACAGACTCTAAAGTGTAAAATTTCGGTTGCCGATATCTCGGAAACTATAAGAGATAATGCAATTTGGCAATGGGCAACGCAATTAGCATGCCGAATATTACTTGGAATGTGAATTGGAGCGAAATCGCAAATTCATAAGACCATTTTACAATTCTGGCCCAAGTTAGAATCAGAGCCAATATTGTAAGATGTCGATAGTCCATATCTCGGAAACTATAAGAGATAATGCAATTTGGCAATCGGCAACGTAATTAGCATGCCGGATATTACTTGGAATGTGAATTGGAGCGAAATCGCTAATTCTTAAGACCATTTTACAATTTTGACCCCAGTTAGAAACAGACTCTAAGGTGTAAAATTTCGATTGCCCATATCTCGGAAACTGTAAGAGATAATGCAATTTGGCAATCGGCAACGTAATTAGCTAGCCGAATATTACTTGGAATGTGAATTGGAGCGAAATCGCTAATTCATAAGACCATTTTACAATTCTGGCCCAAGTTAGAAGCAGAGCCAATATTGTAAGATGTCGATAGTCCATATCTCGGAAACTATAAGAGATAATGCAATTTGGCAATCGGCAACGTAATTAGCATGCCCAATATTACTTGGAATGTGAATTGGAGCGAAATCGCTAATTCATAAGACCATTTTACAATTTTGACCCCAGTTAGAAACAGACTCTAAGGTGTAAAATTTCGATTGCTCATATCTCCGAAACTATAAGAGATAATGCAATTTGGCAATCGGCAACGTAATTAGCATGCCGAATATTACTTGGAATGTGAATTGGAGCGAAATCGCTATTTCATAAGACCATTTTACAATTCTGACCCCAGTTGGAAACAGACTCTAAAGTGTAAAATTTCGATTGCCCATATCTCGGAAACTATAAGAGATAAAGCAATTTGGCAATCGGCAACGTAATTAGCAAGCCGAATATTACTTGGAATGTGAATTGGAGCGAAATCGCAAATTCATAAGACCATTTTACAATTCTGGCCCAAGTTAGAATCAGAGCCAATATTGTAAGATGTCGATAGTCCATATCTCGGAAACTATAAGAGATAATGCAATTTGGCAATCGGCAACGTAATTAGCATGCCGAATATTACTTGGAATATGAATTGGAGCGAAATCGCTAATTCTTAAGACCATTTTACAATTCTGACCCCAGTTAGAAACAGACTCTAAGGTGTAAAATTTCGATTGCCCATATCTCGGAAACTATAAGAGATAAAGCAATTTGGCAATCGGCAACGTAATTAGCAAGCCGAATATTACTTGGAATGTGAATTGGAGCGAAATCGCTAATTCATAAGACCATTTTACAATTCTGGCCCAAGTTAGAAGCAGAGCCAATATTGTAAGATGTCGATAGTCCATATCTCGGAAACTATAAGAGATAATGCAATTTGACAATCGGCAACGTAATTAGCATGCCGAATATTACTTGGAATGTGAATTGGAGCGAAATCGCTAATTCATAAGACCATTTTACAATTTTGACCCCAGTTAGAAACAGACTCTAAGGTGTAAAATTTCGATTGCCCATATCACCGAAACTATAAGAGATAATGCAATTTGGCAATCGGCAACGTAATTAGCAAGCCGGATATTACTTGGTATGTGAATTGGAGCGAAATCGCTAATTCATAAGACCGTTTTGCAATTTTGACCCCAGTTAGAAACAGACTCTAAGGTGTAAAATTTCGATTGACCGTATCTCGGAAACTATAAGAGATAATGCTATTTGGCAATCGGCAACGTAATTAGCATGCTGAATATTACTTGGAATGTGAATTGGAACGAAATCGCTAATTCTTAAGACTATTTTACAATTTTGACCCCAGTCAGAAACAGACTCGAAGGTGTAAAATTTCGATTGCCGATATCTCGGAAACTATAAGAAATAATGCAATTTGGCAATCGGCAACGTAATTAGCATGCCGAATATTACTTGGAATGTGAATTGCAGCGAAATCGCAAATTCGTAAGACGATTTTACAATTCTGGCCCAAGTTAGAAGCAGAGCCAATATTGCAAGATGTCGATAGTCCATATCTCAGAAACTATAAGAGATAATGCAATTTGGCAATCGACAACGTAATTAGCATGCCCAATATTACTTGGAATGTGAATTGGAACGAAATCGCTAATTCGTAAGACCATTTTACAATTCTGGCCCAAGTTAGAAGCAGAGCCAATATTGTAAGATGTCGATAGTCCATATCTCGGAAACTATAAGAGATAATGCAATTTGGCAATCGGCAACGTAATTAGCATGCCGAATATTACTTGGAATGTGAATTGGAGCGAAATCGCTATTTCATAAGACCATTTTACAATTTTCACCCGAGTTAGAAACAGACTCTATGGTGTAAAATTTCAATTGCCCATATCTCGGAATCTATAAGAGATAATGCAATTTGGCAATCGGCAACGTAATTAGCATGCCGAATATTACTTGGAATGTGAATTGGAACGAAATCGCTAATTCGTAAGACCATTTTACAATTCTGGACCCAGTTAGAAATAGACTCTAAGGTGTAAAATTTCGATTGCCCATATCTCGGAAACTATAAGAGATAAT
This sequence comes from Rhynchophorus ferrugineus, assembly GCF_030347505.1. Lineage (NCBI taxonomy): Eukaryota > Metazoa > Arthropoda > Insecta > Coleoptera > Curculionidae > Rhynchophorus > Rhynchophorus ferrugineus. The sequence goes on along the minus strand of NW_027472580.1, from coordinate 65,488,037 downwards.
GCACTTTGGCAATCGGCAACGTAATTAGCAAGCGGAATATTACTTGGAATGTGAATTGGAGCGAAATCGCTAATTCATAAGTCCATTTTACAATTCTGGCCCAAGTTAGAAGCAGAGCCAATATTGCAAGATGTCGATAGTCCATATCTCGGAAACTATAAGAGATAATGCAATTTGACAATCGGCAACGTAATTAGCATGCCGAATATTACTTGGAATATGAATTGGAGCGAAATCGCTAATTCATAAGACCATTTTACAATTTTGACCCCAGTTAGAAACAGACTCTAAGGTGTAAAATTTCGATTGCCCATATCACGGAAACTATAAGAGATAATGCAATTTGGTAATCGGCAACGTAATTAGCAAGCCGAATATTACTTGGAATGTGAATTGGAGCGAAATCGCTAATTCATAAGACCATTTTACAATTCTGGCCCAAGTTAGAAGCAGAGCCAATATTGTAAGATGTTGATAGTCCATATCTCGGAAACTATAAGAGATAATGCAATTTGGCAATCGGCAACGTAATTAGCATGCCGAATATTACTTGGAATGTGAATTGGAGCGAAATCGCTAATTCATAAGACCATTTTACAATTTTGACCCCAGTTAGAAACAGACTCTAAGGTGTAAAATTTCGATTGCCCATATCTCCGAAACTATAAGAGATAATGCAATTTGGCAATCGGCAACGTAATTAGCAAGCCGAATATTACTTGGTATGTGAATTGGAGCGAAATCGCTAATTCATAAGACCGTTTTGCAATTTTGACCCCAGTTAGAAACAGACTCTAAGGTGTAAAATTTCGATAGACTGTATCTCGGAAACTGTAAGATATAATGCTATTTGGCAATCGGCAACATAATTAGCATGCTGAATATTACTTGGAATGTGAATTGGAACGAAATCGCTAATTCATAAGGCCATTTTACAATTTTGGCCCAAGTTAGAAGCAGAGCCAATATTGTCAGATGTCGATAGTCCATATCTCGGAAACTATAAGAAATAATGCAATTTGGCAATCGGCAACGTAATTAGCATGCCGAATATTACTTGGAATGAAAATTGGAACGAAATCGCTAATTCGTAAGACGATTTTACAATTCTGGCCCAAGTTAGAAGCAGAGCCAATATTGCAAGATGTCGATAGTCCATATCTCAGAAACTATAAGAGATAATGAAATTTGGCAATCGGCAATGTAATTAGCATGCCGAATATTACTTGGAATGTGAATTTGAACGAAATCGCTAATTCATAAGACCGTTTTACAATTTTGGCCCAAGTTAGAAGCAGAGCCAATATTGTAAAATGTCGATAGTCCATATCTCGGAAACTATAAGAGATAATGCATTTTGGCTATAGGCAACGTAATTAGAATGCCGAATATTACTTGGAATGTGAATTGGAACCAAATCGCTAATTCATAAGACCATTTTACAATTCTGGCCCAAGTTAGAAGCAGAGCCTATATTGTAAGATGTCGATAGTCCATATCTCGGAAACTATAAGAGATAATGCAATTTGGCAATCGGCAACGTAATTAGCATGCCGAATATTACTTGGATTGTGAATTGGAGCGAAATCGCTATTTCATAAGACCATTTTACAATTTTGACCCCAGTTAGAAACAGACTCTATGGTGTAAAATTTCGATTGCCCATATCTCGGAAACTATAAGAGATAATGCAATTTGGCAATCGGCAACGTAATTAGCATGTCGAATATTACTTGGAATATGAATTGGAACGAAATCGCTAATTCGTAAGACCATTTTACAATTCTGGCCCCAGTTAGAAACAGACTCTAAGGTGTAAAATTTCGATTGCCCATATCTCGGAAACTATAAGAGATAATGCAATTTGGCAATCGGCAACGTAATTAGCAAGCCGAATATTACTTGGAATGTGAATTGGAGCGAAATCGCTAATTCATAAGTCCATTTTACAATTCTGGCCCAAGTTAGAAGCAGAGCCAATATTGCAAGATGTCGATAGTCCATATCTCGGAAACTATAAGAGATAATGCAATTTGACAATCGGCAACGTAATTAGCATGCCGAATATTACTTGGAATGTGAATTGGAGCGAAATCGCTAATTCATAAGACCATTTTACAATTTTGACCCCAGTTAGAAACAGACTCTAAGATGTAAAATTTCGATTGCATATATCTCGGAAACTATAAGAGATAATGCAATTTGGTAATCGGCAACGTAATTAGCAAGCCGAATATTACTTGGAATGTGAATTGGAGCGAAATCGCTAATTCATAAGACCATTTTACAATTCTGGCCCAAGTTAGAAGCAGAGCCAATATTGTAAGATGTTGATAGTCCATATCTCGGAAACTATAAGAGATAATGCAATTTGGCAATCGGCAACGTAATTAGCATGCCGAATATTACTTGGAATGTGAATTGGAGCGAAATCGCTAATTCATAAGACCATTTTACAATTTTGACCCCAGTTAGAAACAGACTCGAAGGTGTAAAATTTCGATTGCCCATATCTCGGAAACTATAAGAGATAATGCAATTTGGCAATCGGCAACGTAATTAGCATGCCGAATATTACTTGGAATGTGAATTGGAGCGAAATCGCAAATTCATAAGACCATTTTACAATTCTGGCCCAAGTTAGAATCAAAGCCAATATTGTAAGATGTCGATAGTCCATATCTCGGAAACTACAAGAGATAATGCAATTTGGCAATCGGCAACGTAATTAGCATGCCGAATATTACTTGGAATGTGAATTGGAGCGAAATCGCTAATTCTTAAGACCATTTTACAATTCTGACCCCAGTTAGAAACAAACTCTAAGGTGTAAAATTTCGATTGCCCATATCTCGGAAACTATAAAAGATAATGCAATTTGGCAATCGGCAACGTAATTAGCAAGCCGAATATTACTTGGAATGTGAATTGGAGCGAAATCGCTAATTCATAAGTCCATTTTACAATTCTGGCCCCAGTTAGAAACAGACTCTAAGGTGTAAAATTTCGATTGCCCATATCTCGGAAACTATAAGAGATAATGCAATTTGGCAATCGGCAACGTAATTAGCAAGCCGAATATTACTTGGAATGTGAATTGGAGCGAAATCGCTAATTCATAAGTCCATTTTACAATTCTGGCCCAAGTTAGAAGCAGAGCCAATATTGCAAGATGTCGATAGTCCATATCTCGGAAACTATAAGAGATAATGCAATTTGACAATCGGCAACGTAATTAGCATGCCGAATATTACTTGGAATGTGAATTGGAGCGAAATCGCTATTTCATAAGACCATTTTACAATTTTGACCCCAGTCAAGAAACAGACTCAAAGGTGTAAAATTTCGATTGCTCATATCTCGGAAACTATAAGAGATAATGCAATTTGGCAATTGGCAACGTAATTAGCATGCTGAATATTACTTGGAATGTGAATTGGAACGAAATCGCTAATTCGTAAGACCATTTTACAATTCTGGCCTAAGTTAGAAGCAGAGCCAATATTGTAAGATGTTGATAGTCCATATCTCGGAAACTATAAGAGATAATGCAACTTGGCAATCGGCAACGTAATTAGCATGCCGAATATTACTTGGAATGTGAATTGGAGCGAAATCGCTAATTCATAAGACCATTTTACAATTTTGACCCCAGTTAGAAACAGACTCTAAGGTGTAAAATTTCGATTGCCCATATCTCGGAAACTATAAGAGATAATGCAATTTGGCAATCGGCAACGTAATTAGCATGCCGAATATTACTTGGAATGTGAATTGGAACGAAATCGCTAATTCGTAAGACCATTTTACAATTCTGGCCCAAGTTAGAAGCAGAGCCAATATTGTAAGATGTCGATAGTCCGTATCTCGGAAACTATAAGAGATAAAGCAATTTGGCAATCGGCAACGTAATTAGCATGCCGAATATTACTTGGAATGTGAATTGGAGCGAAATCGCTAATTCTTAAGACTATTTTACAATTTTGACCCCAGTTAGAAACAGACTCGAAGGTGTAAAATTTCGATTGCCGATATCTCGGAAACTATAAGAGATAATGCAATTTGGCAATCGGCAACGTAATTAGCATGCCGAATATTACTTGGAATGTGAATTGGAGCGAAATCGCAAATTCATAAGACCATTTTACAATTCTGGCCCAAGTTAGAATCAAAGCCAATATTGTAAGATGTCGATAGTCCATATCTCGGAAACTACAAGAGATAATGTAATTTGGCAATCGGCAACGTAATTAGCATGCCGAATATTACTTGGAATGTGAATTGGAGCGAAATCGCTAATTCTTAAGACCATTTTACAATTCTGACCCCAGTTAGAAACAAACTCTAAGGTGTAAAATTTCGATTGCCCATATCTCGGAAACTATAAAAGATAATGCAATTTGGCAATCGGCAACGTAATTAGCAAGCCGAATATTACTTGGAATGTGAATTGGAGCGAAATCGCTAATTCATAAGTCCATTTTACAATTCTGGCCCAAGTTAGAAGCAGAGCCAATATTGCAAGATGTCGATAGTCCATATCTCGAAAACTATAAGAGATAATGCAATTTGGCAATCGGCAACGTAATTAGCATGCCGAATATTACTTGGAATGTGAATTGGAGCGAAATCGCTAATTTATAAGACCATTTTACAATTTTGACCCCAGTTAGAAACAGACACTAAGGTGTAAAATTTCGATTGCCCATATCTCGGAAACTATAAGAGATAATGCAATTTGGCAATCGGCAACGTAATTAGCATGCCGAATATTACTTGGAATGTGAATTGGAGCGAAATCGCTAATTCATAAGACCATTTTACAATTCTGGCCCAAGTTAGAAGCAGAGCCAATATTGTAAGATGTCGATAGTCCATATCTCGGAAACTATAAGAGATAATGCAATTTGGCAATCGGCAACGTAATTAGCATGCCTAATATTACTTGGAATGTGAATTGGAGCGAAATAGCTAATTCATAAGACCATTTTACAATTTTGACCCCAGTTAGAAACAGACTCTAAGGTGTAAAATTTCGATTGCTCATATCTCCGAAACTATAAGAGATAATGCAATTTGGCAATCGGCAACGTAATTAGCATGCCGAATGTTACTTGGAATGTGAATTGGAGCGAAATCGCTATTTCATAAGACCATTTTACAATTTTGACCCCAGTCAAGAAACAGACTCAAAGGTGTAAAATTTCGATTGCCCATATCTCGGAAACTATAAGAGATAATGCAATTTGGCAATTGGCAACGTAATTAGCATGCTGAATATTACTTGGAATGTGAATTGGAACGAAATCGCTAATTCGTAAGACCATTTTACAATTCTGGCCCAAGTTAGAAGCAGAGCCAATATTGTAAGATGTTGATAGTCCATATCTCGGAAACTATAAGAGATAATGCAACTTGGCAATCGGCAACGTAATTAGCATGCCGAATATTACTTGGAATGTGAATTGGAGCGAAATCGCGAATTCTTAAGACTATTTTACAATTTTGACCCCAGTTAGAAACAGAATCTAAGGTGTAAAATTTCGATTGCCGATATCTCGGAAACTATAAGAGATAATGCAATTTGGCAATCGGCAACGTAATTAGCATGCCGAATATTACTTGGAATGTGAATTGGAGCGAAATCGCTAATTTATAAGACCATTTTACAATTTTGACCCCAGTTAGAAACAGACTCTAAGGTGTAAAATTTCGATTGCCCATATCTCGGAAACTATAAGAGATAATGCAATTTGGCAATCGGCAACGTAATTAGCATGCCGAATATTATTTGGAATGTGAATTGGAGCGAAATCGCTAATTCTTAAGACCATTTTACAATTCTGACCCCAGTTAGAAACAGACTCTAAGGTGTAAAATTTCGATTGCCCATATCTCGGAAACTATAAGAGATAATGCAATTTGGCAATCGGCAACGTAATTAGCATGCCGAATATTACTTGGAATATGAATTGATACGATATCGCTAATTTATAAGACCATTTTACAATTCTGGCCCAAGTTAGAAGCAGAGCCAATGTTGTCAGATGTCGATAGTCCATATCTCGGAAACTGTAAGTGATAATGCAATTTGGCAATCGGCAACGTAACTAGCATGCCGAATATTACTTGGAATGTGAATTGCAGCGAAATCGCTAATTCATAAGACCATTTTACAATTTTGACCCCAGTTAGAAACAGACTCTAAGGTGAAAAATTTCGATTGCCGATATCTCGGAAACTATAAGAGATAATGCAATTTGGAAATCGGCAACGCAATTAGCATGCCGAATATTACTTGGAATGTGAATTGGAGCGAAATCGCAAATTCTTAAGACTATTTTACAATTTTGACCCCAGTTAGAAACAGACTCTAAGGTGTAAAATTTCGATTGCCGATATCTCGGAAACTATAAGAGATAATGCAATTTGGCAATCGGCAACGCAATTAGCATGCCGAATATTACTTGGAATGTGAATTGGAGCGAAATCGCAAATTCATAAGACCATTTTACAATTCAGGCCCAAGTTAGAATCAGAGCCAATATTGTAAGATGTCGATAGTCCATATCTCGGAAACTATAAGAGATAATGCAATTTGGCAATCGGCAACGTAATTAGCATGCCGAATATTACTTGGAATGTGAATTGGAGCGAAATCGCTAATTCTTAAGACTATTTTACAATTTTGACCCCAGTTAGAAACAGACTCTAAAGTGTAAAATTTCGATTGCCGATATCTCGGAAACTATAAGAGATAATGCAATTTGGCAATCGGCAACGCAATTAGCATGCCGAATATTACTTGGAATGTGAATTGGAGCGAAATCGCAAATTCATAAGACCATTTTACAATTCAGGCCCAAGTTAGAATCAGAGCCAATATTGTAAGATGTCGATAGTCCATATCTCGGAAACTATAAGAGATAATGCAATTTGGCAATCGGCAACGTAATTAGCATGCCGAATATTACTTGGAATGTGAATTGGAGCGAAATCGCTAATTCTTAAGACTATTTTACAATTTTGACCCCAGTTAGAAACAGACTCTAAAGTGTAAAATTTCGGTTGCCGATATCTCGGAAACTATAAGAGATAATGCAATTTGGCAATGGGCAACGCAATTAGCATGCCGAATATTACTTGGAATGTGAATTGGAGCGAAATCGCAAATTCATAAGACCATTTTACAATTCTGGCCCAAGTTAGAATCAGAGCCAATATTGTAAGATGTCGATAGTCCATATCTCGGAAACTATAAGAGATAATGCAATTTGGCAATCGGCAACGTAATTAGCATGCCGGATATTACTTGGAATGTGAATTGGAGCGAAATCGCTAATTCTTAAAACCATTTTACAATTTTGACCCCAGTTAGAGACAGACTCTAAGGTGTAAAAATTCGATTGTCCATATCTCGGAAACTGTAAGAGATAATGCAATTTGGCAATCGGCAACGTAATTAGCTAGCCGAATATTACTTGGAATGTGAATTGGAGCGAAATCGATAATTCATAAGACCATTTTACAATTCTGGCCCAAGTTAGAAGCAGAGCCAATATTGTAAGATGTCGATAGTCCATATCTCGGAAACTATAAGAGATAATGCAATTTGGCAATCGGCAACGTAATTAGCATGCCCAATATTACTTGGAATGTGAATTGGAGCGAAATCGCTAATTCATAAGACCATTTTACAATTTTGACCCCAGTTAGAAACAGACTCTAAGGTGTAAAATTTCGATTGCTCATATCTCCGAAACTATAAGAGATAATGCAATTTGGCAATCGGCAACGTAATTAGCATGCCGAATATTACTTGGAATGTGAATTGGAGCGAAATCGCTATTTCATAAGACCATTTTACAATTCTGACCCCAGTTGGAAACAGACTCTAAGGTGTAAAATTTCGATTGCCCATATCTCGGAAACTATAAGAGATAAAGCAATTTGGCAATCGGCAACGTAATTAGCAAGCCGAATATTACTTGGAATGTGAATTGGAGCGAAATCGCAAATTCATAAGACCATTTTACAATTCTGGCCCAAGTTAGAATCAGAGCCAATATTGTAAGATGTCGATAGTCCATATCTCGGAAACTATAAGAGATAATGCAATTTGGCAATCGGCAACGTAATTAGCATGCCGAATATTACTTGGAATATGAATTGGAGCGAAATCGCTAATTCTTAAGACCATTTTACAATTCTGACCCCAGTTAGAAACAGACTCTAAGGTGTAAAATTTCGATTGCCCATATCTCGGAAACTATAAGAGATAAAGCAATTTGGCAATCGGCAACGTAATTAGCAAGCCGAATATTACTTGGAATGTGAATTGGAGCGAAATCGCTAATTCATAAGACCATTTTACAATTCTGGCCCAAGTTAGAAGCAGAGCCAATATTGTAAGATGTCGATAGTCCATATCTCGGAAACTATAAGAGATAATGCAATTTGACAATCGGCAACGTAATTAGCATGCCGAATATTACTTGGAATGTGAATTGGAGCGAAATCGCTAATTCATAAGACCATTTTACAATTTTGACCCCAGTTAGAAACAGACTCTAAGGTGTAAAATTTCGATTGCCCATATCTCCGAAACTATAAGAGATAATGCAATTTGGCAATCGGCAACGTAATTAGCAAGCCGGATATTACTTGGTATGTGAATTGGAGCGAAATCGCTAATTCATAAGACCGTTTTGCAATTTTGACCCCAGTTAGAAACAGACTCTATGGTGTAAAATTTCGATTGACCGTATCTCGGAAACTGTAAGAGATAATGCTATTTGGCAATCGGCAACGTAATTAGCATGCTGAATATTACTTGGAATGTGAATTGGAACGAAATCGCTAATTCTTAAGACTATTTTACAATTTCGACCCCAGTCAGAAACAGACTCGAAGGTGTAAAATTTCGATTGCCGATATCTCGGAAACTATAAGAGATAATGCAATTTGGCAATCGGCAACGTAATTAGCATGCCGAATATTACTTGGAATGTGAATTGCAGCGAAATCGCAAATTCGTAAGACCATTTTACAATTTTGGCCCAAGTTAGAAGCAGAGCCAATATTGTCAGATGTCGATAGTCCATATTTCGGAAACTATAAGAGATAATGCAATTTGGCAATCGACAACGTAATTAGCATGCCCAATATTACTTGGAATGTGAATTGGAGCGAAATCGCTATTTCATAAGACCATTTTACAATTTTGACCCCAGCCAGAAACAGACTCTAAGGTGTAAAATTTCGATTGCCCATATCTCGGAAACTATAAGAGATAATGCAATTTGGTAATCGGCAACGTAATTAGCATGCCGAATATTACTTGGAATGAAAATTGGAACGAAATCGCTAATTCGTAAGACGATTTTACAATTCTGGCCCAAGTTAGAAGCAGAGCCAATATTGCAAGATGTCGATAGTCCATATCTCAGAAACTATAAGAGATAATGCAATTTGGCAATCGACAACGTAATTAGCATGCCCAATATTACTTGGAATGTGAATTGGAACGAAATCGCTAATTCGTAAGACCATTTTACAATTCTGGCCCAAGTTAGAAGCAGAGCCAATATTGTAAGATGTCGATAGTCCATATCTCGGAAACTATAAGAGATAATGCAATTTGGCAATCGGCAACGTAATTAGCATGCCGAATATTACTTGGAATGTGAATTGGAGCGAAATCGCTATTTCATAAGACCATTTTACAATTTTCACCCGAGTTAGAAACAGACTCTATGGTGTAAAATTTCAATTGCCCATATCTCGGAATCTATAAGAGATAATGCAATTTGGCAATCGGCAACGTAATTAGCATGCCGAATATTACTTGGAATGTGAATTGGAACGAAATCGCTAATTCGTAAGACCATTTTACAATTCTGGACCCAGTTAGAAATAGACTCTAAGGTGTAAAATTTCGATTGCCCATATCTCGGAAACTATAAGAGATAATGCACTTTGGCAATCGGCAACGTAATTAGCAAGCGGAATATTACTTGGAATGTGAATTGGAGCGAAATCGCTAATTCATAAGTCCATTTTACAATTCTGGCCCAAGTTAGAAGCAGAGCCAATATTGCAAGATGTCGATAGTCCATATCTCGGAAACTATAAGAGATAATGCAATTTGACAATCGGCAACGTAATTAGCATGCCGAATATTACTTGGAATATGAATTGGAGCGAAATCGCTAATTCATAAGACCATTTTACAATTTTGACCCCAGTTAGAAACAGACTCTAAGGTGTAAAATTTCGATTGCCCATATCACGGAAACTATAAGAGATAATGCAATTTGGTAATCGGCAACGTAATTAGCAAGCCGAATATTACTTGGAATGTGAATTGGAGCGAAATCGCTAATTCATAAGACCATTTTACAATTCTGGCCCAAGTTAGAAGCAGAGCCAATATTGTAAGATGTTGATAGTCCATATCTCGGAAACTATAAGAGATAATGCAATTTGGCAATCGGCAACGTAATTAGCATGCCGAATATTACTTGGAATGTGAATTGGAGCGAAATCGCTAATTCATAAGACCATTTTACAATTTTGACCCCAGTTAGAAACAGACCCTAAGGTGTAAAATTTCGATTGCCCATATCTCCGAAACTATAAGAGATAATGCAATTTGGCAATCGGCAACGTAATTAGCAAGCCGAATATTACTTGGTATGTGAATTGGAGCGAAATCGCTAATTCATAAGACCGTTTTGCAATTTTGACCCCAGTTAGAAACAGACTCTAAGGTGTAAAATTTCGATAGACTGTATCTCGGAAACTGTAAGATATAATGCTATTTGGCAATCGGCAACATAATTAGCATGCTGAATATTACTTGGAATGTGAATTGGAACGAAATCGCTAATTCATAAGGCCATTTTACAATTTTACATTTACAAAACTATAAGAAATAATGCAATTTGGCAATCGGCAACGTAATTAGCATGCCGAATATTACTTGGAATGAAAATTGGAACGAAATCGCTAATTCGTAAGACGATTTTACAATTCTGGCCCAAGTTAGAAGCAGAGCCAATATTGCAAGATGTCGATAGTCCATATCTCGGAAACTATAAGAGATAATGCAATTTGGCAATCGGCAACGTAATTAGCATGCCGAATATTACTTGGAATGTGAATTGGAGCGAAATCGCTATTTCATGAGACCATTTTACAATTTTCACCCGAGTTAGAAACAGACTCTATGGTGTAAAATTTCAATTGCCCATATCTCGGAATCTATAAGAGATAATGCAATTTGGCAATCGGCAACGTAATTAGCATGCCGAATATTACTTGGAATGTGAATTGGAACGAAATCGCTAATTCGTAAGACCATTTTACAATTCTGGACCCAGTTAGAAATAGACTCTAAGGTGTAAAATTTCGATTGCCCATATCTCGGAAACTATAAGAGATAATGCACTTTGGCAATCGGCAACGTAATTAGCAAGCGGAATATTACTTGGAATGTGAATTGGAGCGAAATCGCTAATTCATAAGTCCATTTTACAATTCTGGCCCAAGTTAGAAGCAGAGCCAATATTGCAAGATGTCGATAGTCCATATCTCGGAAACTATAAGAGATAATGCAATTTGACAATCGGCAACGTAATTAGCATGCCGAATATTACTTGGAATATGAATTGGAGCGAAATCGCTAATTCATAAGACCATTTTACAATTTTGACCCCAGTTAGAAACAGACTCTAAGGTGTAAAATTTCGATTGCCCATATCACGGAAACTATAAGAGATAATGCAATTTGGTAATCGGCAACGTAATTAGCAAGCCGAATATTACTTGGAATGTGAATTGGAGCGAAATCGCTAATTCATAAGACCATTTTACAATTCTGGCCCAAGTTAGAAGCAGAGCCAATATTGTAAGATGTTGATAGTCCATATCTCGGAAACTATAAGAGATAATGCAATTTGGCAATCGGCAACGTAATTAGCATGCCGAATATTACTTGGAATGTGAATTGGAGCGAAATCGCTAATTCATAAGACCATTTTACAATTTTGACCCCAGTTAGAAACAGACCCTAAGGTGTAAAATTTCGATTGCCCATATCTCCGAAACTATAAGAGATAATGCAATTTGGCAATCGGCAACGTAATTAGCAAGCCGAATATTACTTGGTATGTGAATTGGAGCGAAATCGCTAATTCATAAGACCGTTTTGCAATTTTGACCCCAGTTAGAAACAGACTCTAAGGTGTAAAATTTCGATAGACTGTATCTCGGAAACTGTAAGATATAATGCTATTTGGCAATCGGCAACATAATTAGCATGCTGAATATTACTTGGAATGTGAATTGGAACGAAATCGCTAATTCATAAGGCCATTTTACAATTTTGGCCCAAGTTAGAAGCAGAGCCAATATTGTCAGATGTCGATAGTCCATATCTCGGAAACTATAAGAAATAATGCAATTTGGCAATCGGCAACGTAATTAGCATGCCGAATATTACTTGGAATGTGAATTTGAACGAAATCGCTAATTCATAAGACCGTTTTACAATTTTGGCCCAAGTTAGAAGCAGAGCCAATATTGTAAAATGTCGATAGTCCATATCTCGGAAACTATAAGAGATAATGCATTTTGGCTATAGGCAACGTAATTAGAATGCCGAATATTACTTGGAATGTGAATTGGAACCAAATCGCTAATTCATAAGACCATTTTACAATTCTGGCGCAAGTTAGAAGCAGAGCCTATATTGTAAGATGTCGATAGTCCATATCTCGGAAACTATAAGAGATAATGCAATTTGGCAATCGGCAACGTAATTAGCATGCCGAATATTACTTGGATTGTGAATTGGAGCGAAATCGCTATTTCATAAGACCATTTTACAATTTTGACCCCAGTTAGAAACAGACTCTATGGTGTAAAATTTCGATTGCCCATATCTCGGAAACTATAAGAGATAATGCAATTTGGCAATCGGCAACGTAATTAGCATGTCGAATATTACTTGGAATATGAATTGGAACGAAATCGCTAATTCGTAAGACCATTTTACAATTCTGGTCCCATATCTCGAAATTTCGATTGCCCATATCTCGGAAACTATAAGAGATAATGCAATTTGGCAATCGGCAACGTAATTAGCAAGCCGAATATTACTTGGAATGTGAATTGGAGCGAAATCGCTAATTCATAAGTCCATTTTACAATTCTGGCCCAAGTTAGAAGCAGAGCCAATATTGCAAGATGTCGATAGTCCATATCTCGGAAACTATAAGAGATAATGCAATTTGACAATCGGCAACGTAATTAGCATGCCGAATATTACTTGGAATGTGAATTGGAGCGAAATCGCTAATTCATAAGACCATTTTACAATTTTGACCCCAGTTAGAAACAGACTCCAAGATGTAAAATTTCGATTGCATATATCTCGGAAACTATAAGAGATAATGCAATTTGGCAATCGGCAACGTAATTAGCAAGCCGAATATTACGTGGAATGTGAATTGGAGCGAAATCGCTAATTCATAAGTCCATTTTACAATTCTGGCCCAAGTTAGAAGCAGAGCCAATATTGCAAGATGTCGATAGTCCATATCTCGGAAACTATAAGAGATAATGCAATTTGACAATCGGCAACGTAATTAGCATGCCGAATATTACTTGGAATGTGAATTGGAGCGAAATCGCTAATTCATAAGACCATTTTACAATTTTGACCCCAGTTAGAAACAGACTCTAAGATGTAAAATTTCGATTGCATATATCTCGGAAACTATAAGAGATAATGCAATTTGGCAATCGGCAACGTAATTAGCATGCCGAATATTACTTGGAATGTGAATTGGAGCGAAATCGCTAATTCATAAGACCATTTTACAATTTTGACCCCAGTTAGAAACAGACTCTAAGGTGTAAAATTTCGATTGCCCATATCTCGGAAACTATAAGAGATAATGCAATTTGGCAATCGGCAACGTAATTAGCATGCCGAATATTACTTGGAATGTGAATTGGAACGAAATCGCTAATTCGTAAGACCATTTTACAATTCTGGCCCAAGTTAGAAGCAGAGCCAATATTGTAAGATGTCGATAGTCCGTATCTCGGAAACTATAAGAGATAATGCAATTTGGCAATCGGCAACGTAATTAGCATGCCGAATACTACTTGGAATGTGAATTGGAGCGAAATCGCTAATTCTTAAGACTATTTTACAATTTTGACCCCAGTTAGAAACAGACTCGAAGGTGTAAAATTTCGATTGCCGATATCTCGGAAACTATAAGAGATAATGCAATTTGGCAATCGGCAACGTAATTAGCATGCCGAATATTACTTGGAATGTGAATTGGGGCGAAATCGTAAATTCATAAGACCATTTTACAATTCTGGCCCAAGTTAGAATCAAAGCCAATATTGTAAGATGTCGATAGTCCATATCTCGGAAACTACAAGAGATAATGCAATTTGGCAATCGGCAACGTAATTAGCATGCCGAATATTACTTGGAATGTGAATTGGAGCGAAATCGCTAATTCTTAAGACCATTTTACAATTCTGACCCCAGTTAGAAACAAACTCTAAGGTGTAAAATTTCGATTGCCCATATCTCGGAAACTATAAAAGATAATGCAATTTGGCAATCGGCAACGTAATTAGCAAGCCGAATATTACTTGGAATGTGAATTGGAGCGAAATCGCTAATTCATAAGTCCATTTTACAATTCTGGCCCCAGTTAGAAACAGACTCTAAGGTGTAAAATTTCGATTGCCCATATCTCGGAAACTATAAGAGATAATGCAATTTGGCAATCGGCAACGTAATTAGCAAGCCGAATATTACTTGGAATGTGAATTGGAGCGAAATCGCTAATTCATAAGTCCATTTTACAATTCTGGCCCAAGTTAGAAGCAGAGCCAATATTGCAAGATGTCGATAGTCCATATCTCGGAAACTATAAGAGATAATGCAATTTGACAATCGGCAACGTAATTAGCATGCCGAATATTACTTGGAATGTGAATTGGAGCGAAATCGCTATTTCATAAGACCATTTTACAATTTTGACCCCAGTCAAGAAACAGACTCAAAGGTGTAAAATTTCGATTGCCCATATCTCGGAAACTATAAGAGATAATGCAATTTGGCAATTGGCAACGTAATTAGCATGCTGAATATTACTTGGAATGTGAATTGGAACGAAATCGCTAATTCGTAAGACCATTTTACAATTCTGGCCCAAGTTAGAAGCAGAGCCAATATTGTAAGATGTTGATAGTCCATATCTCGGAAACTATAAGAGATAATGCAACTTGGCAATCGGCAACGTAATTAGCATGCCGAATATTACTTGGAATGTGAATTGGAGCGAAATCGCTAATTCATAAGACCATTTTACAATTTTGACCCCAGTTAGAAACAGACTCTAAGGTGTAAAATTTCGATTGCCCATATCTCGGAAACTATAAGAGATAATGCAATTTGGCAATCGGCAACGTAATTAGCATGCCGAATATTACTTGGAATGTGAATTGGAACGAAATCGCTAATTCGTAAGACCATTTTACAATTCTGGCCCAAGTTAGAAGCAGAGCCAATATTGTAAGATGTCGATAGTCCGTATCTCGGAAACTATAAGAGATAATGCAATTTGGCAATCGGCAACGTAATTAGCATGCCGAATATTACTTGGAATGTGAATTGGAGCGAAATCGCTAATTCTTAAGACTATTTTACAATTTTGACCCCAGTTAGAAACAGACTCGAAGGTGTAAAATTTCGATTGCCGATATCTCGGAAACTATAAGAGATAATGCAATTTGGCAATCGGCAACGTAATTAGCATGCCGAATATTACTTGGAATGTGAATTGGAGCGAAATCGCAAATTCATAAGACCATTTTACAATTCTGGCCCAAGTTAGAATCAAAACCAATATTGTAAGATGTCGATAGTCCATATCTCGGAAACTACAAGAGATAATGTAATTTGGCAATCGGCAACGTAATTAGCATGCCGAATATTACTTGGAATGTGAATTGGAGCGAAATCGCTAATTCTTAAGACCATTTTACAATTCTGACCCCAGTTAGAAACAAACTCTAAGGTGTAAAATTTCGATTGCCCATATCTCGGAAACTATAAAAGATAATGCAATTTGGCAATCGGCAACGTAATTAGCAAGCCGAATATTACTTGGAATGTGAATTGGAGCGAAATCGCTAATTCATAAGTCCATTTTACAATTCTGGCCCAAGTTAGAAGCAGAGCCAATATTGCAAGATGTCGATAGTCCATATCTCGAAAACTATAAGAGATAATGCAATTTGGCAATCGGCAACGTAATTAGCATGCCGAATATTACTTGGAATGTGAATTGGAGCGAAATCGCTAATTTATAAGACCATTTTACAATTTTGACCCCAGTTAGAAACAGACACTAAGGTGTAAAATTTCGATTGCCCATATCTCGGAAACTATAAGAGATAATGCAATTTGGCAATCGGCAACGTAATTAGCATGCCGAATATTACTTGGAATGTGAATTGGAGCGAAATCGCTAATTCATAAGACCATTTTACAATTCTGGCCCAAGTTAGAAGCAGAGCCAATATTGTAAGATGTCGATAGTCCATATCTCGGAAACTATAAGAGATAATGCAATTTGGCAATCGGCAACGTAATTAGCATGCCTAATATTACTTGGAATGTGAATTGGAGCGAAATAGCTAATTCATAAGACCATTTTACAATTTTGACCCCAGTTAGAAACAGACTCTAAGGTGTAAAATTTCGATTGCTCATATCTCCGAAACTATAAGAGATAATGGAATTTGGCAATCGGCAACGTAATTAGCATGCCGAATGTTACTTGGAATGTGAATTGGAGCGAAATCGCTATTTCATAAGACCATTTTACAATTTTGACCCCAGTCAAGAAACAGACTCAAAGGTGTAAAATTTCGATTGCCCATATCTCGGAAACTATAAGAGATAATGCAATTTGGCAATTGGCAACGTAATTAGCATGCTGAATATTACTTGGAATGTGAATTGGAACGAAATCGCTAATTCGTAAGACCATTTTACAATTCTGGCCCAAGTTAGAAGCAGAGCCAATATTGTAAGATGTTGATAGACCATATCTCGGAAACTATAAGAGATAATGCAACTTGGCAATCGGCAACGTAATTAGCATGCCGAATATTACTTGGAATGTGAATTGGAGCGAAATCGCGAATTCTTAAGACTATTTTACAATTTTGACCCCAGTTAGAAACAGAATCTAAGGTGTAAAATTTCGATTGCCGATATCTCGGAAACTATAAGAGATAATGCAATTTGGCAATCGGCAACGTAATTAGCATGCCGAATATTACTTGGAATGTGAATTGGAGCGAAATCGCTAATTTATAAGACCATTTTACAATTTTGACCCCAGTTAGAAACAGACTCTAAGGTGTAAAATTTCGATTGCCCATATCTCGGAAACTATAAGAGATAATGCAATTTGGCAATCGGCAACGTAATTAGCATGCCGAATATTATTTGGAATGTGAATTGGAGCGAAATCGCTAATTCTTAAGACCATTTTACAATTCTGACCCCAGTTAGAAACAGACTCTAAGGTGTAAAATTTCGATTGCCCATATCTCGGAAACTATAAGAGATAATGCAATTTGGCAATCGGCAACGTAATTAGCATGCCGAATATTATTTGGAATGTGAATTGGAGCGAAATCGCTAATTCTTAAGACCATTTTACAATTCTGACCCCAGTTAGAAACAGACTCTAAGGTGTAAAATTTCGATTGTCCATATCTCGGAAACTATAAGAGATAATGCAATTTGGCAATCGGCAACGTAATTAGCAAGCCGAATATTACTTGGAATGTGAATTGGAGCGAAATCGCTAATTCATAAGTCCATTTTACAATTCTGGCCCAAGTTAGAAGCAGAGCCAATATTGTAAGATGTCGATAGTCCATATCTCGGAAACTATAAGAGATAATGCAATTTGACAATCGGCAACGTAATTAGCATGCCGAATATTACTTGGAATGTGAATTGGAGCGAAATCGCTAATTCATAAGACCATTTTACAATTTTGACCCCAGTTAGAAACAGACTCTAAGGTGTAAAATTTCGATTGCCCATATCTCCGAAACTATAAGAGATAATGCAATTTGGCAATCGGCAACGTAATTAGCAAGCCGGATATTACTTGGTATGTGAATTGGAGCGAAATCGCTAATTCATAAGACCGTTTTGCAATTTTGACCCCAGTTAGAAACAGACTCTAAGGTGTAAAATTTCGATTGCTCATATCTCCGAAACTATAAGAGATAATGCAATTTGGCAATCGGCAACGTAATTAGCATGCCGAATATTACTTGGAATGTGAATTGGAGCGAAATCGCTATTTCATAAGACCATTTTACAATTCTGACCCCAGTTGGAAACAGACTCTAAGGTGTAAAATTTCGATTGCCCATATCTCGGAAACTATAAGAGATAAAGCAATTTGGCAATCGGCAACGTAATTAGCAAGCCGAATATTACTTGGAATGTGAATTGGAGCGAAATCGCAAATTCATAAGACCATTTTACAATTCTGGCCCAAGTTAGAATCAGAGCCAATATTGTAAGATGTCGATAGTCCATATCTCGGAAACTATAAGAGATAATGCAATTTGGCAATCGGCAACGTAATTAGCATGCCGAATATTACTTGGAATATGAATTGGAGCGAAATCGCTAATTCTTAAGACCATTTTACAATTCTGACCCCAGTTAGAAACAGACTCTAAGGTGTAAAATTTCGATTGCCCATATCTCGGAAACTATAAGAGATAAAGCAATTTGGCAATCGGCAACGTAATTAGCAAGCCGAATATTACTTGGAATGTGAATTGGAGCGAAATCGCTAATTCATAAGACCATTTTACAATTCTGGCCCAAGTTAGAAGCAGAGCCAATATTGTAAGATGTCGATAGTCCATATCTCGGAAACTATAAGAGATAATGCAATTTGACAATCGGCAACGTAATTAGCATGCCGAATATTACTTGGAATGTGAATTGGAGCGAAATCGCTAATTCATAAGACCATTTTACAATTTTGACCCCAGTTAGAAACAGACTCTAAGGTGTAAAATTTCGATTGCCCATATCTCCGAAACTATAAGAGATAATGCAATTTGGCAATCGGCAACGTAATTAGCAAGCCGGATATTACTTGGTATGTGAATTGGAGCGAAATCGCTAATTCATAAGACCGTTTTGCAATTTTGACCCCAGTTAGAAACAGACTCTAAGGTGTAAAATTTCGATTGACCGTATCTCGGAAACTGTAAGAGATAATGCTATTTGGCAATCGGCAACGTAATTAGCATGCTGAATATTACTTGGAATGTGAATTGGAACGAAATCGCTAATTCTTAAGACTATTTTACAATTTTGACCCCAGTCAGAAACAGACTCGAAGGTGTAAAATTTCGATTGCCGATATCTCGGAAACTATAAGAGATAATGCAATTTGGCAATCGGCAACGTAATTAGCATGCCGAATATTACTTGGAATGTGAATTGCAGCGAAATCGCAAATTCGTAAGACCATTTTACAATTTTGGCCCAAGTTAGAAGCAGAGCCAATATTGTCAGATGTCGATAGTCCATATTTCGGAAACTATAAGAGATAATGCAATTTGGCAATCGACAACGTAATTAGCATGCCCAATATTACTTGGAATGTGAATTGGAGCGAAATCGCTATTTCATAAGACTATTTTACAATTTTGACCCCAGCCAGAAACAGACTCTAAGGTGTAAGATTTCGATTGCCCATATCTCGGAAACTATAAGAGATAATGCAATTTGGTAATCGGCAACGTAATTAGCATGCCGAATATTACTTGGAATGTGAATTGGAGCGAAATCGCTATTTCATAAGACCATTTTACAATTTTCACCCGAGTTAGAAACAGACTCTATGGTGTAAAATTTCAATTGCCCATATCTCGGAAACTATAAGAGATAATGCAATTTGGCAATCGACAACGTAATTAGCATGCCCAATATTACTTGGAATGTGAATTGGAGCGAAATCGCTATTTCATAAGACTATTTTACAATTTTGACCCCAGCCAGAAACAGACTCTAAGGTGTAAGATTTCGATTGCCCATATCTCGGAAACTATAAGAGATAATGCAATTTGGCAATCGGCAACGTAATTAGCATGCCGAATATTACTTGGAATGTGAATTGGAACGAAATCGCTAATTCGTAAGACCATTTTACAATTCTGGACCCAGTTAGAAATAGACTCTAAGGTGTAAAATTTCGATTGCCCATATCTCGGAAACTATAAGAGATAATGCACTTTGGCAATCGGCAACGTAATTAGCAAGCGGAATATTACTTGGAATGTGAATTGGAGCGAAATCGCTAATTCATAAGTCCATTTTACAATTCTGACCCAAGTTAGAAGCAGAGCCAATATTGCAAGATGTCGATAGTCCATATCTCGGAAACTATAAGAGATAATGCAATTTGGCAATAGGCAACGTAATTAGCATGCCGAATATTACTTGGAATATGAATTGGAGCGAAATCGCTAATTCATAAGACCATTTTACAATTTTGACCCCAGTTAGAAACAGACTCTAAGGTGTAAAATTTCGATTGCCCATATCACGGAAACTATAAGAGATAATGCAATTTGGTAATCGGCAACGTAATTAGCAAGCCGAATATTACTTGGAATGTGAATTGGAGCGAAATCGCTAATTCATAAGACCATTTTACAATTCTGGCCCAAGTTAGAAGCAGAGCCAATATTGTAAGATGTTGATAGTCCATATCTCGGAAACTATAAGAGATAATGCAATTTGGCAATCGGCAACGTAATTAGCATGCCGAATATTACTTGGAATGTGAATTGGAGCGAAATCGCTAATTCATAAGACCATTTTACAATTTTGACCCCAGTTAGAAACAGACTCTAAGGTGTAAAATTTCGATTGCCCATATCTCCGAAACTATAAGAGATAATGCAATTTGGCAATCGGCAACGTAATTAGCAAGCCGAATATTACTTGGTATGTGAATTGGAGCGAAATCGCTAATTCATAAGACCGTTTTGCAATTTTGAGCCCAGTTAGAAACAGACTCTAAGGTGTAAAATTTCGATAGACTGTATCTCGGAAACTGTAAGATATAATGCTATTTGGCAATCGGCAACATAATTAGCATGCTGAATATTACTTGGAATGTGAATTGGAACGAAATCGCTAATTCATAAGGCCATTTTACAAATTTGGCCCAAGTTAGAAGCAGAGCCAATATTGTCAGATGTCGATAGTCCATATCTCGGAAACTATAAGAAATAATGCAATTTGGCAATCGGCAACGTAATTAGCATGCCGAATATTACTTGGAATGAAAATTGGAACGAAATCGCTAATTCGTAAGACGATTTTACAATTCTGGCCCAAGTTAGAAGCAGAGCCAATATTGCAAGATGTCGATAGTCCATATCTCAGAAACTATAAGAGATAATGAAATTTGGCAATCGGCAATGTAATTAGCATGCCGAATATTACTTGGAATGTGAATTTGAACGAAATCGCTAATTCATAAGACCGTTTTACAATTTTGGCCCAAGTTAGAAGCAGAGCCAATATTGTAAAATGTCGATAGTCCATATCTCGGAAACTATAAGAGATAATGCATTTTGGCTATAGGCAACGTAATTAGAATGCCGAATATTACTTGGAATGTGAATTGGAACCAAATCGCTAATTCATAAGACCATTTTACAATTCTGGCGCAAGTTAGAAGCAGAGCCTATATTGTAAGATGTCGATAGTCCATATCTCGGAAACTATAAGAGATAATGCAATTTGGCAATCGGCAACGTAATTAGCATGCCGAATATTACTTGGATTGTGAATTGGAGCGAAATCGCTATTTCATAAGACCATTTTACAATTTTGACCCCAGTTAGAAACAGACTCTATGGTGTAAAATTTCGATTGCCCATATCTCGGAAACTATAAGAGATAATGCAATTTGGCAATCGGCAACGTAATTAGCATGTCGAATATTACTTGGAATGTGAATTGGAACGAAATCGCTAATTCTTAAGACCATTTTACAATTCTGGCCCCAGTTAGAAACAGACTCTAAGGTGTAAAATTTCGATTGCCCATATCTCGGAAACTATAAGAGATAATGCAATTTGGCAATCGGCAACGTAATTAGCAAGCCGAATATTACTTGGAATGTGAATTGGAGCGAAATCGCTAATTCATAAGACCATTTTACAATTCTTGCCCAAGTTAGAAGCAGAGCCAATATTGTAAGATGTTGATAGTCCATATCTCGGAAGCTATAAGAGATAATGCAATTTGGCAATCGGCAACGTAATTAGCATGCCGAATATTACTTGGAATGTGAATTGGAGCGAAATCGCTAATTCATAAGACCATTTTACAATTTTGACCCCAGTTAGAAACAGACTCTAAGGTGTAAAATTTCGATTGCCCATATCTCGGAAACTATAAGAGATAATGCAATTTGGCAATCGGCAACGTAATTAGCATGCCGAATATTACTTGGAATGTGAATTGGAACGAAATCGCTAATTCGTAAGACCATTTTACAATTCTGGCCCAAGTTAGAAACAGAGCCAATATTGTAAGATGTCGATAGTCCGTATCTCGGAAACTATAAGAGATAATGCAATTTGGCAATCGGCAACGTAATTAGCATGCCGAATATTACTTGGAATGTGAATTGGAGCGAAATCGCTAATTCTTAAGACTATTTTACAATTTTGACCCCAGTTAGAAACAGACTCGAAGGTGTAAAATTTCGATTGCCGATATCTCGGAAACTATAAGAGATAATGCAATTTGGCAATCGGCAACGTAATTAGCATGCCGAATATTACTTGGAATGTGAATTGGAGCGAAATCGCAAATTCATAAGACCATTTTACAATTCTGGCCCAAGTTAGAATCAAAGCCAATATTGTCAGATGTCGATAGTCCATATTTCGGAAACTATAAGAGATAATGCAATTTGGCAATCGACAACGTAATTAGCATGCCCAATATTACTTGGAATGTGAATTGGAGCGAAATCGCTATTTCATAAGACTATTTTACAATTTTGACCCCAGCCAGAAACAGACTCTAAGGTGTAAGATTTCGATTGCCCATATCTCGGAAACTATAAGAGATAATGCAATTTGGTAATCGGCAACGTAATTAGCATGCCGAATATTACTTGGAATGTGAATTGGAGCGAAATCGCTATTTCATAAGACCATTTTACAATTTTCACCCGAGTTAGAAACAGACTCTATGGTGTAAAATTTCAATTGCCCATATCTCGGAATCTATAAGAGATAATGCAATTTGGCAATCGGCAACGTAATTAGCATGCCGAATATTACTTGGAATGTGAATTGGAACGAAATCGCTAATTCGTAAGACCATTTTACAATTCTGGACCCAGTTAGAAATAGACTCTAAGGTGTAAAATTTCGATTGCCCATATCTCGGAAACTATAAGAGATAATGCACTTTGGCAATCGGCAACGTAATTAGCAAGCGGAATATTACTTGGAATGTGAATTGGAGCGAAATCGCTAATTCATAAGTCCATTTTACAATTCTGGCCCAAGTTAGAAGCAGAGCCAATATTGCAAGATGTCGATAGTCCATATCTCGGAAACTATAAGAGATAATGCAATTTGACAATCGGCAACGTAATTAGCATGCCGAATATTACTTGGAATATGAATTGGAGCGAAATCGCTAATTCATAAGACCATTTTACAATTTTGACCCCAGTTAGAAACAGACTCTAAGGTGTAAAATTTCGATTGCCCATATCACGGAAACTATAAGAGATAATGCAATTTGGTAATCGGCAACGTAATTAGCAAGCCGAATATTACTTGGAATGTGAATTGGAGCGAAATCGCTAATTCATAAGACCATTTTACAATTCTGGCCCAAGTTAGAAGCAGAGCCAATATTGTAAGATGTTGATAGTCCATATCTCGGAAACTATAAGAGATAATGCAATTTGGCAATCGGCAACGTAATTAGCATGCCGAATATTACTTGGAATGTGAATTGGAGCGAAATCGCTAATTCATAAGACCATTTTACAATTTTGACCCCAGTTAGAAACAGACTCTAAGGTGTAAAATTTCGATTGCCCATATCTCCGAAACTATAAGAGATAATGCAATTTGGCAATCGGCAACGTAATTAGCAAGCCGAATATTACTTGGTATGTGAATTGGAGCGAAATCGCTAATTCATAAGACCGTTTTGCAATTTTGACCCCAGTTAGAAACAGACTCTAAGGTGTAAAATTTCGATAGACTGTATCTCGGAAACTGTAAGATATAATGCTATTTGGCAATCGGCAACATAATTAGCATGCTGAATATTACTTGGAATGTGAATTGGAACGAAATCGCTAATTCATAAGGCCATTTTACAAATTTGGCCCAAGTTAGAAGCAGAGCCAATATTGTCAGATGTCGATAGTCCATATCTCGGAAACTATAAGAAATAATGCAATTTGGCAATCGGCAACGTAATTAGCATGCCGAATATTACTTGGAATGAAAATTGGAACGAAATCGCTAATTCGTAAGACGATTTTACAATTCTGGCCCAAGTTAGAAGCAGAGCCAATATTGCAAGATGTCGATAGTCCATATCTCAGAAACTATAAGAGATAATGAAATTTGGCAATCGGCAATGTAATTAGCATGCCGAATATTACTTGGAATGTGAATTTGAACGAAATCGCTAATTCATAAGACCGTTTTACAATTTTGGCCCAAGTTAGAAGCAGAGCCAATATTGTAAAATGTCGATAGTCCATATCTCGGAAACTATAAGAGATAATGCATTTTGGCTATAGGCAACGTAATTAGAATGCCGAATATTACTTGGAATGTGAATTGGAACCAAATCGCTAATTCATAAGACTATTTTACAATTCTGGGGCAAGTTAGAAGCAGAGCCTATATTGTAAGATGTCGATAGTCCATATCTCGGAAACTATAAGAGATAATGCAATTTGGCAATCGGCAACGTAATTAGCATGCCGAATATTACTTGGATTGTGAATTGGAGCGAAATCGCTATTTCATAAGACCATTTTACAATTTTGACCCCAGTTAGAAACAGACTCTATGGTGTAAAATTTCGATTGCCCATATCTCGGAAACTATAAGAGATAATGTAATTTGGCAATCGGCAACGTAATTAGCATGTCGAATATTACTTGGAATGTGAATTGGAACGAAATCGCTAATTCGTAAGACCATTTTACAATTCTGGCCCCAGTTAGAAACAGACTCTAAGGTGTAAAATTTCGATTGCCCATATCTCGGAAACTATAAGAGATAATGCAATTTGGCAATCGGCAACGTAATTAGCAAGCCGAATATTACTTGGAATGTGAATTGGAGCGAAATCGCTAATTCATAAGACCATTTTACAATTCTGGCCCAAGTTAGAAGCAGAGCCAATATTGTAAGATGTTGATAGTCCATATCTCGGAAACTATAAGAGATAATGCAATTTGGCAATCGGCAACGTAATTAGCATGCCGAATATTACTTGGAATGTGAATTGGAGCGAAATCGCTAATTCATAAGACCATTTTACAATTTTGACCCCAGTTAGAAACAGACTCTAAGGTGTAAAATTTCGATTGCCCATATCTCGGAAACTATAAGAGATAATGCAATTTGGCAATCGGCAACGTAATTAGCATGCCGAATATTACTTGGAATGTGAATTGGAACGAAATCGCTAATTCGTAAGACCATTTTACAATTCTGGCCCAAGTTAGAAGCAGAGCCAATATTGTAAGATGTCGATAGTCCGTATCTCGGAAACTATAAGAGATAATGCAATTTGGCAATCGGCAACGTAATTAGCATGCCGAATATTACTTGGAATGTGAATTGGAGCGAAATCGCTAATTCTTAAGACTATTTTACAATTTTGACCCCAGTTAGAAACAGACTCGAAGGTGTAAAATTTCGATTGCCGATATCTCGGAAACTATAAGAGATAATGCAATTTGGCAATCGGCAACGTAATTAGCATGCCGAATATTACTTGGAATGTGAATTGGAGCGAAATCGCAAATTCATAAGACCATTTTACAATTCTGGCCCAAGTTAGAATCAAAGCCAATATTGTAAGATGTCGATAGTCCATATCTCGGAAACTACAAGAGATAATGCAATTTGGCAATCGGCAACGTAATTAGCATGCCGAATATTACTTGGAATGTGAATTGGAGCGAAATCCCTAATTCTTAAGACCATTTTACAATTCTGACCCCAGTTAGAAACAAACTCTAAGGTGTAAAATTTCGATTGCCCATATCTCGGAAACTATAAAAGATAATGCAATTTGGCAATCGGCAACGTAATTAGCAAGCCGAATATTACTTGGAATGTGAATTGGAGCAAAATCGCTAATTCATAAGTCCATTTTACAATTCTGGCCCAAGTTAGAAGCGGAGCCAATATTGCAAGATGTCGATAGTCCATATCTCGAAAACTATAAGAGATAATGCAATTTGGCAATCGGCAACGTAATTAGCATGCCGAATATTACTTGGAATGTGAATTGGAGCGAAATCGCTAATTTATAAGACCATTTTACAATTTTGACCCCAGTTAGAAACAGACACTAAGGTGTAAAATTTCGATTGCCCATATCTCGGAAACTATAAGAGATAATGCAATTTGGCAATCGGCAACGTAATTAGCATGCCGAATATTACTTGGAATGTGAATTGGAGCGAAATCGCTAATTCATAAGACCATTTTACAATTCTGGCCCAAGTTAGAAGCAGAGCCAATATTGTAAGATGTCGATAGTCCATATCTCGGAAACTATAAGAGATAATGCAATTTGGCAATCGGCAACGTAATTAGCATGCCTAATATTACTTGGAATGTGAATTGGAGCGAAATCGCTAATTCATAAGACCATTTTACAATTTTGACCCCAGTTAGAAACAGACTCTAAGGTGTAAAATTTCGATTTCTCATATCTCCGAAACTATAAGAGATAATGCAATTTGGCAATCGGCAACGTAATTAGCATGCCGAATGTTACTTGGAATGTGAATTGGAGCGAAATCGCTATTTCATAAGACCATTTTACAATTTTGACCCCAGTCAAGAAACAGACTCAAAGGTGTAAAATTTCGATTGCCCATATCTCGGAAACTATAAGAGATATTGCAATTTGGCAATTGGCAACGTAATTAGCATGCTGAATATTACTTGGAATGTGAATTGGAACGAAATCGCTAATTCGTAAGACCATTTTACAATTCTGGCCCAAGTTAGAAGCAGAGCCAATATTGTAAGATGTTGATAGTCCATATCTCGGAAACTATAAGAGATAATGCAACTTGGCAATCGGCAACGTAATTAGCATGCCGAATATTACTTGGAATGTGAATTGGAGCGAAATCGCGAATTCTTAAGACTATTTTACAATTTTGACCCCAGTTAAAAACAGAATCTAAGGTGTAAAATTTCGATTGCCGATATCTCGGAAACTATAAGAGATAATGCAATTTGGCAATCGGCAACGTAATTAGCATGCCGAATATTACTTGGAATGTGAATTGGAGCGAAATCGCTAATTTATAAGACCATTTTACAATTTTGACCCCAGTTAGAAACAGACTCTAAGGTGTAAAATTTCGATTGCCCATATCTCGGAAACTATAAGAGATAATGCAATTTGGCAATCGGCAACGTAATTAGCATGCCGAATATTATTTGGAATGTGAATTGGAGCGAAATCGCTAATTCTTAAGACCATTTTACAATTCTGACCCCAGTTAGAAACAGACTCTAAGGTGTAAAATTTCGATTGTCCATATCTCGGAAACTATAAGAGATAATGCAATTTGGCAATCGGCAACGTAATTAGCATGCCGAATATTATTTGGAATGTGAATTGGAGCGAAATCGCTAATTCTTAAGACCATTTTACAATTCTGACCCCAGTTAGAAACAGACTCTAAGGTGTAAAATTTCGATTGCCCATATCTCGGAAACTATAAGAGATAAAGCAATTTGGCAATCGGCAACGTAATTAGCAAGCCGAATATTACTTGGAATGTGAATTGGAGCGAAATCGCTAATTCATAAGACCATTTTACAATTCTGGCCCAAGTTAGAAGCAGAGCCAATATTGTAAGATGTCGATAGTCCATATCTCGGAAACTATAAGAGATAATGCAATTTGACAATCGGCAACGTAATTAGCATGCCGAATATTACTTGGAATGTGAATTGGAGCGAAATCGCTAATTCATAAGACCATTTTACAATTTTGACCCCAGTTAGAAACAGACTCTAAGGTGTAAAATTTCGATTGCCCATATCTCCGAAACTATAAAAGATAATGCAATTTGGCAATCGGCAACGTAATTAGCAAGCCGGATATTACTTGGTATGTGAATTGGAGCGAAATCGCTAATTCATAAGACCGTTTTGCAATTTTGACCCCAGTTAGAAACAGACTCTAAGGTGTAAAATTTCGATTGACCGTATCTCGGAAACTGTAAGAGATAATGCTATTTGGCAATCGGCAACGTAATTAGCATGCTGAATATTACTTGGAATGTGAATTGGAACGAAATCGCTAATTCTTAAGACTATTTTACAATTTTGACCCCAGTTAGAAACAGACTCGAAGGTGTAAAATTTCGATTGCCGATATCTCGGAAACTATAAGAGATAATGCAATTTGGCAATCGGCAACGTAATTAGCATGCCGAATATTACTTGGAATGTGAATTGGAGCGAAATCGCAAATTCGTAAGACCATTTTACAATTTTGGCCCAAGTTAGAAGCAGAGCCAATATTGTCAGATGTCGATAGTCCATATCTCGGAAACTATAAGAGATAATGCAATTTGGCAATCGACAACGTAATTAGCATGCGCAATATTACTTGGAATGTGAATTGGAGCGAAATCGCTGTTTCATAAGACCATTTTACAATTTTGACCCCAGTCAGAAACAGACTCTAAGGTGTAAAATTGCGATTGCCCATATCTCGGAAACTATAAGAGATAATGCAATTTGGTAATCGGCAACGTAATTAGCATGCCGAATATTACTTGGAATGTGAATTGGAACGAAATCGCTAATTCGTAAGACCATTTTACAATTCTGGCCCAAGTTAGAAGCAGAGCCAATATTGTAAGATGTCGATAGTCCATATCTCGGAAACTATAAGAGATAATGCAATTTGGCAATCGGCAACGTAATTAGCATGCCAAATATTACTTGGAATGTGAATTGGAGCGAAATCGCTAATTCTTAAGACTATTTTACAATTTTGAACCCAGTTAGAAACAGACTCGAAGGTGTAAAATTTCGATTGCCGATATCTCGGAAACTATAAGAGATAATGCAATTTGGCAATCGGCAACGTAATTAGCATGCCGAATATTACTTGGAATGTGAATTGGAGCGAAATCGCAAATTCATAAGACCATTTTACAATTCTGGCCCAAGTTAGAATCAGAGCCAATATTGTAAGATGTCGATAGTCCATATCTCGGAAACTATAAGAGATAATGCAATTTGGCAATCGGCAACGTAATTAGCATGCCGAATATTACTTGGAATATGAATTGATACTAAATCGCTAATTTATAAGACCATTTTACAATTCTGGCCCAAGTTAGAAGCAGAGCCAATATTGTAAGATGTCGATAGTCCATATCTCGGAAACTATAAGAAATAATGCAATTTGGCAATCGGCAACGTAATTAGCATGCCGAATATTACTTGGAATGAAAATTGGAACGAAATCGCTAATTCGTAAGACGATTTTACAATTCTGGCCCAAGTTAGAAGCAGAGCCAATATTGCAAGATGTCGATAGTCCATATCTCGGAAACTATAAGAGATAATGCAATTTGACAATCGGCAACGTAATTAGCATGCCGAATATTACTTGGAATGTGAATTGGAGCGAAATCGCTAATTCATAAGACCATTTTACAATTTTGACCCCAGTTAGAAACAGACTCTAAGGTGTAAAATATCGATTGCCCATATCTCGGAAACTATAAGAGATAATGCAATTTGGTAATCGGCAACGTAATTAGCAAGCCGAATATTACTTGGAATGTGAATTGGAGCGAAATCGCTAATTCATAAGGCCATTTTACAATTCTGGCCCAAGTTAGAAGCAGAGCCAATATTGTAAGATGTTGATAGTCCATATCTCGGAAACTATAAGAGATAATGCAATTTGGCAATCGGCAACGTAATTAGCATGCCGAATATTACTTGGAATGTGAATTGGAGCGAAATCGCTAATTCATAAGACCATTTTACAATTTTGACCCCAGTTAGAAACAGACTCTAAGGTGTAAAATTTCGATTGCCCATATCTCCGAAACTACAAGAGATAATGCAATTTGGCAATCGGCAACGTAATTAGCAAGCCGAATATTACTTGGTATGTGAATTGGAGCGAAATCGCTAATTCATAAGACCGTTTTGCAATTTTGACCCCAGTTAGAAACAGACTCTAAGGTGTAAAATTTCGATTGACCGTATCTCGGAAACTGTAAGAGATAATGCTATTTGGCAATCGGTAACGTAATTAGCATGCTGAATATTACTTGGAATGTGAATTGGAACGAAATCGCTAATTCGTAAGACGATTTTACAATTCTGGCCCAAGTTAGAAGCAGAGCCAATATTGCAAGATGTCGATAGTCCATATCTCGGAAACTATAAGAGATAATGAAATTTGGCAATCGGCAATGTAATTAGCATGCCGAATATTACTTGGAATGTGAATTTGAACGAAATTGCTAATTCATAAGACCGTTTTACAATTTTGGCCCAAGTTAGAAGCAGAGCCAATATTGTAAAATGTCGATAGTCCATATCTCGGAAACTATAAGAGATAATGCATTTTGGCTATAGGCAACGTAATTAGAATGCCGAATATTACTTGGAATGTGAATTGGAACCAAATCGCTAATTCATAAGACCATTTTACAATTCTGGCGCAAGTTAGAAGCAGAGCCTATATTGTAAGATGTCGATAGTCCATATCTCGGAAACTATAAGAGATAATGCAATTTGGCAATCGGTAACGTAATTAGCATGCCGAATATTACTTGGATTGTGAATTGGAGCGAAATCGCTATTTCATAAGACCATTTTACAATTTTGACCCCAGTTAGAAACAGACTCTATGGTGTAAAATTTCGATTGCCCATATCTCGGAAACTATAAGAGATAATGCAATTTGGCAATCGGCAACGTAATTAGCAAGCCGAATATTACTTGGAATGTGAATTGGAGCGAAATCGCTAATTCATAAGACCATTTTACAATTTTGACCCCAGTTAGAAACAGACTCTAAGGTGTAAAATTTCGATTGCCCATATCTCCGAAACTATAAGAGATAATGCAATTTGGCAATCGGCAACGTAATTAGCAAGCCGAATATTACTTGGTATGTGAATTGGAGCGAAATCGCTAATTCATAAGACCGTTTTGCAATTTTGACCCCAGTTAGAAACAGACTCTAAGGTGTAAAATTTCGATTGACCGTATCTCGGAAACTGTAAGAGATAATGCTATTTGGCAATCGGTAACGTAATTAGCATGCTGAATATTACTTGGAATGTGAATTGGAACGAAATCGCTAATTCGTAAGACGATTTTACAATTCTGGCCCAAGTTAGAAGCAGAGCCAATATTGCAAGATGTCGATAGTCCATATCTCGGAAACTATAAGAGATAATGAAATTTGGCAATCGGCAATGTAATTAGCATGCCGAATATTACTTGGAATGTGAATTTGAACGAAATCGCTAATTCATAAGACCGTTTTACAATTTTGGCCCAAGTTAGAAGCAGAGCCAATATTGTAAAATGTCGATAGTCCATATCTCGGAAACTATAAGAGATAATGCATTTTGGCTATAGGCAACGTAATTAGAATGCCGAATATTACTTGGAATGTGAATTGGAACCAAATCGCTAATTCATAAGACCATTTTACAATTCTGGCGCAAGTTAGAAGCAGAGCCTATATTGTAAGATGTCGATAGTCCATATCTCGGAAACTATAAGAGATAATGCAATTTGGCAATCGGTAACGTAATTAGCATGCCGAATATTACTTGGATTGTGAATTGGAGCGAAATCGCTATTTCATAAGACCATTTTACAATTTTGACCCCAGTTAGAAACAGACTCTATGGTGTAAAATTTCGATTGCCCATATCTCGGAAACTATAAGAGATAATGCAATTTGGCAATCGGCAACGTAATTAGCAAGCCGAATATTACTTGGAATGTGAATTGGAGCGAAATCGCTAATTCATAAGACCATTTTACAATTCTGGCCCAAGTTAGAAGCAGAGCCAATATTGTAAGATGTTGATAGTCCATATCTCGGAAACTATAAGAGATAATGCAATTTGGCAATCGGCAACGTAATTAGCATGCCGAATATTACTTGGAATGTGAATTGGAGCGAAATCGCTAATTTATAAGACCATTTTACAATTTTGACCCCAGTTAGAAACAGACTCTAAGGTGTAAAATTTCGATTGCCCAAATCTCCGAAACTATAAGAGATAATGCAATTTGGCAATCGGCAACGTAATTAGCAAGCCGAATATTACTTGGTATGTGAATTGGAGCGAAATCGCTAATTCATAAGACCGTTTTGCAATTTTGACCCCAGTTAGAAACAGACTCTAAGGTGTAAAATTTCGATTGACCGTATCTCGGAAACTGTAAGAGATAATGCTATTTGGCAATCGGCAACGTAATTAGCATGCTGAATATTACTTGGAATGTGAATTGGAACGAAATCGCTAATTCATAAGACCATTTTACAATTTTGGCCCAAGTTAGAAGCAGAGCCAATATTGTCAGATGTCGATAGTCCATATCTCGGAAACTATAAGAAATAATGCAATTTGGCAATCGGCAACGTAATTAGCATGCCGAATATTACTTGGAATGTGAATTGGAACCAAATCGCTAATTCATAAGACCATTTTACAATTCTGGCGCAAGTTAGAAGCAGAGCCAATATTGTAAGATGTCGATTGTCCATATCTCGGAAACTATAAGAGATAATGCAATTTGGCAATCGACAACGTAATTAGCATGCCGAATATTACTTGGAATGTGAATTGGAGCGAAATCGCTAATTCATAAGACCATTTTACAATTTTGACCCCAGTCAGAAACAGACTCTAAGGTGTAAAATTTCGATTGCCCATATCTCGGAAATTATAAGAGATAATGCAATTTGGCAATCGGCAACGTAATTAGCATGCCGAATATTACTTGGAATGTGAATTGGAACGAAATCGCTAATTCTTAAGACTATTTTACAATTTTGACCCCAGTTAGAAACAGACTCGAAGGTGTAAAATTTCGATTGCCGATATCTCGGAAACTATAAGAGAAAATGCAATTTGGCAATCGGCAACGTAATTAGCATGCCGAATATTACTTGGAATGTGAATTGGAGCGAAATCGCAAATTCATAAGACCATTTTACAATTCTGGCCCAAGTTAGAATCAAAACCAATATTGTAAGATGTCGATAGTCCATATCTCGGAAACTACAAGAGATAATGCAATTTGGCAATCGGCAACGTAATGAGCATGCCGAATATTACTTGGAATGTGAATTGGAGCGAAATCGCTAATTCTTAAGACCATTTTACAATTCTGACCCCAGTTAGAAACAGACTCTAAGGTGTAAAATTTCGATTGCCCATATCTCGGAAACTATAAGTGATAATGCAATTTGGCAATCGGCAACGTAATTAGCAAGCCGAATATTACTTGGAATGTGAATTGGAGCGAAATCGCTAATTCATAAGTCCATTTTACAATTCTGGCCCAAGTTAGAAGCAGAGCCAATATTGCAAGATGTCGATAGTCCATATCTC
This sequence comes from Rhynchophorus ferrugineus, assembly GCF_030347505.1. Classification (NCBI taxonomy): domain Eukaryota; kingdom Metazoa; phylum Arthropoda; class Insecta; order Coleoptera; family Curculionidae; genus Rhynchophorus; species Rhynchophorus ferrugineus. The sequence continues at coordinate 65,453,976 of NW_027472580.1, read as the reverse complement.
GAAAACTATAAGAGATAATGCAATTTGGCAATCGGCAACGTAATTAGCATGCCGAATATTACTTGGAATGTGAATTGGAGCGAAATCGCTAATTTATAAGACCATTTTACAATTTTGACCCCAGTTAGAAACAGACTCTAAGGTGTAAAATTTCGATTGCCCATATCTCGGAAACTATAAGAGATAATGCAATTTGGCAATCGGCAACGTAATTAGAATGCCGAATATTACTTGGAATGTGAATTGGAACGAAATCGCTAATTCATAAGACCATTTTACAATTTTTACCCCAGTTAGAAACAGACTCTAAGGTGTAAAATTTCAATTGCCCATATGTCGGAAACTATAAGAGATAATGCAATTTGGCAATCGGCAACGTAATTAGAATGCCGAATATTACTTGGAATGTGAATTGGAACGAAATCGCTAATTCATAAGACCATTTTATAATTCTGGCCCATATTAGAAGCAGAGCCAATATTGTCAGATGTCGATAGTCCATATCTCGGAAACTATAAGAGATAATGCAATTTGGCAATCGGCAACGTAATTAGCATGCCGAATATTACTTGGAATATGAATTGATACGAAATCGCTAATTTATAAGACCATTTTACAATTCTGCCCCAAGTTAGAAGCAGAGCCAATATTGTAAGATGTCGATAGTCCATATCTCGGAAACTATAAGAAATAATGCAATTTGGCAATCGGCAACGTAATTAGCATGCCGAATATTACTTGGAATGAAAATTGGAACGAAATCGCTAATTCGTAAGACGATTTTACAATTCTGGCCCAAGTTAGAAGCTGAGCCAATATTGCAAGATGTCGATAGTCCATATCTCGGAAACTATAAGAGATAATGAAATTTGGCAATCGGCAATGTAATTAGCATGCCGAATATTACTTGGAATGTGAATTTGAACGAAATCGCTAATTCATAAGACCGTTTTACAATTTTGGCCCAAGTTAGAAGCAGAGCCAATATTGTAAAATGTCGATAGGCCATATCTCGGAAACTATAAGAGATAATGCATTTCGGCTATAGGCAACGTAATTAGAATGCCGAATATTACTTGGAATGTGAATTGGAACCAAATCGCTAATTCATAAGACCATTTTACAATTCTGGCGCAAGTTAGAAGCAGAGCCAATATTGTAAGATGTCGATAGTCCATATCTCGTAAACTATAAGAGATAATGCAATTTGGCAATCGGCAACGTAATTAGCATGCCGAATATTACTTGGAATGTGAATTGGAGCGAAATCGCTAATTCATAAGACCATTTTACAATTCTGGCCCAAGTTAGAAGCAGAGCCAATATTGTAAGATGTCGATAGTCCATATCTCGAAAACTATAAGAGATAATGCAATTTGGCAATCGGCAGCGTAATTAGCATGCCGAATATTACTTGGAATGTGAATTGGAGCGAAATCGCTAATTTATAAGACCATTTTACAATTTTGACCCCAGTTAGAAACAGACTCTAAGGTGTAAAATTTCGATTGCCCATATCTCGGAAACTATAAGAGATAATGCAATTTGGCAATCGGCAACGTAATTAGCATGCCGAATATTACTTGGAATGTGAGTTGGAGCGAAATCGCTAATTCATAAGACCATTTTACAAATTTGACCCCAGTTAGAAACAGACTCTAAGGTGTAAAATTTCGATTGCCCATATCTCGGAAACTATAAGAGATAATGCAATTTGGCAATCGGCAACGTAATTAGCAAGCCGAATATTACTTGGAATGTGAATTGGAGCGAAATCGCTAATTCATAAGACCATTTTACAGTTCTGGCCCAAGTTAGGAGCATAGCCAATATTGTAAGATGTCGATAGTCCCTATCTCGGAAACTATAAGAGATAATGCAATTTGGCAATCGGCAACGTAATTAGCATGCCGAATATTACTTGGAATGTGAATTGGAGCGAAATCGCTAATTCATAAGACCATTTTACAATTTTGACCCCAGTTAGAAACAGACTCTAAGGTGTAAAATTTCGATTGCCCATATCTCCGAAACTATAAGAGATAATGCAATTTGGCAATCGGCAACGTAATTAGTAAGCCGAATATTATTTGGTATGTGAATTGGAGCGAAATCGCTAATTCATAAGACCGTTTTACAATTTTGACCCCAGTTAGAAACAAACTCTAAGGTGTAAAATTTCGATTGACCGTATCTCGGAATCTGTAAGAGATAATGCTATTTGGCAATCGGCAACGTAATTAGCATGCTGAATATTACTTGGAATGTGAATTGGAGCGAAATCGCTAATTCATAAGACCATTTTACAATTTTGGGTCAAGTTAGAAGCAGAGCCAATATTGTAAGATGTCGATAGTCTATATCTCGGAACCTATAAGAGATATTGCAATTTGGCAATCGGCAACGTAATTAGCATGCTGAATATTACTTGGAATGGGAATTGGAACGAAATCGCTAATTCATAAGACCATTTTACAATTTTGGCCCAACTTAGAAGCAGAGCCAATATTGTAATATGTCGATAGCCCATATCTCGGAAACTATAAGAGATAATGCAATTTGGCAATCGGCAACGTAAATAGCATGCTGAATATTACTTGGAATGTGAATTTGAACGAAATCGCTAATTCATAAGACCATTTTATAATTCTGGCCCATATTAGAAGCAGAGCCAATATTGTCAGATGTCGATAGTCCATATCTCGGAAACTATAAGAGATAATGCAATTTGGCAATCGGCAACGTAATTAGCATGCCTAATATTACTTGGAATATGAATTGATACGAAATCGCTAATTTATAAGACCATTTTACAATTCTGGCCCAAGTTAGAAGCAGAGCCAATATTGTAAGATGTCGATAGTCCATATCTGGGAAACTATAAGAAATAATGCAATTTGGCAATCGGCAACCTAATTAGCATGCCGAATATTACTTGGAATGTGAATTGGAACGAAATCGCTAATTCGTAAGACGATTTTACAATTCTGGCCCAAGTTAGAAGCAGAGCCAATATTGCAAGATGTCGATAGTCCATATCTCGGAAACTATAAGAAATAATGCAATTTGGCAATCGGCAACGTAATTAGCATGCCGAATATTACTTGGAATGTGAATTGGAACGAAATCGCTAATTCGTAAGACCATTTTACAATTCTGGCCCAAGTTAGAAGCAGAGCCAATATTGTAAGATGTCGATAGTCCATATCTCGGAAACTATAAGAGATAATGCAATTTGGCAATCGGCAACGTAACTAGCATGCCGAATATTACTTGGAATGTGAATTGGAGCGAAATCGCTAATTTATAAGACCATTTTACAATTTTGACCCCAGTTAGAAAAAGACTCTAAGGTGTAAAATTTCGATTGCCCATATCACGGAAACTATAAGAGATAATGCAATTTGGCAATCGGCAACGTAATTAGCAAGCCGAATATTACTTGGAATGTGAATTGGAGCGAAATCGCTAATTCATAAGACCATTTTACAATTCTGGCCCAAGTTAGAAGCAGAGCCAATATTGTAAGATGTCGATAGTCCATATCTCGAAAACTATAAGAGATAATGCAATTTGGCAATCGGCAACGTAACTAGCATGCCGAATATTACTTGGAATGTGAATTGGAGCGAAATCGCTAATTTATAAGACCATTTTACAATTTTGACCCCAGTTAGAAAAACACTCTAAGGTGTAAAATTTTGATTGCCCATATCTCGGAAACTATAAGAGATAATGCAATTTGGCAATCGGCAACGTAATTAGCATGCTGAATATTACTTGGAATGTGAATTGGAGCGAAATCGCTAATTCATAAGACCATTTTACAATTTTGACCCCAGTTAGAAACAGACTCTAAGGTGTAAAATTTCGATTACCCATAACACGGAAACTATAAGAGATAATGCAATTTGGCAATCGGCAACGTAATTAGCATGCCGAATATTACTAGAAAGGTGAATTGGAACGAAATCGCTAATTCATAAGACCATTTTACAATATTGGGCCAAGTTAGAAGCAGAGTCAATATTGTAAGATGTCGATAGTCCATATCTCGGAAACTATAAGAGATAATGCAATTTGGCAATCGGCAATGTAATTAGCATGCCGAATATTACTTGGAACGTGAATTGGAACGAAATCGCTAATTGATAAGACCATTTTACAATTTTGACCCCAGTTAGAAACAAAGCCAATATTGTCAGATGTCGATAGTCCATATCTCGGAAACTATAAGAGATAATGCAATTTGGTAATCGGCAACGTAATTAGCAAGCCGAATATTACTTGGAATGTGAATTGGAGCGAAATCGCTAATTCATAAGACCATTTTACAATTCTGGCCCAAGTTAGAAGCAGAGCCAATATTGTAAGTTGTCGATAGTCCATATCTCGAAAACTATAAGAGATAATGCAATTTGGCAATCGGCAACGTAACTAGCATGCCGAATATTACTTGGAATGTGAATTGGAGCGAAATCGCTAATTTATAAGACCATTTTACAATTTTGACCCCAGTTAGAAAAAGACTCTAAGGTGTAAAATTTCGATTGCCCATATCTCGGAAACTATAAGAGATAATGCAATTTGGCAATCGGCAACGTAATTAGCATGCTGAATATTACTTGGAATGTGAATTGGAGCGAAATCGCTAATTCATAAGATCATTTTACAATTTTGACCCCACTTAGAAACAGACTCTAAGGTGTAAAATTTCGATTGCCCATAACTCGGAAACTATAAGAGATAATGCAATTTGGCAATCGGCAACGTAATTAGCATGCCGAATATTACTAGAAAGGTGAATTGGAATGAAATCGCTAATTCATAAAACCATTTTACAATATTGGGCCAAGTTAGAAGCAGAGTCAATATTGTAAGATGTCGATAGTCCATATCTCGGAAACTATAAGAGATAATGCAATTTGGCAATCGGCAATGAAATTAGCATGCCGAATATTACTTGGAACGTGAAATGGAACGAAATCGCTAATTGATTAGACCATTTTACAATTTTGACCCCAGTTAGAAACAAAGCCAATATTGTCAGATGTCGATAGTCCATATCTCGAAAACTATAAGAGATAATGCAATTTGGCAATCGGCAACGTAACTAGCATGCCGAATATTACTTGGAATGTGAATTGGAGCGAAATCGCTAATTTATAAGACCATTTTACAATTTTGACCCCAGTTAGAAAAAGACTCTAAGGTGTAAAATTTCGATTGCCCATATCTCGGAAACTATAAGAGATAATGCAATTTGGCAATCGGCAACGTAATTAGCATGCTGAATAATACTTGGAATGTGAATTGGAGCGAAATCGCTAATTCATAAGATCATTTTACAATTTTGACCCCACTTAGAAACAGACTCTAAGGTGTAAAATTTCGATTGCCCATAACTCGGAAACTATAAGAGATAATGCAATTTGGTAATCGGCAACGTAATTAGCATGCCGAATATTACTTGGAATGTGAATTGGAACGAAATCGCTAATTCGTAAGACCATTTTACAATTCTGGCCCAAGTTAGAAGCAGAGCCAATATTGTAAGATGTCGATAGTCCATATCTCGGAAACTATAAGAGATAATGCAATTTGGCAATCGGCAACGTAATTAGCATGCCGAATATTACTTGGAATGTGAATTGGAGCGAAATCGCTAATTCTTAATACCATTTTACAATTTTGACCCCAGTTAGAAAAAGACTTTAAGGTGTAAAATGTCGATTGCCCATATCTCGGAAACTATAAGAGATAATGCAATTTCGCAATCGGCAACGTAATTAGCATGCCGAATATTACTTGGAATGTGAATTGGAGCGGAATGGCTAATTCATAAGACAATTTTACAATTCTGGCCCAAGTTAGAATTAGAGCCAATATTGTAAGATGTCGATAGTCCATATGTCGGAAACTATAAGAGATAATGCAATTTGGCAATCGGCTACGTAATTATCATGCCGAATATTACTTGGAATGTGAATTGGAGCGAAATCGCTAATTCATAAGACCATTTTACAATTCTGGCCCAAGTTAGAAGCAGAGCCAATATTGTAAGATGTCGATAGTCTATATCTCGGAAACTATAAGAGATAATGCAATTTGGCAATCGGCAACGTAATTAGCATGCCGAATATTACTTGGAATGTGAATTGGAGCGAAATCGCTAATTCATAAGACCATTTTACAATTCTGGCCCAAGTTAGAAGCAGAGCCAATATTGTAAGTGGTCGATAGTCCATATCTCGGAAACTATAAGAGATAATGCAATTTGGCAATCGGCAACGTAATTAGTAAGCCGAATATTATTTGGTATGTGAATTGGAGCGAAATCGCTAATTCATAAGACCGTTTTACAATTTTGACCCCAGTTAGAAACAAACTCTAAGGTGTAAAATTTCGATTGACCGTATCTCGGAATCTGTAAGAGATAATGCTATTTGGCAATCGGCAACGTAATTAGCATGCTGAATATTACTTGGAATGTGAATTGGAGCGAAATCGCTAATTCATAAGACCATTTTACAATTTTGGGTCAAGTTAGAAGCAGAGCCAATATTGTAAGATGTCGATAGTCTATATCTCGGAACCTATAAGAGATATTGCAATTTGGCAATCGGCAACGTAATTAGCATGCTGTATATTACTTGGAATGGGAATTGGAACGAAATCGCTAATTCATAAGACCATTTTACAATTTTGGCCCAACTTAGAAGCAGAGCCAATATTGTAATATGTCGATAGCCCATATCTCGGAAACTATAAGAGATAATGCAATTTGGCAATCGGCAACGTAAATAGCATGCTGAATATTACTTGGAATGTGAATTTGAACGAAATCGCTAATTCATAAGACCATTTTATAATTCTGGCCCATATTAGAAGCAGAGCCAATATTGTCAGATGTCGATAGTCCATATCTCGGAAACTATAAGAGATAATGCAATTTGGCAATCGGCAACGTAATTAGCATGCCTAATATTACTTGGAATATGAATTGATACGAAATCGCTAATTTATAAGACCATTTTACAATTCTGGCCCAAGTTAGAAGCAGAGCCAATATTGTAAGATGTCGATAGTCCATATCTGGGAAACTATAAGAAATAATGCAATTGGGCAATCGGCAACCTAATTAGCATGCCGAATATTACTTGGAATGTGAATTGGAACGAAATCGCTAATTCGTAAGACGATTTTACAATTCTGGCCCAAGTTAGAAGCAGAGCCAATATTGCAAGATGTCGATAGTCCATATCTCGGAAACTATAAGAAATAATGCAATTTGGCAATCGGCAACGTAATTAGCATGCCGAATATTACTTGGAATGTGAATTGGAACGAAATCGCTAATTCGTAAGACCATTTTACAATTCTGGCCCAAGTTAGAAGCAGAGCCAATATTGTAAGATGTCGATAGTCCATATCTCGGAAACTATAAGAGATAATGCAATTTGGCAATCGGCAACGTAACTAGCATGCCGAATATTACTTGGAATGTGAATTGGAGCGAAATCGCTAATTTATAAGACCATTTTACAATTTTGACCCCAGTTAGAAAAAGACTCTAAGGTGTAAAATTTCGATTGCCCATATCACGGAAACTATAAGAGATAATGCAATTTGGCAATCGGCAACGTAATTAGCAAGCCGAATATTACTTGGAATGTGAATTGGAGCGGAATCGCTAATTCATAAGACCATTTTACAATTCCGGCCCAAGTTAGAAGCAGAGCCAATATTGTAAGATGTCGATAGTCCATATCTCGAAAACTATAAGAGATAATGCAATTTGGCAATCGGCAACGTAACTAGCATGCCGAATATTACTTGGAATGTGAATTGGAGCGAAATCGCTAATTTATAAGACCATTTTACAATTTTGACCCCAGTTAGAAAAAGACTCTAAGGTGTAAAATTTCGATTGCCCATATCTCGGAAACTATAAGAGATAATGCAATTTGGCAATCGGCAACGTAATTAGCATGCTGAATATTACTTGGAATGTGAATTGGAGCGAAATCGCTAATTCATAAGACCATTTTACAATTTTGACCCCAGTTAGAAACAGACTCTAAGGTGTAAAATTTCGATTACCCATAACACGGAAACTATAAGAGATAATGCAATTTGGCAATCGGCAACGTAATTAGCATGCCGAATATTACTAGAAAGGTGAATTGGAACGAAATCGCTAATTCATAAGACCATTTTACAATATTGGGCCAAGTTAGAAGCAGAGTCAATATTGTAAGATGTCGATAGTCCATATCTCGGAAACTATAAGAGATAATGCAATTTGGCAATCGGCAATGTAATTAACATGCCGAATATTACTTGGAACGTGAATTGGAACGAAATCTCTAATTGATAAGACCATTTTACAATTTTGACCCCAGTTAGAAACAAAGCCAATATTGTCAGATGTCGATAGTCCATATCTCGGAAACTATAAGAGATAATGCAATTTGGTAATCGGCAACGTAATTAGCAAGCCGAATATTACTTGGAATGTGAATTGGAGCGAAATCGCTAATTCATAAGACCATTTTACAATTCTGGCCCAAGTTAGAAGCAGAGCCAATATTGTAAGATGTCGATAGTCCATATCTCGAAAACTATAAGAGATAATGCAATTTGGCAATCGGCAACGTAACTAGCATGCCGAATATTACTTGGAATGTGAATTGGAGCGAAATCGCTAATTTATAAGACCATTTTACAATTTTGACCCCAGTTAGAAAAAGACTCTAAGGTGTAAAATTTCGATTGCCCATATCTCGGAAACTATAAGAGATAATGCAATTTGGCAATCGGCAACGTAATTAGCATGCTGAATATTACTTGGAATGTGAATTGGAGCGAAATCGCTAATTCATAAGATCATTTTACAATTTTGACCCCACTTAGAAACAGACTCTAAGGTGTAAAATTTCGATTGCCCATAACTCGGAAACTATAAGAGATAATGCAATTTGGCAATCGGCAACGTAATTAGCATGCCGAATATTACTAGAAAGGTGAATTGGAATGAAATCGCTAATTCATAAGACCATTTTACAATATTGGGCCAAGTTAGAAGCAGAGTCAATATTGTAAGATGTCGATAGTCCATATCTCGGAAACTATAAGAGATAATGCAATTTGGCAATCGGCAATGAAATTAGCATGCCGAATATTACTTGGAACGTGAAATGGAACGAAATCGCTAATTGATTAGACCATTTTACAATTTTGACCCCAGTTAGAAACAAAGCCAATATTGTCAGATGTCGATAGTCCATATCTCGAAAACTATAAGAGATAATGCAATTTGGCAATCGGCAACGTAACTAGCATGCCGAATATTACTTGGAATGTGAATTGGAGCGAAATCGCTAATTTATAAGACCATTTTACAATTTTGACCCCAGTTAGAAAAAGACTCTAAGGTGTAAAATTTCGATTGCCCATATCTCGGAAACTATAAGAGATAATGCAATTTGGCAATCGGCAACGTAATTAGCATGCTGAATAATACTTGGAATGTGAATTGGAGCGAAATCGCTAATTCATAAGATCATTTTACAATTTTGACCCCACTTAGAAACAGACTCTAAGGTGTAAAATTTCGATTGCCCATAACTCGGAAACTATAAGAGATAATGCAATTTGGTAATCGGCAACGTAATTAGCATGCCGAATATTACTTGGAATGTGAATTGGAACGAAATCGCTAATTCGTAAGACCATTTTACAATTCTGGCCCAAGTTAGAAGCAGAGCCAATATTGTAAGATGTCGATAGTCCATATCTCGGAAACTATAAGAGATAATGCAATTTGGCAATCGGCAACGTAATTAGCATGCCGAATATTACTTGGAATGTGAATTGGAGCGAAATCGCTAATTCTTAATACCATTTTACAATTTTGACCCCAGTTAGAAAAAGACTTTAAGGTGTAAAATGTCGATTGCCCATATCTCGGAAACTATAAGAGATAATGCAATTTCGCAATCGGCAACGTAATTAGCATGCCGAATATTACTTGGAATGTGAATTGGAGCGGAATGGCTAATTCATAAGACAATTTTACAATTCTGGCCCAAGTTAGAATTAGAGCCAATATTGTAAGATGTCGATAGTCCATATGTCGGAAACTATAAGAGATAATGCAATTTGGCAATCGGCTACGTAATTATCATGCCGAATATTACTTGGAATGTGAATTGGAGCGAAATCGCTAATTCATAAGACCATTTTACAATTCTGGCCCAAGTTAGAAGCAGAGCCAATATTGTAAGATGTCGATAGTCTATATCTCGGAAACTATAAGAGATAATGCAATTTGGCAATCGGCAACGTAATTAGCATGCCGAATATTACTTGGAATGTGAATTGGAGCGAAATCGCTAATTCATAAGACCATTTTACAATTCTGGCCCAAGTTAGAAGCAGAGCCAATATTGTAAGTGGTCGATAGTCCATATCTCGGAAACTATAAGAGATAATGCAATTTGGCAATCGGCAACGTAATTAGCATGCTGAATATTACTTGGAATGTGAATTGGAGCGAAATCGCTAATATCATAAGACCATTTTACAATTCTGGCCCAAGTTAGAAGCAGAGCCAATATTGTAAGATGTCGATAGTCCATATGTCGGAAACTATAAGAGATAATGCAATTTGGCAATCGGCAACGTAATTAGCATGCCGAATATTACTTGGAATGTGAATTGGAGCGAAATCGCTAATTCATAAGACCATTTTACAATTCTGGCCCAAGTTAGAAGCAGAGCCAATATTGTAAGATGTCGATAGTCCATATCTCGGAAACTATAAGAGATAATGCAATTTGGCAATCGGCAACATAATTTGCATGCCGAATATTACCTGGAATGTGAATTGGAGCGAAATCGCTAATTCATAAGACCATTTTACAATTTTGGCCCAAGTTAGAAGCTGAGCCAATATTGTAAGATGTCGATAGTCCATATCTCGGAAACTATAAGAGATAACGCAATTTGGCAATCGGCAACGTAATTAGCATGCCGAATATTACTTGGAATGTGAATTGGAGCGAAATCGCTAATTCATAAGACCATTTTACAATTTTGGCCCAAGTTAGAAGCAGAGCCAATATTGTAAGATGTCGATAGTCCATATCTCGGAAACTATAAGGGATAACGAAATTTGGCAATCGGCAACGTAATTAGCATGCCGAATATTACTTGGAATGTGAATTGCAGCGAAATCGCTAATTCATAAGACCATTTTACAATTTTGACCCCAGTTAGAAACAGACTCTAAGGTGTAAAATTTCGATTGCCCATATCTCGGAAACTATAAGAGATAATGCAATTTGGCAATCGGCAACGTAATTAGCAAGCCGAATATTACTTGGAATGTGAATTGGAGCGAAATCGCTAATTCATAAGACCATTTTACAATTCTGGCCCAAGTTAGAAGCATAGCCAATATTGTAAGATGTCGATAGTCCATATCTCGGAAACTATAAGAGATAATGCAATTTGGCAATCGGCAACGTAATTAGCATGCCGAATATTACTTGGAATATGAATTGGAGCGAAATCGCTAATTCATAAGACCATTTTACAATTTTGACCCCAGTTAGAAACAGACTCTAAGGTGTAAAATTTCGATTGCCCATATCTCCGAAACTATAAGAGATAATGCAATTTGGCAATCGGCAACGTAATTAGCATGCCGAATATTACTAGAAAGGTGAATTGGAATGAAATCGCTAATTCATAAGACCATTTTACAATATTGGGCCAAGTTAGAAGCAGAGTCAATATTGTAAGATGTCGATAGTCCATATCTCGGAAACTATAATAGATAATGCAATTTCGTAATCGGCAACGTCATTAGCATGCCGAATATTACTTGGAATGTGAATTGGAGCGAAATCGCTAATTCTTAATACCATTTTACAATTTTGACCCCAGTTAGAAAAAGACTTTAAGGTGTAAAATGTCGATTGCCCATATCTCGGAAACTATAAGAGATAATGCAATTTGGCAATCGGCAACGTAATTAGCATGCCGAATATTACTTGGAATGTGAATTGCAGCGGAATGGCTAATTCATAAGACAATTTTACAATTCTGGCCCAAGTTAGAATTTGAGCCAATATTGTAAGATGTCGATAGTCCATATGTCGGAAACTATAAGAGATAATGCAATTTGGCAATCGGCTACGTAATTATCATGCCGAATATTACTTGAAATGTGAATTGGAGCGAAATCGCTAATTCGTAAGACCATTATACAATTCTGGCCCAAGTTAGAAGCAGAGCCAATATTGTAAGATGTCGATAGTCCATATCTCGGAAACTATAAGAGATAATGCAATTTGGCAATCGGCAACGTAATTAGCATGCCGAATATTACTTGGAATGTGAATTGGAGCGAAATCGCTAATTCTTAATACCATTTTACAATTTTGACCCCAGTTAGAAAAAGACTTTAAGGTGTAAAATGTCGATTGCCCATATCTCGGAAACTATAAGAGATAATGCAATTTCGCAATCGGCAACGTAATTAGCATGCCGAATATTACTTGGAATGTGAATTGGAGCGGAATGGCTAATTCATAAGACAATTTTACAATTCTGGCCCAAGTTAGAATTAGAGCCAATATTGTAAGATGTCGATAGTCCATATGTCGGAAACTATAAGAGATAATGCAATTTGGCAATCGGCTACGTAATTATCATGCCGAATATTACTTGGAATGTGAATTGGAGCGAAATCGCTAATTCATAAGATCATTTTACAATTTTGACCCCACTTAGAAACAGACTCTAAGGTGTAAAATTTCGATTGCCCATAACTCGGAAACTATAAGAGATAATGCAATTTGGTAATCGGCAACGTAATTAGCATGCCGAATATTACTTGGAATGTGAATTGGAACGAAATCGCTAATTCGTAAGACCATTTTACAATTCTGGCCCAAGTTAGAAGCAGAGCCAATATTGTAAGATGTCGATAGTCCATATCTCGGAAACTATAAGAGATAATGCAATTTGGCAATCGGCTACGTAATTATCATGCCGAATATTACTTGGAATGTGAATTGGAGCGAAATCGCTAATTCATAAGATCATTTTACAATTTTGACCCCACTTAGAAACAGACTCTAAGGTGTAAAATTTCGATTGCCCATAACTCGGAAACTATAAGAGATAATGCAATTTGGTAATCGGCAACGTAATTAGCATGCCGAATATTACTTGGAATGTGAATTGGAACGAAATCGCTAATTCGTAAGACCATTTTACAATTCTGGCCCAAGTTAGAAGCAGAGCCAATATTGTAAGATGTCGATAGTCCATATCTCGGAAACTATAAGAGATAATGCAATTTGGCAATCGGCAACGTAATTAGCATGCCGAATATTACTTGGAATGTGAATTGGAGCGAAATCGCTAATTCTTAATACCATTTTACAATTTTGACCCCAGTTAGAAAAAGACTTTAAGGTGTAAAATGTCGATTGCCCATATCTCGGAAACTATAAGAGATAATGCAATTTCGCAATCGGCAACGTAATTAGCATGCCGAATATTACTTGGAATGTGAATTGGAGCGGAATGGCTAATTCATAAGACAATTTTACAATTCTGGCCCAAGTTAGAATTAGAGCCAATATTGTAAGATGTCGATAGTCCATATGTCGGAAACTATAAGAGATAATGCAATTTGGCAATCGGCTACGTAATTATCATGCCGAATATTACTTGGAATGTGAATTGGAGCGAAATCGCTAATTCATAAGATCATTTTACAATTTTGACCCCACTTAGAAACAGACTCTAAGGTGTAAAATTTCGATTGCCCATAACTCGGAAACTATAAGAGATAATGCAATTTGGTAATCGGCAACGTAATTAGCATGCCGAATATTACTTGGAATGTGAATTGGAACGAAATCGCTAATTCGTAAGACCATTTTACAATTCTGGCCCAAGTTAGAAGCAGAGCCAATATTGTAAGATGTCGATAGTCCATATCTCGGAAACTATAAGAGATAATGCAATTTGGCAATCGGCAACGTAATTAGCATGCCGAATATTACTTGGAATGTGAATTGGAGCGAAATCGCTAATTCTTAATACCATTTTACAATTTTGACCCCAGTTAGAAAAAGACTTTAAGGTGTAAAATGTCGATTGCCCATATCTCGGAAACTATAAGAGATAATGCAATTTCGCAATCGGCAACGTAATTAGCATGCCGAATATTACTTGGAATGTGAATTGGAGCGGAATGGCTAATTCATAAGACAATTTTACAATTCTGGCCCAAGTTAGAATTAGAGCCAATATTGTAAGATGTCGATAGTCCATATGTCGGAAACTATAAGAGATAATGCAATTTGGCAATCGGCTACGTAATTATCATGCCGAATATTACTTGGAATGTGAATTGGAGCGAAATCGCTAATTCATAAGACCATTTTACAATTCTGGCCCAAGTTAGAAGCAGAGCCAATATTGTAAGATGTCGATAGTCTATATCTCGGAAACTATAAGAGATAATGCAATTTGGCAATCGGCAACGTAATTAGCATGCCGAATATTACTTGGAATGTGAATTGGAGCGAAATCGCTAATTCATAAGACCATTTTACAATTCTGGCCCAAGTTAGAAGCAGAGCCAATATTGTAAGTGGTCGATAGTCCATATCTCGGAAACTATAAGAGATAATGCAATTTGGCAATCGGCAACGTAATTAGCATGCTGAATATTACTTGGAATGTGAATTGGAGCGAAATCGCTAATATCATAAGACCATTTTACAATTCTGGCCCAAGTTAGAAGCAGAGCCAATATTGTAAGATGTCGATAGTCCATATGTCGGAAACTATAAGAGATAATGCAATTTGGCAATCGGCAACGTAATTAGCATGCCGAATATTACTTGGAATGTGAATTGGAGCGAAATCGCTAATTCATAAGACCATTTTACAATTCTGGCCCAAGTTAGAAGCAGAGCCAATATTGTAAGATGTCGATAGTCCATATCTCGGAAACTATAAGAGATAATGCAATTTGGCAATCGGCAACATAATTTGCATGCCGAATATTACCTGGAATGTGAATTGGAGCGAAATCGCTAATTCATAAGACCATTTTACAATTTTGGCCCAAGTTAGAAGCTGAGCCAATATTGTAAGATGTCGATAGTCCATATCTCGGAAACTATAAGAGATAACGCAATTTGGCAATCGGCAACGTAATTAGCATGCCGAATATTACTTGGAATGTGAATTGGAGCGAAATCGCTAATTCATAAGACCATTTTACAATTTTGGCCCAAGTTAGAAGCAGAGCCAATATTGTAAGATGTCGATAGTCCATATCTCGGAAACTATAAGGGATAACGCAATTTGGCAATCGGCAACGTAATTAGCATGCCGAATATTACTTGGAATGTGAATTGCAGCGAAATCGCTAATTCATAAGACCATTTTACAATTTTGACCCCAGTTAGAAACAGACTCTAAGGTGTAAAATTTCGATTGCCCATATCTCGGAAACTATAAGAGATAATGCAATTTGGCAATCGGCAACGTAATTAGCAAGCCGAATATTACTTGGAATGTGAATTGGAGCGAAATCGCTAATTCATAAGACCATTTTACAATTCTGGCCCAAGTTAGAAGCATAGCCAATATTGTAAGATGTCGATAGTCCATATCTCGGAAACTATAAGAGATAATGCAATTTGGCAATCGGCAACGTAATTAGCATGCCGAATATTACTTGGAATATGAATTGGAGCGAAATCGCTAATTCATAAGACCATTTTACAATTTTGACCCCAGTTAGAAACAGACTCTAAGGTGTAAAATTTCGATTGCCCATATCTCCGAAACTATAAGAGATAATGCAATTTGGCAATCGGCAACGTAATTAGCATGCCGAATATTACTAGAAAGGTGAATTGGAATGAAATCGCTAATTCATAAGACCATTTTACAATATTGGGCCAAGTTAGAAGCAGAGTCAATAATGTAAGATGTCGATAGTCCATATCTCGGAAACTATAAGAGATAATGCAATTTGGCAATCGGCAACGTAATTAGCATGCCGAATATTACTTGGAATGTGAATTGGAGCGAAATCGCTAATTCTTAATACCATTTTACAATTTTGACCCCAGTTAGAAAAAGACTTTAAGGTGTAAAATGTCGATTGCCCATATCTCGGAAACTATAAGAGATAATGCAATTTGGCAATCGGCAACGTAATTAGCATGCCGAATATTACTTGGAATGTGAATTGCAGCGGAATGGCTAATTCATAAGACAATTTTACAATTCTGGCCCAAGTTAGAATTTGAGCCAATATTGTAAGATGTCGATAGTCCATATGTCGGAAACTATAAGAGATAATGCAATTTGGCAATCGGCTACGTAATTATCATGCCGAATATTACTTGAAATGTGAATTGGAGCGAAATCGCTAATTCATAAGACCATTTTACAATTCTGGCCCAAGTTAGAAGCAGAGCCAATATTGTAAGATGTCGATAGTCTATATCTCGGAAACTATAAGAGATAATGCAATTTGGCAATCGGCAACGTAATTAGCATGCCGAATATTACTTGGAATGTGAATTGGAGCGAAATCGCTAATTCATAAGACCATTTTACAATTCTGGCCCAAGTTAGAAGCAGAGCCAATATTGTAAGATGTCGATAGTCCATATGTCGGAAACTATAAGAGATAATGCAATTTGGCAATCGGCAACGTAATTAGCATGCCGAATATTACTTGGAATGTGAATTGGAGCGAAATCGCTAATTCATAAGACCATTTTACAATTCTGGCCCAAGTTAGAAGCAGAGCCAATATTGTAAGATGTCGATAGTCCATATGTCGGAAACTATAAGAGATAATGCAATTTGGCAATCGGCAACGTAATTAGCATGCCGAATATTACTTGGAATGTGAATTGGAGCGAAATCGCTAATTCATAAGACCCTTTTACAATTCTGGCCCAAGTTAGAAGCAGAGCCAATATTGTAAGATGTCGATAGTCCATATCTCGGAAACTATAAGAGATAATGCAATTTGGCAATCGGCAACATAATTAGCATGCCGAATATTACCTGGAATGTGAATTGGAGCGAAATCGCTAATTCATAAGACCATTTTACAATTTTGGCCCAAGTTAGAAGCAGAGCCAATATTGTAAGATGTCGATAGTCCATATCTCGGAAACTATAAGAGATAACGCAATTTGGCAATCGGCAACGTAATTAGCATGCCGAATATTACTTGGAATGTGAATTGGAGCGAAATCGCTAATTCATAAGACCATTTTACAATTTTGACCCCAGTTAGAAACAGACTCTAAGGTGTAAAATTTCGATTGCCCATATCTCGGAAACTATAAGAGATAATGCAATTTGGCAATCGGCAACGTAATTAGCAAGCCGAATATTATTTGGTATGTGAATTGGAGCGAAATCGCTAATTCATAAGACCGTTTTACAATTTTGACCCCAGTTAGAAACAAACTCTAAGGTGTAAAATTTCGATTGACCGTATCTCGGAATCTGTAAGAGATATTGCTATTTGGCAATCGGCAACGTAATTAGCATGCTGAATATTACTTGGAATGTGAATTGGAGCGAAATCGCTAATTCATAAGACCATTTTACAATTCTGGCCCAAGTAAGAAGCAGAGCCAATATTGTAAGATGTCGATAGTACATATCTCGGAAACTATAAGAGATAATGCAATTTGGCAATCGGCAACATAATTAGCATGCCGAATATTACTTGGAATGTGAATTGGAACGAAATCGCTAATTCATAAGACCATTTTACAATTTTGGCCCAAGTTAGAAGCAGAGCCAATATTGTAAGATGTCGATAGTCCATATCTCGGAAACTATAAGAGATAACGCAATTTGGCAATCGGCAACGTAATTAGCATGCCGAATATTACTTGGAATGTGAATTGGAGCGAAATCGCTAATTCATAAGACCATTTTGCAATTTTGACCCCAGTTAGAAACAGACTCTAAGGTGTAAAATTTCGATTGCCCATATCTCGGAAACTATAAGAGATAATGCAATTTGGCAATCGGCAACATAATTAGCATGCCGAATATTACTTGGAATGTGAATTGGAGCGAAATCGCTAATTCATAAGACCATTTTACAATTCTGGCCCAAGTTAGAAGCATAGCCAATTTTGTAAGATGTCGATAGTCCATATCTCGGAACCTATAAGAGATATTGCAATTTGGCAATCGGCAACGTAATTAGCATGCCGAATAATACTTGGAATGGGAATTGGAACGAAATCGCTAATTCATAAGACCATTTTACAATTTTGGCCCAACTTAGAAGCAGAGCCAATATTGTAATATGTCGATAGCCCATATCTCGGAAACTATAAGAGATAATGCAATTTGGCAATCGGCAACGTAATTAGCAAGCCGAATATTACTTGGAATGTGAATTGGAGCGAAATCGCTAATTCATAAGACCATTTTACAATTCTGGCCCAAGTTAGAAGCATAGCCAATATTGTAAGATGTCGATAGTCCATATCTCGGAACCTATAAGAGATATTGCAATTTGGCAATTGGCAACGTAATTAGCATGCCGAATAATACTTGGAATGGGAATTCAAACGAAATCGCTAATTCATAAGACCATTTTACAATTTTGGCCCAACTTAGAAGCAGAGCCAATATTGTAATATGTCGATAGCCCATATCTCGGAAACTATAAGAGATAATGCAATTTGGCAATCGGCAACGTAATTAGCATGCCGAATATTACTTGGAATGTGAATTGGGGCGAAATCGCTAATTCATAAGACCATTTTACAATTTTGACCCCAGTTAGAAACAGACTCTAAGGTGTAAAATTTCGATTACCCATAACACGGAAACTATAAGAGATAATGCAATTTGGCAATCGGCAACGTAATTAGCATGCCGAATATTACTAGAAAGGTGAATTGGAACGAAATCGCTAATTCATAAGACCATTTTACAATATTGGGCCAAGTTAGAAGCAGAGTCAATATTGTAAGATGTCGATAGTCCATATCTCGGAAACTATAAGAGATAATGCAATTTGGCAATCGGCAATGTAATTAGCATGCCGAATATTACTTGGAACGTGAATTGGAACGAAATCGCTAATTGATAAGACCATTTTACAATTTTGACCCCAGTTAGAAACAAAGCCAATATTGTCAGATGTCGATAGTCCATATCTCGGAAACTATAAGAGATAATGCAATTTGGTAATCGGCAACGTAATTAGCAAGCCGAATATTACTTGGAATGTGAATTGGAACGAAATCGCTAATTGATAAGACCATTTTACAATTTTGACCCCAGTTAGAAACAAAGCCAATATTGTCAGATGTCGATAGTCCATATCTCGGAAACTATAAGAGATAATGCAATTTGGTAATCGGCAACGTAATTAGCAAGCCGAATATTACTTGGAATGTGAATTGGAGCGAAATCGCTAATTCATAAGACCATTTTACAATTCTGGCCCAAGTTAGAAGCAGAGCCAATATTGTAAGATGTCGATAGTCCATATCTCGAAAACTATAAGAGATAATGCAATTTGGCAATCGGCAACGTAACTAGCATGCCGAATATTACTTGGAATGTGAATTGGAGCGAAATCGCTAATTTATAAGACCATTTTACAATTTTGACCCCAGTTAGAAAAAGACTCTAAGGTGTAAAATTTCGATTGCCCATATCTCGGAAACTATAAGAGATAATGCAATTTGGCAATCGGCAACGTAATTAGCATGCTGAATATTACTTGGAATGTGAATTGGAGCGAAATCGCTAATTCATAAGATCATTTTACAATTTTGACCCCACTTAGAAACAGACTCTAAGGTGTAAAATTTCGATTGCCCATAACTCGGAAACTATAAGAGATAATGCAATTTGGCAATCGGCAACGTAATTAGCATGCCGAATATTACTAGAAAGGTGAATTGGAATGAAATCGCTAATTCATAAGACCATTTTACAATATTGGGCCAAGTTAGAAGCAGAGTCAATATTGTAAGATGTCGATAGTCCATATCTCGGAAACTATAAGAGATAATGCAATTTGGCAATCGGCAATGAAATTAGCATGCCGAATATTACTTGGAACGTGAAATGGAACGAAATCGCTAATTGATTAGACCATTTTACAATTTTGACCCCAGTTAGAAACAAAGCCAATATTGTCAGATGTCGATAGTCCATATCTCGAAAACTATAAGAGATAATGCAATTTGGCAATCGGCAACGTAACTAGCATGCCGAATATTACTTGGAATGTGAATTGGAGCGAAATCGCTAATTTATAAGACCATTTTACAATTTTGACCCCAGTTAGAAAAAGACTCTAAGGTGTAAAATTTCGATTGCCCATATCTCGGAAACTATAAGAGATAATGCAATTTGGCAATCGGCAACGTAATTAGCATGCTGAATAATACTTGGAATGTGAATTGGAGCGAAATCGCTAATTCATAAGATCATTTTACAATTTTGACCCCACTTAGAAACAGACTCTAAGGTGTAAAATTTCGATTGCCCATAACTCGGAAACTATAAGAGATAATGCAATTTGGTAATCGGCAACGTAATTAGCATGCCGAATATTACTTGGAATGTGAATTGGAACGAAATCGCTAATTCGTAAGACCATTTTACAATTCTGGCCCAAGTTAGAAGCAGAGCCAATATTGTAAGATGTCGATAGTCCATATCTCGGAACCTATAAGAGATATTGCAATTTGGCAATTGGCAACGTAATTAGCATGCCGAATAATACTTGGAATGGGAATTCAAACGAAATCGCTAATTCATAAGACCATTTTACAATTTTGGCCCAACTTAGAAGCAGAGCCAATATTGTAATATGTCGATAGCCCATATCTCGGAAACTATAAGAGATAATGCAATTTGGCAATCGGCAACGTAATTAGCATGCCGAATATTACTTGGAATGTGAATTGGGGCGAAATCGCTAATTCATAAGACCATTTTACAATTTTGACCCCAGTTAGAAACAGACTCTAAGGTGTAAAATTTCGATTACCCATAACACGGAAACTATAAGAGATAATGCAATTTGGCAATCGGCAACGTAATTAGCATGCCGAATATTACTAGAAAGGTGAATTGGAACGAAATCGCTAATTCATAAGACCATTTTACAATATTGGGCCAAGTTAGAAGCAGAGTC
Source organism: Rhynchophorus ferrugineus (assembly GCF_030347505.1). NCBI lineage: Eukaryota > Metazoa > Arthropoda > Insecta > Coleoptera > Curculionidae > Rhynchophorus > Rhynchophorus ferrugineus. The sequence goes on along the minus strand of NW_027472580.1, from coordinate 65,432,711 downwards.
AATATTGTAAGATGTCGATAGTCCATATCTCGGAAACTATAAGAGATAATGCAATTTGGCAATCGGCAATGTAATTAGCATGCCGAATATTACTTGGAACGTGAATTGGAACGAAATCGCTAATTGATAAGACCATTTTACAATTTTGACCCCAGTTAGAAACAAAGCCAATATTGTCAGATGTCGATAGTCCATATCTCGGAAACTATAAGAGATAATGCAATTTGGTAATCGGCAACGTAATTAGCAAGCCGAATATTACTTGGAATGTGAATTGGAACGAAATCGCTAATTGATAAGACCATTTTACAATTTTGACCCCAGTTAGAAACAAAGCCAATATTGTCAGATGTCGATAGTCCATATCTCGGAAACTATAAGAGATAATGCAATTTGGTAATCGGCAACGTAATTAGCAAGCCGAATATTACTTGGAATGTGAATTGGAGCGAAATCGCTAATTCATAAGACCATTTTACAATTCTGGCCCAAGTTAGAAGCAGAGCCAATATTGTAAGATGTCGATAGTCCATATCTCGAAAACTATAAGAGATAATGCAATTTGGCAATCGGCAACGTAACTAGCATGCCGAATATTACTTGGAATGTGAATTGGAGCGAAATCGCTAATTTATAAGACCATTTTACAATTTTGACCCCAGTTAGAAAAAGACTCTAAGGTGTAAAATTTCGATTGCCCATATCTCGGAAACTATAAGAGATAATGCAATTTGGCAATCGGCAACGTAATTAGCATGCTGAATATTACTTGGAATGTGAATTGGAGCGAAATCGCTAATTCATAAGATCATTTTACAATTTTGACCCCACTTAGAAACAGACTCTAAGGTGTAAAATTTCGATTGCCCATAACTCGGAAACTATAAGAGATAATGCAATTTGGCAATCGGCAACGTAATTAGCATGCCGAATATTACTAGAAAGGTGAATTGGAATGAAATCGCTAATTCATAAGACCATTTTACAATATTGGGCCAAGTTAGAAGCAGAGTCAATATTGTAAGATGTCGATAGTCCATATCTCGGAAACTATAAGAGATAATGCAATTTGGCAATCGGCAATGAAATTAGCATGCCGAATATTACTTGGAACGTGAAATGGAACGAAATCGCTAATTGATTAGACCATTTTACAATTTTGACCCCAGTTAGAAACAAAGCCAATATTGTCAGATGTCGATAGTCCATATCTCGAAAACTATAAGAGATAATGCAATTTGGCAATCGGCAACGTAACTAGCATGCCGAATATTACTTGGAATGTGAATTGGAGCGAAATCGCTAATTTATAAGACCATTTTACAATTTTGACCCCAGTTAGAAAAAGACTCTAAGGTGTAAAATTTCGATTGCCCATATCTCGGAAACTATAAGAGATAATGCAATTTGGCAATCGGCAACGTAATTAGCATGCTGAATAATACTTGGAATGTGAATTGGAGCGAAATCGCTAATTCATAAGATCATTTTACAATTTTGACCCCACTTAGAAACAGACTCTAAGGTGTAAAATTTCGATTGCCCATAACTCGGAAACTATAAGAGATAATGCAATTTGGTAATCGGCAACGTAATTAGCATGCCGAATATTACTTGGAATGTGAATTGGAACGAAATCGCTAATTCGTAAGACCATTTTACAATTCTGGCCCAAGTTAGAAGCAGAGCCAATATTGTAAGATGTCGATAGTCCATATCTCGGAAACTATAAGAGATAATGCAATTTGGCAATCGGCAACGTAATTAGCATGCCGAATATTACTTGGAATGTGAATTGGAGCGAAATCGCTAATTCTTAATACCATTTTACAATTTTGACCCCAGTTAGAAAAAGACTTTAAGGTGTAAAATGTCGATTGCCCATATCTCGGAAACTATAAGAGATAATGCAATTTCGCAATCGGCAACGTAATTAGCATGCCGAATATTACTTGGAATGTGAATTGGAGCGGAATGGCTAATTCATAAGACAATTTTACAATTCTGGCCCAAGTTAGAATTAGAGCCAATATTGTAAGATGTCGATAGTCCATATGTCGGAAACTATAAGAGATAATGCAATTTGGCAATCGGCTACGTAATTATCATGCCGAATATTACTTGGAATGTGAATTGGAGCGAAATCGCTAATTCATAAGACCATTTTACAATTCTGGCCCAAGTTAGAAGCAGAGCCAATATTGTAAGATGTCGATAGTCTATATCTCGGAAACTATAAGAGATAATGCAATTTGGCAATCGGCAACGTAATTAGCATGCCGAATATTACTTGGAATGTGAATTGGAGCGAAATCGCTAATTCATAAGACCATTTTACAATTCTGGCCCAAGTTAGAAGCAGAGCCAATATTGTAAGTGGTCGATAGTCCATATCTCGGAAACTATAAGAGATAATGCAATTTGGCAATCGGCAACGTAATTAGCATGCTGAATATTACTTGGAATGTGAATTGGAGCGAAATCGCTAATATCATAAGACCATTTTACAATTCTGGCCCAAGTTAGAAGCAGAGCCAATATTGTAAGATGTCGATAGTCCATATGTCGGAAACTATAAGAGATAATGCAATTTGGCAATCGGCAACGTAATTAGCATGCCGAATATTACTTGGAATGTGAATTGGAGCGAAATCGCTAATTCATAAGACCATTTTACAATTCTGGCCCAAGTTAGAAGCAGAGCCAATATTGTAAGATGTCGATAGTCCATATCTCGGAAACTATAAGAGATAATGCAATTTGGCAATCGGCAACATAATTTGCATGCCGAATATTACCTGGAATGTGAATTGGAGCGAAATCGCTAATTCATAAGACCATTTTACAATTTTGAACCCAGTTAGAAACAGACTCTAAGGTGTAAAATTTCGATTGCCCATATCTCGGAAACTATAAGAGATAATGCAATTTGGCAATCGGCAACGTAATTAGCAAGCCGAATATTACTTGGAATGTGAATTGGAGCGAAATCGCTAATTCATAAGACCATTTTACAATTCTGGCCCAAGTTAGAAGCATAGCCAATATTGTAAGATGTCGATAGTCCATATCTCGGAAACTATAAGAGATAATGCAATTTGGCAATCGGCAACGTAATTAGCATGCCGAATATTACTTGGAATATGAATTGGAGCGAAATCGCTAATTCATAAGACCATTTTACAATTTTGACCCCAGTTAGAAACAGACTCTAAGGTGTAAAATTTCGATTGCCCATATCTCCGAAACTATAAGAGATAATGCAATTTGGCAATCGGCAACGTAATTAGCATGCCGAATATTACTAGAAAGGTGAATTGGAATGAAATCGCTAATTCATAAGACCATTTTACAATATTGGGCCAAGTTAGAAGCAGAGTCAATATTGTAAGATGTCGATAGTCCATATCTCGGAAACTATAAGAGATAATGCAATTTGGTAATCGGCAACGTAATTAGCATGCCGAATATTACTTGGAATGTGAATTGGAAAGAAATCGCTAATTCGTAAGACCATTTTACAATTCTGGCCCAAGTTAGAAGCAGAGCCAATATTGTAAGATGTCGATAGTCCATATCTCGGAAACTATAAGAGATAATGCAATTTGGCAATCGGCAACGTAATTAGCATGCCGAATATTACTTGGAATGTGAATTGGAGCGAAATCGCTAATTCTTAATACCATTTTACAATTTTGACCCCAGTTAGAAAAAGACTTTAAGGTGTAAAATGTCGATTGCCCATATCTCGGAAACTATAAGAGATAATGCAATTTGGCATTCGGCAACGTAATTAGCATGCCGAATATTACTTGGAATGTGAATTGCAGCGGAATGGCTAATTCATAAGACAATTTTACAATTCTGGCCCAAGTTAGAATTTGAGCCAATATTGTAAGATGTCGATAGTCCATATGTCGGAAACTATAAGAGATAATGCAATTTGGCAATCGGCTACGTAATTATCATGCCGAATATTACTTGAAATGTGAATTGGAGCGATATCGCTAATTCATAAGACCATTTTATAATTCTGGCCCAAGTTAGAAGCAGAGCCAATATTGTAAGATGTCGATAGTCTATATCTCGGAAACTATAAGAGATAATGCAATTTGGCAATCGGCAACGTAATTAGCATGCCGAATATTACTTGGAATGTGAATTGGAGCGAAATCGCTAATTCATAAGACCATTTTACAATTCTGGCCCAAGTTAGAAGCAGAGCCAATATTGTAAGATGTCGATAGTCCATATGTCGGAAACTATAAGAGATAATGCAATTTGGCAATCGGCAACGTAATTAGCATGCCGAATATTACTTGGAATGTGAATTGGAGCGAAATCGCTAATTCATAAGACCATTTTACAATTCTGGCCCAAGTTAGAAGCAGAGCCAATATTGTAAGATGTCGATAGTCCATATGTCGGAAACTATAAGAGATAATGCAATTTGGCAATCGGCAACGTAATTAGCATGCCGAATATTACTTGGAATGTGAATTGGAGCGAAATCGCTAATTCATAAGACCATTTTACAATTCTGGCCCAAGTTAGAAGCAGAGCCAATATTGTAAGATGTCGATAGTCCATATCTCGGAAACTATAAGAGATAATGCAATTTGGCAATCGGCAACATAATTAGCATGCCGAATATTACCTGGAATGTGAATTGGAGCGAAATCGCTAATTCATAAGACCATTTTACAATTTTGGCCCAAGTTAGAAGCAGAGCCAATATTGTAAGATGTCGATAGTCCATATCTCGGAAACTATAAGAGATAACGCAATTTGGCAATCGGCAACGTAATTAGCATGCCGAATATTACTTGGAATGTGAATTGGAGCGAAATCGCTAATTCATAAGACCATTTTACAATTTTGACCCCAGTTAGAAACAGACTCTAAGGTGTAAAATTTCGATTGTCCATATCTCGGAAACTATAAGAGATAATGCAATTTGGCAATCGGCAACGTAATTAGCAAGCCGAATATTATTTGGTATGTGAATTGGAGCGAAATCGCTAATTCATAAGACCGTTTTACAATTTTGACCCCAGTTAGAAACAAACTCTAAGGTGTAAAATTTCGATTGACCGTATCTCGGAATCTGTAAGAGATATTGCTATTTGGCAATCGGCAACGTAATTAGCATGCTGAATATTACTTGGAATGTGAATTGGAGCGAAATCGCTAATTCATAAGACCATTTTACAATTCTGGCCCAAGTTAGAAGCAGAGCCAATATTGTAAGATGTCGATAGTCCATATCTCGGAAACTATAAGAGATAATGCAATTTGGCAATCGGCAACATAATTAGCATGCCGAATATTACCTGGAATGTGAATTGGAGCGAAATCGCTAATTCATAAGACCATTTTACAATTTTGGCCCAAGTTAGAAGCAGAGCCAATATTGTAAGATGTCGATAGTCCATATCTCGGAAACTATAAGAGATAACGCAATTTGGCAATCGGCAACGTAATTAGCATGCCGAATATTACTTGGAATGTGAATTGGAGCGAAATCGCTAATTCATAAGACCATTTTACAATTTTGACCCCAGTTAGAAACAGACTCTAAGGTGTAAAATTTCGATTGCCCATATCTCGGAAACTATAAGAGATAATGCAATTTGGCAATCGGCAACGTAATTAGCAAGCCGAATATTACTTGGAATGTGAATTGGAGCGAAATCGCTAATTCATAAGACCATTTTACAATTCTGGCCCAAGTTAGAAGCATAGCCAATATTGTAAGATGTCGATAGTCCATATCTCGGAAACTATAAGAGATAATGCAATTTGGCAATCGGCAACGTAATTAGCATGCCGAATATTACTTGGAATATGAATTGGAGCGAAATCGCTAATTCATAAGACCATTTTACAATTTTGACCCCAGTTAGAAACAGACTCTAAGGTGTAAAATTTCGATTGCCCATATCTCCGAAACTATAAGAGATAATGCAATTTGGCAATCGGCAACGTAATTAGCATGCCGAATATTACTAGAAAGGTGAATTGGAATGAAATCGCTAATTCATAAGACCATTTTACAATATTGGGCCAAGTTAGAAGCAGAGTCAATATTGTAAGATGTCGATAGTCCATATCTCGGAAACTATAAGAGATAATGCAATTTGGTAATCGGCAACGTAATTAGCATGCCGAATATTACTTGGAATGTGAATTGGAAAGAAATCGCTAATTCGTAAGACCATTTTACAATTCTGGCCCAAGTTAGAAGCAGAGCCAATATTGTAAGATGTCGATAGTCCATATCTCGGAAACTATAAGAGATAATGCAATTTGGCAATCGGCAACGTAATTAGCATGCCGAATATTACTTGGAATGTGAATTGGAGCGAAATCGCTAATTCTTAATACCATTTTACAATTTTGACCCCAGTTAGAAAAAGACTTTAAGGTGTAAAATGTCGATTGCCCATATCTCGGAAACTATAAGAGATAATGCAATTTGGCAATCGGCAACGTAATTAGCATGCCGAATATTACTTGGAATGTGAATTGCAGCGGAATGGCTAATTCATAAGACAATTTTACAATTCTGGCCCAAGTTAGAATTTGAGCCAATATTGTAAGATGTCGATAGTCCATATGTCGGAAACTATAAGAGATAATGCAATTTGTCAATCGGCTACGTAATTATCATGCCGAATATTACTTGAAATGTGAATTGGAGCGAAATCGCTAATTCATAAGACCATTTTATAATTCTGGCCCAAGTTAGAAGCAGAGCCAATATTGTAAGATGTCGATAGTCTATATCTCGGAAACTATAAGAGATAATGCAATTTGGCAATCGGCAACGTAATTAGCATGCCGAATATTACTTGGAATGTGAATTGGAGCGAAATCGCTAATTCATAAGACCATTTTACAATTCTGGCCCAAGTTAGAAGCAGAGCCAATATTGTAAGATGTCGATAGTCCATATGTCGGAAACTATAAGAGATAATGCAATTTGGCAATCGGCAACGTAATTAGCATGCCGAATATTACTTGGAATGTGAATTGGAGCGAAATCGCTAATTCATAAGACCATTTTACAATTCTGGCCCAAGTTAGAAGCAGAGCCAATATTGTAAGATGTCGATAGTCCATATGTCGGAAACTATAAGAGATAATGCAATTTGGCAATCGGCAACGTAATTAGCATGCCGAATATTACTTGGAATGTGAATTGGAGCGAAATCGCTAATTCATAAGACCATTTTACAATTCTGGCCCAAGTTAGAAGCAGAGCCAATATTGTAAGATGTCGATAGTCCATATCTCGGAAACTATAAGAGATAACGCAATTTGGCAATCGGCAACGTAATTAGCATGCCGAATATTACTTGGAATGTGAATTGGAGCGAAATCGCTAATTCATAAGACCATTTTACAATTTTGACCCCAGTTAGAAACAGACTCTAAGGTGTAAAATTTCGATTGCCCATATCTCGGAAACTATAAGAGATAATGCAATTTGGCAATCGGCAACGTAATTACCAAGCCGAATATTATTTGGTATGTGAATTGGAGCGAAATCGCTAATTCATAAGACCGTTTTACAATTTTGACCCCAGTTAGAAACAAACTCTAAGGTGTAAAATTTCGATTGACCGTATCTCGGAATCTGTAAGAGATATTGCTATTTGGCAATCGGCAACGTAATTAGCATGCTGAATATTACTTGGAATGTGAATTGGAGCGAAATCGCTAATTCATAAGACCATTTTACAATTCTGGCCCAAGTTAGAAGCAGAGCCAATATTGTAAGATGTCGATAGTCCATATCTCGGAAACTATAAGAGATAATGCAATTTGGCAATCGGCAACATAATTAGCATGCCGAATATTACCTGGAATGTGAATTGGAGCGAAATCGCTAATTCATAAGACCATTTTACAATTTTGGCCCAAGTTAGAAGCAGAGCCAATATTGTAAGATGTCGATAGTCCATATCTCGGAAACTATAAGAGATAACGCAATTTGGCAATCGGCAACGTAATTAGCATGCCGAATATTACTTGGAATGTGAATTGGAGCGAAATCGCTAATTCATAAGACCATTTTACAATTTTGACCCCAGTTAGAAACAGACTCTAAGGTGTAAAATTTCGATTGCCCATATCTCGGAAACTATAAGAGATAATGCAATTTGGCAATCGGCAACATAATTAGCATGCCGAATATTACTTGGAATGTGAATTGGAGCGAAATCGCTAATTCATAAGACCATTTTACAATTCTGGCCCAAGTTAGAAGCATAGCCAATTTTGTAAGATGTCGATAGTCCATATCTCGGAACCTATAAGAGATATTGCAATTTGGCAATCGGCAACGTAATTAGCATGCCGAATAATACTTGGAATGGGAATTGGAACGAAATCGCTAATTCATAAGACCATTTTACAATTTTGGCCCAACTTAGAAGCAGAGCCAATATTGTAATATGTCGATAGCCCATATCTCGGAAACTATAAGAGATAATGCAATTTGGCAATCGGCAACGTAATTAGCAAGCCGAATATTACTTGGAATGTGAATTGGAGCGAAATCGCTAATTCATAAGACCATTTTACAATTCTGGCCCAAGTTAGAAGCATAGCCAATATTGTAAGATGTCGATAGTCCATATCTCGGAACCTATAAGAGATATTGCAATTTGGCAATTGGCAACGTAATTAGCATGCCGAATAATACTTGGAATGGGAATTGGAACGAAATCGCTAATTCATAAGACCATTTTACAATTTTGGCCCAACTTAGAAGCAGAGCCAATATTGTAATATGTCGATAGCCCATATCTCGGAAACTATAAGAGATAATGCAATTTGGCAATCGGCAACGTAATTAGCATGCCGAATATTACTTGGAATGTGAATTGGGGCGAAATCGCTAATTCATAAGACCATTTTACAATTTTGACCCCAGTTAGAAACAGACTCTAAGGTGTAAAATTTCGATTGCCCATATCTCCGAAACTATAAGAGATAATGCAATTTGGCAATCGGCAACGTAATTAGCAAGCCGAATATTATTTGTTATGTGAATTGGAGCGAAATCGCTAATTCATAAGACCGTTTTACAATTTTGACCCCAGTTAGAAACAAACTCTAAGGTGTAAAATTTCGATTGACCGTATCTCGGAATCTGTAAGAGATAATGCTATTTGGCAATCGGCAACGTAATTAGCATGCTGAATATTACTTGGAATGTGAATTTGAACGAAATCGCTAATTCATAAGACCATTTTATAATTCTGGCCCTTATTAGAAGCAGAGCCAATATTGTCAGATGTCGATAGTCCATATCTCGGAAACTATAAGAAATAATGCAATTTGGCAATCGGCAACGTAATTAGCATGCCGAATATTACTTGGAATGTGAATTGGAACGAAATCGCTAATTCGTAAGACCATTTTACAATTCTGGCCCAAGTTAGAAGCAGAGCCAATATTGTAAGATGTCGATAGTCTATATCTCGGAAACTATAAGAGATAATGCAATTTGGCAATCGGCAACGTAATTAGCATGCCGAATATTATCTGGAATGTGAATTGGAGCGAAATCGCTAATTCATAAGACCATTTTACAATTCTGGCCCAAGTTAGAAGCAGAGCCAATATTGTAAGATGTCGATAGTCCATATCTCGGAAACTATAAGAGATAACGCAATTTGGCAATCGGCAACGTAATTAGCATGCCGAATATTACTTGGAATGTGAATTGGAGCGAAATCGCTAATTCATAAGACCATTTTACAATTTTGACCCCAGTTAGAAACAGACTCTAAGGTGTAAAATTTCGATTGCCCATATCTCGGAAACTATAAGAGATAATGCAATTTGGCAATCGGCAACGTAATTAGCAAGCCGAATATTACTTGGAATGTGAATTGAAGCGAAATCGCTAATTCATAAGACCATTTTACAATTCTGGCCCAAGTTAGAAGCATAACCAATATTGTAAGATGTCGATAGTCCATATCTCGGAAACTATAAGAGATAATGCAATTTGGCAATCGGCAACGTAATTAGCATGCCGAATATTACTTGGAATGTGAATTGAAGCGAAATCGCTAATTCATAAGACCATTTTACAATTTTGACCCCAGTTAGAAACAGACTCTAAGGTGTAAAATTTCGATTGCCCATATCTCCGAAACTATAAGAGATAATGCAATTTGGCAATCGGCAACGTAATTAGCAAGCCGAATATTATTTGGTATGTGAATTGGAGCGAAATCGCTAATTCATAAGACCGTTTTACAATTTTGACCCCAGTTTGAAACAAACTCTAAGGTGTAAAATTTCGATTCACCGTATCTCGGAATCTGTAAGAGATAATGCTATTTGGCAATCGGCAACGTAATTAGCATGCTGAATATTACTTGGAATGTGAATTGGAGCGAAATCGCTAATTCATAAGACCATTTTACAATTTTGGGCCAAGTTAGAAGCAGAGCCAATATTGTAAGATGTCGATAGTCTATATCTCGGAACCTATAAGAGATATTGCAATTTGGCAATCGGCAACGTAATTAGCATGCCGAATATTACCTGGAATGTGAATTGGAGCGAAATCGCTAATTCATAAGACCATTTTACAATTTTGGCCCAAGTTAGAAGCAGAGCCAATATTGTAAGATGTCGATAGTCCATATCTCGGAAACTATAAGAGATAACGCAATTTGGCAATCGGCAACGTAATTAGCATGCCGAATATTACTTGGAATGTGAATTGGAGCGAAATCGCTAATTCATAAGACCATTTTACAATTTTGACCCCAGTTAGAAACAGACTCTAAGGTGTAAAATTTCGATTGCCCATATCTCGGAAACTATAAGAGATAATGCAATTTGGCAATCGGCAACGTAATTAGCAAGCCGAATATTACTTGGAATGTGAATTAGAGCGAAATCGCTAATTCATAAGACCATTTTACAATTCTGGCCCAAGTTAGAAGCATAGCCAATATTGTAAGATGTCGATAGTCCATATCTCGGAAACTATAAGAGATAATGCAATTTGGCAATCGGCAACGTAATTAGCATGCCGAATATTACTTGGAATGTGAATTGGAGCGAAATCGCTAATTCATAAGACCATTTTACAATTTTGACCCCAGTTAGAAACAGACTCTAAGGTGTAAAATTTCGATTGCCCATATCTCCGAAACTATAAGAGATAATGCAATTTGGCAATCGGCAACGTAATTAGCAAGCCGAATATTATTTGGTATGTGAATTGGAGCGAAATCGCTAATTCATAAGACCGTTTTACAATTTTGACCCCAGTTAGAAACAAACTCTAAGGTGTAAAATTTCGATTGACCGTATCTCGGAATCTGTAAGAGATAATGCTATTTGGCAATCGGCAACATAATTAGCATGCTGAATATTACTTGGAATGTGAATTGGAGCGAAATCGCTAATTCATAAGACCATTTTACAATTTTGGGCCAAATTAGAAGCAGAGCCAATATTGTAAGATGTCGATAGTCTATATCTCGGAACCTATAAGAGATATTGCAATTTGGCAATCGGCAACCTAATTAGCATGCTGAATATTACTTGGAATGGGAATTGGAACGAAATCGCTAATTCATAAGACCATTTTACAATTTTGGCCCAACTAAGAAGCAGAGCCAATATTGTAATATGTCGATAGCCCATATCTCGGAAACTATAAGAGATAATGCAATTTGGCAATCGGCAACGTAAATAGCATGCTGAATATTACTTGGAATGTGAATTGGAACGAAATCGCTAATTCGTAAGACCATTTTACAATTCTGGCCCAAGTTAGAAGCAGAGCCAATATTGTCAGATGTCGATAGTCCATATCTCGGAAACTATAAGAGATAATGCAATTTGGCAATCGGCAACGTAATTAGCATGCCGAATATTACTTGGAATGTGAATTGGAACGAAATCGCTAATTCGTAAGACCATTTTACAATTCTGGCCCAAGTTAGAAGCAGAGCCAATATTGTAAGATGTCGATAGTCCATATCTCGGAAACTATAAGAGATAATGCAATTTGGCAATCGGCAACGTAATTAGCATGCCGAATATTACTTGGAATGTGAATTGGAGCGAAATCGCTAATTCATAAGTCCATTTTACAATTCTGGCCCAAGTTAGAAGTAGAGCCAATATTGCAAGATGTCGATAGTCCATATCTCGAAAACTATAAGAGATAATGCAATTTGGCAATCGGCAACGTAATTAGCATGCCGAATATTTTTTGGAATCTGAATTGGACCGAAGTCGCTAATTCATAAGACCATTTTACAATTTTTACCCCAGTTAGAAACAGACTCTAAGGTGTAAAATTTCGATTGCCCATATCTCGGAAACTATAAGAGATAATGCAATTTGGCAATCGGCAACGTAATTAGCATGCCGAATATTTTTTGGAATCTGAATTGGACCGAAGTCGCTAATTCATAAGACCATTTTACAATTTTTACCCCAGTTAGAAACAGACTCTAAGGTGTAAAATTTCGATTGCCCATATCTCGGAAACTATAAGAGATAATGCAATTTGGCAATCGGCAACGTAATTAGCATGCCGAACATTTTTTGGAATCTGAATTGGACCGAAGTCGCTAATTCATAAGACCATTTTACAATTTTTACCCCAGTTAGAAACAGACTCTAAGGTGTAAAATTTCGATTGCCCATATCTCGGAAACTATAAGAGATAATGCAATTTGGCAATCGGCAACGTAATTAGCATGCCGAACATTTTTTGGAATCTGAATTGGACCGAAGTCGCTAATTCATAAGACCATTTTACAATTTTTACCCCAGTTAGAAACAGACTCTAAGGTGTAAAATTTCGATTGCCCATATCTCGGAAACTATAAGAGATAATGCAATTTGGCAATCGGCAACGTAATTAGCAAGCCGAATATTACTTGGAATGTGAATTGGAGCGAAATTGCTATTTCATAAGACCATTTTACAATTTTGACCCCAGTTAGAAACAGACTCTAAGGTGTAAAATTTCGATTGCCCATATCTCGGAAACTATAAGAGATAATGCAATTTGGTAATCGGCAACGTAATTAGAATGCCGAATATTACTTGGAATGTGAATTGGAACGAAATCGCTAATTCATAAGACCATTTTATAATTCTGGCCCATATTAGAAGCAGAGCCAATATTGTCAGATGTCGATAGTCCATATCTCGGAAACTATAAGAGATAATGCAATTTGGCAATCGGCAACGTAATTAGCATGCCGAATATTTTTTGGAATCTGAATTGGACCGAAGTCGCTAATTCATAAGACCATTTTACAATTTTTACCCCAGTTAGAAACAGACTCTAAGGTGTAAAATTTCGATTGCCCATATCTCGGAAACTATAAGAGATAATGCAATTTGGCAATCGGCAACGTAATTAGCAAGCCGAATATTACTTGGAATGTGAATTGGAGCGAAATCGCTAATTCATAAGACCATTTTATAATTCTGGCCCATATTAGAAGCAGAGCCAATATTGTCAGATGTCGATAGTCCATATCTCGGAAACTATAAGAGATAATGCAATTTGGCAATCGGCAACGTAATTAGCATGCCGAATATTTTTTGGAATCTGAATTGGACCGAAGTCGCTAATTCATAAGACCATTTTACAATTTTTACCCCAGTTAGAAACAGACTCTAAGGTGTAAAATTTCGATTGCCCATATCTCGGAAACTATAAGAGATAATGCAATTTGGCAATCGGCAACGTAATTAGCATGCCGAATATTTTTTGGAATCTGAATTGGACCGAAGTCGCTAATTCATAAGACCATTTTACAATTTTTACCCCAGTTAGAAACAGACTCTAAGGTGTAAAATTTCGATTGCCCATATCTCGGAAACTATAAGAGATAATGCAATTTGGTAATCGGCAACGTAATTAGAATGCCGAATATTACTTGGAATGTGAATTGGAACGAAATCGCTAATTCATAAGACCATTTTATAATTCTGGCCCATATTAGAAGCAGAGCCAATATTGTCAGATGTCGATAGTCCATATCTCGCAAACTATAAGAGATAATGCAATTTGGCAATCGGCAACGTAATTAGCATGCCGAATATTACTTGGAATATGAATTGATACGAAATCGCTAATTTATAAGACCATTTTACAATTCTGGCCCAAGTTAGAAGCAGAGCCAATATTGTAAGATGTCGATAGTCAATATCTCGGAAACTATAAGAAATAATGCAATTTGGCAATCGGCAACCTAATTAGCATGCCGAATATTACTTGGAATGAAAATTGGAACGAAATCGCTAATTCGTAAGACGATTTTACAATTCTGGCCCAAGTTAGAAGCAGAGCCAATATTGCAAGATGTCGATAGTCCATATCTCGGAAACTATAAGAGATAATGAAATTTGGCAATCGGCAATGTAATTAGCATGCCGAATATTACTTGGAATGTGAATTTGAACGAAATCGCTAATTCATAAGACCGTTTTACAATTTTGGCAAAAGTTAGAAGCAGAGCCAATATTGTAAAATGTCGATAGTCCATATCTCGGAAACTATAAGAGATAATGCATTTTGGCTATAGGCAACGTAATTAGAATGCCGAATATTACTTGGAATGTGAATTGGAACCAAATCGCTAATTCATAAGACCATTTTACAATTCTGGCGCAAGTTAGAAGCAGAGCCTATATTGTAAGATGTCGATAGTCCATATCTCGGAAACTATAAGAGATAATGCAATTTGGCAATCGGCAACGTAATTAGCATGCCGAATATTACTTGGATTGTGAATTGGAGCGAAATCGCTATTTCATAAGACCATTTTACAATTTTGACCCCAGTTAGAAACAGACTCTATGGTATAAAATTTCGATTGCCCATATCTCGGAAACTATAAGGGATAATGCAATTTGGCAATCGGCAACGTAATTAGCATGTCGAATATTACTTGGAATGTGAATTGGAACGAAATCGCTAATTCGTAAGACCATTTTACAATTCTGGCCCCAGTTAGAAACAGACTCTAAGGTGTAAAATTTCGATTGCCCATATCTCGGAAACTATAAGAGATAATGCAATTTGGCAATCGGCAACGTAATTAGCAAGCCGAATATTACTTGGAATGTGAATTGGAGCGAAATCGCTAATTCATAAGTCCATTTTACAATTCTGGCCCAAGTTAGAAGCAGAGCCAATATTGCAAGATGTCGATAGTCCATATCTCGGAAACTATAAGAGATAATGCAATTTGGTAATCGGCAGCGTAATTAGCAAGCCGAATATTACTTGGAATGTGAATTGGAGCGAAATCGCTAATTCATAAGACCATTTTACAATTTTGACCCCAGTTAGAAACAGACTTTAAGGTGTAAAATTTCGATTGCCCATATCTCGGAAACTATAAGAGATAATGCAATTTGGCAATCGACAACGTAATTAGCATGCCGAATATTACTTGGAATGTGAATTTGAACGAAATCGCTAATTCATAAGACCGTTTTACAATTTTGGCCCAAGTTAGAAGCAGAGCCAATATTGTAAAATTTCGATTGCCCATATCTCGGAAACTATAAGAGATAATGCAATTTGGCAATCGGCAACGTAATTAGCAAGCCGAATATTATTTGTTATGTGAATTGGAGCGAAATCGCTAATTCATAAGACCGTTTTACAATTTTGACCCCAGTTAGAAACAAACTCTAAGGTGTAAAATTTCGATTGACCGTATCTCGGAATCTGTAAGAGATAATGCTATTTTTCAATCGGCAACGTAATTAGCATGCTGAATATTACTTGGAATGTGAATTGGAGCGAAATCGCTAATTCATAAGACCATTTTACAATTTTGGGCCAAGTTAGAAGCAGAGCTAATATTGTAAGATGTCGATAGTCTATATCTCGGAACCTATAAGAGATATTGCAATTTGGCAATCGGCAACGTAATTAGCATGCTGAATAATACTTGGAATGGGAATTGGAACGAAATCGCTAATTCATAAGACCATTTTACAATTTTGGCCCAACTTAGAAGCAGAGCCAATATTGTAATATGTCGATAGCCCATATCTCGGAAACTATAAGAGATAATGCAATTTGGCAATCGGCAACGTAAATAGCATGCTGAATATTACTTGGAATGTGAATTTGAACGAAATCGCTAATTCATAAGACCATTTTATAATTCTGGCCCATATTAGAAGCAGAGCCAATATTGTCAGATGTCGATAGTCCATATCTCGGAAACTATAAGAAATAATGCAATTTGGCAATCGGCAACGTAATTAGCATGCCGAATATTACTTGGAATGTGAATTGGAACGAAATCGCTAATTCGTAAGACCATTTTACAATTCTGGCCCAAGTTAGAAGCAGAGCCAATATTGTAAGATGTCGATAGTCCATATGTCGGAAACTATAAGAGATAATGCAATTTGGCAATCGGAAACGTAATTAGCATGCCGAATATTACTTGGAATGTGAATTGGAGCGAAATCGCTAATTCATAAGACCATTTTACAATTCTGGCCCAAGTTAGAAGCAGAGCCAATATTGTAAGATGTCGATAGTCCATATCTCGGAAACTATAAGAGATAATGCAATTTGGCAATCGGCAACGTAATTAGCATGCCGAATATTACCTGGAATGTGAATTGGAGCGAAATCGCTAATTCATAAGACCATTTTACAATTTTGGCCCAAGTTAGAAGCAGAGCCAATATTGTAAGATGTCGATAGTCCATATCTCGGAAACTATAAGAGATAACGCAATTTGGCAATCGGCAACGTAATTAGCATGCCGAATATTACTTGGAATGTGAATTGGAGCGAAATCGCTAATTCATAAGACCATTTTACAATTTTGACCCCAGTTAGAAACAGACTCTAATGTGTAAAATTTCGATTGCCCATATCTCGGAAACTATAAGAGATAATGCAATTTGGCAATCGGCAACGTAATTAGCAAGCCGAATATTACTTGGAATGTGAATTGAAGCGAAATCGCTAATTCATAAGACCATTTTACAATTCTGGCCCAAGTTAGAAGCAGAGCCAATATTGTAAGATGTCGATAGTCCATATCTCGGAAACTATAAGAGATAATGCAATTTGGCAATCGGCAACGTAATTAGCATGCCGAATATTACCTGGAATGTGAATTGGAGCGAAATCGCTAATTCATAAGACCATTTTACAATTTTGGCCCAAGTTAGAAGCAGAGCCAATATTGTAAGATGTCGATAGTCCATATCTCGGAAACTATAAGAGATAACGCAATTTGGCAATCGGCAACGTAATTAGCATGCCGAATATTACTTGGAATGTGAATTGGAGCGAAATCGCTAATTCATAAGACCATTTTACAATTTTGACCCCAGTTGGAAACAGACTCTAAGGTGTAAAATTTCGATTGCCCATATCTCGGAAACTATAAGAGATAATGCAATTTGGCAATCGGCAACGTAATTAGCAAGCCGAATATTACTTATAATGTGAATTGATACGAAATCGCTAATTTATAAGACCATTTTACAATTCTGGCCCAAGTTAGAAGCAGAGCCAATATTGTAAGATGTCGATAGTCCATATCTCGGAAACTATAAGAGATAATGCAATTTGGCAATCGGCAACGTAATTAGCATGCCGAATATTACTTGGAATGTGAATTGGAGCGAAATCGCTAATTCATAAGACCATTTTACAATTTTGACCCCAGTTGGAAACAGACTCTAAGGTGTAAAATTTCGATTGCCCATATCTCGGAAACTATAAGAGATAATGCAATTTGGCAATCGGCAACGTAATTAGCAAGCCGAATATTACTTATAATGTGAATTGATACGAAATCGCTAATTTATAAGACCATTTTACAATTCTGGCCCAAGTTAGAAGCAGAGCCAATATTGTAAGATGTCGATAGTCCATATCTCGGAAACTATAAGAGATAATGCAATTTGGCAATCGGCAACGTAATTAGCATGCTGAATATTACTTGGAATGTGAATTGGAACGAAATCGCTAATTCATAAGGCCATTTTACAATTTTGGCCCAAGTTAGAAGCAGAGCCAATATTGTCAGATGTCGATAGTCCATATCTCGGAAACTATAAGAAATAATGCAATTTGGCAATCCGCAATGTACTTAGCATGCCGAATATTACTTGGACTGTGAATTTGAACGAAATCGCTAATTCATAAGACCGTTTTACAATTTTGGCCTAAGTTAGAAGCAGAGCCAATATTGTAAAATGTCGATAGTCCATATCTCGGAAACTATAAGAGATAATGCATTTTGGCTATAGGCAACGTAATTAGAATGCCGAATATTACTTGGAATGTGAATTGGAACCAAATCGCTAATTCATAAGACTATTTTACAATTCTGGCGCAAGTTAGAAGCAGAGCCTATATTGTAAGATGTCGATAGTCCATATCTCGGAAACTATAAGAGATAATGCAATTTGGCAATCGGCAACGTAATTAGCATGCCGAATATTACTTGGATTGTGAATTGGAGCGAAATCGCTATTTCATAAGACCATTTTACAATTTTGACCCCAGTTAGAAACAGACTCTATGGTGTAAAATTTCGATTGCCCATATCTCGGAAACTATAAGGGATAATGCAATTTGGCAATCGGCAACGTAATTAGCATGTCGAATATTACTTGGAATGTGAATTGGAACGAAATCGCTAATTCGTAAGACCATTTTACAATTCTGGCCCCAGTTAGAAACAGACTCTAAGGTGTAAAATTTCGATTGCCCATATCTCGGAAACTATAAGAGATAATGCAATTTGGCAATCGGCAACGTAATTAGCAAGCCGAATATTACTTGGAATGTGAATTGGAGCGAAATCGCTAATTCATAAGTCCATTTTACAATTCTGGCCCAAGTTAGAAGCAGAGCCAATATTGCAAGATGTCGATAGTCCATATCTCGGAAACTATAAGAGATAATGCAATTTGACAATCGGCAACGTAATTAGCATGCTGAATATTACTTGGAATGTGAATTGGAGCGAAATCGCTAATTCATAAGACCATTTTACAATTTTGACCCCAGTTAGAAACAGACTTTAAGGTGTAAAATTTCGATTGCCCATATCTCGGAAACTATAAGAGATAATGCAATTTGGTAATCGGCAACGTAATTAGCAAGCTGAATATTACTTGGTATGTGAATTGGAGCGAAATCGCTAATTCATAAGACCGTTTTGCAATTTTGACCCCAGTTAGAAACAGACTCTAAGGTGTAAAATTTCGATTGACCGTATCTCGGAAACTGTAAGAGATAATGCTATTTGGCAATCGGCAACGTAATTAGCATGATGAATATTAGTTGGAATGTGAATTGGAACGAAATCGCTAATTCATAAGACCATTTTACAATTTTGGCCCAAGTTAGAAGCAGAGCCAATATTGTCAGATGTCGATAGTCCATATCTCGGAAACTATAAGAAATAATGCAATTTGGCAATCGGCAACGTAATTAGCATGCCGAATATTACTTGGAATGTGAATTTGAATGAAATCGCTAATTCATAAGACCGTTTTACAATTTTGGCCCAAGTTAGAAGCAGAGCCAATATTGTAAGATGTCGATTGCCCATATCTCGGAAACTATAAGAGATAATGCAATTTGGCAATCGACAACGTAATTAGCAAGCCGAATATTATTTGTTATGTGAATTGGAGCGAAATCGCTAATTCATAAGACCGTTTTACAATTTTGACCCCAGTTAGAAACAAACTCTAAGGTATAAAATTTCGATTGACCGTATCTCGGAATCTGTAAGAGATAATGCTATTTGGCAATCGGCAACGTAATTAGCATGCTGAATATTACTTGGAATGTGAATTGGAGCGAAATCGCTAATTCATAAGACCATTTTACAATTTTGGGCCAAGTTAGAAGCAGAGCTAATATTGTAAGATGTCGATAGTCTATATCTCGGAACCTATAAGAGATATTGCAATTTGGCAATCGGCAACGTAATTAGCATGCTGAATGATACTTGGAATGGGAATTGGAACGAAATCGCTAATTCATAAGACCATTTTACAATTTTGGCCCAACTTAGAAGCAGAGCCAATATTGTAATATGTCGATAGCCCATATCTCGGAAACTATAAGAGATAATGCAATTTGGCAATCGGCAACGTAAATAGCATGCTGAATATTACTTGGAATGTGAATTTGAACGAAATCGCTAATTCATAAGACCATTTTATAATTCTGGCCCAAGTTAGAAGCAGAGCCAATATTGTAAGATGTCGATAGTCCATATGTCGGAAACTATAAGAGATAATGCAATTTGGCAATCGGAAACGTAATTAGCATGCCGAATATTACTTGGAATGTGAATTGGAGCGAAATCGCTAATTCATAAGACCATTTTACAATTCTGGCCCAAGTTAGAAGCAGAGCCAATATTGTAAGATGTCGATAGTCCATATCTCGGAAACTATAAGAGATAATGCAATTTGGCAATCGGCAACGTAATTAGCATGCCGAATATTACCTGGAATGTGAATTGGAGCGAAATCGCTAATTCATAAGACCATTTTACAATTTTGGCCCAAGTTAGAAGCAGAGCCAATATTGTAAGATGTCGATAGTCCATATCTCGGAAACTATAAGAGATAACGCAGTTTGGCAATCGGCAATGTAATTAGCATGCCGAATATTACTTGGAATGTGAATTGGAGCGAAATCGCTAATTCATAAGACCATTTTACAATTTTGACCCCAGTTAGGAACAGACTCTAAGGTGGAAAATTTCGATTGCCCATATCTCGGAAACTATAAGAGATAATGCAATTTGGCAATCGGCAACGTAATTAGCAAGCCGAATATTACTTGGAATGTGAATTGAAGCGAAATCGCTAATTCATAAGACCATTTTACAATTCTGGCCCAAGTTAGAAGCATAGCCAATATTGTAAGATGTCGATAGTCCATATCTCGGAAACTATAAGAGATAATGCAATTTGGCAATCGGCAACGTAATTAGCATGCCGAATATTACTTGGAATGTGAATTGGAGCGAAATCTCTAATTCATAAGACCATTTTACAATTTTGACTCCAGTTAGAAACAGACCCTAAGGTGTAAAATTTCGATTGCCCATATCTCCGAAACTATAAGAGATAATGCAATTTGGCAATCGGCAACGTAATTAGCAAGCCGAATATTATTTGGTATGTGAATTGGAGCGAAATCGCTAATTCATAAGACCATTTTACAATTTTGACCCCAGTTAGAAACAGACTCTAAGGTGTAAAATTTCGATTGCCCATATCTCGGAAACTATAAGAGATAATGCAATTTGGCAATCGGCAACGTAATTAGCATGCCGAATATTTTTTGGAATCTGAATTGGACCGAAGTCGCTAATTCATAAGACCATTTTACAATTTTGACCCCAGTTAGAAACAGACTCTAAGGTGTAAAATTTCGATTGACCATATCTCCGAAACTATAAGAGCTAATGCAATTTGGCAATCGGCAACGTAATTAGCAAGCCGAATATTACTTGGTATGTGAATTGGAGCGAAATCGCTAATTCATAAGACCGTTTTGCAATTTTGACCCCAGTTAGAAACAGACTCTAAGGTGTAAAATTTCGATTGACCGTATCTCGGAAACTGTAAGAGATAATGCTATTTGGCAATCGGCAACGTAATTAGCATGCTGAATATTACTTGGAATGTGAATTGGAACGAAATCGCTAATTCATAAGGCCATTTTACAATTTTGGCCCAAGTTAGAAGCAGAGCCAATATTGTCAGATGTCGATAGTCCATATCTCGGAAACTATAAGAAATAATGCAATTTGGCAATCGGCAACGTAATTAGCATGCCGAATATTACTTGGAATGTGAATTGGAACCAAATCGCTAATTCATAAGACCATTTTACAATTCTGGCGCAAGTTAGAAGCAGAGCCAATATTGTAAGATGTCCATAGTCCATATCTCGGAAACTATAAGAGATAATGCAATTTGGCAATCGGCAACGTAATTAGCATGCCGAATATTACCTGGAATGTGAATTGGAGCGAAATCGCTAATTCATAAGACCATTTTACAATTTTGGCCCAAGTTAGAAGCAGAGCCAATATTGTAAGATGTCGATAGTCCATATCTCGGAAACTATAAGAGATAACGCAATTTGGCAATCGGCAATGTAATTAGCATGCCGAATATTACTTGGAATGTGAATTGGAGCGAAATCGCTAATTCATAAGACCATTTTACAATTTTGACCCCAGTTAGAAACAGACTCTAAGGTGGAAAATTTCGATTGCCCATATCTCGGAAACTATAAGAGATAATGCAATTTGGCAATCGGCAACGTAATTAGCAAGCCGAATATTACTTGGAATGTGAATTGAAGCGAAATCGCTAATTCATAAGACCATTTTACAATTCTGGCCCAAGTTAGAAGCATAGCCAATATTGTAAGATGTCGATAGTCCATATCTCGGAAACTATAAGAGATAATGCAATTTGGCAATCGGCAACGTAATTAGCATGCCGAATATTACTTGGAATGTGAATTGGAGCGAAATCGCTAATTCATAAGACCATTTTACAATTTTGATTCCAGTTAGAAACAGACTCTAAGGTGTAAAATTTCGATTGCCCATATCTCCGAAACTATAAGAGATAATGCAATTTGGCAATCGGCAACGTAATTAGCAAGCCGAATATTATTTGGTATGTGAATTGGAGCGAAATCGCTAATTCATAAGACCATTTTACAATTTTGACCCCAGTTAGAAACAGACTCTAAGGTGTAAAATTTCGATTGCCCATATCTCGGAAACTATAAGAGATAATGCAATTTGGCAATCGGCAACGTAATTAGCATGCCGAATATTTTTTGGAATCTGAATTGGACCGAAGTCGCTAATTCATAAGACCATTTTACAATTTTGACCCCAGTTAGAAACAGACTCTAAGGTGTAAAATTTCGATTGCCCATATCTCCGAAACTATAAGAGATAATGCAATTTGGCAATCGGCAACGTAATTAGCAAGCCGAATATTACTTGGTATGTGAATTGGAGCGAAATCGCTAATTCATAAGACCGTTTTGCAATTTTGACCCCAGTTAGAAACATACTCTAAGGTGTAAAATTTCGATTGACCGTATCTCGGAAACTGTAAGAGATAATGCTATTTGGCAATCGGCAACGTAATTAGCATGCTGAATATTACTTGGAATGTGAATTGGAACGAAATCGCTAATTCATAAGGCCATTTTACAATTTTGGCCCAAGTTAGAAGCAGAGCCAATATTGTCAGATGTCGATAGTCCATATCTCGGAAACTATAAGAAATAATGCAATTTGGCAATCGGCAACGTAATTAGCATGCCGAATATTACTTGGAATGAAAATTGGAACGAAATCGCTAATTCGTAAGACGATTTTACAATTCTGGCCCAAGTTAGAAGCAGAGCCAATATTGCAAGATGTCGATAGTCCATATCTCGGAAACTATAAGAGATAATGCAATTTGGCAATCGGCAACGTAATTAGCAAGCCGAATATTACTTGGTATGTGAATTGGAGCGAAATCGCTAATTCATAAGACCGTTTTGCAATTTTGACCCCAGTTAGAAACAGACTCTAAGGTGTAAAATTTCGATTGACCGTATCTCGGAAACTGTAAGAGATAATGCTATTTGGCAATCGGCAACGTAATTAGCATGCCGAATATTACTTGGAATTTGAATTTGAACGAAATCGCTAATTCATAAGACCGTTTTACAATTTTGGCCCAAGTTAGAAGCAGAGCCGATATTGTAAAATGTCGATAGTCCATATCTCGGAAACTATAAGAGATAATGCATTTTGGCTATAGGCAACGTAATTAGAATGCCGAATATTACTTGGAATGTGAATTGGAACCAAATCGCTAATTCATAAGACCATTTTACAATTCAGGCTCAAGTTAGAAGCAGAGCCTATATTGTAAGATATCGATAGTCCATATCTCGGAAACTATAAGAGATAATGCAATTTGGCAATCGGCAACGTAATTAGCATGCCGAATATTACTTGGATTGTGAATTGGAGCGAAATCGCTATTTCATAAGACCATTTTACAATTTTGACCCCAGTTAGAAACAGACTCTATGGTGTAAAATTTCGATTGCCCATATCTCGGAAACTATAAGGGATAATGCAATTTGGCAATCGGCAACGTAATTAGCATGTCGAATATTACTTGGAATGTGAATTGGAACGAAATCGCTAATTCGTAAGACCATTTTACAATTCTGGCCCCAGTTAGAAACAGACTCTAAGGTGTAAAATTT
This sequence comes from Rhynchophorus ferrugineus, assembly GCF_030347505.1. Classification (NCBI taxonomy): domain Eukaryota; kingdom Metazoa; phylum Arthropoda; class Insecta; order Coleoptera; family Curculionidae; genus Rhynchophorus; species Rhynchophorus ferrugineus. The sequence goes on along the minus strand of NW_027472580.1, from coordinate 65,408,359 downwards.
CGATTGCCCATATCTCGGAAACTATAAGAGATAATGCAATTTGGCAATCGGCAACGTAATTAGCAAGCCGAATATTACTTGGAATGTGAATTGGAGCGAAATCGCTAATTCATAAGTCCATTTTACAATTCTGGCCCAAGTTAGAAGCAGAGCCAATATTGCAAGATGTCGATAGTCCATATCTCGGAAACTATAAGAGATAATGCAATTTGACAATCGGCAACGTAATTAGCATGCCGAATATTACTTGGAATGTGAATTGGAGCGAAATCGCTAATTCATAAGACCATTTTACAATTTTGAGCCCAGTTAGAAACAGACTCTAAGGTGTAAAATTTCGATTGCCCATATCTCGGAAACTATAAGAGATAATACAATTTGGTAATCGGCAACGTAATTAGCAAGCCGAATATTACTTGGTATGTGAATTGGAGCGAAATCGCTAATTCATAGGACCGTTTTGCAATTTTGACCCCAGTTAGAATCAGACTCTAAGGTGTAAAATTTCGATTGACCGTATCTCGGAAACTGTAAGAGATAATGCTATTTGGCAATCGGCAACGTAATTAGCATGCTGAATATTACTTGGAATGTGAATTGGAACGAAATCGCTAATTCATAAGACCATTTTACAATTTTGGCCCAAGTTAGAAGCAGAGCCAATATTGTCAGATGTCGATAGTCCATATCTCGGAAACTATAAGAAATAATGCAATTTGGCAATCGGCAACGTAATTAGCATGCCGAATATTACTTGGAATGTGAATTGGAACCAAATCGCTAATTCATAAGACCATTTTACAATTCTGGCGCAAGTTAGAAGCAGAGCCAATATTGTAAGATGTCGATGGTCCATATCTCGGAAACTATAAGAGATAATGCAATTTGGCAATCGACAACGTAATTAGCATGCCGAATATTACTTGGAATGTGAATTGGAGCGAAATCGCTATTTCATAAGACCATTTTACAATTTTGACCCCAGTCAGAAACAGACTCTAAGGTGTAAAATTTCGATTGCCCATATCTCGGAAACTATAAGAGATAATGCAATTTGGCAATCGGCAACGTAATTAGCATGCCGAATATTACTTGGAATGTGAATTGGAACGAAATCGCTAATTCGTAAGACCATTTTACAATTCTGGCCCAAGTTAGAAGCAGAGCCAATATTGTAAGATGTCGATAGTCCATATCTCGGAAACTATAAGAGATAATGCAATTTAGCAATCGGCAACGTAATTAGCATGCCGAATATTACTTGGAATGTGAATTGGAGCGAAATCGCTAATTCTTAAGACTATTTTACAATTTTGACCCCAGTTAGAAACAGACTCGAAGGTGTAAAATTTCGATTGCCCATATCTCCGAAACTATAAGAGATAATGCAATTTGGCAATCGGCAACGTAATTAGCAAGCCGAATATTATTTGGTATGTGAATTGGAGCGAAATCGCTAATTCATAAGACCATTTTACAATTTTGACCCCAGTTAGAAACAGACTCTAAGGTGTAAAATTTCGATTGCCCATATCTCGGAAACTATAAGAGATAATGCAATTTGGCAATCGGCAACGTAATTAGCATGCCGAATATTTTTTGGAATCTGAATTGGACCGAAGTCGCTAATTCATAAGACCATTTTACAATTTTGACCCCAGTTAGAAACAGACTCTAAGGTGTAAAATTTCGATTGCCCATATCTCCGAAACTATAAGAGATAATGCAATTTGGCAATCGGCAACGTAATTAGCAAGCCGAATATTACTTGGTATGTGAATTGGAGCGAAATCGCTAATTCATAAGACCGTTTTGCAATTTTGACCCCAGTTAGAAACAGACTCTAAGGTGTAAAATTTCGATTGACCGTATCTCGGAAACTGTAAGAGATAATGCTATTTGGCAATCGGCAACGTAATTAGCATGCTGAATATTACTTGGAATGTGAATTGGAACGAAATCGCTAATTCATAAGGCCATTTTACAATTTTGGCCCAAGTTAGAAGCAGAGCCAATATTGTCAGATGTCGATAGTCCATATCTCGGAAACTATAAGAAATAATGCAATTTGGCAATCGGCAACGTAATTAGCATGCCGAATATTACTTGGAATGAAAATTGGAACGAAATCGCTAATTCGTAAGACGATTTTACAATTCTGGCCCAAGTTAGAAGCAGAGCCAATATTGCAAGATGTCGATAGTCCATATCTCGGAAACTATAAGAGATAATGCAATTTGGCAATCGGCAACGTAATTAGCAAGCCGAATATTACTTGGTATGTGAATTGGAGCGAAATCGCTAATTCATAAGACCGTTTTGCAATTTTGACCCCAGTTAGAAACAGACTCTAAGGTGTAAAATTTCGATTGACCGTATCTCGGAAACTGTAAGAGATAATGCTATTTGGCAATCGGCAACGTAATTAGCATGCCGAATATTACTTGGAATGTGAATTTGAACGAAATCGCTAATTCATAAGACCGTTTTACAATTTTGGCCCAAGTTAGAAGCAGAGCCGATATTGTAAAATGTCGATAGTCCATATCTCGGAAACTATAAGAGATAATGCATTTTGGCTATAGGCAACGTAATTAGAATGCCGAATATTACTTGGAATGTGAATTGGAACCAAATCGCTAATTCATAAGACCATTTTACAATTCAGGCGCAAGTTAGAAGCAGAGCCTATATTGTAAGGTATCGATAGTCCATATCTCGGAAACTATAAGAGATAATGCAATTTGGCAATCGGCAACGTAATTAGCATGCCGAATATTACTTGGATTGTGAATTGGAGCGAAATCGCTATTTCATAAGACCATTTTACAATTTTGACCCCAGTTAGAAACAGACTCTATGGTGTAAAATTTCGATTGCCCATATCTCGGAAACTATAAGAGATAATGCAATTTGGCAATCGGCAACGTAATTAGCAAGCCGAATATTACTTGGAATGTGAATTGGAGCGAAATCGCTAATTCATAAGTCCATTTTACAATTCTGGCCCAAGTTAGAAGCAGAGCCAATATTGCAAGATGTTGATAGTCCATATCTCGGAAACTATAAGAGATAATGCAATTTGACAATCGGCAACGTAATTAGCATGCCGAATATTACTTGGAATGTGAATTGGAACGAAATCGCTAATTCGTAAGACCATTTTACAATTTTGGCCCCAGTTAGAAACAGACTCTAAGGTGTAAAATTTCGATTGCCCATATCTCGGAAACTATAAGAGATAATGCAATTTGGCAATCGGCAACGTAATTAGCAAGCCGAATATTACTTGGAATGTGAATTGGAGCGAAATCGCTAATTCATAAGTCCATTTTACAATTCTGGCCCAAGTTAGAAGCAGAGCCAATATTGCAAGATGTCGATAGTCCATATCTCGGAAACTATAAGAGATAATGCAATTTGACAATCGGCAACGTAATTAGCATGCCGAATATTACTTGGAATGTGAATTGGAGAGAAATCGCTAATTCATAAGACCATTTTACAATTTTGAGCCCAGTTAGAAACAGACTCTAAGGTGTAAAATTTCGATTGCCCATATCTCGGAAACTATAAGAGATAATACAATTTGGTAATCGGCAACGTAATTAGCAAGCCGAATATTACTTGGTATGTGAATTGGAGCGAAATCGCTAATTCATAAGACCGTTTTGCAATTTTGACCCCAGTTAGAAACAGACTCTAAGGTGTAAAATTTCGATTGACCGTATCTCGGAAACTGTAAGAGATAATGCTATTTGGCAATCGGCAACGTAATTAGCATGCTGAATATTACTTGGAATGTGAATTGGAACGAAATCGCTAATTCATAAGACCATTTTACAATTTTGGCCCAAGTTAGAAGCAGAGCCAATATTGTCAGATGTCGATAGTCCATATCTCGGAAACTATAAGAAATAATGCAATTTGGCAATCGGCAACGTAATTAGCATGCTGAATATTACTTGGAATGTGAATTGGAACGAAATCGCTAATTCATAAGACCATTTTACAATTTTGGCCCAAGTTAGAAGCAGAGCCAATATTGTCAGATGTCGATAGTCCATATCTCGGAAACTATAAGAAATAATGCAATTTGGCAATCGGCAACGTAATTAGCATGCCGAATATTACTTGGAATGTGAATTGGAACCAAATCGCTAATTCATAAGACCATTTTACAATTCTGGCGCAAGATAGAAGCAGAGCCAATATTGTAAGATGTCGATGGTCCATATCTCGGAAACTATAAGAGATAATGCAATTTGGCAATCGACAACGTAATTAGCATGCCGAATATTACTTGGAATGTGAATTGGAGCGAAATCGCTATTTCATAAGACCATTTTACAATTTTGACCCCAGTCAGAAACAGACTCTAAGGTGTAAAATTTCGATTGCCCATATCTCGGAAACTATAAGAGATAATGCAATTTGGCAATCGGCAACGTAATTAGCATGCCGAATATTACTTGGAATGTGAATTGGAACGAAATCGCTAATTCGTAAGACCATTTTACAATTCTGGCCCAAGTTAGAAGCAGAGCCAATATTGTAAGATGTCGATAGTCCATATCTCGGAAACTATAAGAGATAATGCAATTTAGCAATCGGCAACGTAATTAGCATGCCGAATATTACTTGGAATGTGAATTGGAGCGAAATCGCTAATTCTTAAGACTATTTTACAATTTTGACCCCAGTTAGAAACAGACTCGAAGGTGTAAAATTTCGATTGCCCATATCTCCGAAACTATAAGGGATAATGCAATTTGGCAATCGGCAACGTAATTAGCATGTCGAATATTACTTGGAATGTGAATTGGAACGAAATCGCTAATTCGTAAGACCATTTTACAATTCTGGCCCCAGTTAGAAACAGACTCTAAGGTGTAAAATTTCGATTGCCCATATCTCGGAAACTATAAGAGATAATGCAATTTGGCAATCGGCAACGTAATTAGCAAGCCGAATATTACTTGGAATGTGAATTGGAGCGAAATCGCTAATTCATAAGTCCATTTTACAATTCTGGCCCAAGTTAGAAGCAGAGCCAATATTGCAAGATGTCGATAGTCCATATCTCGGAAACTATAAGAGATAATGCAATTTGACAATCGGCAACGTAATTAGCATGCCGAATATTACTTGGAATGTGAATTGGAGAGAAATCGCTAATTCATAAGACCATTTTACAATTTTGAGCCCAGTTAGAAACAGACTCTAAGGTGTAAAATTTCGATTGCCCATATCTCGGAAACTATAAGAGATAATACAATTTGGTAATCGGCAACGTAATTAGCAAGCCGAATATTACTTGGTATGTGAATTGGAGCGAAATCGCTAATTCATAAGACCGTTTTGCAATTTTGACCCCAGTTAGAAACAGACTCTAAGGTGTAAAATTTCGATTGACCGTATCTCGGAAACTGTAAGAGATAATGCTATTTGGCAATCGGCAACGTAATTAGCATGCTGAATATTACTTGGAATGTGAATTGGAACGAAATCGCTAATTCATAAGACCATTTTACAATTTTGGCCCAAGTTAGAAGCAGAGCCAATATTGTCAGATGTCGATAGTCCATATCTCCGAAACTATAAGAAATAATGCAATTTGGCAATCGGCAACGTAATTAGCATGCTGAATATTACTTGGAATGTGAATTGGAACGAAATCGCTAATTCATAAGACCATTTTACAATTTTGGCCCAAGTTAGAAGCAGAGCCAATATTGTCAGATGTCGATAGTCCATATCTCGGAAACTATAAGAAATAATGCAATTTGGCAATCGGCAACGTAATTAGCATGCCGAATATTACTTGGAATGTGAATTGGAACCAAATCGCTAATTCATAAGACCATTTTACAATTCTGGCGCAAGATAGAAGCAGAGCCAATATTGTAAGATGTCGATGGTCCATATCTCGGAAACTATAAGAGATAATGCAATTTGGCAATCGACAACGTAATTAGCATGCCGAATATTACTTGGAATGTGAATTGGAGCGAAATCGCTATTTCATAAGACCATTTTACAATTTTGACCCCAGTCAGAAACAGACTCTAAGGTGTAAAATTTCGATTGCCCATATCTCGGAAATTATAAGAGATAATGCAATTTGGCAATCGGCAACGTAATTAGCATGCCGAATATTACTTGGAATGTGAATTGGAACGAAATCGCTAATTCGTAAGACCATTTTACAATTCTGGCCCAAGTTAGAAGCAGAGCCAATATTGTAAGATGTCGATAGTCCATATCTCGGAAACTATAAGAGATAATGCAATTTAGCAATCGGCAACGTAATTAGCATGCCGAATATTACTTGGAATGTGAATTGGAGCGAAATCGCTAATTCTTAAGACTATTTTACAATTTTGACCCCAGTTAGAAACAGACTCGAAGGTGTAAAATTTCGATTGCCCATATCTCCGAAACTATAAGAGATAATGCAATTTGGCAATCGGCAACGTAATTAGCAAGCCGAATATTATTTGGTATGTGAATTGGAGCGAAATCGCTAATTCATAAGACCATTTTACAATTTTGACCCCAGTTAGAAACAGACTCTAAGGTGTAAAATTTCGATTGCCCATATCTCGGAAACTATAAGAGATAATGCAATTTGGCAATCGGCAACGTAATAAGCATGCCGAATATTTTTTGGAATCTGAATTGGACCGAAGTCGCTAATTCATAAGACCATTTTACAATTTTGACCCCAGTTAGAAACAGACTCTAAGGTGTAAAATTTCGATTGACCGTATCTCGGAAACTGTAAGAGATAATGCTATTTGGCAATCGGCAACGTAATTAGCATGCTGAATATTACTTGGAATGTGAATTGGAACGAAATCGCTAATTCATAAGGCCATTTTACAATTTTGGCCCAAGTTAGAAGCAGAGCCAATATTGTCAGATGTCGATAGTCCATATCTCGGAAACTATAAGAAATAATGCAATTTGGCAATCGGCAACGTAATTAGCATGCCGAATATTACTTGGAATGAAAATTGGAACGAAATCGCTAATTCGTAAGACGATTTTACAATTCTGGCCCAAGTTAGAAGCAGAGCCAATATTGCAAGATGTCGATAGTCCATATCTCGGAAACTATAAGAGATAATGCAATTTGGCAATCGGCAACGTAATTAGCAAGCCGAATATTACTTGGTATGTGAATTGGAGCGAAATCGCTAATTCATAATACCGTTTTGCAATTTTGACCCCAGTTAGAAACAGACTCTAAGGTGTAAAATTTCGATTGACCGTATCTCGGAAACTGTAAGAGATAATGCTATTTGGCAATCGGCAACGTAATTAGCATGCCGAATATTACTTGGAATGTGAATTTGAACGAAATCGCTAATTCATAAGACCGTTTTACAATTTTGGCCCAAGTTAGAAGCAGAGCCGATATTGTAAAATGTCGATAGTCCATATCTCGGAAACTATAAGAGATAATGCATTTTGGCTATAGGCAACGTAATTAGAATGCCGAATATTACTTGGAATGTGAATTGGAACCAAATCGCTAATTCATAAGACCATTTTACAATTCAGGCGCAAGTTAGAAGCAGAGCCTATATTGTAAGATATCGATAGTCCATATCTCGGAAACTATAAGAGATAATGCAATTTGGCAATCGGCAACGTAATTAGCATGCCGAATATTACTTGGATTGTGAATTGGAGCGAAATCGCTATTTCATAAGACCATTTTACAATTTTGACCCCAGTTAGAAACAGACTCTATGGTGTAAAATTTCGATTGCCCATATCTCGGAAACTATAAGGGATAATGCAATTTGGCAATCGGCAACGTAATTAGCATGTCGAATATTACTTGGAATGTGAATTGGAACGAAATCGCTAATTCGTAAGACCATTTTACAATTCTGGCCCCAGTTAGAAACAGACTCTAAGGTGTAAAATTTCGATTGCCCATATCTCGGAAACTATAAGAGATAATGCAATTTGGCAATCGGCAACGTAATTAGCAAGCCGAATATTACTTGGAATGTGAATTGGAGCGAAATCGCTAATTCATAAGTCCATTTTACAATTCTGGCCCAAGTTAGAAGCAGAGCCAATATTGCAAGATGTCGATAGTCCATATCTCGGAAACTATAAGAGATAATGCAATTTGACAATCGGCAACGTAATTAGCATGCCGAATATTACTTGTAATGTGAATTGGAGAGAAATCGCTAATTCATAAGACCATTTTACAATTTTGAGCCCAGTTAGAAACAGACTCTAAGGTGTAAAATTTCGATTGCCCATATCTCGGAAACTATAAGAGATAATACAATTTGGTAATCGGCAACGTAATTAGCAAGCCGAATATTACTTGGTATGTGAATTGGAGCGAAATCGCTAATTCATAAGACCGTTTTGCAATTTTGACCCCAGTTAGAAACAGACTCTAAGGTGTAAAATTTCGATTGACCGTATCTCGGAAACTGTAAGAGATAATGCTATTTGGCAATCGGCAACGTAATTAGCATGCTGAATATTACTTGGAATGTGAATTGGAACGAAATCGCTAATTCATAAGACCATTTTACAATTTTGGCCCAAGTTAGAAGCAGAGCCAATATTGTCAGATGTCGATAGTCCATATCTCGGAAACTATAAGAAATAATGCAATTTGGCAATCGGCAACGTAATTAGCATTCCGAATATTACTTGGAATGTGAATTGGAACCAAATCGCTAATTCATAAGACCATTTTACAATTCTGGCGCAAGTTAGAAGCAGAGCCAATATTGTAAGATGTCGATGGTCCATATCTCGGAAACTATAAGAGATAATGCAATTTGGCAATCGACAACGTAATTAGCATGCCGAATATTACTTGGAATGTGAATTGGAGCGAAATCGCTATTTCATAAGACCATTTTACAATTTTGACCCCAGTCAGAAACAGACTCTAAGGTGTAAAATTTCGATTGCCCATATCTCGGAAACTATAAGAGATAATGCAATTTGGCAACCGGCAATGTAATTAGCATGCCGAATATTACTTGGAATGTGAATTGGAACGAAATCGCTAATTCGTAAGACCATTTTACAATTCTGGCCCAAGTTAGAAGCAGAGCCAATATTGTAAGATGTCGATAGTCCATATCTCGGAAACTATAAGAGATAATGCAATTTAGCAATCGGCAACGTAATTAGCATGCCGAATATTACTTGGAATGTGAATTGGAGCGAAATCGCTAATTCTTAAGACTATTTTACAATTTTGACCCCAGTTAGAAACAGACTCGAAGGTGTAAAATTTCGATTGCCAATATCTCGGAAATTATAATAGATAATGCAATTTGGCAATCGGCAACGTAATTAGCATGCCGAATATTACTTGGAATGTGAATTGGAGCGAAATCGCAAATTCATAAGACCATTTTACAATTCTGGCCCAAGTTAGAATCAAAGCCAATATTGTAAGATGTCGATAGTCCATATCTCGGAAACTACAAGAGATAATGCAATTTGGAAATCGGCAACGTAATTAGCATGCCGAATATTACTTGGAATGTGAATTGGAGCGAAATCGCTAATTCTTAAGACCATTTTACAATTCTGACCCCAGTTAGAAACAGACTCTAAGGTGTAAAATTTCGATTGCCCATATCTCGGAAACTATAAGAGATAATGCAATTTGGCAATCGGCAACGTAATTAGCAAGCCGAATATTACTTGGAATGTGAATTGGAGCGAAATCGCTAATTCATAAGTCCATTTTACAATTCTGGCCCTAGTTAGAAGCAGAGCCAATATTGCAAGATGTCGATAGTCCATATCTCGAAAACTATAAGAGATAATGCAATTTGGCAATCGGCAACGTAATTAGCATGCCGAATATTACTTGGAATGTGAATTGGAGCGAAATCGCTAATTTATAAGACCATTTTACAATTTTGACCCCAGTTAGAAACAGACTCTAAGGTGTAAAATTTCGATTGCCCATATCTCGGAAACTATAAGAGATAATGCAATTTGGCAATCGGCAACGTAATTAGCATGCCGAATATTATTTGGAATCTGAATTGGACCGAAGTCGCTAATTCATAAGACCATTTTACAATTTTTACCCCAGTTAGAAACAGACTCTAAGGTGTAAAATTTCGATTGCCAATATCTCGGAAACTATAAGAGATAATGCAATTTGGCAATCGGCAACGTAATTAGCAAGCCGAATATTACTTGGAATGTGAATTGGAGCGAAATCGCTATTTCATAAAACCATTTTACAATTTTGACCCCAGTTAGAAACAGACTCTAAGGTGTAAAATTTCGATTGCCCATATCTCGGAAACTATAAGAGATAATGCAATTTGGCAATCGGCAACGTAATTAGTATGCCGAATATTACTTGGAATGTGAATTGGAACGAAATCGCTAATTCATAAGACCATTTTATAATTCTCTCCCATATTAGAAGCAGAGCCAATATTGTCAGATGTCGATAGTCCATATCTCGGAAACTATAAGAGATAATGAAATTTGGCAATCGGCAATGTAATTAGCATGCCGAATATTACTTGGAATGTGAATTTGAACGAAATCGCTAATTCATAAGACCGTTTTACAATTTTGGCCCAAGTTAGAAGCAGAGCCAATATTGTAAAATGTCGATAGGCCATATCTCGGAAACTATAAGAGATAATGCATTTTGGCTATCGGCAACGTAATTAGAAAGCCGAATATTACTTGGAATGTGAATTGGAACCAAATCGCTAATTCATAAGACCATTTTACAATTCTGGCGCAAGTTAGAAGCAGAGCCAATATTGTAAGATGTCGATAGTCCATATCTCGGAAACTATAAGAGATGATGCAATTTTGGCAATCGGCAACGTAATTAGCATGCCGAATATTACTTGGATTGTGAATTGGAGTGAAATCGCTAATTCGTAAGACCATTTTACAATTCTGGCCCAAGTTAGAAGCAGAGCCATTATTGTAAGATGTCGATAGTCCATATCTCGGAAACTATAAGAGATAATGCAATTTGGCAATCGGCAACGTAATTAGCATGCCGAATATTACTTGGAATGTGAATTGGAGCGAAATCGCTAATTCATAAGACCATTTTACAATTCTGGCCCAAGTTAGAAGCAGAGCCAATATTGTAAGATGTCGATAGTCCATATCTCGAAAACTATAAGAGATAATGCAATTTGGCAATCGGCAACGTAATTAGCATGCCGAATATTACTTGGAATGTGAATTGGAGCGAAATCGCTAATTTATAAGACCATTTTACAATTTTGACCCCAGTTAGAAACAGACTCTAAGGTGTAAAATTTCGATTGCCCATATCTCGGAAACTATAAGAGATAATGCAATTTGGCAATCGGCAACGTAATTAGCATGCCGAATATTACTTGGAATGTGAATTGGAGCGAAATCGCTAATTCATAAGACCATTTTACAATTTTGACCCCAGTTAGAAACAGACTCTAAGGTGTAAAATTTCGATTGCCCATATCTCGGAAACTATAAGAGATAATGCAATTTGGCAATCGGCAACGTAATTAGCAAGCCGAATATTACTTGGAATGTGAATTGGAGCGAAATCGCTAATTCATAAGACCATTTTACAATTCTGGCCCAAGTTAGAAGCATAGCCAATATTGTAAGATGTCGATAGTCCATATCTCGGAAACTATAAGAGATAATGCAATTTGGCAATCGGCAACGTAATTAGCATGCCGAATATTACTTGGAATGTGAATTGGAGCGAAATCGCTAATTCATAAGACCATTTTACAATTTTGACCCCAGTTAGAAACAGACTCTAAGGTGTAAAATTTCGATTGCCCATATCTCCGAAACTATAAGAGATAATGCAATTTGGCAATCGGCAACGTAATTAGCAAGCCGAATATTATTTGGTATGTGAATTGGAGCGAAATCGCTAATTCATAAGACCGTTTTACAATTTTGACCCCAGTTAGAAACAAACTCTAAGGTGTAAAATTTCGATTGACCGTATCTCGGAATCTGTAAGAGATAATGCTATTTGGCAATCGGCAACGTAATTAGCATGCTGAATATTACTTGGAATGTGAATTGGAGCGAAATCGCTAATTCATAAGACCATTTTACAATTTTGGGCCAAGTTAGAAGCAGAGCCAATATTGTAAGATGTCGATAGTCTATATCTCGGAACCTATAAGATATATTGCAATTTGGCAATCGGCAACGTAATTAGCATGCTGAATATTACTTGGAATGGGAATTGGAACGAAATCGCTAATTCATAAGACCATTTTACAATTTTGGCCCAACTTAGAAGCAGAGCCAATATTGTAATATGTCGATAGCCCATATCTCGGAAACTATAAGAGATAATGCAATTTGGCAATCGGCAACGTAAATAGCATGCTGAATATTATTTGGAATGTGAATTTGAACGAAATCGCTAATTCATAAGACCATTTTATAAATCTGGCCCATATTAGAAGCAGAGCCAATATTGTCAGATGTCGATAGTCCATATCTCGGAAACTATAAGAGATAATGCAATTTGGCAATCGGCAACGTAATTAGCATGCCTAATATTACTTGGAATATGAATTGATACGAAATCGCTAATTCATAAGACCATTTTACAATTCTGGCCCATATTAGAAGCAGAGCCAATATTGTAAGATGTCGATAGTCCATATCTGTGAAACTATAAGAAATAATACAATTTGGCAATCGGCAACGTAATTAGCATGCCGAATATTACTTGGAATGTGAATTGGAACGAAATCGCTAATTCGTAAGACGATTTTAAAATTCTGGCCCAAGTTAGAAGCAGAGCTAATATTGCAAGATGTCGATAGTCCATATCTCGGAAACTATAAGAAATAATGCAATTTGGCAATCGGCAACGTAATTAGCATGCCGAATATTACTTGGAATGTGAATTGGAACGAAATCGCTAATTCGTAAGACCATTTTACAATTCTGGCCCAAGTTAGAAGCAGAGCCAATATTGTAAGATGTCGATAGTCCATATCTCGGAAACTATAAGAGATAATGCAATTTGGCAATCGGCAACGTAATTAGCATGCCGAACATTACTTGGAATGTGAATAGGAGCGAAATCGCTAATTCATAAGACCATTTTACAATTCTGGCCCCAGTGAGAAACAGACTCTAAGGTGTAAAATTTCGATTGACCATATCTCGGATACTATAAGAGATAATGAAATTTGGCAATCGGCAATGTAATTAGCATGCCGAATATTACTTGGAATGTGAATTGGAACGAAATCGCTAATTCATAAGACCGTTTTACAATTTTGGCCCAAGTTAGAAGCAGAGCCAATATTGTAAAATGTCGATAGTCCATATCTCGGAAACTATAAGAGATAATGCAATTTGGCAATCGGCAACGTAATTAGCATGCCGAATATTACTCGGAATGTGAATTGGAACGAAATCGCTAATTGGTAAGACCATTTTAAAATTCTGGCCCAAGTTAGAAGCAGAGCCAATATTGTAAGATGTCGATAGTCCATATCTCGGAAACTATAAGAGATAATGCAATTTGGCAATCTGCAACGTAATTAGCATGCCGAATATTACTTGGAATGTGAATTGGAGCGAAATCGCTAATTCTTAAAACTATTTTACAATTTTGACCCCAGTTAGAAACAGACCCTAAGGTGTAAAATTTCGATTGCCCATATCTCCGAAACTATAAGAGATAATGCAATTTGGCAGTCGGCAACGTAATTAGCATGCCGAATATTACTTGGAATGTGAATTGGAACGAAATCGATAATTCGTAAGGCCATTTTAAAATTCTGGCCCAAGTTAGAAGCAGAGCCAATATTGTAAGATGTCGATAGTCCATATCTCGGAAACTATAAGAGATAATGCAATTTGGCAATCTGCAACGTAATTAGCATGCCGAATATTACTTGGAATGTGAATTGGAGCGAAATCGCTAATTCTTAAGACTATTTTACAATTTTGACCCCAGTTAGAAACAGACTCTAAGGTGTAAAATTTCGATTGTCCATATCTCGGAAACTATAAGAGATAATGCAATTTGGCAATCGGCAACGTAATTAGCATGCCGAATATTACTTGGAATGTGAATTGGAACGAAATCGCTAATTCGTAAGACCATTTTACAATTCTGGCCCAAGTTAGAAGCAGAGCCAATATTGTAAGATGTCGATAGTCCATATCTCGGAAACTGTAAGTGATAATGCAATTTGGCAATCGGTAACGTAATTAGCATGCCGAATATTACTTGGAGTGTGAATTGGAGCGAAATCGCTAATTCATAAGACCATTTTACAATTTTGACCCCAGTTGGAGACAGACTCTAAGGTGTAAAATTTCGATTGGCCATATCTCGGACACTATAAGAGATAATGAAATTTGGCAATCGGTAATGTAATTAGCATGCCGAATATTACTTGTAATGTGAATTGGAGCGAAATCGCTAATTTATAAGACCATTTTACAATTTTGACCCCAGTTAGAAACAGACTCTAAGGTGTAAAATTTCGATTGCCCATATCTCGGAAACTATAAGAGATAATGCAATTTGGCAATCGGCAACGTAATTAGCATGCCGAATATTACTTGGAGTGTGAATTGGAGCGAAATCGCTAATTCATAAGACCATTTTACAATTTTGACCCCAGTTGGAGACAGACTCTAAGGTGTAAAATTTCGATTGGCCATATCTCGGACACTATAAGAGATAATGAAATTTGGCAATCGATAATGTAATTAGCATGCCGAATATTACTTGGAATGTGAATTGGAGCGAAATCGCTAATTTATAAGACCATTTTACAATTTTGACCCCAGTTAGAAACAGACTCTAAGGTGTAAAATTTCGATTGCCCATATCTCGGAAACTATAAGAGATAATGCAATTTGGCAATCGGCAACGTAATTAGCATGCCGAATATTACTTGGATTGTGAATTGGAGTGAAATCGCTAATTCGTAAGACCATTTTACAATTCTGGCCCAAGTTAGAAGCAGAGCCATTATTGTAAGATGTCGATAGTCCATATCTCGGAAACTATAAGAGATAATGCAATTTGGCAATCGGCAACGTAATTAGCATGCCGAATATTACTTGGAATGTGAATTGGAGCGAAATCGCTAATTCATAAGACCATTTTACAATTCTGGCCCAAGTTAGAAGCAGAGCCAATATTGTAAGATGTCGATAGTCCATATCTCGAAAACTATAAGAGATAATGCAATTTGGCAATCGGCAACGTAATTAGCATGCCGAATATTACTTGGAATGTGAATTGGAGCGAAATCGCTAATTTATAAGACCATTTTACAATTTTGACCCCAGTTAGAAACAGACTCTAAGGTGTAAAATTTCGATTGCCCATATCTCGGAAACTATAAGAGATAATGCAATTTGGCAATCGGCAACGTAATTAGCATGCCGAATATTATATGGAATGTGAATTGGAGCGAAATCGCTAATTTATAAGACCATTTTACAATTTTGACCCCAGTTAGAAACAGACTCTAAGGTGTAAAATTTCGATTGCCCATATCTCGGAAACTATAAAAGATAATGCAATTTGGCAATCGGCAACGTAATTAGTATGCCGAATATTACTTGGAATGTGAATTGGAACGAAATCGCTAATTCATAAGACCATTTTATAATTCTCTCCCATATTAGAAGCAGAGCCAATATTGTCAGATGTCGATAGTCCATATCTCGGAAACTATAAGAGATAATGAAATTTGGCAATCGGCAAATTAATTAGCATGCCGAATATTACTTGGAATGTGAATTTGAACGAAATCGCTAATTCATAAGACCGTTTTACAATTTTGGCCCAAGTTAGAATCAGAGCCAATATTGTAAAATGTCGATAGGCCATATCTCAGAAACTATAAGAGATAATGCATTTTGGCTATAGGCAACGTAATTAGAATGCCGAATATTACTTGGAATGTGAATTGGAACCAAATCGCTAATTCATAAGACCATTTTACAATTCTGGCGCAAGTTAGAAGCAGAGCCAATATTGTAAGATGTCGATAGTCCATATCTCGGAAACTATAAGAGATAATGCAATTTGGCAATCGGCAACGTAATTAGCATGCCGAATATTACTTGGATTGTGAATTGGAGTGAAATCGCTAATTCGTAAGACCATTTTACAATTCTGGCCCAAGTTAGAAGCAGAGCCATTATTGTAAGATATCGATAGTCCATATCTCGGAAACTATAAGAGATAATGCAATTTGGCAATCGGCAACGTAATTAGCATGCCGAATATTACTTGGAATGTGAATTGGAGCGAAATCGCTAATTCATAAGACCATTTTACAATTCTGGCCCAAGTTAGAAGCAGAGCCAATATTGTAAGATGTCGATAGTCCATATCTCGAAAACTATAAGAGATAATGCAATTTGGCAATCGGCAACGTAATTAGCATGCCGAATATTACTTGGAATGTGAATTGGAGCGAAATCGCTAATTTATAAGACCATTTTACAATTTTGACCCCAGTTAGAAACAGACTCTAAGGTGTAAAATTTCGATTGCCCATATCTCGGAAACTATAAGAGATAATGCAATTTGGCAATCGGCAACGTAATTAGCATGCCGAATATTACTTGGAATGTGAATTGGAGCGAAATCGCTAATTCATAAGACCATTTTACAATTTTGACCCCAGTTAGAAACAGACTCTAAGGTGTAAAATTTCGATTGCCCATATCTCGGAAACTATAAGAGATAATGCAATTTGGCAATCGGCAACGTAATTAGCAAGCTGAATATTACTTGGAATGTGAATTGGAGCGAAATCGCTAATTCATAAGACCATTTTACAATTCTGGCCCAAGTTAGAAGCATAGCCAATATTGTAAGATGTCGATAGTCCATATCTCGGAAACTATAAGAGATAATTCAATTTGGCAATCGGCAACGTAATTAGCATGCCGAATATTACTTGGAATGTGAATTGGAGCGAAATCGCTAATTCATAAGACCATTTTACAATTTTGACCCCAGTTAGAAACAGACTCTAAGGTGTAAAATTTCGATTGCCCATATCTCCGAAACTATAAGAGATAATGCAATTTGGCAATCGGCAACGTAATTAGCAAGCCGAATATTATTTGGTATGTGAATTGGAGCGAAATCGCTAATTCATAAGACCGTTTTACAATTTTGACCCCAGTTAGAAACAAACTCTAAGGTGTAAAATTTCGATTGACCGTATCTCGGAATCTGTAAGAGATAATGCTATTTGGAAATCGGCAACGTAATTAGCATGCTGAATATTACTTGGAATGTGAATTGGAGCGAAATCGCTAATTCATAAGACCATTTTACAATTTTGGGCCAAGTTAGAAGCAGAGCCAATATTGTAAGATGTCGATAGTCTATATCTCGGAACCTATAAGATATATTGCAATTTGGCAATCGGCGACGTAATTAGCATGCTGAATATTACTTGGAATGGGAATTGGAACGAAATCGCTAATTCATAAGACCATTTTACAATTTTGGCCCAACTTAGAAGCAGAGCCAATATTGTAATATGTCGATAGCCCATATCTCGGAAACTATAAGAGATAATGCAATTTGGCAATCGGCAACGTAAATAGCATGCTGAATATTACTTGGAATGTGAATTTGAACGAAATCGCTAATTCATAAGACCATTTTATAATTCTGGCCCATATTAGAAGCAGAGCCAATATTGTCAGATGTCGATAGTCCATATCTCGGAAACTATAAGAGATAATGCAATTTGGCAATCGGCAACGTAATTAGTATGCCGAATATTACTTGGAATGTGAATTGGAACGAAATCGCTAATTCATAAGACCATTTTATAATTCTCTCCCATATTAGAAGCAGAGCCAATATTGTCAGATGTCGATAGTCCATATCTCGGAAACTATAAGAGATAATGAAATTTGGCAATCGGCAATGTAATTAGCATGCCGAATATTACTTGGAATGTGAATTTGAACGAAATCGCTAATTCATAAGACCGTTTTACAATTTTGGCCCAAGTTAGAAGCAGAGCCAATATTGTAAAATGTCGATAGGCCATATCTCGGAAACTATAAGAGATAATGCATTTTGGCTATAGGCAACGTAATTAGAATGCCGAATATTACTTGGAATGTGAATTGGAACCAAATCGCTAATTCATAAGACCATTTTACAATTCTGGCGCAAGTTAGAAGCAGAGCCAATATTGTAAGATGTCGATAGTCCATATCTCGGAAACTATAAGAGATAATGCAATTTGGCAATCGGCAACGTAATTAGCATGCCGAATATTACTTGGATTGTGAATTGGAGTGAAATCGCTAATTCGTAAGACCATTTTACAATTCTGGCCCAAGTTAGAAGCAGAGCCATTATTGTAAGATGTCGATAGTCCATATCTCGGAAACTATAAGAGATAATGCAATTTGGCAATCGGCAACGTAATTAGCATGCCGAATATTACTTGGAATGTGAATTGGAGCGAAATCGCTAATTCATAAGACCATTTTACAATTCTGGCCCAAGTTAGAAGCAGAGCCAATATTGTAAGATGTCGATAGTCCATATCTCGAAAACTATAAGAGATAATGCAATTTGGCAATCGGCAACGTAATTAGCATGCCGAATATTACTTGGAATGTGAATTGGAGCGAAATCGCTAATTTATAAGACCATTTTACAATTTTGACCCCAGTTAGAAACAGACTCTAAGTTGTAAAATTTCGATTGCCCATATCTCGGAAACTATAAGAGATAATGCAATTTGGCAATCGGCAACGTAATTAGCATGCCGAATATTACTTGGAATGTGAATTGGAGCGAAATCGCTAATTCATAAGACCATTTTACAATTTTGACCCCAGTTAGAAACAGACTCTAAGGTGTAAAATTTCGATTGCCCATATCTCGGAAAATATAAGAGATAATGCAATTTGGCAATCGGCAACGTAATTAGCAAGCCGAATATTACTTGGAATGTGAATTGGAGCGAAATCGCTAATTCATAAGACCATTTTACAATTCTGGCCCAAGTTAGAAGCATAGCCAATATTGTAAGATGTCGATAGTCCATATCTCGGAAACTATAAGAGATAATGCAATTTGGCAATCGGCAACGTAATTAGCATGCCGAATATTACTTGGAATGTGAATTGGAGCGAAATCGCTAATTCATAAGACCATTTTACAATTTTGACCCCAGTTAGAAACAGACTCTAAGGTGTAAAATTTCGATTGCCCATATCTCCGAAACTATAAGAGATAATGCAATTTGGCAATCGGCAACGTAATTAGCAAGCCGAATATTATTTGGTATGTGAATTGGAGCGAAATCGCTAATTCATAAGACCGTTTTACAATTTTGACCCCAGTTAGAAACAAACTCTAAGGTGTAAAATTTCGATTGACCGTATCTCGGAATCTGTAAGAGATAATGCTATTTGGCGATCGGCAACGTAATTAGCATGCTGAATATTACTTGGAATGTGAATTGGAGCGAAATCGCTAATTCATAAGACCATTTTACAATTTTGGGCCAAGTTAGAAGCAGAGCCAATATTGTAAGATGTCGATAGTCTATATCTCGGAACCTATAAGATATATTGCAATTTGGCAATCGGCAACGTAATTAGCATGCTGAATATTACTTGGAATGGGAATTGGAACGAAATCGCTAATTCATAAGACCATTTTACAATTTTGGCCCAACTTAGAAGCAGAGCCAATATTGTAATATGTCGATAGCCCATATCTCGGAAACTATAAGAGATAATGCAATTTGGCAATCGGCAACGTAAATAGCATGCTGAATATTATTTGGAATGTGAATTTGAACGAAATCGCTAATTCATAAGACCATTTTATAAATCTGGCCCATATTAGAAGCAGAGCCAATATTGTCAGATGTCGATAGTCCATATCTCGGAAACTATAAGAGATAATGCAATTTGGCAATCGGCAACGTAATTAGCATGCCTAATATTACTTGGAATATGAATTGATACGAAATCGCTAATTTATAAGACCATTTTACAATTCTGGCCCAAGTTAGAAGCAGAGCCAATATTGTAAGATGTCGATAGTCCATATCTGTGAAACTATAAGAAATAATACAATTTGGCAATCGGCAACGTAATTAGCATGCCGAATATTACTTGGAATGTGAATTGGAACGAAATCGCTAATTCGTAAGACGATTTTAAAATTCTGGCCCAAGTTAGAAGCAGAGCTAATATTGCAAGATGTCGATAGTCCATATCTCGGAAACTATAAGAAATAATGCAATTTGGCAATCGGCAACGTAATTAGCATGCCGAATATTACTTGGAATGTGAATTGGAACGAAATCGCTAATTCATAAGACCATTTTACAATTCTGGCCCAAGTTGGAATGTCGATAGTCCATATCTCGGAAACTATAAGAGATAATGCAATTTGGCAATCGGCAACGTAATTAGCATGCCGAACATTACTTGGAATGTGAATAGGAGCGAAATCGCTAATTCATAAGACCATTTTACAATTCTGGCCCAAGTGAGAAGCAGAGCCAATATTGTAAGATGTCGATAGTCCATATCTCGGAAACTGTAAGTGATAATGCAATTTGGCAATCGGCAACGTAATTAGCATGCCGAATATTACTTGGAATGTGAATTGGAGCGAAATCGCTAATTCATAAGACCATTTTACAATTTTGACCCCAGTGAGAGACAGACTCTAAGGTGTAAAATTTCGATTGACCATATCTCGGATACTATAAGAGATAATGAAATTTGGCAATCGGCAATGTAATTAGCATGCCGAATATTACTTGGAATGTGAATTGGAACGAAATCGCTAATTCATAAGACCGTTTTACAATTTTGGCCCAAGTTAGAAGCAGAGCCAATATTGTAAAATGTCGATAGTCCATATCTCGGAAACTATAAGAGATAATGCAATTTGGCAATCGGCAACGTAATTAGCATGCCGAATATTACTCGGAATGTGAATTGGAACGAAATCGCTAATTGGTAAGACCATTTTAAAATTCTGTCCCAAGTTAGAAGCAGAGCCAATATTGTAAGATGTCGATAGTCCATATCTCGGAAACTATAAGAGATAATGCAATTTGGCAATCTGCAACGTAATTAGCATGCCGAATATTACTTGGAATGTGAATTGGAGCGAAATCGCTAATTCTTAAAACTATTTTACAATTTTGACCCCAGTTAGAAACAGACCCTAAGGTGTAAAATTTCGATTGCCCATATCTCCGAAACTATAAGAGATAATGCAATTTGGCAGTCGGCAACGTAATTAGCATGCCGAATATTACTTGGAATGTGAATTGGAACGAAATCGATAATTCGTAAGGCCATTTTACAATTCTGGCCCAAGTTAGAAGCAGAGCCAATATTGTAAGATGTCGATAGTCCATATCTCGGAAACTATAAGAGATAATGCAATTTGGCAATCTGCAACGTAATTAGCATGCCGAATATTACTTGGAATGTGAATTGGAGCGAAATCGCTAATTCTTAAGACTATTTTACAATTTTGACCCCAGTTAGAAACAGACTCTAAGGTGTAAAATTTCGATTGTCCATATCTCGGAAACTATAAGAGATAATGCAATTTGGCAATCGGCAACGTAATTAGCATGCCGAATATTACTTGGAATGTGAATTGGAACGAAATCGCTAATTCGTAAGACCATTTTACAATTCTGGCCCAAGTTAGAAGCAGAGCCAATATTGTAAGATGTCGATAGTCCATATCTCGGAAACTGTAAGTGATAATGCAATTTGGCAATCGGTAACGTAATTAGCATGCCGAATATTACTTGGAGTGTGAATTGGAGCGAAATCGCTAATTCATAAGACCATTTTACAATTTTGACCCCAGTTGGAGACAGACTCTAAGGTGTAAAATTTCGATTGGCCATATCTCGGACACTATAAGAGATAATGAAATTTGGCAATCGGTAATGTAATTAGCATGCCGAATATTACTTGGAATGTGAATTGGAGCGAAATCGCTAATTTATAAGACCATTTTACAATTTTGACCCCAGTTAGAAACAGACTCTAAGGTGTAAAATTTCGATTGCCCATATCTCGGAAACTATAAGAGATAATGCAATTTGGCAATCGGCAACGTAATTAGCATGCCGAATATTACTTGGAGTGTGAATTGGAGCGAAATCGCTAATTCATAAGACCATTTTACAATTTTGACCCCAGTTGGAGACAGACTCTAAGGTGTAAAATTTCGATTGTCCATATCTCGGACACTATAAGAGATAATGAAATTTGGCAATCGATAATGTAATTAGCATGCCGAATATTACTTGGAATGTGAATTGGAGCGAAATCGCTAATTTATAAGACCATTTTACAATTTTGACCCCAGTTAGAAACAGACTCTAAGGTGTAAAATTTCGATTGCCCATATCTCGGAAACTATAAGAGATAATGCAATTTGGCAATCGGCAACGTAATTAGCATGCCGAATATTACTTGGATTGTGAATTGGAGTGAAATCGCTAATTCGTAAGACCATTTTACAATTCTGACCCAAGTTAGAAGCAGAGCCATTATTGTAAGATGTCGATAGTCCATATCTCGGAAACTATAAGAGATAATGCAATTTGGCAATCGGCAACGTAATTAGCATGCCGAATATTACTTGGAATGTGAATTGGAGCGAAATCGCTAATTCATAAGACCATTTTACAATTCTGACCCAAGTTAGAAGCAGAGCCAATATTGTAAGATGTCGATAGTCCATATCTCGAAAACTATAAGAGATAATGCAATTTGGCAATCGGCAACGTAATTAGCATGCCGAATATTACTTGGAATGTGAATTGGAGCGAAATCGCTAATTTATAAGACCATTTTACAATTTTGACCCCAGTTAGAAACAGACTCTAAGGTGTAAAATTTCGATTGCCCATATCTCGGAAACTATAAGAGATAATGCAATTTGGCAATCGGCAACGTAATTAGCATGCCGAATATTACTTGGAATGTGAATTGGAGCGAAATCGCTAATTTATAAGACCATTTTACAATTTTGACCCCAGTTAGAAACAGACTCTAAGGTGTAAAATTTCGATTGCCCATATCTCGGAAACTATAAGAGATAATGCAATTTGGCAATCGGCAACGTAATTAGCATGCCGAATATTACTTGGATTGTGAATTGGAGTGAAATCGCTAATTCGTAAGACCATTTTACAATTCTGGCCCAAGTTAGAAGCAGAGCCATTATTGTAAGATGTCGATAGTCCATATCTCGGAAACTATAAGAGATAATGCAATTTGGCAATCGGCAACGTAATTAGCATGCCGAATATTACTTGGAATGTGAATTGGAGCGAAATCGCTAATTCATAAGACCATTTTACAATTCTGGCCCAAGTTAGAAGCAGAGCCAATATTGTAAGATGTCGATAGTCCATATCTCGAAAACTATAAGAGATAATGCAATTTGGCAATCGGCAACGTAATTAGCATGCCGAATATTACTTGGAATGTGAATTGGAGCGAAATCGCTAATTTATAAGACCATTTTACAATTTTGACCCCAGTTAGAAACAGACTCTAAGGTGTAAAATTTCGATTGCCCATATCTCGGAAACTATAAGAGATAATGCAATTTGGCAATCGGCAACGTAATTAGCATGCCGAATATTATATGGAATGTGAATTGGAGCGAAATCGCTAATTTATAAGACCATTTTACAATTTTGACCCCAGTTAGAAACAGACTCTAAGGTGTAAAATTTCGATTGCCCATATCTCGGAAACTATAAGAGATAATGCAATTTGGCAATCGGCAACGTAATTAGTATGCCGAATCTTACTTGGAATGTGAATTGGAACGAAATCGCTAATTCATAAGACCATTTTATAATTCTCTCCCATATTAGAAGCAGAGCCAATATTGTCAGATGTCGATAGTCCATATCTCGGAAACTATAAGAGATAATGAAATTTGGCAATCGGCAAATTAATTAGCATGCCGAATATTACTTGGAATGTGAATTTGAACGAAATCGCTAATTCATAAGACCGTTTTACAATTTTGGCCCAAGTTAGAAGCAGAGCCAATATTGTAAAATGTCGATAGGCCATATCTCGGAAACTATAAGAGATAATGCATTTTGGCTATAGGCAACGTAATTAGAATGCCGAATATTACTTGGAATGTGAATTGGAACCAAATCGCTAATTCATAAGACCATTTTACAATTCTGGCGCAAGTTAGAAGCAGAGCCAATATTGTAAGATGTCGATAGTCCATATCTCGGAAACTATAAGAGATAATGCAATTTGGCAATCGGCAACGTAATTAGCATGCCGAATATTACTTGGATTGTGAATTGGAGTGAAATCGCTAATTCGTAAGACCATTTTACAATTCTGGCCCAAGTTAGAAGCAGAGCCATTATTGTAAGATGTCGATAGTCCATATCTCGGAAACTATAAGAGATAATGCAATTTGGCAATCGGCAACGTAATTAGCATGCCGAATATTACTTGGAATGTGAATTGGAGCGAAATCGCTAATTCATAAGACCATTTTACAATTCTGGCCCAAGTTAGAAGCAGAGCCAATATTGTAAGATGTCGATAGTCCATATCTCGAAAACTATAAGAGATAATGCAATTTGGCAATCGGCAACGTAATTAGCATGCCGAATATTACTTGGAATGTGAATTGGAGCGAAATAGCTAATTTATAAGGCCATTTTACAATTTTGACCCCAGTTAGAAACAGACTCTAAGGTGTAAAATTTCGATTGCCCATATCTCGGAAACTATAAGAGATAATGCAATTTGGCAATCGGCAACGTAATTAGCATGCCGAATATTACTTGGAATGTGAATTGGAGCGAAATCGCTAATTCATAAGACCATTTTACAATTTTGACCCCAGTTAGAAACAGACTCTAAGGTGTAAAATTTCGATTGCCCATATCTCGGAAACTATAAGAGATAATGCAATTTGGCAATCGGCAACGTAATTAGCAAGCCGAATATTACTTGGAATGTGAATTGGAGCGAAATCGCTAATTCATAAGACCATTTTACAATTCTGGCCCAAGTTAGAAGCATAGCCAATATTGTAAGATGTCGATAGTCCATATCTCGGAAACTATAAGAGATAATGCAATTTGGCAATCGGCAACGTAATTAGCATGCCGAATATTACTTGGAATGTGAATTGGAGCGAAATCGCTAATTCATAAGACCATTTTACAATTTTGACCCCAGTTAGAAACAGACTCTAAGGTGTAAAATTTCGATTGCCCATATCTCCGAAACTATAAGAGATAATGCAATTTGGCAATCGGCAACGTAATTAGCAAGCCGAATATTATTTGGTATGTGAATTGGAGCGAAATCGCTAATTCATAAGACCGTTTTACAATTTTGACCCCAGTTAGAAACAAACTCTAAGGTGTAAAATTTCGATTGACCGTATCTCGGAATCTGTAAGAGATAATGCTATTTGGCAATCGGCAACGTAATTAGCATGCTGAATATTACTTGGAATGTGAATTGGAGCGAAATCGCTAATTCATAAGACCATTTTACAATTTTGGGCCAAGTTAGAAGCAGAGCCAATATTGTAAGATGTCGATAGTCTATATCTCGGAACCTATAAGATATATTGCAATTTGGCAATCGGCGACGTAATTAGCATGCTGAATATTACTTGGAATGGGAATTGGAACGAAATCGCTAATTCATAAGACCATTTTACAATTTTGGCCCAACTTAGAAGCAGAGCCAATATTGTAATATGTCGATAGCCCATATCTCGGAAACTATAAGAGATAATGCAATTTGGCAATCGGCAACGTAAATAGCATGCTGAATATTACTTGGAATGTGAATTTGAACGAAATCGCTAATTCATAAGACCATTTTATAATTCTGGCCCATATTAGAAGCAGAGCCAATATTGTCAGATGTCGATAGTCCATATCTCGGAAACTATAAGAGATAATGCAATTTGGCAATCGGCAACGTAATTAGCATGCCGAATATTACTTGGAATGTGAATTGGAACGAAATCGCTAATTCGTAAGACGATTTTAAAATTCTGGCCCAAGTTAGAAGCAGAGCTAATATTGCAAAATGTCGATAGTCCATATCTCGGAAACTATAAGAAATAATGCAATTTGGCAATCGGCAACGTAATCAGCATGCCGAATATTACCTGGAATGTGAATTGGAACGAAATCGCTAATTCGTAAGACCATTTTACAATTCTGGCCCAAGTTAGAAGCTGAGCCAATATTGTAAGATGTCGATAGTCCATATCTCGGAAACTATAAGAGATAATGCAATTTGGCAATCGGCAACGTAATTAGCATGCCGAACATTACTTGGAATGTGAATAGGAGCGAAATCGCTAATTCATAAGACCATTTTACAATTCTGGCCCAAGTGAGAAGCAGAGCCAATATTGTAAGATGTCGATAGTCCATATCTCGGAAACTGTAAGTGATAATGCAATTTGGCAATCGGCAACGTAATTAGCATGCCGAATATTACTTGGAATGTGAATTGGAGCGAAATCGCTAATTCATAAGACCATTTTACAATTTTGACCCCAGTGAGAGACAGACTCTAAGGTGTAAAATTTCGATTGACCATATCTCGGAAACTATAAGAGATAATGCAATTTGGCAATCGGCAACGTAATTAGCATGCCGAATATTACTCGGAATGTGAATTGGAACGAAATCGCTAATTCGTAAGACCATTTTAAAATTCTGGCCCAAGTTAGAAGCAGAGCCAATATTGTAAGATGTCGATAGTCCATATCTCGGAAACTATAAGAGATAATGCAATTTGGCAATCTGCAACGTAATTAGCATGCCGAATATTACTTGGAATGTGAATTGGAGCGAAATCGCTAATTCTTAAAACTATTTTACAATTTTGACCCCAGTTAGAAACAGACCCTAAGGTGTAAAATTTCGATTGCCCATATCTCCGAAACTATAAGAGATAATGCAATTTGGCAGTCGGCAACGTAATTAGCATGCCGAATATTACTTGGAATGTGAATTGGAACGAAATCGCTAATTCGTAAGGCCATTTTAAAATTCTGGCCCAAGTTAGAAGCAGAGCCAATATTGTAAGATGTCGATAGTCCATATCTCGGAAACTATAAGAGATAATGCAATTTGGCAATCTGCAACGTAATTAGCATGCCGAATATTACTTGGAATGTGAATTGGAGCGAAATCGCTAATTCTTAAGACTATTTTACAATTTTGACCCCAGTTAGAAACAGACTCTAAGGTGTAAAATTTCGATTGTCCATATCTCGGAAACTATAAGAGATAATGCAATTTGGCAATCGGCAACGTAATTAGCATGCCGAATATTACTTGGAATGTGAATTGGAACGAAATCGCTAATTCGTAAGACCATTTTACAATTCTGGCCCAAGTTAGAAGCAGAGCCAATATTGTAAGATGTCGATAGTCCATATCTCGGAAACTGTAAGTGATAATGCAATTTGGCAATCGGTAACGTAATTAGCATGCCGAATATTACTTGGAGTGTGAATTGGAGCGAAATCGCTAATTCATAAGACCATTTTACAATTTTGACCCCAGTTGGAGACAGACTCTAAGGTGTAAAATTTCGATTGGCCATATCTCGGACACTATAAGAGATAATGAAATTTGGCAATCGGTAATGTAATTAGCATGCCGAATATTACTTGGAATGTGAATTGGAGCGAAATCGCTAATTTATAAGACCATTTTACAATTTTGACCCCAGTTAGAAACAGACTCTAAGGTGTAAAATTTCGATTGCCCATATCTCGAAAACTATAAGAGATAATGCAATTTGGCAATCGGCAACGTAATTAGCATGCCGAATATTACTTGGAGTGTGAATTGGAGCGAAATCGCTAATTCATAAGACCATTTTACAATTTTGACCCCAGTAGGAGACAGACTCTAAGGTGTAAAATTTCGATTGGCCATATCTCGGACACTATAAGAGATAATGAAATTTGGCAATCGGTAATGTAATTAGCATGCCGAATATTACTTGGAATGTGAATTGGAGCGAAATCGCTAATTTATAAGACCATTTTACAATTTTGACCCCAGTTAGAAACAGACTCTAAGGTGTAAAATTTCGATTGCCCATATCTCGGAAACAATAAGAGATAATGCAATTTGGCAATCGGCAACGTAATTAGCATGCCGAATATTACTTGGATTGTGAATTGGAGTGAAATCGCTAATTCGTAAGACCATTTTACAATTCTGGCCCAAGTTAGAAGCAGAGCCATTATTGTAAGATGTCGATAGTCCATATCTCGGAAACTATAAGAGATAATGCAATTTGGCAATCGGCAACGTAATTAGCATGCCGAATATTACTTGGAATGTGAATTGGAGCGAAATCGCTAATTCATAAGACCATTTTACAATTCTGGCCCAAGTTAGAAGCAGAGCCAATATTGTAAGATGTCGATAGTCCATATCTCGAAAACTATTAGAGATAATGCAATTTGGCAATCGGCAACGTAACTAGCATGCCGAATATTACTTGGAATGTGAATTGGAGCGAAATCGCTAATTTATAAGACCATTTTACAATTTTGACCCCAGTTAGAAACAGACTCTAAGGTGTAAAATTTCGATTGCCCATATCTCGGAAACTATAAGAGATAATGCAATTTGGCAATCGGCAACGTAATTAGCATGCCGAATATTACTTGGAATGTGAATTGGAGCGAAATCGCTAATTCATAAGACCATTTTACAATTTTGACCCCAGTTAGAAACAGACTCTAAGGTGTAAAATTTCGATTGCCCATATCTCGGAAACTATAAGAGATAATGCAATTTGGCAATCGGCAACGTAATTAGCATGCCGAATATTACTTGGAATGTGAATTGGAGCGAAATCGCTAATTCATAAGACCATTTTACAATTTTGACCCCAGTTAGAAACAGACTCTAAGGTGTAATATTTCGATTGCCCATATCTCCGAAACTATAAGAGATAATGCAATTTGGCAATCGGCAACGTAATTAGCAAGCCGAATATTATTTGGTATGTGAATTGGAGCGAAATCGCTAATTCATAAGACCGTTTTACAATTTTGACCCCAGTTAGAAACAAACTCTAAGGTGTAAAATTTCGATTGACCGTATCTCGGAATCTGTAAGAGATAATGCTATTTGGCAATCGGCAACGTAATTAGCATGCTGAATATTACTTGGAATGTGAATTGGAGCGAAATCGCTAATTCATAAGACCATTTTACAATTTTGGGCCAAGGTAGAAGCAGAGCCAATATTGTAAGATGTCGATAGTCTATATCTCGGAACCTATAAGATATATTGCAATTTGGCAATCGGCAACGTAATTAGCATGCTGAATATTACTTGGAATGGGAATTGGAACGAAATCGCTAATTCATAAGACCATTTTACAATTTTGGCCCAACTTAGAAGCAGAGCCAATATTGTAATATGTCGATAGCCCATATCTCGGAAACTATAAGAGATAATGCAATTTGGCAATCGGCAACGTAAATAGCATGCTGAATATTACTTGGAATGTGAATTTGAACGAAATCGCTAATTCATAAGACCATTTTATAATTCTGGCCCATATTAGAAGCAGAGCCAATATTGTCAGATGTCGATAGTCCATATCTCGGAAACTATAAGAGATAATGCAATTTGGCAATCGGCAACGTAATTAGCATGCCTAATATTACTTGGAATATGAATTGATACGAAATCGCTAATTTATAAGACCATTTTACAATTCTGGCCCAAGTTAGAAGCAGAGCCAATATTGTAAGATGTCGATAGTCCATATCTGGGAAACTATAAGAAATAATACAATTTGGCAATCGGCAACGTAATTAGCATGCCGAATATTACTTGGAATGTGAATTGGAACGAAATCGCTAATTCGTAAGACGATTTTAAAATTCTGGCCCAAGTTAGAAGCAGAGCTAATATTGCAAGATGTCGATAGTCCATATCTCGGAAACTATAAGAAATAATGCAATTTGGCAATCGGCAACGTAATTAGCATGCCGAATATTACTTGGAATGTGAATTGGAACGAAATCGCTAATTCGTAAGACCATTTTACAATTCTGGCCCAAGTTAGAAGCAGAGCCAATATTGTAAGATGTCGATAGTCCATATCTCGGAAACTATAAGAGATAATGCAATTTGGCAATCGGCAACGTAATTAGCATGCCGAACATTACTTGGAATGTGAATAGGAGCGAAATCGCTAATTCATAAGACCATTTTACAATTCTGGCCCAAGTGAGAAGCAGAGCCAATATTGTAAGATGTCGATAGTCCATATCTCGGAAACTGTAAGTGATAATGCAATTTGGCAATCGGCAACGTAATTAGCATGCCGAATATTACTTGGAATGTGAATTGGAGCGAAATCGCTAATTCATAAGACCATTTTACAATTTTGACCCCAGTGAGAGACAGACTCTAAGGTGTAAAATTTCGATTGACCATATCTCGGACACTATAAGAGATAATGAAATTTGGCAATCGGCAATGTAATTAGCATGCCGAATATTACTTGGAATGTGAATTGGAACGAAATCGCTAATTCATAAGACCGTTTTACAATTTTGGCCCAAGTTAGAAGCAGAGCCAATATTGTAAAATGTCGATAGTCCATATCTCGGAAACTATAAGAGATAATGCAATTTGGCAATCGGCAACGTAATTAGCATGCCGAATATTACTCGGAATGTGAATTGGAACGAAATCGCTAATTCGTAAGACCATTTTAAAATTCTGGCCCAAGTTAGAAGCAGAGCCAATATTGTAAGATGTCGATAGTCCATATCTCGGAAACTATAAGAGATAATGCAATTTGGCAATCTGCAACGTAATTAGCATGCCGAATATTACTTGGAATGTGAATTGGAGCGAAATCGCTAATTCTTAAAACTATTTTACAATTTTGACCCCAGTTAGAAATAGACTCTAAGGTGTAAAATTTCGATTGCCCATATCTCCGAAACTATAAGAGATAATGCAATTTGGCAGTCGGCAACGTAATTAGCATGCCGAATATTACTTGGAATGTGAATTGGAACGAAATCGCTAATTCGTAAGGCCATTTTAAAATTCTGGCCCAAGTTAGAAGCAGAGCCAATATTGTAAGATGTCGATAGTCCATATCTCGGAAACTATAAGAGATAATGCAATTTGGCAATCTGCAACGTAATTAGCATGCCGAATATTACTTGGAATGTGAATTGGAGCGAAATCGCTAATTCTTAAGACTATTTTACAATTTTGACCCCAGTTAGAAACAGACTCTAAGGTGTAAAATTTCGATTGTCCATATCTCGGAAACTATAAGAGATAATGCAATTTGGCAATCGGCAACGTAATTAGCATGCCGAATATTACTTGGAATGTGAATTGGAACGAAATCGCTAATTCGTAAGACCATTTTACAATTCTGGCCCAAGTTAGAAGCAGAGCCAATAGTGTAAGATGTCGATAGTCCATATCTCGGAAACTGTAAGTGATAATGCAATTTGGCAATCGGTAACGTAATTAGCATGCCGAATATTACTTGGAGTGTGAATTGGAGCGAAATCGCTAATTCATAAGACCATTTTACAATTTTGACCCCCGTTGGAGACAGACCCTAAGGTGTAAAATTTCGATTGGCCATATCTCGGACACTATAAGAGATAATGAAATTTGGCAATCGGTAATGTAATTAGCATGCCGAATATTACTTGGAATGTGAATTGGAACGAAATCGCTAATTCATAAGACCGTTTTACAATTTTGGCCCAAGTTAGAAGCAGAGCCAATATTGTAAAATGTCGATAGTCCATATCTCGGAAACTATAAGAGATAATGCAATTTGGCAATCGGCAACGTAATTAGCATGCCGAATATTACTTGGAATGTGAATTGGAACGAAATCGCTAATTCGTAAGACCATTTTAAAATTCTGGCCCATGTTAGAAGCAGAGCCAATATTGTAAGATGTCGATAGTCCATATCTCGGAAACTATAAGAGATAATGCAATTTGGCAATCTGCATCGTAATTAGCATGCCGAATATTACTTGGAATGTGAATTGGAGCGAAATCGCTAATTCTTAAGACTATTTTACAATTTTGACCCCAGTTAGAAACAGACTCTAAGGTGTAAAATTTCGATTGCCCATATCTCGGAAACTATAAGAGATAATGCAATTTGGCAATCGGCAACGTAATTAGCATGCCGAATATTACTTGGATTGTGAATTGGAACGAAATCGCTAATTCGTAAGACCATTTTACAATTCTGGCCCAAGTTAGAAGCCGAGCCAATATTGTAAGATGTCGATAGTCCATATCTCGGAAACTATAAGAGATAATGCAATTTGGCAATCGGCAGCGTAATTGGCATGCCGAATATTACTTGGAATGTGTATTGGAGCGAAATCGCTAATTCATAAAACCATTTTACAATTCTGGCCCAAGTTAGAAGCCGAGCCAATATTGTAAGATGTCGATAGTCCATATCTCGGAAACTATAAGAGATAATGCAATTTGGCAATCGGCAGCGTAATTGGCATGCCGAATACTACTTGGAATATGAATTGGAGCGAAATCGCTAATTCATAAGACCATTTTACAATTTTGACCCCAGTTAGAAACAGACTCTAAGGTGTAATATTTCGATTGCCCATATCTCCGAAACTATAAGAGATAATGCAATTTGGCAATCGGCAGTGTAATTAGCATGCCGAATATTACTTGGAATGTGTATTGGAGCGAAATCGCTAATTCATAAAACCATTTTACAATTCTGGCCCAAGTTAGAAGCCGAGCCAATATTGTAAGATGTCGATAGTCCATATCTCGGAAACTATAAGAGATAATGCAATTTGGCAATCGGCAGCGTAATTGGCATGCCGAATACTACTTGGAATGTGAATTGGAGCGAAATCGCTAATTCATAAGACCATTTTACAATTTTGACCCCAGTTAGAAACAGACTCTAAGGTGTAAAATTTCGATTGACCATATCTCGGAAACTATAAGAGATAGTGAAATTTGGCAATCGGCAATGTAATTAGCATGCCGAATATTACTTGGAATGTGAATTGGAACGAAATCGCTAATTCATAAGACCGTTTTGCAATTTTGGCCCAAGTTAGAAGCAGAGCCAATATTGTAAAATGTCGATAGTCCATATCTCGGAAACTATAAGAGATAATGCATTTTAGCAATAGGCAACGTAATTAGCATGCCGAATATTACTTGGAATGTAAATTGGAACCAAATCGCTAATTCATAAGACCATTTTACAATTCTGGCGCAAGTTAGAAACAGAGCCAGTAAAGTAAGATGTCGATAGTCCATATCTCGGAAACTAAAAGAGATAATGCAATTTGGCAATCGGCAACGTAATTAGCATGCCGAATATTACTTGGAATGTGAATTGGAGCGAAATCGCTAATTCGTAAGACCATTTTACAATTCTGGCCCAAGTTAGAAGCAGAACCAATATTGTAAGATGTCGATAGTCCATATCTCGGAAACTAAAAGAGATAATGCAATTTGGCAATCGGCAACGTAATTAGCATGCCGAATATTACTTGGAATGTGAATTGGAGCGAAATCGCTAATTCTTAAGACTATTTTACAATTTTGACCCCAGTTAGAAACAGACTCTAAGGTGTAAAATTTCTATTGCCCATATCACGGAAACTATAAGAGATAATGCAATTTGGCAATCGGCAACGTAATTAGCAAGCCGAATATTACTTGGAATGTGAATTGGAGCGAAATCGCTAATTCATAAGACCATTTTACAATTCTGGCCCAAGTTAGAAGCAGAGCCAATATTGTAAGATGTCGATAGTCCATATCTCGAAAACTATAAGAGATAATGCAATTTGGCAATCGGCAACGTAACTAGCATGCCGAATATTACTTGGAATGTGAATTGGAGCGAAATCGCTAATTTATAAGACCATTTTACAATTTTGACCCCAGTTAGAAAAAGACTCTAAGGTGTAAAATTTCGATTGCCCATATCTCGGAAACTATAAGAGCTAATGCAATTTGGCAATCGGCAACGTAATTAGCATGCTGAATATTACTTTGAATGTGAATTGGAGCGAAATCGCTAATTCATAAGACCATTTTACAATTTTGACCCCAGTTAGAAACAGACTCTAAGGTGTAAAATTTCGATTACCCATAACACGGAAACTATAAGAGATAATGCAATTTGGCAATCGGCAACGTAATTAGCATGCCGAATATTACTAGAAAGGTGAATTGGAACGAAATCGCTAATTCATAAGACCATTTTACAATATTGGGCCAAGTTAGAAGCACAGTCAATATTGTAAGATGTCGATAGTCCATATCTCGGAAACTATAAGAGATAATGCAATTTGGCAATCGGCAATGTAATTAGCATGCCGAATATTACTTGGAACGTGAATTGGAACGAAATCGCTAATTGATAAGACCATTTTACAATTTTGACCCCAGTTAGAAACAAAGCCAATATTGTCAGATGTCGATAGTCCATATCTCGGAAACTATAAGAGATAATGCAATTTGGTAATCGGCAACGTAATTAGCAAGCC
The DNA here is from genome assembly GCF_030347505.1 of Rhynchophorus ferrugineus. NCBI lineage: Eukaryota > Metazoa > Arthropoda > Insecta > Coleoptera > Curculionidae > Rhynchophorus > Rhynchophorus ferrugineus. The sequence goes on along the minus strand of NW_027472580.1, from coordinate 65,373,664 downwards.
GAATATTACTTGGAATGTGAATTGGAGCGAAATCGCTAATTCGTAAGACCATTTTACAATTCTGGCCCAAGTTAGAAGCAGAGCCAATATTGTAAGATGTCGATAGTCCATATCTCGAAAACTATAAGAGATAATACAATTTGGCAATCGGCAACGTAACTAGCATGCCGAATATTACTTGGAATGTGAATTGGAGCGAAATCGCTAATTTATAAGACCATTTTACAATTTTGACCCCAGTTAGAAAAGACTCTAAGGTGTAAAATTTCGATTGCCCATATCTCGGAAACTATAAGAGATAATGCAATTTGGCAATCGGCAACGTAATTAGCATGCTGAATATTACTTGGAATGTGAATTGGAGCGAAATCGCTAATTCATAAGACCATTTTACAATTTTGACCCCACTTAGAAACAGACTCTAAGGTGTAAAATTTCGATTGCCCATAACTCGGAAACTATAAGAGATAATGCAATTTGGCAATCGGCAACGTAATTAGCATGCCGAATATTACTAGAAAGGTGAATTGGAATGAAATCGCTAATTCATAAGAACATTTTACAATATTGGGCCAAGTTAGAAGCAGAGTCAATATTGTAAGATGTCGATAGTCCATATCTCGGAAACTATAAGAGGTAATGCAATTTGGCAATCGGCAATGAAATTAGCATGCCGAATATTACTTGGAACGTGAAATGCAACGAAATCGCTAATTGATAAGACCATTTTACAATTTTGACCCCAGTTAGAAACAAAGCCAATATTGTCAGATGTCGATAGTCCATATCTCGGAAACTATAAGAGATAATGCAATTTGGTAATCGGCAACGTAATTAGCATGCCGAATATTACTTGGAATGTGAATTGGAACGAAATCGCTAATTCGTAAGACCATTTTACAATTCTGGCCCAAGTTAGAAGCAGAGCCAATATTGTAAGATGTCGATAGTCCATATCTCGGAAACTATAAGAGATAATGCAATTTGGCAATCGGCAACGTAATTAGCATGCCGAATATTACTTGGAATGTGAATTGCAGCGAAATCGCTAATTCTTAATACCATTTTACAATTTTGACCCCAGTTAGAAAAAGACTTTAAGGTGTAAAATGTCGATTGCCCATATCTCGGAAACTATAAGAGATAATGCAATTTGGAAATCGGCTACGTAATTATCATGCCGAATATTACTTGGAATGTGAATTGGAGCGAAATCGCTAATTCATAAGACCATTTTACAATTCTGGTCCAAGTTAGAAGCAGAGCCAATATTGTAAGATGTCGATAGTCCATATCTCGGAAACTATAAGAGATATTGCAATTTGGCAATCGGCAACGTAATTAGCATGCTGAATATTACTTGGAATGTGAATTGGAGCGAAATCGCTAATTCATAAGACCATTTTACAATTCTGGCCCAAGTTAGAAGCAGAGCCAATATTGTAAGATGTCGATAGTCTATATCTCGGAAACTATAAGAGATAATGCAATTTGGCAATCGGCAACGTAATTAGCAAGCGGAATATTACTTGCAATGTGAATTGGAGCGAAATCGCTAATTCATAAGACCATTTTACAATTTTGAGCCCAGTTAGAAACAGACTCTAAAGTGTAAATTTCGATTGCCCATATCTCGGAAACTATAAGAGATAATGCAATTTGGTAATCGGCAACGTAATTAGCAAGCCGAATATTACTTGGAATGTGAATTGGAGCGAAATCGCTAATTCATAAGACCATTTTACAATTCTGGCCCAAGTTAGAAGCAAAGCCAATATTGTAAGATGTTGATAGTCCATATCTCGGAAACTATAAGAGATAATGCAATTTGGCAATCGGCAACGTAGTTAGCATGCCGAATATTACTTGGAATGTGAATTGGAGCGAAATCGCTAATTCATAAGACCATTTTACAATTTTGACCCCAATTAGAAACAGACTCTAAGGTGTAAAATTTCGATTGCCCATATCTCCTAAACTATAAGAGATAATGCAATTTGGCAATCGGCAACGTAATTAGCAAGCCGAATACTACTTGGTATGTGAATTGGAGCGAAATCGCTAATTCATAAGACCGTTTTGCAATTTTGACCCCAGTTAGAAACAGACTCTAAGGTGTAAAATTTCGATTGACCGTATCTCGGAAAATGTAAGAGATAATGCTATTTGGCAATCGGCAACGTAATTAGCATGCTGAATATTACTTGGAATGTGAATTGGAACGAAATCGCTAATTCATAAGGCCATTTTACAATTTTGGCCCAAGTTAGAAGCAGAGCCAATATTGTCAGATGTCGATAGTCCATATCTCGGAAACTATAAGAAATAATGCAATTTGGCAATCGGCAACGTAATTAGCATGCCGAATATTACTTGGAATGAAAATTGGAACGAAATCGCTAATTCGTAAGACGACTTTACAATTCTGGCCCAAGTTAGAAGCAGAGCCAATATTGCAAGATGTCGATAGTCCATATCTCAGAAACTATAAGAGATAATGAAATTTGGCAATCGGCAATGTAATTAGCATGCCGAATATTACTTGGAATGTGAATTTGAACGAAATCGCTAATTCATAAGACCGTTTTACAATTTTCCCAAGTTAGAAGCAGAGCCAATATTGTAAAATGTCGATAGTCCATATCTCGGAAACTATAAGAGATAATGTATTTTGGCTATACGCAACGTAATTAGAATGCCGAATATTACTTGGAATGTGAATTGGAACCAAATCGCTAATTCATAAGACCATTTTACATTTCTGGCGCAAGTTAGAAGCAGAGCCTATATTGTAAGATGTCGATAGTCCATATCTCGGAAACTATAAGAGATAATGCAATTTGGCAATCGGCAACGTAATTAGCATGCCGAATATTACTTGGATTGTGAATTGGAGCGAAATCGCTATTTCATAAGACCATTTTACAATTTTGACCCCAGTTAGAAACAGACTCTATGGTGTAAAATTTCGATTGCCCATATCTCGGAAACTATAAGAGATAATGCAATTTGGCAATCGGCAACGTAATTAGCAAGCCGAATATTACTTGGAATGTGAATTGGAGCGAAATCGCTAATTCATAAGTCCATTTTACAATTCTGGCCCAAGTTAGAAGCAGAGCCAATATTGCAAGATGTCGATAGTCCATATCTCGTAAACTATAAGAGATAAAGCAATTTGACAATCGGCAACGTAATTAGCATGCCGAATATTACTTGGAGTGTGAATTGGAGCGAAATCGCTATTTCATAAGACCATTTTACAATTTTGACCCCAGTTAGAAGCAGACTCTAAGGTGTAAAATTTCGATTGCCCATATCTCGGAAACTATAAGAGATAATGCAATTTGGTAATCGGCAGCGTAATTAGCAAGCCGAATATTACTTGGAATGTGAATTGGAGCGAAATCGCTAATTCATAAGACCATTTTACAATTCTGGCCCAAGTTAGAAGCAAAGCCAATATTGTAAGATGTTGATAGTCCATATCTCGGAAACTATAAGAGATAATGCAATTTGGCAATCGGCAACGTAATTAGCATGCCGAATATTACTTGGAATGTGAATTGGAGCGAAATCGCTAATTCATAAGACCATTTTACAATTTTGAGCCCAGTTAGAAACAGACTCTAAGGTGTAAAATTTCGATTGCCCATATTTCGGAAACTATAAGAGATAATGCAATTTGGTAATCGGCAACGTAATTAGCAAGCCGAATATTACTTGGAATGTGAATTGGAGCGAAATCGCTAATTCATAAGACCATTTTACAATTCTGGCCCAAGTTAGAAGCAAAGCCAATATTGTAAGATGTTGATAGTCCATATCTCGGAAACTATAAGAGATAATGCAATTTGGCAATCGGCAACGTAGTTAGCATGCCGAATATTACTTGGAATGTGAATTGGAGCGAAATCGCTAATTCATAAGACCATTTTACAATTTTGACCCCAATTAGAAACAGACTCTAAGGTGTAAAATTTCGATTGCCCATATCTCCTAAACTATAAGAGATAATGCAATTTGGTAATCGGCAACGTAATTAGCAAGCCGAATATTACTTGGAATGTGAATTGGAGCGAAATCGCTAATTCATAAGACCATTTTACAATTCTGGCCCAAGTTAGAAGCAAAGCCAATATTGTAAGATGTTGATAGTCCATATCTCGGAAACTATAAGAGATAATGCAATTTGGCAATCGGCAACGTAGTTAGCATGCCGAATATTACTTGGTATGTGAATTGGAGCGAAATCGCTAATTCATAAGACCGTTTTGCAATTTTGACCCCAGTTAGAAACAGACTCTAAGGTGTAAAATTTCGATTGACCGTATCTCGGAAACTGTAAGAGATAATGCTATTTGGCAATCGGCAACGTAATTAGCATGCTGAATATTACTTGGAATGTGAATTGGAACGAAATCGCTAATTCATAAGGCCATTTTACAATTTTGGCCCAAGTTAGAAGCAGAGCCAATATTGTCAGATGTCGATAGTCCATATCTCGGAAACTATAAGAAATAATGCAATTTGGCAATCGGCAACGTAATTAGCATGCCGAATATTACTTGGAATGAAAATTTTAACGAAATCGCTAATTCGTAAGACGATTTTACAATTCTGGCCCAAGTTAGAAGCAGAGCCAATATTGCAAGATGTCGATAGTCCATATCTCAGAAACTATAAGAGATAATGAAATTTGGCAATCGGCAATGTAATTAGCATGCCGAATATTACTTGGAATGTGAATTTGAATGAAATCGCTAATTCATAAGACCGTTTTACAATTTTCCCAAGTTAGAAGCAGAGCCAATATTGTAAAATGTCGATAGTCCATATCTCGGAAACTATAAGAGATAATGCATTTTGGCTATACGCAACGTAATTAGAATGCCGAATATTACTTGGAATGTGAATTGGAACCAAATCGCTAATTCATAAGACCATTTTACAATTCTGGCGCAAGTTAGAAGCAGAGCCTATATTGTAAGATGTCGATAGTCCATATCTCGGAAACTATAAGAGATAATGCAACTTGGCAATCGGCAACGTAATTAGCATGCCGAATATTACTTGGATTGTGAATTGGAGCGAAATCGCTATTTCATAAGACCATTTTACAATTTTGACCCCAGTTAGAAACAGACTCTATGGTGTAAAATTTCGATTGCCCATATCTCGGAAACTATAAGAGATAATGCAATTTGGCAATCGGCAACGTAATTAGCAAGCCGAATATTACTTGGAATGTGAATTGGAGCGAAATCGCTAATTCATAAGTCCATTTTACAATTCTGGCCCAAGTTAGAAGCAGAGCCAATATTGCAAGATGTCGATAGTCCATATCTCGGAAACTATAAGAGATAAAGCAATTTGACAATCGGCAACGTAATTAGCATGCCGAATATTACTTGGAGTGTGAATTGGAGCGAAATCGCTAATTCATAAGACCATTTTACAATTTTGACCCCAGTTAGGAACAGACTCTAAGGTGTAAAATTTCGATTGCCCATATCTCGGAAACTATAAGAGATAATGCAATTTGGTAATCGGCAGCGTAATTAGCAAGCCGAATATTACTTGGAATGTGAATTGGAGCGAAATCGCTAATTCATAAGACCATTTTACAATTCTGGCCCAAGTTAGAAGCAAAGCCAATATTGTAAGATGTTGATAGTCCATATCTCGGAAACTATAAGAGATAATGCAATTTGGCAATCGGCAACGTAATTAGCAAGCCGAATATTACTTGGTATGTGAATTGGAGCGAAATCGCTAATTAATAAGACCGTTTTGCAATTTTGACCCCAGTTAGAAACAGACTCTAAGGTGTAAAATTTCGATTGACCGTATCTCGGAAACTGTAAGAGATAATGCTATTTGGCAATCGGCAACGTAATTAGCATGCTGAATATTACTTGGAATGTGAATTGGAACGAAATCGCTAATTCATAAGACCATTTTACAATTTTGGCCCAAGTTAGAAGCAGAGCCAATATTGTCAGATGTCGATAGTCCATAACTCGGAAACTATAAGAAATAATGCAATTTGGCAATCGGCAACGTAATTAGCATGCCGAATATTACTTGGAATGTGAATTGGAGCGAAATCGCTAATTCTTAAGACTATTTTACAGTTTTGACCCCAGTTAGAAACAGACTCGAAGGTGTAAAATTTCGATTGCCGATATCTCAAAAACTATAAGAGATAATGCAATTTGGCAATCGGCAGCGTAATTAGCATGCCGAATATTACTTGGAATGTGAATTGGAACGAAATCGCTAATTCATAAGACCATTTTACAATTCTGGACCAAGTTAGAAGCAGAGCCAATATTGTCAGATGTCGATAGTCCATATCTCGGAAACTATAAGAAATAATGCAATTTGGCAATCGGCAACGTAATTAGCATGCCGAATATTACTTGGAATGTGAATTGGGACCAAATCGCTAATTCATAAGGCCATTTTACAATTCTGGCGCAAGTTAGAAACAGACTCTAAGGTGTAAAATTTCGATTGCCCATATCTCGGAAACTATAAGAGATAATGCAATTTGGCAATCGGCAACGTAATTAGCAAGCCGAATATTACTTGGAATGTGAATTGGAGCGAAATCGCTAATTCATAAGTCCATTTTACAATTTTGGCCCAAGTTAGAAGCAGACTCTAAGGTGTAAAATTTCGATTGCCCATATCTCGGAAACTATAAGAGATAATGCAATTTGGCAATCGGCAACGTAATTAGCATGCCGAATATTACTTGGAATGTGAATTGGAACGAAATCGCTAATTCGTAAGACCATTTTACAATTCTGGCCCAAGTTAGAAGCAGAGCCAATATTGTAAGATGTCGATAGTCCATATCTCGGAAACTGTAAGTGATAATGCAATTTGGCAATCGGCAACGTAATTAGCATGCCGAATATTACTTGGAGTGTGAATTGGAGCGAAATCGCTAATTCATAAGACCATTTTACAATTTTGACCCCAGTTGGGGACAGACTCTAAGGTGTAAAATTTCGATTGACCATATCTCGGACACTATAAGAGATAATGAAATTTGGCAATCGGCAATGTAATTAGCATGCCGAATATTACTTGGAATGTGAATTGGAACGAAATCGCTAATTCATAAGACCGTTTTACAATTTTGGCCCAAGTTAGAAGCAGAGCCAATATTGTAAAATGTCGATAGTCCATATCTCGGAAACTATAAGAGATAATGCAATTTGGCAATCGGCAACGTAATTAGCATGCCGAATATTACTTGGAATGTGAATTGGAACGAAATCGCTAATTCGTAAGACCATTTTAAAATTCTGGCCCAAGTTAGAAGCAGAGCCAATATTGTAAGATGTCGATAGTCCATATCTCGGAAACTATAAGAGATAATGCAATTTGGCAATCTGCATCGTAATTAGCATGCCGAATATTACTTGGAATGTGAATTGGAGCGAAATCGCTAATTCTTAAGACTATTTTACAATTTTGACCCCAGTTAGAAACAGACTCTAATGTGTAAAATTTCGATTGCCCATATCTCGGAAACTATAAGAGATAATGCAATTTGGCAATCGGCAATGTAATTAGCATGCCGAATATTACTTGGAACGTGAATTGGAACGAAATCGCTAATTGATAAGACCATTTTACAATTTTGACCCCAGTTAGAAACAAAGCCAATATTGTCAGATGTCGATAGTCCATATCTCGAAAACTATAAGAGATAATACAATTTGGCAATCGGCAATGTAATTAGCATGCCGAATATTACTTGGAACGTGAATTGGAACGAAATCGCTAATTGATAAGACCATTTTACAATTTTGACCCCAGTTAGAAACAAAGCCAATATTGTCAGATGTCGATAGTCCATATCTCGGAAACTATAAGAGATAATGCAATTTGGTAATCGGCAACGTAATTAGCAAGCCGAATATTACTTGGAATGTGAATTGGAGCGAAATCGCTAATTCATAAGACCATTTTACAATTCTGGCCCAAGTTAGAAGCAGAGCCAATATTGTAAGATGTCGATAGTCCATATCTCGAAAACTATAAGAGATAATACAATTTGGCAATCGGCAACGTAACTAGCATGCCGAATATTACTTGGAATGTGAATTGGAGCGAAATCGCTAATTTATAAGACCATTTTACAATTTTGACCCCAGTTAGAAAAGACTCTAAGGTGTAAAATTTCGATTGCCCATATCTCGGAAGCTATAAGAGATAATGCAATTTGGCAATCGGCAACGTAATTAGCATGCTGAATATTACTTGGAATGTGAATTGGAGCGAAATCGCTAATTCATAAGACCATTTTACAATTTTGACCCCACTTAGAAACAGACTCTAAGGTGTAAAATTTCGATTGCCCATAACTCGGAAACTATAAGAGATAATGCAATTTGGCAATCGGCAACGTAATTAGCATGCCGAATATTACTAGAAAGGTGAATTGGAATGAAATCGCTAATTCATAAGAACATTTTACAATATTGGGCCAAGTTAGAAGCAGAGTCAATATTGTAAGATGTCGATAGTCCATATCTCGGAAACTATAAGAGGTAATGCTATTTGGCAATCGGCAATGAAATTAGCATGCCGAATATTACTTGGAACGTGAAATGCAACGAAATCGCTAATTGATAAGACCATTTTACAATTTTGACCCCAGTTAGAAACAAAGCCAATATTGTCAGATGTCGATAGTCCATATCTCGGAAACTATAAGAGATAATGCAATTTGGTAATCGGCAACGTAATTAGCATGCCGAATATTACTTGGAATGTGAATTGGAACGAAATCGCTAATTCGTAAGACCATTTTACAATTCTGGCCCAAGTTAGAAGCAGAGCCAATATTGTAAGATGTCGATAGTCCATATCTCGGAAACTATAAGAGATAATGCAATTTGGCAATCGGCAACGTAATTAGCATGCCGAATATTACTTGGAATGTGAATTGGAGCGAAATCGCTAATTCTTAATACCATTTTACAATTTTGACCCCAGTTAGAAAAAGACTTTAAGGTGTAAAATGTCGATTGCCCATATCTCGGAAACTATAAGAGATAATGCAATTTGGCAATCGGCAACGTAATTAGCATGCCGAATATTACTTGGAATGTGAATTGGAGCGGAATGGCTAATTCATAAGACAATTTTACAATTCTGGCCCAAGTTAGAATTAGAGCCAATATTGTAAGATGTCGATAGTCCATATGTCACAAACTATAAGAGATAATGCAATTTGGCAATCGGCTACGTAATTATCATGCCGAATATTACTTGGAATGTGAATTGGAGCGAAATCGCTAATTCATAAGACCATTTTACAATTCTGGTCCAAGTTAGAAGCAGAGCCAATATTGTAAGATGTCGATAGTCCATATCTCGGAAACTATAAATATATTGCAATTTGGCAATCGGCAACGTAATTAGCATGCTGAATATTACTTGGAATGTGAATTGAAGCGAAATCGCTAATTCATAAGACCATTTTACAATTCTGGCCCAAGTTAGAAGCAGAGCCAATATTGTAAGATGTCGATAGTCTATATCTCGGAAACTATAAGAGATAATGCAATTTGGCAATCGGCAACGTAATTAGCAAGCGGAATATTACTTGCAATGTGAATTGGAGCGAAATCGCTAATTCATAAGACCATTTTACAATTTTGAGCCCAGTTAGAAACAGACTCTAAGGTGTAAAATTTCGATTGCCCATATCTCGGAAACTATAAGAGATAATGCAATTTGGTAATCGGCAACGTAATTAGCAAGCCGAATATTACTTGGAATGTGAATTGGAGCGAAATCGCTAATTCATAAGACCATTTTACAATTCTGGCCCAAGTTTGAAGCAAAGCCAATATTGTAAGATGTTGATAGTCCATATCTCGGAAACTATAAGAGATAATGCAATTTGGCAATCGGCAACGTAATTAGCATGCCGAATATTACTTGGAATGTGAATTGGAGCGAAATCGCTAATTCATAAGACCATTTTACAATTTTGACCCCAGTTAGAAACAGACTCTAAGGTGTAAAATTTCGATTGCCCATATCTCCTAAACTATAAGAGATAATGCAATTTGGCAATCGGCAACGTAATTAGCAAGCCGAATACTACTTGGTATGTGAATTGGAGCGAAATCGCTAATTCATAAGACCGTTTTGCAATTTTGACCCCAGTTAGAAACAGACTCTAAGGTGTAAAATTTCGATTGACCGTATCTCGGAAACTGTAAGTGATAATGCTATTTGGCAATCGGCAACGTAATTAGCATGCTGAATATTACTTGGAATGTGAATTGGAACGAAATCGCTAATTCATAAGGCCATTTTACAATTTTGGCCCAAGTTAGAAGCAGAGCCAATATTGTCAGATGTCGATAGTCCATATCTCGGAAACTATAAGAAATAATGCAATTTGGCAATCGGCAACGTAATTAGCATGCCGAATATTACTTGGAATGAAAATTGGAACGAAATCGCTAATTCGTAAGACGATTTTACAATTCTGGCCCAAGTTAGAAGCAGAGCCAATATTGCAAGATGTCGATAGTCCATATCTCAGAAACTATAAGAGATAATGAAATTTGGCAATCGGCAATGTAATTAGCATGCCGAATATTACTTGGAATGTGAATTTGAACGAAATCGCTAATTCATAAGACCGTTTTACAATTTTCCCAAGTTAGAAGCAGAGCCAATATTGTAAAATGTCGATAGTCCATATCTCGGAAACTATAAGAGATAATGCATTTTGGCTATACGCAACGTAATTAGAATGCCGAATATTACTTGGAATGTGAATTGGAACCAAATCGCTAATTCATAAGACCATTTTACAATTCTGGCGCAAGTTAGAAGCAGAGCCTATATTGTAAGATGTCGATAGTCCATATCTCGGAAACTATAAGAGATAATGCAACTTGGCAATCGGCAACGTAATTAGCATGCCGAATATTACTTGGATTGTGAATTGGAGCGAAATCGCTATTTCATAAGACCATTTTACAATTTTGACCCCAGTTAGAAACAGACTCTATGGTGTAAAATTTCGATTGCCCATATCTCGGAAACTATAAGAGATAATGCAATTTGGCAATCGGCAACGTAATTAGCAAGCCGAATATTACTTGGAATGTGAATTGGAGCGAAATCGCTAATTCATAAGTCCATTTTACAATTCTGGCCTAAGTTAGAAGCAGAGCCAATATTGCAAGATGTCGATAGTCCATATCTCGGAAACTATAAGAGATAAAGCAATTTGACAATCGGCAACGTAATTAGCATGCCGAATATTACTTGGAGTGTGAATTGGAGCGAAATCGCTAATTCATAAGACCATTTTACAATTTTGACCCCAGTTAGAAACAGACACTAAGGTGTAAAATTTCGATTGCCCATATCTCGTAAACTATAAGAGATAATGCAATTTGGTAATCGGCAGCGTAATTAGCAAGCCGAATATTACTTGGAATGTGAATTGGAGCGAAATCGCTAATTCATAAGACCATTTTACAATTCTGGCCCAAGTTAGAAGCAAAGCCAATATTGTAAGATGTTGATAGTCCATATCTCGGAAACTATAAGAGATAATGCAATTTGGCAATCGGCAACGTAATTAGCATGCCGAATATTACTTGGAATGTGAATTGGAGCGAAATCGCTAATTCATAAGACCATTTTACAATTTTGACCCCAGTTAGAAACAGACTCTAAGGTGTAAAATTTCGATTGCCCATATCTCTGAAACTATAAGAGATAATGCAATTTGGCAATCGGCAACGTAATTAGCAAGCCGAATATTACTTGGTATGTGAATTGGAGCGAAATCGCTAATTCATAAGACCGTTTTGCAATTTTGACCCCAGTTAGAAACAGACTCTAAGGTGTAAAATTTCGATTGACCGTATCTCGGAAACTGTAAGAGATAATGCTATTTGGCAATCGGCAACGTAATTAGCATGCTGAGTATTACTTGGAATGTGAATTGGAACGAAATCGCTAATTCATAAGACCATTTTACAATTTTGGCCCAAGTTAGAAGCAGAGCCAATATTGTCAGATGTCGATAGTCCATATCTCGGAAACTATAAGAAATAATGCAATTTGGCAATCGGCAACGTAATTAGCATGCCGAATATTACTTGGAATATGAATTGGAGCGAAATCGCTAATTCTTAAGACTATTTTACAATTTTGACCCCAGTTAGAAACAGACTCGAAGGTGTAAAATTTCGATTGCCGATATCTCGAAAACTATAAGAGATAATGCAATTTGGCAATCGGCAACGTAATTAGCATGCCGAATATTACTTGGAATGTGAATTGGAACGAAATCGCTAATTCATAAGACCATTTTACAATTTTGGCCCAAGTTAGAAGCAGAGCCAATATTGTCAGATGTCGATAGTCCATATCTCGGAAACTATAAGAAATAATGCAATTTGGCAATCGGCAACGTAATTAGCATGCCGAATATTACTTGGAATGTGAATTGGGACCAAATCGCTAACTCATAAGACCATTTTACAATTCTGGCGCAAGTTAGAAACAGACTCTAAGGTGTAAAATTTCGATTGCCCATATCTCGGAAACTATAAGAGATAATGCAATTTGGCAATCGGCAACGTAATTAGCAAGCCGAATATTACTTGGAATGTGAATTGGAGCGAAATCGCTAATTCATAAGTCCATTATACAATTCTGGCCCAAGTTAGAAGCAGAGCCAATATTGCAAGATGTCGATAGTCCATATCTCGAAAACTATAAGAGATAATGCAATTTGGCAATCGGCAACGTAATTAGCATGCCGAATATTACTTGGAATGTGAATTGGAGCGAAATCACTAATTTATAAGACCATTTTACAATTTTGACCCCAGTTAGAAACAGACTCTAAGGTGTAAAATTTCGATTGCCCATATCTCGGAAACTATAAGAGATAATGCAATTTGGCAATCGGCAACGTAATTAGCATGCCGAATATTATTTGGAATCTGAATTGGACCGAAGTCGCTAATTCATAAGACCATTTTACAATTTTGACCCTAGTTAGAAACAGACTCTAAGGTGTAAAATTTCGATTGTCCATATCTCGGAAACTATAAGAGATAATGCAATTTGGCAATCGGCAGTGTAATTAGCATGCCGAATATTACTTGGAATGTGAATTGGAACGAAATCGCTAATTCGTAAGACCATTTTACAATTCTGGCCCAAGTTAGAAGCAGAGCCAATATTGTAAGATGTCGATAGTCCATATCTCGGAAACTGTAAGTGATAATGCAATTTGGCAATCGGCAACGTAATTAGCATGCCGAATATTACTTGGAGTGTGAATTGGAGCGAAATCGCTAATTCATAAGACCATTTTACAATTTTGACCCCAGTTGGAGACAGACTCTAAGGTGTAAAATTTCGATTGACCATATCTCGGACACTATAAGAGATAATGAAATTTGGCAATCGGCAATGTAATTAGCATGCCGAATATTACTTGGAATGTGAATTGGAACGAAATCGCTAATTCATAAGACCGTTTTACAATTTTGGCCCAAGTTAGAAGCAGAGCCAATATTGTAAAATGTCGATAGTCCATATCTCGGAAACTATAAGAGATAATGCAATTTGGCAATCGGCAACGTAATTAGCATGCCGAATATTACTTGGAATGTGAATTGGAACGAAATCGCTGATTCGTAAGACCATTTTAAAATTCTGGCCCAAGTTAGAAGCAGAGCCAATATTGTAAGATGTCGATAGTCCATATCTCGGAAACTATAAGAGATAATGCAATTTGGCAATCTGCATCGTAATTAGCATGCCGAATATTACTTGGAATGTGAATTGGAGCGAAATCGCTAATTCTTAAGACTATTTTACAATTTTGACCCCAGTTAGAAACTGACTCTAAATAGTAAAATTTCGATTGACCGTATCTCGGAAACTGTAAGAGATAATGCAATTTGGCAATCGGCAGTGTAATTAGCATGCCGAATATTACTTGGAATGTGAATTGGAGCGAAATCGCTAATTCTTAAGACCATTTTACAATTCTGACCCCAGTTAGAAACTGACTCTAAGGAGTAAAATTTCGATTGACCGTATCTCGGAAACTGTAAGAGATAATGCAATTTGGCAATCGGCAGTGTAATTAGCATGCCGAATATTACTTGGAATGTGTATTGGAGCGAAATCGCTAATTCATAAAACCATTTTACAATTCTGGCCCAAGTTAGAAGCCGAGCCAATATTGTAAGATGTGGATAGTCCATATCTCGGAAACTATAAGAGATAATGCAATTTGGCAATCGGCAACGTAATTAGCATGCCGAATATTACTTGGAATGTGAATTGGAGCGAAATCGCTAATTCATAAGACCATTTTACAATTCTGGCCCAAGTTAGAATCAGAGCAAATATTGTAAGATGTCGATAGTCCATATCTCGGAAACTATAAGATATAATGCAATTTGGCAATCGGCAACGTAATTAGCATGCCGAATATTACTTGGAATGTGAATTGGAGCGAAATCGCTAATTCATAAGACCATTTTACAATTCTGGCCCAAGTTAGAATCAGAGCAAATATTGTAAGATGTCGATAGTCCATATCTCGGAAACTATAAGATATAATGCAATTTGGCAATCGGCAACGTAATTAGCATGCCGAATATTACTTGGAATATGAATTGGAGCGAAATCGCTAATTCTTAAGACTATTTTACAATTTTGACCCCAGTTAGAAACAGACTCGAAGGTGTAAAATTTCGATTGCCGATATCTCGAAAACTATAAGAGATAATGCAATTTGGCAATCGGCAACGTAATTAGCATGCCGAATATTACTTGGAATGTGAATTGGAACGAAATCGCTAATTCATAAGACCATTTTACAATTTTGGCCCAAGTTAGAAGCAGAGCCAATATTGTCAGATGTCGATAGTCCATATCTCGGAAACTATAAGAAATAATGCAATTTGGCAATCGGCAACGTAATTAGCATGCCGAATATTACTTGGAATGTGAATTGGGACCAAATCGCTAACTCATAAGACCATTTTACAATTCTGGCGCAAGTTAGAAACAGACTCTAAGGTGTAAAATTTCGATTGCCCATATCTCGGAAACTATAAGAGATAATGCAATTTGGCAATCGGCAACGTAATTAGCAAGCCGAATATTACTTGGAATGTGAATTGGAGCGAAATCGCTAATTCATAAGTCCATTTTACAATTCTGGCCCAAGTTAGAAGCAGAGCCAATATTGCAAGATGTCGATAGTCCATATCTCGAAAACTATAAGAGATAATGCAATTTGGCAATCGGCAACGTAATTAGCATGCCGAATATTACTTGGAATGTGAATTGGAGCGAAATCACTAATTTATAAGACCATTTTACAATTTTGACCCCAGTTAGAAACAGACTCTAAGGTGTAAAATTTCGATTGCCCATATCTCGGAAACTATAAGAGATAATGCAATTTGGCAATCGGCAACGTAATTAGCATGCCGAATATTATTTGGAATCTGAATTGGACCGAAGTCGCTAATTCATAAGACCATTTTACAATTTTGACCCTAGTTAGAAACAGACTCTAAGGTGTAAAATTTCGATTGTCCATATCTCGGAAACTATAAGAGATAATGCAATTTGGCAATCGGCAGTGTAATTAGCATGCCGAATATTACTTGGAATGTGAATTGGAACGAAATCGCTAATTCGTAAGACCATTTTACAATTCTGGCCCAAGTTAGAAGCAGAGCCAATATTGTAAGATGTCGATAGTCCATATCTCGGAAACTGTAAGTGATAATGCAATTTGGCAATCGGCAACGTAATTAGCATGCCGAATATTACTTGGAGTGTGAATTGGAGCGAAATCGCTAATTCATAAGACCATTTTACAATTTTGACCCCAGTTGGAGACAGACTCTAAGGTGTAAAATTTCGATTGACCATATCTCGGACACTATAAGAGATAATGAAATTTGGCAATCGGCAATGTAATTAGCATGCCGAATATTACTTGGAATGTGAATTGGAACGAAATCGCTAATTCATAAGACCGTTTTACAATTTTGGCCCAAGTTAGAAGCAGAGCCAATATTGTAAAATGTCGATAGTCCATATCTCGGAAACTATAAGAGATAATGCAATTTGGCAATCGGCAACGTAATTAGCATGCCGAATATTACTTGGAATGTGAATTGGAACGAAATCGCTGATTCGTAAGACCATTTTAAAATTCTGGCCCAAGTTAGAAGCAGAGCCAATATTGTAAGATGTCGATAGTCCATATCTCGGAAACTATAAGAGATAATGCAATTTGGCAATCTGCATCGTAATTAGCATGCCGAATATTACTTGGAATGTGAATTGGAGCGAAATCGCTAATTCTTAAGACTATTTTACAATTTTGACCCCAGTTAGAAACTGACTCTAAATAGTAAAATTTCGATTGACCGTATCTCGGAAACTGTAAGAGATAATGCAATTTGGCAATCGGCAGTGTAATTAGCATGCCGAATATTACTTGGAATGTGAATTGGAGCGAAATCGCTAATTCTTAAGACCATTTTACAATTCTGACCCCAGTTAGAAACTGACTCTAAGGAGTAAAATTTCGATTGACCGTATCTCGGAAACTGTAAGAGATAATGCAATTTGGCAATCGGCAGTGTAATTAGCATGCCGAATATTACTTGGAATGTGTATTGGAGCGAAATCGCTAATTCATAAAACCATTTTACAATTCTGGCCCAAGTTAGAAGCCGAGCCAATATTGTAAGATGTGGATAGTCCATATCTCGGAAACTATAAGAGATAATGCAATTTGGCAATCGGCAACGTAATTAGCATGCCGAATATTACTTGGAATGTGAATTGGAGCGAAATCGCTAATTCATAAGACCATTTTACAATTCTGGCCCAAGTTAGAATCAGAGCAAATATTGTAAGATGTCGATAGTCCATATCTCGGAAACTATAAGATATAATGCAATTTGGCAATCGGCAACGTAATTAGCATGCCGAATATTACTTGGAATGTGAATTGGGACCAAATCGCTAACTCATAAGACCATTTTACAATTCTGGCGCAAGTTAGAAACAGACTCTAAGGTGTAAAATTTCGATTGCCCATATCTCGGAAACTATAAGAGATAATGCAATTTGGCAATCGGCAACGTAATTAGCAAGCCGAATATTACTTGGAATGTGAATTGGAGCGAAATCACTAATTTATAAGACCATTTTACAATTTTGACCCCAGTTAGAAACAGACTCTAAGGTGTAAAATTTCGATTGCCCATATCTCGGAAACTATAAGATATAATGCAATTTGGCAATCGGCAACGTAATTAGCATGCCGAATATTACTTGGAATGTGAATTGGAGCGAAATCGCTAATTCATAAGACCATTTTACAATTCTGGCCCAAGTTAGAATCAGAGCAAATATTGTAAGATGTCGATAGTCCATATCTCGGAAACTATAAGATATAATGCAATTTGGCAATCGGCAACGTAATTAGCATGCCGAATATTACTTGGAATATGAATTGGAGCGAAATCGCTAATTCTTAAGACTATTTTACAATTTTGACCCCAGTTAGAAACAGACTCGAAGGTGTAAAATTTCGATTGCCGATATCTCGAAAACTATAAGAGATAATGCAATTTGGCAATCGGCAACGTAATTAGCATGCCGAATATTACTTGGAATGTGAATTGGAACGAAATCGCTAATTCATAAGACCATTTTACAATTTTGGCCCAAGTTAGAAGCAGAGCCAATATTGTCAGATGTCGATAGTCCATATCTCGGAAACTATAAGAAATAATGCAATTTGGCAATCGGCAACGTAATTAGCATGCCGAATATTACTTGGAATGTGAATTGGGACCAAATCGCTAACTCATAAGACCATTTTACAATTCTGGCGCAAGTTAGAAACAGACTCTAAGGTGTAAAATTTCGATTGCCCATATCTCGGAAACTATAAGAGATAATGCAATTTGGCAATCGGCAACGTAATTAGCAAGCCGAATATTACTTGGAATGTGAATTGGAGCGAAATCGCTAATTCATAAGTCCATTTTACAATTCTGGCCCAAGTTAGAAGCAGAGCCAATATTGCAAGATGTCGATAGTCCATATCTCGAAAACTATAAGAGATAATGCAATTTGGCAATCGGCAACGTAATTAGCATGCCGAATATTACTTGGAATGTGAATTGGAGCGAAATCACTAATTTATAAGACCATTTTACAATTTTGACCCCAGTTAGAAACAGACTCTAAGGTGTAAAATTTCGATTGCCCATATCTCGGAAACTATAAGAGATAATGCAATTTGGCAATCGGCAACGTAATTAGCATGCCGAATATTATTTGGAATCTGAATTGGACCGAAGTCGCTAATTCATAAGACCATTTTACAATTTTGACCCTAGTTAGAAACAGACTCTAAGGTGTAAAATTTCGATTGTCCATATCTCGGAAACTATAAGAGATAATGCAATTTGGCAATCGGCAGTGTAATTAGCATGCCGAATATTACTTGGAATGTGAATTGGAACGAAATCGCTAATTCGTAAGACCATTTTACAATTCTGGCCCAAGTTAGAAGCAGAGCCAATATTGTAAGATGTCGATAGTCCATATCTCGGAAACTGTAAGTGATAATGCAATTTGGCAATCGGCAACGTAATTAGCATGCCGAATATTACTTGGAGTGTGAATTGGAGCGAAATCGCTAATTCATAAGACCATTTTACAATTTTGACCCCAGTTGGAGACAGACTCTAAGGTGTAAAATTTCGATTGACCATATCTCGGACACTATAAGAGATAATGAAATTTGGCAATCGGCAATGTAATTAGCATGCCGAATATTACTTGGAATGTGAATTGGAACGAAATCGCTAATTCATAAGACCGTTTTACAATTTTGGCCCAAGTTAGAAGCAGAGCCAATATTGTAAAATGTCGATAGTCCATATCTCGGAAACTATAAGAGATAATGCAATTTGGCAATCGGCAACGTAATTAGCATGCCGAATATTACTTGGAATGTGAATTGGAACGAAATCGCTGATTCGTAAGACCATTTTAAAATTCTGGCCCAAGTTAGAAGCAGAGCCAATATTGTAAGATGTCGATAGTCCATATCTCGGAAACTATAAGAGATAATGCAATTTGGCAATCTGCATCGTAATTAGCATGCCGAATATTACTTGGAATGTGAATTGGAGCGAAATCGCTAATTCTTAAGACTATTTTACAATTTTGACCCCAGTTAGAAACTGACTCTAAATAGTAAAATTTCGATTGACCGTATCTCGGAAACTGTAAGAGATAATGCAATTTGGCAATCGGCAGTGTAATTAGCATGCCGAATATTACTTGGAATATGAATTGGAGCGAAATCGCTAATTCTTAAGACCATTTTACAATTCTGACCCCAGTTAGAAACTGACTCTAAGGAGTAAAATTTCGATTGACCGTATCTCGGAAACTGTAAGAGATAATGCAATTTGGCAATCGGCAGTGTAATTAGCATGCCGAATATTACTTGGAATGTGTATTGGAGCGAAATCGCTAATTCATAAAACCATTTTACAATTCTGGCCCAAGTTAGAAGCCGAGCCAATATTGTAAGATGTGGATAGTCCATATCTCGGAAACTATAAGAGATAATGCAATTTGGC
This sequence comes from Rhynchophorus ferrugineus, assembly GCF_030347505.1. Taxonomy (NCBI): domain Eukaryota; kingdom Metazoa; phylum Arthropoda; class Insecta; order Coleoptera; family Curculionidae; genus Rhynchophorus; species Rhynchophorus ferrugineus. Next base: position 65,353,925 of record NW_027472580.1, on the reverse strand, counting down.
AATCGGCAACGTAATTAGCATGCCGAATATTACTTGGAATGTGAATTGGAGCGAAATCGCTAATTCATAAGACCATTTTACAATTCTGGCCCAAGTTAGAATCAGAGCAAATATTGTAAGATGTCGATAGTCCATATCTCGGAAACTATAAGATATAATGCAATTTGGCAATCGGCAACGTAATTAGCATGCCGAATATTACTTGGAATGTGAATTGGAGCGAAATCGCTAATTCTTAAGACCATTTTACAATTCTGACCCCAGTTAGAAACAGATTCTAAGGTGTAAAATTTCGATTGCCCATATCACGGAAACTATAAGAGATAATGAAATTTGGCAATCGGCAACGTAATTAGCAAGCCGAATATTACTTGGAATGTGAATTGGAGCGAAATCGCTAATTCATAAGACCATTTTACAATTCTGGCCCAAGTTAGAAGCAGAGCCAATATTGTAAGATGTCGATAGTCCATATCTCGGAAACTATAAGAGATAATGCAATTTGGCAATCGGCAACGTAATTAGCATGCTGAATATTACTTGGAATGTGAATTGGAGGGAAATCGCTTATTCATAAGACCATTTAACAATTTTGACCCCAGTTAGAAACAAAGCCAATATTGTCAGATGTCGATAGTCCATATCTCGGAAACTATAAGAGATAATGCAATTTGGTAATCATCAACGTAATTAGCAAGCCGAATATTACTTGGAATGTGAATTGGAGCGAAATCGCTAATTCATAAGACCATTTTACAATTCTGGCCCAAGTTAGAAACAGAGCCAGTAAAGTAAGATGTCGATAGTCCATATCTCGGAAACTAAAAGAGATAATGCAATTTGGCAATCGGCAACGTAATTAGCATGCCGAATATTACTTGGAATGTGAATTGGAGCGAAATCGCTAATTCGTAAGACCATTTTACAATTCTGGCCCAAGTTAGAAGCAGAACCAATATTGTAAGATGTCGATAGTCCATATCTCGGAAACTAAAAGAGATAATGCAATTTGGCAATCGGCAACGTAATTAGCATGCCGAATATTACTTGGAATGTGAATTGGAGCGAAATCGCTAATTCTTAAGACTATTTTACAATTTTGACCCCAGTTAGAAACAGACTCTAAGGTGTAAAATTTCTATTGCCCATATCACGGAAACTATAAGAGATAATGCAATTTGGCAATCGGCAACGTAATTAGCAAGCCGAATATTACTTGGAATGTGAATTGGAGCGAAATCGCTAATTCATAAGACCATTTTACAATTCTGGCCCAAGTTAGAAGCAGAGCCAATATTGTAAGATGTCGATAGTCCATATCTCGAAAACTATAAGAGATAATGCAATTTGGCAATCGGCAACGTAACTAGCATGCCGAATATAACTTGGAATGTGAATTGGAGCGAAATCGCTAATTTATAAGACCATTTTACAATTTTGACCCCAGTTAGAAAAAGACTCTAAGGTGTAAAATTTCGATTGCCCATATCTCGGAAACTATAAGAGATAATGCAATTTGGCAATCGGCAACGTAATTAGCATGCTGAATATTACTTTGAATGTGAATTGGAGCGAAATCGCTAATTCATAAGACCATTTTACAATTTTGACCCCAGTTAGAAACAGACTCTAAGGTGTAAAATTTCGATTACCCATAACACGGAAACTATAAGAGATAATGCAATTTGGCAATCGGCAACGTAATTAGCATGCCGAATATTACTAGAAAGGTGAATTGGAACGAAATCGCTAATTCATAAGACCATTTTACAATATTGGGCCAAGTTAGAAGCAGAGTCAATATTGTAAGATGTCGATAGTCCATATCTCGGAAACTATAAGAGATAATGCAATTTGGCAATCGGCAATGTAATTAGCATGCCGAATATTACTTGGAACGTGAATTGGAACGAAATCGCTAATTGATAAGACCATTTTACAATTTTGACCCCAGTTAGAAACAAAGCCAATATTGTCAGATGTCGATAGTCCATATCTCGGAAACTATAAGAGATAATGCAATTTGGTAATCGGCAACGTAATTAGCAAGCCGAATATTACTTGGAATGTGAATTGGAGCGAAATCGCTAATTCATAAGACCATTTTACAATTGTGGCCCAAGTTAGAAGCAGAGCCAATATTGTAAGATGTCGATAGTCCATATCTCGAAAACTATAAGAGATAATACAATTTGGCAATCGGCAACGTAACTAACATGCCGAATATTACTTGGAATGTGAATTGGAGCGAAATCGCTAATTTATAAGACCATTTTACAATTTTGACCCCAGTTAGAAAAGACTCTAAGGTGTAAAATTTCGATTGCCCATATCTCGGAAACTATAAGAGATAATGCAATTTGGCAATCGGCAACGTAATTAGCATGCCGAATATTACTAGAAAGGTGAATTGGAATGAAATCGCTAATTCATAAGAACATTTTACAATATTGGGCCAAGTTAGAAGCAGAGTCAATATTGTAAGATGTCGATAGTCCATATCTCGGAAACTATAAGAGGTAATGCAATTTGGCAATCGGCAATGAAATTAGCATGCCGAATATTACTTGGAACGTGAAATGCAACGAAATCGCTAATTGATAAGACCATTTTACAATTTTGACCCCAGTTAGAAACAAAGCCAATATTGTCAGATGTCGATAGTCCATATCTCGGAAACTATAAGAGATAATGCAATTTGGTAATCGGCAACGTAATTAGCATGCCGAATATTACTTGGAATGTGAATTGGAACGAAATCGCTAATTCGTAAGACCATTTTACAATTCTGGCCCAAGTTAGAAGCAGAGCCAATATTGTAAGATGTCGATAGTCCATATCTCGGAAACTATAAGAGATAATGCAATTTGGCAATCGGCAACGTAATTAGCATGCCGAATATTACTTGGAATGTGAATTGCAGCGAAATCGCTAATTCTTAATACCATTTTACAATTTTGACCCCAGTTAGAAAAAGACTTTAAGGTGTAAAATGTCGATTGCCCATATCTCGGAAACTATAAGAGATAATGCAATTTGGCAATCGGCAACGTAATTAGCATGCCGAATATTACTTGGAATGTGAATTGGAGCGGAATGGCTAATTCATAAGACAATTTTACAATTCTGGCCCAAGTTAGAATTAGAGCCAATATTGTAAGATGTCGATAGTCCATATGTCGGAAACTATAAGAGATAATGCAATTTGGAAATCGGCTACGTAATTATCATGCCGAATATTACTTGGAATGTGAATTGGAGCGAAATCGCTAATTCATAAGACCATTTTACAATTCTGGTCCAAGTTAGAAGCAGAGCCAATATTGTAAGATGTCGATAGTCCATATCTCGGAAACTATAAGAGATATTGCAATTTGGCAATCGGCAACGTAATTAGCATGCTGAATATTACTTGGAATGTGAATTGGAGCGAAATCGCTAATTCATAAGACAATTTTACAATTCTGGCCCAAGTTAGAAGCAGAGCCAATATTGTAAGATGTCGATAGTCTATATCTCGGAAACTATAAGAGATAATGCAATTTGGCAATCGGCAACGTAATTAGCAAGCGGAATATTACTTGCAATGTGAATTGGAGCGAAATCGCTAATAGATAAGACCATTTTACAATTTTGAGCCCAGTTAGAAACAGACTCTAAAGTGTAAAATTTCGATTGCCCATATCTCGGAAACTATAAGAGATAATGCAATTTGGTAATCGGCAACGTAATTAGCAAGCCGAATATTACTTGGAATGTGAATTGGAGCGAAATCGCTAATTCATAAGACCATTTTACAATTCTGGCCCAAGTTAGAAGCAAAGCCAATATTGTAAGATGTTGATAGTCCATATCTCGGAAACTATAAGAGATAATGCAATTTGGCAATCGGCAACGTAGTTAGCATGCCGAATATTACTTGGAATGTGAATTGGAGCGAAATCGCTAATTCATAAGACCATTTTACAATTTTGACCCCAATTAGAAACAGACTCTAAGGTGTAAAATTTCGATTGCCCATATCTCCTAAACTATAAGAGATAATGCAATTTGGCAATCGGCAACGTAATTAGCAAGCCGAATACTACTTGGTATGTGAATTGGAGCGAAATCGCTAATTCATAAGACCGTTTTGCAATTTTGACCCCAGTTAGAAACAGACTCTAAGGTGTAAAATTTCGATTGACCGTATCTCGGAAAATGTAAGAGATAATGCTATTTGGCAATCGGCAACGTAATTAGCATGCTGAATATTACTTGGAATGTGAATTGGAACGAAATCGCTAATTCATAAGGCCATTTTACAATTTTGGCCCAAGTTAGAAGCAGAGCCAATATTGTCAGATGTCGATAGTCCATATCTCGGAAACTATAAGAAATAATGCAATTTGGCAATCGGCAACGTAATTAGCATGCCGAATATTACTTGGAATGAAAATTGGAACGAAATCGCTAATTCGTAAGACGATTTTACAATTCTGGCCCAAGTTAGAAGCAGAGCCAATATTGCAAGATGTCGATAGTCCATATCTCAGAAACTATAAGAGATAATGAAATTTGGCAATCGGCAATGTAATTAGCATGCCGAATATTACTTGGAATGTGAATTTGAACGAAATCGCTAATTCATAAGACCGTTTTACAATTTTCCCAAGTTAGAAGCAGAGCCAATATTGTAAAATGTCGATAGTCCATATCTCGGAAACTATAAGAGATAATGCATTTTGGCTATACGCAACGTAATTAGAATGCCGAATATTACTTGGAATGTGAATTGGAACCAAATCGCTAATTCATAAGACCATTTTACAATTCTGGCGCAAGTTAGAAGCAGAGCCTATATTGTAAGATGTCGATAGTCCATATCTCGGAAACTATAAGAGATAATGCAACTTGGCAATCGGCAACGTAATTAGCATGCCGAATATTACTTGGATTGTGAATTGGAGCGAAATCGCTATTTCATAAGACCATTTTACAATTTTGACCCCAGTTAGAAACAGACTCTATGGTGTAAAATTTCGATTGCCCATATCTCGGAAACTATAAGAGATAATGCAATTTGGCAATCGGCAACGTAATTAGCAAGCCGAATATTACTTGGAATGTGAATTGGAGCGAAATCGCTAATTCATAAGTCCATTTTACAATTCTGGCCCAAGTTAGAAGCAGAGCCAATATTGCAAGATGTCGATAGTCCATATCTCGTAAACTATAAGAGATAAAGCAATTTGACAATCGGCAACGTAATTAGCATGCCGAATATTACTTGGAGTGTGAATTGGAGCGAAATCGCTAATTCATAAGACCATTTTACAATTTTGACCCCAGTTAGAAACAGACTCTAAGGTGTAAAATTTCGATTGCCCATATCTCGGAAACTATAAGAGATAATGCAATTTGGTAATCGGCAGCGTAATTAGCAAGCCGAATATTACTTGGAATGTGAATTGGAGCGAAATCGCTAATTCATAAGACCATTTTACAATTCTGGCCCAAGTTAGAAGCAAAGCCAATATTGTAAGATGTTGATAGTCCATATCTCGGAAACTATAAGAGATAATGCAATTTGGCAAACGGCAACGTAATTAGCATGCCGAATATTACTTGGAATGTGAATTGGAGCGAAATCGCTAATTCATAAGACCATTTTACAATTTTGAGCCCAGTTAGAAACAGACTCTAAGGTGTAAAATTTCGATTGCCCATATTTCGGAAACTATAAGAGATAATGCAATTTGGTAATCGGCAACGTAATTAGCAAGCCGAATATTACTTGGAATGTGAATTGGAGCGAAATCGCTAATTCATAAGACCATTTTACAATTCTGGCCCAAGTTAGAAGCAAAGCCAATATTGTAAGATGTTGATAGTCCATATCTCGGAAACTATAAGAGATAATGCAATTTGGCAATCGGCAACGTAGTTAGCATGCCGAATATTACTTGGAATGTGAATTGGAGCGAAATCGCTAATTCATAAGACCATTTTACAATTTTGACCCCAATTAGAAACAGACTCTAAGGTGTAAAATTTCGATTGCCCATATCTCCTAAACTATAAGAGATAATGCAATTTGGTAATCGGCAACGTAATTAGCAAGCCGAATATTACTTGGAATGTGAATTGGAGCGAAATCGCTAATTCATAAGACCATTTTACAATTCTGGCCCAAGTTAGAAGCAAAGCCAATATTGTAAGATGTTGATAGTCCATATCTCGGAAACTATAAGAGATAATGCAATTTGGCAATCGGCAACGTAGTTAGCATGCCGAATATTACTTGGTATGTGAATTGGAGCGAAATCGCTAATTCATAAGACCGTTTTGCAATTTTGACCCCAGTTAGAAACAGACTCTAAGGTGTAAAATTTCGATTGACCGTATCTCGGAAACTGTAAGAGATAATGCTATTTGGCAATCGGCAACGTAATTAGCATGCTGAATATTACTTGGAATGTGAATTGGAACGAAATCGCTAATTCATAAGGCCATTTTACAATTTTGGCCCAAGTTAGAAGCAGAGCCAATATTGTCAGATGTCGATAGTCCATATCTCGGAAACTATAAGAAATAATGCAATTTGGCAATCGGCAACGTAATTAGCATGCCGAATATTACTTGGAATGAAAATTGGAACGAAATCGCTAATTCGTAAGACGATTTTACAATTCTGGCCCAAGTTAGAAGCAGAGCCAATATTGCAAGATGTCGATAGTCCATATCTCAGAAACTATAAGAGATAATGAAATTTGGCAATCGGCAATGTAATTAGCATGCCGAATATTACTTGGAATGTGAATTTGAATGAAATCGCTAATTCATAAGACCGTTTTACAATTTTCCCAAGTTAGAAGCAGAGCCAATATTGTAAAATGTCGATAGTCCATATCTCGGAAACTATAAGAGATAATGCATTTTGGCTATACGCAACGTAATTAGAATGCCGAATATTACTTGGAATGTGAATTGGAACCAAATCGCTAATTCATAAGACCATTTTACAATTCTGGCGCAAGTTAGAAGCAGAGCCTATATTGTAAGATGTCGATAGTCCATATCTCGGAAACTATAAGAGATAATGCAACTTGGCAATCGGCAACGTAATTAGCATGCCGAATATTACTTGGATTGTGAATTGGAGCGAAATCGCTATTTCATAAGACCATTTTACAATTTTGACCCCAGTTAGAAACAGACTCTATGGTGTAAAATTTCGATTGCCCATATCTCGGAAACTATAAGAGATAATGCAATTTGGCAATCGGCAACGTAATTAGCAAGCCGAATATTACTTGGAATGTGAATTGGAGCGAAATCGCTAATTCATAAGTCCATTTTACAATTCTGGCCCAAGTTAGAAGCAGAGCCAATATTGCAAGATGTCGATAGTCCATATCTCGGAAACTATAAGAGATAAAGCAATTTGACAATCGGCAACGTAATTAGCATGCCGAATATTACTTGGAGTGTGAATTGGAGCGAAATCGCTAATTCATAAGACCATTTTACAATTTTGACCCCAGTTAGAAACAGACTCTAAGGTGTAAAATTTCGATTGCCCATATCTCGGAAACTATAAGAGATAATGCAATTTGGTAATCGGCAGCGTAATTAGCAAGCCGAATATTACTTGGAATGTGAATTGGAGCGAAATCGCTAATTCATAAGACCATTTTACAATTCTGGCCCAAGTTAGAAGCAAAGCCAATATTGTAAGATGTTGATAGTCCATATCTCGGAAACTATAAGAGATAATGCAATTTGGCAATCGGCAACGTAATTAGCATGCCGAATATTACTTGGAATGTGAATTGGAGCGAAATCGCTAATTCATAAGACCATTTTACAATTTTGACCCCAGTTAGAAACAGACTCTAAGGTGTAAAATTTCGATTGCCCATATCTCGGAAACTATAAGAGATAATGCAATTTGGCAATCGGCAACGTAATTAGCATGCCGAATATTACTTGGAATGTGAATTGGAGCGAAATCGCTAATTCATAAGACCATTTTACAATTCTGGCCCAAGTTAGAAGCAGAGCCAATATTGTCAGATGTCGATAGTCCATATCTCGGAAACTATAAGAAATAATGCAATTTGGCAATCGGCAACGTAATTAGCATGCCGAATATTACTTGGAATGTGAATTGGGACCAAATCGCTAATTCATAAGGCCATTTTACAATTCTGGCGCAAGTTAGAAACAGACTCTAAGGTGTAAAATTTCGATTGCCCATATCTCGGAAACTATAAGAGATAATGCAATTTGGCAATCGGCAACGTAATTAGCAAGCCGAATATTACTTGGAATGTGAATTGGAGCGAAATCGCTAATTCATAAGTCCATTTTACAATTCTGGCCCAAGTTAGAAGCAGACTCTAAGGTGTAAAATTTCGATTGCCCATATCTCGGAAACTATAAGAGATAATGCAATTTGGCAATCGGCAACGTAATTAGCATGCCGAATATTACTTGGAATGTGAATTGGAACGAAATCGCTAATTCGTAAGACCATTTTACAATTCTGGCCCAAGTTAGAGGCAGAGCCAATATTGTAAGATGTCGATAGTCCATATCTCGGAAACTGTAAGTGATAATGCAATTTGGCAATCGGCAACGTAATTAGCATGCCGAATATTACTTGGAGTGTGAATTGGAGCGAAATCGCTAATTCATAAGACCATTTTACAATTTTGACCCCAGTTGGGGACAGACTCTAAGGTGTAAAATTTCGATTGACCATATCTCGGACACTATAAGAGATAATGAAATTTGGCAATCGGCAATGTAATTAGCATGCCGAATATTACTTGGAATGTGAATTGGAACGAAATCGCTAATTCATAAGACCGTTTTACAATTTTGGCCCAAGTTAGAAGCAGAGCCAATATTGTAAAATGTCGATAGTCCATATCTCGGAAACTATAAGAGATAATGCAATTTGGCAATCGGCAACGTAATTAGCATGCCGAATATTACTTGGAATGTGAATTGGAACGAAATCGCTAATTCGTAAGACCATTTTAAAATTCTGGCCCAAGTTAGAAGCAGAGCCAATATTGTAAGATGTCGATAGTCCATATCTCGGAAACTATAAGAGATAATGCAATTTGGCAATCTGCATCGTAATTAGCATGCCGAATATTACTTGGAATGTGAATTGGAGCGAAATCGCTAATTCTTAAGACTATTTTACAATTTTGACCCCAGTTAGAAACAGACTCTAATGTGTAAAATTTCGATTGCCCATATCTCGGAAACTATAAGAGATAATGCAATTTGGCAATCGGCAATGTAATTAGCATGCCGAATATTACTTGGAACGTGAATTGGAACGAAATCGCTAATTGATAAGACCATTTTACAATTTTGACCCCAGTTAGAAACAAAGCCAATATTGTCAGATGTCGATAGTCCATATCTCGAAAACTATAAGAGATAATACAATTTGGCAATCGGCAATGTAATTAGCATGCCGAATATTACTTGGAACGTGAATTGGAATGAAATCGCTAATTGATAAGACCATTTTACAATTTTGACCCCAGTTAGAAACAAAGCCAATATTGTCAGATGTCGATAGTCCATATCTCGGAAACTATAAGAGATAATGCAATTTGGTAATCGGCAACGTAATTAGCAAGCCGAATATTACTTGGAATGTGAATTGGAGCGAAATCGCTAATTCATAAGACCATTTTACAATTCTGGCCCAAGTTAGAAGCAGAGCCAATATTGTAAGATGTCGATAGTCCATATCTCGAAAACTATAAGAGATAATACAATTTGGCAATCGGCAACGTAACTAGCATGCCGAATATTACTTGGAATGTGAATTGGAGCGAAATCGCTAATTTATAAGACCATTTTACAATTTTGACCCCAGTTAGAAAAGACTCTAAGGTGTAAAATTTCGATTGCCCATATCTCGGAAGCTATAAGAGATAATGCAATTTGGCAATCGGCAACGTAATTAGCATGCTGAATATTACTTGGAATGTGAATTGGAGCGAAATCGCTAATTCATAAGACCATTTTACAATTTTGACCCCACTTAGAAACAGACTCTAAGGTGTAAAATTTCGATTGCCCATAACTCGGAAACTATAAGAGATAATGCAATTTGGCAATCGGCAACGTAATTAGCATGCCGAATATTACTAGAAAGGTGAATTGGAATGAAATCGCTAATTCATAAGAACATTTTACAATATTGGGCCAAGTTAGAAGCAGAGTCAATATTGTAAGATGTCGATAGTCCATATCTCGGAAACTATAAGAGGTAATGCTATTTGGCAATCGGCAATGAAATTAGCATGCCGAATATTACTTGGAACGTGAAATGCAACGAAATCGCTAATTCATAAGACCATTTTACAATTTTGACCCCAGTTAGAAACAAAGCCAATATTGTCAGATGTCGATAGTCCATATCTCGGAAACTATAAGAGATAATGCAATTTGGTAATCGGCAACGTAATTAGCATGCCGAATATTACTTGGAATGTGAATTGGAGCGAAATCGCTAATTCATAAGACCATTTTACAATTCTGGTCCAAGTTAGAAGCAGAGCCAATATTGTAAGATGTCGATAGTCCATATCTCGGAAACTATAAGAGATATTGCAATTTGGCAATCGGCAACGTAATTAGCATGCTGAATATTACTTGGAATGTGAATTGAAGCGAAATCGCTAATTCATAAGACCATTTTACAATTCTGGCCCAAGTTAGAAGCAGAGCCAATATTGTAAGATGTCGATAGTCTATATCTCGGAAACTATAAGAGATAATGCAATTTGGCAATCGGCAACGTAATTAGCAAGCGGAATATTACTTGCAATGTGAATTGGAGCGAAATCGCTAATTCATAAGACCATTTTACAATTTTGAGCCCAGTTAGAAACAGACTCTAAGGTGTAAAATTTCGATTGCCCATATCTCGGAAACTATAAGAGATAATGCAATTTGGTAATCGGCAACGTAATTAGCAAGCCGAATATTACTTGGAATGTGAATTGGAGCGAAATCGCTAATTCATAAGACCATTTTACAATTCTGGCCCAAGTTTGAAGCAAAGCCAATATTGTAAGATGTTGATAGTCCATATCTCGGAAACTATAAGAGATAATGCAATTTGGCAATCGGCAACGTAATTAGCATGCCGAATATTACTTGGAATGTGAATTGGAGCGAAATCGCTAATTCATAAGACCATTTTACAATTTTGACCCCAGTTAGAAACAGACTCTAAGGTGTAAAATTTCGATTGCCCATATCTCCTAAACTATAAGAGATAATGCAATTTGGCAATCGGCAACGTAATTAGCAAGCCGAATACTACTTGGTATGTGAATTGGAGCGAAATCGCTAATTCATAAGACCGTTTTGCAATTTTGACCCCAGTTAGAAACAGACTCTAAGGTGTAAATTTTCGATTGACCGTATCTCGGAAACTGTAAGTGATAATGCTATTTGGCAATCGGCAACGTAATTAGCATGCTGAATATTACTTGGAATGTGAATTGGAACGAAATCGCTAATTCATAAGGCCATTTTACAATTTTGGCCCAAGTTAGAAGCAGAGCCAATATTGTCAGATGTCGATAGTCCATATCTCGGAAACTATAAGAAATAATGCAATTTGGCAATCGGCAACGTAATTAGCATGCCGAATATTACTTGGAATGAAAATTGGAACGAAATCGCTAATTCGTAAGACGATTTTACAATTCTGGCCCAAGTTAGAAGCAGAGCCAATATTGCAAGATGTCGATAGTCCATATCTCAGAAACTATAAGAGATAATGAAATTTGGCAATCGGCAATGTAATTAGCATGCCGAATATTACTTGGAATGTGAATTTGAACGAAATCGCTAATTCATAAGACCGTTTTACAATTTTCCCAAGTTAGAAGCAGAGCCAATATTGTAAAATGTCGATAGTCCATATCTCGGAAACTATAAGAGATAATGCATTTTGGCTATACGCAACGTAATTAGAATGCCGAATATTACTTGGAATGTGAATTGGAACCAAATCGCTAATTCATAAGACCATTTTACAATTCTGGCGCAAGTTAGAAGCAGAGCCTATATTGTAAGATGTCGATAGTCCATATCTCGGAAACTATAAGAGATAATGCAACTTGGCAATCGGCAACGTAATTAGCATGCCGAATATTACTTGGATTGTGAATTGGAGCGAAATCGCTATTTCATAAGACCATTTTACAATTTTGACCCCAGTTAGAAACAGACTCTATGGTGTAAAATTTCGATTGCCCATATCTCGGAAACTATAAGAGATAATGCAATTTGGCAATCGGCAACGTAATTAGCAAGCCGAATATTACTTGGAATGTGAATTGGAGCGAAATCGCTAATTCATAAGTCCATTTTACAATTCTGGCCCAAGTTAGAAGCAGAGCCAATATTGCAAGATGTCGATAGTCCATATCTCGGAAACTATAAGAGATAAAGCAATTTGACAATCGGCAACGTAATTAGCATGCCGAATATTACTTGGAGTGTGAATTGGAGCGAAATCGCTAATTCATAAGACCATTTTACAATTTTGACCCCAGTTAGAAACAGACACTAAGGTGTAAAATTTCGATTGCCCATATCTCGTAAACTATAAGAGATAATGCAATTTGGTAATCGGCAGCGTAATTAGCAAGCCGAATATTACTTGGAATGTGAATTGGAGCGAAATCGCTAATTCATAAGACCATTTTACAATTCTGGCCCAAGTTAGAAGCAAAGCCAATATTGTAAGATGTTGATAGTCCATATCTCGGAAACTATAAGAGATAATGCAATTTGGCAATCGGCAACGTAATTAGCATGCCGAATATTACTTGGAATGTGAATTGGAGCGAAATCGCTAATTCATAAGACCATTTTACAATTTTGACCCCAGTTAGAAACAGACTCTAAGGTGTAAAATTTCGATTGCCCATATCTCTGAAACTATAAGAGATAATGCAATTTGGCAATCGGCAACGTAATTAGCAAGCCGAATATTACTTGGTATGTGAATTGGAGCGAAATCGCTAATTCATAAGACCGTTTTGCAATTTTGACCCCAGTTAGAAACAGACTCTAAGGTGTAAAATTTCGATTGACCGTATCTCGGAAACTGTAAGAGATAATGCTATTTGGCAATCGGCAACGTAATTAGCATGCTGAATATTACTTGGAATGTGAATTGGAACGAAATCGCTAATTCATAAGACCATTTTACAATTTTGGCCCAAGTTAGAAGCAGAGCCAATATTGTCAGATGTCGATAGTCCATATCTCGGAAACTATAAGAAATAATGCAATTTGGCAATCGGCAACGTAATTAGCATGCCGAATATTACTTGGAATGTGAATTGGAGCGAAATCGCTAATTCTTAAGACTATTTTACAATTTTGACCCCAGTTAGAAACAGACTCGAAGGTGTAAAATTTCGATTGCCGATATCTCGAAAACTATAAGAGATAATGCAATTTGGCAATCGGCAACGTAATTAGCATGCCGAATATTACTTGGAATGTGAATTGGAACGAAATCGCTAATTCATAAGACCATTTTACAATTTTGGCCCAAGTTAGAAGCAGAGCCAATATTGTCAGATGTCGATAGTCCATATCTCGGAAACTATAAGAAATAATGCAATTTGGCAATCGGCAACGTAATTAGCATGCCGAATATTACTTGGAATGTGAATTGGGACCAAATCGCTAACTCATAAGACCATTTTACAATTCTGGCGCAAGTTAGAAACAGACTCTAAGGTGTAAAATTTCGATTGCCCATATCTCGGAAACTATAAGAGATAATGCAATTTGGCAATCGGCAACGTAATTAGCAAGCCGAATATTACTTGGAATGTGAATTGGAGCGAAATCGCTAATTCATAAGTCCATTTTACAATTCTGGCCCAAGTTAGAAGCAGAGCCAATATTGCAAGATGTCGATAGTCCATATCTCGAAAACTATAAGAGATAATGCAATTTGGCAATCGGCAACGTAATTAGCATGCCGAATATTACTTGGAATGTGAATTGGAGCGAAATCACTAATTTATAAGACCATTTTACAATTTTGACCCCAGTTAGAAACAGACTCTAAGGTGTAAAATTTCGATTGCCCATATCTCGGAAACTATAAGAGATAATGCAATTTGGCAATCGGCAACGTAATTAGCATGCCGAATATTATTTGGAATCTGAATTGGACCGAAGTCGCTAATTCATAAGACCATTTTACAATTTTGACCCTAGTTAGAAACAGACTCTAAGGTGTAAAATTTCGATTGTCCATATCTCGGAAACTATAAGAGATAATGCAATTTGGCAATCGGCAGTGTAATTAGCATGCCGAATATTACTTGGAATGTGAATTGGAACGAAATCGCTAATTCGTAAGACCATTTTACAATTCTGGCCCAAGTTAGAAGCAGAGCCAATATTGTAAGATGTCGATAGTCCATATCTCGGAAACTGTAAGTGATAATGCAATTTGGCAATCGGCAACGTAATTAGCATGCCGAATATTACTTGGAGTGTGAATTGGAGCGAAATCGCTAATTCATAAGACCATTTTACAATTTTGACCCCAGTTGGAGACAGACTCTAAGGTGTAAAATTTCGATTGACCATATCTCGGACACTATAAGAGATAATGAAATTTGGCAATCGGCAATGTAATTAGCATGCCGAATATTACTTGGAATGTGAATTGGAACGAAATCGCTAATTCATAAGACCGTTTTACAATTTTGGCCCAAGTTAGAAGCAGAGCCAATATTGTAAAATGTCGATAGTCCATATCTCGGAAACTATAAGAGATAATGCAATTTGGCAATCGGCAACGTAATTAGCATGCCGAATATTACTTGGAATGTGAATTGGAACGAAATCGCTGATTCGTAAGACCATTTTAAAATTCTGGCCCAAGTTAGAAGCAGAGCCAATATTGTAAGATGTCGATAGTCCATATCTCGGAAACTATAAGAGATAATGCAATTTGGCAATCTGCATCGTAATTAGCATGCCGAATATTACTTGGAATGTGAATTGGAGCGAAATCGCTAATTCTTAAGACTATTTTACAATTTTGACCCCAGTTAGAAACTGACTCTAAGGAGTAAAATTTCGATTGACCGTATCTCGGAAACTGTAAGAGATAATGCAATTTGGCAATCGGCAGTGTAATTAGCATGCCGAATATTACTTGGAATATGAATTGGAGCGAAATCGCTAATTCTTAAGACCATTTTACAATTCTGACCCCAGTTAGAAACTGACTCTAAGGAGTAAAATTTCGATTGACCGTATCTCGGAAACTGTAAGAGATAATGCAATTTGGCAATCGGCAGTGTAATTAGCATGCCGAATATTACTTGGAATGTGAATTGGAGCGAAATCGCTAATTCATAAGACCATTTTACAATTCTGGCCCAAGTTAGAATCAGAGCAAATATTGTAAGATGTCGATAGTCCATATCTCGGAAACTATAAGATATAATGCAATTTGGCAATCGGCAACGTAATTAGCATGCCGAATATTACTTGGAATGTGAATTGGAGCGAAATCGCTAATTCTTAAGACCATTTTACAATTCTGACCCCAGTTAGAAACAGATTCTAAGGTGTAAAATTTCGATTGCCCATATCACGGAAACTATAAGAGATAATGAAATTTGGCAATCGGCAACGTAATTAGCAAGCCGAATATTACTTGGAATGTGAATTGGAGCGAAATCGCTAATTCATAAGACCATTTTACAATTCTGGCCCAAGTTAGAAGCCGAGCCAATATTGTAAGATGTGGATAGTCCATATCTCGGAAACTATAAGAGATAATGCAATTTGGCAATCGGCAACGTAATTAGCATGCCGAATATTACTTGGAATGTGAATTGGAGCGAAATCGCTAATTCATAAGACCATTTTACAATTCTGGCCCAAGTTAGAATCAGAGCAAATATTGTAAGATGTCGATAGTCCATATCTCGGAAACTATAAGATATAATGCAATTTGGCAATCGGCAGTGTAATTAGCATGCCGAATATTACTTGGAATATGAATTGGAGCGAAATCGCTAATTCTTAAGACCATTTTACAATTCTGACCCCAGTTAGAAACAGATTCTAAGGTGTAAAATTTCGATTGCCCATATCACGGAAACTATAAGAGATAATGAAATTTGGCAATCGGCAACGTAATTAGCAAGCCGAATATTACTTGGAATGTGAATTGGAGCGAAATCGCTAATTCATAAGACCATTTTACAATTCTGGCCCAAGTTAGAAGCAGAGCCAATATTGTAAGATGTCGATAGTCCATATCTCGGAAACTATAAGAGATAATGCAATTTGGCAATCGGCAACGTAATTAGCATGCTGAATATTACTTGGAATGTGAATTGGAGCGAAATCGCTAATTCATAAGACCATTTAACAATTTTGACCCCAGTTAGAAACAAAGCCAATATTGTCAGATGTCGATAGTCCATATCTCGGAAACTATAAGAGATAATGCAATTTGGTAATCATCAACGTAATTAGCAAGCCGAATATTACTTGGAATGTGAATTGGAGCGAAATCGCTAATTCATAAGACCATTTTACAATTCTGGCCCAAGTTAGAAGCAGAGCCAATATTGTAAGATGTCGATAGTCCATATCTCGAAAACTATAAGAGATAATGCAATTTGGCAATCGGCAACGTAATTAGCAAGCCGAATATTACTTGGAATGTGAATTGGAGCGAAATCGCTAATTCATAAGACCATTTTACAATTCTGGCCCAAGTTAGAAGCAGAGCCAATATTGTAAGATGTCGATAGTCCATATCTCGGAAACTATAAGAGATAATGCAATTTGGCAATCGGCAATGTAATTAGCATGCCGAATATTACTTGGAACGTGAATTGGAACGAAATCGCTAATTGATAAGACCATTTTACAATTTTGACCCCAGTTAGAAACAAAGCCAATATTGTCAGATGTCGATAGTCCATATCTCGGAAACTATAAGAGATAATGCAATTTGGTAATAGGCAACGTAACTAGCAAGCCGAATATTACTTGGAATGTGAATTGGAGCGAAATCGCTAATTCATAAGACCATTTTACAATTCTGGCCCAAGTTAGAAGCAGAGCCAATATTGTAAGATGTCGATAGTCCATATCTCGAAAACTATAAGAGATAATGCAATTTGGCAATCGGCAACGTAACTAGCATGCCGAATATTACTTGGAATGTGAATTGGAGCGAAATCGCTAATTTATAAGACCATTTTACAATTTTGACCCCAGTTAGAAAAAGACTCTGAGGTGTAAAATTTCGATTGCCCATATCTCGGAAACTATAAGAGATAATGCAATTTGGCAATCGGCAACGTAATTAGCATGCTGAATATTACTTGGAATGTGAATTGGAGCGAAATCGCTAATTCAAAAGACCATTTTACAATTTTGACCCCACTTAGAAACAGACTCTAAGGTGTAAAATTTCGATTGCCCATAACTCGGAAACTATAAGAGATAATGCAATTTGGCAATTGGCAACGTAATTAGCATGCCGAATATTACTAGAAAGGTGAATTGGAATGAAATCGCTAATTCATAAGACCATTTTACAATATTGGGCCAAGTTAGAAGCAGAGTCAATATTGTAAGATGTCGATAGTCCATACCTCGGAAACTATAAGAGATAATGCAATTTGGCAATCGGCAATGAAATTAGCATGCCGAATATTACTTGGAACTTGAAATGGAACGAAATCGCTAATTGATAAGACCATTTTACAATTTTGACCCCAGTTAGAAACAAAGCCAATATTGTCAGATGTCGATAGTCCATATCTCGGAAACAATAAGAGATAATGCAATTTGGCAATCGGCAACGTAATTAGCATGCCGAATATTACTTGGAATGTGAATTGGAGCGGAATGGCTAATTCATAAGACAATTTTACAATTCTGGCCCAAGTTAGAATTAGAGCCAATATTGTAAGATGTCGATAGTCCATATGTCGGAAACTATAAGAGATAATGCAATTTGGTAATCGGCTACGTAATTAGCATGCCGAATATTACTTGGAATGTGAATTGGAGCGAAATCGCTAATTCTTAATACCATTTTACAATTTTGACCCCAGTTAGAAAAAGACTTTAAGGTGTAAAATGTCGATTGCCCATATCTCGGAAACTATAAGAGATAATGCAATTTGGCAATCGGCAACGTAATTAGCATGCCGAATATTACTTGGATTGTGAATTGGAACGAAATCGCTAATTCGTAAGACCATTTTACAATTCTGGCCCAAGTTAGAAGCAGAGCCAATATTGTAAGATGTCGATAGTCCATATCTCGAAAACTATAAGAGATAATGCAATTTGGCAATCGGCAACGTAATTAGCATGCCGAATATTACTTGGAATGTGAATTGGAGCGAAATCGCTAATTCTTAAGACCATTTTACAATTCTGACCCCAGTTAGAAACAGACTCTAAGGAGTAAAATTTCGATTGACCGTATCTCGGAAACTGTAAGAGATAATGCAATTTGGCAATCGGCAGTGTAATTAGCATGCCGAATATTACTTGGAATGTGTATTGGAGCAAAATCGCTAATTCATAAAACCATTTTACAATTCTGGCCCAAGTTAGAAGCCGAGCCAATATTGTAAGATGTCGATAGTCCATATCTCGGAAGCTATAAGAGATAATGCAATTTGGCAATCGGCAACGTAATTGGCATGCCGAATACTACTTGGAATGTGAATTGGAGCGAAATCGCTAATTCATAAGACCATTTTACAATTTTGACCCCAGTTAGAAACAGACTCTAAGGTGTAAAATTTCGATTGACCATATCTCGGAAACTATAAGAGATAATGAAATTTGGCAATCGGCAATGTAATTAGCATGCCGAATATTACTTGGAATGTGAATTGGAACGAAATCGCTAATTCATAAGACCGTCTTGCAATTTTGGCCCAACTTAGAAGCAGAGCCAATATTGTAAAATGTCGATAGTCCATATCTCGGAAACTATAAGAGATAATGCATTTTAGCAATAGCCAACGTAATTAGCATGCCGAATATTACTTGGAATGTGAATTGGAACCAAATCGCTAATTCATAAGACCATTTTACAATTCTGGCGCAAGTTAGAAGCAGAGCCAGTAAAGTAAGATGTCGATAGTCCATTACTCGGAAACTATAAGAGATAATGCAATTTGGCAATCGGCAACGTAATTGGCATGCCGAATATTACTTGGAATGTGAATTGGAACGAAATCGCTAATTCATAAGACCATTTTACAATATTGGCCCAAGTTAGAAGCAGAGTCAATATTGTAAGATGTCGATAGTCCATATCTCGGAAACTATAAGAGATAATGCAATTTGGCAATCGGCAACGTAATTAGCATGCTGAATATTACTTGGAATGTGAATTGGAGCGAAATCGCTAATTCATAAGACCATTTTACAATTTTGACCCCAGTTAGAAACAGACTCTAAGGTGTAAAATTTCGATTACCCATAACTCGGAAACTATAAGAGATAATGCAATTTGGCAATCGGCAACGTAATTAGCATGCCGAATATTACTAGAAAGGTGAATTGGAACGAAATCGCTAATTCATAAGACCATTTTACAATATTGGGCCAAGTTAGAAGCAGAGTCAATATTGTAAGATGTCGATAGTCCATATCTCGGAAACTATAAGAGATAATGCAATTTGGCAATCGGCAATGTAATTAGCATGCCGAATATTACTTGGAACGTGAATTGGAACGAAATCGCTAATTGATAAGACCATTTTACAATTTTGTCCCCAGTTAGAAACAAAGCCAATATTGTCAGATGTCGATAGTCCATATCTCGGAAACTATAAGAGATAATGCAATTTGGTAATCGGCAACGTAATTAGCAAGCCGAATATTACTTGGAGTGTGAATTGGAGCGAAATCGCTAATTCATAAGACCATTTTACAATTCTGGCCCAAGTTAGAAGCAGAGCCAATATTGTAAGATATCGATAGTCCATATCTCGAAAACTATAAGAGATAATGCAATTTGGTAATAGGCAACGTAACTAGCAAGCCGAATATTACTTGGAATGTGAATTGGAGCGAAATCGCTAATTCATAAGACCATTTTACAATTCTGGCCCAAGTTAGAAGCAGAGCCAATATTGTAAGATGTCGATAGTCCATATCTCGAAAACTATAAGAGATAATGCAATTTGGCAATCGGCAACGTAACTAGCATGCCGAATATTACTTGGAATGTGAATTGGAGCGAAATCGCTAATTTATAAGACCATTTTACAATTTTGACCCCAGTTAGAAAAAGACTCTGAGGTGTAAAATTTCGATTGCCCATATCTCGGAAACTATAAGAGATAATGCAATTTGGCAATCGGCAACGTAATTAGCATGCTGAATATTACTTGGAATGTGAATTGGAGCGAAATCGCTAATTCAAAAGACCATTTTACAATTTTGACCCCACTTAGAAACAGACTCTAAGGTGTAAAATTTCGATTGCCCATAACTCGGAAACTATAAGAGATAATGCAATTTGGCAATCGGCAACGTAATTAGCATGCCGAATATTACTAGAAAGGTGAATTGGAATGAAATCGCTAATTCATAAGACCATTTTACAATATTGGGCCAAGTTAGAAGCAGAGTCAATATTGTAAGATGTCGATAGTCCATACCTCGGAAACTATAAGAGATAATGCAATTTGGCAATCGGCAATGAAATTAGCATGCCGAATATTACTTGGAACTTGAAATGGAACGAAATCGCTAATTGATAAGACCATTTTACAATTTTGACCCCAGTTAGAAACAAAGCCAATATTGTCAGATGTCGATAGTCCATATCTCGGAAACAATAAGAGATAATGCAATTTGGCAATCGGCAACGTAATTAGCATGCCGAATATTACTTGGAATGTGAATTGGAGCGGAATGGCTAATTCATAAGACAATTTTACAATTCTGGCCCAAGTTAGAATTAGAGCCAATATTGTAAGATGTCGATAGTCCATATGTCGGAAACTATAAGAGATAATGCAATTTGGTAATCGGCTACGTAATTAGCATGCCGAATATTACTTGGAATGTGAATTGGAGCGAAATCGCTAATTCTTAATACCATTTTACAATTTTGACCCCAGTTAGAAAAAGACTTTAAGGTGTAAAATGTCGATTGCCCATATCTCGGAAACTATAAGAGATAATGCAATTTGGCAATCGGCAACGTAATTAGCATGCCGAATATTACTTGGATTGTGAATTGGAACGAAATCGCTAATTCGTAAGACCATTTTACAATTCTGGCCCAAGTTAGAAGCAGAGCCAATATTGTAAGATGTCGATAGTCCATATCTCGAAAACTATAAGAGATAATGCAATTTGGCAATCGGCAACGTAATTAGCATGCCGAATATTACTTGGAATGTGAATTGGAGCGAAATCGCTAATTCTTAAGACCATTTTACAATTCTGACCCCAGTTAGAAACAGACTCTAAGGAGTAAAATTTCGATTGACCGTATCTCGGAAACTGTAAGAGATAATGCAATTTGGCAATCGGCAGTGTAATTAGCATGCCGAATATTACTTGGAATGTGTATTGGAGCGAAATCGCTAATTCATAAAACCATTTTACAATTCTGGCCCAAGTTAGAAGCCGAGCCAATATTGTAAGATGTCGATAGTCCATATCTCGGAAGCTATAAGAGATAATGCAATTTGGCAATCGGCAACGTAATTGGCATGCCGAATACTACTTGGAATGTGAATTGGAGCGAAATCTCTAATTCATAAGACCATTTTACAATTTTGACCCCAGTTAGAAACAGACTCTAAGGTGTAAAATTTCGATTGACCATATCTCGGAAACTATAAGAGATAATGAAATTTGGCAATCGGCAATGTAATTAGCATGCCGAATATTACTTGGAATGTGAATTGGAACGAAATCGCTAATTCATAAGACCGTCTTGCAATTTTGGCCCAACTTAGAAGCAGAGCCAATATTGTAAAATGTCGATAGTCCATATCTCGGAAACTATAAGAGATAATGCATTTTAGCAATAGGCAACGTAATTAGCATGCCGAATATTACTTGGAATGTGAATTGGAACCAAATCGCTAATTCATAAGACCATTTTACAATTCTGGCGCAAGTTAGAAGCAGAGCCAGTAAAGTAAGATGTCGATAGTCCATTACACGGAAACTATAAGAGATAATGCAATTTGGCAATCGGCAACGTAATTGGCATGCCGAATATTACTTGGAATGTGAATTGGAGCGAAATCGCTAATTCATAAGACCATTTTACAATTTTGACCCCAGTTAGAAACAGACTCTAAGGTGTAAAATTTCGATTGACCATATCTCGGAAACTATAAGAGATAATGAAATTTGGCAATCGGCAATGTAATTAGCATGCCGAATATTACTTGGAATGTGAATTTTAACGAAATCGCTAATTCATAAGACCGTTTTGCAATTTTGGCCCAAGTTAGAAGCAGAGCCAATATTGTAAAATGTCGATAGTCCATATCTCGGAAACTATAAGAGATAATGCATTTTAGCAATAGCCAACGTAATTAGCATGCCGAATATTACTTGGAATGTGAATTGGAACCAAATCGCTAATTCATAAGACCATTTTACAATTCTGGCGCAAGTTAGAAGCAGAGCCAGTAAAGTAAGATGTCGATAGTCCATTACTCGGAAACTATAAGAGATAATGCAATTTGGCAATCGGCAACGTAATTGGCATGCCGAATATTACTTGGAATGTGAATTGGAACGAAATCGCTAATTCATAAGACCATTTTACAATATTGGCCCAAGTTAGAAGCAGAGTCAATATTGTAAGATGTCGATAGTCCATATCTCGGAAACTATAAGAGATAATGCAATTTGGCAATCGGCAACGTAATTAGCATGCTGAATATTACTTGGAATGTGAATTGGAGCGAAATCGCTAATTCATAAGACCATTTTACAATTTTGACCCCAGTTAGAAACAGACTCTAAGGTGTAAAATTTCGATTACCCATAACTCGGAAACTATAAGAGATAATGCAATTTGGCAATCGGCAACGTAATTAGCATGCCGAATATTACTAGAAAGGTGAATTGGAACGAAATCGCTAATTCATAAGACCATTTTACAATATTGGGCCAAGTTAGAAGCAGAGTCAATATTGTAAGATGTCGATAGTCCATATCTCGGAAACTATAAGAGATAATGCAATTTGGCAATCGGCAATGTAATTAGCATGCCGAATATTACTTGGAACGTGAATTGGAACGAAATCGCTAATTGATAAGACCATTTTACAATTTTGTCCCCAGTTAGAAACAAAGCCAATATTGTCAGATGTCGATAGTCCATATCTCGGAAACTATAAGAGATAATGCAATTTGGTAATCGGTAACGTAATTAGCAAGCCGAATATTACTTGGAGTGTGAATTGGAGCGAAATCGCTAATTCATAAGACCATTTTACAATTCTGGCCCAAGTTAGAAGCAGAGCCAATATTGTAAGATATCGATAGTCCATATCTCGAAAACTATAAGAGATAATGCAATTTGGTAATAGGCAACGTAACTAGCAAGCCGAATATTACTTGGAATGTGAATTGGAGCGAAATCGCTAATTCATAAGACCATTTTACAATTCTGGCCCAAGTTAGAAGCAGAGCCAATATTGTAAGATGTCGATAGTCCATATCTCGAAAACTATAAGAGATAATGCAATTTGGCAATCGGCAACGTAACTAGCATGCCGAATATTACTTGGAATGTGAATTGGAGCGAAATCGCTAATTTATAAGACCATTTTACAATTTTGACCCCAGTTAGAAAAAGACTCTGGGGTGTAAAATTTCGATTGCCCATATCTCGGAAACTATAAGAGATAATGCAATTTGGCAATCGGCAACGTAATTAGCATGCTGAATATT
Organism: Rhynchophorus ferrugineus; assembly: GCF_030347505.1. Taxonomy (NCBI): domain Eukaryota; kingdom Metazoa; phylum Arthropoda; class Insecta; order Coleoptera; family Curculionidae; genus Rhynchophorus; species Rhynchophorus ferrugineus. The sequence continues at coordinate 65,329,904 of NW_027472580.1, read as the reverse complement.
ACTTGGAATGTGAATTGGAGCGAAATCGCTAATTCAAAAGACCATTTTACAATTTTGACCCCACTTAGAAACAGACTCTAAGGTGTAAAATTTCGATTGCCCATAACTCGGAAACTATAAGAGATAATGCAATTTGGCAATCGGCAACGTAATTAGCATGCCGAATATTACTAGAAAGGTGAATTGGAATGAAATCGCTAATTCATAAGACCATTTTACAATATTGGGCCAAGTTAGAAGCAGAGTCAATATTGTAAGATGTCGATAGTCCATACCTCGGAAACTATAAGAGATAATGCAATTTGGCAATCGGCAATGAAATTAGCATGCCGAATATTACTTGGAACTTGAAATGGAACGAAATCGCTAATTGATAAGACCATTTTACAATTTTGACCCCAGTTAGAAACAAAGCCAATATTGTCAGATGTCGATAGTCCATATCTCGGAAACAATAAGAGATAATGCAATTTGGCAATCGGCAACGTAATTAGCATGCCGAATATTACTTGGAATGTGAATTGGAGCGGAATGGCTAATTCATAAGACAATTTTACAATTCTGGCCCAAGTTAGAATTAGAGCCAATATTGTAAGATGTCGATAGTCCATATGTCGGAAACTATAAGAGATAATGCAATTTGGTAATCGGCTACGTAATTAGCATGCCGAATATTACTTGGAATGTGAATTGGAGCGAAATCGCTAATTCTTAATACCATTTTACAATTTTGACCCCAGTTAGAAAAAGACTTTAAGGTGTAAAATGTCGATTGCCCATATCTCGGAAACTATAAGAGATAATGCAATTTGGCAATCGGCAACGTAATTAGCATGCCGAATATTACTTGGATTGTGAATTGGAACGAAATCGCTAATTCGTAAGACCATTTTACAATTCTGGCCCAAGTTAGAAGCAGAGCCAATATTGTAAGATGTCGATAGTCCATATCTCGAAAACTATAAGAGATAATGCAATTTGGCAATCGGCAACGTAATTAGCATGCCGAATATTACTTGGAATGTGAATTGGAGCGAAATCGCTAATTCTTAAGACCATTTTACAATTCTGACCCCAGTTAGAAACAGACTCTAAGGAGTAAAATTTCGATTGACCGTATCTCGGAAACTGTAAGAGATAATGCAATTTGGCAATCGGCAGTGTAATTAGCATGCCGAATATTACTTGGAATGTGTATTGGAGCGAAATCGCTAATTCATAAAACCATTTTACAATTCTGGCCCAAGTTAGAAGCCGAGCCAATATTGTAAGATGTCGATAGTCCATATCTCGGAAGCTATAAGAGATAATGCAATTTGGCAATCGGCAACGTAATTGGCATGCCGAATACTACTTGGAATGTGAATTGGAGCGAAATCTCTAATTCATAAGACCATTTTACAATTTTGACCCCAGTTAGAAACAGACTCTAAGGTGTAAAATTTCGATTGACCATATCTCGGAAACTATAAGAGATAATGAAATTTGGCAATCGGCAATGTAATTAGCATGCCGAATATTACTTGGAATGTGAATTGGAACGAAATCGCTAATTCATAAGACCGTCTTGCAATTTTGGCCCAACTTAGAAGCAGAGCCAATATTGTAAAATGTCGATAGTCCATATCTCGGAAACTATAAGAGATAATGCATTTTAGCAATAGCCAACGTAATTAGCATGCCGAATATTACTTGGAATGTGAATTGGAACCAAATCGCTAATTCATAAGACCATTTTACAATTCTGGCGCAAGTTAGAAGCAGAGCCAGTAAAGTAAGATGTCGATAGTCCATTACTCGGAAACTATAAGAGATAATGCAATTTGGCAATCGGCAACGTAATTGGCATGCCGAATATTACTTGGAATGTGAATTGGAACGAAATCGCTAATTCATAAGACCATTTTACAATATTGGCCCAAGTTAGAAGCAGAGTCAATATTGTAAGATGTCGATAGTCCATATCTCGGAAACTATAAGAGATAATGCAATTTGGCAATCGGCAACGTAATTAGCATGCTGAATATTACTTGGAATGTGAATTGGAGCGAAATCGCTAATTCATAAGACCATTTTACAATTTTGACCCCAGTTAGAAACAGACTCTAAGGTGTAAAATTTCGATTACCCATAACTCGGAAACTATAAGAGATAATGCAATTTGGCAATCGGCAACGTAATTAGCATGCCGAATATTACTAGAAAGGTGAATTGGAACGAAATCGCTAATTCATAAGACCATTTTACAATATTGGGCCAAGTTAGAAGCAGAGTCAATATTGTAAGATGTCGATAGTCCATATCTCGGAAACTATAAGAGATAATGCAATTTGGCAATCGGCAATGTAATTAGCATGCCGAATATTACTTGGAACGTGAATTGGAACGAAATCGCTAATTGATAAGACCATTTTACAATTTTGTCCCCAGTTAGAAACAAAGCCAATATTGTCAGATGTCGATAGTCCATATCTCGGAAACTATAAGAGATAATGCAATTTGGTAATCGGCAACGTAATTAGCAAGCCGAATATTACTTGGAGTGTGAATTGGAGCGAAATCGCTAATTCATAAGACCATTTTACAATTCTGGCCCAAGTTAGAAGCAGAGCCAATATTGTAAGATGTCGATAGTCCATATCTCGAAAACTATAAGAGATAATGCAATTTGGCAATCGGCAACGTAACTAGCATGCCGAATATTACTTGGAATGTGAATTGGAGCGAAATCGCTAATTTATAAGACCATTTTACAATTTTGACCCCAGTTAGAAAAAGACTCTAAGGTGTAAAATTTCGATTGCCCATATCTCGGAAACTATAAGAGATAATGCAATTTGGCAATCGGCAACGTAATTAGCATGCTGAATATTACTTGGAATGTGAATTGGAGCGAAATCGCTAATTCAAAAGACCATTTTACAATTTTGACCCCACTTAGAAACAGACTCTAAGGTGTAAAATTTCGATTGCCCATAACTCGGAAACTATAAGAGATAATGCAATTTGGCAATCGGCAACGTAATTAGCATGCCGAATATTACTAGAAAGGTGAATTGGAATGAAATCGCTAATTCATAAGACCATTTTACAATATTGGGCCAAGTTAGAAGCAGAGTCAATATTGTAAGATGACGATAGTCCATATCTCGGAAACTATAAGAGATAATGCAATTTGGCAATCGGCAATGAATTTAGCATGCCGAATATTACTTGGAACTTGAAATGGAACGAAATCGCTAATTGATAAGACCATTTTACAATTTTGACCATTTTTTTATAGTTAGAAACAAAGCCAATATTGTAAGAGGTCGATAGTCCATATCTCGGAAACTATAAGAGATAATGCAATTTGGCAATCGGCAACGTAATTAGCATGCCGAATATTACTTGGAATGTGAATTGGAGCGAAATCGCTAATTCTTAATACCATTTTACAATTTTGACCCCAGTTAGAAAAAGACTTTAAGGTGTAAAATGTCGATTGCCCATATCTCGGAAACTATAAGAGATAATGCAATTTGGCAATCGGCAACGTAATTAGCATGCCGAATATTACTTGGAATGTGAATTGGAGCGGAATGGCTAATTCATAAGACAATTTTACAATTCTGGCCCAAGTTAGAATTAGAGCCAATATTGTAAGATGTCGATAGTCCATATGTCGGAAACTATAAGAGATAATGCAATTTGGCAATCGGCTACGTAATTAGCATACCGAATATTACTTGGAATGTGAATTGCAGCGAAATCGCTAATTCATAAGACCATTTTACAATTTTGACCCCAGTTAGAAATAGACTCTAAGGTGTAAAATTTCGATTGACCATATCTCGGAAACTATAAGAGATAATGAAATTTGGCAATCGGCAACGTAATTAGCATGCCGAATATTACTTGGAATGTGAATTGGAACGAAATCGCTAATTCATAAGACCGTCTTGCAATTTTGGCCCAAGTTAGAAGCAGAGCCAATATTGTAAAATGTCGATAGTCCATATCTCGGAAACTATAAGAGATAATGCATTTTAGCAATAGGCAACGTAATTAGCATGCCGAATATTACTTGGAATGTGAATTGGAACCAAATCGCTAATTCATAAGACCATTTTACAATTCTGGCGCAAGTTAGAAGCAGAGCCAGTAAAGTAAGATGTCGATAGTCCATTACTCGGAAACTATAAGAGATAATGCAATTTGGCAATCGGCAACGTAATTGGCATGCCGAATATTACTTGGAATGTGAATTGGAGCGAAATCGCTAATTCTTAAGACCATTTTACAATTCTGACCCCAGTTAGAAACAGATTCTAAGGTGTAAAATTTCGATTGCCCATATCACGGAAACTATAAGAGATAATGCAATTTGGCAATCGGCAACGTAATTAGCAAGCCGAATATTACTTGGAATGTGAATTGGAGCGAAATCGCTAATTCATAAGACCATTTTACAATTCTGGCCCAAGTTAGAAGCAGAGCCAATATTGTAAGATGTCGATAGTCCATATCTCGAAAACTATAAGAGATAATGCAATTTGGCAATCGGCAACGTAACTAGCATGCCGAATATTACTTGGAATGTGAATTGGAGCGAAATCGCTAATTTATAAGACCATTTTACAATTTTGACCCCAGTTAGAAAAAGACTCTAAGGTGTAAAATTTCGATTGCCCATATCTCGGAAACTATAAGAGATAATGCAATTTGGCAATCGGCAACGTAATTAGCATGCTGAATATTACTTGGAATGTGAATTGGAGCGAAATCGCTAATTCATAAGACCATTTTACAATTTTGACCCCAGTTAGAAACAGACTCTAAGGTGTAAAATTTCGATTACCCATAACTCGGAAACTATAAGAGATAATGCAATTTGGCAATCGGCAACGTAATTAGCATGCCGAATATTACTAGAAAGGTGAATTGGAACGAAATCGCTAATTCATAAGACCATTTTACAATATTGGGCCAAGTTAGAAGCAGAGTCAATATTGTAAGATGTCGATAGTCCATATCTCGGAAACTATAAGAGATAATGCAGTTTGGCAATCGGCAATGTAATTAGCATGCCGAATATTACTTGGAACGTGAATTGGAACGAAATCGCTAATTGATAAGACCATTTTACAATTTTGACCCCAGTTAGAAACAAAGCCAATATTGTCAGATGTCGATAGTCCATAACTCGGAATCTGTAAGAGATAATGCTATTTGGCAATCGGCAACGTAATTAGCATGCTGAATATTACTTGGAATGTGAATTGGAGCGAAATCGCTAATTCATAAGACCATTTTACAATTTTAGGCCAAGTTAGAAGCAGAGCCAATATTGTAAGATGTCGATAGTCCATATCTCGAAAACTATAAGAGATAATGCAATTTGGCAATCGGCAACGTAACTAGCATGCCGAATATTACTTGGAATGTGAATTGGAGCGAAATCGCTAATTTATAAGACCATTTTACAATTTTGACCCCAGTTAGAAAAAAACTCTAAGGTGTAAAATTTCGATTGCCCATATCTCGGAAACTATAAGAGATAATGCAATTTGGCAATCGGCAACGTAATTAGCATGCTGAATATTACTTGGAATGTGAATTGGAGCGAAATCGCTAATTCATAAGACCATTTTACAGTTTTGACCCCACTTAGAAACAGACTCTAAGGTGTAAAATTTCGATTGCCCATAACTCGGAAACTATAAGAGATAATGCAATTTGGCAATCGGCAACGTAATTAGCATGCCGAATATTACTAGAAAGGTGAATTGGAATGAAATCGCTAACTCATAAGACCATTTTACAATATTGGGCCAAGTTAGAAGCAGAGTCAATATTGTAAGATGTCGATAGTCCATATCTCGGAAACTATAAGAGTAATGCAATTTGGCAATCGGCAATGAAATTAGCATGCCGAATATTACTTGGAACTTGAAATGGAACGAAATCGCTAATTGATAAGACCATTTTACAATTTTGACCCCAGTTAGAAACAAAGCCAATATTGTCAGATGTCGATAGTCCATATCTCGGAAACTATAAGAGATAATGCAATTTGGTAATCGGCAACGTAACTAGCATGCCGAATATTACTTGGAATGTGAATTGGAGCGAAATCGCTAATTTATAAGACCATTTTACAATTTTGACCCCAGTTAGAAAAAGACTCTAAGGTGTAAAATTTCGATTGCCCATATCTCGGAAACTATAAGAGATAATGCAATTTGGCAATCGGCAACGTAATTAGCAAGCCGAATATTACTTGGAATGTGAATTGGAGCGAAATCGCTAATTCATAAGACCATTTTACAATTTTGACCCCAGTTAGAAACAGACTCTAAGGTGTAAAATTTCGATTACCCATAACTCGGAAACTATAAGAGATAATGCAATTTGGCAATCGGCAACGTAATTAGCATGCCGAATATTACTAGAAAGGTGAATTGGAACGAAATCGCTAATTCATAAGACCATTTTACAATATTGGGCCAAGTTAGAAGCAGAGTCAATATTGTAAGATGTCGATAGTCCATATCTCGGAAACTATAAGAGATAATGCAGTTTGGCAATCGGCAATGTAATTAGCATGCCGAATATTACTTGGAACGTGAATTGGAACGAAATCGCTAATTGATAAGACCATTTTACAATTTTGACCCCAGTTAGAAACAAAGCCAATATTGTCAGATGTCGATAGTCCATAACTCGGAATCTGTAAGAGATAATGCTATTTGGCAATCGGCAACGTAATTAGCATGCTGAATATTACTTGGAATGTGAATTGGAGCGAAATCGCTAATTCATAAGACCATTTTACAATTTTAGGCCAAGTTAGAAGCAGAGCCAATATTGTAAGATGTCGATAGTCCATATCTCGAAAACTATAAGAGATAATGCAATTTGGCAATCGGCAACGTAACTAGCATGCCGAATATTACTTGGAATGTGAATTGGAGCGAAATCGCTAATTTATAAGACCATTTTACAATTTTGACCCCAGTTAGAAAAAAACTCTAAGGTGTAAAATTTCGATTGCCCATATCTCGGAAACTATAAGAGATAATGCAATTTGGCAATCGGCAACGTAATTAGCATGCTGAATATTACTTGGAATGTGAATTGGAGCGAAATCGCTAATTCATAAGACCATTTTACAGTTTTGACCCCACTTAGAAACAGACTCTAAGGTGTAAAATTTCGATTGCCCATAACTCGGAAACTATAAGAGATAATGCAATTTGGCAATCGGCAACGTAATTAGCATGCCGAATATTACTAGAAAGGTGAATTGGAATGAAATCGCTAACTCATAAGACCATTTTACAATATTGGGCCAAGTTAGAAGCAGAGTCAATATTGTAAGATGTCGATAGTCCATATCTCGGAAACTATAAGAGTAATGCAATTTGGCAATCGGCAATGAAATTAGCATGCCGAATATTACTTGGAACTTGAAATGGAACGAAATCGCTAATTGATAAGACCATTTTACAATTTTGACCCCAGTTAGAAACAAAGCCAATATTGTCAGATGTCGATAGTCCATATCTCGGAAACTATAAGAGATAATGCAATTTGGTAATCGGCAACGTAATTAGCATGCCGAATATTACTTGGAATGTGAATTGGAACGAAATCGCTAATTCGTAAGACCATTTTACAATTCTGGCCCAAGTTAGAAGCAGAGCCAATATTGTAAGATGTCGATAGTCCATATCTCGGAAACTATAAGAGATAATGCAATTTGGCAATCGGCAACGTAATTAGCATGCCGAATATTACTTGGAATGTGAATTGGAGCGGAATGGCTAATTCATAAGACAATTTTACAATTCTGGCCCAAGTTAGAATTAGAGCCAATATTGTAAGATGTCGATAGTCCATATGTCGGAAACTATAAGAGATAATGCAATTTGGCAATCGGCTACGTAATTATCATGCCGAATATTACTTGGAATGTGAATTGGAGCGAAATCGCTAATTCATAAGACCATTTTACAATTCTGGCCCAAGTTAGAAGCAGAGCCAATATTGTAAGATGTCGATAGTCCATATCTCGAAAACTATAAGAGATATTGCAATTTGGCAATCGGCAACGTAATTAGCATGCTGAATATTACTTGGAATGTGAATTGGAGCGAAATCGCTAATTCATAAGACCATTTTACAATTCTGGCCCAAGTTAGAAGCAGAGCCAATATTGTAAGATGTCGATAGTCCATATCTCGGAAACTATAAGAGATAATGCAATTTGGCAATCGGCAACGTAATTAGCATGCCGAATATTACTTGGAATGTGTATTGGAGCGAAATCGCTAATTCATAAGACCATTTTACAATTCTGGCCCAAGTTAGAAGCAGAGCCAATATTGTAAGATGTCGATGGTCCATATCTCGGAAACTATAAGTGATAATGCAATTTGGCAATCGGCAACGTAATTAGCATGCTGAATATTACTTGGAATGTGAATTGGAGCGAAATCGCTAATTCATAAGACCATTTTACAATTCTGGCCCAAGTTAGAAGCAGAGCCAATATTGTAAGATGTCGATAGTCCATATGTCGGAAACTATATGAGAGAATGCAATTTGGCAATCGGCAACGTAATTAGCATGCCGAATATTACTTGGAATGTGAATTGGAGCGAAATCGCTAATTCATAAGACCATTTTACAATTCTGGCCCAAGTTAGAAGCAGAGCCAATATTGTAAGATGTCGATAGTCCATATCTCGGAAACTATAAGAGATAATACAATTTGGCAATAGGCAACATAATTAGCATGCCGAATATTACCTGGAATGTGAATTGGAGCGAAATCGCTAATTCATAAGACCATTTTACAATTTTGGCCCAAGTTAGAAGCAGAGCCAATATTGTAAGATGTCGATAGTCCATATCTCGGAAACTATAAGGGATAACGCAATTTGGCAATCGGCAACGTAATTAGCATGCCGAATATTACTTGGAATGTGAATTGGAGCGAAATCGCTAATTCATAAGACCATTTTACAATTTTGACCCCAGTTAGAAACAGACTCTAAGGTGTAAAATTTCGATTGACCGTATCTCGGAATCTGTAAGAGATAATGCTATTTGGCAATCGGCAACGTAATTAGCATGCTGAATATTACTCGGAATGTGAATTGGAGCGAAATCGCTAATTCATAAGACCATTTAACAATTTTAGGCCAAGTTAGAAGCAGAGCCAATATTGTAAGATGTCGATAGTCTATATCTCGGAACCTATAAGAGATATTGCAATTTGGCAATCGGCAACGTAATTAGCATGCCGAATATTACCTGGAATGTGAATTGGAGCGAAATCGCTAATTCATAAGACCATTTTACAATTTTGGCCCAAGTTAGAAGCAGAGCCAATATTGTAAGATGTCGATAGTCCATATCTCGGAAACTATAAGAGATAACGCAATTTGGCAATCGGCAACGTAATTAGCATGCCGAATATTACTTGGAATGTGAATTGGAGCGAAATCGCTAATTCATAAGACCATTTTACAATTTTGACCCCAGTTAGAAACAGACTCTAAGGTGTAAAATTTCGATTGCCCATATCTCGGAAACTATAAGAGATAATGCAATTTGGCAATCGGCAACGTAATTAGCAAGCTGAATATTACTTGGAATGTGAATTGGAGCGAAATCGCTAATTCATAAGAACATTTTACAATTCTGGCCCAAGTTAGAAGCATAGCCAATATTGTAAGATGTCGATAGTCCATATCTCGGAAACTATAAGAGATAATGCAATTTGGCAATCGGCAACGTAATTAGCATGCCGAATATTACTTGGAATGTGAATTGGAGCGAAATCGCTAATTCATAAGATCATTTTACAATTTTGACCCCAGTTAGAGACAGACTCTAAGGTGTAAAATTTCGATTGACCATATCTTGGAAACTGTAAGAGATAATGCAATTTGGCAATCGGCAGTGTAATTAGCATGCCGAATATTACTTGGAATGTGAATTGGAACTAAATCGCTAATTCATAAGACCATTTTACAATTTTGGCCCAAGTTAGAAACAGAGCCAATATTGTAAGATGTCGATAGTCCATATCTCGGAAACTATAAGAGATAATGCAATTTGGCAATCGGCAACGTAATTAGCATGCCGAATATTACTTGGAATGTGAATTGGAGCGAAATCGCTAATTCATAAGATCATTTTACAATTTTGACCCCAGTTAGAGACAGACTCTAAGGTGTAAAATTTCGATTGACCATATCTCGGACACTATAAGAGATAATGAAATTTGGCAATCGGCAATGTAATTAGCATGCCGAATATTACTTGGAATGTGAATTGGAAAGAAATCGCTAATTCATAAGACCGTTTTACAATTTTGGCCCAAGTTAGAAGCAGAGCCAATATTGTAAAATGTCGATAGTCCATATCTCGGAAACTAAAAGAGATAATGCAATTTGGCAATCGGCAACGTAATTAGCATGACGAATATTACTCGGAATGTGAATTGGAACGAAATCGCTAATTCGTAAGACCATTTTAAAATTCTGGCCCAAGTTAGAAGCAGAGCCAATATTGTAAAATGTCGATAGTCCATATCTCGGAAACTATAAGAGATATTGCAATTTGGCAATCTGCAACGTAATTAGCATGCCGAATATTACTTGGAATGTGAATTGGAGCGAAATCGCTAATTTTTAAGACTATTTTACAATTTTGACCCCAGTTAGAAACAGACTCTAAGGTGTAAAATTTCGATTGCCCATATCTCCGAAACTATAAGAGATAATGCAATTTGGCAATCGGCAACGTAATTAGCATGCCGAATATTACTTGGAATGTGAATTGGAACGAAATCGCTAATTCGTAAGACCATTTTAAAATTCTGGCCCAAGTTAGAAGCAGAGCCAATATTGTAAGATGTCGATAGTCCATATCTCGGAAACTATAAGAGATAATGCAATTTGGCAATCGGCAACGTAATTAGCATGCCGAATATTACTTGGAATGTGAATTGGAACCAAATCGCTAATTCATAAGACCATTTTACAATTCTGGCGCAAGTTAGAAGCAGAGCCAGTAAAGTAAGATGTCGATAGTCCATTACTCGGAAACTATAAGAGATAATGCAATTTGGCAATCGGCAACGTAATTGGCATGCCGAATATTACTTGGAATGTGAATTGGAACGAAATCGCTAATTCATAAGACCATTTTACAATTCTGGCGCAAGTTAGAAGCAGAGCCAGTAAAGTAAGATGTCGATAGTCCATTACTCGGAAACTATAAGAGGTAATGCAATTTGGCAATCGGCAACGTAATTGGCATGCCGAATATTACTTGGAATGTGAATTGGAACGAAATCGCTAATTCATAAGACCATTTTACAATATTGGCCCAAGTTAGAAGCAGAGTCAATATTGTAAGATGTCGATAGTCCATATCTCGGAAACTATAAGAGATAATGCAATTTGGCAATCGGCAACGTAATTAGCATGCCGAATATTACTTGGAATGTGAATTGGAACGAAATCGCTAATTCGTAAGACCATTTTACAATTCTGGCCCAAGTTAGAAGCAGAGCCAATATTGTAAGATGTCGATAGTCCATATCTCGGAAACTAAAAGAGATAATGCAATTTGGCAATCGGCAACGTAATTAGTATGCCGAATATTACTTGGAATGTGAATTGGAACCAAATCGCTAATTCATAAGACCATTTTACAATTCTGGCGCAAGTTAGAAGCAGAGCCAGTAAAGTAAGATGTCGATAGTCCATTACTCGGAAACTATAAGAGATAATGCAATTTGGCAATCGGCAACGTAATTAGCATGCCGAATATTACTTGGAATGTGAATTGGAACGAAATCGCTAATTCGTAAGACCATTTTACAATTCTGGCCCAAGTTAGAAGCAGAGCCAATATTGTAAGATGTCGATAGTCCATATCTCGGAAACTAAAAGAGATAATGCAATTTGGCAATCGGCAACGTAATTAGCATGCCGAATATTACTTGGAATGTGAATTGGAGCGAAATCGCTAATTCTTAAGACTATTTTACAATTTTGACCCCAGTTAGAAACAGACTCTAAGGTGTAAAATTTCTATTGCCCATATCTCGGAAACTATAAGAGATAATGCAATTTGGCAATCGGCAACGTAATTAGCATGCCGAATATTACTTGGAATGTGAATTGGAGCGAAATCGCTAATTCATAAGACCATTTTACAATTCTGGCCCAAGTTAGAATCAGAGCAAATATTGTAAGATGTCGATAGTCCATATCTCGGAAACTATAAGAGATAATGCAATTTGGCAATCGGCAACGTAATTAGCATGCCGAATATTACTTGGAATGTGAATTGGAGCGAAATCGCTAATTCATAAGACCATTTTACAATTCTGGCCCAAGTTAGAAGCAGAGCCAATATTGTAAGATGTCGATGGTCCATATCTCGGAAACTATAAGAGATAATGCAATTTGGCAATCGGCAACGTAATTAGCATGCCGAATATTACTTGGAATGTGAATTGGAGCGAAATCGCTAATTCATAAGACCATTTTACAATTCTGGCCCAAGTTAGAAGCAGAGCCAATATTGTAAGATGTCGATAGTCCATATGTCGGAAACTATATGAGAGAATGCAATTTGGCAATCGGCAACGTAATTAGCATGCCGAATATTACTTGGAATGTGAATTGGAGCGAAATCGCTAATTCATAAGACCATTTTACAATTCTGGCCCAAGTTAGAAGCAGAGCCAATATTGTAAGATGTCGATAGTCCATATCTCGGAAACTATAAGAGATAATGCAATTTGGCAATCGGCAACGTAATTAGCATGCCGAATATTACTTGGAATGTGTATTGGAGCGAAATCGCTAATTCATAAGACCATTTTACAATTCTGGCCCAAGTTAGAAGCAGAGCCAATATTGTAAGATGTCGATGGTCCATATCTCGGAAACTATAAGAGATAATGCAATTTGGCAATCGGCAACGTAATTAGCATGCTGAATATTACTTGGAATGTGAATTGGAGCGAAATCGCTAATTCATAAGACCATTTTACAATTCTGGCCCAAGTTAGAAGCAGAGCCAATATTGTAAGATGTCGATAGTCCATATGTCGGAAACTATATGAGAGAATGCAATTTGGCAATCGGCAACGTAATTAGCATGCCGAATATTACTTGGAATGTGAATTGGAGCGAAATCGCTAATTCATAAGACCATTTTACAATTCTGGCCCAAGTTAGAAGCAGAGCCAATATTGTAAGATGTCGATAGTCCATATCTCGGAAACTATAAGAGATAATACAATTTGGCAATAGGCAACATAATTAGCATGCCGAATATTACCTGGAATGTGAATTGGAGCGAAATCGCTAATTCGGCATTCTTAAGACTATTTTACAATTTTGACCCCAGTTAGAAACAGACTCTAAGGTGTAAGATTTCTATTGCCCATATCTCGGAAACTATAAGAGATAATGCAATTTGGCAATCGGCAACGTAATTAGCATGCCGAATATTACTTGGAATGTGAATTGGAGCGAAATCGCTAATTCATAAGACCATTTTACAATTCTGGCCCAAGTTAGAATCAGAGCAAATATTGTAAGATGTCGATAGTCCATATCTCGGAAACTATAAGAGATAATGCAATTTGGCAATCGGCAACGTAATTAGCATGCCGAATATTACTTGGAATGTGAATTGGAGCGAAATCGCTAATTCTTAAGACCATTTTACAATTCTGACCCCAGTTAGAAACAGATTCTAAGGTGTAAAATTTCGATTGCCCATATCACGTAAACTATAAGAGATAATGCAATTTGGCAATCGGCAACGTAATTAGCAAGCCGAATATTACTTGGAATGTGAATTGGAGCGAAATCGCTAATTCATAAGACCATTTTACAATTCTGGCCCAAGTTAGAAGCAGAGCCAATATTGTAAGATGTCGATAGTCCATATCTCGAAAACTATAAGAGATAATGCAATTTGGCAATCGGCAACGTAACTAGCATGCCGAATATTACTTGGAATGTGAATTGGAGCGAAATCGCTAATTTATAAGACCATTTTACAATTTTGACCCCAGTTAGAAAAAGACTCTAAGGTGTAAAATTTCGATTGCCCATATCTCGGAAACTATAAGAGATAATGCAATTTGGCAATCGGCAACGTAATTAGCATGCCGAATATTACTTGGAATGTGAATTGGAACCAAATCGCTAATTCATAAGACCATTTTACAATTCTGGCGCAAGTTAGAAGCAGAGCCAGTAAAGTAAGATGTCGATAGTCCATTACTCGGAAACTATAAGAGATAATGCAATTTGGCAATCGGCAACGTAATTGGCATGCCGAATATTACTTGGAATGTGAATTGGAGCGAAATCGCTAATTCTTAAGACTATTTTACAATTTTGACACCAGTTAGAAATAGACTCTAAGGTGTAAAATTTCGATTGTCCATATCTCGGAAACTATAAGAGATAATGCAATTTGGCAATCGGCAACGTAATTAGCATGCCGAATATTACTTGGAATGTGAATTGGAACCAAATCGCTAATTCATAAGACCATTTTACAATTCTGGCGCAAGTTAGAAGCAGAGCCAGTAAAGTAAGATGTCGATAATCCATTACTCGGAAACTATAAGAGATAATGCAATTTGGCAATCGGCAACGTAATTGGCATGCCGAATATTACTTGGAATGTGAATTGGAACGAAATCGCTAATTCATAAGACCATTTTACAATATTGGCCCAAGTTAGAAGCAGAGTCAATATTGTAAGATGTCGATAGTCCATATCTCGGAAACTATAAGAGATAATGCATTTTAGCAATAGGCAACGTAATTAGCATGCCGAATATTACTTGGAATGTGAATTGGAACCAAATCGCTAATTCATAAGACCATTTTACAATTCTGGCGCAAGTTAGAAGCAGAGCCAGTAAAGTAAGATGTCGATAGTCCATTACTCGGAAACTATAAGAGATAATGCAATTTGGCAATTGGCAACGTAATTGGCATGCCGAATATTACTTGGAATGTGAATTGGAACGAAATCGCTAATTCATAAGACCATTTTACAATATTGGCCCAAGTTAGAAGCAGAGTCAATATTGTAAGATGTCGATAGTCCATATCTCGGAAACTATAAGAGATAATGCAATTTGGCAATCGGCAACGTAATTAGCATGCCGAATATTACTTGGAATGTGAATTGGAACGAAATCGCTAATTCGTAAGACCATTTTACAATTCTGGCCCAAGTTTGAAGCAGAGCCAATATTGTAAGATGTCGATAGTCCATATCTCTTAAACTAAAAGAGATAATGCAATTTGGCAATCGGCAACGTAATTAGCATGCCGAATATTACTTGGAATGTGAATTGGAGCGAAATCGCTAATTCTTAAGACTATTTTACAATTTTGACCCCAGTTAGAAACAGACTCTAAGGTGTAAAATTTCTGTTGCCCATATCTCGGAAACTATAAGAGATAATGCAATTTGGCAATCGGCAACGTAATTAGCATGCCGAATATTACTTGGAATGTGAATTGGAGCGAAATCGCTAATTCATAAGACCATTTTACAATTCTGGCCCAAGTTAGAATCAGAGCAAATATTGTAAGATGTCGATAGTCCATATCTCGGAAACTATAAGAGATAATGCAATTTGGCAATCGGCAACGTAATTAGCATGCCGAATATTACTTGGAATGTGAATTGGAGCGAAATCGCTAATTCTTAAGACCATTTTACAATTCTGACCCCAGTTAGAAACAGATTCTAAGGTGTAAAATTTCGATTGCCCATATCACGGAAACTATAAGAGATAATGCAATTTGGCAATCGGCAACGTAATTAGCAAGCCGAATATTACTTGGAATGTGAATTGGAGCGAAATCGCTAATTCATAAGACCATTTTACAATTCTGGCCCAAGTTAGAAGCAGAGCCAATATTGTAAGATGTCGATAGTCCATATCTCGAAAACTATAAGAGATAATGCAATTTGGCAATCGGCAACGTAACTAGCATTCCGAATATTACTTGGAATGTGAATTGGAGCGAAATCGCTTATTTATAAGACCATTTTACAATTTTGACCCCAGTTAGAAAAAGACTCTAAGGTGTAAAATTTCGATTGCCCATATCTCGGAAACTATAAGAGATAATGCAATTTTGCAATAGGCAACGTAATTAGCATGCTGAATATTACTTGGAATGTGAATTGGAGCGAAATCGCTAATTCATAAGACCATTTTACAATTTTGACCCCAGTTAGAAACAGACTCTAAGGTGTAAAATTTCGATTACCCATAACTCGGAAACTATAAGAGATAATGCAATTTGGCAATCGGCAACGTAATTAGCATGCCGAATATTACTAGAAAGGTGAATTGGAACGAAATCCCTAATTCATAAGACCATTTTACAATATTGGGCCAAGTTAGAAGCAGAGTCAATATTGTAAGATGTCGATAGTCCATATCTCGGAAACTATAAGAGATAATGCAGTTTGGCAATCGGCAATGTAATTAGCATGCCGAATATTACTTGGAACGTGAATTGGAACGAAATCGCTAATTGATAAGACCATTTTACAATTTTGACCCCAGTTAGAAACAAAGCCAATATTGTCAGATGTCGATAGTCCATATCTCGGAAACTATAAGAGATAATGCAATTTGGTAATCGGCAACGTAATTAGCAAGCCGAATATTACTTGGAATGTGAATTGGAGCGAAATCGCTAATTCATAAGACCATTTTACAATTCTGGCCCAAGTTAGAAGCAGAGCCAATATTGTAAGATGTCGATAGTCCATATCTCGAAAACTATAAGAGATAATGCAATTTGGCAATCGGCAACGTAACTAGCATGCCGAATATTACTTGGAATGTGAATTGGAGCGAAATCGCTAATTTATAAGACCATTTTACAATTTTGACCCCAGTTAGAAAAAGACTCTAAGGTGTAAAATTTCGATTGCCCATATCTCGGAAACTATAAGAGATAATGCAATTTGGCAATCGGCAACGTAATTCGCATGCTGAATATTACTTGGAATGTGAATTGGAGCGAAATCGCTAATTCATAAGACCATTTTACAATTTTGACCCCACTTAGAAACAGACTCTAAGGTGTAAAATTTCGATTGCCCATAACTCGGAAACTATAAGAGATAATGCAATTTGGCAATCGGCAACGTAATTAGCATGCCGAATATTACTAGAAAGGTGAATTGGAATGAAATCGCTAACTCATAAGACCATTTTACAATATTGGGCCAAGTTAGAAGCAGAGTCAATATTGTAAGATGTCGATAGTCCATATCTCGGAAACTATAAGAGATAATGCAATTTGGCAATCGGCAACGTAATTAGCATGCCGAATATTACTAGAAAGGTGAATTGGAACGAAATCGCTAATTCATAAGACCATTTTACAATATTGGGCCAAGTTAGAAGCAGAGTCAATATTGTAAGATGTCGATAGTCCATATCTCGGAAACTATAAGAGATAATGCAATTTGGCAACCGGCAATGTAATTAGCATGCCGAATATTACTTGGAACGTGAATTGGAACGAAATCGCTAATTGATAAGACCATTTTACAATTTTGACGCCAGTTAGAAACAAAGCCAATATTGTCAGATGTCGATAGTCCATATCTCGGAAACTATAAGAGATAATGCAATTTGGTAATCGGCAACGTAATTAGCAAGCCGAATATTACTTGGAATGTGAATTGGAGCGAAATGGCTAATTCATAAGACCATTTTACAATATTGGGCCAAGTTAGAAGCAGAGCCAATATTGTAAGATGTCGATAGTCCATATCTCGAAAACTATAAGAGATAATGCAATTTGGCAATAGGCAACGTAATTAGCATGCTGAAGATTACTTGGAATGTGAATTGGAGCGAAATCGCTAATTCAAAAGACCATTTTACAATTTTGACCCCACTTAGAAACAGACTCTAAGGTGTAAAATTTCGATTGCCCATAACTCGGAAACTATAAGAGATAATGCAATTTGGCAATCGGCAACGTAATTAGCATGCCGAATATTACTAGAAAGGTGAATTGGAATGAAATCGCTAATTCATAAGACCATTTTACAATATTGGGCCAAGTTAGAAGCAGAGTCAATATTGTAAGATGTCGATAGTCCATATCTCGGAAACTATAAGAGATAATGCAATTTGGCAATCGGCAATGAAATTAGCATGCCGAATATTACTTGGAACTTGAAATGGAACGAAATCGCTAATTGATAAGACCATTTTACAATTTTGACCATTTTTTTACAGTTAGAAACAAAGCCAATATTGTCAGATGTCGATAGTCCATATCTCGGAAACTATAAGAGATAATGCAATTTGGTAATCGGCAACGTAATTAGCATGCCGAATATTACTTGGAATGTGAATTGGAACGAAATCGCTAATTCGTAAGACCATTTTACAATTCTGGCCCAAGTTAGAAGCCGAGCCAATATTGTAAGATGTCGATAGTCCATATCTCGGAAGCTATAAGAGATAATGCAATTTGGCAATCGGCAACGTAATTGGCATGCCGAATACTACTTGGAATGTGAATTGGAGCGAAATCGCTAATTCATAAGACCATTTTACAATTTTGACCCCAGTTAGAAACAGACTCTAAGGTGTAAAATTTCGATTGACCATATCTCGGAAACTATAAGAGATAATGAAATTTGGCAATCGGCAATGTAATTAGCATGCCGAATATTACTTGGAATGTGAATTGGAACGAAATCGCTAATTCATAAGACCGTCTTGCAATTTTGGCCCAAGTTAGAAGCAGAGCCAATATTGTAAAATGTCGATAGTCCATATCTCGGAAACTATAAGAGATAATGCATTTTAGCAATAGGCAACGTAATTAGCATGCCGAATATTACTTGGAATGTGAATTGGAACCAAATCGCTAATTCATAAGACCATTTTACAATTCTGGCGCAAGTTAGAAGCAGAGCCAGTAAAGTAAGATGTCGATAGTCCATTACTCGGAAACTATAAGAGATAATGCAATTTGGCAATCGGCAACGTAATTGGCATGCCGAAAATTACTTGGAATGTGAATTGGAACGAAATCGCTAATTCATAAGACCATTTTACAATATTGGCCCAAGTTAGAAGCAGAGTCAATATTGTAAGATGTCGATAGTCCATATCTCGGAAACTATAAGAGATAATGTAATTTGGCAATCGGCAACTTAATTAGCATGCCGAATATTACTTGGAATGTGAATTGGAACGAAATCGCTAATTCGTAAGACCATTTTACAATTCTGGCCCAAGTTAGAAGCAGAGCCAATATTGTAAGATGTCGATAGTCCATATCTCGGAAACTAAAAGAGATAATGCAATTTGGCAATCGGCAACGTAATTAGCATGCCGAATATTACTTGGAATGTGAATTGGAGCGAAATCGCTAATTCTTAAGACTATTTTACAATTTTGACCCCAGTTAGAAACAGACTCTAAGGTGTAAAATTTCTATTGCCCATATCTCGGAAACTATAAGAGATAATGCAATTTGGCAATCGGCAACGTAATTAGCATGCCGAATATTACTTGGAATGTGAATTGGAGCGAAATCGCTAATTTATAAGACCATTTTACAATTTTGACCCCAGTTAGAAAAAGACTCTGAGGTGTAAAATTTCGATTGCCCATATCTCGGAAACTATAAGAGATAATGCAATTTGGCAATCGGCAACGTAATTAGCATGCTGAATATTACTTGGAATGTGAATTGGAGCGAAATCGCTAATTCATAAGACCATTTTACAATTTTGACCCCAGTTAGAAAAAGACTCTAAGGTGTAAAATTTCGATTGCCCATATCTCGGAAACTATAAGAGATAATGCAATTTGGTAATCGGCAACGTAATTAGCATGCCGAATATTACTTGGAATGTGAATTGGAACGAAATCGCTAATTCGTAAGACCATTTTACAATTCTGGCCCAAGTTAGAAGCAGAGCCAATATTGTAAGATGTCGATAGTCCATATCTCGGAAACTATAAGAGATAATGCAATTTGGCAATCGGCAACGTAATTAGCATGCCGAATATTACTTGGAATGTGAATTGGAGCGAAATCGCTAATTCTTAATACCATTTTACAATTTTGAACCCAGTTAGAAAAAGTCTTTAAGGTGTAAAATGTCGATTGCCCATATCTCGGAAACTATAAGAGATAATGCAATTTGGCAATCGGCAACGTAATTAGCATGCCGAATATTACTTGGGATGTGAATTGGAGCGGAATGGCTAATTCATAAGACAATTTTACAATTCTGGCCCAAGTTAGAATTAGAGCCAATATTGTAAGATGTCGATAGTCCATATGTCGGAAACTATAAGAGATAATGCAATTTGGCAATCGGCTACGTAATTATCATGCCGAATATTACTTGGAATGTGAATTGGAGCGAAATCGCTAATTCATAAGACCATTTTACAATTCTGGCCCAAGTTAGAAGCAGAGCCAATATTGTAAGATGTCGATAGTCCATATCTCGGAAACTATAAGAGATATTGCAATTTGGCAATCGGCAACGTAATTAGCATGCTGAATATTACTTGGAATGTGAATTGGAGCGAAATCGCTAATTCATAAGACCATTTTACAATTCTGGCCCAAGTTAGAAGCAGAGCCAATATTGTAAGATGTCGATAGTCCATATCTCGGAAACTATAAGAGATAATGCAATTTGGCAATCGGCAACGTAATTAGCATGCCGAATATTACTTGGAATGTGTATTGGAGCGAAATCGCTAATTCATAAGACCATTTTACAATTCTGGCCCAAGTTAGAAGCAGAGCCAATATTGTAAGATGTCGATAGTCCATATCTCGGAAACTATAAGAGGTAATGCAATTTGGCAATCGGCAACGTAATTAGCATGCTGAATATTACTTGGAATGTGAATTGGAGCGAAATCGCTAATTCATAAGACCATTTTACAATTCTGGCCCAAGTTAGAAGCAGAGCCAATATTGTAAGATGTCGATAGTCCATATGTCGGAAACTATATGAGAGAATGCAATTTGGCAATCGGCAACGTAATTAGCATGCCGAATATTACTTGGAATGTGAATTGGAGCGAAATCGCTAATTCATAAGACCATTTTACAATTCTGGCCCAAGTTAGAAGCAGAGCCAATATTGTAAGATGTCGATAGTCCATATCTCGGAAACTATAAGAGATAATGCAATTTGGCAATCGGCAACATAATTAGCATGCCGAATATTACCTGGAATGTGAATTGGAGCGAAATCGCTAATTCATAAGACCATTTTACAATTTTGGCCCAAGTTAGAAGCAGAGCCAATATTGTAAGATGTCGATAGTCCATATCTCGGAAACTATTAGAGATAACGCAATTTGGCAATCGGCAACGTAATTAGCATGCCGAATATTACTTGGAATGTGAATTGGAGCGAAATCGCTAATTCATAAGACCATTTTACAATTTTGACCCCAGTTAGAAACAGACTCTAAGGTGTAAAATTTCGATTGACCGTATCTGGGAATCTGTAAGAGATAATGCTATTTGGCAATCGGCAACGTAATTAGCATGCTGAATATTACTTGGAATGTGAATTGGAGCGAAATCGCTAATTCATAAGACCATTTTACAACTTTAGGCCAAGTTAGAAGCAGAGCCAATATTGTAAGATGTCGATAGTCTATATCTCGGAACCTATAAGAGATATTGCAATTTGGCAATCGGCAACGTAATTAGCATGCCGAATATTACCTGGAATGTGAATTGGAGCGAAATCGCTAATTCATAAGACCATTTTACAATTTTGGCCCAAGTTAGAAGCAGAGCCAATATTGTAAGATGTCGATAGTCCATATCTCGGAAACTATAAGAGATAATGCAATTTGGCAATCGGCAACGTAATTAGCATGCCGAATATTACTTGGAATGTGAATTGGAGCGAAATCGCTAATTCATAAGACCATTTTACAATTTTGACCCCAGTTAGAAACAGACTCTAAGGTGTAAAATTTCGATTGCCCATATCTCGGAAACTATAAGGGATAATGCAATTTGGCAATCGGCAACGTAATTAGCAAGCCGAATATTACTTGGAATGTGAATTGGAGCGAAATCGCTAATTCATAAGAACATTTTACAATTCTGGCCCAAGTTAGAAGCATAGCCAATATTGTAAGATGTCGATAGTCCATATCTCGGAAACTATAAGAGATAATGCAATTTGGCAATCGGCAACGTAATTAGCATGCCGAATATTACTTGGAATGTGAATTGGAGCGAAATCGCTAATTCATAAGATCATTTTACAATTTTGACCCCAGTTAGAGACAGACTCTAAGGTGTAAAATTTCGATTGACCATATCTCGGAAACTGTAAGAGATAATGCAATTTGGCAATCGGCAGTGTAATTAGCATGCCGAATATTACTTGGAATGTGAATTGGAACGAAATCGCTAATTCATAAGACCATTTTACAATTTTGGCCCAAGTTAGAAACAGAGCCAATATTGTAAGATGTCGATAGTCCATATCTCGGAAACTGTAAGTGATAATGCAATTTGGCAATCGGCAACGTAATTAGCATGCCGAATATTACTTGGAATGTGAATTGGAGCGAAATCGCTAATTCATAAGACCATTTTACAATTTTGACCCCAGTTAGAGACAGACTCTAAGGTGTAAAATTTCGATTGACCATATCTCGGACACTATAAGAGATAATGAAATTTGGCAATCGGCAATGTAATTAGCATGCCGAATATTACTAGGAATGTGAATTGGAAAGAAATCGCTAATTCATAAGACCGTTTTACAATTTTGGCCCAAGTTAGAAGCAGAGCCAATATTGTAAAATGTCGATAGTCCATATCTCGGAAACTAAAAGAGATAATGCAATTTGGCAATCGGCAACGTAATTAGCATGCCGAATATTACTCGTAATGTGAATTGGAACGAAATCGCTAATTAGTAAGACCATTTTAAAATTCTGGCCCAAGTTAGAAGCAGAGCCAATATTGTAAGATGTCGATAGTCCATATCTCGGAAACTATAAGAGATAATGCAATTTGGCAATCTGCAAAGTAATTAGCATGCCGAATATTACTTGGAATGTGAATTGGAGCGAAATCGCTAATTCTTAAGACTATTTTACAATTTTGACCCCAGTTAGAAACAGACTCTAAGGTGTAAAATTTCGATTGCCCATATCTCCGAAACTATAAGAGATAATGCAATTTGGCAATCGGCAACGTAATTAGCATGCCGAATATTACTTGGAATGTGAATTGGAACGAAATCTCTAATTCGTAAGACCATTTTAAAATTCTGGCCCAAGTTAGAAGCAGAGCCAATATTGTAAGATGTCGATAGTCCATATCTCGGAAACTATAAGAGATAATGCAAATTGGCAATCGGCAACGTAATTAGCATGCCGAATATTACTTGGAATGTGAATTGGAACCAAATCGCTAATTCATAAGACCATTTTACAATTCTGGCGCAAGTTAGAAGCAGAGCCAGTAAAGTAAGATGTCGATAGTCCATTACTCGGAAACTATAAGAGATAATGCAATTTGGCAATCTGCAACGTAATTGGCATGCCGAATATTACTTGGAATGTGAATTGGAACGAAATCGCTAATTCATAAGACCATTTTACAATTCTGGCGCAAGTTAGAAGCAGAGCCAGTAAAGTAAGATGTCGATAGTCCATTACTCGGAAACTATAAGAGATAATGCAATTTGGCAATCGGCAACGTAATTGGCATGCCGAATATTACTTGGAATGTGAATTGGAACGAAATCGCTAATTCATAACACCATTTTACAATATTGGCCCAAGTTAGAAGCAGAGTCAATATTGTAAGATGTCGATAGTCCATATCTCGGAAACTATAAGAGATAATGCAATTTGGCAATCGGCAACGTAATTAGCATGCTGAATATTACTTGGAATGTGAATTGGAACGAAATCGCTAATTCGTAAGACCATTTTACAATTCTGGCCCAAGTTAGAAGAAGAGCCAATATTGTAAGATGTCGATAGTCCATATCTCGGAAACTAAAAGAGATAATGCAATTTGGCAATCGGCAACGTAATTAGCATGCCGAATATTACTTGGAATGTGAATTGGAACCAAATCGCTAATTCATAAGACCATTTTACAATTCTGGCGCAAGTTAGAAGCAGAGCCAGTAAAGTAAGATGTCGATAGTCCATTACTCGGAAACTATAAGAGATAATGCAATTTGGCAATCGGCAACGTAATTGGCATGCCGAATATTACTTGGAATGTGAATTGGAACGAAATCGCTAATTCATAAGACCATTTTACAATATTGGCCCAAGTTAGAAGCAGAGTCAATATTGTAAGATGTCGATAGTCCATATCTCGGAAACTATAAGAGATAATGCAATTTGGCAATCGGCAACGTAATTAGCATGCCGAATATTACTTGGAATGTGAATTGGAATGAAATCGCTAATTCGTAAGACCATTTTACAATTCTGGCCCAAGTTAGAAGCAGAGCCAATATTGTAAGATGTCGATAGTCCATATCTCGGAAACTAAACGAGATAATGCAATTTGGCAATCGGCAACGTAATTAGCATGCCGAATATTACTTGGAATGTGAATTGGAGCGAAATCGCTAATTCTTAAGACTATTTTACAATTTTGACCCCAGTTAGAATCAGAGCAAATATTGTAAGATGTCGATAGTCCATATCTCGGAAACTATAAGAGATAATGCAATTTGGCAATCGGCAACGTAATTAGCATGCCGAATATTACTTGGAATGTGAATTGGAGCGAAATCGCTAATTCTTAAGACCATTTTACAATTCTGACCCCAGTTAGAAACAGATTCTAAGGTGTAAAATTTCGATTGCCCATATCACGGAAACTATAAGAGATAATGCAATTTGGCAATCGGCAACGTAATTAGCAAGCCGAATATTACTTGGAATGTGAATTGGAGCGAAATCGCTAATTCATAAGACCATTTTACAATTCTGGCCCAAGTTAGAAGCAGAGCCAATATTGCAAGATGTCGATAGTCCATATCTCGAAAACTATAAGAGATAATGCAATTTGGCAATCGGCAACGTAATTAGCATGCCGAATATTACTTGGAATGTGAATTGGAGCGAAATCGCTAATTTATAAGACCATTTTACAATTTTGACCCCAGTTAGAAAAAGACTCTAAGGTGTAAAATTTCGATTGCCCATATCTCGGCAACTATAAGAGATAATGCAATTTGGCAATCGGCAACGTAATTAGCATGCCGAATATTACTTGGAATGTGAATTGGAACCAAATCGCTAATTCATAAGACCATTTTACAATTCTGGCGCAAGTTAGAAGCAGAGCCAGTAAAGTAAGATGTCGATAGTCCATTACTCGGAAACTATAAGAGATAATGCAATTTGGCAATCGGCAACGTAATTGGCATGCCGAATATTACTTGGAATGTGAATTGGAGCGAAATCGCTAATTCTTAAGACTATTTTACAATTTTGACCCCAGTTAGAAACAGATTTTAAGGTGTAAAATTTCGATTGTCCATATCTCGGAAACTATAAGAGATAATGCAATTTGGCAATCGGCAACGTAATTAGCATGCCGAATATTATTTGGAATGTGAATTGGAACCAAATCGCTAATTCATAAGACCATTTTACAATTCTGGCGCAAGTTAGAAGCAGAGCCAGTAAAGTAAGATGTCGATAGTCCATTACTCGGAAACTATAAGAGATAATGCAATTTGGCAATCGGCAACGTAATTGGCATGCCGAATATTACTTGGAATGTGAATTGGAACGAAATCGCTAATTCTTAAGACCATTTTACAATATTGGCCCAAGTTAGAAGCAGAGTCAATATTGTAAGATGTCGATAGTCCATATCTCGGAAACTATAAGAGATAATGCATTTTAGCAATAGGCAACGTAATTAGCATGCCGAATATTACTTGGAATGTGAATTGGAACCAAATCGCTAATTCATTGGACCATTTTACAATTCTGGCGCAAGTTAGAAGCAGAGCCAGTAAAGTAAGATGTCGATAGTCCATTACTCGGAAACTATAAGAGATAATGCAATTTGGCAATTGGCAACGTAATTGGCATGCCGAATATTACTTGGAATGTGAATTGGAACGAAATCGCTAATTCATAAGGCCATTTTACAATATTGGCCCAAGTTAGAAGCAGAGTCAATATTGTAAGATGTCGATAGTCCATATCTCGGAAACTATAAGAGATAATGCAATTTGGCAATCGGCAACGTAATTAGCATGCCGAATATTACTTGGAATGTGAATTGGAACGAAATCGCTAATTCGTAAGACCATTTTACAATTCTGGCCCAAGTTAGAAGCAGAGCCAATATTGTAAGATGTCGATAGTCCATATCTCGGAAACTATAAGAGATAATGCAATTTGGCAACCGGCAATGTAATTAGCATGCCGAATATTACTTGGAATGTGAATTGGAACGAAATCGCCAATACTTAAGACAATTTTACAATTTTGACCCCAGTTAGAAACAGACTCTAAGGTGTAAAATTTCTGTTGCCCATATCTCGGAAACTATAAGAGATAATGCAATTTGGCAATCGGCAACGTAACTAGCATGCTGAATATTACTTGGAATGTGAATTGGAGCGAAATCGCTAATTCATAAGACCATTTTACAATTTTGTACCCCAGTTAGAAACAGACTCTAAGGTGTAAAATTTCGATAACCCATAACTCGGAAACTATAAGAGATAATGCAATTTGGCAATCGGCAATGTAATTAGCATGCCGAATATTACTTGGAACGTGAATTGGAACGAAATCGCTAATTGATAAGACCATTTTACAATTTTGACCCCAGTTAGAAACAAAGCCAATATTGTCAGATGTCGATAGTCCATATCTCGGAAACTATAAGAGATAATGCAATTTGGTAATCGGCAACGTAATTAGCAAGCCGAATATTACTTGGAATGTGAATTGGAGCGAAATCGCTAATTCATAAGACCATTTTACAATTCTATCCCAAGTTAGAAGCAGAGCCAATATTGTAAGATGTCGATAGTCCATATCTCGAAAACTATAAGAGATAATGCAATTTGGCAATCGGCAACGTAACTAGCATGCCGAATATTACTTGGAATGTGAATTGGAGCGAAATCGCTAATTTATAAGACCATTTTACAATTTTGACCCCAGTTAGAAAAAGACTCTAAGGTGTAATATTTCGATTGCCCATATCTCGGAAACTATAAGAGATAATGCAATTTGGCAATCGGCAACGTAATTAGCATGCTGAATATTACTTGGAATGTGAATTGGAGCGAAATCGCTAATTCATAAGACCATTTTACAATTTTGACCCCACTTTGAAACAGACTCTAAGGTGTAAAATTTCGATTGCCCATAACTCGGAAACTATAAGAGATAATGCAATTTGGCAATCGGCAACGTAATTAGCATGCCGAATATTACTAGAAAGGTGAATTGGAATGAAATCGCTAATTCATAAGACCATTTTACAATATTGGGCCAAGTTAGAAGCAGAGTCAATATTGTAAGATGTCGATAGTCCATATCTCGGAAACTATAAGAGATAATGCAATTTGGCAATCGGCAATGAAATTAGCATGCCGAATATTACTTGGAACTTGAAATGGAACGAAATCGCTAATTGATAAGACCATTTTACAATTTTGACCCCAGTTAGAAACAAAGCCAATATTGTCAGATGTCGATAGTCCATATCTCGGAAACTATAAGAGATAATGCAATTTGGTAATCGGCAACGTAATTAGCATGCCGAATATTACTTGGAATGTGAATTGGAACGAAATCGCTAATTCGTAAGACCATTTTACAATTCTGGCCCAAGTTAGAAGCAGAGCCAATATTGCAAGATGTCGATAGTCCATATCTCGAAAACTATAAGAGATAATGCAATTTGGCAATCGGCAACGTAATTAGCATGCCGAATATTACTTGGAATGTGAATTGGAGCGAAATCGCTAATTTATAAGACCATTTTACAATTTTGACCCCAGTTAGAAAAAGACTCTAAGGTGTAAAATTTCGATTGCCCATATCTCGGCAACTATAAGAGATAATGCAATTTGGCAATCGGCAACGTAATTAGCATGCCGAATATTACTTGGAATGTGAATTGGAACCAAATCGCTAATTCATAAGACCATTTTACAATTCTGGCGCAAGTTAGAAGCAGAGCCAGTAAAGTAAGATGTCGATAGTCCATTACTCGGAAACTATAAGAGATAATGCAATTTGGCAATCGGCAACGTAATTGGCATGCCGAATATTACTTGGAATGTGAATTGGAGCGAAATCGCTAATTCTTAAGACTATTTTACAATTTTGACCCCAGTTAGAAACAGATTATAAGGTGTAAAATTTCGATTGTCCATATCTCGGAAACTATAAGAGATAATGCAATTTGGCAATCGGCAACGTAATTGGCATGCCGAATATTACTTGGAATGTGAATTGGAACCAAATCGCTAATTCATAAGACCATTTTACAATTCTGGCGCAAGTTAGAAGCAGAGCCAGTAAAGTAAGATGTCGATAGTCCATTACTCGGAAACTATAAGAGATAATGCAATTTGGCAATCGGCAACGTAATTGGCATGCCGAATATTACTTGGAATGTGAATTGGAACGAAATCGCTAATTCTTAAGACCATTTTACAATATTGGCCCAAGTTAGAAGCAGAGTCAATATTGTAAGATGTCGATAGTCCATATCTCGGAAACTATAAGAGATAATGCATTTTAGCAATAGGCAACGTAATTAGCATGCCGAATATTACTTGGAATGTGAATTGGAACCAAATCGCTAATTCATAAGACCATTTTACAATTCTGGCGCAAGTTAGAAGCAGAGCCAGTAAAGTAAGATGTCGATAGTCCATTACTCGGAAACTATAAGAGATAATGCAATTTGGCAATTGGCAACGTAATTGGCATGCCGAATATTACTTGGAATGTGAATTGGAACGAAATCGCTAATTCATAAGGCCATTTTACAATATTGGCCCAAGTTAGAAGCAGAGTCAATATTGTAAGATGTCGATAGTCCATATCTCGGAAACTATAAGAGATAATGCAATTTGGCAATCGGCAACGTAATTAGCATGCCGAATATTACTTGGAATGTGAATTGGAACGAAATCGCTAATTCGTAAGACCATTTTACAATTCTGGCCCAAGTTAGAAGCAGAGCCAATATTGTAAGATGTCGATAGTCCATATCTCGGAAACTAAAAGAGATAATGCAATTTGGCAATCGGCAACGTAATTAGCATGCCGAATATTACTTGGAATGTGAATTGGAGCGAAATCGCTAATTCTTAAGACAATTTTACAATTTTGACCCCAGTTAGAAACAGACTCTAAGGTGTAAAATTTCTGTTGCCCATATCTCGGAAACTATAAGAGATAATGCAATTTGGCAATCGGCAACGTAATTAGCATGCCGAATATTACTTGGAATGTGAATTGGAGCGAAATCGCTAATTCATAAGACCATTTTACAATTCTGGCCCAAGTTAGAATCAGAGCAAATATTGTAAGATGTCGATAGTCCATATCTCGGAAACTATAAGAGATAATGCAATTTGGCAATCGGCAACGTAATTAGCATGCCGAATATTACTTGGAATGTGAATTGGAGCGAAATCGCTAATTCTTAAGACCATTTTACAATTCTGACCCCAGTTAGAAACAGATACTAAGGTGTAAAATTTCGATTGCCCATATCACGGAAACTATAAGAGATAATGCAATTTGGCAATCGGCAACGTAATTAGCAAGCCGAATATTACTTGGAATGTGAATTGGAGCGAAATCGCTAATTCATAAGACCATTTTACAATTCTGGCCCAAGTTAGAAGCAGAGCCAATATTGTAAGATGTCGATAGTCCATATCTCGAAAACTATAAGAGATAATGCAATTTGGCAATCGGCAACGTAACTAGCATGCTGAATATTACTTGGAATGTGAATTGGAGCGAAATCGCTAATTCATAAGACCATTTTACAATTTTGTACCCCAGTTAGAAACAGACTCTAAGGTGTAAAATTTCGATAACCCATAACTCGGAAACTATAAGAGATAATGCAATTTGGCAATCGGCAATGTAATTAGCATGCCGAATATTACTTGGAACGTGAATTGGAACGAAATCGCTAATTGATAAGACCATTTTACAATTTTGACCCCAGTTAGAAACAAAGCCAATATTGTCAGATGTCGATAGTCCATATCTCGGAAACTATAAGAGATAATGCAATTTGGTAATCGGCAACGTAATTAGCAAGCCGAATATTACTTGGAATGTGAATTGGAGCGAAATCGCTAATTCATAAGACCATTTTACAATTCTATCCCAAGTTAGAAGCAGAGCCAATATTGTAAGATGTCGATAGTCCATATCTCGAAAACTATAAGAGATAATGCAATTTGGCAATCGGCAACGTAACTAGCATGCCGAATATTACTTGGAATGTGAATTGGAGCGAAATCGCTAATTTATAAGACCATTTTACAATTTTGACCCCAGTTAGAAAAAGACTCTAAGGTGTAATATTTCGATTGCCCATATCTCGGAAACTATAAGAGATAATGCAATTTGGCAATCGGCAACGTAATTAGCATGCTGAATATTACTTGGAATGTGAATTGGAGCGAAATCGCTAATTCATAAGACCATTTTACAATTTTGACCCCTCTTTGAAACAGACTCTAAGGTGTAAAATTTCGATTGCCCATAACTCGGAAACTATAAGAGATAATGCAATTTGGCAATCGGCAACGTAATTAGCATGCCGAATATTACTAGAAAGGTGAATTGGAATGAAATCGCTAATTCATAAGACCATTTTACAATATTGGGCCAAGTTAGAAGCAGAGTCAATATTGTAAGATGTCGATAGTCCATATCTCGGAAACTATAAGAGATAATGCAATTTGGCAATCGGCAATGAAATTAGCATGCCGAATATTACTTGGAACTTGAAATGGAACGAAATCGCTAATTGATAAGACCATTTTACAATTTTGACCCCAGTTAGAAACAAAGCCAATATTGTCAGATGTCGATAGTCCATATCTCGGAAACTATAAGAGATAATGCAATTTGGTAATCGGCAACGTAATTAGCATGCCGAATATTACTTGGAATGTGAATTGGAACGAAATCGCTAATTCGTAAGACCATTTTACAATTCTGGCCCAAGTTAGAAGCAGAGCCAATATTGTAAGATGTCGATAGTCCATATCTCGGAAACTATAAGAGATAATGCAATTTGGCAATCGGCAACGTAATTAGCATGCCGAATATTACTTGGAATGTGAATTGGAGCGAAATCGCTAATTCTTAATACCATTTTACAATTTTGACCCCAGTTAGAAAAAGACTTTAAGGTGTAAAAGGTCGATTGCCCATATCTCGGAAACTATAAGAGATAATGCAATTTGCCAATCGGCAACGTAATTAGCATGCCGAATATTACTTGGAATGTGAATTGGAGCGGAATGGCTAATTCATAAAACAATTTTACAATTCTGGCCCAAGTTAGAATTAGAGCCAATATTGTAAGATGTCGATAGTCCATATGTCGGAAACTATAAGAGATAATGCAATTTGGCAATCGGCTACGT
Source organism: Rhynchophorus ferrugineus (assembly GCF_030347505.1). Classification (NCBI taxonomy): domain Eukaryota; kingdom Metazoa; phylum Arthropoda; class Insecta; order Coleoptera; family Curculionidae; genus Rhynchophorus; species Rhynchophorus ferrugineus. The sequence goes on along the minus strand of NW_027472580.1, from coordinate 65,298,128 downwards.
AATTATCATGCCGAATATTACTTGGAATGTGAATTGGAGCGAAATCGCTAATTCATAAGACCATTTTACAATTCTGGCCCAAGTTAGAAGCAGAGCCAATATTGTAAGAAGTCGATAGTCTATATCTCGGAAACAATAAGAGATAATGCAATTTGGCAATCGGCAACGTAATTAGCATGCCGAATATTACTTGGAATGTGTATTGGAGCGAAATCGCTAATTCATAAGACCATTTTACAATTCTGGCCCAAGTTAGAAGCAGAGCCAATATTGTAAGATGTCGATAGTCCATATGTCGGAAACTATAAGAGATAATGCAATTTGGCAATCGGCAACGTAATTAGCATGCCGAATATTACTTGGAATGTGAATTGGAGCGAAATCGCTAATTCATAAGACCATTTTACAATTCTGGCCCAAGTTAGAAGCAGAGCCAATATTGTAAGATGTCGATAGTCCATATCTCGGAAACTATAAGAGATAACGCAATTTGGCAATCGGCAACGTAATTAGCATGCCGAATATTACTTGGAATGTGAATTGGAGCGAAATCGCTAATTCATAAGACCATTTTACAATTTTGACCCCAGTTAGAAACAGACTCTAAGGTGTAAAATTTCGATTGACCGTATCTCGGAATCTGTAAGAGATAATGCTATTTGGCAATCGGCAACGTAATTAGCGTGCTGAATATACTTGGAATGTGAATTGGAGCGAAATCGCTAATTCATAAGACCATTTTACAATTTTGACCCCACTTTGAAACAGACTCTAAGGTGTAAAATTTCGATTGCCCATAACTCGGAAACTATAAGAGATAATGCAATTTGGCAATCGGCAACGTAATTAGCATGCCGAATATTACTAGAAAGGTGAATTGGAATGAAATCGCTAATTCATAAGACCATTTTACAATATTGGGCCAAGTTAGAAGCAGAGTCAATATTGTAAGATGTCGATAGTCCATATCTCGGAAACTATAAGAGATAATGCAATTTGGCAATCGGCAATGAAATTAGCATGCCGAATATTACTTGGAACTTGAAATGGAACGAAATCGCTAATTGATAAGACCATTTTACAATTTTGACTCCAGTTAGAAACAAAGCCAATATTGTCAGATGTCGATAGTCCATATCTCGGAAACTATAAGAGATAATGCAATTTGGTAATCGGCAACGTAATTAGCATGCCGAATATTACTTGGAATGTGAATTGGAACGAAATCGCTAATTCGTAAGACCATTTTTCAATTCTGGCCCAAGTTAGAAGCAGAGCCAATATTGTAAGATGTCGATAGTCCATATCTCGAAACTATAAGAGATAATGCAATTTGGCAATCGGCAACGTAATTAGCAGATTCTAAGGTGTAAAATTTCGATTGCCCATATCACGGAAACTATAAGAGATAATGCAATTTGGCAATTGGCAACGTAATTAGCAAGCCGAATATTACTTGGAATGTGAATTGGAACGAAATCGCTAATTCGTAAGACCATTTTACAATTCTGGCCCAAGTTAGAAGCAGAGCCAATATTGTAAGATGTCGATAGTCCATATCTCGAAAGCCAAAAGGGATAATGCAATTTGGCAATCGGCAACGTAATTAGCATGCCGAATATTACTTGGAATGTGAATTGGAGCGAAATCGCTAATTCTTAAGACTATTTTACAATTTTGACCCCAGTTAGAAACAGACTCTAAGGTGTAAAATTTCTATTGCCCATATCTCGGAAACTATAAGAGATAATGCAATTTGGCAATCGGCAACGTAATTAGCAGATTCTAAGGTGTAAAATTTCGATTGCCCATATCTCGGAAACTATAAGAGATAATGCAATTTGGCAATCGGCAACGTAATTAGCATGCTGAATATTACTTGTAATGTGAATTGGAGCGAAATCGCTAATTCATAAGACCATTTTACAATTTTGACCCCAGTTAGAAACAGACTCTAAGGTGTAAAATTTCGATTACCCATAACTCTGAAACTATAAGAGATAATGCAATTTGGCAATCGGCAACTTAATTAGCATGCCGAATATTACTAGAAAGGTAATTTGGAACGAAATCGCTAATTCATAAGACCATTTTACAATATTGGGCCAAGTTAGAAGCAGAGTCAATATTGTAAGATGTCGATAGTCCATATCTCGGAAACTATAAGAGATAATGCAATTTGGCAATCGGCAATGTAATTAGCATGCCGAATATTACTTGGAACGTGAATTGGAACGAAATCGCTAATTGATAAGACAATTTTACAATTTTGACCCCAGTTAGAAACAAAGCCAATATTGTCAGATGTCGATAGTCCATATCTCGGAAACTATAAGAGATAATGCAATTTGGTAATCGGCAACGTAATTAGCAAGCCGAATATTAATTGGAATGTGAATTGGAGCGAAATCGCTAATTCATAAGACCATTTTACAATTCTGGCCCAAGTTAGAAGCAGAGCCAATATTGTAAGATGTCGATAGTCCATATCTCGAAAACTATAAGAGATAATGCAATTTGGCAATCGGCAACGTAACTAGCATGCCGAATATTACTTGGAATGCGAATTGGAGCGAAATCGCTAATTTATAAGACCATTTTACAATTTTGACCCCAGTTAGAAAAAGACTCTAAGGTGTAAAATTTCGTTTGCCCATATCTCGGAAACTATAAGAGATAATGCAATTTGGCAATCGGCAACGTAATTAGCATGCTGAATATTACTTGGAATGTGAATTGGAGCGAAATCGCTTATTAATAAGACCATTTTACAATTTTGACCCCACTTAGAAACAGACTCTAAGGTGTAAAATTTCGATTGCCCATAACTCGGAAACTATAAGAGATAATGCAATTTGGCAATCGGCTACGTAATTAGCATGCCGAATATTACTAGAAAGGTGAATTGGAATGAAATCGCTAATTCATAAGACCATTTTACAATATTGGGCCAAGTTAGAAGCAGAGCCAATATTGTAAGATGTCGATAGTCTATATCTCGGAAACTATAAGAGATAATGCAATTTGGCAATCGGCAACGTAATTAGCATGCCGAATATTACTTGGAATGTGTATTGGAGCGAAATCGCTAATTCATAAGACCATTTTACAATTCTGGCCCAAGTTAGAAGCAGAGCCAATATTGTAAGATGTCGATAGTCCATATGTCGGAAACTATAAGAGATAATGCAATTTGGCAATCGGCAACGTAATTAGCATGCCGAATATTACTTGGAATGTGAATTGGAGCGAAATCGCTAATTCATAAGACCATTTTACAATTCAGGCCCAAGTTAGAAGCAGAGCCAATATTGTAAGATGTCGATAGTCCATATCTCGGAAACTATAAGAGATAACGCAATTTGGCAATCGGCAACGTAATTAGCATGCCGAATATTACTTGGAATGTGAATTGGAGCGAAATCGCTAATTCATAAGACCATTTTACAATTTTGACCCCAGTTAGAAACAGACTCTAAGGTGTAAAATTTCGATTGACCGTATCTCGGAATCTGTAAGAGATAATGCTATTTGGCAATCGGCAACGTAATTAGCGTGCTGAATATACTTGGAATGTGAATTGGAGCGAAATCGCTAATTCATAAGACCATTTTACAATTTTGACCCCACTTTGAAACAGACTCTAAGGTGTAAAATTTCGATTGCCCATAACTCGGAAACTATAAGAGATAATGCAATTTGGCAATCGGCAACGTAATTAGCATGCCGAATATTACTAGAAAGGTGAATTGGAATGAAATCGCTAATTCATAAGACCATTTTACAATATTGGGCCAAGTTAGAAGCAGAGTCAATATTGTAAGATGTCGATAGTCCATATCTCGGAAACTATAAGAGATAATGCAATTTGGCAATCGGCAATGAAATTAGCATGCCGAATATTACTTGGAACTTGAAATGGAACGAAATCGCTAATTGATAAGACCATTTTACAATTTTGACTCCAGTTAGAAACAAAGCCAATATTGTCAGATGTCGATAGTCCATATCTCGGAAACTATAAGAGATAATGCAATTTGGTAATCGGCAACGTAATTAGCATGCCGAATATTACTTGGAATGTGAATTGGAACGAAATCGCTAATTCGTAAGACCATTTTACAATTCTGGCCCAAGTTAGAAGCAGAGCCAATATTGTAAGATGTCGATAGTCCATATCTCGGAAACTATAAGAGATAATGCAATTTGGCAATCGGCAACGTAATTAGCAGATTCTAAGGTGTAAAATTTCGATTGCCCATATCACGGAAACTATAAGAGATAATGCAATTTGGCAATTGGCAACGTAATTAGCAAGCCGAATATTACTTGGAATGTGAATTGGAACGAAATCGCTAATTCGTAAGACCATTTTACAATTCTGGCCCAAGTTAGAAGCAGAGCCAATATTGTAAGATGTCGATAGTCCATATCTCGAAAACCAAAAGGGATAATGCAATTTGGCAATCGGCAACGTAATTAGCATGCCGAATATTACTTGGAATGTGAATTGGAGCGAAATCGCTAATTCTTAAGACTATTTTACAATTTTGACCCCAGTTAGAAACAGACTCTAAGGTGTAAAATTTCTATTGCCCATATCTCGGAAACTATAAGAGATAATGCAATTTGGCAATCGGCAACGTAATTAGCAGATTCTAAGGTGTAAAATTTCGATTGCCCATATCTCGGAAACTATAAGAGATAATGCAATTTGGCAATCGGCAACGTAATTAGCATGCTGAATATTACTTGGAATGTGAATTGGAGCGAAATCGCTAATTCATAAGACCATTTTACAATTTTGACCCCAGTTAGAAACAGACTCTAAGGTGTAAAATTTCGATTACCCATAACTCTGAAACTATAAGAGATAATGCAATTTGGCAATCGGCAACGTAATTAGCATGCCGAATATTACTAGAAAGGTAATTTGGAACGAAATCGCTAATTCATAAGACCATTTTACAATATTGGGCCAAGTTAGAAGCAGAGTCAATATTGTAAGATGTCGATAGTCCATATCTCGGAAACTATAAGAGATAATGCAATTTGGCAATCGGCAATGTAATTAGCATGCCGAATATTACTTGGAACGTGAATTGGAACGAAATCGCTAATTGATAAGACCATTTTACAATTTTGACCCCAGTTAGAAACAAAGCCAATATTGTCAGATGTCGATAGTCCATATCTCGGAAACTATAAGAGATAATGCAATTTGGTAATCGGCAACGTAATTAGCAAGCCGAATATTAATTGGAATGTGAATTGGAGCGAAATCGCTAATTCATAAGACCATTTTACAATTCTGGCCCAAGTTAGAAGCAGAGCCAATATTGTAAGATGTCGATAGTCCATATCTCGAAAACTATAAGAGATAATGCAATTTGGCAATCGGCAACGTAACTAGCATGCCGAATATTACTTGGAATGCGAATTGGAGCGAAATCGTTAATTTATAAGACCATTTTACAATTTTGACCCCACTTAGAAACAGACTCTAAGGTGTAAAATTTCGATTGCCCATAACTCGGAAACTATAAGAGATAATGCAATTTGGCAATCGGCTACGTAATTAGCATGCCGAATATTACTAGAAAGGTGAATTGGAATGAAATCGCTAATTCATAAGACCATTTTACAATATTGGGCCAAGTTAGAAGCAGAGTCAATATTGTAAGATGTCGATAGTCCATATCTCGGAAACTATAAGAGATAATGCAATTTGGCAATCGGCAATGAAATTAGCATGCCGAATATTACTTGGAACTTGAAATGGAACGAAATCGCTAATTGATAAGACCATTTTACAATTTTGACCCCAGTTAGAAACAAAGCCAATATTGTCAGATGTCGATAGTCCATATCTCGGAAACTATAAGAGATAATGCAATTTGGTAATCGGCAACGTAATTAGCATGCCGAATATTACTTGGAATGTGAATTGGAACGAAATCGCTAATTCGTAAGACCATTTTACAATTCTGGCCCAAGTTAGAAGCAGAGCCAATATTGTAAGATGTCGATAGTCCATATCTCGGAAACTATAAGAGATAATGCAATTTGGCAATCGGCAACGTAATTAGCATGCCGAATATTACTTGGAATGTGAATTGGAGCGAAATCGCTAATTCTTAATACCATTTTACAATTTTGACCCCAGTTAGAATTAGAGCCAATATTGTAAGATGTCGATAGTCCATATGTCGGAAACTATAAGAGATAATGCAATTTGGCAATCGGCAACGTAATTAGCATGCCGAATATTACTTGGAATGTGTATTGGAGCGAAATCGCTAATTCATAAGACCATTTTACAATTCTGGCCCAAGTTAGAAGCAGAGCCAATATTGTAAGATGTCGATAGTCCATATGTCGGAAACTATAAGAGATAATGCAATTTGGCAATCGGCAACGTAATTAGCATGCCGAATATTACTTGGAATGTGTATTGGAGCGAAATCGCTAATTCATAAGACCATTTTACAATTCTGGCCCAAGTTAGAAGCAGAGCCAATATTGTAAGATGTCGATAGTCCATATGTCGGAAACTATAAGAGATAATGCAATTTGGCAATCGGCAACGTAATTAGCATGCCGAATATTACTTGGAATGTGAATTGGAGCGAAATCGCTAATTCATAAGACCATTTTACAATTCAGGCCCAAGTTAGAAGCAGAGCCAATATTGTAAGATGTCGATAGTCCATATCTCGGAAACTATAAGAGATAACGCAATTTGGCAATCGGCAACGTAATTAGCATGCCGAATATTACTTGGAATGTGAATTGGAGCGAAATCGCTAATTCATAAGACCATTTTACAATTTTGACCCCAGTTAGAAACAGACTCTAAGGTGTAAAATTTCGATTGACCGTATCTCGGAATCTGTAAGAGATAATGCTATTTGGCAATCGGCAACGTAATTAGCGTGCTGAATATACTTGGAATGTGAATTGGAGCGAAATCGCTAATTCATAAGACCATTTTACAATTTTGACCCCACTTTGAAACAGACTCTAAGGTGTAAAATTTCGATTGCCCATAACTCGGAAACTATAAGAGATAATGCAATTTGGCAATCGGCAACGTAATTAGCATGCCGAATATTACTAGAAAGGTGAATTGGAATGAAATCGCTAATTCATAAGACCATTTTACAATATTGGGCCAAGTTAGAAGCAGAGTCAATATTGTAAGATGTCGATAGTCCATATCTCGGAAACTATAAGAGATAATGCAATTTGGCAATCGGCAATGAAATTAGCATGCCGAATATTACTTGGAACTTGAAATGGAACGAAATCGCTAATTGATAAGACCATTTTACAATTTTGACTCCAGTTAGAAACAAAGCCAATATTGTCAGATGTCGATAGTCCATATCTCGGAAACTATAAGAGATAATGCAATTTGGTAATCGGCAACGTAATTAGCATGCCGAATATTACTTGGAATGTGAATTGGAACGAAATCGCTAATTCGTAAGACCATTTTACAATTCTGGCCCAAGTTAGAAGCAGAGCCAATATTGTAAGATGTCTCTAAGGTGTAAAATTTCGATTGCCCATATCACGGAAACTATAAGAGATAATGCAATTTGGCAATTGGCAACGTAATTAGCAAGCCGAATATTACTTGGAATGTGAATTGGAACGAAATCGCTAATTCGTAAGACCATTTTACAATTCTGGCCCAAGTTAGAAGCAGAGCCAATATTGTAAGATGTCGATAGTCCATATCTCGAAAACCAAAAGGGATAATGCAATTTGGCAATCGGCAACGTAATTAGCATGCCGAATATTACTTGGAATGTGAATTGGAGCGAAATCGCTAATTCTTAAGACTATTTTACAATTTTGACCCCAGTTAGAAACAGACTCTAAGGTGTAAAATTTCTATTGCCCATATCTCGGAAACTATAAGAGATAATGCAATTTGGCAATCGGCAACGTAATTAGCAGATTCTAAGGTGTAAAATTTCGATTGCCCATATCTCGGAAACTATAAGAGATAATGCAATTTGGCAATCGGCAACGTAATTAGCATGCTGAATATTACTTGGAATGTGAATTGGAGCGAAATCGCTAATTCATAAGACCATTTTACAATTTTGACCCCAGTTAGAAACAGACTCTAAGGTGTAAAATTTCGATTACCCATAACTCTGAAACTATAAGAGATAATGCAATTTGGCAATCGGCAACGTAATTAGCATGCCGAATATTACTAGAAAGGTAATTTGGAACGAAATCGCTAATTCATAAGACCATTTTACAATATTGGGCCAAGTTAGAAGCAGAGTCAATATTGTAAGATGTCGATAGTCCATATCTCGGAAACTATAAGAGATAATGCAATTTGGCAATCGGCAATGTAATTAGCATGCCGAATATTACTTGGAACGTGAATTGGAACGAAATCGCTAATTGATAAGACCATTTTACAATTTTGACCCCAGTTAGAAACAAAGCCAATATTGTCAGATGTCGATAGTCCATATCTCGGAAACTATAAGAGATAATGCAATTTGGTAATCGGCAACGTAATTAGCAAGCCGAATATTAATTGGAATGTGAATTGGAGCGAAATCGCTAATTCATAAGACCATTTTACAATTCTGGCCCAAGTTAGAAGCAGAGCCAATATTGTAAGATGTCGATAGTCCATATCTCGAAAACTATAAGAGATAATGCAATTTGGCAATCGGCAACGTAACTAGCATGCCGAATATTACTTGGAATGCGAATTGGAGCGAAATCGTTAATTTATAAGACCATTTTACAATTTTGACCCCAGTTAGAAAAAGACTCTAAGGTGTAAAATTTCGATTGCCCATATCTCGGAAACTATAAGAGATAATGCAATTTGGCAATCGGCAACGTAATTAGCATGCTGAATATTACTTGGAATGTGAATTGGAGCGAAATCGCTTATTAATAAGACCATTTTACAATTTTGACCCCACTTAGAAACAGACTCTAAGGTGTAAAATTTCGATTGCCCATAACTCGGAAACTATAAGAGATAATGCAATTTGGCAATCGGCTACGTAATTAGCATGCCGAATATTACTAGAAAGGTGAATTGGAATGAAATCGCTAATTCATAAGACCATTTTACAATATTGGGCCAAGTTAGAAGCAGAGTCAATATTGTAAGATGTCGATAGTCCATATCTCGGAAACTATAAGAGATAATGCAATTTGGCAATCGGCAATGAAATTAGCATGCCGAATATTACTTGGAACTTGAAATGGAACGAAATCGCTAATTGATAAGACCATTTTACAATTTTGACCCCAGTTAGAAACAAAGCCAATATTGTCAGATGTCGATAGTCCATATCCCGGAAACTATAAGAGATAATGCAATTTGGTAATCGGCAACGTAATTAGCATGCCGAATATTACTTGGAATGTGAATTGGAACGAAATCGCTAATTCGTAAGACCATTTTACAATTCTGGCCCAAGTTAGAAGCAGAGCCAATATTGTAAGATGTCGATAGTCCATATCTCGGAAACTATAAGAGATAATGCAATTTGGCAATCGGCAACGTAATTAGCATGCCGAATATTACTTGGAATGTGAATTGGAGCGAAATCGCTAATTCTTAATACCATTTTACAATTTTGACCCCAGTTAGAATTAGAGCCAATATTGTAAGATGTCGATAGTCCATATGTCGGAAACTATAAGAGATAATGCAATTTGGCAATCGGCTACGTAATTATCATGCCGAATATTACTTGGAATGTGAATTGGGGCGAAATCGCTAATTCATAAGGCCATTTTACAATTCTGGCCCAAGTTAGAAGCAGAGCCAATATTGTAAGATGTCGATAGTCCATATCTCGGAAACTATAAGAGATATTGCAATTTGGCAATCGGCAATGTAATTAGCATGCCGAATATTCTAATTCATAAGACCGTTTTACAATTTTGGCCCAAGTTAGAAGCAGAGCCAATATTGTAAAATGTCGATAGTCCATATCTCCGAAACTATAAGAGATAATGCAATTTGGCAATCGGCAACGTAATTAGCATGCCGAATATTACTCGGAATGTGAATTGGAACGAAATCGCTAATTCGTAAGACCATTTTAAAATTCTGGCCCAAGTTAGAAGCAGAGCCAATATTGTAAGATGTCGATAGTCCATATCTCGGAAACTATAAGAGATAATGCAATTTGGCAATCTGCAACGTAATTAGCATGCCGAATATTACTTGGAATGTGAATTGGAGCGAAATCGCTAGTTCTTAAGACTATTTTGCAATTTTGACCCCAGTTAGGAACAGACTCTAAGGTGTAAAATTTCGATTGCCTATATCTCCGAAACTATAAGAGATAATGCAATTTGGCAATCGGCAACGTAATTAGCATGCCGAATATTACTTGGAATGTGTAAAATTTCGATAGTCCATATCTCGGAAACTATAAGAGATAATGCAATTTGGCAATCGGCAACGTAATTAGCATGCCGAATATTACTTGGAATGTGAATTGGAGCGAAATCGCTAATTCTTAAGACTATTTTACAATTTTGACCCCAGTTAGAAACAGACTCTAAGGTGTAAAATTTCGATTGTCCATATCTCGGAAACTATAAGAGATAATGCAATTTGGCAATCGGCAACGTAATTACCATGCCGAATATTACTTGGAATGTGAATTGGAACGAAATCGCTAATTCGTAAGACCATTTTACAATTCTGCCCCAAGTTAGAAGCAGAGCCAATATTGTAAGATGTCGATAGTCCATATCTCGGAAACTGTAAGTGATAATGCAATTTGGCAATCGGCAACGTAATTAGCATGCCGAATATTACTTGGAGTGTGAATTGGAGCGAAATCGCTAATTCATAAGACAATTTTACAATTTTGACCCCAGTTTCAGACAGACTCTAAGGTGTAAAATTTCGATTGACCATATCTCGGACACTATAAGAGATAATGAAATTTGGCAATCGGCAATGTAATTAGCATGCCGAATATTACTTGGAATGTGAATTGGAACGAAATCGCTAATTCATAAGACCGTTTTACAATTTTGGCCCAAGTTAGAAGCAGAGCCAATATTGTAAAATGTCGATAGTCCATATCTCGGAAACTATAAGAGATAATGCAATTTGGCAATCGGCAACGTAATTAGCATGCCGAATATTACTCGGAATGTGAATTGGAACGAAATCGCTAATTCGTAAGACCATTTTAAAATTCTGGCCCAAGTTAGAAGCAGAGCCAATATTGTAAGATGTCGATAGTCCATATCTCGGAAACTATAAGAGATAATGCAATTTGGCAATCTGCAACGTAATTAGCATGCCGAATATTACTTGGAATGTGAATTGGAGCGAAATCGCTAGTTCTTAAGACTATTTTGCAATTTTGACCCCAGTTAGAAACAGACTCTAAGGTGTAAAATTTCGATTGCCTATATCTCCGAAACTATAAGAGATAATGCAATTTGGCAATCGGCAACGTAATTAGCATGCCGAATATTACTTGGAATGTGAATTGGAACGAAATCGCTAATTCGTAAGACCATTTTAAAATTCTGGCCCAAGTTAGAAGCAGAGCCAATATTGTAAGATGTCGATAGTCCATATCTCGGAAACTATAAGAGATAATGCAATTTGGCAATCTGCAACGTAATTAGCATGCCGAATATTACTTGGAATGTGAATTGGAGCGAAATCGCTAATTCTTAAGACTATTTTACAATTTTGACCCCAGTTAGAAACAGACTCTAAGGTGTAAAATTTCGATTGTCCATATCTCGGAAACTATAAGAGATAATGCAATTTGGCAATCAGCAACGTAATTACCATGCCGAATATTACTTGGAATGTGAATTGGAACGAAATCGCTAATTCGTAAGACCATTTTACAATTCTGCCCCAAGTTAGAAGCAGAGCCAATATTGTAAGATGTCGATAGTCCATATCTCGGAAACTGTAAGTGATAATGCAATTTGGCAATCGGCAACGTAATTAGCATGCCGAATATTACTTGGAGTGTGAATTGGAGCGAAATCGCTAATTCATAAGACAATTTTACAATTTTGACCCCAGTTTCAGACAGACTCTAAGGTGTAAAATTTCGATTGACCATATCTCGGACACTATAAGAGATAATGAAATTTGGCAATCGGCAATGTAATTAGCATGCCGAATATTACTTGGAATGTGAATTGGAACGAAATCGCTAATTCATAAGACCGTTTTACAATTTTGGCCCAAGTTAGAAGCAGAGCCAATATTGTAAAATGTCGATAGTCCATATCTCGGAAACTATAAGAGATAACGCAATTTGGCAATCGGCAACGTAATTAGCATGCCGAATATTACTTGGAATGTGAATTGGAACGAAATCGCTAATTCGTAAGACCATATTAAAATTCTGGCCCAAGTTAGAAGCAGAGCCAATATTGTAAGATGTCGATAGTCCATATCTCGGAAACTATAAGAGATAATGCAATTTGGCAATCTGCATCGTAATTAGCATGCCGAATATTACTTGGAATGTGAATTGGAGCGAAATCGCTAATTCGTAAGACCATTTTACAATTCTGGCCCAAGTTAGAAGCAGAGCCAATATTGTAAGATGTCGATAGTCCATATCTCGAAAACTATAAGAGATAATGCAATTTGGCAATCGCCAACGTAATTAGCATGCCGAATATTACTTGGAATGTGAATTGGAGCGAAATCGCTAATTCATAAGACCATTTTACAATTCTGGCCCAAGTTAGAATCAGAGCAAATATTGTAAGATGTCGATAGTCCATATCTCGGAAACTATAAGAGATAATGCAATTTGGCAATCGGCAACGTAATTAGCATGCCGAATATTACTTGGAATGTGAATTGGAGCGAAATCGCTAATTCTTAAGACCATTTTACAATTCTGACCCCAGTTAGAAACAGATTCTAAGGTGTAAAATTTCGATTGCCCATATCACGGAAACTATAAGAGATAATGCAATTTGGCAATCGGCAACGTAATTAGCAAGCCGAATATTACTTGGAATGTGAATTGGAGCGAAATCGCTAATTCATAAGACCATTTTACAATTCTGGCCCAAGTTAGAAGCAGAGCCAATATTGTAAGATGTCGATAGTCCATATCTCGAAAACTATAAGAGATAATGCAATTTGGCAATCGGCAACGTAACTAGCATGCCGAATGTTACTTGGAATGTGAATTGGAGCGAAATCGCTAATTTATAAGACCATTTTACAATTTTGACCCCAGTTAGAAAAAGACTCTAAGGTGTAAAATTTCGATTGCCCATATCTCGGAAACTATAAGAGATAATGCAATTTGGCAATCGGCAACGTAAATAGCATGCTGAATATTACTTGGAATGTGAATTGGAGCGAAATCGCTAATTCATAAGACCATTTTACAATTTTGACCCCAGTTAGAAACAGACTCTAAGGTGTAAAATTTCGATAACCCATAACTCGGAAACTATAAGAGATAATGCAATATGGCAATCGGCAATGTAATTAGCATGCCGAATATTACTTGGAACGTGAATTGGAACGAAATCGCTAATTGATAAGACCATTTTACAATTTTGACCCCAGTTAGAAACAAAGCCAATATTGTCAGATGTCGATAGTCCATATCTCGGAAACTATAAGAGATAATGCAATTTGGTAATCGGCAACGTAATTAGCAAGCCGAATATTACTTGGAATGTGAATTGGAACGAAATCGCTAATTCGTAAGACCATTTTACAATTCTGGCCCAAGTTAGAAGCAGAGCCAATATTGTAAGATGTCGATAGTCCATATCTCGGAAACTATAAGAGATAATGCAATTTGGCAATCGGCAACGTAATTAGCATGCCGAATATTACTTGGAATGTGAATTGGAGCGAAATCGCTAATTCTTAATACCATTTTACAATTTTGACCCCAGTTAGAATTAGAGCCAATATTGTAAGATGTCGATAGTCCATATGTCGGAAACTATAAGAGATAATGCAATTTGGCAATCGGCTACGTAATTATCATGCCGAATATTACTTGGAATGTGAATTGGGGCGAAATCGCTAATTCATAAGACCATTTTACAATTCTGGCCCAAGTTAGAAGCAGAGCCAATATTGTAAGATGTCGATAGTCCATATCTCGGAAACTATAAGAGATATTGCAATTTGGCAATCGGCAATGTAATTAGCATGCCGAATATTACTTGGAATGTGAATTGGAACGAAATCGCTAATTCATAAGACCGTTTTACAATTTTGGCCCAAGTTAGAAGCAGAGCCAATATTGTAAAATGTCGATAGTCCATATCTCCGAAACTATAAGAGATAATGCAATTTGGCAATCGGCAACGTAATTAGCATGCCGAATATTACTCGGAATGTGAATTGGAACGAAATCGCTAATTCGTAAGACCATTTTAAAATTCTGGCCCAAGTTAGAAGCAGAGCCAATATTGTAAGATGTCGATAGTCCATATCTCGGAAACTATAAGAGATAATGCAATTTGGCAATCTGCAACGTAATTAGCATGCCGAATATTACTTGGAATGTGAATTGGAGCGAAATCGCTAGTTCTTAAGACTATTTTGCAATTTTGACCCCAGTTAGAAACAGACTCTAAGGTGTAAAATTTCGATTGCCTATATCTCCGAAACTATAAGAGATAATGCAATTTGGCAATCGGCAACGTAATTAGCATGCCGAATATTACTTGGAATGTGAATTGGAACGAAATCGCTAATTCGTAAGACCATTTTAAAATTCTGGCCCAAGTTAGAAGCAGAGCCAATATTGTAAGATGTCGATAGTCCATATCTCGGAAACTATAAGAGATAATGCAATTTGGCAATCTGCAACGTAATTAGCATGCCGAATATTACTTGGAATGTGAATTGGAGCGAAATCGCTAATTCTTAAGACTATTTTACAATTTTGACCCCAGTTAGAAACAGACTCTAAGGTGTAAAATTTCGATTGTCCATATCTCGGAAACTATAAGAGATAATGCAATTTGGCAATCGGCAACGTAATTACCATGCCGAATATTACTTGGAATGTGAATTGGAACGAAATCGCTAATTCGTAAGACCATTTTACAATTCTGCCCCAAGTTAGAAGCAGAGCCAATATTGTAAGATGTCGATAGTCCATATCTCGGAAACTGTAAGTGATAATGCAATTTGGCAATCGGCAACGTAATTAGCATGCCGAATATTACTTGGAGTGTGAATTGGAGCGAAATCGCTAATTCATAAGACAATTTTACAATTTTGACCCCAGTTTCAGACAGACTCTAAGGTGTAAAATTTCGATTGACCATATCTCGGACACTATAAGAGATAATGAAATTTGGCAATCGGCAATGTAATTAGCATGCCGAATATTACTTGGAATGTGAATTGGAACGAAATCGCTAATTCATAAGACCGTTTTACAATTTTGGCCCAAGTTAGAAGCAGAGCCAATATTGTAAAATGTCGATAGTCCATATCTCGGAAACTATAAGAGATAATGCAATTTGGCAATCGGCAACGTAATTAGCATGCCGAATATTACTCGGAATGTGAATTGGAACGAAATCGCTAATTCGTAAGACCATTTTAAAATTCTGGCCCAAGTTAGAAGCAGAGCCAATATTGTAAGATGTCGATAGTCCATATCTCGGAAACTATAAGAGATAATGCAATTTGGCAATCTGCAACGTAATTAGCATGCCGAATATTACTTGGAATGTGAATTGGAGCGAAATCGCTAGTTCTTAAGACTATTTTGCAATTTTGACCCCAGTTAGAAACAGACTCTAAGGTGTAAAATTTCGATTGCCTATATCTCCGAAACTATAAGAGATAATGCAATTTGGCAATCGGCAACGTAATTAGCATGCCGAATATTACTTGGAATGTGAATTGGAACGAAATCGCTAATTCGTAAGACCATTTTAAAATTCTGGCCCAAGTTAGAAGCAGAGCCAATATTGTAAGATGTCGATAGTCCATATCTCGGAAACTATAAGAGATAATGCAATTTGGCAATCTGCAACGTAATTAGCATGCCGAATATTACTTGGAATGTGAATTGGAGCGAAATCGCTAATTCTTAAGACTATTTTACAATTTTGACCCCAGTTAGAAACAGACTCTAAGGTGTAAAATTTCGATTGTCCATATCTCGGAAACTATAAGAGATAATGCAATTTGGCAATCAGCAACGTAATTACCATGCCGAATATTACTTGGAATGTGAATTGGAACGAAATCGCTAATTCGTAAGACCATTTTACAATTCTGCCCCAAGTTAGAAGCAGAGCCAATATTGTAAGATGTCGATAGTCCATATCTCGGAAACTGTAAGTGATAATGCAATTTGGCAATCGGCAACGTAATTAGCATGCCGAATATTACTTGGAGTGTGAATTGGAGCGAAATCGCTAATTCATAAGACAATTTTACAATTTTGACCCCAGTTTCAGACAGACTCTAAGGTGTAAAATTTCGATTGACCATATCTCGGACACTATAAGAGATAATGAAATTTGGCAATCGGCAATGTAATTAGCATGCCGAATATTACTTGGAATGTGAATTGGAACGAAATCGCTAATTCATAAGACCGTTTTACAATTTTGGCCCAAGTTAGAAGCAGAGCCAATATTGTAAAATGTCGATAGTCCATATCTCGGAAACTATAAGAGATAACGCAATTTGGCAATCGGCAACGTAATTAGCATGCCGAATATTACTTGGAATGTGAATTGGAACGAAATCGCTAATTCGTAAGACCATATTAAAATTCTGGCCCAAGTTAGAAGCAGAGCCAATATTGTAAGATGTCGATAGTCCATATCTCGGAAACTATAAGAGATAATGCAATTTGGCAATCTGCATCGTAATTAGCATGCCGAATATTACTTGGAATGTGAATTGGAGCGAAATCGCTAATTCGTAAGACCATTTTACAATTCTGGCCCAAGTTAGAAGCAGAGCCAATATTGTAAGATGTCGATAGTCCATATCTCGAAAACTATAAGAGATAATGCAATTTGGCAATCGCCAACGTAATTAGCATGCCGAATATTACTTGGAATGTGAATTGGAGCGAAATCGCTAATTCATAAGACCATTTTACAATTCTGGCCCAAGTTAGAATCAGAGCAAATATTGTAAGATGTCGATAGTCCATATCTCGGAAACTATAAGAGATAATGCAATTTGGCAATCGGCAACGTAATTAGCATGCCGAATATTACTTGGAATGTGAATTGGAGCGAAATCGCTAATTCTTAAGACCATTTTACAATTCTGACCCCAGTTAGAAACAGATTCTAAGGTGTAAAATTTCGATTGCCCATATCACGGAAACTATAAGAGATAATGCAATTTGGCAATCGGCAACGTAATTAGCAAGCCGAATATTACTTGGAATGTGAATTGGAGCGAAATCGCTAATTCATAAGACCATTTTACAATTCTGGCCCAAGTTAGAAGCAGAGCCAATATTGTAAGATGTCGATAGTCCATATCTCGAAAACTATAAGAGATAATGCAATTTGGCAATCGGCAACGTAACTAGCATGCCGAATGTTACTTGGAATGTGAATTGGAGCGAAATCGCTAATTTATAAGACCATTTTACAATTTTGACCCCAGTTAGAAAAAGACTCTAAGGTGTAAAATTTCGATTGCCCATATCTCGGAAACTATAAGAGATAATGCAATTTGGCAATCAGCAACGTAACTAGCATGCTGAATATTACTTGGAATGTGAATTGGAGCGAAATCGCTAATTCATAAGACCATTTTACAGTTTTGACCCCAGTTAGAAACAGACTCTAAGGTGTAAAATTTCGATAACCCATAACTCGGAAACTATAAGAGATAATGCAATTTGGCAATCGGCAATGTAATTAGCATGCCGAATATTACTTGGAACGTGAATTGGAACGAAATCGCTAATTGATAAGACCATTTTACAATTTTGACCCCAGTTAGAAACAAAGCCAATATTGTCAGATGTCGATAGTCCATATCTCGGAAACTATAAGAGATAATGCAATTTGGTAATCGGCAACGTAATTAGCAAGCCGAATATTACTTGGAATGTCAATTGGAGCGAAATCGCTAATTCATAAGACCATTTTACAATTCTGGCCCAAGTTAGAAGCAGAGCCAATATTGTAAGATGTCGATAGTCCATATCTCGAAAACTATAAGAGATAATGCAATTTGGCAATCGGCAACGTAACTAGCATGCCGAATATTAC
Source organism: Rhynchophorus ferrugineus (assembly GCF_030347505.1). Lineage (NCBI taxonomy): Eukaryota > Metazoa > Arthropoda > Insecta > Coleoptera > Curculionidae > Rhynchophorus > Rhynchophorus ferrugineus. The sequence goes on along the minus strand of NW_027472580.1, from coordinate 65,279,855 downwards.
TTGGAATGTGAATTGGAGCGAAATCGCTAATTTATAAGACCATTTTACAATTTTGACCCCAGTTAGAAAAAGACTCTAAGGTGTAATATTTCGATTGCCCATATCTCGGAAACTATAAGAGATAATGCAATTTGGCAATCGGCAACGTAATTAGCATGCTGAATATTACTTGGAATGTGAATTGGAGCGAAATCGCTAATTCATAAGACCATTTTACAATTTTGACCCCACTTTGAAACAGACTCTAAGGTGTAAAATTTCGATTGCCCATAACTCGGAAACTATAAGAGATAATGCAATTTGGCAATCGGCAACGTAATTAGCATGCCGAATATTACTAGAAAGGTGAATTGGAATGAAATCGCTAATTCATAAGACCATTTTACAATATTGGGCCAAGTTAGAAGCAGAGTCAATATTGTAAGATGTCGATAGTCCATATCTCGGAAACTATAAGAGATAATGCAATTTGGCAATCGGCAATGAAATTAGCATGCCGAATATTACTTGGAACTTGAAATGGAACGAAATCGCTAATTGATAAGACCATTTTACAATTTTGACCCCAGTTAGAAACAAAGCCAATATTGTCAGATGTCGATAGTCCATATCTCGGAAACTATAAGAGATAATGCAATTTGGTAATCGGCAACGTAATTAGCATGCCGAATATTACTTGGAATGTGAATTGGAACGAAATCGCTAATTCGTAAGACCATTTTACAATTCTGGCCCAAGTTAGAAGCAGAGCCAATATTGTAAGTTGTCGATAGTCCATATCTCGGAAACTATAAGAGATAATGCAATTTGGCAATCGGCAACGTAATTAGCATGCCGAATATTACTTGGAATGTGAATTGGAGCGAAATCGCTAATTCTTAATACCATTTTACAATTTTGACCCCAGTTAGAAAAAGACTTTAAGGTGTAAAAGGTCGATTGCCCATATCTCGGAAACTATAAGAGATAATGCAATTTGCCAATCGGCAACGTAATTAGCATGCCGAATATTACTTGGAATGTGAATTGGAGCGGAATGGCTAATTCATAAAACAATTTTACAATTCTGGCCCAAGTTAGAATTAGAGCCAATATTGTAAGATGTCGATAGTCCATATGTCGGAAACTATAAGAGATAATGCAATTTGGCAATCGGCTACGTAATTATCATGCCGAATATTACTTGGAATGTGAATTGGAGCGAAATCGCTAATTCATAAGACCATTTTACAATTCTGGCCCAAGTTAGAAGCAGAGCCAATATTGTAAGATGTCGATAGTCCATATCTCGGAAACTATAAGAGATATTGCAATTTGGCAATCGGCAACGTAATTAGCATGCTGAATATTACTTGGAATGTGAATTGGAGCGAAATCGCTAATTCATAAGACCATTTTACAATTCTGGCCCAAGTTAGAAGCAGAGCCAATATTGTAAGATGTCGATAGTCTATATCTCGGAAACTATAAGAGATAATGCAATTTGGCAATCGGCAACGTAATTAGCATGCCGAATATTACTTGGAATGTGTATTGGAGCGAAATCGCTAATTCATAAGACCATTTTACAATTCTGGCCCAAGTTAGAAGCAGAGCCAATATTGTAAGATGTCGATAGTCCATATGTCGGAAACTATAAGAGATAATGCAATTTGGCAATCGGCAACGTAATTAGCATGCCGAATATTACTTGGAATGTGAATTGGAGCGAAATCGCTAATTCATAAGACCATTTTACAATTCTGGCCCAAGTTAGAAGCAGAGCCAATATTGTAAGATGTCGATAGTCCATATCTCGGAAACTATAAGAGATAACGCAATTTGGCAATCGGCAACGTAATTAGCATGCCGAATATTACTTGGAATGTGAATTGGAGCGAAATCGCTAATTCATAAGACCATTTTACAATTTTGACCCCAGTTAGAAACAGACTCTAAGGTGTAAAATTTCGATTGACCGTATCTCGGAATCTGTAAGAGATAATGCTATTTGGCAATCGGCAACGTAATTAGCGTGCTGAATATACTTGGAATGTGAATTGGAGCGAAATCGCTAATTCATAAGACCATTTTACAATTTTGACCCCACTTTGAAACAGACTCTAAGGTGTAAAATTTCGATTGCCCATAACTCGGAAACTATAAGAGATAATGCAATTTGGCAATCGGCAACGCAATTAGCATGCCGAATATTACTAGAAAGGTGAATTGGAATGAAATCGCTAATTCATAAGACCATTTTACAATATTGGGCCAAGTTAGAAGCAGAGTCAATATTGTAAGATGTCGATAGTCCATATCTCGGAAACTATAAGAGATAATGCAATTTGGCAATCGGCAATGAAATTAGCATGCCGAATATTACTTGGAACTTGAAATGGAACGAAATCGCTAATTGATAAGACCATTTTACAATTTTGACTCCAGTTAGAAACAAAGCCAATATTGTCAGATGTCGATAGTCCATATCTCGGAAACTATAAGAGATAATGCAATTTGGTAATCGGCAACGTAATTAGCATGCCGAATATTACTTGGAATGTGAATTGGAACGAAATCGCTAATTCGTAAGACCATTTTACAATTCTGGCCCAAGTTAGAAGCAGAGCCAATATTGTAAGATGTCGATAGTCCATATCTCGGAAACTATAAGAGATAATGCAATTTGGCAATCGGCAACGTAATTAGCAGATTCTAAGGTGTAAAATTTCGATTGCCCATATCACGGAAACTATAAGAGATAATGCAATTTGGCAATTGGCAACGTAATTAGCAAGCCGAATATTACTTGGAATGTGAATTGGAACGAAATCGCTAATTCGTAAGACCATTTTACAATTCTGGCCCAAGTTAGAAGCAGAGCCAATATTGTAAGATGTCGATAGTCCATATCTCGAAAACCAAAAGGGATAATGCAATTTGGCAATCGGCAACGTAATTAGCATGCCGAATATTACTTGGAATGTGAATTGGAGCGAAATCGCTAATTCTTAAGACTATTTTACAATTTTGACCCCAGTTAGAAACAGACTCTAAGGTGTAAAATTTCTATTGCCCATATCTCGGAAACTATAAGAGATAATGCAATTTGGCAATCGGCAACGTAATTAGCAGATTCTAAGGTGTAAAATTTCGATTGCCCATATCTCGGAAACTATAAGAGATAATGCAATTTGGCAATCGGCAACGTAATTAGCATGCTGAATATTACTTGGAATGTGAATTGGAGCGAAATCGCTAATTCATAAGACCATTTTACAATTTTGACCCCAGTTAGAAACAGACTCTAAGGTGTAAAATTTCGATTACCCATAGCTCTGAAACTATAAGAGATAATGCAATTTGGCAATCGGCAACGTAATTAGCATGCCGAATATTACTAGAAAGGTAATTTGGAACGAAATCGCTAATTCATAAGACCATTTTACAATTTTGACCCCAGTTAGAAACAAAGCCAATATTGTCAGATGTCGATAGTCCATATCTCGGAAACTATAAGAGATAATGCAATTTGGTAATCGGCAACGTAATTAGCAAGCCGAATATTAATTGGAATGTGAATTGGAGCGAAATCGCTAATTCATAAGACCATTTTACAATTCTGGCCCAAGTTAGAAGCAGAGCCAATATTGTAAGATGTCGATAGTCCATATCTCGAAAACTATAAGAGATAATGCAATTTGGCAATCGGCAACGTAACTAGCATGCCGAATATTACTTGGAATGTGAATTGGAGCGAAATCGCTAATTTATAAGACCATTTTACAATTTTGACCCCAGTTAGAAAAAGACTCTAAGGTGTAAAATTTCGATTGCCCATATCTCGGAAACTATAAGAGATAATGCAATTTGGCAATCGGCAACGTAATTAGCATGCTGAATATTACTTGGAATGCGAATTGGAGCGAAATCGCTAATTTATAAGACCATTTTACAATTTTGACCCCAGTTAGAAAAAGACTCTAAGGTGTAAAATTTCGATTGCCCATATCTCGGAAACTATAAGAGATAATGCAATTTGGCAATCGGCAACGTAATTAGCATGCCGAATATTACTTGGAACGTGAATTGGAACGAAATCGCTAATTGATAAGACCATTTTACAATTTTGACCCCAGTTAGAAACAAAGCCAATATTGTCAGATGTCGATAGTCCATATCTCGGAAACTATAAGAGATAATGCAATTTGGTAATCGGCAACGTAATTAGCAAGCCGAATATTAATTGGAATGTGAATTGGAGCGAAATCGCTAATTCATAAGACCATTTTACAATTCTGGCCCAAGTTAGAAGCAGAGCCAATATTGTAAGATGTCGATAGTCCATATCTCGAAAACTATAAGAGATAATGCAATTTGGCAATCGGCAACGTAACTAGCATGCCGAATATTACTTGGAATGCGAATTGGAGCGAAATCGCTAATTTATAAGACCATTTTACAATTTTGACCCCAGTTAGAAAAAGACTCTAAGGTGTAAAATTTCGATTGCCCATATCTCGGAAACTATAAGAGATAATGCAATTTGGCAATCGGCAACGTAATTAGCATGCTGAATATTACTTGGAATGTGAATTGGAGCGAAATCGCTTATTAATAAGACCATTTTACAATTTTGACCCCACTTAGAAACAGACTCTAAGGTGTAAAATTTCGATTGCCCATAACTCGGAAACTATAAGAGATAATGCAATTTGGCAATCGGCTACGTAATTAGCATGCCGAATATTACTAGAAAGGTGAATTGGAATGAAATCGCTAATTCATAAGACCATTTTACAATATTGGGCCAAGTTAGAAGCAGAGCCAATATTGTAAGATGTCGATAGTCTATATCTCGGAAACTATAAGAGATAATGCAATTTGGCAATCGGCAACGTAATTAGCATGCCGAATATTACTTGGAATGTGTATTGGAGCGAAATCGCTAATTCATAAGACCATTTTACAATTCTGGCCCAAGTTAGAAGCAGAGCCAATATTGTAAGATGTCGATAGTCCATATGTCGGAAACTATAAGAGATAATGCAATTTGGCAATCGGCAACGTAATTAGCATGCCGAATATTACTTGGAATGTGAATTGGAGCGAAATCGCTAATTCATAAGACCATTTTACAATTCTGGCCCAAGTTAGAAGCAGAGCCAATATTGTAAGATGTCGATAGTCCATATCTCGGAAACTATAAGAGATAACGCAATTTGGCAATCGGCAACGTAATTAGCATGCCGAATATTACTTGGAATGTGAATTGGAACGAAATCGCTAATTCGTAAGACCATTTTACAATTCTGGCCCAAGTTAGAAGCAGAGCCAATATTGTAAGATGTCGATAGTCCATATCTCGAAAACCAAAAGGGATAATGCAATTTGGCAATCGGCAACGTAATTAGCATGCCGAATATTACTTGGAATGTGAATTGGAGCGAAATCGCTAATTCTTAAGACTATTTTACAATTTTGACCCCAGTTAGAAACAGACTCTAAGGTGTAAAATTTCTATTGCCCATATCTCGGAAACTATAAGAGATAATGCAATTTGGCAATCGGCAACGTAATTAGCAGATTCTAAGGGGTAAAATTTCGATTGCCCATATCTCGGAAACTATAAGAGATAATGCAATTTGGCAATCGGCAACGTAATTAGCATGCTGAATATTACTTGGAATGTGAATTGGAGCGAAATCGCTAATTCATAAGACCATTTTACAATTTTGACCCCAGTTAGAAACAGACTCTAAGGTGTAAAATTTCGATTACCCATAACTCTGAAACTATAAGAGATAATGCAATTTGGCAATCGGCAATAATTACGTTTAATTAGCATGCCGAATATTACTAGAAAGGTAATTTGGAACGAAATCGCTAATTCATAAGACCATTTTACAATATTGGGCCAAGTTAGAAGCAGAGTCAATATTGTAAGATGTCGATAGTCCATATCTCGGAAACTATAAGAGATAATGCAATTTGGCAATCGGCAATGTAATTAGCATGCCGAATATTACTTGGAACGTGAATTGGAACGAAATCGCTAATTGATAAGACCATTTTACAATTTTGACCCCAGTTAGAAACAAAGCCAATATTGTCAGATGTCGATAGTCCATATCTCGGAAACTATAAGATATAATGCAATTTGGTAATCGGCAACGTAATTAGCAAGCCGGATATTAATTGGAATGTGAATTGGAGCGAAATCGCTAATTCATAAGACCATTTTACAATTCTGGCCCAAGTTAGAAGCAGAGCCAATATTGTAAGATGTCGATAGTCCATATCTCGAAAACTATAAGAGATAATGCAATTTGGCAATCGGCAACGTAACTAGCATGCCGAATATTACTTGGAATGCGAATTGGAGCGAAATCGTTAATTTATAAGACCATTTTACAATTTTGACCCCAGTTAGAAAAAGACTCTAAGGTGTAAAATTTCGATTGCCCATATCTCGGAAACTATAAGAGATAATGCAATTTGGCAATCGGCAACGTAATTAGCATGCTGAATATTACTTGGAATGTGAATTGGAGCGAAATCGCTTATTAATAAGACCATTTTACAATTTTGACCCCACTTAGAAACAGACTCTAAGGTGTAAAATTTCGATTGCCCATAACTCGGAAACTATAAGAGATAATGCAATTTGGCAATCGGCTACGTAATTAGCATGCCGAATATTACTAGAAAGGTGAATTGGAATGAAATCGCTAATTCATAAGACCATTTTACAATATTGGGCCAAGTTAGAAGCAGAGTCAATATTGTAAGATGTCGATAGTCCATATCTCGGAAACTATAAGAGATAATGCAATTTGGCAATCGGCAATGAAATTAGCATGCCGAATATTACTTGGAACTTGAAATGGAACGAAATCGCTAATTGATAAGACCATTTTACAATTTTGACCCCAGTTAGAAACAAAGCCAATATTGTCAGATGTCGATAGTCCATATCCCGGAAACTATAAGAGATAATGCAATTTGGCAATCGGCAACGTAATTAGCATGCCGAATATTACTTGGAATGTGAATTGGAACGAAATCGCTAATTCGTAAGACCATTTTACAATTCTGGCCCAAGTTAGAAGCAGAGCCAATATTGTAAGATGTCGATAGTCCATATCTCGGAAACTATAAGAGATAATGCAATTTGGCAATCGGCAACGTAATTAGCATGCCGAATATTACTTGGAATGTGAATTGGAGCGAAATCGCTAATTCTTAATACCATTTTACAATTTTGACCCCAGTTAGAATTAGAGCCAATATTGTAAGATGTCGATAGTCCATATGTCGGAAACTATAAGAGATAATGCAATTTGGCAATCGGCTACGTAATTATCATGCCGAATATTACTTGGAATGTGAATTGGAGCGAAATCGCTAATTCATAAGACCATTTTACAATTCTGGCCCAAGTTAGAAGCAGAGCCAATATTGTAAGATGTCGATAGTCCATATCTCGGAAACTATAAGAGATATTGCAATTTGGCAATCGGCAATGTAATTAGCATGCCGAATATTACTTGGAATGTGAATTGGAACGAAATCGCTAATTCATAAGACCGTTTTACAATTTTGGCCCAAGTTAGAAGCAGAGCCAATATTGTAAAATGTCGATAGTCCATATCTCCGAAACTATAAGAGATAATGCAATTTGGCAATCGGCAACGTAATTAGCATGCCGAATATTACTCGGAATGTGAATTGGAACGAAATCGCTAATTCGTAAGACCATTTTAAAATTCTGGCCCAAGTTAGAAGCAGAGCCAATATTGTAAGATGTCGATAGTCCATATCTCGGAAACTATAAGAGATAATGCAATTTGGCAATCTGCAACGTAATTAGCATGCCGAATATTACTTGGAATGTGAATTGGAGCGAAATCGCTAGTTCTTAAGACTATTTTGCAATTTTGACCCCAGTTAGAAACAGACTCTAAGGTGTAAAATTTCGATTGCCTATATCTCCGAAACTATAAGAGATAATGCAATTTGGCAATCGGCAACGTAATTAGCATGCCGAATATTACTTGGAATGTGAATTGGAACGAAATCGCTAATTCGTAAGACCATTTTAAAATTCTGGCCCAAGTTAGAAGCAGAGCCAATATTGTAAGATGTCGATAGTCCATATCTCGGAAACTATAAGAGATAATGCAATTTGGCAATCTGCAACGTAATTAGCATGCCGAATATTACTTGGAATGTGAATTGGAGCGAAATCGCTAATTCTTAAGACTATTTTACAATTTTGACCCCAGTTAGAAACAGACTCTAAGGTGTAAAATTTCGATTGTCCATATCTCGGAAACTATAAGAGATAATGCAATTTGGCAATCGGCAACGTAATTAGCATGCCGAATATTACTTGGAATGTGAATTGGAACGAAATCGCTAATTCGTAAGACCATTTTACAATTCTGCCCCAAGTTAGAAGCAGAGCCAATATTGTAAGATGTCGATAGTCCATATCTCGGAAACTGTAAGTGATAATGCAATTTGGCAATCGGCAACGTAATTAGCATGCCGAATATTACTTGGAGTGTGAATTGGAGCGAAATCGCTAATTCATAAGACAATTTTACAATTTTGACCCCAGTTTCAGACAGACTCTAAGGTGTAAAATTTCGATTGACCATATCTCGGACACTATAAGAGATAATGAAATTTGGCAATCGGCAATGTAATTAGCATGCCGAATATTACTTGGAATGTGAATTGGAACGAAATCGCTAATTCATAAGACCGTTTTACAATTTTGGCCCAAGTTAGAAGCAGAGCCAATATTGTAAAATGTCGATAGTCCATATCTCGGAAACTATAAGAGATAATGCAATTTGGCAATCGGCAACGTAATTAGCATGCCGAATATTACTCGGAATGTGAATTGGAACGAAATCGCTAATTCGTAAGACCATTTTAAAATTCTGGCCCAAGTTAGAAGCAGAGCCAATATTGTAAGATGTCGATAGTCCATATCTCGGAAACTATAAGAGATAATGCAATTTGGCAATCTGCAACGTAATTAGCATGCCGAATATTACTTGGAATGTGAATTGGAGCGAAATCGCTAGTTCTTAAGACTATTTTGCAATTTTGACCCCAGTTAGAAACAGACTCTAAGGTGTAAAATTTCGATTGCCTATATCTCCGAAACTATAAGAGATAATGCAATTTGGCAATCGGCAACGTAATTAGCATGCCGAATATTACTTGGAATGTGAATTGGAACGAAATCGCTAATTCGTAAGACCATTTTAAAATTCTGGCCCAAGTTAGAAGCAGAGCCAATATTGTAAGATGTCGATAGTCCATATCTCGGAAACTATAAGAGATAATGCAATTTGGCAATCTGCAACGTAATTAGCATGCCGAATATTACTTGGAATGTGAATTGGAGCGAAATCGCTAATTCTTAAGACTATTTTACAATTTTGACCCCAGTTAGAAACAGACTCTAAGGTGTAAAATTTCGATTGTCCATATCTCGGAAACTATAAGAGATAATGCAATTTGGCAATCAGCAACGTAATTACCATGCCGAATATTACTTGGAATGTGAATTGGAACGAAATCGCTAATTCGTAAGACCATTTTACAATTCTGCCCCAAGTTAGAAGCAGAGCCAATATTGTAAGATGTCGATAGTCCATATCTCGGAAACTGTAAGTGATAATGCAATTTGGCAATCGGCAACGTAATTAGCATGCCGAATATTACTTGGAGTGTGAATTGGAGCGAAATCGCTAATTCATAAGACAATTTTACAATTTTGACCCCAGTTTCAGACAGACTCTAAGGTGTAAAATTTCGATTGACCATATCTCGGACACTATAAGAGATAATGAAATTTGGCAATCGGCAATGTAATTAGCATGCCGAATATTACTTGGAATGTGAATTGGAACGAAATCGCTAATTCATAAGACCGTTTTACAATTTTGGCCCAAGTTAGAAGCAGAGCCAATATTGTAAAATGTCGATAGTCCATATCTCGGAAACTATAAGAGATAACGCAATTTGGCAATCGGCAACGTAATTAGCATGCCGAATATTACTTGGAATGTGAATTGGAACGAAATCGCTAATTCGTAAGACCATATTAAAATTCTGGCCCAAGTTAGAAGCAGAGCCAATATTGTAAGATGTCGATAGTCCATATCTCGGAAACTATAAGAGATAATGCAATTTGGCAATCTGCATCGTAATTAGCATGCCGAATATTACTTGGAATGTGAATTGGAGCGAAATCGCTAATTCGTAAGACCATTTTACAATTCTGGCCCAAGTTAGAAGCAGAGCCAATATTGTAAGATGTCGATAGTCCATATCTCGAAAACTATAAGAGATAATGCAATTTGGCAATCGCCAACGTAATTAGCATGCCGAATATTACTTGGAATGTGAATTGGAGCGAAATCGCTAATTATTAAGACCATTTTACAATTCTGACCCCTGTTAGAAACAGACTCTAAGGAGTAAAATTTCGATTGACCGTATCTCGGAAACTGTAAGAGATAATGCAATTTGGCAATCGGCAGTGTAATTAGCATGCCGAATATTACTTGGAATGTGTATTGGAGCGAAATCGCTAATTCATAAAACCATTTTACAATTCTGGCCCAAGTTAGAAGCCGAGCCAATATTGTAAGATGTCGATAGTCCATATCTCGGAAACTATAAGAGATAATGCAATTTGGCAATCTGCAACGTAATTAGCATGCCGAATATTACTTGGAATGTGAATTGGAGCGAAATCGCTAATTCTTAAGACTATTTTGCAATTTTGACCCCAGTTAGAAACAGACTCTAAGGTGTAAAATTTCGATTGCCTATATCTCCGAAACTATAAGAGATAATGCAATTTGGCAATCGGCAACGTAATTAGCATGCCGAATATTACTTGGAATGTGAATTGGAACGAAATCGCTAATTCGTAAGACCATTTTAAAATTCTGGCCCAAGTTAGAAGCAGAGCCAATATTGTAAGATGTCGATAGTCCATATCTCGGAAACTATAAGAGATAATGCAATTTGGCAATCTGCAACGTAATTAGCATGCCGAATATTACTTGGAGTGTGAATTGGAGCGAAATCGCTAATTCATAAGACCATTTTACAATTTTGACCCCAGTTTCAGACAGACTCTAAGGTGTAAAATTTCGATTGACCATATCTCGGACACTATAAGAGATAATGAAATTTGGCAATCGGCAATGTAATTAGCATGCCGAATATTACTTGGAATGTGAATTGGAACGAAATCGCTAATTCATAAGACCGTTTTACAATTTTGGCCCAAGTTAGAAGCAGAGCCAATATTGTAAAATGTCGATAGTCCATATCTCGGAAACTATAAGAGATAACGCAATTTGGCAATCGGCAACGTAATTAGCATGCCGAATATTACTTGGAATGTGAATTGGAACGAAATCGCTAATTCGTAAGACCATATTAAAATTCTGGCCCAAGTTAGAAGCAGAGCCAATATTGTAAGATGTCGATAGTCCATATCTCGGAAACTATAAGAGATAATGCAATTTGGCAATCTGCATCGTAATTAGCATGCCGAATATTACTTGGAATGTGAATTGGAGCGAAATCGCTAATTCTTAAGACTATTTTACAATTTTGACCCCAGTTAGAAACAGACTCTAAGGTGTAAAATTTCGATTGCCCATATCTCGGAAACTATAAGAGATAATGCAATTTGGCAATCGGCAACGTAATTAGCATGCCGAATATTACTTGGATTGTGAATTGGAACGAAATCGCTAATTCGTAAGACCATTTTACAATTCTGGCCCAAGTTAGAAGCAGAGCCAATATTGTAAGATGTCGATAGTCCATATCTCGAAAACTATAAGAGATAATGCAATTTGGCAATCGCCAACGTAATTAGCATGCCGAATATTACATGGAATGTGAATTGGAGCGAAATCGCTAATTATTAAGACCATTTTACAATTCTGACCCCAGTTAGAAACAGACTCTAAGGAGTAAAATTTCGATTGACCGTATCTCGGAAACTGTAAGAGATAATGCAATTTGGCAATCGGCAGTGTAATTAGCATGCCGAATATTACTTGGAATGTGTATTGGAGCGAAATCGCTAATTCATAAATCCATTTTACAATTCTGGCCCAAGTTAGAAGCCGAGCCAATATTGTAAGATGTCGATAGTCCATATCTCGGAAACTATAAGAGATAATGCAATTTGGCAATCGGCAACGTAATTGGCATGCCGAATACTACTTGGAATTTGAATTGGAGCGAAATCACTAATTCATAAGACCATTTTACAATTTTGACCCCAGTTAGAAACAGACTCTAAGGTGTAAAATTTCGATTGACCATATCTCGGAAACTATAAGAGATAATGAAATTTGGCAATCGGCAATGTAATTAGCATGCCGAATATTACTTGGAATGTGAATTGGAACGAAATCGCTAATTCATAAGACCGTTTTGCAATTTTGGCCCAAGTTAGAAGCAGAGCCAATATTGTAAAATGTCGATAGTCCATATCTCGGAAACTATAAGAGATAATGCATTTTAGCAATAGGCAACGTAATTAGCATGCCGAATATTACTTGGAATGTGAATTGGAACCAAATCGCTAATTCATAAGACCATTTTACAATTCTGGCGCAAGTTAGAAGCAGAGCCAGTAAAGTAAGATGTCGATAGTCCATTACTCGGAAACTATAAGAGATAATGCAATTTGGCAATCGGCAACGTAATTGGCATGCCGAATATTACTTGGAATGTGAATTGGAACGAAATCGCTAATTCATAAGACCATTTTACAATATTGGCCCAAGTTAGAAGCAGAGTCAATATTGTAAGATGTCGATAGTCCATATCTCGGAAACTATAAGAGATAATGCAATTTGGCAATCGGCAACGTAATTGGCATGCCGAATATTACTTGGAATGTGAATTGGAACGAAATCGCTAATTCATAAGACCATTTTACACTATTGGCCCAAGTTAGAAGCAGAGTCAATATTGTAAGATGTCGATAGTCCATATCTCGGAAACTATAAGAGATAATGCAATTTGGCAATCGGCAACGTAATTAGCATGCCGAATATTACTTGGAATGTGAATTGGAGCGAAATCGCTAATTCTTAAGACTATTTTACAATTTTGACCCCAGTTAGAAACAGACTCTAAGGTGTAAAATTTCTATTGCCCATATCTCGGAAACTATAAGAGATAATGCAATTTGGCAATCGGCAACGTAATTAGCATGCCGAATATTACTTGGAATGTGAATTGGAGCGAAATCGCTAATTCATAAGACCATTTTACAATTCTGGCCCAAGTTAGAATCAGAGCAAATATTGTAAGAGGTCGATAGTCCATATCTCGGAAACTATAAGAGATAATGCAATTTGGCAATCGGCAACGTAATTAGCATGCCGAATATTACTTGGAATGTGAATTGGAGCGAAATCGCTAATTCTTAAGACCATTTTACAATTCTGACCCCAGTTAGAAACAGATTCTAAGGTGTAAAATTTCGATTGCCCATATCACGGAAACTATAAGAGATAATGCAATTTGGCAATCGGCAACGTAATTAGCAAGCCGAATATTACTTGGAATGTGAATTGGAGCGAAATCGCTAATTCATAAGACAATTTTACAATTCTGGCCCAAGTTAGAAACAGAGCCAATATTGTAAGATGTCGATAGTCCATATCTCGAAAACTATAAGAGATTATGCAATTTGGCAATCGGCAACGTAACTAGCATGCCGAATATTACTTGGAATGTGAATTGGAGCGAAATCGCTAATTTATAAGACCATTTTACAATTTTGACCCCAGTTAGAAAAAGACTCTAAGGTGTAAAATTTAGATTGCCCATATCTCGGAAACTATAAGAGATAATGCAATTTGGCAATCGGCAACGTAATTAGCATGCTGAATATTACTTGGAATGTGAATTGGAGCGAAATCGCTAATTCATAAGACCATTTTACAATTTTGACCCCAGTTAGAAACAGACTCTAAGGTGTAAAATTTCGATTACCCATAACTCGGAAACTATAAGAGATAATGCAATTTGGCAATCGGCAACGTAATTAGCATGCCGAATATTACTAGAAAGGTGAATTGGAACGAAATCGCTAATTCATAAGACCATTTTACAATATTGGGCCAAGTTAGAAGCAGAGTCTATATTGTAAGATGTCGATAGTCCATATCTCGGAAACTATAAGAGATAATGCAATTTGGCAATCGGCAATGTAATTAGCATGCCGAATATTACTTGGAACGTGAATTGGAACGAAATCGCTAATTGATAAGACCATTTTGCAATTTTGACCCCAGTTAGAAACAAAGCCAATATTGTCAGATGTCGATAGTCCATATCTCGGAAACTATAAGAGATAATGCAATTTGGTAATCGGCAACGTAATTAGCAAGCCGAATATTAATTGGAATGTGAATTGGAGCGAAATCGCTAATTCATAAGACCATTTTACAATTCTGGCCCAAGTTAGAAGCAGAGCCAATATTGTAAGATGTCGATAGTCCATATCTCGAAAACTATAAGAGATAATGCAATTTGGCAATCGGCAACGTAACTAGCATGCCGAATATTACTTGGAATGCGAATTGGAGCGAAATCGCTAATTTATAAGACCATTTTACAATTTTGACCCCAGTTAGAAAAAGACTCTAAGGTGTAAAATTTCGATTGCCCATATCTCGGAAACTATAAGAGATAATGCAATTTGGCAATCGGCAACGTAATTAGCATGCTGAATATTACTTGGAATGTGAATTGGAGCGAAATCGCTAATTCATAAGGCCATTTTACAATTTTGACCTCACTTAGAAACAGACTCTAAGGTGTAAAATTTCGATTGCCCATAACTCGGAAACTATAAGAGATAATGCAATTTGGCAATCGGCAACGTAATTAGCATGCCGAATATTACTAGAAAGGTGAATTGGAATGAAATCGCTAATTCATAAGACCATTTTACAATATTGGGCCAAGTTAGAAGCAGAGTCAATATTGTAAGATGTCGATAGTCCATATCTCGGAAACTATAAGAGATAATGCAATTTGGCAATCGGCAATGAAATTAGCATGCCGAATATTACTTGGAACTTGAAATGGAACGAAATCGCTAATTGATAAGACCATTTTACAATTTTGACCCCAGTTAGAAACAAAGCCAATATTGTCAGATGTCGATAGTCCATATCTCGGAAACTATAAGAGATAATGCATTTTAGCAATAGGCAACGTAATTAGCATGCCGAATATTACTTGGAATGTGAATTGGAACCAAATCGCTAATTCATAAGACCATTTTACAATTCTGGCGCAAGTTAGAAGCAGAGCCAGTAAAGTAAGATGTCGATAGTCCATTACTCGGAAACTATAAGAGATAATGCAATTTGGCAATCGGCAACGTAATTGGCATGCCGAATATTACTTGGAATGTGAATTGGAACGAAATCGCTAATTCATAAGACCATTTTACAATATTGGCCCAAGTTAGAAGCAGAGTCAATATTGTAAGATGTCGATAGTCCATATCTCGGAAACTATAAGAGATAATGCAATTTGGCAATCGGCAACGTAATTGGCATGCCGAATATTACTTGGAATGTGAATTGGAACGAAATCGCTAATTCATAAGACCATTTTACAATATTGGCCCAAGTTAGAAGCAGAGTCAATATTGTAAGATGTCGATAGTCCATATCTCGGAAACTATAAGAGATAATGCAATTTGACAATCGGCAACGTAATTAGCATGCCGAATATTACTTGGAATGTGAATTGGAGCGAAATCGCTAATTCGTAAGACCATTTTACAATTCTGGCCCAAGTTAGAAGCAGAGCCAATATTGTAAGATGTCGATAGTCCATATCTCGGAAACTAAAAGAGATAATGCAATTTGGCAATCGGCAACGTAATTAGCATGCCGAATATTACTTGGAATGTGAATTGGAGCGAAATCGCTAATTCTTAAGACTATTTTTCAATTTTGACCCCAGTTAGAAACAGACTCTAAGGTGTAAAATTTCTATTGCCCATATCTCGGAAACTATAAGAGATAATGCAATTTGGCAATCGGCAACGTCACTAGCATGCCGAATATTACTTGGAATGCGAATTGGAGCGAAATCGCTAATTTATAAGACCATTTTACAATTTTGACCCCAGTTAGAAAAAGACTCTAAGGTGTAAAATTTCGTTTGCCCATATCTCGGAAACTAAAAGAGATAATGCAATTTGGCAATCGGCAACGTAATTAGCATGCCGAATATTACTTGGAATGTGAATTGGAGCGAAATCGCTAATTCTTAAGACTATTTTTCAATTTTGACCCCAGTTAGAAACAGACTCTAAGGTGTAAAATTTCTATTGCCCATATCTCGGAAACTATAAGAGATAATGCAATTTGGCAATCGGCAACGTAATTAGCATGCTGAATATTACTTGGAATGTGAATTGGAGCGAAATCGCTAATTCATAAGGCCATTTTACAATTTTGACCCCACTTAGAAATAGACTCTAAGGTGTAAAATTTCGATTGCCCATAACTCGGAAACTATAAGAGATAATGCAATTTGGCAATCGGCAACGTAATTAGCATGCCGAATATTACTAGAAAGGTGAATTGGAATGAAATCGCTATTCATAAGACCATTTTACAATATTGGGCCAAGTTAGAAGCAGAGTCAATATTGTAAGATGTCGATAGTCCATATCTCGGAAACTATAAGAGATAATGCAATTTGGCAATCGGCAATGAAATTAGCATGCCGAATATTACTTGGAACTTGAAATGGAACGAAATCGCTAATTGATAAGACCATTTTACAATTTTGACCCCAGTTAGAAACAAAGCCAATATTGTCAGATGTCGATAGTCCATATCTCGGAAACTATAAGAGATAATGCATTATAGCAATAGGCAACGTAATTAGCATGCCGAATATTACTTGGAATGTGAATTGGAACCAAATCGCTAATTCATAAGACCATTTTACAATTCTGGCGCAAATTAGAAGCAGAGCCAGTAAAGTAAGATGTCGATAGTCCATTACTCGGAAACTATAAGAGATAATGCAATTTGGCAATCGGCAACGTAATTGGCATGCCGAATATTACTTGGAATGTGAATTGGAACGAAATCGCTAATTCATAAGACCATTTTACAATATTGGCCCAAGTTAGAAGCAGAGTCAATATTGTAAGATGTCGATAGTCCATATCTCGGAAACTATAAGAGATAATGCAATTTGGCAATCGGCAACGTAATTGGCATGCCGAATATTACTTGGAATGTGAATTGGAACGAAATCGCTAATTCATAAGACCATTTTACAATATTGGCCCAAGTTAGAAGCAGAGTCAATATTGTAAGATGTCGATAGTCCATATCTCGGAAACTATAAGAGATAATGCAATTTGGCAATCGGCAACGTAATTAGCATGCCGAATATTACTTGGAATGTGAATTGGAACGAAATCGCTAATTCGTAAGACCATTTTACAATTCTGGCCCAAGTTAGAAGCAGAGCCAATATTGTAAGATGTCGATAGTCCATATCTCGGAAACTAAAAGAGATAATGCAATTTGGCAATCGGCAACGTAATTAGCATGCCGAATATTACTTGGAATGTGAATTGGAGCGAAATCGCTAATTCTTAAGACTATTTTACAATTTTGACCCCAGTTAGAAACAGACTCTAAGGTGTAAAATTTCTATTGCCCATATCTCGGAAACTATAAGAGATAATGCAATTTGGCAATCGGCAACGTAATTAGCATGCCGAATATTACTTGGAATGTGAATTGGAGCGAAATCGCTAATTCATAAGACCATTTTACAATTCTGGCCCAAGTTAGAATCAGAGCAAATATTGTAAGATGTCGATAGTCCATATCTCGGAAACTATAAGAGATAATGCAATTTGGCAATCGGCAACGTAATTGGCATGCCGAATATTACTTGGAATGTGAATTGGAGCGAAATCGCTAATTCTTAAGACCATTTTACAATTCTGACCCCAGTTAGAAACAGATTCTAAGGTGTAAAATTTCGATTGCCCATATCACGGAAACTATAAGAGATAATGCAATTTGGCAATCGGCAACGTAATTAGCAAGCCGAATATTACTTGGAATGTGAATTGGAGCGAAATCGCTAATTTATAAGACCATTTTACAATTTTGACCCCAGTTAGAAAAAGACTCTAAGGTGTAAAATTTCGATTGCCCATATCTCGGAAACTATAAGAGATAATGCAGTTTGGCAATCGGCAACGTAATTAGCATGCTGAATATTACTTGGAATGTGAATTGGAGCGAAATCGCTAATTCATAAGACCATTTTACAATTTTGACCCCAGTTAGAAACAGACTCTAAGGTGTAAAATTTCGATTACCCATAACTCGGAAACTATAAGAGATAATGCAATTTGGCAATCGGCAACGTAATTAGCATGCCGAATATTACTAGGAAGGTGAATTGGAACGAAATCGCTAATTCATAAGACCATTTTACAATATTGGGCCAAGTTAGAAGCAGAGTCAATATTGTAAGATGTCGATAGTCCATATCTCGGAAACTATAAGAGATAATGCAATTTGGCAATCGGCAATGTAATTAGCATGCCGAATATTACTTGCAACGTGAATTGGAACGAAATCGCTAATTGATAAGACCATTTTACAATTTTGACCCCAGTTAGAAACAAAGCCAATATTGTCAGATGTCGATAGTCCATATCTCGGAAACTATAAGAGATAATGCAATTTGGTAATCGGCAACGTAATTAGCAAGCCGAATATTAATTGGAATGTGAATTGGAGTGAAATCGCTAATTCATAAGACCATTTTACAATTCTGGCCCAAGTTAGAAGCAGTGCCAATATTGTAAGATGTCGATAGTCTATATCTGGAAAACTATAAGAGATAATGCAATTTGGCAATCGGCAACGTAACTAGCATGCCGAATATTACTTGGAATGCGAATTGGAGCGAAATCGCTAATTTATAAGGCCATTTTACAATTTTGACCCCACTTAGAAACAGACTCTAAGGTGTAAAATTTCGATTGCCCATAACTCGGAAACTATAAGAGATAATGCAATTTGGCAATCGGCAACGTAATTAGCATGCCGAATATTACTAGAAAGGTGAATTGGAATGAAATCGCTAATTCATAAGACCATTTTACAATATTGGGCCAAGTTAGAAGCAGAGTCAATATTGTAAGATGTCGATAGTCCATATGTCGGAAACTATAAGAGATAATGCAATTTGGCAATCGGCTACGTAATTATCATGCCGAATATTACTTGGAATGTGAATTGGAGCGAAATCGCTAATTCATAAGACCATTTTACAATTCTGGCCCAAGTTAGAAGCAGAGCCAATATTGTAAGATGTCGATAGTCCATATCTCGGAAACTATAAGAGATATTGCAATTTGGCAATCGGCAACGTAATTAGCATGCTGAATATTACTTGGAATGTGAATTGGAGCGAAATCGCTAATTCATAAGACCATTTTACAATTCTGGCCCAAGTTAGAAGCAGAGCCAATATTGTAAGATGTCGATAGTCTATATCTCGGAAACTATAAGAGATAATGCAATTTGGCAATCGGCAACGTAATTAGCATGCCGAATATTACTTGGAATGTGTATTGGAGCGAAATCGCTAATTCATAAGACCATTTTACAATTCTGGCCCAAGTTAGAAGCAGAGCCAATATTGTAAGATGTCGATAGTCCATATATCGGAAACTATAAGAGATAATGCAATTTGGCAATCGGCAACGTAATTAGCATGCTGAATATTACTTGGAATGTGAATTGGAGCGAAATCGCTAATTCATAAGACCATTTTACAATTCTGGCCCAAGTTAGAAGCAGAGCCAATATTGTAAGATGTCGATAGTCCATATGTCGGAAACTATAAGAGATAATGCAATTTGGCAATCGGCAACGTAATTGGCATGCCGAACATTACCTGGAATGTGAATTGGAGCGAAATCGCTAATTCATAAGACCATTTTACAATTCTGGCCCAAGTTAGAAGCAGAGCCAATATTGTAAGATGTCGATAGTCCATATCTCCGAAACTATAAGAGATAATGCAATTCGGCAATCGGCAACATAATTAGCATGCCGAATATTACCTGGAATGTGAATTGGAGCGAAATCGCTAATTCATAAGACCATTTTACAATTTTGGCCCAAGTTAGAAGCAGAGCCAATATTGTAAGATGTCGATAGTCCATATCTCGGAAACTATAAGAGATAATGCAATTTGGCAATCGGCAACGTAATTAGCATGCCGAATATTACTTGGAATGTGAATTGGAGCGAAATCGCTAATTCATAAGACCATTTTACAATTTTGACCCCAGTTAGAAACAGACTCTAAGGTGTAAAATTTCGATTGCCCATATCTCGGAAACTATAAGAGATAATGCAATTTGGCAATCGGCAACGTAATTAGCAAGCCGAATATTACTTGGAATGTGAATTGGAGCGAAATCGCTAATTCATAAGACCATTTTACAATTCTGGCCCAAGTTAGAAGCATAGCCAATATTGTAAGATGTCGATAGTCCATATCTCGGAAACTATAAGAGATAACGCAATTTGGCAATCGGCAACGTAATTAGCATGCCGAATATTACTTGGAATGTGAATTGGAGCGAAATCGCTAATTCATAAGACCATTTTACAATTTTGACCCCAGTTAGAAACAGACTCTAAGGTGTAAAATTTCGATTGCCCATATCTCCGAAACTATAAGAGATAATGCAATTTGGCAATCGGCAACGTAATTAGCAAGCCGAATATTATTTGGTATGTGAAATGGAGCGAAATCGCTAATTCATAAGACAGTTTTACAATTTTGACCCCAGTTAGAAACAAACTCTAAGGTGTAAAATTTCGATTGACCGTATCTCGGAATCTGTAAGAGATAATGCTATTTGGCAATCGGCAACGTAATTAGCATGCTGAATATTACTTGGAATGTGAATTGGAGCGAAATCGCTAATTCATAAGACCATTTTACAATTTTAGGCCAAGTTAGAAGCAGAGCCAATATTGTAAGATGTCGATAGTCTATATCTCGGAACCTATAAGAGATATTGCAATTTGGCAATCGGCAACGTAATTAGCATGCCGAATATTACCTGGAATGTGAATTGGAGCGAAATCGCTAATTCATAAGACCATTTTACAATTTTGGCCCAAGTTAGAAGCAGAGCCAATATTGTAAGATGTCGATAGTCCATATCTCGGAAACTATAAGAGATAACGCAATTTGGCAATCGGCAACGTAATTAGCAAGCCGAATATTATTTGGTATGTGAATTGTAGCGAAATCGCTAATTCATAAGACCGTTTTACAATTTTGACCCCAGTTAGAAACAAACTCTAAGGTGTAAAATTTCGATTGACCGTATCTCGGAATCTGTAAGAGATAATGCTATTTGGCAATCGGCAACGTAATTAGCATGCTGAATATTACTTGGAATGTGAATTGGAGCGAAATCGCTAATTCATAAGACCATTTTACAATTTTGGGCCAAGTTAGAAGCAGAGCCAATATTGTAAGATGTCGATAGTCTATATCTCGGAACCTATAAGAGATATTGCAATTTGGCAATCGGCAACGTAATTAGCATGCCGAATATTACCTGGAATGTGAATTGGAGCGAAATCGCTAATTCATAAGACCATTTTACAATTTTGGCCCAAGTTAGAAGCAGAGCCAATATTGTAAGATGTCGATAGTCCATATCTCGGAAACTATAAGAGATAACTCAATTTGGCAATCGGCAACGTAATTAGCATGCCGAATATTACTTGGAATGTGAATTGGAGCGAAATCGCTAATTCATAAGACCATTTTACAATTTTGACCCCAGTTAGAAACAGACTCTAAGGTGTAAAATTTCGATTGCCCATATCTCGGAAACTATAAGAGATAACGCAATTTGGCAACCGGCAACGTAATTAGCATGCCGAATATTACTTGGAATGTGAATTGGAGCGAAATCGCTAATTCATATGACCGTTTTACAATTTTGACCCCAGTTAGAAACAAACTCTAAGGTGTAAAATTTCGATTGACCGTATCTCGGAATCTGTAAGAGATAATGCTATTTGGCAATCGGCAACGTAATTAGCATGCTGAATATTACTTGGAATGTGAATTGGAGCGAAATCGCTAATTCATAAGACCATTTTACAATTTTGGGCCAAGTTAGAAGCAGAGCCAATATTGTAAGATGTCGATAGTCTATATCTCGGAACCTATAAGAGATATTGCAATTTGGCAATCGGCAACGTAATTAGCATGCTGAATATTACTTGGAATGGGAATTGGAACGAAATCGCTAATTCATAAGACCATTTTACAATTTTGGCCCAACTTAGAAGCAGAGCCAATATTGTAATATGTCGATAGCCCATATCTCGGAAACTATAAGAGATAATGCAATTTGGCAATCGGCAACGTAAATAGCATGCTGAATATTACTTGGAATGTGAATTTGAACGAAATCGCTAATTCATAAGACCATTTTATAATTCTGGCCCATATTAGAAGCAGAGCCAATATTGTCAGATGTCGATAGTCCATATCTCGGAAACTATAAGAGATAATGCAATTTGGCAATCGGCAACGTAATTATCATGCCGAATATTACTTGGAATATGAATTGATACGAAATCGCTAATTTATAAGACCATTTTACAATTCTGGCCCAAGTTAGAAGCAGAGCCAATATTGTAAGATGTCGATAGTCCATATCTGGGAAACTATAAGAAATAATGCAATTTGGCAATCGGCAACGTAATTAGCATGCCGAATATTACCTGGAATGTGAATTGGAGCGAAATCGCTAATTCATAAGACCATTTTACAATTTTGGCCCAAGTTAGAAGCAGAGCCAATATTGTAAGATGTCGATAGTCCATATCTCGGAAACTATAAGAGATAACTCAATTTGGCAATCGGCAACGTAATTAGCATGCCGAATATTACTTGGAATGTGAATTGGAGCGAAATCGCTAATTCATAAGACCATTTTACAATTTTGACCCCAGTTAGAAACAGACTCTAAGGTGTAAAATTTCGATTGCCCATATCTCGGAAACTATAAGAGATAACGCAATTTGGCAATCGGCAACGTAATTAGCATGCCGAATATTACTTGGAATGTGAATTGGAGCGAAATCGCTAATTCATAAGACCGTTTTACAATTTTGACCCCAGTTAGAAACAAACTCTAAGGTGTAAAATTTCGATTGACCGTATCTCGGAATCTGTAAGAGATAATGCTATTTGGCAATCGGCAACGTAATTAGCATGCTGAATATTACTTGGAATGTGAATTGGAGCGAAATCGCTAATTCATAAGACCATTTTACAATTTTGGGCCAAGTTAGAAGCAGAGCCAATATTGTAAGATGTCGATAGTCTATATCTCGGAACCTATAAGAGATATTGCAATTTGGCAATCGGCAACGTAATTAGCATGCTGAATATTACTTGGAATGGGAATTGGAACGAAATCGCTAATTCATAAGACCATTTTACAATTTTGGCCCAACTTAGAAGCAGAGCCAATATTGTAATATGTCGATAGCCCATATCTCGGAAACTATAAGAGATAATGCAATTTGGCAATCGGCAACGTAAATAGCATGCTGAATATTACTTGGAATGTGAATTTGAACGAAATCGCTAATTCATAAGACCATTTTATAATTCTGGCCCATATTAGAAGCAGAGCCAATATTGTCAGATGTCGATAGTCCATATCTGGGAAACTATAAGAAATAATGCAATTTGGCAATCGGCAACGTAATTATCATGCCGAATATTACTTGGAATGTGAATTGGAACGAAATCGCTAATTCGTAAGACGATTTTACAATTCTGGCCCAAGTTAGAAGCAGAGCCAATATTGCAAGATGTCGATAGTCCATATCTCGGAAACTATAAGAAATAATGAAATTTGGCAATCGGCAACGTAATTAGCATGCCGAATATTACTTGGAATGTGAATTGGAACGAAGTCGCTAATTCGTAAGACCATTTTACAATTCTGGCCCAAGTTAGAAGCAGAGCCAATATTGTAAGATGTCGATAGTCCATATGTCGGAAACTATAAGAGATAATGCAATTTGGCAATCGGCAACGTAATTAGCATGCCGAATATTACTTGGAATGTGAATTGGAGCGAAATCGCTAATTCATAAGACCATTTTACAATTCTGGCCCAAGTTAGAAGCAGGGCCAATATTGTAAGATGTCGATAGTCCATATCTCGGAAACTATAAGAGATAATGCAATTTGGCAATCGGCAACGTAATTAGTATGCCGAATATTACCTGGAATGTGAATTGGAGCGAAATCGCTAATTCATAAGACCATTTTACAATTTTGGCCCAAGTTAGAAGCAGAGCCAATATTGTAAGATGTCGATAGTCCATATCTCGGAAACTATAAGAGATAACGCAATTTGGCAATCGGCAACGTAATTAGCATGCCGAATATTACTTGGATTGTGAATTGGAGCGAAATCGCTAATTCCTAAGACCATTTTACAATTTTGACCCCAGTTAGAAACAGAGTCTAAGGTGTAAAATTTCGATTGCCCATATCTCGGAAACTATAAGAGATAATGCAATTTGGCAATCGGCAACGTAATTAGCAAGCCGAATATTACTTGGAATGTGAATTGAAGCGAAATCGCTAATTCATAAGACCATTTTACAATTCTGGCCCAAGTCAGAAGCATAGCCAATATTGTAAGATGTCGATAGTCCATATCTCGGAAACTATAAGAGATAATGCAATTTGGCAATCGGTAACATAATTAGCATGCCGAATATTACTTGGAATATGAATTGGAGCGAAATCGCTAATTCATAAGACCATTTTACAATTTTGACCCCAGTTAGAAACAGACTCTAAGGTGTAAAATTTCGATTGCCCATATCTCCGAAACTATAAGAGATAATGCAATTTGGCAATCGGCAACGTAATTAGCAAGCCGAATATTATTTGGTATGTGAATTGTAGCGAAATCGCTAATTCATAAGACCGTTTTACAATTTTGACCCCAGTTAGAAACAAACTCTAAGGTGTAAAATTTCGATTGACCGTATCTCGGAATCTGTAAGAGATAATGCTATTTGGCAATCGGCAACGTAATTAGCATGCTGAATATTACTTGGAATGTGAATTGGAGCGAAATCGCTAATTCATAAGACCATTTTACAATTTTGGGCCAAGTTAGAAGCAGAGCCAATATTGTAAGATGTCGATAGTCCATATCTCGGAAACTATAAGAGATAACGCAATTTGGCAATCGGCAACGTAATTAGCATGCCGAATATTACTTGGATTGTGAATTGGAGCGAAATCGCTAATTCCTAAGACCATTTTACAATTTTGACCCCAGTTAGAAACAGAGTCTAAGGTGTAAAATTTCGATTGCCCATATCTCGGAAACTATAAGAGATAATGCAATTTGGCAATCGGCAACGTAATTAGCAAGCCGAATATTACTTGGAATGTGAATTGAAGCGAAATCGCTAATTCATAAGACCATTTTACAATTCTGGCCCAAGTTAGAAGCATAGCCAATATTGTAAGATGTCGATAGTCCATATCTCGGAAACTATAAGAGATAATGCAATTTGGCAATCGGCAACGTAATTAGCATGCCGAATATTACCTGAAATGTGAATTGGAGCGAAATCGCTAATTCATAAGACCATTTTACAATTTTGGCCCAAGTTAGAAGCAGAGCCAATATTGTAAGATGTCGATAGTCCATATCTCGGAAACTATAAGAGATAACGCAATTTGGCAATCGGCAGTGTAATTAGCATGCCGAATATTACTTGGAATGTGTATTGGAGCGAAATCGCTAATTCATAAAACCATTTTACAATTCTGGCCCAAGTTAGAAGCCGAGCCAATATTGTAAGATGTCGATAGTCCACATCTCGGAAACTATAAGAGATAATGCAATTTGGCAATCGGCAACGTAATTAGCATGCCGAATATTACTTGGATTGTGAATTGGAACGAAATCGCTAATTCGTAAGACCATTTTACAATTCTGGCCCAAGTTAGAAGCAGAGCCAATATTGTAAGATGTCGATAGTCCATATCTCGAAAACTATAAGAGATAATGCAATTTGGCAATCGCCAACGTAATTAGCATGCCGAATATTACTTGGAATGTGAATTGGAGCGAAATCGCTAATTATTAAGACCATTTTACAATTCTGACCCCAGTTAGAAACAGACTCTAAGGAGTAAAATTTCGATTGACCGTATCTCGGAAACTGTAAGAGATAATGCAATTTGGCAATCGGCAGTGTAATTAGCATGCCGAATATTACTTGGAATGTGTATTGGAGCGAAATCGCTAATTCATAAAACCATTTTACAATTCTGGCCCAAGTTAGAAGCCGAGCCAATATTGTAAGATGTCGATAGTCCATATCTCGGAAACTATAATAGATAATGCAATTTGGCAATCGCCAACGTAATTAGCATGCCGAATATTACATGGAATGTGAATTGGAGCGAAATCGCTAATTATTAAGACCATTTTACAATTCTGACCCCAGTTAGAAACAGACTCTAAGGAGTAAAATTTCGATAGTCCATATCTCGGAAACTATAAGAGATAATGCAATTTGGCATTCGGCAACGTAATTAGCATGCCGAATATTACTTGGAATGTGAATTGGAGCGAAATCGCTAATTCTTAAGACTATTTTGCAATTTTGACCCCAGTTAGAAACAGACTCTAAGGTGTAAAATTTCGATTGCCTATATCTCCGAAACTATAAGAGATAATGCAATTTGGCAATCGGCAACGTAATTAGCATGCCGAATATTACTTGGAATGTGAATTGGAACGAAATCGCTAATTCGTAAGACCATTTTAAAATTCTGGCCCAAGTTAGAAGCAGAGCCAATATTGTAAGATGTCGATAGTCCATATCTCGGAAACTATAAGAGATAATGCAATTTGGCAATCTGCAACGTAATTAGCATGCCGAATATTACTTGGAATGTGAATTGGAGCGAAATCGCTAATTCTTAAGACTATTTTACAATTTTGACCCCAGTTAGAAACAGACTCTAAGGTGTAAAATTTCGATTGTCCATATCTCGGAAACTATAAGAGATAATGCAATTTGGCAATCGGCAACGTAATTAGCATGCCGAATATTACTTGGAATGTGAATTGGAACGAAATCGCTAATTCGTAAGACCATTTTACAATTCTGCCCCAAGTTAGAAGCAGAGCCAATATTGTAAGATGTCGATAGTCCATATCTCGGAAACTGTAAGTGATAATGCAATTTGGCAATCGGCAACGTAATTAGCATGCCGAATATTACTTGGAATGTGAATTGGAGCGAAATCGCTAATTCATAAGACCATTTTACAATTCTGGCCCAAGTTAGAAGCAGAGCCAATATTGTAAGATGTCGATAGTCCATATCTCGGAAACTATAAGAGATAACGCAATTTGGCAATCGGCAACGTAATTAGCATGCCGAATATTACTTGGATTGTGAATTGGAGCGAAATCGCTAATTCCTAAGACCATTTTACAATTTTGACCCCAGTTAGAAACAGAGTCTAAGGTGTAAAATTTCGATTGCCCATATCTCGGAAACTATAAGAGATAATGCAATTTGGCAATCGGCAACGTAATTAGCAAGCCGAATATTACTTGGAATGTGAATTGAAGCGAAATCGCTAATTCATAAGACCATTTTACAATTCTGGCCCAAGTTAGAAGCATAGCCAATATTGTAAGATGTCGATAGTCCATATCTCGGAAACTATAAGAGATAATGCAATTTGGCAATCGGCAACGTAATTAGCATGCCGAATATTACCTGGAATGTGAATTGGAGCGAAATCGCTAATTCATAAGACCATTTTACAATTTTGGCCCAAGTTAGAAGCAGAGCCAATATTGTAAGATGTCGATAGTCCATATCTCGGAAACTATAAGAGATAACGCAATTTGGCAATCGGCAGTGTAATTAGCATGCCGAATATTACTTGGAATGTGTATTGGAGCGAAATCGCTAATTCATAAAACCATTTTACAATTCTGGCCCAAGTTAGAAGCCGAGCCAATATTGTAAGATGTCGATAGTCCACATCTCGGAAACTATAAGAGATAATGCAATTTGGCAATCGGCAACGTAATTAGCATGCCGAATATTACTTGGATTGTGAATTGGAACGAAATCGCTAATTCGTAAGACCATTTTACAATTCTGGCCCAAGTTAGAAGCAGAGCCAATATTGTAAGATGTCGATAGTCCATATCTCGAAAACTATAAGAGATAATGCAATTTGGCAATCGCCAACGTAATTAGCATGCCGAATATTACTTGGAATGTGAATTGGAGCGAAATCGCTAATTATTAAGACCATTTTACAATTCTGACCCCAGTTAGAAACAGACTCTAAGGAGTAAAATTTCGATTGACCGTATCTCGGAAACTGTAAGAGATAATGCAATTTGGCAATCGGCAGTGTAATTAGCATGCCGAATATTACTTGGAATGTGTATTGGAGCGAAATCGCTAATTCATAAAACCATTTTACAATTCTGGCCCAAGTTAGAAGCCGAGCCAATATTGTAAGATGTCGATAGTCCATATCTCGGAAACTATAAGAGATAATGCAATTTGGCAATCGCCAACGTAATTAGCATGCCGAATATTACATGGAATGTGAATTGGAGCGAAATCGCTAATTATTAAGACCATTTTACAATTCTGACCCCAGTTAGAAACAGACTCTAAGGAGTAAAATTTCGATAGTCCATATCTCGGAAACTATAAGAGATAATGCAATTTGGCATTCGGCAACGTAATTAGCATGCCGAATATTACTTGGAATGTGAATTGGAGCGAAATCGCTAATTCTTAAGACTATTTTGCAATTTTGACCCCAGTTAGAAACAGACTCCAAGGTGTAAAATTTCGATTGCCTATATCTCCGAAACTATAAGAGATAATGCAATTTGGCAATCGGCAACGTAATTAGCATGCCGAATATTACTTGGAATGTGAATTGGAACGAAATCGCTAATTCGTAAGACCATATTAAAATTCTGGCCCAAGTTAGAAGCAGAGCCAATATTGTAAGATGTCGATAGTCCATATCTCGGAAACTATAAGAGATAATGCAATTTGGCAATCTGCATCGTAATTAGCATGCCGAATATTACTTGGAATGTGAATTGGAGCGAAATCGCTAATTCGTAAGACCATATTAAAATTCTGGCCCAAGTTAGAAGCAGAGCCAATATTGTAAAATGTCGATAGTCCATATCTCGGAAACTATAAGAGATAACGCAATTTGGCAATCGGCAACGTAATTAGCATGCCGAATATTACTTGGAATGTGAATTGGAACGAAATCGCTAATTCGTAAGACCATATTAAAATTCTGGCCCAAGTTAGAAGCAGAGCCAATATTGTAAGATGTCGATAGTCCATATCTCGGAAACTATAAGAGATAATGCAATTTGGCAATCTGCATCGTAATTAGCATGCCGAATATTACTTGGAATGTGAATTGGAGCGAAATCGCTAATTCTTAAGACTATTTTACAATTTTGACCCCAGTTAGAAACAGACTCTAAGGTGTAAAATTTCGATTGCCCATATCTCGGAAACTATAAGAGATAATGCAATTTGGCAATCGGCAACGTAATTAGCATGCCGAATATTACTTGGATTGTGAATTGGAACGAAATCGCTAATTCGTAAGACCATTTTACAATTCTGGCCCAAGTTAGAAGCAGAGCCAATATTGTAAGATGTCGATAGTCCATATCTCGAAAACTATAAGAGATAATGCAATTTGGCAATCGCCAACGTAATTAGCATGCCGAATATTACATGGAATGTGAATTGGAGCGAAATCGCTAATTATTAAGACCATTTTACAATTCTGACCCCAGTTAGAAACAGACTCTAAGGAGTAAAATTTCGATTGACCGTATCTCGGAAACTGTAAGAGATAATGCAATTTGGCAATCGGCAGTGTAATTAGCATGCCGAATATTACTTGGAATGTGTATTGGAGCGAAATCGCTAATTCATAAAACCATTTTACAATTCTGGCCCAAGTTAGAAGCCGAGCCAATATTGTAAGATGTCGATAGTCCATATCTCGGAAACTATAAGAGATAATGCAATTTGGCAATCGGCAACGTAATTGGCATGCCGAATACTACTTGGAATGTGAATTGGAGCGAAATCACTAATTCATAAGACCATTTTACAATTTTGACCCCAGTTAGAAACAGACTCTAAGGTGTAAAATTTCGATTGCCCATATCTCCGAAACTATAAGAGATAATGCAATTTGGCAATCGGCAACGTAATTAGCAAGCCGAATATTATTTGGTATGTGAATTGTAGCGAAATCGCTAATTCATAAGACCGTTTTACAATTTTGACCCCAGTTAGAAACAAACTCTAAGGTGTAAAATTTCGATTGACCGTATCTCGGAATCTGTAAGAGATAATGCTATTTGGCAATCGGCAACGTAATTAGCATGCTGAATATTACTTGGAATGTGAATTGGAGCGAAATCGCTAATTCATAAGACCATTTTACAATTTTGGGCCAAGTTAGAAGCAGAGCCAATATTGTAAGATGTCGATAGTCTATATCTCGGAACCTATAAGAGATATTGCAATTTGGCAATCGGCAACGTAATTAGCATGCCGAATATTACCTGGAATGTGAATTGGAGCGAAATCGCTAATTCATAAGACCATTTTACAATTTTGGCCCAAGTTAGAAGCAGAGCCAATATTGTAAGATGTCGATAGTCCATATCTCGGAAACTATAAGAGATAACGCAATTTGGCAATCGGCAACGTAATTAGCATGCCGAATATTACTTGGATTGTGAATTGGAGCGAAATCGCTAATTCCTAAGACCATTTTACAATTTTGACCCCAGTTAGAAACAGAGTCTAAGG
This sequence comes from Rhynchophorus ferrugineus, assembly GCF_030347505.1. Taxonomy (NCBI): domain Eukaryota; kingdom Metazoa; phylum Arthropoda; class Insecta; order Coleoptera; family Curculionidae; genus Rhynchophorus; species Rhynchophorus ferrugineus. The sequence goes on along the minus strand of NW_027472580.1, from coordinate 65,248,755 downwards.
TGTAAAATTTCGATTGCCCATATCTCGGAAACTATAAGAGATAATGCAATTTGGCAATCGGCAACGTAATTAGCAAGCCGAATATTACTTGGAATGTGAATTGAAGCGAAATCGCTAATTCATAAGACCATTTTACAATTCTGGCCCAAGTTAGAAGCATAGCCAATATTGTAAGATGTCGATAGTCCATATCTCGGAAACTATAAGAGATAATGCAATTTGGCAATCGGCAACGTAATTGGCATGCCGAATACTACTTGGAATGTGAATTGGAGCGAAATCGCTAATTCTTAAGACTATTTTGCAATTTTGACCCCAGTTAGAAACAGACTCTAAGGTGTAAAATTTCGATTGACCGTATCTCGGAAACTGTAAGAGATAATGCAATTTGGCAATCGGCAACGTAATTAGCAAGCCGAATATTACTTGGAATGTGAATTGAAGCGAAATCGCTAATTCATAAGACCATTTTACAATTCTGGCCCAAGTTAGAAGCATAGCCAATATTGTAAGATGTCGATAGTCCATATCTCGGAAACTGTAAGAGATAATGCAATTTGGCAATCGGCAACGTAATTGCCATGCCGAATACTACTTGGAATGTGAATTGGAGCGAAATCGCTAATTCTTAAGACTATTTTGCAATTTTGACCCCAGTTAGAAACAGACTCTAAGGTGTAAAATTTCGATTGACCGTATCTCGGAAACTGTAAGAGATAATGCAATTTGGCAATCGGCAGTGTAATTAGCATGCCGAATATTACTTGGAATGTGTATTGGAGCGAAATCGCTAATTCATAAAACCATTTTACAATTCTGGCCCAAGTTAGAAGCCGAGCCAATATTGTAAGATGTCGATAGTCCATATCTCGGAAACTATAAGAGATAATGCAATTTGGCAATCGGCAACGTAATTGGCATGCCGAATACTACTTGGAATGTGAATTGGAGCGAAATCACTAATTCATAAGACCATTTTACAATTTTGACCCCAGTTAGAAACAGACTCTAAGGTGTAAAATTTCGATTGACCATATCTCGGAAACTATAAGAGATAATGAAATTTGGCAAACGGCAATGTAATTAGCATGCCGAATATTACTTGGAATGTGAATTGGAACGAAATCGCTAATTCATAAGACCGTTTTGCAATTTTGGCCCAAGTTAGAAGCAGAGCCAATATTGTAAAATGTCGATAGTCCATATCTCGGAAACTATAAGAGATAATGCATTTTAGCAATATGCAACGTAATTAGCATGCCGAATATTACTTGGAATGTGAATTGGAACCAAATCGCTAATTCATAAGACCATTTTACAATTTTGACCCCAGTTAGAAACAGACTCTAAGGTGTAAAATTTCGATTGCCCATATATCCGAAACTATAAGAGATAATGCAATTTGGCAATCGGCAACGTAATTAGCAAGCCGAATATTATTTGGTATGTGAATTGTAGCGAAATCGCTAATTCATAAGACCGTTTTACAATTTTGACCCCAGTTAGAAACAAACTCTAAGGTGTAAAATTTCGATTGACCGTATCTCGGAATCTGTAAGAGATAATGCTATTTGGCAATCGGCAACGTAATTAGCATGCTGAATATTACTTGGAATGTGAATTGGAGCGAAATCGCTAATTCATAAGACCATTTTACAATTTTGGGCCAAGTTAGAAGCAGAGCCAATATTGTAAGATGTCGATAGTCCATATCTCGAAAACTATAAGAGATAATGCAATTTGGCAATCGCCAACGTAATTAGCATGCCGAATATTACATGGAATGTGAATTGGAGCGAAATCGCTAATTATTAAGACCATTTTACAATTCTGACCCCAGTTAGAAACAGACTCTAAGGAGTAAAATTTCGATTGACCGTATCTCGGAAACTGTAAGAGATAATGCAATTTGGCAATCGGCAGTGTAATTAGCATGCCGAATATTACTTGGAATGTGTATTGGAGCGAAATCGCTAATTCATAAAACCATTTTACAATTCTGGCCCAAGTTAGAAGCCGAGCCAATATTGTAAGATGTCGATAGTCCATATCTCGGAAACTGTAAGAGATAATGCAATTTGGCAATCGGCAACGTAATTGGCATGCCGAATACTACTTGGAATGTGAATTGGAGCGAAATCACTAATTCATAAGACCATTTTACAATTTTGACCCCAGTTAGAAACAGACTCTAAGGTGTAAAATTTCGATTGACCATATCTCGGAAACTATAAGAGATAATGAAATTTGGCAATCGGCAATGTAATTAGCATGCCGAATATTACTTGGAATGTGAATTGGAACGAAATCGCTAATTCATAAGACCGTTTTGCAATTTTGGCCCAAGTTAGAAGCAGAGCCAATATTGTAAAATGTCGATAGTCCACATCTCGGAAACTATAAGAGATAATGCATTTTAGCAATATGCAACGTAATTAGCATGCCGAATATTACTTGGAATGTGAATTGGAACCAAATCGCTAATTCATAAGACCATTTTACAATTTTGACCCCAGTTAGAAACAGACTCTAAGGTGTAAAATTTCGATTGCCCATATCTCGGAAACTATAAGAGATAATGCAATTTGGCAATCGGCAACGTAATTAGCATGCCGAATATTACTTGGAATGTGAATTGGAGCGAAATCGCTAATTCATAAGACCATTTTACAATTTTGGCCCAAGTTAGAAGCAGAGCCAATATTGTAAGATGTCGATAGTCCATATCTCGGAAACTATAAGAGATAACGCAATTTGGCAATCGGCAACGTAATTAGCATGCCGAATATTACTTGGATTGTGAATTGGAGCGAAATCGCTAATTCCTAAGACCATTTTACAATTTTGACCCCAGTTAGAAACAGAGTCTAAGGTGTAAAATTTCGATTGCCCATATCTCGGAAACTATAAGAGATAATGCAATTTGGCAATCGGCAACGTAATTAGCAAGCCGAATATTACTTGGAATGTGAATTGAAGCGAAATCGCTAATTCATAAGACCATTTTACAATTCTGGCCCAAGTTAGAAGCATAGCCAATATTGTAAGATGTCGATAGTCCATATCTCGGAAACTATAAGAGATAATGCAATTTGGCAATCGGCAACGTAATTGGCATGCCGAATACTACTTGGAATGTGAATTGGAGCGAAATCGCTAATTCTTAAGACTATTTTGCAATTTTGACCCCAGTTAGAAACAGACTCTAAGGTGTAAAATTTCGATTGACCGTATCTCGGAAACTGTAAGAGATAATGCAATTTGGCAATCGGCAACGTAATTAGCAAGCCGAATATTACTTGGAATGTGAATTGAAGCGAAATCGCTAATTCATAAGACCATTTTACAATTCTGGCCCAAGTTAGAAGCATAGCCAATATTGTAAGATGTCGATAGTCCATATCTCGGAAACTGTAAGAGATAATGCAATTTGGCAATCGGCAACGTAATTGGCATGCCGAATACTACTTGGAATGTGAATTGGAGCGAAATCGCTAATTCTTAAGACTATTTTGCAATTTTGACCCCAGTTAGAAACAGACTCTAAGGTGTAAAATTTCGATTGACCGTATCTCGGAAACTGTAAGAGATAATGCAATTTGGCAATCGGCAGTGTAATTAGCATGCCGAATATTACTTGGAATGTGTATTGGAGCGAAATCGCTAATTCATAAAACCATTTTACAATTCTGGCCCAAGTTAGAAGCCGAGCCAATATTGTAAGATGTCGATAGTCCATATCTCGGAAACTATAAGAGATAATGCAATTTGGCAATCGGCAACGTAATTAGCATGCCGAATATTACTTGGATTGTGAATTGGAACGAAATCGCTAATTCGTAAGACCATTTTACAATTCTGGCCCAAGTTAGAAGCAGAGCCAATATTGTAAGATGTCGATAGTCCATATCTCGAAAACTATAAGAGATAATGCAATTTGGCAATCGCCAACGTAATTAGCATGCCGAATATTACTTGGAATGTGAATTGGAGCGAAATCGCTAATTATTAAGACCATTTTACAATTCTGACCCCAGTTAGAAACAGACTCTAAGGAGTAAAATTTCGATTGACCGTATCTCGGAAACTGTAAGAGATAATGCAATTTGGCAATCGGCAGTGTAATTAGCATGCCGAATATTACTTGGAATGTGTATTGGAGCGAAATCGCTAATTCATAAAACCATTTTACAATTCTGGCCCAAGTTAGAAGCCGAGCCAATATTGTAAGATGTCGATAGTCCATATCTCGGAAACTATAAGAGATAATGCAATTTGGCAATCTGCAACGTAATTAGCATGCCGAATATTACTTGGAATGTGAATTGGAGCGAAATCGCTAATTCTTAAGACTATTTTGCAATTTTGACCCCAGTTAGAAACAGACTCTAAGGTGTAAAATTTCGATTGCCTATATCTCCGAAACTATAAGAGATAATGCAATTTGGCAATCGGCAACGTAATTAGCATGCCGAATATTACTTGGAATGTGAATTGGAACGAAATCGCTAATTCGTAAGACCATTTTAAAATTCTGGCCCAAGTTAGAAGCAGAGCCAATATTGTAAGATGTCGATAGTCCATATCTCGGAAACTATAAGAGATAATGCAATTTGGCAATCTGCAACGTAATTAGCATGCCGAATATTACTTGGAATGTGAATTGGAGCGAAATCGCTAATTCTTAAGACTATTTTACAATTTTGACCCCAGTTAGAAACAGACTCTAAGGTGTAAAATTTCGATTGTCCATATCTCGGAAACTATAAGAGATAATGCAATTTGGCAATCGGCAACGTAATTAGCATGCCGAATATTACTTGGAATGTGAATTGGAACGAAATCGCTAATTCGTAAGACCATTTTACAATTCTGCCCCAAGTTAGAAGCAGAGCCAATATTGTAAGATGTCGATAGTCCATATCTCGGAAACTGTAAGTGATAATGCAATTTGGCAATCGGCAACGTAATTAGCATGCCGAATATTACTTGGAGTGTGAATTGGAGCGAAATCGCTAATTCATAAGACCATTTTACAATTTTGACCCCAGTTTCAGACAGACTCTAAGGTGTAAAATTTCGATTGACCATATCTCGGACACTATAAGAGATAATGAAATTTGGCAATCGGCAATGTAATTAGCATGCCGAATATTACTTGGAATGTGAATTGGAACGAAATCGCTAATTCATAAGACCGTTTTACAATTTTGGCCCAAGTTAGAAGCAGAGCCAATATTGTAAAATGTCGATAGTCCATATCTCGGAAACTATAAGAGATAACGCAATTTGGCAATCGGCAACGTAATTAGCATGCCGAATATTACTTGGAATGTGAATTGGAACGAAATCGCTAATTCGTAAGACCATATTAAAATTCTGGCCCAAGTTAGAAGCAGAGCCAATATTGTAAGATGTCGATAGTCCATATCTCGGAAACTATAAGAGATAATGCAATTTGGCAATCTGCATCGTAATTAGCATGCCGAATATTACTTGGAATGTGAATTGGAGCGAAATCGCTAATTCTTAAGACTATTTTACAATTTTGACCCCAGTTAGAAACAGACTCTAAGGTGTAAAATTTCGATTGCCCATATCTCGGAAACTATAAGAGATAATGCAATTTGGCAATCGGCAACGTAATTAGCATGCCGAATATTACTTGGATTGTGAATTGGAACGAAATCGCTAATTCGTAAGACCATTTTACTATTCTGGCCCAAGTTAGAAGCAGAGCCAATATTGTAAGATGTCGATAGTCCATATCTCGAAAACTATAAGAGATAATGCAATTTGGCAATCGCCAACGTAATTAGCATGCCGAATATTACATGGAATGTGAATTGGAGCGAAATCGCTAATTATTAAGACCATTTTACAATTCTGACCCCAGTTAGAAACAGACTCTAAGGAGTAAAATTTCGATTGACCGTATCTCGGAAACTGTAAGAGATAATGCAATTTGGCAATCGGCAGTGTAATTAGCATGCCGAATATTACTTGGAATGTGTATTGGAGCGAAATCGCTAATTCATAAAACCATTTTACAATTCTGGCCCAAGTTAGAAGCCGAGCCAATATTGTAAGATGTCGATAGTCCATATCTCGGAAACTATAAGAGATAATGCAATTTGGCAATCGGCAACGTAATAGTCATGCCGAATTCTACTTGGAATGTGAATTGGAGCGAAATCACTAATTCATAAGACCATTTTACAATTTTGACCCCAGTTAGAAACAGACTCTAAGGTGTAAAATTTCGATTGACCATATCTCGGAAACTATAAGAGATAATGAAATTTGGCAATCGGCAATGTAATTAGCATGCCGAATATTACTTGGAATGTGAATTGGAACGAAATCGCTAATTCATAAGACCGTTTTGCAATTTTGGCCCAAGTTAGAAGCAGAGCCAATATTGTAAAATGTCGATAGTCCATATCTCGGAAACTATAAGAGATAATGCAATTTGGCAATCGGCAACGTAATTGGCATGCCGAATATTACTTGGAATGTGAATTGGAACGAAATCGCTAATTCATAAGACCATTTTACAATATTGGCCCAAGTTAGAAGCAGAGTCAATATTGTAAGTTGTCGATAGTCCATATCTCGGAAACTATAAGAGATAATGCAATTTGGCAATCGGCAACGTAATTGGCATGCCGAATATTACTTGGAATGTGAATTGGAACGAAATCGCTAATTCATAAGACCATTTTACAATATTGGCCCAAGTTAGAAGCAGAGTCAATATTGTAAGATGTCGATAGTCCATATCTCGGAAACTATAAGAGATAATGCAATTTGGCAATCGGCAACGTAATTAGCATGCCGAATATTACTTGGAATGTGAATTGGAACGAAATCGCTAATTCGTAAAACCATTTTACAATTCTGGCCCAAGTTAGAAGCAGAGCCAATATTGTAAGATGTCGATAGTCCATATCTCGGAAACTAAAAGAGATAATGCAATTTGGCAATCGGCAACGTAATTAGCATGCCGAATATTACTTGGAATGTGAATTGGAGCGAAATCGCTAATTCTTAAGACTATTTTACAATTTTGACCCCAGTTAGAAACAGACTCTAAGGTGTAAAATTTCTATTGCCCATATCTCGGAAACTATAAGAGGTAATGCAATTTGGCAATCGGCAACGTAATTAGCATGCCGAATATTACTTGGAATGTGAATTGGAGCGAAATCGCTAATTCATAAGACCATTTTACAATTCTGGCCCAAGTTAGAATCAGAGCAAATATTGTAAGAGGTCGATAGTCCATATCTCGGAAACTATAAGAGATAATGCAATTTGGCAATCGGCAACGTAATTAGCATGCCGAATATTATTTGGAATGTGAATTGGAGCGAAATCGCTAATTCATAAGACAATTTTACAATTTTGACCCCAGTTAGAAACAGACTCTAAGGTGTAAAATTTCTATTGCCCATATCTCGGAAACTATAAGAGGTAATGCAATTTGGCAATCGGCAACGTAATTAGCATGCCGAATATTACTTGGAATGTGAATTGGAGCGAAATCGCTAATTCATAAGACCATTTTACAATTCTGGCCCAAGTTAGAATCAGAGCAAATATTGTAAGAGGTCGATAGTCCATATCTCGGAAACTATAAGAGATAATGCAATTTGGCAATCGGCAACGTAATTAGCATGCCGAATATTACTTGGAATGTGAATTGGAGCGAAATCGCTAATTCATAAGACCATTTTACAATTCTGGCCCAAGTTAGAATCAGAGCAAATATTGTAAGATGTCGATAGTCCATATCTCGAAAACTATAAGAGATTATGCAGTTTGGCAATCGGCAACGTAACTAGCATGCCGAATATTACTTGGAATGTGAATTGGAGCGAAATCGCTAATTTATAAGACCATTTTACAATTTTGACCCCAGTTAGAAAAAGACTCTAAGGTGTAAAATTTCGATTGCCCATATCTCGGAAACTATAAGAGATAATGCAATTTGGCAATCGGCAACGTAATTAGCATGCTGAATATTACTTGGAATGTGAATTGGAGCGAAATCGCTAATTCATAAGACCATTTTACAATTTTGACCCCAGTTAGAAACAGACTCTAAGGTGTAAAATTTCGATTACCCATAACTCGGAAACTATAAGAGATAATGCAATTTGGCAATCGGCAACGTAACTAGCATGCCGAATATTACTTGGAATGCGAATTGGAGCGAAATCGCTAATTTATAAGACCATTTTACAATTTTGACCCCAGTTAGAAAAAGACTCTAAGGTGTAAAATTTCGATTGCCCATATCTCGGAAACTATAAGAGATAATGCAATTTGGCAATCGGCAACGTAATTAGCATGCTGAATATTACTTGGAATGTGAATTGGAGCGAAATCGCTAATTCATAAGGCCATTTTACAATTTTGACCCCACTTAGAAACAGACTCTAAGGTGTAAAATTTCGATTGCCCATAACTCGGAAACTATAAGAGATAATGCAATTTGGCAATCGGCAACGTAATTAGCATGCCGAATATTACTAGAAAGGTGAATTGGAATGAAATCGCTAATTCATAAGACCATTTTACAATATTGGGCCAAGTTAGAAGCAGAGTCAATATTGTAAGATGTCGATAGTCCATATCTCGGAAACTATAAGAGATAATGCAATTTGGCAATCGGCAATGAAATTAGCATGCCGAATATTACTTGGAACTTGAAATGGAACGAAATCGCTAATTGATAAAACCATTTTACAATTTTGACCCCAGTTAGAAACAAAGCCAATATTGTCAGATGTCGATAGTCCATATCTCGGAAACTATAAGAGATAATGCATTTTAGCAATAGGCAACGTAATTAGCATGCCGAATATTACTTGGAATGTGAATTGGAACCAAATCGCTAATTCATAAGACCAATTAACAATTCTGGCGCAAGTTAGAAGCAGAGCCAGTAAAGTAAGATGTCGATAGTCCATTACTCGGAAACTATAAGAGATAATGCAATTTGGCAATCGGCAACGTAATTGGCATGCCGAATATTACTTGGAATGTGAATTGGAACGAAATCGCTAATTCATAAGACCATTTTACAATATTGGCCCAAGTTAGAAGCAGAGTCAATATTGTAAGATGTCGATAGTCCATATCTCGGAAACTATAAGAGATAATGCAATTTGGCACTCGGCAACGTAATTGGCATGCCGAATATTACTTGGAATGTGAATTGGAACGAAATCGCTAATTCGTAAGACCATTTTACAATTCCGGCCCAAGTTAGAAGCAGAGCCAATATTGTAAGATGTCGATAGTCCATATCTCGGAAACTATAAGAGATAATGCAATTTGGCAATCGGCAACGTAATTAGCATGCCGAATATTACTTGGAATGTGAATTGGAACGAAATCGCTAATTCGTAAGACCATTTTACAATTCCGGCCCAAGTTAGAAGCAGAGCCAATATTGTAAGATGTCGATAGTCCATATCTCGGAAACTAAAAGAGATAATGCAATTTGGCAATCGGCAACGTAATTAGCATGCCGAATATTACTTGGAATGTGAATTGGAGCGAAATCGCTAATTATTAAAACTATTTTACAATTTTGACCCCAGTTAGAAACAGACTCTAAGGTGTAAAATTTCTATTGCCCATATCTCGGAAACTATAAGAGATAATGTAATTTGGCAATCGGCAACGTAATTAGCATGCCGAATATTACTTGGAATGTGAATTGGAGCGAAATCGCTAATTCATAAGACCATTTTACAATTCTGGCCCAAGTTAGAATCAGAGCAAATATTGTAAGATGTCGATAGTCCATATCTCGGAAACTATAAGAGATAATGCAATTTGGCAATCGGCAACGTAATTAGCATGCCGAATATTACTTGGAATGTGAATTGGAGCGAAATCGCTAATTCTTAAGACCATTTTACAATTCTGACCCCAGTTAGAAACAGATTCTAAGGTGTAAAATTTCGATTGCCCATATCACGGAAACTATAAGAGATAATGCAATTTGGCAATCGGCAACGTAATTAGCAAGCCGAATATTACTTGGAATGTGAATTGGAGCGAAATCGCTAATTCATAAAACCATTTTACAATTCTGGCCCAAGTTAGAAGCAGAGCCAATATTGTAAGATGTCGATAGTCCATATCTCGGAAACTAAAAGAGATAATGCAATTTGGCAATCGGCAACGTAATTAGCATGCCGAATATTACTTGGAATGTGAAATGGAGCGAAATCGCTAATTATTAAAACTATTTTACAATTTTGACCCCAGTTAGAAACAGACTCTAAGGTGTAAAATTTCTATTGCCCATATCTCGGAAACTATAAGAGATAATGCAATTTGGCAATCGGCAACGTAATTAGCATGCCGAATATTACTTGGAATGTGAATTGGAGCGAAATCGCTAATTCATAAGACCATTTTACAATTCTGGCCCAAGTTAGAATCAGAGCAAATATTGTAAGATGTCGATAGTCCATATCTCGGAAACTATAAGAGATAATGCAATTTGGCAATCGGCAACGTAATTAGCATGCCGAATATTACTTGGAATGTGAATTGGAGCGAAATCGCTAATTCTTAAGACCATTTTACAATTCTGACCCCAGTTAGAAACAGATTCTAAGGTGTAAAATTTCGATTGCCCATATCACGGAAACTATAAGAGATAATGCAATTTGGCAATCGGCAACGTAATTAGCAAGCCGAATATTACTTGGAATGTGAATTGGAGCGAAATCGCTAATTCATAAAACCATTTTACAATTCTGGCCCAAGTTAGAAGCAGAGCCAATATTGTAAGATGTCGATAGTCCATATCTCGAAAACTATAAGAGATAATGCAATTTGGTAATCGGCAACGTAACTAGCATGCCGAATATTACTTATAATGTGAATTGGAGCGAAATCGCTAATTTATAAGACCATTTTACAATTTTGACCCCAGTTAGAAAAAGACTCTAAGGTGTAAAATTTCGATTACCCATATCTCGGAAACTATAAGAGATAATGCAGTTTGGCAATCGGCAACGTAATTAGCATGCTGAATATTACTTGGAATGTGAATTGGAGCGAAATCGCTAATTCATAAGACCATTTTACAATTTTGACCCCAGTTAGAAACAGACTCTAAGGTGTAAAATTTCGATTACCCATAACTCGGAAACTATAAGAGATAATGCAATTTGGCAATCGGCAACGTAATTAGCATGCCGAATATTACTAGGAAGGTGAATTGGAACGAAATCGCTAATTCATAAGACCATTTTAAAATATTGGGCCAAGTTAGAAGCAGAGTCAATATTGTAAGATGTCGATAGTCCATATCTCGGAAACTATAAGAGATAATGCAATTTGGCAATCGGAAATGTAATTAGCATGCCGAATATTACTTGGAACGTGAATTGGAACGAAATCGCTAATTGATAAGACCATTTTACAATTTTGACCCCAGTTAGAAACAAAGCCAATATTGTCAGATGTCGATAGTCCATATCTCGGAACTATAAGAGATAATGCAATTTGGTAATCGGCAACGTAATTAGCAAGCCGAATATTAATTGGAATGTGAATTGGAGTGAAATCGCTAATTCATAAGACCATTTTACAATTCTGGCCCAAGTTAGAAGCAGTGCCAATATTGCAAGATGTCGATAGTCCATATCTCGAAAACTATAAGAGATAATGCAATTTGGCAATCGGCAACGTAACTAGCATGCCGAATATTACTTGGAATGCGAATTGGAGCGAAATCGCTAATTTATAAGGCCATTTTACAATTTTGACCCCACTTAGAAACAGACTCTAAGGTGTAAAATTTCGATTGCCCATAACTCGGAAACTATAAGAGGTAATGCAATTTGGCAATCGGCAACGTAATTAGCATGCTGAATATTACTTGGAATGTGAATTGGAGCGAAATCGCTAATTCTTAATACCATTTTACAATTTTGACCCCAGTTAGAATTAGAGCCAATATTGTAAGATGTCGATAGTCCATATGTCGGAAACTATAAGAGATAATGCAATTTGGCAATCGGCTACGTAATTATCATGCCGAATATTACTTGGAATGTGAATTGGAGCGAAATCGCTAATTCATAAGACCATTTTACAATTCTGGCCCAAGTTAGAAGCAGAGCCAATATTGTAAGATGTCGATAGTCCATATCTCGGAAACTATAAGAGATATTGCAATTTGGCAATCGGCAACGTAATTAGCATGCTGAATATTACTTGGAATGTGAATTGGAGCGAAATCGCTAATTCATAAGACCATTTTACAATTCTGGCCCAAGTTAGAAGCAGAGCCAATATTGTAAGATGTCGATAGTCTATATCTCGGAAACTATAAGAGATAATGCAATTTGGCAATCGGCAACGTAATTAGCATGCCGAATATTACTTGGAATGTGTATTGGAGCGAAATCGCTAATTCATAAGACCATTTTACAATTCTGGCCCAAGTTAGAAGCAGAGCCAATATTGTCAGATGTCGATAGTCCATATCTCGGAAACTATAAGAGATAATGCAATTTGGCAATCGGCAACGTAATTAGCATGCTGAATATTACTTGGAATGTGAATTGGAGCGAAATCGCTAATTCATAAGACCATTTTACAATTCTGGCCCAAGTTAGAAGCAGAGCCAATATTGTAAGATGTCGATAGTCCATATGTCGGAAACTATAAGAGATAATGCAATTTGGCAATCGGCAACGTAATTGGCATGCCGAATATTACTTGGAATGTGAATTGGAGCGAAATCGCTAATTCATAAGACCATTTTACAATTCTGGCCCAAGTTAGAAGCAGAGCCAATATTGTAAGATGTCGATAGTCCATATCTCGGAAACTATAAGAGATAATGCAATTCGGCAATCGGCAACATAATTAGCATGCCGAATATTACCTGGAATGTGAATTGGAGCGAAATCGCTAATTCATAAGACCATTTTACAATTATGGCCCAAGTTAGAAGCAGAGCCAATATTGTAAGATGTCGATAGTCCATATCTCGGAAACTATAAGAGATAATGCAATTTGGCAATCGGCAACGTAATTAGCAAGCCGAATATTACTTGGAATGTGAATTGGAGCGAAATCGCTAATTCATAAGACCATTTTACAATTCTGGCCCAAGTTAGAAGCAGAGCCAATATTGTAAGATGTCGATAGTCCATATGTCGGAAACTATAAGAGATAATGCAATTTGGCAATCGGCAACGTAATTGGCATGCCGAATATTACTTGGAATGTGAATTGGAGCGAAATCGCTAATTCATAAGACCATTTTACAATTCTGGCCCAAGTTAGAAGCAGAGCCAATATTGTAAGATGTCGATAGTCCATATCTCGGAAACTATAAGAGATAATGCAATTCGGCAATCGGCAACATAATTAGCATGCCGAATATTACCTGGAATGTGAATTGGAGCGAAATCGCTAATTCATAAGACCATTTTACAATTATGGCCCAAGTTAGAAGCAGAGCCAATATTGTAAGATGTCGATAGTCCATATCTCGGAAACTATAAGAGATAATGCAATTTGGAATCGGCAACGTAATTAGCATGCCGAATATTACTTGGATTGTGAATTGGAGCGAAATCGCTAATTCATAAGACCATTTTACAATTTTGACCCCAGTTAGAAACAGACTCTAAGGTGTAAAATTTCGATTGCCCATATCTCCGAAACTATAAGAGATAATGCAATTTGGCAATCGGCAACGTAATTAGCATGCCGAATATTACCTGGAATGTGAATTGGAGCGAAATCGCTTATTCATAAGACCATTTTACAATTTTGGCCCAAGTTAGAAGCAGAGCCAATATTGTAAGATGTCGATAGTCCATATCTCGGAAACTATAAGAGATAACGCAATTTGGCAATCGGCAACGTAATTAGCAAGCCGAATATTATTTGGTATGTGAATTGTAGCGAAATCGCTAATTCATAAGACCGTTTTACAATTTTGACCCCAGTTAGAAACAAACTCTAAGGTGTAAAATTTCGATTGACCGTATCTCGGAATCTGTAAGAGATAATGCTATTTGGCAATCGGCAACGTAATTAGCATGCTGAATATTACTTGGAATGTGAATTGGAGCGAAATCGCTAATTCATAAGACCATTTTACAATTTTGGGCCAAGTTAGAAGCAGAGCCAATATTGTAAGATGTCGATAGTCTATATCTCGGAACCTATAAGAGATATTGCAATTTGGCTATCGGCAACGTAATTAGCATGCCGAATATTACCTGGAATGTGAATTGGAGCGAAATCGCTAATTCATAAGACCATTTTACAATTTTGGCCCAAGTTAGAAGCAGAGCCAATATTGTAAGATGTCGATAGTCCATATCTCGGAAACTATAAGAGATAACTCAATTTGGCAATCGGCAACGTAATTAGCATGCCGAATATTACTTGGAATGTGAATTGGAGCGAAATCGCTAATTCATAAGACCATTTTACAATTTTGACCCCAGTTAGAAACAGACTCTAAGGTGTAAAATTTCGATTGCCCATATCTCGGAAACTATAAGAGATAACGCAATTTGGCAATCGGCAACGTAATTAGCATGCCGAATATTACTTGGAATGTGAATTGGAGCGAAATCGCTAATTCATAAGACCGTTTTACAATTTTGACCCCAGTTAGAAACAAACTCTAAGGTGTAAAATTTCGATTGACCGTATCTCGGAATCTGTAAGAGATAATGCTATTTGGCAATCGGCAACGTAATTAGCATGCTGAATATTACTTGGAATGTGAATTGGAGCGAAATCGCTAATTCATAAGACCATTTTACAATTTTGGGCCAAGTTAGAAGCAGAGCCAATATTGTAAGATGTCGATAGTCTATATCTCGGAACCTATAAGAGATATTGCAATTTGGCAATCGGCAACGTAATTAGCATGCTGAATATTACTTGGAATGGGAATTGGAACGAAATCGCTAATTCATAAGACCATTTTACAATTTTGGCCCAACTTAGAAGCAGAGCCAATATTGTAATATGTCGATAGCCCATATCTCGGAAACTATAAGAGATAATGCAATTTGGCAATCGGCAACGTAAATAGCATGCTGAATATTACTTGGAATGTGAATTTGAACGAAATCGCTAATTCATAAGACCATTTTATAATTCTGGCCCATATTAGAAGCAGTGCCAATATTGTCAGATGTCGATAGTCCATATCTCGGAAACTATAAGAGATAATGCAATTTGGCAATCGGCAACGTAATTATCATGCCGAATATTACTTGGAATATGAATTGATACGAAATCGCTAATTTATAAGACCATTTTACAATTCTGGCCCAAGTTAGAAGCAGAGCCAATATTGTAAGATGTCGATAGTCCATATCTGGGAAACTATAAGATATAATGCAATTTGGCAATCGGCAACGTAATTATCATGCCGAATATTACTTGGAATGTGAATTGGAACGAAATCGCTAATTCGTAAGACGATTTTACAATTCTGGCCCAAGTTAGAAGCAGAGCCAATATTGTAAGATGTCGATACTCCATATCTCGAAAACTATAAGACATAATGCAATTTGGCAATCGCCAACGTAATTAGCATGCCGAATATTACTTGGAATGTGAATTGGAGCGAAATCGCTAATTATTAAGACCATTTTACAATTCTGACCCCAGTTAGAAACAGACTCTAAGGAGTAAAATTTCGATTGACCGTATCTCGGAAACTGTAAGAGATAATGCAATTTGGCAATCGGCAGTGTAATTAGCATGCCGAATATTACTTGGAATGTGTATTGGAGCGAAATCGCTAATTCATAAAACCATTTTACAATTCTGGCCCAAGTTAGAAGCCGAGCCAATATTGTAAGATGTCGATAGTCCATATCTCGGAAACTATAAGAGATAATGCAATTTGGCAATCTGCAACGTAATTAGCATGCCGAATATTACTTGGAATGTGAATTGGAGCGAAATCGCTAATTCTTAAGACTATTTTGCAATTTTGACCCCAGTTAGAAACAGACTCTAAGGTGTAAAATTTCGATTGCCTATATCTCCGAAACTATAAGAGATAATGCAATTTGGCAATCGGCAACGTAATTAGCATGCCGAATATTACTTGGAATGTGAATTGGAACGAAATCGCTAATTCGTAAGACCATTTTAAAATTCTGGCCCAAGTTAGAAGCAGAGCCAATATTGTAAGATGTCGATAGTCCATATCTCGGAAACTATAAGAGATAATGCAATTTGGCAATCTGCAACGTAATTAGCATGCCGAATATTACTTGGAATGTGAATTGGAGCGAAATCGCTAATTCTTAAGACTATTTTACAATTTTGACCCCAGTTAGAAACAGACTCTAAGGTGTAAAATTTCGATTGTCCATATCTCGGAAACTATAAGAGATAATGCAATTTGGCAATCGGCAACGTAATTAGCATGCCGAATATTACTTGGAATGTGAATTGGAACGAAATCGCTAATTCGTAAGACCATTTTACAATTCTGCCCCAAGTTAGAAGCAGAGCCAATATTGTAAGATGTCGATAGTCCATATCTCGGAAACTGTAAGTGATAATGCAATTTGGCAATCGGCAACGTAATTAGCATGCCGAATATTACTTGGAGTGTGAATTGGAGCGAAATCGCTAATTCATAAGACCATTTTACAATTTTGACCCCAGTTTCAGACAGACTCTAAGGTGTAAAATTTCGATTGACCATATCTCGGACACTATAAGAGATAATGAAATTTGGCAATCGGCAATGTAATTAGCATGCCGAATATTACTTGGAATGTGAATTGGAACGAAATCGCTAATTCATAAGACCGTTTTACAATTTTGGCCCAAGTTAGAAGCAGAGCCAATATTGTAAAATGTCGATAGTCCATATCTCGGAAACTATAAGAGATAACGCAATTTGGCAATCGGCAACGTAATTAGCATGCCGAATATTACTTGGAATGTGAATTGGAACGAAATCGCTAATTCGTAAGACCATATTAAAATTCTGGCCCAAGTTAGAAGCAGAGCCAATATTGTAAGATGTCGATAGTCCATATCTCGGAAACTATAAGAGATAATGCAATTTGGCAATCTGCATCGTAATTAGCATGCCGAATATTACTTGGAATGTGAATTGGAGCGAAATCGCTAATTCTTAAGACTATTTTACAATTTTGACCCCAGTTAGAAACAGACTCTAAGGTGTAAAATTTCGATTGCCCATATCTCGGAAACTATAAGAGATAATGCAATTTGGCAATCGGCAACGTAATTAGCATGCCGAATATTACTTGGATTGTGAATTGGAACGAAATCGCTAATTCGTAAGACCATTTTACTATTCTGGCCCAAGTTAGAAGCAGAGCCAATATTGTAAGATGTCGATAGTCCATATCTCGAAAACTATAAGAGATAATGCAATTTGGCAATCGCCAACGTAATTAGCATGCCGAATATTACATGGAATGTGAATTGGAGCGAAATCGCTAATTATTAAGACCATTTTACAATTCTGACCCCAGTTAGAAACAGACTCTAAGGAGTAAAATTTCGATTGACCGTATCTCGGAAACTGTAAGAGATAATGCAATTTGGCAATCGGCAGTGTAATTAGCATGCCGAATATTACTTGGAATGTGTATTGGAGCGAAATCGCTAATTCATAAAACCATTTTACAATTCTGGCCCAAGTTAGAAGCCGAGCCAATATTGTAAGATGTCGATAGTCCATATCTCGGAAACTATAAGAGATAATGCAATTTGGCAATCGGCAACGTAATAGTCATGCCGAATTCTACTTGGAATGTGAATTGGAGCGAAATCACTAATTCATAAGACCATTTTACAATTTTGACCCCAGTTAGAAACAGACTCTAAGGTGTAAAATTTCGATTGACCATATCTCGGAAACTATAAGAGATAATGAAATTTGGCAATCGGCAATGTAATTAGCATGCCGAATATTACTTGGAATGTGAATTGGAACGAAATCGCTAATTCATAAGACCGTTTTGCAATTTTGGCCCAAGTTAGAAGCAGAGCCAATATTGTAAAATGTCGATAGTCCATATCTCGGAAACTATAAGAGATAATGCATTTTAGCAATAGGCAACGTAATTAGCATGCCGAATATTACTTGGAATGTGAATTGGAACCAAATCGCTAATTCATAAGACCATTTTACAATTCTGGCGCAAGTTAGAAGCAGAGCCAGTAAAGTAAGATGTCGATAGTCCATTACTCGGAAACTATAAGAGATAATGCAATTTGGCAATCGGCAACGTAATTGGCATGCCGAATATTACTTGGAATGTGAATTGGAACGAAATCGCTAATTCATAAGACCATTTTACAATATTGGCCCAAGTTAGAAGCAGAGTCAATATTGTAAGTTGTCGATAGTCCATATCTCGGAAACTATAAGAGATAATGCAATTTGGCAATCGGCAACGTATTTGGCATGCCGAATATTACTTGGAATGTGAATTGGAACGAAATCGCTAATTCATAAGACCATTTTACAATATTGGCCCAAGTTAGAAGCAGAGTCAATATTGTAAGATGTCGATAGTCCATATCTCGGAAACTATAAGAGATAATGCAATTTGGCAATCGGCAACGTAATTAGCATGCCGAATATTACTTGGAATGTGAATTGGAACGAAATCGCTAATTCGTAAAACCATTTTACAATTCTGGCCCAAGTTAGAAGCAGAGCCAATATTGTAAGATGTCGATAGTCCATATCTCGGAAACTAAAAGAGATAATGCAATTTGGCAATCGGCAACGTAATTAGCATGCCGAATATTACTTGGAATGTGAATTGGAGCGAAATCGCTAATTCTTAAGACTATTTTACAATTTTGACCCCAGTTAGAAACAGACTCTAAGGTGTAAAATTTCTATTGCCCATATCTCGGAAACTATAAGAGGTAATGCAATTTGGCAATCGGCAACGTAATTAGCATGCCGAATATTACTTGGAATGTGAATTGGAGCGAAATCGCTAATTCATAAGACCATTTTACAATTCTGGCCCAAGTTAGAATCAGAGCAAATATTGTAAGAGGTCGATAGTCCATATCTCGGAAACTATAAGAGATAATGCAATTTGGCAATCGGCAACGTAATTAGCATGCCGAATATTATTTGGAATGTGAATTGGAGCGAAATCGCTAATTCATAAGACAATTTTACAATTTTGACCCCAGTTAGAAACAGACTCTAAGGTGTAAAATTTCTATTGCCCATATCTCGGAAACTATAAGAGGTAATGCAATTTGGCAATCGGCAACGTAATTAGCATGCCGAATATTACTTGGAATGTGAATTGGAGCGAAATCGCTAATTCATAAGACCATTTTACAATTCTGGCCCAAGTTAGAATCAGAGCAAATATTGTAAGAGGTCGATAGTCCATATCTCGGAAACTATAAGAGATAATGCAATTTGGCAATCGGCAACGTAATTAGCATGCCGAATATTACTTGGAATGTGAATTGGAGCGAAATCGCTAATTCATAAGACCATTTTACAATTCTGGCCCAAGTTAGAATCAGAGCAAATATTGTAAGATGTCGATAGTCCATATCTCGAAAACTATAAGAGATTATGCAGTTTGGCAATCGGCAACGTAACTAGCATGCCGAATATTACTTGGAATGTGAATTGGAGCGAAATCGCTAATTTATAAGACCATTTTACAATTTTGACCCCAGTTAGAAAAAGACTCTAAGGTGTAAAATTTCGATTGCCCATATCTCGGAAACTATAAGAGATAATGCAATTTGGCAATCGGCAACGTAATTAGCATGCTGAATATTACTTGGAATGTGAATTGGAGCGAAATCGCTAATTCATAAGACCATTTTACAATTTTGACCCCAGTTAGAAACAGACTCTAAGGTGTAAAATTTCGATTACCCATAACTCGGAAACTATAAGAGATAATGCAATTTGGCAATCGGCAACGTAACTAGCATGCCGAATATTACTTGGAATGCGAATTGGAGCGAAATCGCTAATTTATAAGACCATTTTACAATTTTGACCCCAGTTAGAAAAAGACTCTAAGGTGTAAAATTTCGATTGCCCATATCTCGGAAACTATAAGAGATAATGCAATTTGGCAATCGGCAACGTAATTAGCATGCTGAATATTACTTGGAATGTGAATTGGAGCGAAATCGCTAATTCATAAGGCCATTTTACAATTTTGACCCCACTTAGAAACAGACTCTAAGGTGTAAAATTTCGATTGCCCATAACTCGGAAACTATAAGAGATAATGCAATTTGGCAATCGGCAACGTAATTAGCATGCCGAATATTACTAGAAAGGTGAATTGGAATGAAATCGCTAATTCATAAGACCATTTTACAATATTGGGCCAAGTTAGAAGCAGAGTCAATATTGTAAGATGTCGATAGTCCATATCTCGGAAACTATAAGAGATAATGCAATTTGGCAATCGGCAATGAAATTAGCATGCCGAATATTACTTGGAACTTGAAATGGAACGAAATCGCTAATTGATAAGACCATTTTACAATTTTGACCCCAGTTAGAAACAAAGCCAATATTGTCAGATGTCGATAGTCCATATCTCGGAAACTATAAGAGATAATGCATTTTAGCAATAGGCAACGTAATTAGCATGCCGAATATTACTTGGAATGTGAATTGGAACCAAATCGCTAATTCATAAGACCAATTAACAATTCTGGCGCAAGTTAGAAGCAGAGCCAGTAAAGTAAGATGTCGATAGTCCATTACTCGGAAACTATAAGAGATAATGCAATTTGGCAATCGGCAACGTAATTGGCATGCCGAATATTACTTGGAATGTGAATTGGAACGAAATCGCTAATTCATAAGACCATTTTACAATATTGGCCCAAGTTAGAAGCAGAGTCAATATTGTAAGATGTCGATAGTCCATATCTCGGAAACTATAAGAGATAATGCAATTTGGCACACGGCAACGTAATTGGCATGCCGAATATTACTTGGAATGTGAATTGGAACGAAATCGCTAATTCGTAAGACCATTTTACAATTCCGGCCCATGTTAGAAGCAGAGCCAATATTGTAAGATGTCGATAGTCCATATCTCGGAAACTATAAGAGATAATGCAATTTGGCAATCGGCAACGTAATTAGCATGCCGAATATTACTTGGAATGTGAATTGGAACGAAATCGCTAATTCGTAAGACCATTTTACAATTCCGGCCCAAGTTAGAAGCAGAGCCAATATTGTAAGATGTCGATAGTCCATATCTCGGAAACTAAAAGAGATAATGCAATTTGGCAATCGGCAACGTAATTAGCATGCCGAATATTACTTGGAATGTGAATTGGAGCGAAATCGCTAATTATTAAAACTATTTTACAATTTTGACCCCAGTTAGAAACAGACTCTAAGGTGTAAAATTTCTATTGCCCATATCTCGGAAACTATAAGAGATAATGCAATTTGGCAATCGGCAACGTAATTAGCATGCCGAATATTACTTGGAATGTGAATTGGAGCGAAATCGCTAATTCATAAGACCATTTTACAATTCTGGCCCAAGTTAGAATCAGAGCAAATATTGTAAGATGTCGATAGTCCATATCTCGGAAACTATAAGAGATAATGCAATTTGGCAATCGGCAACGTAATTAGCATGCCGAATATTACTTGGAATGTGAATTGGAGCGAAATCGCTAATTCTTAAGACCATTTTACAATTCTGACCCCAGTTAGAAACAGATTCTAAGGTGTAAAATTTCGATTGCCCATATCACGGAAACTATAAGAGATAATGCAATTTGGCAATCGGCAACGTAATTAGCAAGCCGAATATTACTTGGAATGTGAATTGGAGCGAAATCGCTAATTCATAAAACCATTTTACAATTCTGGCCCAAGTTAGAAGCAGAGCCAATATTGTAAGATGTCGATAGTCCATATCTCGGAAACTAAAAGAGATAATGCAATTTGGCAATCGGCAACGTAATTAGCATGCCGAATATTACTTGGAATGTGAAATGGAGCGAAATCGCTAATTATTAAAACTATTTTACAATTTTGACCCCAGTTAGAAACAGACTCTAAGGTGTAAAATTTCTATTGCCCATATCTCGGAAACTATAAGAGATAATGCAATTTGGCAATCGGCAACGTAATTAGCATGCCGAATATTACTTGGAATGTGAATTGGAGCGAAATCGCTAATTCATAAGACCATTTTACAATTCTGGCCCAAGTTAGAATCAGAGCAAATATTGTAAGATGTCGATAGTCCATATCTCGGAAACTATAAGAGATAATGCAATTTGGCAATCGGCAACGTAATTAGCATGCCGAATATTACTTGGAATGTGAATTGGAGCGAAATCGCTAATTCTTAAGACCATTTTACAATTCTGACCCCAGTTAGAAACAGATTCTAAGGTGTAAAATTTCGATTGCCCATATCACGGAAACTATAAGAGATAATGCAATTTGGCAATCGGCAACGTAATTAGCAAGCCGAATATTACTTGGAATGTGAATTGGAGCGAAATCGCTAATTCATAAAACCATTTTACAATTCTGGCCCAAGTTAGAAGCAGAGCCAATATTGTAAGATGTCGATAGTCCATATCTCGAAAACTATAAGAGATAATGCAATTTGGTAATCGGCAACGTAACTAGCATGCCGAATATTACTTGGAATGTGAATTGGAGCGAAATCGCTAATTTATAAGACCATTTTACAATTTTGACCCCAGTTAGAAAAAGACTCTAAGGTGTAAAATTTCGATTGCCCATATCTCGGAAACTATAAGAGATAATGCAGTTTGGCAATCGGCAACGTAATTAGCATGCTGAATATTACTTGGAATGTGAATTGGAGCGAAATCGCTAATTCATAAGACCATTTTACAATTTTGACCCCAGTTAGAAACAGACTCTAAGGTGTAAAATTTCGATTACCCATAACTCGGAAACTATAAGAGATAATGCAATTTGGCAATCGGCAACGTAATTAGCATGCCGAATATTACTAGGAAGGTGAATTGGAACGAAATCGCTAATTCATAAGACCATTTTAAAATATTGGGCCAAGTTAGAAGCAGAGTCAATATTGTAAGATGTCGATAGTCCATATCTCGGAAACTATAAGAGATAATGCAATTTGGCAATCGGAAATGTAATTAGCATGCCGAATATTACTTGGAACGTGAATTGGAACGAAATCGCTAATTGATAAGACCATTTTACAATTTTGACCCCAGTTAGAAACAAAGCCAATATTGTCAGATGTCGATAGTCCATATCTCGGAACTATAAGAGATAATGCAATTTGGTAATCGGCAACGTAATTAGCAAGCCGAATATTAATTGGAATGTGAATTGGAGTGAAATCGCTAATTCATAAGACCATTTTACAATTCTGGCCCAAGTTAGAAGCAGTGCCAATATTGCAAGATGTCGATAGTCCATATCTCGAAAACTATAAGAGATAATGCAATTTGGCAATCGGCAACGTAACTAGCATGCCGAATATTACTTGGAATGCGAATTGGAGCGAAATCGCTAATTTATAAGGCCATTTTACAATTTTGACCCCACTTAGAAACAGACTCTAAGGTGTAAAATTTCGATTGCCCATAACTCGGAAACTATAAGAGGTAATGCAATTTGGCAATCGGCAACGTAATTAGCATGCTGAATATTACTTGGAATGTGAATTGGAGCGAAATCGCTAATTCTTAATACCATTTTACAATTTTGACCCCAGTTAGAATTAGAGCCAATATTGTAAGATGTCGATAGTCCATATGTCGGAAACTATAAGAGATAATGCAATTTGGCAATCGGCTACGTAATTATCATGCCGAATATTACTTGGAATGTGAATTGGAGCGAAATCGCTAATTCATAAGACCATTTTACAATTCTGGCCCAAGTTAGAAGCAGAGCCAATATTGTAAGATGTCGATAGTCCATATCTCGGAAACTATAAGAGATATTGCAATTTGGCAATCGGCAACGTAATTAGCATGCTGAATATTACTTGGAATGTGAATTGGAGCGAAATCGCTAATTCATAAGACCATTTTACAATTCTGGCCCAAGTTAGAAGCAGAGCCAATATTGTAAGATGTCGATAGTCTATATCTCGGAAACTATAAGAGATAATGCAATTTGGCAATCGGCAACGTAATTAGCATGCCGAATATTACTTGGAATGTGTATTGGAGCGAAATCGCTAATTCATAAGACCATTTTACAATTCTGGCCCAAGTTAGAAGCAGAGCCAATATTGTAAGATGTCGATAGTCCATATCTCGGAAACTATAAGAGATAATGCAATTTGGCAATCGGCAACGTAATTAGCATGCTGAATATTACTTGGAATGTGAATTGGAGCGAAATCGCTAATTCATAAGACCATTTTACAATTCTGGCCCAAGTTAGAAGCAGAGCCAATATTGTAAGATGTCGATAGTCCATATGTCGGAAACTATAAGAGATAATGCAATTTGGCAATCGGCAACGTAATTGGCATGCCGAATATTACTTGGAATGTGAATTGGAGCGAAATCGCTAATTCATAAGACCATTTTACAATTCTGGCCCAAGTTAGAAGCAGAGCCAATATTGTAAGATGTCGATAGTCCATATCTCGGAAACTATAAGAGATAATGCAATTCGGCAATCGGCAACATAATTAGCATGCCGAATATTACCTGGAATGTGAATTGGAGCGAAATCGCTAATTCATAAGACCATTTTACAATTATGGCCCAAGTTAGAAGCAGAGCCAATATTGTAAGATGTCGATAGTCCATATCTCGGAAACTATAAGAGATAATGCAATTTGGCAATCGGCAACGTAATTAGCAAGCCGAATATTACTTGGAATGTGAATTGGAGCGAAATCGCTAATTCATAAGACCATTTTACAATTCTGGCCCAAGTTAGAAGCAGAGCCAATATTGTAAGATGTCGATAGTCCATATGTCGGAAACTATAAGAGATAATGCAATTTGGCAATCGGCAACGTAATTGGCATGCCGAATATTACTTGGAATGTGAATTGGAGCGAAATCGCTAATTCATAAGACCATTTTACAATTCTGGCCCAAGTTAGAAGCAGAGCCAATATTGTAAGATGTCGATAGTCCATATCTCGGAAACTATAAGAGATAATGCAATTCGGCAATCGGCAACATAATTAGCATGCCGAATATTACCTGGAATGTGAATTGGAGCGAAATCGCTAATTCATAAGACCATTTTACAATTATGGCCCAAGTTAGAAGCAGAGCCAATATTGTAAGATGTCGATAGTCCATATCTCGGAAACTATAAGAGATAATGCAATTTGGCAATCGGCAACGTAATTAGCATGCCGAATATTACCTGGAATGTGAATTGGAGCGAAATCGCTAATTCATAAGACCATTTTACAATTTTGACCCCAGTTAGAAACAGACTCTAAGGTGTAAAATTTCGATTGCCCATATCTCCGAAACTATAAGAGATAATGCAATTTGGCAATCGGCAACGTAATTAGCAAGCCGAATATTATTTGGTATGTGAATTGGAGCGAAATCGCTAATTCATAAGACCGTTTTACAATTTTGACCCCAGTTAGAAACAAACTCTAAGGTGTAAAATTTCGATTGACCGTATCTCGGAATCTGTAAGAGATAATGCTATTTGGCAATCGGCAACGTAATTAGCATGCTGAATATTACTTGGAATGTGAATTGGAGCGAAATCGCTAATTCATAAGACCATTTTACAATTTTAGGCCAAGTTAGAAGCAGAGCCAATATTGTAAGATGTCGATAGTCTATATCTCGGAACCTATAAGAGATATTGCAATTTGGCAATCGGCAACGTAATTAGCATGCCGAATATTACCTGGAATGTGAATTGGAGCGAAATCGCTTATTCATAAGACCATTTTACAATTTTGGCCCAAGTTAGAAGCAGAGCCAATATTGTAAGATGTCGATAGTCCATATCTCGGAAACTATAAGAGATAACGCAATTTGGCAATCGGCAACGTAATTAGCAAGCCGAATATTATTTGGTATGTGAATTGTAGCGAAATCGCTAATTCATAAGACCGTTTTACAATTTTGACCCCAGTTAGAAACAAACTCTAAGGTGTAAAATTTCGATTGACCGTATCTCGGAATCTGTAAGAGATAATGCTATTTGGCAATCGGCAACGTAATTAGCATGCTGAATATTACTTGGAATGTGAATTGGAGCGAAATCGCTAATTCATAAGACCATTTTACAATTTTGGGCCAAGTTAGAAGCAGAGCCAATATTGTAAGATGTCGATAGTCTATATCTCGGAACCTATAAGAGATATTGCAATTTGGCTATCGGCAACGTAATTAGCATGCCGAATATTACCTGGAATGTGAATTGGAGCGAAATCGCTAATTCATAAGACCATTTTACAATTTTGGCCCAAGTTAGAAGCAGAGCCAATATTGTAAGATGTCGATAGTCCATATCTCGGAAACTATAAGAGATAACTCAATTTGGCAATCGGCAACGTAATTAGCATGCCGAATATTACTTGGAATGTGAATTGGAGCGAAATCGCTAATTCATAAGACCATTTTACAATTTTGACCCCAGTTAGAAACAGACTCTAAGGTGTAAAATTTCGATTGCCCATATCTCGGAAACTATAAGAGATAACGCAATTTGGCAATCGGCAACGTAATTAGCATGCCGAATATTACTTGGAATGTGAATTGGAGCGAAATCGCTAATTCATAAGACCGTTTTACAATTTTGACCCCAGTTAGAAACAAACTCTAAGGTGTAAAATTTCGATTGACCGTATCTCGGAATCTGTAAGAGATAATGCTATTTGGCAATCGGCAACGTAATTAGCATGCTGAATATTACTTGGAATGTGAATTGGAGCGAAATCGCTAATTCATAAGACCATTTTACAATTTTGGGCCAAGTTAGAAGCAGAGCCAATATTGTAAGATGTCGATTGTCTATATCTCGAACCTATAAGAGATATTGCAATTTGGCAATCGGCAACGTAATTAGCATGCTGAATATTACTTGGAATGGGAATTGGAACGAAATCGCTAATTCATAAGACCATTTTACAATTTTGGCCCAACTTAGAAGCAGAGCCAATATTGTAATATGTCGATAGCCCATATCTCGGAAACTATAAGAGATAATGCAATTTGGCAATCGGCAACGTAAATAGCATGCTGAATATTACTTGGAATGTGAATTTGAACGAAATCGCTAATTCATAAGACCATTTTATAATTCTGGCCCATATTAGAAGCAGAGCCAATATTGTCAGATGTCGATAGTCCATATCTCGGAAACTATAAGAGATAATGCAATTTGGCAATCGGCAACGTAATTATCATGCCGAATATTACTTGGAATATGAATTGATACGAAATCGCTAATTTATAAGACCATTTTACAATTCTGGCCCAAGTTAGAAGCAGAGCCAATATTGTAAGATGTCGATAGTCCATATCTGGGAAACTATAAGATATAATGCAATTTGGCAATCGGCAACGTAATTATCATGCCGAATATTACTTGGAATGTGAATTGGAACGAAATCGCTAATTCGTAAGACGATTTTACAATTCTGGCCCAAGTTAGAAGCAGAGCCAATATTGCAAGATGTCGATAGTCCATATCTCGGAAACTATAAGAAATAATGAAATTTGGCAATCGGCAACGTAATTAGCATGCCGAATATTACTTGGAATGTGAATTGGAACGAAGTCGCTAATTCGTAAGACCATTTTACAATTCTGGCCCAAGTTAGAAGCAGAGCCAATATTGTAAGATGTCGATAGTCCATATGTCGGAAACTATAAGAGATAATGCAATTTGGCAATCGGCAACGTAATTAGCATGCCGAATATTACTTGGAATGTGAATTGGAGCGAAATCGCTAATTCATAAGACCATTTTACAATTCTGGCCCAAGTTAGAAGCAGAGCCAATATTGTAAGATGTCGATAGTCCATATCTCGGAAACTATAAGAGATAATTCAATTTGGCAATCGGCAACGTAATTAGCATGCCGAATATTACTTGGAATGGGAATTGGAACGAAATCGCTAATTCATAAGACCATTTTACAATTTTGGCCCAACTTAGAAGCAGAGCCAATATTGTAATATGTCGATAGCCCATATCTCGGAAACTATAAGAGATAATGCAATTTGGCAATCGGCAACGTAAATAGCATGCTGAATATTACTTGGAATGTGAATTTGAACGAAATCGCTAATTCATAAGACCATTTTATAATTCTGGCCCATATTAGAAGCAGAGCCAATATTGTCAGATGTCGATAGTCCATATCTCGGAAACTATAAGAGATAATGCAATTTGGCAATCGGCAACGTAATTATCATGCCGAATATTACTTGGAATATGAATTGATACGAAATCGCTAATTTATAAGACCATTTTACAATTCTGGCCCAAGTTAGAAGCAGAGCCAATATTGTAAGATGTCGATAGTCCATATCTGGGAAACTATAAGATATAATGCAATTTGGCAATCGGCAACGTAATTATCATGCCGAATATTACTTGGAATGTGAATTGGAACGAAATCGCTAATTCGTAAGACGATTTTACAATTCTGGCCCAAGTTAGAAGCAGAGCCAATATTGCAAGATGTCGATAGTCCATATCTCGGAAACTATAAGAAATAATGAAATTTGGCAATCGGCAACGTAATTAGCATGCCGAATATTACTTGGAATGTGAATTGGAACGAAGTCGCTAATTCGTAAGACCATTTTACAATTCTGGCCCAAGTTAGAAGCAGAGCCAATATTGTAAGATGTCGATAGTCCATATGTCGGAAACTATAAGAGATAATGCAATTTGGCAATCGGCAACGTAATTAGCATGCCGAATATTACTTGGAATGTGAATTGGAGCGAAATCGCTAATTCATAAGACCATTTTACAATTCTGGCCCAAGTTAGAAGCAGAGCCAATATTGTAAGATGTCGATAGTCCATATCTCGGAAACTATAAGCGATAATTCAATTTGGCAATCGGCAACGTAATTAGCATGCCGAATATTACCTGGAATGTGAATTGGAGCGAAATCGCTAATTCGTAAGACCATTTTACAATTTTGGCCCAAGTTAGAAGCAGAGCCAATATTGTAAGATGTCGATAGTCCATATCTCGGAAACTATAAGAGATAACGCAATTTGGCAATCGGCAACGTAATTAGCATGCCGAATATTACTTGGATTGTGAATTGGAGCGAAATCGCTAATTCCTAAGACCATTTTACAATTTTGACCCCAGTTAGAAACAGAGTCTAAGGTGTAAAATTTCGATTGCCCATATCTCGGAAACTATAAGAGATAATGCAATTTGGCAATCGGCAACGTAATTAGCAAGCCGAATATTACTTGGAATGTGAATTGAAGCGAAATCGCTAATTCATAAGACCATTTTACAATTCTGGCCCAAGTTAGAAGCATAGCCAATATTGTAAGATGTCGATAGTCCATATCTCGGAAACTATAAGAGATAATGCAATTTGGCAATCGGTAACGTAATTAGCATGCCGAATATTACTTGGAATATGAATTGGAGCGAAATCGCTAATTCATAAGACCATTTTACAATTTTGACCCCAGTTAGAAACAGACTCTAAGGTGTAAAATTTCGATTGCCCATATCCCCGAAACTATAAGAGATAATGCAATTTGGCAATCGGCAACGTAATTAGCAAGCCGAATATTATTTGGTATGTGAATTGTAGCGAAATCGCTAATTCATAAGACCGTTTTACAATTTTGACCCCAGTTAGAAACAAACTCTAAGGTGTAAAATTTCGATTGACCGTATCTCGGAATCTGTAAGAGATAATGCTATTTGGCAATCAGCAACGTAATTAGCATGCTGAATATTACTTGGAATGTGAATTGGAGCGAAATCGCTAATTCATAAGACCATTTTACAATTTTGGGCCAAGTTAGAAGCAGAGCCAATATTGTAAGATGTCGATAGTCTATATCTCGGAACCTATAAGAGATATTGCAATTTGGCAATCGGCAACGTAATTAGCATGCCGAATATTACCTGGAATGTGAATTGGAGCGAAATCGCTAATTCATAAGACCATTTTACAATATTGGCCCAAGTTAGAAGCAGAGCCAATATTGTAAGATGTCGATAGTCCATATCTCGGAAACTATAAGAGATAACACAATTTGGCAATCGGCAACGTAATTAGCATGCCGAATATTACTTGGATTGTGTATTGGAGCGAAATCGCTAATTCCTAAGACCATTTTACAATTTTGACCCCAGTTAGAAACAGAGTCTAAGGTGTAAAATTTCGATTGCCCATATCTCGGAAACAATAAGAGATAATGCAATTTGGCAATCGGCAACGTAATTAGCAAGCCGAATATTACTTGAAATGTGAATTGAAGCGAAATCGCTAATTCATAAGACCATTTTACAATTCTGGCCCAAGTTAGAAGCATAGCCAATATTGTAAGATGTCGATAGTCCATATCTCGGAAACTATAAGAGATAATGCAATTTGGCAATCGGCAACGTAATTAGCATGCCGAATATTACTTGGAATATGAATTGGAGCGAAATCGCTAATTCATAAGACCGTTTTACAATTTTGACCCCAGTTAGAAACAAACTCTAAGGTGTAAAATTTCGATTGACCGTATCTCGGAATCTGTAAGAGATAATGCTATTTGGCAATCGGCAACGTAATTAGCATGCTGAATATTACTTGGAATGTGAATTGGAGCGAAATCGCTAATTCATAAGACCATTTTACAATTTTGGGCCAAGTTAGAAGCAGAGCCAATATTGTAAGATGTCGATAGTCTATATCTCGGAACCTATAAGAGATATTGCAATTTGGCAATCGGCAACGTAATTAGCATGCCGAATATTACCTGGAATGTGAATTGGAGCGAAATCGCTAATTCATAAGACCATTTTACAATTTTGGCCCAAGTTAGAAGCAGAGCCAATATTGTAAGATGTCGATAGTCCATATCTCGGAAACTATAAGAGATAACGCAATTTGGCAATCGGCAACGTAATTAGCATGCCGAATATTACTTGGAATGTGAATTGGAGCGAAATCGCTAATTCATAAGACCATTTTACAATTTTGACCCCAGTTAGAAACAGATTATAAGGTGTAAAATTTCGATTGCCCATATCTCGGAAACTATAAGAGATAACGCAATTTGGCAATCGGCAACGTAATTAGCATGCCGAATATTACTTGGAATGTGAATTGGAGCGAAATCGCTAATTCATAAGAACATTTTACAATTTTGGGCCAAGTTAGAAGCAGAGCCAATATTGTAAGATGTCGATAGTCTATATCTCGGAACCTATAAGAGATATTGCAATTTGGCAATGGGCAACGTAATTAGCATGCTGAATATTACTTGGAATGGGAATTGGAACGAAATCGCTAATTCATAAGACCATTTTACAATTTTGGCCCAACTTAGAAGCAGAGCCAATATTGTAATATGTCGATAGCCAATATCTCGGAAACTATAAGAGATAATGCAATTTGGCAATCGGCAACGTAAATAGCATGCTGAATATTTCTTGGAATGTGAATTTGAACGAAATCGCTAATTCATAAGACCATTTTATAATTCTGGCCCATATTAGAAGCAGAGCCAATATTGTCAGATGTCGATAGTCCATATCTCGGAAACTATAAGAGATAATGCAATTTGGCAATCGGCAACGTAATTATCATGCCGAATATTACTTGGAATATGAATTGATACGAAATCGCTAATTTATAAGACCATTTTACAATTCTGGCCCAAGTTAGAAGCAGAGCCAATATTGTAAGATGTCGATAGTCCATATCTCGGAAACTATAAGAGATAATGCAATTTGGCAATCGGCAACGTAATTAGCATGCCGAATATTACCTGGAATGTGAATTGGAGCGAAATCGCTAATTCATAAGACCATTTTACAATTTTGGCCCAAGTTAGAAGCAGAGCCAATATTGTAAGATGTCGATAGTCCATATGTCGGAAACTATAAGAGATAATGCAATTTGGCAATCGGCAACGTAATTAGCATGCCGAATATTACTTGGAATGTGAATTGGAGCGAAATCGCTAATTCATAAGACCATTTTACAATTCTGGCCCAAGTTAGAAGCAGAGCCAATATTGTAAGATGTCGATAGTCCATATCTCGGAAACTATAAGAGATAATGCAATTTGGCAATCGGCAACGTAATTAGCATGCCGAATATTACCTGGAATGTGAATTGGAGCGAAATCGCTAATTCATAAGACCATTTTACAATTTTGGCCCAAGTTAGAAGCAGAGCCAATATTGTAAGATGTCGATAGTCCATATCTCGGAAACTATAAGAGATAACGCAATTTGGCAATCGCCAACGTAATTAGCATGCCGAATATTACTTGGAATGTGAATTGGAGCGAAATCGCTAATTCCTAAGACCATTTTACAATTTTGACCCCAGTTAGAAACAGAGTCTAAGGTGTAAAATTTCGATTGCCCATATCTCGGAAACTATAAGAGATAATGCAATTTGGCAATCGGCAACGTAATTAGCAAGCCGAATATTACTTGGAATGTGAATTGAAGCGAAATCGCTAATTCATAAGACCATTTTACAATTCTGGCCCAAGTTAGAAGCATAGCCAATATTGTAAGATGTCGATAGTCCATATCTCGGAAACTATAAGAGATAATGCAATTTGGCAATCGGCAACGTAATTAGCATGCCGAATATTACTTGGAATATGAATTGGAGCGAAATCGCTAATTCATAAGACCATTTTACAATTTTGACCCCAGTTAGAAACAGACTCTAAGGTGTAAAATTTCGATTGCCCATATCTCCGAAACTATAAGAGATAATGCAATTTGGCAATCGGCAACGTAATTAGCAAGCCGAATATTATTTGGTATGTGAATTGTAGCGAAATCGCTAATTCATAGGACCGTTTTACAATTTTGACCCCAGTTAGAAACAAACTCTAAGGTGTAAAATTTCGATTGACCGTATCTCGGAATCTGTAAGAGATAATGCTATTTGGCAATCGGCAACGTAATTAGCATGCTGAATATTACTTGGAATGTGAATTGGAGCGAAATCGCTAATTCATAAGACCATTTTACAATTTTGGGCCAAGTTAGAAGCAGAGCCAATATTGTAAGATGTCGATAGTCTATATCTCGGAACCTATAAGAGATATTGCAATTTGGCAATCGGCAACGTAATTAGCATGCCGAATATTACCTGGAATGTGAATTGGAGCGAAATCGCTAATTCATAAGACCATTTTACAATTCTGGCCCAAGTTAGAAGCATAGCCAATATTGTAAGATGTCGATAGTCCATATCTCGGAAACTATAAGAGATAATGCAATCTGGCAATCGGCAACGTAATTAGCATGCCGAATATTACTTGGAATGTGAATTGGAGCGAAATCGCTAATTCATAAGACCATTTTACAATTTTGACCCCAGTTAGAAACAGACTCTAAGGTGTAAAATTTCGATTGCCCATATCTCCGAAACTATAAGAGATAATGCAATTTGGCAATCGGCAACGTAATTAGCAAGCCGAATATTATTTGGTATGTGAATTGGAGCGAAATCGCTAATTCATAAGACCGTTTTACAATTTTGACCCCAGTTAGAAACAAACTCTAAGGTGTAAAATTTCGATTGACCGTATCTCGGAATCTGTAAGAGATAATGCTATTTGGCAATCGGCAACATAATTAGCATGCTGAATATTACTTGGAATGTGAATTGGAGCGAAATCGCTAATTCATAAGACCATTTTACAATTTTGGGCCAAGTTAGAAGCAGAGCCAATATTGTAGGATGTCGATAGTCTATATCTCGGAACCTATAAGAGATATTGCAATTTGGCAATCGGCAACGTAATTAGCATGCTGAATATTACTTGGAATGGGAATTGGAACGAAATCGCTAATTCATAAGACCATTTTACAATTTTGGCCCAACTTAGAAGCAGAGCCAATATTGTAAT
Source organism: Rhynchophorus ferrugineus (assembly GCF_030347505.1). Lineage (NCBI taxonomy): Eukaryota > Metazoa > Arthropoda > Insecta > Coleoptera > Curculionidae > Rhynchophorus > Rhynchophorus ferrugineus. Next base: position 65,214,615 of record NW_027472580.1, on the reverse strand, counting down.
ATGTCGATAGCCCATATCTCGGAACCTATAAGAGATAATGCAATTTGGCAATCGGCAACGTAAATAGCATGCTGAATATTACTTGGAATGTGAATTTGAACGAAATCGCTAATTCATAAGGCCATTTTATAATTCTGGCCCATATTAGAAGCAGAGCCAATATTGTCAGATGTCGATAGCCCATATCTCGGAAACTATAAGAGATAATGCAATTTGGCAATCGGAAACGTAATTAGCATGCCGAATATTACTTGGAATATGAATTGATACGAAATCGCTAATTTATAAGACCATTTTACAATTCTGGCCCAAGTTAGAAGCAGAGCCAATATTGTAAGATGTCGATAGTCTATATCTCGGAAACTATAAGAAATAATGCAATTTGGCAATCGGCAACGTAATTAGCATGCCGAATATTACTTGGAATGAAAATTTGAACGAAATCGCTAATTCGTAAGACGATTTTACAATTCTGGCCCAAGTTAGAAGCAGAGCCAATATTGCAAGATGTCGATAGTCCATATCTCGGAAACTATAAGAGATAATGAAATTTGGCAATCGGCAATGTAATTAGCATGCCGAATATTACTTGGAATGTGAATTTGAACGAAATCGCTAATTCATAAGACCGTTTTACAATTTTGACCCAAGTTAGAAGCAGAGCCAATATTGTAAAATGTCGATAGTCCATATCTCGGAAACTATAAGAGATAATGCATTTTGGCTATAGGCAACGTAATTAGAATGCCGAATATTACTTGTAATGTGAATTGGAACCAAATCGCTAATTCATAAGACCATTTTACAATTCTGGCGCAAGTTAGAAGCAGAGCCTATATTGTAAGATGTCGATAGCCCATATCTCGGAAACTATAAGAGATAATGCAATATGGCAATCGGCAACGTAATTAGCATGCCGAATATTACTTGGATTGTGAATTGGAGCGAAATCGCTATTTCATAAGACCATTTTACAATTCTGGCCCAAGTTAGAAGCATCGCCAATATTGTAAGATGTCGATAGTCCATATCTCGGAAACTATAAGAGATAATGCAATCTGGCAATCGGCAACGTAATTAGCATGCCGAATATTACTTGGAATGTGAATTGGAGCGAAATCGCTAATTCATAAGACCATTTTACAATTTTGACCCCAGTTAGAAACAGACTCTAAGGTGTAAAATTTCGATTGCCCATATCTCCGAAACTATAAGAGATAATGCAATTTGGCATTCGGCAACGTAATTAGCAAGCCGAATATTATTTGGTATGTGAATTGGAGCGAAATCGCTAATTCATAAGACCGTTTTACAATTTTGACCCCAGTTAGAAACAAACTCTAAGGTGTAAAATTTCGATTGACCGTATCTCGGAATCTGTAAGAGATAATGCTATTTGGCAATCGGCAACATAATTAGCATGCTGAATATTACTTGGAATGTGAATTGGAGCGAAATCGCTAATTCATAAGACCATTTTACAATTTTGGGCCAAGTTAGAAGCAGAGCCAATATTGTAGGATGTCGATAGTCTATATCTCGGAACCTATAAGAGATATTGCAATTTGGCAATCGGCAACGTAATTAGCATGCTGAATATTACTTGGAATGGGAATTGGAACGAAATCGCTAATTCATAAGACCATTTTACAATTTTGGCCCAACTTAGAAGCAGAGCCAATATTGTAATATGTCGATAGCCCATATCTCGGAAACTATAAGAGATAATGCAATTTGGCAATCGGCAACGTAAATAGCATGCTGAATATTACTTGGAATGTGAATTTGAACGAAATCGCTAATTCATAAGGCCATTTTATAATTCTGGCCCATATTAGAAGCAGAGCCAATATTGTCAGATGTCGATAGTCCATATCTCGGAAACTATAAGAGATAATGCAATTTGGCAATCGGCAACGTAATTAGCATGCCGAATATTACTTGGAATATGAATTGATACGAAATCGCTAATTTATAAGACCATTTTACAATTCTCGCCCAAGTTAGAAGCAGAGCCAATATTGTAAGTTGTCGATAGTCCATATCTCGGAAACTATAAGAAATAATGCAATTTGGCAATCGGCAACGTAATTAGCATGCCGAATATTACTTGGAATGAAAATTGGAACGAAATCGCTAATTCGTAAGACGATTTTACAATTCTGGCCCAAGTTAGAAGCAGAGCCAATATTGCAAGATGTCGATAGCCCATATCTCGGAAACTATAAGAGATAATGCAATATGGCAATCGGCAACGTAATTAGCATGCCGAATATTACTTGGATTGTGAATTGGAGCGAAATCGCTATTTCATAAGACCATTTTACAATTTTAACCCGAGTTAGAAACAGACTCTATAGTGTAAAATTTCGATTGCCCATATCTCGGAAACTATAAGAGATAATGCAATTTGGCAATCGGCGACGTAATTAGCATGCCGAATATTACTTGGAATGTGAATTGGAACGAAATCGCTAATTCGTAAAACCATTTTACAATTGTGGCCCCAGTTAGAAACAGACTCTAAGGTGTAAAATTTCGATTGCCCATATCTCGGAAACTATAAGAGATAATGCAATTTGGCAATCGGCAACGTAATTAGCAAGCGGAATATTACTTGGAATGTGAATTGGAGCGAAATCGCTAATTCATATGTCCATTTTACAATTCTGGCCCAAGTTAGAAGCAGAGCCAATATTGCAAGATGTCGATAGTCCATATCTCGGAAACTATAAGAGATAATGCAATTTGACAATCGGCAACGTAATTAGCATGCCGAATATTACTTGGAATGTGAATTGGAGCGAAATCGCTAATTCATAAGACCATTTTACAATTTTGACCCCAGTTAGAAACAGACTCTAAGGTGTAAAATTTCGATTGCCCATATCTCGGAAACTATAAGAGATAATGCAATTTGGTAATCGGCAACGTAATTAGCAAGCCGAATATTACTTGGAATGTGAATTGGAGCGAAATCGCTAATTCATAAGGCGATTTTACAATTCTGGCCCAAGTTAGAAGCAGAGCCAATATTGTAAGATGTTGATAGTCCATATCTCGGAAACTATAAGAGATAATGCAATTTGGCATTCGGCAACGTAATTAGCATGCCGAATATTACTTGGAATGTGAATTGGAGCGAAATCGCTAATTCATAAGACCATTTTACAATTTTGACCCCAGTTAGAAACAGACTCTAAGGTGTAAAATTTCGATTGCCCATATCTCCGAAACTATAAGAGATAATGCAATTTGGCAATCGGCAACGTAATTAGCAAGCCGAATATTACTTGGTATGTGAATTGGAGCGAAATCGCTAATTCATAAGACCGTTTTGCAATTTTGACCCCAGTTAGAAACAGACTCTAAGGTGTAAAATTTCGATTGACCGTATCTCGGAAACTGTAAGAGATAATGCAATTTGGCAATCGGCAACGTAATTAGCATGCCGAATATTACTTGGAATGTGAATTGGAGCGAAATCGCAAATTCATAAGACCATTTTACAATTCTGGCCCAAGTTAGAATCAAAGCCAATATTGTAAGATGTCGATAGTCCATATCTCGGAAGCTATAAGAGATAATGCAATTTGGCAATCGGCAACGTAATTAGCATGCCGAATATTACTTGGAATGTGAATTGGAGCGAAATCGCTAATTCTTAAGACCATTTTACAATTCTGACAACAGTTAGAAACAGACTCTAAGGTGTAAAATTTCTATTGCCCATATCTCGGAAACTATAAGAGATAATGCATTTTGGCAATCGGCAACGTAATTAGCAAGCCGAATATTACTTGGAATGTGAATTGGAGCGAAATCGCTAATTCATAAGTCCATTTTACAATTCTGGCCCAAGTTAGAAGCAGAGCCAATATTGCAAGATGTCGATAGTCCATATCTCGAAAACTATAAGAGATAATGCAATTTGGCAATCGGCAACGTAATTAGCATGCCGAATATTACTTGGAATGCGAATTGGAGCGAAATCGCTAATTTATAAGACCATTTTACAATTTTGACCCCAGTTAGAAACAGACTCTAAGGTGTAAAATTTCGATTGCCCATATCTCGGAAACTATAAGAGATAATGCAATTTGGCAATCGGCAACGTAATTAGCATGCCGAATATTATTTGGAATCTGAATTGGACCGAAGTCGCTAATTCATAAGACCATTTTACAATTTTTACCCCAGTTAGAAACAGACTCTAAGGTGTAAAATTTCGATTGCCCATATCTCGGAAACTATAAGAGATAATGCAATTTGGCAATCGACAACGTAATTAGCAAGCCGAATATTACTTGGAATGTGAATTGGAGCAAAATCGCTATTTCATAAGACCATTTTACAATTTTGACCCCAGTTAGAAACAGACTCTAAGGTGTAAAATTTCCATTGCCCATATCTCGGAAACTATAAGAGATAATGCAATTTGGCAATCGGCAACGTAATTAGAATGCCGAATATTACTTGGAATGTGAATTGGAACGAAATCGCTAATTCATAAGACCATTTTATAATTCTGGCCCATATTAGAAGCAGAGCCAATATTGTCAGATGTCGATAGTCCATATCTCGGAAACTATAAGAGATAATGCAATTTGGCAATCGGCAACGTAATTAGCATGCCGAATATTACTTGGGATATGAATTGATACGAAATCGCTAATTTATAAGACCATTTTACAATTCTGGCCCAAGTTAGAAGCAGAGCCAATATTGTCAGATGTCGATAGTCCATATCTCGGAAACTATAAGAAATAATGCAATTTGGCAATCGGCAACGTAATTAGCATGCCGAATATTACTTGGAATGAAAATTGGAACGAAATCGCTAATTCGTAAGACGATTTTACAATTCTGGCCCAAGTTAGAAGCTGAGCCAATATTGCAAGATGTCGATAGTCCATATCTCGGAAACTATAAGAGATAATGAAATTTGGCAATCGGCAATGTAATTAGCATGCCGAATATTACTTGGAATGTGAATTTGAACGAAATCGCTAATTCATAAGACCGTTTTACAATTTTGGCCCAAGTTAGAAGCAGAGCCAATATTGTAAAATGTCGATAGGCCATATCTCGGAAACTATAAGAGATAATGCATTTTGGCTATAGGCAACGTAATTAGAATGCCGAATATTACTTGGAATGTGAATTGGAACCAAATCGCTAATTCATAAGGCCATTTTACAATTCTGGCGCAAGTTAGAAGCAGAGCCAATATTGTAAGATGTCGATAGTCCATATCTCGGAAACTATAAGAGATAATGCAATTTGGCAATCGGCAACGTAATTAGCATGCCGAATATTACTTGGAATGTGAATTGGAGCGAAATCGCTAATTCATAAGACCATTTTACAATTCTGGCCCAAGTTAGAAGCAGAGCCAATATTGTAAGATGTCGATAGTCCATATCTCGAAAACTATAAGAGATAATGCAATTTGGCAATCGGCAACGTAATTAGCATGCCAAATATTACTTGGAATGTGAATTGGAGCGAAATCGCTAATTTATAAGACCATTTTACAATTTTGACCCCAGTTATAAACAGACTCTAAGGTGTAAAATTTCGATTGCCCATATCTCGGAAACTATAAGAAATAATGCAATTTGGCAATCGGCAACGTAATTAGCATGCCGAATATTACTTGGAATGAAAATTGGAACGAAATCGCTAATTCGTAAGACGATTTTACAATTCTGGCCCAAGTTAGAAGCAGAGCCAATATTGCAAGATGTCGATAGTCCATATCTCGGAAACTATAAGAGATAAAGGAAGGAAAGAGGAAATTTGGCAATCGGCAATGTAATTAGCATGCCGAATATTACTTGGAATGTGAATTTGAACGAAATCGCTAATTCATAAGACCGTGTTACAATTTTGGCCCAAGTTAGAAGCAGAGCCAATATTGTAAAATGTCGATAGTCCATATCTCGGAAACTATAAGAGATAATGCATTTTGGCTATAGGCAACGTAATTAGAATGCCGAATATTACTTGGAATGTGAATTGGAACCAAATCGCTAATTCATAAGACCATTTTACAATTCTGGCGCAAGTTAGAAGCAGAGCCTATATTGTAAGATGTCGATAGTCCATATCTCGGAAACTATAAGAGATAATGCAATTTGGCAATCGGCAACGTAATTAGCATGCCGAATATTACTTGGATTGTGAATTGGAGCGAAATCGCTATTTCATCAGACCATTTTACAATTTTGACCCCAGTTAGAAACAGACTCTATGGAGTAAAATTTCGATTGCCCATATCTCGGAAACTATAAGAGATAATGCAATTTGGCAATCGGCAACGTAATTAGCATGTCGAATATTACTTGGAATGTGAATTGGAACGAAATCGCTAATTCGTAAGACCATTTTACAATTCTGGCCCTAGTTAGGAACAGACTCTAAGGTGTAAAATTTCGATTGCCCATATCTCGGAAACTATAAGAGATAATGCAATTTGGCAATCGGCAACGTAATTAGCAAGCCGAATATTACTTGGAATGTGAATTGGGACCAAATCGCTAATTCATAAGACCATTTTACAATTCTGGCGCAAGTTAGAAGCAGAGCCAATATTGTAAGATGTCGATGATCCATATCTCGGAAACTATAAGAGATAATGCAATTTGGCAATCGGCAACGTAATTAGCATGCCGAATATTACTTGGAATGTGAATTGGAGCGAAATCGCTAATTCTTAAGACTATTTTACAATTTTGACCCCAGTTAGAAACAGACTCGAAGGTGTAAAATTTCGATTGCCGATATCTCGGAAACTATAAGAGATAATGCAATTTGGCAATCGGCAACGTAATTAGCATGCCGAATATTACTTGGAATGTGAATTGGAGCGAAATCGCAAATTCATAAGACCATTTTACAATTCTGGCCCAAGTTAGAATCAAAGCCAATATTGTAAGATGTCGATAGTCCATATCTCGGAAACTATAAGAGATAATGCAATTTGGTAATCGGCAACGTAATTAGCATGCCGAGTATTACTTGGAATGTGAATTATAGCGAAATCGCTAATTCTTAAGACCATTTTACAATTTTGACCCCAGTTAGAAACATACTCTAAGGTGTAAAATTTCGATTGCCCATATCTCGGAAACTATAAGAGATAATGCAATTTGGCGATCGGCAACGTAATTAGCAAGCCGAATATTACTTGGAATGTGAATTGGAGCGAAATCGCTAATTCATAAGTCCATTTTACAATTCTGGCCCAAGTTAGAAGCAGAGCCAATATTGCAAGATGTCGATAGTCCATATCTCGAAAACTATAAGAGATAATGCAATTTGGCAATCGGCAACGTAATTAGCATGCCGAATATTATTTGGAATTTGAATTGGACCGAAGTCGCTAATTCATAAGACCATTTTACAATTTTTACCCCAGTTAGAAACAGACTCTAAGGTGTAAAATTTCGATTGCCCATATCTCGGAAACTATAAGAGATAATGCAATTTGGCAATCGGCAACGTAATTAGCATGCCGAATATTATTTGGAATTTGAATTGGACCGAAGTCGCTAATTCATAAGACCATTTTACAATTTTTACCCCAGTTAGAAACAGACTCTAAGGTGTAAAATTTCGATTGCCCATATCTCGGAAACTATAAGAGATAATGCAATTTGGCAATCGGCAACGTAATTAGCAAGCCGAATATTACTTGGAATGTGAATTGGAGCGAAATCGCTATTTCATAAGACCATTTTACAATTTTGACCCCAGTTAGAAACAGACTCTAAGGTGTAAAATTTCGATTACCCATATCTTGGAAACTATAAGAGGTAATGCAATTTGGCAATCGGCAACGTAATTAGAATGCCGAATATTACTTGGAATGTGAATTGGAACGAAATCGCTAATTCAGAAGACCATTTTATAATTCTGGCCCATATTAGAAGCAGAGCCAATATTGTCAGATGTCGATAGTCCATATCTCAGAAACTATAAGAGATAATGCAATTTGGCAATCGGCAACGTAATTAGCATGCCGAATATTACTTGGAATGTGAATTGGAGCGAAATCGCTAATTCGTAAGACCATTTTACAATTCTGGCCCAAGTTAGAAGCAGAGCCAATATTGTAAGATGTCGATAGTCCATATCTCGGAAACTATAAGAGATAATGAAATTTGGCAATCGGCAATGTAATTAGCATGCCGAATATTACTTGGAATGTGAATTTGAACGAAATCGCTAATTCATAAGACCGTTTTACAATTTTGGCCCAAGTTAGAAGCAGAGCCAATATTGTAAAATGTCGATAGGCCATATCTCGGAAACTATAAGAGATAATGCATTTTGGCTATAGGCAACGTAATTAGAATGCCGAATATTACTTGGAATGTGAATTGGAACGAAATCGCTAATTCATAAGACCATTTTATAATTCTGGCCCATATTAGAAGCAGAGCCAATATTGTCAGATGTCGATAGTCCATATCTCGGAAACTATAAGAGATAATGCAATTTGGCAGTCGGCAACGTAATTAGCATGCCGAATATTACTTGGAATATGAATTGATACGAAATCGCTAATTTATAAGACCATTTTACAATTCTGGCCCAAGTTAGAAGCAGAGCCAATATTGTAAGATGTCGATAGTCCATATCTCGGAAACTATAAGAGATAATGAAATTTGGCAATCGGCAATGTAATTAGCATGCCGAATATTACTTGGAATGTGAATTTGAACGAAATCGCTAATTCATAAGACCGTTTTACAATTTTGGCCCAAGTTAGAAGCAGAGCCAATATTGTAAAATGTCGATAGGCCATATCTCGGAAACTATAAGAGATAATGCATTTTGGCTATAGGCAACGTAATTAGAATGCCGAATATTACTTGGAATGTGAATTGGAACGAAATCGCTAATTCATAAGGCCATTTTACAATTCTGGCGCAAGTTAGAAGCAGAGCCAATATTGTAAGATGTCGATAGTCCATATCTCGGAAACTATAAGAGATAATGCAATTTGGCAATCGGCAACGTAATTAGCATGCCGAATATTACTTGGAATGTGAATTGGAGCGAAATCGCTAATTCATAAGACCATTTTACAATTCTGGCCCAAGTTAGAAGCAGAGCCAATATTGTAAGATGTCGATAGTCCATATCTCGAAAACTATAAGAGATAATGCAATTTGGCAATCGGCAACGTAATTAGCATGCCGAATATTACTTGGAATGTGAATTGGAGCGAAATCGCTAATTTATAAGACCATTTTACAATTTTGACCCCAGTTATAAACAGACTCTAAGGTGTTAAATTTCGATTGCCCATATCTCGGAAACTATAAGAAATAATGCAATTTGGCAATCGGCAACGTAATTAGCATGCCGAATATTACTTGGAATGAAAATTGGAACGAAATCGCTAATTCGTAAGACGATTTTACAATTCTGGCCCAAGTTAGAAGCAGAGCCAATATTGCAAGATGTCGATAGTCCATATCTCGGAAACTATAAGAGATAATGAAATTTGGCAATCGGCAATGTAATTAGCATGCCGAATATTACTTGGAATGTGAATTTGAACGAAATCGCTAATTCATAAGACCGTGTTACAATTTTGGCCCAAGTTAGAAGCAGAGCCAATATTGTAAAATGTCGATAGTCCATATCTCGGAAACTATAAGAGATAATGCATTTTGGCTATAGGCAACGTAATTAGAATGCCGAATATTACTTGGAATGTGAATTGGAACCAAATCGCTAATTCATAAGACCATTTTACAATTCTGGCGCAAGTTAGAAGCAGAGCCTATATTGTAAGATGTCGATAGTCCATATCTCGGAAACTATAAGAGATAATGCAATTTGGCAATCGGCAACGTAATTAGCATGCCGAATATTACTTGGATTGTGAATTGGAGCGAAATCGCTATTTCATAAGACCATTTTACAATTTTGACCCCAGTTAGAAACAGACACTATGGAGTAAAATTTCGATTGCCCATATCTCGGAAACTATAAGAGATAATGCAATTTGGCAATCGGCAACGTAATTAGCATGTCGAATATTACTTGGAATGTGAATTGGAACGAAATCGCTAATTCGTAAGACCATTTTACAATTCTGGCCCTAGTTAGAAACAGACTCTAAGGTGTAAAATTTCAATTGCCCATATCTCGGAAACTATAAGAGATAATGCAATTTGGCAATCGGCAACGTAATTAGCAAGCCGAATATTACTTGGAATGTGAATTGGGACCAAATCGCTAATTCATAAGACCATTTTACAATTCTGGCGCAAGTTAGAAGCAGAGCCAATATTGTAAGATGTCGATGATCCATATCTCGGAAACTATAAGAGATAATGCAATTTGGCAATCGACAACGTAATTAGCATGTCGAATATTACTTGGAATGTGAATTGGAGCGAAATCGCTATTTCATAAGACAATTTTACAATTTTGACCCCAGTCAGAAACAGACTCTAAGGTGTAAAATTTCGATTGCCCATATCTCGGAAACTATAAGAGATAATGCAATTTGGCAATCGGCAACGTAATTAGCATGCCGAATATTACTTGGAATGTGAATTGGAACAAAATGGCTAATTCGTAAGACCATTTTACAATTCTGGCCCAAGTTAGAAGCAGAGCCAATATTGTAAGATGTCGATAGTCCATATCTCGGAAACTATAAGAGATAATGCAACTTGGCAATCGGCAACGTAATTAGCATGCCGAATATTACTTGGAATGTGAATTGGAGCGAAATCGCTAATTCTTAAGACTATTTTACAATTTTGACCCCAGTTAGAAACAGACTCGAAGGTGTAAAATTTCGATTGCCGATATCTCGGAAACTATAAGAGATAATGCAATTTGGCAATCGGCAACGTAATTAGCATGCCGAATATTACTTGGAATGTGAATTGGAGCGAAATCGCAAATTCATAAGACCATTTTACAATTCTGGCCCAAGTTAGAATCAAAGCCAATATTGTAAGATGTCGATAGTCCATATCTCGGAAACTATAAGAGATAATGCAATTTGGTAATCGGCAACGTAATTAGCATGCCGAATATTACTTGGAATGTGAATTGGAGCGAAATCGCTAATTCTTAAGACCATTTTACTATTTTGACCCCAGTTAGAAACAGACTCTAAGGTGTAAAATTTCGATTGCCCATATCTCGGAAACTATAAGAGATAATGCAATTTGGCAATCGGCAACGTAATTAGCAAGCCGAATATTACTTGGAATGTGAATTGGAGCGAAATCGCTAATTCATAAGTCCATTTTACAATTCTGGCCCAAGTTAGAAGCAGAGCCAATATTGCAAGATGTCGATAGTCCATATCTCGAAAACTATAAGAGATAATGCAATTTGGCAATCGGCAACGTAATTAGCATGCCGAATATTACTTGGAATGTGAATTGGAGCGAAATCGCTAATTTATAAGACCATTTTACAATTTTGACCCCAGTTAGAAACAGACTCTAAGGTGTAAAATTTCGATTGCCCATATCTCGGAAACTATAAGAGTTAATGCAATTTGGCAATCGGCAACGTAATTAGCATGCCGAATATTATTTGGAATTTGAATTGGACCGAAGTCGCTAATTCATAAGACCATTTTACAATTTTGACCCCAGTTAGAAACAGACTCTAAGGTGTAAAATTTCGATTGCCCATATCTCGGAAACTATAAGAGATAATGCAATTTGGCAATCGGCAACGTAATTAGAATGCCGAATATTACTTGGAATGTGAATTGGAACGAAATCGCTAATTCATAAGACCATTTTATAATTCTGACCCATATTAGAAGCAGAGCCAATATTGTCTGATGTCGATAGTCCATATCTCGGAAACTATAAGAGATAATGCAATTTGGCAATCGGCAACGTAATTAGCAAGCCGAATATTACTTGGAATGTGAATTGAAGCGAAATCGCTAATTCATAAGACCATTTTACAATTCTGGCCCAAGTTAGAAGCATAGCCAATATTGTAAGATGTCGATAGTCCATATCTCGGAAACTATAAGAGATAATGCAATTTGGCAATCGGTAACGTAATTAGCATGCCGAATATTACTTGGAATATGAATTGGAGCGAAATCGCTAATTCATAAGACCATTTTACAATTTTGACCCCAGTTAGAAACAGACTCTAAGGTGTAAAATTTCGATTGCCCATATCTCCGAAACTATAAGAGATAATGCAATTTGGCAATCGGCAACGTAATTAGCAAGCCGAATATTATTTGGTATGTGAATTGTAGCGAAATCGCTAATTCATAGGACCGTTTTACAATTTTGACCCCAGTTAGAAACAGACTCTAAGGTGTAAAATTTCGATTGACCGTATCTCGGAATCTGTAAGAGATAATGCTATTTGGCAATCGGCAACGTAATTAGCATGCTGAATATTACTTGGAATGTGAATTGGAGCGAAATCGCTAATTCATAAGACCATTTTACAATTTTGGGCCAAGTTAGAAGCAGAGCCAATATTGTAAGATGTCGATAGTCTATATCTCGGAACCTATAAGAGATATTGCAATTTGGCAATCGGCAACGTAATTAGCATGCCGAATATTACCTGGAATGTGAATTGGAGCGAAATCGCTAATTCATAAGACCATTTTACAATTCTGGCCCAAGTTAGAAGCATAGCCAATATTGTAAGATGTCGATAGTCCATATCTCGGAAACTATAAGAGATAATGCAATCTGGCAATCGGCAACGTAATTAGCATGCCGAATATTACTTGGAATGTGAATTGGAGCGAAATCGCTAATTCATAAGACCATTTTACAATTTTGACCCCAGTTAGAAACAGACTCTAAGGTGTAAAATTTCGATTGCCCATATCTCCGAAACTATAAGAGATAATGCAATTTGGCAATCGGCAACGTAATTAGCAAGCCGAATATTATTTGGTATGTGAATTGGAGCGAAATCGCTAATTCATAAGACCGTTTTACAATTTTGACCCCAGTTAGAAACAAACTCTAAGGTGTAAAATTTCGATTGACCGTATCTCGGAATCTGTAAGAGATAATGCTATTTGGCAATCGGCAACATAATTAGCATGCTGAATATTACTTGGAATGTGAATTGGAGCGAAATCGCTAATTCATAAGACCATTTTACAATTTTGGGCCAAGTTAGAAGCAGAGCCAATATTGTAGGATGTCGATAGTCTATATCTCGGAACCTATAAGAGATATTGCAATTTGGCAATCGGCAACGTAATTAGCATGCTGAATATTACTTGGAATGGGAATTGGAACGAAATCGCTAATTCATAAGACCATTTTACAATTTTGGCCCAACTTAGAAGCAGAGCCAATATTGTAATATGTCGATAGCCCATATCTCGGAAACTATAACAGATAATGCAATTTGGCAATCGGAAACGTAATTAGCATGCCGAATATTACTTGGAATATGAATTGATACGAAATCGCTAATTTATAAGACCATTTTACAATTCTGGCCCAAGTTAGAAGCAGAGCCAATATTGTAAGATGTCGATAGTCTATATCTCGGAAACTATAAGAAATAATGCAATTTGGCAATCGGCAACGTAATTAGCATGAAGAATATTACTTGGAATGAAAATTTGAACGAAATCGCTAATTCGTAAGACGATTTTACAATTCTGGCCCAAGTTAGAAGCAGAGCCAATATTGCAAGATGTCGATAGTCCATATCTCGGAAACTATAAGAGATAATGAAATTTGGCAATCGGCAATGTAATTAGCATGCCGAATATTACTTGGAATGTGAATTTGAACGAAATCGCTAATTCATAAGACCGTTTTACAATTTTGACCCAAGTTAGAAGCAGAGCCAATATTGTAAAATGTCGATAGTTCATATCTCGGAAACTATAAGAGATAATGCATTTTGGCTATAGGCAACGTAATTAGAATGCCGAATATTACTTGTAATGTGAATTGGAACCAAATCGCTAATTCATAAGACCATTTTACAATTCTGGCGCAAGTTAGAAGCAGAGCCTATATTGTAAGATGTCGATAGCCCATATCTCGGAAACTATAAGAGATAATGCAATATGGCAATCGGCAACGTAATTAGCATGCCGAATATTACTTGGATTGTGAATTGGAGCGAAATCGCTATTTCATAAGACCATTTTACAATTTTAACCCGAGTTAGAAACAGACTCTATGGTGTAAAATTTCGATTGCCCATATCTCGGAAACTATAAGAGATAATGCAATTTGGCAATCGGCGACGTAATTAGCATGCCGAATATTACTTGGAATGTGAATTGGAACGAAATTGCTAATTCGTAAAACCATTTTACAATTGTGGCCCCAGTTAGAAACAGACTCTAAGGTGTAAAATTTCGATTGCCCACATCTCGGAAACTATAAGAGATAATGCAATTTGACAATCGGCAACGTAATTAGCAAGCGGAATATTACTTGGAATGTGAATTGGAGCGAAATCGCTAATTCATAAGTCCATTTTACAATTCTGGCCCAAGTTAGAAGCAGAGCCAATATTGCAAGATGTCGATAGTCCATATCTCGGAAACTATAAGAGATAATGCAATTTGACAATCGGCAACGTAATTAGCATGCCGAATATTACTTGGAATGTGAATTGGAGCGAAATCGCTAATTCATAAGACCATTTTACAATTTTGACCCCAGTTAGAAACAGACTCTAAGGTGTAAAATTTCGATTGCCCATATCTCGGAAACTATAAGAGATAATGCAATTTGGTAATCGGCAACGTAATTAGCAAGCCGAATATTACTTGGAATGTGAATTGGAGCGAAATCGCTAATTCATAAGGCGATTTTACAATTCTGGCCCAAGTTAGAAGCAGAGCCAATATTGTAAGATGTTGATAGTCCATATCTCGGAAACTATAAGAGATAATGCAATTTGGCATTCGGCAACGTAATTAGCATGCCGAATATTACTTGGAATGTGAATTGGAGCGAAATCGCTAATTCATAAGACCATTTTACAATTTTGACCCCAGTTAGAAACAGACTCTAAGGTGTAAAATTTCGATTGCCCATATCTCCGAAACTATAAGAGATAATGCAATTTGGCAATCGGCAACGTAATTAGCAAGCCGAATATTACTTGGTATGTGAATTGGAGCGAAATCGCTAATTCATAAGACCGTTTTGCAATTTTGACCCCAGTTAGAAACAGACTCTAAGGTGTAAAATTTCGATTGACCGTATCTCGGAAACTGTAAGAGATAATGCAATTTGGCAATCGGCAACGTAATTAGCATGCCGAATATTACTTGGAATGTGAATTGGAGCGAAATCGCTAATTCTTAAGACCATTTTACAATTCTGACAACAGTTAGAAACAGACTCTAAGGTGTAAAATTTCTATTGCCCATATCTCGGAAACTATAAGAGATAATGCATTTTGGCAATCGGCAACGTAATTAGCAAGCCGAATATTACTTGGAATGTGAATTGGAGCGAAATCGCTAATTCATAAGTCCATTTTACAATTCTGGCCCAAGTTAGAAGCAGAGCCAATATTGCAAGATGTCGATAGTCCATATCTCGAAAACTATAAGAGATAATGCAATTTGGCAATCGGCAACGTAATTAGCATGCCGAATATTACTTGGAATGCGAATTGGAGCGAAATCGCTAATTTATAAGACCATTTTACAATTTTGACCCCAGTTAGAAACAGACTCTAAGGTGTAAAATTTCGATTGCCCATATCTCGGAAACTATAAGAGATAATGCAATTTGGCAATCGGCAACGTAATTAGCATGCCGAATATTATTTGGAATCTGAATTGGACCGAAGTCGCTAATTCATAAGACCATTTTACAATTTTTACCCCAGTTAGAAACAGACTCTAAGGTGTAAAATTTCGATTGCCCATATCTCGGAAACTATAAGAGATAATGCAATTTGGCAATCGGCAACGTAATTAGCAAGCCGAATATTACTTGGAATGTGAATTGGAGCAAAATCGCTATTTCATAAGACCATTTTACAATTTTGACCCCAGTTAGAAACAGACTCTAAGGTGTAAAATTTCCATTGCCCATATCTCGGAAACTATAAGAGATAATGCAATTTGGCAATCGGCAACGTAATTAGAATGCCGAATATTACTTGGAATGTGAATTGGAACGAAATCGCTAATTCATAAGACCATTTTATAATTCTGGCCCATATTAGAAGCAGAGCCAATATTGTAAGATGTCGATAGTCCATATCTCGGAAACTATAAGAGATAACGCAATTTGGCAATCGGCAACGTAATTAGCATGCCGAATATTACTTGGATTGTGAATTGGAGCGAAATCGCTAATTCATAAGACCATTTTACAATTTTGGCCCCAGTTAGAAACAGACTCTAAGGTGTAAAATTTCGATTGCCCATATCTCCGAAACTATAAGAGATAATGCAATTTGGCAATCGGCAACGTAATTAGCAAGCCGAATATTATTTGGTATGTGAATTGGAGCGAAATCGCTAATTCATAAGACCGTTTTACAATTTTGACCCCAGTTAGAAACAAACTCTAAGGTGTAAAATTTCGATTGACCGTATCTCGGAATCTGTAAGAGATAATGCTATTTGGCAATCGGCAACATAATTAGCATGCTGAATATTACTTGGAATGTGAATTGGAGCGAAATCGCTAATTCATAAGACCATTTTACAATTTTGGGCCAAGTTAGAAGCAGAGCCAATATTGTAGGATGTCGATAGTCTATATCTCGGAACCTATAAGAGATATTGCAATTTGGCAATCGGCAACGTAATTAGCATGCTGAATATTACTTGGAATGGGAATTGGAACGAAATCGCTAATTCATAAGACCATTTTACAATTTTGGCCCAACTTAGAAGCAGAGCCAATATTGTAATATGTCGATAGCCCATATCTCGGAAACTATAACAGATAATGCAATTTGGCAATCGGAAACGTAATTAGCATGCCGAATATTACTTGGAATATGAATTGATACGAAATCGCTAATTTATAAGACCATTTTACAATTCTGGCCCAAGTTAGAAGCAGAGCCAATATTGTAAGATGTCGATAGTCTATATCTCGGAAACTATAAGAAATAATGCAATTTGGCAATCGGCAACGTAATTAGCATGAAGAATATTACTTGGAATGAAAATTTGAACGAAATCGCTAATTCGTAAGACGATTTTACAATTCTGGCCCAAGTTAGAAGCAGAGCCAATATTGCAAGATGTCGATAGTCCATATCTCGGAAACTATAAGAGATAATGAAATTTGGCAATCGGCAATGTAATTAGCATGCCGAATATTACTTGGAATGTGAATTTGAACGAAATCGCTAAATCATAAGACCGTTTTACAATTTTGACCCAAGTTAGAAGCAGAGCCAATATTGTAAAATGTCGATAGTTCATATCTCGGAAACTATAAGAGATAATGCATTTTGGCTATAGGCAACGTAATTAGAATGCCGAATATTACTTGTAATGTGAATTGGAACCAAATCGCTAATTCATAAGACCATTTTACAATTCTGGCGCAAGTTAGAAGCAGAGCCTATATTGTAAGATGTCGATAGCCCATATCTCGGAAACTATAAGAGATAATGCAATATGGCAATCGGCAACGTAATTAGCATGCCGAATATTACTTGGATTGTGAATTGGAGCGAAATCGCTATTTCATAAGACCATTTTACAATTTTAACCCGAGTTAGAAACAGACTCTATGGTGTAAAATTTCGATTGCCCATATCTCGGAAACTATAAGAGATAATGCAATTTGGCAATCGGCGACGTAATTAGCATGCCGAATATTACTTGGAATGTGAATTGGAACGAAATTGCTAATTCGTAAAACCATTTTACAATTGTGGCCCCAGTTAGAAACAGACTCTAAGGTGTAAAATTTCGATTGCCCATATCTCGGAAACTATAAGAGATAATGCAATTTGGCAATCGGCAACGTAATTAGCAAGCGGAATATTACTTGGAATGTGAATTGGAGCGAAATCGCTAATTCATAAGTCCATTTTACAATTCTGGCCCAAGTTAGAAGCAGAGCCAATATTGCAAGATGTCGATAGTCCATATCTCGGAAACTATAAGAGATAATGCAATTTGACAATCGGCAACGTAATTAGCATGCCGAATATTACTTGGAATGTGAATTGGAGCGAAATCGCTAATTCATAAGACCATTTTACAATTTTGACCCCAGTTAGAAACAGACTCTAAGGTGTAAAATTTCGATTGCCCATATCTCGGAAACTATAAGAGATAATGCAATTTGGTAATCGGCAACGTAATTAGCAAGCCGAATATTACTTGGAATGTGAATTGGAGCGAAATCGCTAATTCATAAGGCGATTTTACAATTCTGGCCCAAGTTAGAAGCAGAGCCAATATTGTAAGATGTTGATAGTCCATATCTCGGAAACTATAAGAGATAATGCAATTTGGCATTCGGCAACGTAATTAGCATGCCGAATATTACTTGGAATGTGAATTGGAGCGAAATCGCTAATTCATAAGACCATTTTACAATTTTGACCCCAGTTAGAAACAGACTCTAAGGTGTAAAATTTCGATTGCCCATATCTCCGAAACTATAAGAGATAATGCAATTTGGCAATCGGCAACGTAATTAGCAAGCCGAATATTACTTGGTATGTGAATTGGAGCGAAATCGCTAATTCATAAGACCGTTTTGCAATTTTGACCCCAGTTAGAAACAGACTCTAAGGTGTAAAATTTCGATTGACCGTATCTCGGAAACTGTAAGAGATAATGCAATTTGGCAATCGGCAACGTAATTAGCATGCCGAATATTACTTGGAATGTGAATTGGAGCGAAATCGCTAATTCTTAAGACCATTTTACAATTCTGACAACAGTTAGAAACAGACTCTAAGGTGTAAAATTTCTATTGCCCATATCTCGGAAACTATAAGAGATAATGCATTTTGGCAATCGGCAACGTAATTAGCAAGCCGAATATTACTTGGAATGTGAATTGGAGCGAAATCGCTAATTCATAAGTCCATTTTACAATTCTGGCCCAAGTTAGAAGCAGAGCCAATATTGCAAGATGTCGATAGTCCATATCTCGAAAACTATAAGAGATAATGCAATTTGGCAATCGGCAACGTAATTAGCATGCCGAATATTACTTGGAATGCGAATTGGAGCGAAATCGCTAATTTATAAGACCATTTTACAATTTTGACCCCAGTTAGAAACAGACTCTAAGGTGTAAAATTTCGATTGCCCATATCTCGGAAACTATAAGAGATAATGCAATTTGGCAATCGGCAACGTAATTAGCATGCCGAATATTATTTGGAATCTGAATTGGACCGAAGTCGCTAATTCATAAGACCATTTTACAATTTTTACCCCAGTTAGAAACAGACTCTAAGGTGTAAAATTTCGATTGCCCATATCTCGGAAACTATAAGAGATAATGCAATTTGGCAATCGGCAACGTAATTAGCAAGCCGAATATTACTTGGAATGTGAATTGGAGCAAAATCGCTATTTCATAAGACCATTTTACAATTTTGACCCCAGTTAGAAACAGACTCTAAGGTGTAAAATTTCCATTGCCCATATCTCGGAAACTATAAGAGATAATGCAATTTGGCAATCGGCAACGTAATTAGAATGCCGAATATTACTTGGAATGTGAATTGGAACGAAATCGCTAATTCATAAGACCATTTTATAATTCTGGCCCATATTAGAAGCAGAGCCAATATTGTCAGATGTCGATAGTCCATATCTCGGAAACTATAAGAGATAATGCAATTTGGCAATCGGCAACGTAATTAGCATGCCGAATATTACTTGGGATATGAATTGATACGAAATCGCTAATTTATAAGACCATTTTACAATTCTGGCCCAAGTTAGAAGCAGAGCCAATATTGTCAGATGTCGATAGTCCATATCTCGGAAACTATAAGAAATAATGCAATTTGGCAATCGGCAACGTAATTAGCATGCCGAATATTACTTGGAATGAAAATTGGAACGAAATCGCTAATTCGTAAGACGATTTTACAATTCTGGCCCAAGTTAGAAGCTGAGCCAATATTGCAAGATGTCGATAGTCCATATCTCGGAAACTATAAGAGATAATGAAATTTGGCAATCGGCAATGTAATTAGCATGCCGAATATTACTTGGAATGTGAATTTGAACGAAATCGCTAATTCATAAGACCGTTTTACAATTTTGGCCCAAGTTAGAAGCAGAGCCAATATTGTAAAATGTCGATAGGCCATATCTCGGAAACTATAAGAGATAATGCATTTTGGCTATAGGCAACGTAATTAGAATGCCGAATATTACTTGGAATGTGAATTGGAACCAAATCGCTAATTCATAAGGCCATTTTACAATTCTGGCGCAAGTTAGAAGCAGAGCCAATATTGTAAGATGTCGATAGTCCATATCTCGGAAACTATAAGAGATAATGCTATTTGGCAATCGGCAACGTAATTAGCATGCCGAATATTACTTGGAATGTGAATTGGAGCGAAATCGCTAATTCATAAGACCATTTTACAATTCTGGCCCAAGTTAGAAGCAGAGCCAATATTGTAAGATGTCGATAGTCCATATCTCGAAAACTATAAGAGATAATGCAATTTGGCAATCGGCAACGTAATTAGCATGCCAAATATTACTTGGAATGTGAATTGGAGCGAAATCGCTAATTTATAAGACCATTTTACAATTTTGACCCCAGTTATAAACAGACTCTAAGGTGTAAAATTTCGATTGCCCATATCTCGGAAACTATAAGAAATAATGCAATTTGGCAATCGGCAACGTAATTAGCATGCCGAATATTACTTGGAATGAAAATTGGAACGAAATCGCTAATTCGTAAGACGATTTTACAATTCTGGCCCAAGTTAGAAGCAGAGCCAATATTGCAAGATGTCGATAGTCCATATCTCGGAAACTATAAGAGATAAAGGAAGGAAAGAGGAAATTTGGCAATCGGCAATGTAATTAGCATGCCGAATATTACTTGGAATGTGAATTTGAACGAAATCGCTAATTCATAAGACCGTGTTACAATTTTGGCCC
This sequence comes from Rhynchophorus ferrugineus, assembly GCF_030347505.1. Classification (NCBI taxonomy): domain Eukaryota; kingdom Metazoa; phylum Arthropoda; class Insecta; order Coleoptera; family Curculionidae; genus Rhynchophorus; species Rhynchophorus ferrugineus. Next base: position 65,193,494 of record NW_027472580.1, on the reverse strand, counting down.
AAGTTAGAAGCAGAGCCAATATTGTAAAATGTCGATAGTCCATATCTCGGAAACTATAAGAGATAATGCATTTTGGCTATAGGCAACGTAATTAGAATGCCGAATATTACTTGGAATGTGAATTGGAACCAAATCGCTAATTCATAAGACCATTTTACAATTCTGGCGCAAGTTAGAAGCAGAGCCTATATTGTAAGATGTCGATAGTCCATATCTCGGAAACTATAAGAGATAATGCAATTTGGCAATCGGCAACGTAATTAGCATGCCGAATATTACTTGGATTGTGAATTGGAGCGAAATCGCTATTTCATAAGACCATTTTACAATTTTGACCCCAGTTAGAAACAGACTCTATGGAGTAAAATTTCGATTGCCCATATCTCGGAAACTATAAGAGATAATGCAATTTGGCAATCGGCAACGTAATTAGCATGTCGAATATTACTTGGAATGTGAATTGGAACGAAATCGCTAATTCGTAAGACCATTTTACAATTCTGGCCCTAGTTAGAAACAGACTCTAAGGTGTAAAATTTCGATTGCCCATATCTCGGAAACTATAAGAGATAATGCAATTTGGCAATCGGCAACGTAATTAGCAAGCCGAATATTACTTGGAATGTGAATTGGGACCAAATCGCTAATTCATAAGACCATTTTACAATTCTGGCGCAAGTTAGAAGCAGAGCCAATATTGTAAGATGTCGATGATCCATATCTCGGAAACTATAAGAGATAATGCAATTTGGCAATCGGCAACGTAATTAGCATGCCGAATATTACTTGGAATGTGAATTGGAGCGAAATCGCTAATTCTTAAGACTATTTTACAATTTTGACCCCAGTTAGAAACAGACTCGAAGGTGTAAAATTTCGATTGCCGATATCTCGGAAACTATAAGAGATAATGCAATTTGGCAATCGGCAACGTAATTAGCATGCCGAATATTACTTGGAATGTGAATTGGAGCGAAATCGCAAATTCATAAGACCATTTTACAATTCTGGCCCAAGTTAGAATCAAAGCCAATATTGTAAGATGTCGATAGTCCATATCTCGGAAACTATAAGAGATAATGCAATTTAGTAATCGGCAACGTAATTAGCATGCCGAGTATTACTTGGAATGTGAATTATAGCGAAATCGCTAATTCTTAAGACCATTTTACAATTTTGACCCCAGTTAGAAACAGACTCTAAGGTGTAAAATTTCGATTGCCCATATCTCGGAAACTATAAGAGATAATGCAATTTGGCAATCGGCAACGTAATTAGCAAGCCGAATATTACTTGGAATGTGAATTGGAGCGAAATCGCTAATTCATAAGACCATTTTACAATTCTGGCCCAAGTTAGAAGCAGAGCCAATATTGCAAGATGTCGATAGTCCATATCTCGAAAACTATAAGAGATAATGCAATTTGGCAATCGGCAACGTAATTAGCATGCCGAATATTACTTGGAATGTGAATTGGAGCGAAATCGCTAATTTATAAGACCATTTTACAGTTTTGACCCCAGTTAGAAACAGACTCTAAGGTGTAAAATTTCGATTGCCCATATCTCGGAAACTATAAGAGATAATGCAATTTGGCAATCGGCAACGTAATTAGCATGTCGAATATTACTTGGAATGTGAATTGGAACGAAATCGCTAATTCGTAAGACCATTTTACAATTCTGGCCCCAGTTAGAAACAGACTCTAAGGTGTAAAATTTCGATTGCCCATATCTCGGAAACTATAAGAGATAATGCAATTTGGCAATCGGCAACGTAATTAGCAAGCCGAATATTACTTGGAATGTGAATTGGGACCAAATCGCTAATTCATAAGACCATTTTACAATTCTGGCGCAAGTTAGAAGCAGAGCCAATATTGTAAGATGTCGATGATCCATATCTCGGAAACTATAAGAGATAATGCAATTTGGCAATCGGCAACGTAATTAGCATGCCGAATATTACTTGGAATGTGAATTGGAGCGAAATCGCTAATTCTTAAGACTATTTTACAATTTTGACCCCAGTTAGAAACAGACTCGAAGGTGTAAAATTTCGATTGCCGATATCTCGGAAACTATAAGAGATAATGCAATTTGGCAATCGGCAACGTAATTAGCATGCCGAATATTACTTGGAATGTGAATTGGAGCGAAATCGCAAATTCATAAGACCATTTTACAATTCTGGCCCAAGTTAGAATCAAAGCCAATATTGTAAGATGTCGATAGTCCATATCTCGGAAACTATAAGAGATAATGCAATTTAGTAATCGGCAACGTAATTAGCATGCCGAGTATTACTTGGAATGTGAATTATAGCGAAATCGCTAATTCTTAAGACCATTTTACAATTTTGACCCCAGTTAGAAACATACTCTAAGGTGTAAAATTTCGATTGCCCATATCTCGGAAACTATAAGAGATAATGCAATTTGGCAATCGGCAACGTAATTAGCAAGCCGAATATTACTTGGAATGTGAATTGGAGCGAAATCGCTAATTCATAAGTCCATTTTACAATTCTGGCCCAAGTTAGAAGCAGAGCCAATATTGCAAGATGTCGATAGTCCATATCTCGAAAACTATAAGAGATAATGCAATTTGGCAATCGGCAACGTAATTAGCATGCCGAATATTACTTGGAATGTGAATTGGAGCGAAATCGCTAATTTATAAGACCATTTTACAGTTTTGACCCCAGTTAGAAACAGACTCTAAGGTGTAAAATTTCGATTGCCCATATCTCGGAAACTATAAGAGATAATGCAATTTGGCAATCGGCAACGTAATTAGCATGCCGAATATTATTTGGAATTTGAATTGGACCGAAGTCGCTAATTCATAAGACCATTTTACAATTTTTACCCCAGTTAGAAACAGACTCTAAGGTGTAAAATTTCGATTGCCCATATCTCGGAAACTATAAGAGATAATGCAATTTGGCAATCGGCAACGTAATTAGCAAGCCGAATATTACTTGGAATGTGAATTGGAGCGAAATCGCTATTTCATAAGACCATTTTACAATTTTGACCCCAGTTAGAAACAGACTCTAAGGTGTAAAATTTCGATTACCCATATCTCGGAAACTATAAGAGGTAATGCAATTTGGCAATCGGCAACGTAATTAGAATGCCGAATATTACTTGGAATGTGAATTGGAACGAAATCGCTAATTCAGAAGACCATTTTATAATTCTGGCCCATATTAGAAGCAGAGCCAATATTGTCAGATGTCGATAGTCCATATCTCGGAAACTATAAGAGATAATGCAATTTGGCAATCGGCAACGTAATTAGCATGCCGAATATTACTTGGAATGTGAATTGGAGCGAAATCGCTAATTCGTAAGACCATTTTACAATTCTGGCCCAAGTTAGAAGCAGAGCCAATATTGTAAGATGTCGATAGTCCATATCTCGGAAACTATAAGAGATAATGAAATTTGGCAATCGGCAATGTAATTAGCATGCCGAATATTACTTGGAATGTGAATTTGAACGAAATCGCTAATTCATAAGACCGTTTTACAATTTTGGCCCAAGTTAGAAGCAGAGCCAATATTGTACAATGTCGATAGGCCATATCTCGGAAACTATAAGAGATAATGCATTTTGGCTATAGGCAACGTAATTAGAATGCCGAATATTACTTGGAATGTGAATTGGAACGAAATCGCTAATTCATAAGACCATTTTATAATTCTGGCCCATATTAGAAGCAGAGCCAATATTGTCAGATGTCGATAGTCCATATCTCGGAAACTATAAGAGATAATGCAATTTGGCAGTCGGCAACGTAATTAGCATGCCGAATATTACTTGGAATATGAATTGATACGAAATCGCTAATTTATAAGACCATTTTACAATTCTGGCCCAAGTTAGAAGCAGAGCCAATATTGTAAGATGTCGATAGTCCATATCTCGGAAACTATAAGAGATAATGAAATTTGGCAATCGGCAATGTAATTAGCATGCCGAATATTACTTGGAATGTGAATTTGAACGAAATCGCTAATTCATAAGACCGTTTTACAATTTTGGCCCAAGTTAGAAGCAGAGCCAATATTGTAAAATGTCGATAGGCCATATCTCGGAAACTATAAGAGATAATGCATTTTGGCTATAGGCAACGTAATTAGAATGCCGAATATTACTTGGAATGTGAATTGGAACGAAATCGCTAATTCATAAGGCCATTTTACAATTCTGGCGCAAGTTAGAAGCAGAGCCAATATTGTAAGATGTCGATAGTCCATATCTCGGAAACTATAAGAGATAATGCAATTTGGCAATCGGCAACGTAATTAGCATGCCGAATATTACTTGGAATGTGAATTGGAGCGAAATCGCTAATTCATAAGACCATTTTACAATTCTGGCCCAAGTTAGAAGCAGAGCCAATATTGTAAGATGTCGATAGTCCATATCTCGAAAACTATAAGAGATAATGCAATTTGGCAATCGGCAACGTAATTAGCATGCCGAATATTACTTGGAATGTGAATTGGAGCGAAATCGCTAATTTATAAGACCATTTTACAATTTTGACCCCAGTTATAAACAGACTCTAAGGTGTTAAATTTCGATTGCCCATATCTCGGAAACTATAAGAAATAATGCAATTTGGCAATCGGCAACGTAATTAGCATGCCGAATATTACTTGGAATGAAAATTGGAACGAAATCGCTAATTCGTAAGACGATTTTACAATTCTGGCCCAAGTTAGAAGCAGAGCCAATATTGCAAGATGTCGATAGTCCATATCTCGGAAACTATAAGAGATAATGAAATTTGGCAATCGGCAATGTAATTAGCATGCCGAATATTACTTGGAATGTGAATTTGAACGAAATCGCTAATTCATAAGACCGTGTTACAATTTTGGCCCAAGTTAGAAGCAGAGCCAATATTGTAAAATGTCGATAGTCCATATCTCGGAAACTATAAGAGATAATGCATTTTGGCTATAGGCAACGTAATTAGAATGCCGAATATTACTTGGAATGTGAATTGGAACCAAATCGCTAATTCATAAGACCATTTTACAATTCTGGCGCAAGTTAGAAGCAGAGCCTATATTGTAAGATGTCGATAGTCCATATCTCGGAAACTATAAGAGATAATGCAATTTGGCAATCGGCAACGTAATTAGCATGCCGAATATTACTTGGATTGTGAATTGGAGCGAAATCGCTATTTCATAAGACCATTTTACAATTTTGACCCCAGTTAGAAACAGACTCTATGGAGTAAAATTTCGATTGCCCATATCTCGGAAACTATAAGAGATAATGCAATTTGGCAATCGGCAACGTAATTAGCATGCCGAATATTACTTGGAATGTGAATTGGAACAAAATGGCTAATTCGTAAGACCATTTTACAATTCTGGCCCAAGTTAGAAGCAGAGCCAATATTGTAAGATGTCGATAGTCCATATCTCGGAAACTATAAGAGATAATGCAACTTGGCAATCGGCAACGTAATTAGCATGCCGAATATTACTTGGAATGTGAATTGGAGCGAAATCGCTAATTCTTAAGACTATTTTACAATTTTGACCCCAGTTAGAAACAGACTCGAAGGTGTAAAATTTCGATTGCCGATATCTCGGAAACTATAAGAGATAATGCAATTTGGCAATCGGCAACGTAATTAGCATGCCGAATATTACTTGGAATGTGAATTGGAGCGAAATCGCAAATTCATAAGACCATTTTACAATTCTGGCCCAAGTTAGAATCAAAGCCAATATTGTAAGATGTCGATAGTCCATATCTCGGAAACTATAAGAGATAATGCAATTTGGTAATCGGCAACGTAATTAGCATGCCGAATATTACTTGGAATGTGAATTGGAGCGAAATCGCTAATTCTTAAGACCATTTTACTATTTTGACCCCAGTTAGAAACAGACTCTAAGGTGTAAAATTTCGATTGCCCATATCTCGGAAACTATAAGAGATAATGCAATTTGGCAATCGGCAACGTAATTAGCAAGCCGAATATTACTTGGAATGTGAATTGGAGCGAAATCGCTAATTCATAAGACCATTTTACAATTTTGGCCCAAGTTAGAAGCAGAGCCAATATTGCAAGATGTCGATAGTCCATATCTCGAAAACTATAAGAGATAATGCAATTTGGCAATCGGCAACGTAATTAGCAAGCCGAATATTACTTGGAATGTGAATTGGAGCGAAATCGCTAATTTATAAGACCATTTTACAATTTTGACCCCAGTTAGAAACAGACTCTAAGGTGTAAAATTTCGATTGCCCATATCTCGGAAACTATAAGAGTTAATGCAATTTGGCAATCGGCAACGTAATTAGCATGCCGAATATCATTTGGAATTTGAATTGGACCGAAGTCGCTAATTCATAAGACCATTTTACAATTTTGACCCCAGTTAGAAACAGACTCTAAGGTGTAAAATTTCGATTGCCCATATCTCGGAAACTATAAGAGATAATGCAATTTGGCAATCGGCAACGTAATTAGAATGCCGAATATTACTTGGAATGTGAATTGGAACGAAATCGCTAATTCATAAGACCATTTTATAATTCTGACCCATATTAGAAGCAGAGCCAATATTGTCAGATGTCGATAGTCCATATCTCGGAAACTATAAGAGATAATGCAATTTGGCAGTCGGCAACGTAATTAGCATGCCGAATATTACTTGGAATATGAATTGATACGAAATCGCTAATTTATAAGACCATTTTACAATTCTGGCCCAAGTTAGAAGCAGAGCCAATATTGTAAGATGTCGATAGTCCATATCTCGGAAACTATAAGAGATAATGAAATTTGGCAATCGGCAATCTAATTAGCATGCTGAATATTACTTGGAATGTGAATTTGAACGAAATCGCTAATTCATAAGACCGTTTTACAATTTTGGCCCAAGTTAGAAGCAGAGCCAATATTGTAAAATGTCGATAGGCCATATCTCGGAAACTATAAGAGATAATGCATTTTGGCTATAGGCAACGTAATTAGAATGCCGAATATTACTTGGAATGTGAATTGGAGCGAAATCGCTAATTCATAAGACCATTTTACAATTCTGGCCCAAGTTAGAAGCAGAGCCAATATTGTAAGATGTCGATAGTCCATATCTCGAAAACTATAAGAGATAATGCAATTTGGCAATCGGCAACGTAATTAGCATGCCGAATATTACTTGGATTGTGAATTGGAGCGAAATCGCTATTTCATAAGACCATTTTACAATTTTGACCCCAGTTAGAAACAGACTCTATGGAGTAAAATTTCGATTGCCCATATCTCGGAAACTATAAGAGATAATGCAATTTGGCAATCGGCAACGTAATTAGCATGTCGAATATTACTTGGAATGTGAATTGGAACGAAATCGCTAATTCGTAAGACGATTTTACAATTCTGGCCCAAGTTAGAAGCAGAGCCAATATTGCAAGATGTCGATAGTCCAGATCTCGGAAACTATAAGAGATAATGAAATTTGGCAATCGGCAATGTAATTAGCATGCCGAATATTACTTGGAATGTGAATTTGAACGAAATCGCTAATTCATAAGACCGTGTTACAATTTTGGCCCAAGTTAGAAGCAGAGCCAATATTGTAAAATGTCGATAGTCCATATCTCGGAAACTATAAGAGATAATGCATTTTGGCTATAGGCAACGTAATTAGAATGCCGAATATTACTTGGAAAGTGAATTGGAACCAAATCGCTAATTCATAAGACCATTTTACAATTCTGGCGCAAGTTAGAAGCAGAGCCTATATTGTAAGATGTCGATAGTCCATATCTCGGAAACTATAAGAGATAATGCAATTTGGCAATCGGCAACGTAATTAGCATGCCGAATATTACTTGGATTGTGAATTGGAGCGAAATCGCTATTTCATAAGACCATTTTACAATTTTGACCCCAGTTAGAAACAGACTCTATGGAGTAAAATTTCGATGGCCCATATCTCGGAAACTATAAGAGATAATGCAATTTGGCAATCGGCAACGTAATTAGCATGTCGAATATTACTTGGAATGTGAATTGGAACGAAATCGCTAATTCGTAAGACCATTTTACAATTCTGGCCCTAGTTAGAAACAGACTCTAAGGTGTAAAATTTCAATTGCCCATATCTCGGAAACTATAAGAGATAATGCAATTTGGCAATCGGCAACGTAATTAGCAAGCCGAATATTACTTGGAATGTGAATTGGGACCAAATCGCTAATTCATAAGACCATTTTACAATTCTGGCGCAAGTTAGAAGCAGAGCCAATATTGTAAGATGTCGATGATCCATATCTCGGAAACTATAAGAGATAATGCAATTTGGCAATCGACAACGTAATTGGCATGTCGAATATTACTTGGAATGTGAATTGGAGCGAAATCGCTATTTCATAAGACAATTTTACAATTTTGACCCCAGTCAGAAACAGACTCTAAGGTGTAAAATTTCGATTGCCCATATCTCGGAAACTATAAGAGATAATGCAATTTGGCAATCGGCAACGTAATTAGCATGCCGAATATTACTTGGAATGTGAATTGGAACGAAATCGCTAATTCGTAAGACCATTTTACAATTCTGGCCCAAGTTAGAAGCAGAGCCAATATTGCAAGATGTCGATAGTCCATATCTCGAAAACTATAAGAGATAATGCAATTTGGCAATCGGCAACGTAATTAGCATGCCGAATATTACTTGGAATGTGAATTGGAGCGAAATCGCTAATTTATAAGACCATTTTACAATTTTGACCCCAGTTAGAAACAGACTCTAAGGTGTAAAATTTCGATTGCCCATATCTCGGAAACTATAAGAGATAATGCAATTTGGCAATCGGCAACGTAATTAGCATGCCGAATATTATTTGGAATTTGAATTGGACCGAAGTCGCTAATTCATAAGACCATTTTACAATTTTTACCCCAGTTAGAAACAGACTCTAAGGTGTAAAATTTCGATTGCCCATATCTCGGAAACTATAAGAGATAATGCAATTTGGCAATCGGCAACGTAATTAGCAAGCCGAATATTACTTGGAATGTGAATTGGAGCGAAATCGCTATTTCATAAGACCATTTTACAATTTTGACCCCAGTTAGAAACAGACTCTAAGGTGTAAAATTTCGATTGCCCATATCTCGGAAACTATAAGAGGTAATGCAATTTGGCAATCGGCAACGTAATTAGAATGCCGAATATTACTTGGAATGTGAATTGGAGCGAAATCGCTAATTCGTAAGACCATTTTACAATTCTGGCCCAAGTTAGAAGCAGAGCCAATATTGTAAGATGTCGATAGTCCATATCTCGGAAACTATAAGAGATAATGCAATTTGGCAATCGGCAACGTAATTAGCATGCCGAATATTACTTGGAATGTGAATTGGAACGAAATCGCTAATTCGTAAGACCATTTTACAATTCTGGCCCAAGTTAGAAGCAGAGCCAATATTGTAAGATGTCGATAGTCCATATCTCGGAAACTATAAGAGATAATGCAATTTGGCAATCGGCAACGTAATTAGCATGCCGAATATTACTTGGAATGTGAATTGGAGCGAAATCGCTAATTCTTAAGACTATTTTACAATTTTGACCCCAGTTAGAAACAGACTCGAAGGTGTAAAATTTCGATTGCCGATATCTCGGAAACTATAAGAGATAATGCAATTTGGCAATCGGCAACGTAATTAGCATGCCGAATATTACTTGGAATGTGAATTGGAGCGAAATCGCAAATTCATAAGACCATTTTACAATTCTGGCCCAAGTTAGAATCAAAGCCAATATTGTAAGATGTCGATAGTCCATATCTCGGAAACTATAAGAGATAATGCAATTTGGTAATCGGCAACGTAATTAGCATGCCGAATATTACTTGGAATGTGAATTGGAGCGAAATCGCTAATTCTTAAGACCATTTTACAATTTTGACCCCAGTTAGAAACAGACTCTAAGGTGTAAAATTTCGATTGCCCATATCTCGGAAACTATAAGAGATAATGCAATTTGGCAATCGGTAACGTAATTAGCAAGCCGAATATTACTTGGAATGTGAATTGGAGCGAAATCGCTAATTCATAAGTCCATTTTACAATTCTGGCCCAAGTTAGAAGCAGAGCCAATATTGCAAGATGTCGATAGTCCATATCTCGAAAACTATAAGAGATAATGCAATTTGGCAATCGGCAACGTAATTAGCATGCCGAATATTACTTGGAATGTGAATTGGAGCGAAATCGCTAATTTATAAGACCATTTTACAATTTTGACCCCAGTTAGAAACAGACTCTAAGGTGTAAAATTTCGATTGCCCATATCTCGGAAACTATAAGAGATAATGCAATTTGGCAATCGGCAACGTAATTAGCATGCCGAATATTATTTGGAATTTGAATTGGACCGAAGTCGCTAATTCATAAGACCATTTTACAATTTTTACCCCAGTTAGAAACAGACTCTAAGGTGTAAAATTTCGATTGCCCATATCTCGGAAACTATAAGAGATAATGCAATTTGGCAATCGGCAACGTAATTAGCAAGCCGAATATTACTTGGAATGTGAATTGGAGCGAAATCGCTATTTCATAAGACCATTTTACAATTTTGACCCCAGTTAGAAACAGACTCTAAGGTGTAAAATTTCGATTGCCCATATCTCGGAAACTATAAGAGGTAATGCAATTTGGCAATCGGCAACGTAATTAGAATGCCGAATATTACTTGGAATGTGAATTGGAACGAAATCGCTAATTCAGAAGACCATTTTATAATTCTGGCCCAAGTTAGAAGCAGAGCCAATATTGTAAGATGTCGATAGTCCATATCTCGGAAACTATAAGAAATAATGCAATTTGGCAATCGGCAACGTAATTAGCATGCCGAATATTACTTGGAATATGAATTGATACGAAATCGCTAATTTATAAGACCATTTTACAATTCTGGCCCAAGTTAGAAGCAGAGCCAATATTGTAAGATGTCGATAGTCCATATCTCGGAAACTATAAGAAATAATGCAATTTGGCAATCGGCAACTTAATTAGCATGCCGAATATTACTTGGAATGAAAATTGGAACGAAATCGCTAATTCGTAAGACGATTTTACAATTCTGGCCCAAGTTAGAAGCTGAGCCAATATTGCAAGATGTCGATAGTCCATATCTCGGAAACTATAAGAGATAATGAAATTTGGCAATCGGCAATGTAATTAGCATGCCGAATATTACTTGGAATGTGAATTTGAACGAAATCGCTAATTCATAAGACCGTGTTACAATTTTGGCCCAAGTTAGAAGCAGAGCCAATATTGTAAAATGTCGATAGTCCATATCTCGGAAACTATAAGAGATAATGCATTTTGGCTATAGGCAACGTAATTAGAATGCCGAATATTACTTGGAAAGTGAATTGGAACCAAATCGCTAATTCATAAGACCATTTTACAATTCTGGCGCAAGTTAGAAGCAGAGCCTATATTGTAAGATGTCGATAGTCCATATCTCGGAAACTATAAGAGATAATGCAATTTGGCAATCGGCAACGTAATTAGCATGCCGAATATTACTTGGATTGTGAATTGGAGCGAAATCGCTATTTCATAAGACCATTTTACAATTTTGACCCCAGTTAGAAACAGACTCTATGGAGTAAAATTTCGATTGCCCATATCTCGGAAACTATAAGAGATAATGCAATTTGGCAATCGGCAACGTAATTAGCATGTCGAATATTACTTGGAATGTGAATTGGAACGAAATCGCTAATTCGTAAGACCATTTTACAATTCTGGCCCTAGTTAGAAACAGACTCTAAGGTGTAAAATTTCAATTGCCCATATCTCGGAAACTATAAGAGATAATGCAATTTGGCAATCGGCAACGTAATTAGCAAGCCGAATATTACTTGGAATGTGAATTGGGACCAAATCGCTAATTCATAAGACCATTTTACAATTCTGGCGCAAGTTAGAAGCAGAGCCAATATTGTAAGATGTCGATGATCCATATCTCGGAAACTATAAGAGATAATGCAATTTGGCAATCGACAACGTAATTGGCATGTCGAATATTACTTGGAATGTGAATTGGAGCGAAATCGCTATTTCATAAGACAATTTTACAATTTTGACCCCAGTCAGAAACAGACTCTAAGGTGTAAAATTTCGATTGCCCATATCTCGGAAACTATAAGAGATAATGCAATTTGGCAATCGGCAACGTAATTAGCATGCCGAATATTACTTGGAATGTGAATTGGAACGAAATCGCTAATTCGTAAGACCATTTTACAATTCTGGCCCAAGTTAGAAGCAGAGCCAATATTGCAAGATGTCGATAGTCCATATCTCGAAAACTATAAGAGATAATGCAATTTGGCAATCGGCAACGTAATTAGCATGCCGAATATTACTTGGAATGTGAATTGGAGCGAAATCGCTAATTTATAAGACCATTTTACAATTTTGACCCCAGTTAGAAACAGACTCTAAGGTGTAAAATTTCGATTGCCCATATCTCGGAAACTATAAGAGATAATGCAATTTGGCAATCGGCAACGTAATTAGCATGCCGAATATTATTTGGAATTTGAATTGGACCGAAGTCGCTAATTCATAAGACCATTTTACAATTTTTACCCCAGTTAGAAACAGACTCTAAGGTGTAAAATTTCGATTGCCCATATCTCGGAAACTATAAGAGATAATGCAATTTGGCAATCGGCAACGTAATTAGCAAGCCGAATATTACTTGGAATGTGAATTGGAGCGAAATCGCTATTTCATAAGACCATTTTACAATTTTGACCCCAGTTAGAAACAGACTCTAAGGTGTAAAATTTCGATTGCCCATATCTCGGAAACTATAAGAGGTAATGCAATTTGGCAATCGGCAACGTAATTAGAATGCCGAATATTACTTGGAATGTGAATTGGAGCGAAATCGCTAATTCGTAAGACCATTTTACAATTCTGGCCCAAGTTAGAAGCAGAGCCAATATTGTAAGATGTCGATAGTCCATATCTCGGAAACTATAAGAGATAATGCAATTTGGCAATCGGCAACGTAATTAGCATGCCGAATATTACTTGGAATGTGAATTGGAACGAAATCGCTAATTCGTAAGACCATTTTACAATTCTGGCCCAAGTTAGAAGCAGAGCCAATATTGTAAGATGTCGATAGTCCATATCTCGGAAACTATAAGAGATAATGCAATTTGGCAATCGGCAACGTAATTAGCATGCCGAATATTACTTGGAATGTGAATTGGAGCGAAATCGCTAATTCTTAAGACTATTTTACAATTTTGACCCCAGTTAGAAACAGACTCGAAGGTGTAAAATTTCGATTGCCGATATCTCGGAAACTATAAGAGATAATGCAATTTGGCAATCGGCAACGTAATTAGCATGCCGAATATTACTTGGAATGTGAATTGGAGCGAAATCGCAAATTCATAAGACCATTTTACAATTCTGGCCCAAGTTAGAATCAAAGCCAATATTGTAAGATGTCGATAGTCCATATCTCGGAAACTATAAGAGATAATGCAATTTGGTAATCGGCAACGTAATTAGCATGCCGAATATTACTTGGAATGTGAATTGGAGCGAAATCGCTAATTCTTAAGACCATTTTACAATTTTGACCCCAGTTAGAAGCAGAGCCAATATTGCAAGATGTCGATAGTCCATATCTCGAAAACTATAAGAGATAATGCAATTTGGCAATCGGCAACGTAATTAGCATGCCGAATATTACTTGGAATGTGAATTGGAGCGAAATCGCTAATTTATAAGACCATTTTACAATTTTGACCCCAGTTAGAAACAGACTCTAAGGTGTAAAATTTCGATTGCCCATATCTCGGAAACTATAAGAGATAATGCAATTTGGCAATCGGCAACGTAATTAGCATGCCGAATATTATTTGGAATTTGAATTGGACCGAAGTCGCTAATTCATAAGACCATTTTACAATTTTTACCCCAGTTAGAAACAGACTCTATGGTATAAAATTTCGATTGCCCATATCTCGGAAACTATAAGAGATAATGCAATTTGGCAATCGGCAACGTAATTAGCATGCCGAATATTACTTGGAATGTGAATTGGAACGAAATCGCTAATTCGTAAGACCATTTTACAATTCTGGCCCAAGTTAGAAGCAGAGCCATTATTGTAAGATGTCGATAGTCCATATCTCGGAAACTATAAGAGATAATGCAATTTGGCAATCGGTAACGTAATTAGCATGCCGAATATTACTTGGAATGTGAATTGTAGCGAAATCGCTAATTCTTAAGACTATTTTACAATTTTGACCCCAGTTAGAAACAGACTCTAAGGTGTAAAATTTCGATTGTCCATATCTCGGAAACTATAAGAGATAATGCAATTTGGCAATCGGCAACGTAATTAGCTTGCCGAATATTACTTGGAATGTGAATTGGAGCGAAATCGCTAATTCATAAGACCATTTTACAATTCTGGCCCAAGTTAGAAGCAGAGCCAATATTGTAAGATGTCGATAGTCCATATCTCGAAAACTATAAGAGATAATGCAATTTGGCAATCGGCAACGTAATTAGCATGCCGAATATTACTTGGAATGTGAATTGGAGCGAAATCGCTAATTTATAAGACCATTTTACAATATTGACCCCAGTTAGAAACAGACTCTAAGGTGTAAAATTTCGATTGCCCATATCTCGGAAACTATAAGACATAATGCAATTTGGCAATGGGCAACGTAATTAGCATGCCGAATATTACTTGGAATGTGAATTGGAGCGAAATCGCTAATTCATAAGACCATTTTACAATTTTGACCCCACTTAGAAACAGACTCTAAGGTGTAAAATTTCGATTGCCCATATCTAGGAAACTATAAGAGATAATGCAATTTGGCAATCGGCAACGTAATTAGCAAGCCGAATATTACTTGGAATGTGAATTGGAGCGAAATCGCTAATTCATAAGACCATTTTACAATTCTGGCCCAAGTTAGAAGCATAGCCAATATTGTAAGATGCCGATAGTCCATATCTCGGAAACTATAAGAGATAATGCAATTTGGCAATCGGCAACGTAATTAGCATGCCGAATATTACTTGGAATGTGAATTGGAGCGAAATCGCTAATTCATAAGACCATTTTATAATTTTGACCACAGTTAGAAACAGACTCTTAGGTGTAAAATTTCGATTGCCCATATCTCCGAAACTATAAGAGATAATGCAATTTGGCAATCGGCAACGTAATTAGCAAGCCGAATATTATTTGGTATGTGAATTGGAGCGAAATCGCTAATTCATAAGACCATTTTACAATTTTGGGCCAAGTTAGAAGCAGAGCCAATATTGTAAGATGTCGATAGTCTATATCTCGGAATCTATAAGAGATATTGCAATTTGGCAATCGGCAACGTAATTAGCATGCTGAATATTACTTGGAATGGGAGTTGGAACGAAATCGCTAATTCATAAGACCATTTTACAATTTTGGCCCAACTTAGAAGCAGAGCCAATATTGTAATATGTCGATAGCCCATATCTCGGAAACTATAAGAAATAATGCAATTTGGCAATCGGCAACGTAAATAGCATGCTGAATATTACTTGGAATGTGAATTTGAACGAAATCGCTAATTCATAAGACCATTTTATAATTCTGGCCCATATTAGAAGCAGAGCCAATATTGTCAGATGTCGATAGTCCATATCTCGGAAACTATAAGAGATAATGCAATTTGGCAATCGGCAACGTAATTAGCATGCCTAATATTACTTGGAATATGAATTGATACGAAATCGCTAATTTATAAGACCATTTTACAATTCTGGCCCAAGTTAGAAGCAGAGCCAATATTGTAAGATGTCGATAGTCCATATCTGGGAAACTATAAGAAATAATGCAATTTGGCAATCGGCAACGTAATTAGCATGCCGAATATTACTTGGAATGTGAATTGGAACGAAATCGCTAATCCGTAAGACGATTTTACAATTCTGGCCCAAGTTAGAAGCAGAGCCAATATTGCAAGATGTCGATAGTCCATATCTCGGAAACTATAAGAAATAATGCAATTTGGCAATCGGCAACGTAATTAGCATGCCGAATATTACTTGGAATGTGAATTGGAACGAAATCGCTAATTCGTAAGACCATTTTACAATTCTGGCCCAAGTTAGAAGCAGAGCCAATATTGTAAGATGTCGATAGTCCATATCTCGGAAACTATAAGAGATAATGCAATTTGGCAATCGGCAACGTAATTAGCATGCCGAACATTACTTGGAATGTGAATAGGAGCGAAATCGCTAATTCATAAGACCATTTTACAATTCTGGCCCAAGTGAGAAGCAGAGCCAATATTGTAAGATGTCGATAGTCCATATCTCGGAAACTGTAAGTGATAATGCAATTTGGCAATCGGCAACGTAATTAGCATGCCGAACATTACTTGGAATGTGAATTGGAGCGAAATCGCTAATTCATAAGACCATTTTACAATTTTGACCCCAGTTAGAAACAGACTCTAAGGTGTAAAATTTCGATTGCCCATATCTCGGAAACTATAAGAGATAATGCAATTTGGCAATCGGCAACGTAATTAGCAAGCCGAATATTACTTGGAATATGAATTGGAGCGAAATCGCTAATTCATAAGACCATTTTACAATTCTGGCCCAAGTTAGAAGCATAGCCAATATTGTAAGATGCCGATAGTCCATATCTCGGAAACTATAAGAGATAATGCAATTTGGCAATCGGCAACGTAATTAGCATGCCGAATATTACTTGGAATGTGAATTGGAGCGAAATCGCTAATTCATAAGACCATTTTACAATTTTGACCACAGTTAGAAACAGACTCTTAGGTGTAAAATTTCGATTGCCCATATCTCCGAAACTATAAGAGATAATGCAATTTGGCAATCGGCAACGTAATTAGCAAGCCGAATATTATTTGGTATGTGAATTGGAGCGAAATCGCTAATTCATGAGACCGTTTTACAATTTTGACCCCAGTTAGAAACAAACTCTAAGGTGTAAAATTTCGATTGACCGTATCTCGGAATCTGTAAGAGATAATGCTATTTGGCAATCGGCAACGTAATTAGCATGCTGAATATTACTTGGAATGTGAATTGGAGCGAAATCGCTAATTCATAAGACCATTTTACAATTTTGGGCCAAGTTAGAAGCAGAGCCAATATTGTAAGATGTCGATAGTCTATATCTCGGAACCTATAAGAGATATTGCAATTTGGCAATCGGTAACGTAATTAGCATGCTGAATATTACTTGGAATGGGAATTGGAACGAAATCGCTAATTCATAAGACCATTTTACAATTTTGGCCCAACTTAGAAGCAGAGCAAATATTGTAATATGTCGATAGCCCATATCTCGGAAACTATAAGAGATAATGCAATTAGACAATCGGCAACGTAAATAGCATGCTGAATATTACTTGGAATGTGAATTTGAACGAAATCGCTAATTCATAAGACCATTTTATAATTCTGGCCCATATTAGAAGCAGAGCCAATATTGTCAGATGTCGATAGTCCATATCTCGGAAACTATAAGAGATAATGCAATTTGGCAATCGGCAACGTAATTAGCATGCCTAATATTACTTGGAATATGAATTGATACGCAATCGCTAATTTATAAGACCATTTTACAATTCTGGCCCAAGTTAGAAGCAGAGCCAATATTGTAAGATGTCGATAGTCCATATCTGGGAAACTATAAGAAATAATGCAATTTGGCAATCGGCAACGTAATTAGCATGCCGAATATTACTTGGAATGTGAATTGGAACGAAATCGCTAATTCATAAGACCATTTAACAATTTTGACCCCAGTTAGAGACAGACTCTAAGGTGTAAAATTTCGATTGACCATATCTCGGAAACTGTAAGAGATAATGTAATTTGGCAATCGGCAGTGTAATTAGCATGCCGAATATTACTTGGAATGTGAATTGGAACGAAATCGCTAATTCATAAGACCATTTTACAATTTTGGCCCAAGTTAGAAACAGAGCCAATATTGTAAGATGTCGATAGTCCATATCTCGGAAACTGTAAGTGATAATGCAATTTGGCAATCGGCAACGTAATTAGCATGCCGAATATTACTTGGAATGTGAATTGGAGCGAAATCGCTAATTCATAAGACCATTTTACAATTTTGACCCCAGTTAGAGACTGACTCTAAGGTGTAAAATTTCGATTGACCATATCTCGGACACTATAAGAAATAATGAAATTTGGCAATCGGCAATGTAATTAGCATGCCGAATATTACTTGGAATGTGAATTGGAACGAAATCGCTAATTCATAAGACCGTTTTACAATTTTGGCCCAAGTTAGAAGCAGAGCCAATATTGTAAAATGTCGATAGTCCATATCTCGGAAACTATAAGAGATAATGCAATTTGGCAATCGGCAACGTAATTAGCATGCCGAATATTACTCGGAATGTGAATTGGAACGAAATCGCTAATTCGTAAGACCATTTTAAAATTCTGGCCCAAGTTAGAAGCAGAGCCAATATTGTAAGATGTCGATAGTCCATATCTCGGAAACTATAAGAGATAATGCAATTTGGCAATCTGCAACGTAATTAGCATGCCGAATATTACTTGGAATGTGAATTGGAGCGAAATCGCTAATTCTTAAGACTATTTTACAATTTTGACCCCAGTTAGAAACAGACTCTAAGGTGTAAAATTTCAATTGCCCATATCTCGGAAACTATAAGAGATAATGCAATTTGGCAATCGGCAACGTAATTAGAATGCCGAATATTACTTGGAATGTGAATTGGAACGAAATCGCTAATTCATAAGACCATTTTATAATTCTGGCCCATATTAGAAGCAGAGCCAATATTGTCAGATGTCGATTGTCCATATCTCGGAAACTATAAGAGATAATGCAATTTGGCAACCGGCAACGCAATTAGCATGCCGAATATTACTTGGAATATGAATTGATACGAAATCGCTAATTTATAAGACCATTTTACAATTCTGGCCCAAGTTAGAAGCAGAGCCAATATTGTAAGATGTCGATAGTCCATATCTCGGAAACTATAAGAAATAATGCAATTTGGCAATCGGCAACGTAATTAGCATGCCGAATATTACTTGGAATGAAAATTGGAACGAAATCGCTAATTCGTAAGACGATTTTACAATTCTGGCCCAAGTTAGAAGCTGAGCCAATATTGCAAGATGTCGATAGTCCATATCTCGGAAACTATAAGAGATAATGAAATTTGGCAATCGGCAATGTAATTAGCATGCCGAATATTACTTGGAATGTGAATTTGAACGAAATCGCTAATTCATAAGACTGTTTTACAATTTTGGCCCAAGTTAGAAGCAGAGCCAATATTGTAAAATGTCGATAGGCCATATCTCGGAAACTATAAGAGATAATGCATTTTGGCTATAGGCAACGTAATCAGAATGCCGAATATTACTTGGAATGTGAATTGGAACCAAATCGCTAATTCATAAGACCATTTTACAATTCTGGCGCAAGTTAGAAGCAGAGCCAATATTGTAAGAAGTCGATAGTCCATATCTCGGAAACTATAAGAGATAATGCAATTTGGCAATCGGCAACGTAATTAGCATGCCGAATATTACTTGGATTGTGAATTGGAGTGAAATCGCTATTTCATAAGACCATTTTACAATTTTGACCCCAGTTAGAAACAGACTCTAAGGTGTAAAATTTCGATTGTCCATATCTCGGAAACTATAAGAGATAATGCAATTTGGCAATCGGCAACGTAATTAGCATGCCGAATATTACTTGGAATGTGAATTGGAACGAAATCGCTAATTCGTAAGACCATTTTACAATTCTGGCCCAAGTTAGAAGCAGAGCCAATATAGTAAGATGTCGATAGTCCATATCTCGGAAACTGTAAGTGATAATGCAATTTGGCAATCGGCAACGTAATTAGCATGCCGAATATTACTTGGAGTGTGAATTGGAGCGAAATCGCTAATTCATAAGACCATTTTACAATTTTGACCCCAGTTGGAGACAGACTCTAAGGTGTAAAATTTCGATTGACCATATCTCGGACACTATAAGAGATAATGAAATTTGGCAATCGGCAATGTAATTAGCATGCCGAATATTACTTGGAATGTGAATTGGAACGAAATCGCTAATTCATAAGACCGTTTTACAATTTTGGCCCAAGTTAGAAGCAGAGCCAATATTGTAAAATGTCGATAGTCCATATCTCGGAAACTATAAGAGATAATGCAATTTGGCAATCGGCAACGTAATTAGCATGCCGAATATTACTTGGAATGTGAATTGGAACGAAATCGCTAATTCGTAAGACCATTTTAAAATTCTGGCCCAAGTTAGAAGCAGAGCCAATATTGTAAGATGTCGATAGTCCATATCTCGGAAACTATAAGAGATAATGCAATTTGGCAATCTGCATCGTAATTAGCATGCCGAATATTTCTTGGAATATGAATTGGAGCGAAATCGCTAATTCTTACGACTATTTTACAATTTTGACCCCAGTTAGAAACAGACTCTAAGGTGTAAAATTTCGATTGCCCATATCTCGGATACTATAAGAGATAATGCAATTTGGCAATCGGCAACGTAATTAGCATGCCGAATATTACTTGGATTGTGAATTGGAACGAAATCGCTAATTCGTAAGACCATTTTACAATTCTGACCCAAGTTAGAAGCAGAGCCAATATTGTAAGATGTCGATAGTCCACATCTCGGAAACTATAAGAGATAATGCAATTTGGCAATCGGCAACGTAATTGGCATGCCGAATACTACTTGGAATGTGAATTGGAGCGAAATCGCTAATTCATAAGACCATTTTACAATTTTGACCCCAGTTAGAAACAGACTCTAAGGTGTAAAATTTCGATTGACCATATCTCGGAAACTATAAGAGATAATGAAATTTGGCAATGGGCAATGTAATTAGCATGCCGAATATTATTTGGAATGTGAATTGGAACGAAATCGCTAATTCATAAGACCGTTTTGCAATTTTGGCCCAAGTTAGAATCAGAGCCAATATTGTAAAATGTCGATAGTCCATATCTCGGAAACAATAAGAGATAATGCATTTTAGCAATAGGCAACGTAATTAGCATGCCGAATATTACTTGGAATGTGAATTGGAACCAAATCGCTAATTCATAAGACCATTTTACAATTCTGGCGCAAGTTAGAAGCAGAGCCAATATTGTAAGATGTCGATAGTCCATATCTCGGAAACTAAAAGAGATAATGCAATTTGGCAATCGGCAACGTAATTAGCAAGCCGAATATTACTTGGAATGTGAATTGGAGCGAAATCGCTAATTCATAAGTCCATTTTACAATTCTGGCCCAAGTTAGAAGCAGAGCCAATATTGCAAGATGTCGATAGTCCATATCTCGAAAACTATAAGAGATAATGCAATTTGGCAATCGGCAACGTAATTAGCATGCCGAATATTACTTGGAATGTGAACTGGAGCGAAATCGCTAATTTATAAGACCATTTTACAATTTTGACCCCAGTTAGAAACAGACTCTAAGGTGTAAAATTTCGATTGCCCATATCTCGGAAACTATAAGAGATAATGCAATTTGGCAATCGGCAACGTAATTAGCATGCCGAATATTATTTGGAATCTGAATTGGACCGAAGTCGCTAATTCATAAGACCATTTTACAATTTTTACCCCAGTTAGAAACAGACTCTAAGGTGTAAAATTTCGATTGCATATATCTCGGAAACTATAAGAGATAATGCAATTTGGCAATCGGCAACGTAATTAGAATGCCGAATATTACTTGGAATGTGAATTGGAACGAAATCGCTAATTCATAAGACCATTTTATAATTCTGGCCCATATTAGAAGCAGAGCCAATATTGTCAGATGTCGATAGTCCATATCTCGGAAACTATAAGAGATAATGCAATTTGGCAATCGGCAACGTAATTAGCATGCCGAATATTACTTGGAATATGAATTGATACGAAATCGCTAATTTATAAGACCATTTTACAATTCTGGCCCAAGTTAGAAGCAGAGCCAATATTGTAAGATGTCGATAGTCCATATCTCGGAAACTATAAGAAATAATGCAATTTGGCAAGCGGCAACGTAATTAGCATGCCGAATATTACTTGGAATGAAAATTGGAACGAAATCGCTAATTCGTAAGACGATTTTACAATTCTGGCCCAAGTTAGAAGCTGAGCCAATATTGCAAGATGTCGATAGTCCATATCTCGGAAACTATAAGAGATAATGAAATTTGGCAATCTGCAATGTAATTAGCATGCCGAATATTACTTGGAATGTGAATTTGAACGAAATCGCTAATTCATAAGACCGTTTTACAATTTTGGCCCAAGTTAGAAGCAGAGCCAATATTGTAAAATGTCGATAGGCCATATCTCGGAAACTATAAGAGATAATGCATTTTGGCTATAGGCAACGTAATTAGAATGCCGAATATTACTTGGAATGTGAATTGGAACCAAATCGCTAATTCATAAGACCATTTTACAATTCTGGCGCAAGTTAGAAGCAGAGCCAATATTGTAAGAAGTCGATAGTCCATATCTCGGAAACTATAAGAGATAATGCAATTTTGCAATCGGTAACGTAATTAGCATGCCGAATATTACTTGGAATGTGAATTGGAGCGAAATCGCTAATTCTTAAGACCATTTTACAATTTTGACCCCAGTTAGAAACAGACTCTAAGGTGTAAAATTTCGATTGTCCATATCTCGGAAACTATAAGAGATAATGCAATTTGGCAATCGGCAACGTAATTAGCATGCCGAATATTACTTGGAATGTGAATTGGAGCGAAATCGCTAATTCATAAGACCATTTTACAATTCTGGCCCAAGTTAGAAGCAGAGCCAATATTGTAAGATGTCGATAGTCCATATCACGAAAACTATAAGAGATAATGCAATTTGGCAATCGGCAACGTAATTAGCATGCCGAATATTACTTGGAATGCGAATTGGAGCGAAATCGCTAATTTATAAGACCATTTTACAATTTTGACCCCAGTTAGAAACAGACTCTAAGGTGTAAAATTTCGATTGCCCATATCTCGGAAACTATAAGAGATAATGCAATTTGGCAATCGGCAACGTAATTAGCATGCCGAATATTACTTGGAATGTGAATTGGAGCGAAATCGCTAATTCATAAGACCATTTTACAATTTTGACCCCAGTTAGAAGCATAGCCAATATTGTAAGATGCCGATAGTCCATATCTCGGAAACTATAAGAGATAATGCAATTTGGCAATCGGCAACGTAATTAGCATGCCGAATATTACTTGGAATGTGAATTGGAGCGAAATCGCTAATTCATAAGACCATTTTACAATTTTGACCACAGTTAGAAACAGACTCTTAGGTGTAAAATTTCGATTGCCCATATCTCCGAAACTATAAGAGATAATGCAATTTGGCAATCGGCAACGTAATTAGCAAGCCGAATATTATTTGGTATGTGAATTGGAGCGAAATCGCTAATTCATAAGACCGTTTTACAATTTTGACCCCAGTTAGAAACAAACTCTAAGGTGTAAAATTTCGATTGACCGTATCTCGGAATCTGTAAGAGATAATGCTATTTGGCAATCGGCAACGTAATTAGCATGCTGAATATTACTTGGAATGTGAATTGGAGCGAAATCGCTAATTCATAAGACCATTTTACAATTTTGGGCCAAGTTAGAAGCAGAGCCAATATTGTAAGATGTCGATAGTCTATATCTCGGAACCTATAAGAGATATTGCAATTTGGCAATCGGCAACGTAATTAGCATGCTGAATATTACTTGGAATGGGAATTGGAACGAAATCGCTAATTCATAAGACCATTTTACAATTTTGGCCCAACTTAGAAGCAGAGCCAATATTGTAATATGTCGATAGCCCATATCTCGGAAACTATAAGAGATAATGCAATTTGGCAATCGGCAACGTAAATAGCATGCTGAATATTACTTGGAATGTGAATTTGAACGAAATCGCTAATTCATAAGACCATTTTATAATTCTGGCCCATATTAGAAGCAGAGCCAATATTGTCAGATGTCGATAGTCCATATCTCGGAAACTATAAGAGATAACGCAAATTGGCAATCGGCAACGTAATTAGCATGCCTAATATTACTTGGAATATGAATTGATACGAAATCGCTAATTTATAAGACCATTTTACAATTCTGGCCCAAGTTAGAAGCAGAGCCAATATTGTAAGATGTCGATAGTCCACATCTCGGAAACTATAAGAGATAATGCAATTTTGCAATCGGTAACGTAATTAGCATGCCGAATATTACTTGGAATGCGAATTGGAGCGAAATCGCTAATTCATAGGACCATTTTACAATTTTGACCCCAGTTAGAAACAGACTCTAAGGTGTAAAATTTCGATTGCCCATATCTCGGAAACTATAAGAGATAATGCAATTTGGCAATCGGCAACGTAATTAGCATGCCGAATATTACTTGGAATGTGAATTGGAGCGAAATCGCTAATTCATAAGACCATTTTACAATTTTGACCCCAGTTAGAAGCATAGCCAATATTGTAAGATGCCGATAGTCCATATCTCGGAAACTATAAGAGATAATGCAATTTGGCAATCGGCAACGTAATTAGCATGCCGAATATTACTTGGAATGTGAATTGGAGCGAAATCGCTAATTCATAAGACCATTTTACAATTTTGACCACAGTTAGAAACAGACTCTTAGGTGTAAAATTTCGATTGCCCATATCTCCGAAACTATAAGAGATAATGCAATTTGGCAATCGGCAACGTAATTAGCAAGCCGAATATTATTTGGTATGTGAATTGGAGCGAAAACGCTAATTCATAAGACCGTTTTACAATTTTGACCCCAGTTAGAAACAAACTCTAAGGTGTAAAATTTCGATTGCCCATATCTCCGAAACTATAAGAGATAATGCAATTTGGCAATCGGCAACGTAATTAGCAAGCCGAATATTATTTGGTATGTGAATTGGAGCGAAATCGCTAATTCATAAGACCGTTTTACAATTTTGACCCCAGTTAGAAACAAACTCTAAGGTGTAAAATTTCGATTGACCGTATCTCGGAATCTGTAAGAGATAATGCTATTTGGCAATCGGCAACGTAATTAGCATGCTGAATATTACTTGGAATGTGAATTGGAGCGAAATCGCTAATTCATAAGACCATTTTACAATTTTGGGCCAAGTTAGAAGCAGAGCCAATATTGTAAGATGTCGATAGTCTATATCTCGGAACCTATAAGAGATATTGCAATTTGGCAATCGGCAACGTAACTAGCATGCCGAATATTACTTGGAATGTGAATTGGAGCGAAATCGCTAATTTATAAGACCATTTTACAATTTTGACCCCAGTTAGAAAAAGACTCTAAGGTGTAAAATTTCGATTGACCATATCTCGGAAACTGTAAGAGATAATGCAATTTGGCAATCGGCAACGTAATTAGCATGCCGAATATTATTTGGTATGTGAATTGGAGCGAAATCGCTAATTCATAAGACCGTTTTACAATTTTGACCCCAGTTAGAAACAAACTCTAAGGTGTAAAATTTCGATTGACCGTATCTCGGAATCTGTAAGAGATAATGCTATTTGGCAATCGGCAACGTAATTAGCATGCTGAATATTACTTGGAATGTGAATTGGAGCGAAATCGCTAATTCATAAGACCATTTTACAATTTTGGGCCAAGTTAGAAGCAGAGCCAATATTGTAAGATGTCGATAGTCTATATCTCGGAACCTATAAGAGATATTGCAATTTGGCAATCGGCAACGTAACTAGCATGCCGAATATTACTTGGAATGTGAATTGGAGCGAAATCGCTAATTTATAAGACCATTTTACAATTTTGACCCCAGTTAGAAAAAGACTCTAAGGTGTAAAATTTCGATTGCCCATATCTCGGAAACTATAAGAGATAATGCAATTTGGCAATCGGCAACGTAATTAGCATGCTGAATATTACTTGGAATGTGAATTGGAGCGAAATCGCTAATTCATAAGACCATTTTACAATTTTGACCCCAGTTAGAAACAGACTCTAAGGTGTAAAATTTCGATTACCCATAACTCGGAAACTATAAGAGATAATGCAATTTGGCAATCGGCAACGTAATTAGCATGCCGAATATTACTAGAAAGGTGAATTGGAACGAAATCGCTAATTCATAAGACCATTTTACAATATTGGGCCAAGTTAGAAGCAGAGTCAATATTGTAAGATGTCGATAGTCCATATCTCGGAAACTATAAGAGATAATGCAATTTGGCAATCGGCAATGTAATTAGCATGCCGAATATTACTTGGAACGTGAATTGGAACGAAATCGCTAATTGATAAGACCATTTTACAATTTTGACCCCTGTTAGAAACAAAGCCAATATTGACAGATGTCGATAGTCCATATCTCGGAAACTATAAGAGATAATGCAATTTGGTAATCGGCAACGTAATTAGCAAGCCGAATATTACTTGGAATGTGAATTGGAGCGAAATCGCTAATTCATAAGACCATTTTACAATTCTGGCCCAAGTTAGAAGCAGAGCCAATATTGTAAGATGTCGATAGTCCATATCTCGAAAACTATAAGAGATAATGCAATTTGGCAATCGGCAACGTAACTAGCATGCCGAATATTACTTGGAATGTGAATTGGAGCGAAATCGCTAATTTATAAGACCATTTTACAATTTTGACCCCAGTTAGAAAAAGACTCTAAGGTGTAAAATTTCGATTGCCCATATCTCGGAAACTATAAGAGATAATGCAATTTGGCAATCGGCAACGTAATTAGCATGCTGAATATTACTTGGAATGTGAATTGGAGCGAAATGGCTAATTCATAAGACCATTTTACAATTTTGACCCCACTTAGAAACAGACTCTAAGGTGTAAAATTTCGATTGCCCATAACTCGGAAACTATAAGAGATAATGCAATTTGGCAATCGGCAACGTAATTAGCATGCCGAATATTACTAGAAAGGTGAATTGGAATGAAATCGCTAATTCATAAGATCATTTTACAATATTGGTCCAAGTTAGAAGCAGAGTCAATATTGTAAGATGTCGATAGTCCATATCTCGGAAACTATAAGAGATAATGCAATTTGGCAATCGGCAATGAAATTAGCATGCCGAATATTACTTGGAACGTGAAATGGAACTAAATCGCTAATTGATAAGACTATTTTACAATTTTGACCCCAGTTAGAAACAAAGCGAATATTGTCAGATGTCGATAGTCCATATCTCGGAAACTATAAGAGATAATGCAATTTGGTAATCGGCAACGTAATTAGCATGCCGAATATTACTTGGAATGTGAATTGGAACGAAATCGCTAATTCGTAAGACCATTTTACAATTCTGGCCCAAGTTAGAAGCAGAGCCAATATTGTAAGATGTCGATAGTCCATATCTCGGAAACTATAAGAGATAATGCAATTTGGCAATCGGCAACGTAATTAGAATGCCGAATATTACTTGGAATGTGAATTGGAGCGAAATCGCTAATTCTTAATACCATTTTACAATTTTGACCCCAGTTAGAAAAAGACTTTAAGGTGTAAAATGTCGATTGCCCATATCTCGGAAACTATAAGAGATAATGCAATTTGGCAATCGGCAACGTAATTAGCATGCCGAATATTACTTGGAATGTGAATTGGAGCGGAATGGCTAATTCATAAGACAATTTTACAATTCTGGCCCAAGTTAGAATTAGAGCCAATATTGTAAGATGTCGATAGTCCATATGTCGGAAACTATAAGAGATAATGCAATTTGGCAATCGGCTACGTAATTATCATGCCGAATATTACTTGGAATGTGAATTGGAGCGAAATCGCTAATTCATAAGACCATTTTACAATTCTGGCCCAAGTTAGAAGCAGAGCCAATATTGTAAGATGTCGATAGTCCATATCTCGGAAACTATAAGAGATATTGCAATTTGGCAATCGGCAACGTAATTAGCATGCTGAATATTACTTGGAATGTGAATTGGAGCGAAATCGCTAATTCATAAGACCATTTTACAATTCTGGCCCAAGTTAGAAGCAGAGCCAATATTGTAAGATGTCGATAGTCTATATCTCGGAAACTATAAGAGATAATGCAATTTGGCAATCGGCAACGTAATTAGCATGCCGAATATTACTTGGAGTGTGAATTGGAGCGAAATCGCTAATTCATAAGACCATTTTACAATTTTGACACCAGTTAGAGACAGACTCTAAGGTGTAAAATTTCGATTGACCATATCTCGGACACTATAAGAGATGATGCAATTTGGCAATCGGCAACGTAATTAGCATGCCGAATATTACTTGGAATGTGAATTGGAACGAAATCGCTAATTCGTAAGACCATTTTACAATTCTGGCCCAAGTTAGAAGCAGAGCCAATATTGTAAGATGTCGATAGTCCATATCTCGGAAACTGTAAGTGATAATGCAATTTGGCAATCGGCAACGTAATTAGCATGCCAAATATTACTTGGAGTGTGAATTGGAGCGAAATCGCTAATTCATAAGACCATTTTACAATTTTGACCCCAGTTGGAGACAGACTCTAAGGTGTAAAATTTCGATTGACCATATCTCGGAAACTATAAGAGATAATGAAATTTGGCAATGGGCAATGTAATTAGCATGCCGAATATTACTTGGAATGTGAATTGGAACGAAATCGCTAATTCGTAAGACCATTTTAAAATTCTGGCCCAAGTTAGAAGCAGAGCCAATATTGTAAGATGTCGATAGTCCATATCTCGGAAACTATAAGAGATAATGCAATTTGGCAATCTGCATCGTAATTAGCATGCCGAATATTACTTGGAATATGAATTGGAGCGAAATCGCTAATTCTTAAGACTATTTTACAATTTTGACCCCAGTTAGAAACAGACTCTAAGGTGTAAAATTTCGATTGCCCATATCTCGGAAACTATAAGAGATAACGCAATTTGGCAATCGGCAACGTAATTAGCATGCCGAATATTACTTGGATTGTGAATTGGAACGAAATCGCTAATTCGTAAGACCATTTTACAATTCTGGCCCAAGTTAGAAGCAGAGCCAATATTGTAAGATGTCGATAGTCCACATCTCGGAAACTATAAGAGATAATGCAATTTGGCAATCGGCAACGTAATTGGCATGCCGAATACTACTTGGAATGTGAATTGGAGCGAAATCGCTAATTCATAAGACCATTTTACAATTTTGACCCCAGTTAGAAACAGACTCTAAGGTGTAAAATTTCGATTGACCATATCTCGGAAACTATAAGAGATAATGAAATTTGGCAATGGGCAATGTAATTAGCATGCCGAATATTACTTGGAATGTGAATTGGAACGAAATCGCTAATTCATAAGACCGTTTTGCAATTTTGGCCCAAGTTAGAAGCAGAGCCAATATTGTAAAATGTCGATAGTCCATATCTCGGAAACTATAAGATATAATGCATTTTAGCAATAGGCAACGTAATTAGCATGCCGAATATTACTTGGAATGTGAATTGGAACCAAATCGCTAATTCATAAGACCATTTTACAATTCTGGCGCAAGTTAGAAGCAGAGCCAATATTGTAAGATGTCGATAGTCCATATCTCGGAAACTATAAGAGATAATGCATTTTAGCAATAGGCAACGTAATTAGCATGCCGAATATTACTTGGAATGTGAATTGGAACCAAATCGCTAATTCATAAGACCATTTTACAATTCAGGCGCAAGTTAGAAGCAGAGCCAATATTGTAAGATGTCGATAGTCCATATCTCGGAAACTAAAAGAGATAATGCAATTTGGCAATCGGCAACGTAATTAGCATGCCGAAGATTACTTGGAATGTGAATTGGAACGAAATCGCTAATTCGTAAGACCATTTTAAAATTCTGGCCCAAGTTAGAAGCAGAGCCAATATTGTAAGATGTCGATAGTCCATATCTCGGAAACTATAAGAGATAATGCAATTTGGCAATCTGCATCGTAATTAGCATGCCGAATATTACTTGGAATATGAATTGGAGCGAAATCGCTAATTCTTAAGACTATTTTACAATTTTGACCCCAGTTAGAAACAGACTCTAAGGTGTAAAATTTCGATTGCCCATATCTCGGAAACTATAAGAGATAATGCAATTTGGCAATCGGCAACGTAATTAGCATGCCGAATATTACTTGGATTGTGAATTGGAACGAAATCGCTAATTCGTAAGACCATTTTACAATTCTGGCCCAAGTTAGAAGCAGAGCCAATATTGTAAGATGTCGATAGTCCACATCTCGGAAACTATAAGAGATAATGCAATTTGGCAATCGGCAACGTAATTGGCATGCCGAATACTACTTGGAATGTGAATTGGAGCGAAATCGCTAATTCATAAGACCATTTTACAATTTTGACCCCAGTTAGAAACAGACTCTAAGGTGTAAAATTTCGATTGACCATATCTCGGAAACTATAAGAGATAATGAAATTTGGCAATGGGCAATGTAATTAGCATGCCGAATATTACTTGGAATGTGAATTGGAACGAAATCGCTAATTCATAAGACCGTTTTGCAATTTTGGCCCAAGTTAGAAGCAGAGCCAATATTGTAAAATGTCGATAGTCCATATCTCGGAAACTATAAGATATAATGCATTTTAGCAATAGGCAACGTAATTAGCATGCCGAATATTACTTGGAATGTGAATTGGAACCAAATCGCTAATTCATAAGACCATTTTACAATTCTGGCGCAAGTTAGAAGCAGAGCCAATATTGTAAGATGTCGATAGTCCATATCTCGGAAACTATAAGAGATAATGCATTTTAGCAATAGGCAACGTAATTAGCATGCCGAATATTACTTGGAATGTGAATTGGAACCAAATCGCTAATTCATAAGACCATTTTACAATTCAGGCGCAAGTTAGAAGCAGAGCCAATATTGTAAGATGTCGATAGTCCATATCTCGGAAACTAAAAGAGATAATGCAATTTGGCAATCGGCAACGTAATTAGCAAGCCGAATATTACTTGGAATGTGAATTGGAGCGAAATCGCTAATTCATAAGTCCATTTTACAAATCTGGCCCAAGTTAGAAGCAGGGCCAATATTGCAAGATGTCGATAGTCCATATCTCGAAAACTATAAGAGATAATGCAATTTGGCAATCGGCAACGTAATTAGCATGCCGAATATTACTTGGAATGTGAACTGGAGCGAAATCGCTAATTTATAAGACCATTTTACAATTTTGACCCCAGTTAGAAACAGACTCTAAGGTGTAAAATTTCGATTGCCCATATCTCGGAAACTATAAGAGATAATGCAATTTGGCAATCGGCAACGTAATTAGCATGCCGAATATTATTTGGAATCTGAATTGGACCGAAGTCGCTAATTCATAAGACCATTTTACAATTTTTACCCCAGTTAGAAACAGACTCTAAGGTGTAAAATTTCGGTTGCCCATATCTCGGAAACTATAAGAGATAATGCAATTTGGCAATCGGCAACGTAATTAGCAAGCCGAATATTACTTGGAATGTGAATTGGAGCGAAATCGCTATTTCATAAGACCATTTTACAATTTTGACCCCAGTTAGAAACAGACTCTAAGGTGTAAAATTTCGATTGCCCATATCTCGGAAACTATAAGAGATAATGCAATTTGGCAATCGGCAACGTAATTAGAATGCCGAATATTACTTGGAATGTGAATTGGAACGAAATCGCTAATTCATAAGACCATTTTATAATTCTGGCCCATATTAGAAGCAGAGCCAATATTGTCAGATGTCGATAGTCCATATCTCGGAAACTATAAGAGATAATGCAATTTGGCAATCGGCAACGTAATTAGCATGCCGAATATTACTTGGAATATGAATTGATACGAAATCGCTAATTTATAAGACCATTTTACAATTCTGGCCCAAGTTAGAAGCAGAGCCAATATTGTAAGATGTCGATAGTCCATATCTCGGAAACTATAAGAAATAATGCAATTTGGCAATCGGCAACGTAATTAGCATGCCGAATATTACTTGGAATGAAAATTGGAACGAAATCGCTAATTCGTAAGACGATTTTACAATTCTGGCCCAAGTTAGAAGCTGAGCCAATATTGCAAGATGTCGATAGTCCATATCTCGGAAACTATAAGAGATAATGAAATTTGGCAATCGGCAATGTAATTAGCATGCCGAATTTTACTTGGAATGTGAATTTGAACGAAATCGCTAATTCATAAGACCGTTTTACAATTTTGGCCCAAGTTAGAAGCAGAGCCAATATTGTAAAATGTCGATAGGCCATATCTCAGAAACTATAAGAGATAATGCATTTTGGCTATAGGCAACGTAGTTAGAATGCCGAATATTACTTGGAATGTGAATTGGAACCAAATCGCTAATTCATAAGACCATTTTACAATTCTGGCGCAAGTTAGAAGCAGAGCCAATATTGTAAGAAGTCGATAGTCCATATCTCGGAAACTATAAGAGATAATGCAATTTGGCAATCGTCAACGTAATTAGCATGCCGAATATTACTTGGATTGTGAATTGGAGTGAAATCGCTATTTCATAAGACCATTTTACAATTTTGACCCCAGTTAGAAACAGACTCTATGGTGTAAAATTTCGATTGCCCATATCTCGGAAACTATAAGAGATAATGCAATTTGGCAATCGGCAACGTAATTAGCATGCCGAATATTACTTGGAATGTGAATTAGAACGAAATCGCTAATTCGTAAGACCATTTTACAATTCTGGCCCAAGTTAGAAGCAGAGCCATTATTGTAAGATGTCGATAGTCCATATCTCGGAAACTATAAGAGATAATGCAATTTTGCAATCGGTAACGTAATTAGCATGCCGAATATTACTTGGAATGTGAATTGGAGCGAAATCGCTAATTCTTAAGACTATTTTACAATTTTGACCCCAGTTAGAAACAGACTCTAAGGTGTAAAATTTCGATTGTCCATATCTCGGAAACTATAAGAGATAATGCAATTTGGCAATCGGCAACGTAATTAGCATGCCGAATATTACTTGGAATGTGAATTGGAGCGAAATCGCTAATTCATAAGACCATTTTACAATTCTGGCCCAAGTTAGAAGCAGAGCCAATATTGTAAGATGTCGATAGTCCATATCTCGAAAACTATAAGATATAATGCAATTTGGCAATCGGCAACGTAATTAGCATGCCGAATATTACTTGGAATGTGAATTGGAGCGAAATCGCTAATTTATAAGACCATTTTACAATTTTGACCCCAGTTAGAAACAGACTCTAAGGTGTAAAATTTCGATTGCCCATATCTCGGAAACTATAAGAGATAATGCAATTTGGCAATCGGCAACGTAATTAGCATGCCGAATATTACTTGGAATGTGAATTGGAGCGAAATCGCTAATTCATAAGACCATTTTACAATTTTGACCCCAGTTAGAAGCATAGCCAATATGGTAAGATGCCGATAGTCCATATCTCGGAAACTATAAGAGATAATGCAATTTGGCAATCGGCAACGTAATTAGCATGCCGAATATTACTTGGAATGTGAATTGGAGAGAAATCGCTAATTCATAAGACCATTTTACAATTTTGACCACATTTAGAAACAGACTTTTAGGTGTAAAATTTCGATTGCCCATATCTCCGAAACTATAAGAGATAATGCAATTTGGCAATCGGCAACGTAATTAGCAAGCCGAATATTATTTGGTATGTGAATTGGAGCGCAATCGCTAATTCATAAGACCGTTTTACAATTTTGACCCCAGTTAGAAACAAACTCTAAGGTGTAAAATTTCGATTGACCGTATCTCGGAATCTGTAAGAGATAATGCTATTTGGCAATCGGCAACGTAATTAGCATGCTGAATATTACTTGGAATGTGAATTGGAGCGAAATCGCTAATTCATAAGACCATTTTACAATTTTGGGCCAAGTTAGAAGCAGAGCCAATATTGTAAGATGTCGATAGTCTATATCTCGGAACCTATAAGAGATATTGCAATTTGGCAATCGGCAACGTAATTAGCATGCTGAATATTACTTGGAATGGGAATTGGAACGAAATCGCTAATTCATAAGACCATTTTACAATTTTGGCCCAACTTAGAAGCAGAGCCAATATTGTAATATGTCGATAGCCCATATCTCGGAAACTATAAGAGATAATGCAATTTGGCAATCGGCAACGTAAATAGCATGCTGAATATTACTTGGAATGTGAATTTGAACGAAATCGCTAATTCATAAGACCATTTTATAATTCTGGCCCATATTAGAAGCAGAGCCAATATTGTCAGATGTCGATAGTCCATATCTCGGAAACTATAAGAGATAACGCAATTTGGCAATCGGCAACGTAATTAGCATGCCTAATATTACTTGGAATATGAATTGATACGAAATCGCTAATTTATAAGACCATTTTACAATTCTGGCCCAAGTTAGAAGCAGAGCCAATATTGTAAGATGTCGATAGTCCATATCTGGGAAACTATAAGAAATAATGCAATTTGGCAATCGCCAACGTAATTAGCATGCCGAATATTACTTGGAATGTGAATTGGAACGAAATCGCTAATTCGTAAGACGATTTTACAATTCTGGCCCAAGTTAGAAGCAGAGCCAATATTTCAAGATGTCGATAGTCCATATCTCGGAAACTATAAGAAATAATGCAATTTGGCAATCGGCAACGTAATTAGCATGCCGAATATTACTTGGAATGTGAATTGGAACGAAATCGCTAATTCGTAAGACCATTTTACAATTCTGGCCCAAGTTAGAAGCAGAACCAATATTGTAAGATGTCGATAGTCCATATCTCGGAAACTATAAGAGATAATGCAATTTGGCAATCAGCAACGTAATTAGCATGCCGAATATTACTTGGAATGTGAATAGGAGCGAAATCGCTAATTCATAAGACCATTTAACAATTTTGACCCCAGTTAGAGACAGACTCTAAGGTGTAAAATTTCGATTGACCATATCTCGGAAACTGTAAGAGATAATGCAATTTGGCAATCGGCAGTGTAATTAGCATGCCGAATATTACTTGGAATGTGAATTGGAACGAAATCGCTAATTCATAAGACCATTTTACAATTTTGGCCCAAGTTAGAAACAGAGCCAATATTGTAAGATGTCGATAGTCTATATCTCGGAAACTGTAAGTGATAATGCAATTTGGCAATCGGCAACGTAATTAGCATGCCGAATATTACTTGGAATGTGAATTGGAGCGAAATCGCTAATTCATAAGACCATTTTACAATTTTGACCCCAGTTAGAGACAGACTCTAAGGTGTAAAATTTCGATTGACCATATCTCGGACACTATAAGAGATAATGAAATTTGGCAATCGGCAACGTAATTAGCATGCCGAATATTACTTGGAATGTGAATTGGAACGAAATCGCTAATTCGTAAGACCATTTTAAAATTCTGGCCCAAGTTAGAAGCAGAGCCAATATTGTAAGATGTCGATAGTCCATATCTCGGAAACTATAAGAGATAATGCAATTTGGCAATCTGCATCGTAATTAGCATGCCGAATATTACTTGGAATGTGAATTGGAGCGAAATCGCTAATTCTTAAGACTATTTTACAATTTTGATCCCAGTTAGAAACAGACTCTAAGGTGTAAAATTTCGATTGCCCATATCTCGGAAACTATAAGAGATAATGCAATTGGGCAATCGGCAACGTAATTAGCATGCCGAATATTACTTGGATTGTGAATTGGAACGAAATAGCTAATTCGTAAGACCATTTTACAATTCTGGCCCAAGTTAGAAGCAGAGCCAATATTGTAAGATGTCGATAGTCCACATCTCGGAAACTATAAGAGATAATGCA
Organism: Rhynchophorus ferrugineus; assembly: GCF_030347505.1. Classification (NCBI taxonomy): domain Eukaryota; kingdom Metazoa; phylum Arthropoda; class Insecta; order Coleoptera; family Curculionidae; genus Rhynchophorus; species Rhynchophorus ferrugineus. The sequence goes on along the minus strand of NW_027472580.1, from coordinate 65,157,427 downwards.
ATTTGGCAATCGGCAACGTAAATAGCATGCTGAATATTACTTGGAATGTGAATTTGAACGAAATCGCTAATTCATAAGACCATTTTATAATTCTGGCCCATATTAGAAGCAGAGCCAATATTGTCAGATGTCGATAGTCCATATCTCGGAAACTATAAGAGATAATGCAATTTGGCAATCGGCAACGTAATTAGCATGCCTAATATTACTTGGAATATGAATTGATACGCAATCGCTAATTTATAAGACCATTTTACAATTCTGGCCCAAGTTAGAAGCAGAGCCAATATTGTAATATGTCGATAGCCCATATCTCGGAAACTATAAGAGATAATGCAATTAGACAATCGGCAACGTAAATAGCATGCTGAATATTACTTGGAATGTGAATTTGAACGAAATCGCTAATTCATAAGACCATTTTATAATTCTGGCCCATATTAGAAGCAGAGCCAATATTGTCAGATGTCGATAGTCCATATCTCGGAAACTATAAGAGATAATGCAATTTGGCAATCGGCAACGTAATTAGCATGCCTAATATTACTTGGAATATGAATTGATACGCAATCGCTAATTTATAAGACCATTTTACAATTCTGGCCCAAGTTAGAAGCAGAGCCAATATTGTAAGATGTCGATAGTCCATATCTGGGAAACTATAAGAAATAATGCAATTTGGCAATCGGCAACGTAATTAGCATGCCGAATATTACTTGGAATGTGAATTGGAACGAAATCGCTAATTCATAAGACCATTTAACAATTTTGACCCCAGTTAGAGACAGACTCTAAGGTGTAAAATTTCGATTGACCATATCTCGGAAACTGTAAGAGATAATGTAATTTGGCAATCGGCAGTGTAATTAGCATGCCGAATATTACTTGGAATGTGAATTGGAACGAAATCGCTAATTCATAAGACCATTTTACAATTTTGGCCCAAGTTAGAAACAGAGCCAATATTGTAAGATGTCGATAGTCCATATCTCGGAAACTGTAAGTGATAATGCAATTTGGCAATCGGCAACGTAATTAGCATGCCGAATATTACTTGGAATGTGAATTGGAGCGAAATCGCTAATTCATAAGACCATTTTACAATTTTGACCCCAGTTAGAGACTGACTCTAAGGTGTAAAATTTCGATTGACCATATCTCGGAAACTATAAGAAATAATGCAATTTGGCAATCGGCAACGTAATTAGCATGCCGAATATTACTTGGAATGAAAATTGGAACGAAATCGCTAATTCGTAAGACGATTTTACAATTCTGGCCCAAGTTAGAAGCTGAGCCAATATTGCAAGATGTCGATAGTCCATATCTCGGAAACTATAAGAGATAATGAAATTTGGCAATCGGCAATGTAATTAGCATGCCGAATATTACTTGGAATGTGAATTTGAACGAAATCGCTAATTCATAAGACCGTTTTACAATTTTGGCCCAAGTTAGAAGCATAGCCAATATTGTAAAATGTCGATAGGCCATATCTCGGAAACTATAAGAGATAATGCATTTTGGCTATAGGCAACGTAATTAGAATGCCGAATATTACTTGGAATGTGAATTGGAACCAAATCGCTAATTCATAAGACCATTTTACAATTCTGGCGCAAGTTAGAAGCAGAGCCAATATTGTAAGAAGTCGATAGTCCATATCTCGGAAACTATAAGAGATAATGCAATTTGGCAATCGGCAACGTAATTAGCATGCCGAATATTACTTGGATTGTGAATTGGAGTGAAATCGCTATTTCATAAGACCATTTTACAATTTTGACCCCAGTTAGAAACAGACTCTAAGGTGTAAAATTTCGATTGTCCATATCTCGGAAACTATAAGAGATAATGCAATTTGGCAATCGGCAACGTAATTAGCATGCCGAATATTACTTGGAATGTGAATTGGAACGAAATCGCTAATTCGTAAGACCATTTTACAATTCTGGCCCAAGTTAGAAGCAGAGCCAATATAGTAAGAGGTCGATAGTCCATATCTCGGAAACTGTAAGTGATAATGCAATTTGGCAATCGGCAACGTAATTAGCATGCCGAATATTACTTGGAGTGTGAATTGGAGCGAAATCGCTAATTCATAAGACCATTTTACAATTTTGACCCCAGTTGGAGACAGACTCTAAGGTGTCAAATTTCGATTGACCATATCTCGGACACTATAAGAGATAATGAAATTTGGCAATCGGCAATGTAATTAGCATGCCGAATATTACTTGGAATGTGAATTGGAACGAAATCGCTAATTCATAAGACCGTTTTACAATTTTGGCCCATATTAGAAGCAGAGCCAATATTGTCAGATGTCGATAGTCCATATCTCGGAAACTATAAGAGATAACGCAATTTGGCAATCGGCAACGTAATTAGCATGCCTAATATTACTTGGAATATGAATTGATACGAAATCGCTAATTTATAAGACCATTTTACAATTCTGGCCCAAGTTAGAAGCAGAGCCAATATTGTAAGATGTCGATAGTCCATATCTGGGAAACTATAAGAAATAATGCAATTTGGCAATCGCCAACGTAATTAGCATGCCGAATATTACTTGGAATGTGAATTGGAACGAAATCGCTAATTCGTAAGACGATTTTAGAATTCTGGCCCAAGTTAGAAGCAGAGCCAATATTTCAAGATGTCGATAGTCCATATCTCGGAAACTATAAGAAATAATGCAATTTGGCAATCGGCAACGTAATTAGCATGCCGAATATTACTTGGAATGTGAATTGGAACGAAATCGCTAATTCGTAAGACCATTTTACAATTCTGGCCCAAGTTAGAAGCAGAACCAATATTGTAAGATGTCGATAGTCCATATCTCGGAAACTATAAGAGATAATGCAATTTGGCAATCAGCAACGTAATTAGCATGCCGAATATTACTTGGAATGTGAATAGGAGCGAAATCGCTAATTCATAAGACCATTTAACAATTTTGACCCCAGTTAGAGACAGACTCTAAGGTGTAAAATTTCGATTGACCATATCTCGGAAACTGTAAGAGATAATGCAATTTGGCAATCGGCAGTGTAATTAGCATGCCGAATATTACTTGGAATGTGAATTGGAACGAAATCGCTAATTCATAAGACCATTTTACAATTTTGGCCCAAGTTAGAAACAGAGCCAATATTGTAAGATGTCGATAGTCTATATCTCGGAAACTGTAAGTGATAATGCAATTTGGCAATCGGCAACGTAATTAGCATGCCGAATATTACTTGGAATGTGAATTGGAGCGAAATCGCTAATTCATAAGACCATTTTACAATTTTGACCCCAGTTAGAGACAGACTCTAAGGTGTAAAATTTCGATTGACCATATCTCGGACACTATAAGAGATAATGAAATTTGGCAATCGGCAACGTAATTAGCATGCCGAATATTACTTGGAATGTGAATTGGAACGAAATCGCTAATTCGTAAGACCATTTTAAAATTCTGGCCCAAGTTAGAAGCAGAGCCAATATTGTAAGATGTCGATAGTCCATATCTCGGAAACTATAAGAGATAATGCAATTTGGCAATCTGCATCGTAATTAGCATGCCGAATATTACTTGGAATGTGAATTGGAGCGAAATCGCTAATTCTTAAGACTATTTTACAATTTTGATCCCAGTTAGAAACAGACTCTAAGGTGTAAAATTTCGATTGCCCATATCTCGGAAACTATAAGAGATAATGCAATTGGGCAATCGGCAACGTAATTAGCATGCCGAATATTACTTGGATTGTGAATTGGAACGAAATAGCTAATTCGTAAGACCATTTTACAATTCTGGCCCAAGTTAGAAGCAGAGCCAATATTGTAAGATGTCGATAGTCCACATCTCGGAAACTATAAGAGATAATGCAATTTGGCAATCGGCAACGTAAATAGCATGCTGAATATTACTTGGAATGTGAATTTGAACGAAATCGCTAATTCATAAGACCATTTTATAATTCTGGCCCATATTAGAAGCAGAGCCAATATTGTCAGATGTCGATAGTCCATATCTCGGAAACTATAAGAGATAATGCAATTTGGCAATCGGCAACGTAATTAGCATGCCTAATATTACTTGGAATATGAATTGATACGCAATCGCTAATTTATAAGACCATTTTACAATTCTGGCCCAAGTTAGAAGCAGAGCCAATATTGTAATATGTCGATAGCCCATATCTCGGAAACTATAAGAGATAATGCAATTAGACAATCGGCAACGTAAATAGCATGCTGAATATTACTTGGAATGTGAATTTGAACGAAATCGCTAATTCATAAGACCATTTTATAATTCTGGCCCATATTAGAAGCAGAGCCAATATTGTCAGATGTCGATAGTCCATATCTCGGAAACTATAAGAGATAATGCAATTTGGCAATCGGCAACGTAATTAGCATGCCTAATATTACTTGGAATATGAATTGATACGCAATCGCTAATTTATAAGACCATTTTACAATTCTGGCCCAAGTTAGAAGCAGAGCCAATATTGTAAGATGTCGATAGTCCATATCTGGGAAACTATAAGAAATAATGCAATTTGGCAATCGGCAACGTAATTAGCATGCCGAATATTACTTGGAATGTGAATTGGAACGAAATCGCTAATTCATAAGACCATTTAACAATTTTGACCCCAGTTAGAGACAGACTCTAAGGTGTAAAATTTCGATTGACCATATCTCGGAAACTGTAAGAGATAATGTAATTTGGCAATCGGCAGTGTAATTAGCATGCCGAATATTACTTGGAATGTGAATTGGAACGAAATCGCTAATTCATAAGACCATTTTACAATTTTGGCCCAAGTTAGAAACAGAGCCAATATTGTAAGATGTCGATAGTCCATATCTCGGAAACTGTAAGTGATAATGCAATTTGGCAATCGGCAACGTAATTAGCATGCCGAATATTACTTGGAATGTGAATTGGAGCGAAATCGCTAATTCATAAGACCATTTTACAATTTTGACCCCAGTTAGAGACTGACTCTAAGGTGTAAAATTTCGATTGACCATATCTCGGAAACTATAAGAAATAATGCAATTTGGCAATCGGCAACGTAATTAGCATGCCGAATATTACTTGGAATGAAAATTGGAACGAAATCGCTAATTCGTAAGACGATTTTACAATTCTGGCCCAAGTTAGAAGCTGAGCCAATATTGCAAGATGTCGATAGTCCATATCTCGGAAACTATAAGAGATAATGAAATTTGGCAATCGGCAATGTAATTAGCATGCCGAATATTACTTGGAATGTGAATTTGAACGAAATCGCTAATTCATAAGACCGTTTTACAATTTTGGCCCAAGTTAGAAGCAGAGCCAATATTGTAAAATGTCGATAGGCCATATCTCGGAAACTATAAGAGATAATGCATTTTGGCTATAGGCAACGTAATTAGAATGCCGAATATTACTTGGAATGTGAATTGGAACCAAATCGCTAATTCATAAGACCATTTTACAATTCTGGCGCAAGTTAGAAGCAGAGCCAATATTGTAAGAAGTCGATAGTCCATATCTCGGAAACTATAAGAGATAATGCAATTTGGCAATCGGCAACGTAATTAGCATGCCGAATATTACTTGGATTGTGAATTGGAGTGAAATCGCTATTTCATAAGACCATTTTACAATTTTGACCCCAGTTAGAAACAGACTCTAAGGTGTAAAATTTCGATTGTCCATATCTCGGAAACTATAAGAGATAATGCAATTTGGCAATCGGCAACGTAATTAGCATGCCGAATATTACTTGGAATGTGAATTGGAACGAAATCGCTAATTCGTAAGACCATTTTACAATTCTGGCCCAAGTTAGAAGCAGAGCCAATATAGTAAGATGTCGATAGTCCATATCTCGGAAACTGTAAGTGATAATGCAATTTGGCAATCGGCAACGTAATTAGCATGCCGAATATTACTTGGAGTGTGAATTGGAGCGAAATCGCTAATTCATAAGACCATTTTACAATTTTGACCCCAGTTGGAGACAGACTCTAAGGTGTCAAATTTCGATTGACCATATCTCGGACACTATAAGAGATAATGAAATTTGGCAATCGGCAATGTAATTAGCATGCCGAATATTACTTGGAATGTGAATTGGAACGAAATCGCTAATTCATAAGACCGTTTTACAATTTTGGCCCAAGTTAGAAGCAGAGCCAATATTGTAAAATGTCGATAGTCCATATCTCGGAAACTATAAGAGATAATGCAATTTGGCAATCGGCAACGTAATTAGCATGCCGAATATTACTTGGAATGTGAATTGGAACGAAATCGCTAATTCGTAAGACCGTTTTACAATTTTGGCAAAACTTAGAAGCAGAGCCAATATTATAAAATGTCGATAGTCCATATCTCGGAAACTATAAGAGATAATGCAATTTGGCAATCGGCAACGTAATTAGCATGCCGAATATTACTTGGAATGTGAATTGGAACGAAATCGCTAATTCGTAAGACCATTTTAAAATTCTGGCCCAAGTTAGAAGCAGAGCCAATATTGTAAGATGTCGATAGTCCATATCTCGGAAACTATAAGAGATAATGCAATTTTGCAACCGGCAACGTAATTAGCAAGCCGAATATTACTTGGAATGTGAATTGGAGCGAAATCGCTAATTCTTAAGACCATTTTACAATTTTGACCCCAGTTAGAAACAGACTCTAAGGTGTAAAATTTCGATTGTCCATATCTTGGAAACTATAAGAGATAATGCAATTTGGCAATCGGCAACGTAATTAGCATGCCGAATATTACTTGGAATGTGAATTGGAGCGAAATCGCTAATTCATAAGACCATTTTACAATTCTGGCCCAAGTTAGAAGCAGAGCCAATATTGTAAGATGTCGATAGTCCATATCACGAAAACTATAAGAGATAATGCAATTTGGCAATCGGCAACGTAATTAGCATGCCGAATATTACTTGGAATGCGAATTGGAGCGAAATCGCTAATTTATAAGACCATTTTACAATTTTGACCCCAGTTAGAAACAGACTCTAAGGTGTAAAATTTCGATTGCCCATATCTCGGAAACTATAAGAGATAATGCAATTTGGCAATCGGCAACGTAATTAGCATGCCGAATATTACTTGGAATGTGAATTGGAGCGAAATCGCTAATTCATAAGACCATTTTACAATTTTGACCCCGATGCCGATAGTCCATATCTCGGAAACTATAAGAGATAATGCAATTTGGCAATCGGCAACGTAATTAGCATGCCGAATATTACTTGGAATGTGAATTGGAGCGAAATCGCTAATTCATAAGACCATTTTACAATTTTGACCACAGTTAGAAACAGACTCTTAGGTGTAAAATTTCGATTGCCCATATCTCCGAAACTATAAGAGATAATGCAATTTGGCAATCGGCAACGTAATTAGCAAGCCGAATATTATTTGGTATGTGAATTGGAGCGAAATCGCTAATTCATAAGACCGTTTTACAATTTTGACCCCAGTTAGAAACAAACTCTAAGGTGTAAAATTTCGATTGACCGTATCTCGGAATCTGTAAGAGATAATGCTATTTGGCAATCGGCAACGTAATTAGCATGCTGAATATTACTTGGAATGTGAATTGGAGCGAAATCGCTAATTCATAAGACCATTTTACAATTTTGGGCCAAGTTAGAAGCAGAGCCAATATTGTAAGATGTCGATAGTCTATATCTCGGAACCTATAAGAGATATTGCAATTTGGCAATCGGCAACGTAATTAGCATGCTGAATATTACTTGGAATGGGAATTGGAACGAAATCGCTAATTCATAAGACCATTTTACAATTTTGGCCCAACTTAGAAGCAGAGCCAATATTGTAATATGTCGATAGCCCATATCTCGGAAACTATAAGAGATAATGCAATTTGGCAATCGGCAACGTAAATAGCATGCTGAATATTACTTGGAATGTGAATTTGAACGAAATCGCTAATTCATAAGACCATTTTATAATTCTGGCCCATATTAGAAGCAGAGCCAATATTGTCAGATGTCGATAGTCCATATCTCGGAAACTATAAGATATAACGCAATTTGGCAATCGGCAACGTAATTAGCATGCCTAATATTACTTGGAATATGAATTGATACGAAATCGCTAATTTATAAGACCATTTTACAATTCTGGCCCAAGTTAGAAGCAGAGCCAATATTGTAAGATGTCGATAGTCCACATCTCGGAAACTATAAGAGATAATGCAATTTTGCAATCGGTAACGTAATTAGCATGCCGAATATTACTTGGAATGTGAATTGGAGCGAAATCGCTAATTCTTAAGACTATTTTACAATTTTGACCCCAGTTAGAAACAGACTCTAAGGTGTAAAATTTCGATTGTCCATATCTCGGAAACTATAAGAGATAATGCAATTTGGCAATCGGCAACGTAATTAGCATGCCGAATATTACTTGGAATGTGAATTGGAGCGAAATCGCTAATTCATAAGACCATTTTCAATTTTGACCCCAGTTAGAAGCATAGCCAATATTGTAAGATGCCGATAGTCCATATCTCGGAAACTATAAGAGATAATGCAATTTGGCAATCGGCAACGTAATTAGCATGCCGAATATTACTTGGAATGTGAATTGGAGCGAAATCGCTAATTCATAAGACCATTTTACAATTTTGACCACAGTTAGAAACAGACTCTTAGGTGTAAAATTTCGATTGCCCATATCTCCGAAACTATAAGAGATAATGCAATTTGGCAATCGGCAACGTAATTAGCAAGCCGAATATTATTTGGTATGTGAATTGGAGCGAAATCGCTAATTCATAAGACCGTTTTACAATTTTGACCCCAGTTAGAAACAAACTCTAAGGTGTAAAATTTCGATTGACCGTATCTCGGAATCTGTAAGAGATAATGCTATTTGGCAATCGGCAACGTAATTAGCATGCTGAATATTACTTGGAATGTGAATTGGAGCGAAATCGCTAATTCATAAGACCATTTTACAATTTTGGGCCAAGTTAGAAGCAGAGCCAATATTGTAAGATGTCGATAGTCTATATCTCGGAACCTATAAGAGATATTGCAATTTGGCAATCGGCAACGTAACTAGCATGCCGAATATTACTTGGAATGTGAATTGGAGCGAAATCGCTAATTTATAAGACCATTTTACAATTTTGACCCCAGTTAGAAAAAGACTCTAAGGTGTAAAATTTCGATTGCCCATATCTCGGAAACTATAAGAGATAATGCAATTTGGCAATCGGCAAAGTAATTAGCATGCTGAATATTACTTGGAATGTGAATTGGAGCGAAATCGCTAATTCATAAGACCATTTTACAATTTTGACCCCAGTTAGAAACAGACTCTAAGGTGTAAAATTTCGATTACCCATAACTCGGAAACTATAAGAGATAATGCAATTTGGCAATCGGCAACGTAATTAGCATGCCGAATATTACTAGAAAGGTGAATTGGAACGAAATCGCTAATTCATAAGACCATTTTACAATATTGGGCCAAGTTAGAAGCAGAGTCAATATTGTAAGATGTCGATAGTCCATATCTCGAAAACTATAAGAGATAATGCAATTTGGCAATCGGCAATGTAATTAGCATGCCGAATATTACTTGGAACGTGAATTGGAACGAAATCGCTAATTGATAAGACCATTTTACAATTTTGACCCCTGTTAGAAACAAAGCCAATATTGTCAGATGTCGATAGTCCATATCTCGGAAACTATAAGAGATAATGCAATTTGGTAATCGGCAACGTAATTAGCAAGCCGAATATTACTTGGAATGTGAATTGGAGCGAAATCGCTAATTCATAAGACCATTTTACAATTCTGGCCCAAGTTAGAAGCAGAGCCAATATTGTAAGATGTCGATAGTCCATATCTCGAAAACTATAAGAGATAATGCAATTTGGCAATCGGCAACGTAACTAGCATGCCGAATATTACTTGGAATGTGAATTGGAGCGAAATCGCTAATTTATAAGACCATTTTACAATTTTGACCCCAGTTAGAAAAAGACTCTAAGGTATAAAATTTCGATTGCCCATATCTCGGAAACTATAAGAGATAATGCAATTTGGCAATCGGCAACGTAATTAGCATGCTGAATATTACTTGGAATGTGAATTGGAGCGAAATGGCTAATTCATAAGACCATTTTACAATTTTGACCCCACTTAGAAACAGACTCTAAGGTGTAAAATTTCGATTGCCCATAACTCGGAAACTATAAGAGTTAATGCAATTTGGCAATCGGCAACGTAATTAGCATGCCGAATATTACTAGAAAGGTGAATTGGAATGAAATCGCTAATTCATAAGATCATTTTACAATATTGGGCCAAGTTAGAAGCAGAGTCAATATTGTAAGATGTCGATAGTCCATATCTCGGAAACTATAAGAGATAATGCAATTTGGCAATCGGCAATGAAATTAGCATGCCGAATATTACTTGGAACGTGAAATGGAACTAAATCGCTAATTGATAAGACTATTTTACAATTTTGACCCCAGTTAGAAACAAAGCGAATATTGTCAGATGTCGATAGTCCATATCTCGGAAACTATAAGAGATAATGCAATTTGGTAATCGGCAACGTAATTAGCATGCCGAATATTACTTGGAATGTGAATTGGAACGAAATCGCTAATTCGTAAGACCATTTTACAATTCTGGCCCAAGTTAGAAGCAGAGCCAATATTGTAAGATGTCGATAGTCCATATCTCGGAAACTATAAGAGATAATGCAATTTGGCAATCGGCAACGTAATTAGAATGCCGAATATTACTTGGAATGTGAATTGGAGCGAAATCGCTAATTCTTAATACCATTTTACAATTTTGACCCCAGTTAGAAAAAGACTTTAAGGTGTAAAATGTCGATTGCCCATATCTCGGAAACTATAAGAGATAATGCAATTTGGCAATCGGCAACGTAATTAGCATGCCGAATATTACTTGGAATGTGAATTGGAGCGGAATGGCTAATTCATAAGACCATTTTACAATTCTGGCCCAAGTTAGAAGCAGAGCCAATATTGTAAGATGTCGATTGTCCATATCTTGGAAACTATAAGAGATATTGCAATTTGGCAATCGGCAACGTAATTAGCATGCTGAATATTACTTGGAATGTGAATTGGAGCGAAATCGCTAATTCATAAGACCATTTTACAATTCTGGCCCAAGTTAGAAGCAGAGCCAATATTGTAAGATGTCGATAGTCTATATCTCGGAAACTATAAGAGATAATGCAATTTGGCAATCGGCAACGTAATTAGCATGCCGAATATTACTTGGAGTGTGAATTGGAGCGAAATCGCTAATTCATAAGACCATTTTACAATTTTGACACCAGTTAGAGACAGACTCTAAGGTGTAAAATTTCGATAGTCCACATCTCGGAAACTATAAGAGATAATGCAATTTGGCAATCGGCAACGTAATTGGCATGCCGAATACTACTTGGAATGTGAATTGGAGCGAAATCGCTAATTCATAAGACCATTTTACAATTTTGACCCCAGTTAGAAACAGACTCTAAGGTGTAAAATTTCGATTGACCATATCTCGGAAACTATAAGAGATAATGAAATTTGGCAATGGGCAATGTAATTAGCATGCCGAATATTACTTGGAATGTGAATTGGAACGAAATCGCTAATTCATAAGACCGTTTTGCAATTTTGGCCCAAGTTAGAAGCAGAGCCAATATTGTAAAATGTCGATAGTCCATATCTCGGAAACTATAAGATATAATGCATTTTAGCAATAGGCAACGTAATTAGCATGCCGAATATTACTTGGAATGTGAATTGGAACCAAATCGCTAATTCATAAGACCATTTTACAATTCTGGCGCAAGTTAGAAGCAGAGCCAATATTGTAAGATGTCGATAGTCCATATCTCGGAAACTATAAGAGATAATGCATTTTAGCAATAGGCAACGTAATTAGCATGCCGAATATTACTTGGAATGTGAATTGGAACCAAATCGCTAATTCATAAGACCATTTTACAATTCAGGCGCAAGTTAGAAGCAGAGCCAATATTGTAAGATGTCGATAGTCCATATCTCGGAAACTAAAAGAGATAATGCAATTTGGCAATCGGCAACGTAATTAGCAAGCCGAATATTACTTGGAATGTGAATTGGAGCGAAATCGCTAATTCATAAGTCCATTTTACAAATCTGGCCCAAGTTAGAAGCAGGGCCAATATTGCAAGATGTCGATAGTCCATATCTCGAAAACTATAAGAGATAATGCAATTTGGCAATCGGCAACGTAATTAGCATGCCGAATATTATTTGGAATCTGAATTGGACCGAAGTCGCTAATTCATAAGACCATTTTACAATTTTTACCCCAGTTAGAAACAGACTCTAAGGTGTAAAATTTCGGTTGCCCATATCTCGGAAACTATAAGAGATAATGCAATTTGGCAATCGGCAACGTAATTAGCATGCCGAATATTATTTGGAATCTGAATTGGACCGAAGTCGCTAATTCATAAGACCATTTTACAATTTTTACCCCAGTTAGAAACAGACTCTAAGGTGTAAAATTTCGGTTGCCCATATCTCGGAAACTATAAGAGATAATGCAATTTGGCAATCGGCAACGTAATTAGCAAGCCGAATATTACTTGGAATGTGAATTGGACCGAAGTCGCTAATTCATAAGACCATTTTACAATTTTTACCCCAGTTAGAAACAGACTCTAAGGTGTAAAATTTCGGTTGCCCATATCTCGGAAACTATAAGAGATAATGCAATTTGGCAATCGGCAACGTAATTAGCAAGCCGAATATTACTTGGAATGTGAATTGGAACGAAATCGCTAATTCATAAGACCATTTTATAATTTTGGCCCATATTAGAAGCAGAGCCAATATTGTCAGATGTCGATAGTCCATATCTCGGAAACTATAAGAGATAATGCAATTTGGCAATCGGCAACGTAATTAGCATGCCGAATATTACTTGGAATATGAATTGATACGAAATCGCTAATTTATAAGACCATTTTACAATTCTGGCCCAAGTTAGAAGCAGAGCCAATATTGTAAGATGTCGATAGTCCATATCTCGGAAACTATAAGAAATAATGCAATTTGGCAATCGGCAACGTAATTAGCATGCCGAATATTACTTGGAATGAAAATTGGAACGAAATCGCTAATTCGTAAGACGATTTTACAATTCTGGCCCAAGTTAGAAGCTGAGCCAATATTGCAAGATGTCGATAGTCCATATCTCGGAAACTATAAGAGATAATGAAATTTGGCAATCGGCAATGTAATTAGCATGCCGAATATTACTTGGAATGTGAATTTGAACGAAATCGCTAATTCATAAGACCGTTTTACAATTTTGGCCCAAGTTAGAAGCAGAGCCAATATTGTAAAATGTCGATAGGCCATATCTCAGAAACTATAAGAGATAATGCATTTTGGCTATAGGCAACGTAGTTAGAATGCCGAATATTACTTGGAATGTGAATTGGAACCAAATCGCTAATTCATAAGACCATTTTACAATTCTGGCGCAAGTTAGAAGCAGAGCCAATATTGTAAGAAGTCGATAGTCCATATCTCGGAAACTATAAGAGATAATGCAATTTGGCAATCGTCAACGTAATTAGCATGCCGAATATTACTTGGATTGTGAATTGGAGTGAAATCGCTATTTCATAAGACCATTTTACAATTTTGACCCCAGTTAGAAACAGACCCTATGGTGTAAAATTTCGATTGCCCATATCTCGGAAACTATAAGAGATAATGCAATTTGGCAATCGGCAACGTAATTAGCATGCCGAATATTACTTGGAATGTGAATTAGAACGCAATCGCTAATTCGTAAGACCATTTTACAATTCTGGCCCAAGTTAGAAGCAGAGCCATTATTGTAAGATGTCGATAGTCCATATCTCGGAAACTATAAGAGATAATGCAATTTTGCAATCGGTAACGTAATTAGCATGCCGAATATTACTTGGAATGTGAATTGGAGCGAAATCGCTAATTCTTAAGACTATTTTACAATTTTGACCCCAGTTAGAAACAGACTCTAAGGTGTAAAATTTCGATTGTCCATATCTCGGAAACTATAAGAGATAATGCAATTTGGCAATCGGCAACGTAATTAGCATGCCGAATATTACTTGGAATGTGAATTGGAGCGAAATCGCTAATTCATAAGACCATTTTACAATTCTGGCCCAAGTTAGAAGCAGAGCCAATATTGTAAGATGTCGATAGTCCATATCTCGAAAACTATAAGATATAATGCAATTTGGCAATCGGCAACGTAATTAGCATGCCGAATATTACTTGGAATGTGAATTGGAGCGAAATCGCTAATTTATAAGACCATTTTACAATTTTGACCCCAGTTAGAAACAGACTCTAAGGTGTAAAATTTCGATTGCCCATATCTCGGAAACTATAAGAGATAATGCAATTTGGCAATCGGCAACGTAATTAGCATGCCGAATATTACTTGGAATGTGAATTGGAGCGAAATCGCTAATTCATAAGACCATTTTACAATTTTGACCCCAGTTAGAAGCATAGCCAATATGGTAAGATGCCGATAGTCCATATCTCGGAAACTATAAGAGATAATGCAATTTGGCAATCAGCAACGTAATTAGCATGCCGAATATTACTTGGAATGTGAATTGGAGCGAAATCGCTAATTCATAAGACCATTTTACAATTTTGACCACAGTTAGAAACAGACTCTTAGGTGTAAAATTTCGATTGCCCATATCTCCGAAACTATAAGAGATAATGCAATTTGGCAATCGGCAACGTAATTAGCAAGCCGAATATTATTTGGTATGTGAATTGGAGCGCAATCGCTAATTCATAAGACCGTTTTACAATTTTGACCCCAGTTAGAAACAAACTCTAAGGTGTAAAATTTCGATTGACCGTATCTCGGAATCTGTAAGAGATAATGCTATTTGGCAATCGGCAACGTAATTAGCATGCTGAATATTACTTGGAATGTGAATTGGAGCGAAATCGCTAATTCACAAGACCATTTTACAATTTTGGGCCAAGTTAGAAGCAGAGCCAATATTGTAAGATGTCGATAGTCTATATCTCGGAACCTATAAGAGATATTGCAATTTGGCAATCGGCAACGTAATTAGCATGCTGAATATTACTTGGAATGGGAATTGGAACGAAATCGCTAATTCATAAGACCATTTTACAATTTTGACACCAGTTAGAGTCAGACTCTAAGGTGTAAAATTTCGATAGTCCACATCTCGGAAACTATAAGAGATAATGCAATTTGGCAATCGGCAACGTAATTGGCATGCCGAATACTACTTGGAATGTGAATTGGAGCGAAATCGCTAATTCATAAGACCATTTTACAATTTTGACCCCAGTTAGAAACAGACTCTAAGGTGTAAAATTTCGATTGACCATATCTCGGAAACTATAAGAGATAATGAAATTTGGCAATGGGCAATGTAATTAGCATGCCGAATATTACTTGGAATGTGATTTGGAACGAAATCGCTAATTCATAAGACCGTTTTGCAATTTTGGCCCAAGTTAGAAGCAGAGCCAATATTGTAAAATGTCGATAGTCCATATCTCGGAAACTATAAGATATAATGCATTTTAGCAATAGGCAACGTAATTAGCATGCCGAATATTACTTGGAATGTGAATTGGAACCAAATCGCTAATTCATAAGACCATTTTACAATTCTGGCGCAAGTTAGAAGCAGAGCCAATATTGTAAGATGTCGATAGTCCATATCTCGGAAACTATAAGAGATAATGCATTTTAGCAATAGGCAACGTAATTAGCATGCCGAATATTACTTGGAATGTGAATTGGAACCAAATCGCTAATTCATAAGACCATTTTACAATTCAGGCGCAAGTTAGAAGCAGAGCCAATATTGTAAGATGTCGATAGTCCATATCTCGGAAACTAAAAGAGATAATGCAATTTGGCAATCGGCAACGTAATTAGCAAGCCGAATATTACTTGGAATGTGAATTGGAGCGAAATCGCTAATTCATAAGTCCATTTTACAAATCTGGCCCAAGTTAGAAGCAGGGCCAATATTGCAAGATGTCGATAGTCCATATCTCGAAAACTATAAGAGATAATGCAATTTGGCAATCGGCAACGTAATTAGCATGCCGAATATTATTTGGAATCTGAATTGGACCGAAGTCGCTAATTCATAAGACCATTTTACAATTTTTACCCCAGTTAGAAACAGACTCTAAGGTGTAAAATTTCGGTTGCCCATATCTCGGAAACTATAAGAGATAATGCAATTTGGCAATCGGCAACGTAATTAGCATGCCGAATATTATTTGGAATCTGAATTGGACCGAAGTCGCTAATTCATAAGACCATTTTACAATTTTTACCCCAGTTAGAAACAGACTCTAAGGTGTAAAATTTCGGTTGCCCATATCTCGGAAACTATAAGAGATAATGCAATTTGGCAATCGGCAACGTAATTAGCAAGCCGAATATTACTTGGAATGTGAATTGGACCGAAGTCGCTAATTCATAAGACCATTTTACAATTTTTACCCCAGTTAGAAACAGACTCTAAGGTGTAAAATTTCGGTTGCCCATATCTCGGAAACTATAAGAGATAATGCAATTTGGCAATCGGCAACGTAATTAGCAAGCCGAATATTACTTGGAATGTGAATTGGAACGAAATCGCTAATTCATAAGACCATTTTATAATTCTGGCCCATATTAGAAGCAGAGCCAATATTGTCAGATGTCGATAGTCCATATCTCGGAAACTATAAGAGATAATGCAATTTGGCAATCGGCAACGTAATTAGCATGCCGAATATTACTTGGAATATGAATTGATACGAAATCGCTAATTTATAAGACCATTTTACAATTCTGGCCCAAGTTAGAAGCAGAGCCAATATTGTAAGATGTCGATAGTCCATATCTCGGAAACTATAAGAAATAATGCAATTTGGCAATCGGCAACGTAATTAGCATGCCGAATATTACTTGGAATGAAAATTGGAACGAAATCGCTAATTCGTAAGACGATTTTACAATTCTGGCCCAAGTTAGAAGCTGAGCCAATATTGCAAGATGTCGATAGTCCATATCTCGGAAACTATAAGAGATAATGAAATTTGGCAATCGGCAATGTAATTAGCATGCCGAATATTACTTGGAATGTGAATTTGAACGAAATCGCTAATTCATAAGACCGTTTTACAATTTTGGCCCAAGTTAGAAGCAGAGCCAATATTGTAAAATGTCGATAGGCCATATCTCAGAAACTATAAGAGATAATGCATTTTGGCTATAGGCAACGTAGTTAGAATGCCGAATATTACTTGGAATGTGAATTGGAACCAAATCGCTAATTCATAAGACCATTTTACAATTCTGGCGCAAGTTAGAAGCAGAGCCAATATTGTAAGAAGTCGATAGTCCATATCTCGGAAACTATAAGAGATAATGCAATTTGGCAATCGGCAACGTAATTAGCATGCCGAATATTACTTGGATTGTGAATTGGAGTGAAATCGCTATTTCATAAGACCATTTTACAATTTTGACCCCAGTTAGAAACAGACTCTATGGTGTAAAATTTCGATTGCCCATATCTCGGAAACTATAAGAGATAATGCAATTTGGCAATCGGCAACGTAATTAGCATGCCGAATATTACTTGGAATGTGAATTAGAACGCAATCGCTAATTCGTAAGACCATTTTACAATTCTGGCCCAAGTTAGAAGCAGAGCCATTATTGTAAGATGTCGATAGTCCATATCTCGGAAACTATAAGAGATAATGCAATTTTGCAATCGGTAACGTAATTAGCATGCCGAATATTACTTGGAATGTGAATTGGAGCGAAATCGCTAATTCTTAAGACTATTTTACAATTTTGACCCCAGTTAGAAACAGACTCTAAGGTGTAAAATTTCGATTGTCCATATCTCGGAAACTATAAGAGATAATGCAATTTGGCAATCGGCAACGTAATTAGCATGCCGAATATTACTTGGAATGTGAATTGGAGCGAAATCGCTAATTCATAAGACCATTTTACAATTCTGGCCCAAGTTAGAAGCAGAGCCAATATTGTAAGATGTCGATAGTCCATATCTCGGAAACTAAAAGAGATAATGCAATTTGGCAATCGGCAACGTAATTAGCAAGCCGAATATTACTTGGAATGTGAATTGGAGCGAAATCGCTAATTCATAAGTCCATTTTACAAATCTGGCCCAAGTTAGAAGCAGGGCCAATATTGCAAGATGTCGATAGTCCATATCTCGAAAACTATAAGAGATAATGCAATTTGGCAATCGGCAACGTAATTAGCATGCCGAATATTATTTGGAATCTGAATTGGACCGAAGTCGCTAATTCATAAGACCATTTTACAATTTTTACCCCAGTTAGAAACAGACTCTAAGGTGTAAAATTTCGGTTGCCCATATCTCGGAAACTATAAGAGATAATGCAATTTGGCAATCGGCAACGTAATTAGCATGCCGAATATTATTTGGAATCTGAATTGGACCGAAGTCGCTAATTCATAAGACCATTTTACAATTTTTACCCCAGTTAGAAACAGACTCTAAGGTGTAAAATTTCGGTTGCCCATATCTCGGAAACTATAAGAGATAATGCAATTTGGCAATCGGCAACGTAATTAGCAAGCCGAATATTACTTGGAATGTGAATTGGACCGAAGTCGCTAATTCATAAGACCATTTTACAATTTTTACCCCAGTTAGAAACAGACTCTAAGGTGTAAAATTTCGGTTGCCCATATCTCGGAAACTATAAGAGATAATGCAATTTGGCAATCGGCAACGTAATTAGCAAGCCGAATATTACTTGGAATGTGAATTGGAACGAAATCGCTAATTCATAAGACCATTTTATAATTCTGGCCCATATTAGAAGGAGAGCCAATATTGTCAGATGTCGATAGTCCATATCTCGGAAACTATAAGAGATAATGCAATTTGGCAATCGGCAACGTAATTAGCATGCCGAATATTACTTGGAATATGAATTGATACGAAATCGCTAATTTATAAGACCATTTTACAATTCTGGCCCAAGTTAGAAGCAGAGCCAATATTGTAAGATGTCGATAGTCCATATCTCGGAAACTATAAGAAATAATGCAATTTGGCAATCGGCAACGTAATTAGCATGCTGAATATTACTTGGAATGAAAATTGGAACGAAATCGCTAATTCGTAAGACGATTTTACAATTCTGGCCCAAGTTAGAAACTGAGCCAATATTGCAAGATGTCGATAGTCCATATCTCGGAAACTATAAGAGATAATGAAATTTGGCAATCGGCAATGTAATTAGCATGCCGAATATTACTTGGAATGTGAATTTGAACGAAATCGCTAATTCATAAGACCGTTTTACAATTTTGGCCCAAGTTAGAAGCAGAGCCAATATTGTAAAATGTCGATAGGCCATATCTCAGAAACTATAAGAGATAATGCATTTTGGCTATAGGCAACGTAGTTAGAATGCCGAATATTACTTGGAATGTGAATTGGAACCAAATCGCTAATTCATAAGACCATTTTACAATTCTGGCGCAAGTTAGAAGCAGAGCCAATATTGTAAGAAGTCGATAGTCCATATCTCGGAAACTATAAGAGATAATGCAATTTGGCAATCGGCAACGTAATTAGCATGCCGAATATTACTTGGATTGTGAATTGGAGTGAAATCGCTATTTCATAAGACCATTTTACAATTTTGACCCCAGTTAGAAACAGACTCTATGGTGTAAAATTTCGATTGCCCATATCTCGGAAACTATAAGAGATAATGCAATTTGGCAATCGGCAACGTAATTAGCATGCCGAATATTACTTGGAATGTGAATTAGAACGCAATCGCTAATTCGTAAGACCATTTTACAATTCTGGCCCAAGTTAGAAGCAGAGCCATTATTGCAAGATGTCGATAGTCCATATCTCGGAAACTATAAGAGATAATGCAATTTTGCAATCGGTAACGTAATTAGCATGCCGAATATTACTTGGAATGTGAATTGGAGCGAAATCGCTAATTCTTAAGACTATTTTACAATTTTGACCCCAGTTAGAAACAGACTCTAAGGTGTAAAATTTCGATTGTCCATATCTCGGAAACTATAAGAGATAATGCAATTTGGCAATCGGCAACGTAATTAGCATGCCGAATATTACTTGGAATGTGAATTGGAGCGAAATCGCTAATTCATAAGACCATTTTACAATTCTGGCCCAAGTTAGAAGCAGAGCCAATATTGTAAGATGTCGATAGTCCATATCTCGAAAACTATAAGATATAATGCAATTTGGCAATCGGCAACGTAATTAGCATGCCGAATATTACTTGGAATGTGAATTGGAGCGAAATCGCTAATTTATAAGACCATTTTACAATTTTGACCCCAGTTAGAAACAGACTCTAAGGTGTAAAATTTCGATTGCCCATATCTCGGAAACTATAAGAGATAATGCAATTTGGCAATCGGCAACGTAATTAGCATGCCGAATATTACTTGGAATGTGAATTGGAGCGAAATCGCTAATTCATAAGACCATTTTACAATTTTGACCCCAGTTAGAAGCATAGCCAATATGGTAAGATGCCGATAGTCCATATCTCGGAAACTATAAGAGATAATGCAATTTGGCAATCAGCAACGTAATTAGCATGCCGAATATTACTTGGAATGTGAATTGGAGAGAAATCGCTAATTCATAAGACCATTTTACAATTTTGACCACAGTTAGAAACAGACTCTTAGGTGTAAAATTTCGATTGCCCATATCTCCGAAACTATAAGAGATAATGCAATTTGGCAATCGGCAACGTAATTAGCAAGCCGAATATTATTTGGTATGTGAATTGGAGCGCAATCGCTAATTCATAAGACCGTTTTACAATTTTGACCCCAGTTAGAAACAAACTCTAAGGTGTAAAATTTCGATTGACCGTATCTCGGAATCTGTAAGAGATAATGCTATTTGGCAATCGGCAACGTAATTAGCATGCTGAATATTACTTGGAATGTGAATTGGAGCGAAATCGCTAATTCATAAGACCATTTTACAATTTTGGGCCAAGTTAGAAGCAGAGCCAATATTGTAAGATGTCGATAGTCTATATCTCGGAACCTATAAGAGATATTGCAATTTGGCAATCGGCAACGTAATTAGCATGCTGAATATTACTTGGAATGGGAATTGGAACGAAATCGCTAATTCATAAGACCATTTTACAATTTTGGCCCAACTTAGAAGCAGAGCCAATATTGTAATATGTCGATAGCCCATATCTCGGAAACTATAAGAGATAATGCAATTTGGCAATCGGCAACGTAAATAGCATGCTGAATATTACTTGGAATGTGAATTTCAACGAAATCGCTAATTCATAAGACCATTTTATAATTCTGGCCCATATTAGAAGCAGAGCCAATATTGTCAGATGTCGATAGTCCATATCTCGGAAACTATAAGAGATAATGCAATTTGGCAATCGGCAACGTAATTAGCATGCTGAATATTACTTGGAATGTGAATTGGAGCGAAATGGCTAATTCATAAGACCATTTTACAATTTTGACCCCACTTAGAAACAGACTCTAAGGTGTAAAATTTCGATTGCCCATAACTCGGAAACTATAAGAGATAATGCAATTTGGCAATCGGCAACGTAATTAGCATGCCGAATATTACTAGAAAGGTGAATTGGAATGAAATCGCTAATTCATAAGATCATTTTACAATATTGGGCCAAGTTAGAAGCAGAGTCAATATTGTAAGATGTCGATAGTCCATATCTCGGAAACTATAAGAGATAATGCAATTTGGCAATCGGCAATGAAATTAGCATGCCGAATATTACTTGGAACGTGAAATGGAACTAAATCGCTAATTGATAAGACTATTTTACAATTTTGACCCCAGTTAGAAACAAAGCGAATATTGTCAGATGTCGATAGTCCATATCTCGGAAACTATAAGAGATAATGCAATTTGGTAATCGGCAACGTAATTAGCATGCCGAATATTACTTGGAATGTGAATTGGAACGAAATCGCTAATTCGTAAGACCATTTTACAATTCTGGCCCAAGTTAGAAGCAGAGCCAATATTGTAAGATGTCGATAGTCCATATCTCGGAAACTATAAGAGATAATGCAATTTGGCAATCGGCAACGTAATTAGAATGCCGAATATTACTTGGAATGTGAATTGGAGCGAAATCGCTAATTCTTAATACCATTTTACAATTTTGACCCCAGTTAGAAAAAGACTTTAAGGTGTAAAATGTCGATTGCCCATATCTCGGAAACTATAAGAGATAATGCAATTTGGCAATCGGCAACGTAATTAGCATGCCGAATATTACTTGGAATGTGAATTGGAGCGGAATGGCTAATTCATAAGACAATTTTACAATTCTGGCCCAAGTTAGAAGCAGAGCCAATATTGTAAGATGTCGATAGTCCATATCTCGGAAACTATAAGAGATATTGCAATTTGGCAATCGGCAACGTAATTAGCATGCTGAATATTACTTGGAATGTTAATTGGAGCGAAATCGCTAATTCATAAGACCATTTTACAATTCTGGCCCAAGTTAGAAGCAGAGCCAATACTGTAAGATGTCGATAGTCTATATCTCGGAAACTATAAGAGATAATGCAATTTGGCAATCGGCAACGTAATTAGCATGCCGAATATTACTTGGAGTGTGAATTGGAGCGAAATCGCTAATTCATAAGACCATTTTACAATTTTGACACCAGTTAGAGACAGACTCTAAGGTGTAAAATTTCGATAGTCCACATCACGGAAACTATATGAGATAATGCAATTTGGCAATCGGCAACGTAATTGGCATGCCGAATACTACTTGGAATGTGAATTGGAGCGAAATCGCTAATTCATAAGACCATTTTACAATTTTGACCCCAGTTAGAAACAGACTCTAAGGTGTAAAATTTCGATTGACCATATCTCGGAAACTATAAGAGATAATGAAATTTGGCAATGGGCAATGTAATTAGCATGCCGAATATTACTTGGAATGTGAATTGGAACGAAATCGCTAATTCATAAGACCGTTTTGCAATTTTGGCCCAAGTTAGAAGCAGAGCCAATATTGTAAAATGTCGATAGTCCATATCTCGGAAACTATAAGATATAATGCATTTTAGCAATAGGCAACGTAATTAGCATGCCGAATATTACTTGGAATGTGAATTGGAACCAAATCGCTAATTCATAAGACCATTTTACAATTCTGGCGCAAGTTAGAAGCAGAGCCAATATTGTAAGATGTCGATAGTCCATATCTCGGAAACTATAAGAGATAATGCATTTTAGCAATAGGCAACGTAATTAGCATGCCGAATATTACTTGGAATGTGAATTGGAACCAAATCGCTAATTCATAAGACCATTTTACAATTCAGGCGCAAGTTAGAAGCAGAGCCAATATTGTAAGATGTCGATAGTCCATATCTCGGAAACTAAAAGAGATAATGCAATTTGGCAATCGGCAACGTAATTAGCAAGCCGAATATTACTTGGAATGTGAATTGGAGCGAAATCGCTAATTCATAAGTCCATTTTACAAATCTGGCCCAAGTTAGAAGCAGGGCCAATATTGCAAGATGTCGATAGTCCATATCTCGAAAACTATAAGAGATAATGCAATTTGGCAATCGGCAACGTAATTAGCATGCCGAATATTATTTGGAATCTGAATTGGACCGAAGTCGCTAATTCATAAGACCATTTTACAATTTTTACCCCAGTTAGAAACAGACTCTAAGGTGTAAAATTTCGGTTGCCCATATCTCGGAAACTATAAGAGATAATGCAATTTGGCAATCGGCAACGTAATTAGCATGCCGAATATTATTTGGAATCTGAATTGGACCGAAGTCGCTAATTCATAAGACCATTTTACAATTTTTACCCCAGTTAGAAACAGACTCTAAGGTGTAAAATTTCGGTTGCCCATATCTCGGAAACTATAAGAGATAATGCAATTTGGCAATCGGCAACGTAATTAGCAAGCCGAATATTACTTGGAATGTGAATTGGACCGAAGTCGCTAATTCATAAGACCATTTTACAATTTTTACCCCAGTTAGAAACAGACTCTAAGGTGTAAAATTTCGGTTGCCCATATCTCGGAAACTATAAGAGATAATGCAATTTGGCAATCGGCAACGTAATTAGCAAGCCGAATATTACTTGGAATGTGAATTGGAACGAAATCGCTAATTCATAAGACCATTTTATAATTCTGGCCCATATTAGAAGCAGAGCCAATATTGTCAGATGTCGATAGTCCATATCTCGGAAACTATAAGAGATAATGCAATTTGGCAATCGGCAACGTAATTAGCATGCCGAATATTACTTGGAATATGAATTGATACGAAATCGCTAATTTATAAGACCATTTTACAATTCTGGCCCAAGTTAGAAGCAGAGCCAATATTGTAAGATGTCGATAGTCCATATCTCGGAAACTATAAGAAATAATGCAATTTGGCAATCGGCAACGTAATTAGCATGCCGAATATTACTTGGAATGAAAATTGGAACGAAATCGCTAATTCGTAAGACGATTTTACAATTCTGGCCCAAGTTAGAAGCTGAGCCAATATTGCAAGATGTCGATAGTCCATATCTCGGAAACTATAAGAGATAATGAAATTTGGCAATCGGCAATGTAATTAGCATGCCGAATATTACTTGGAATGTGAATTTGAACGAAATCGCTAATTCATAAGACCGTTTTACAATTTTGGCCCAAGTTAGAAGCAGAGCCAATATTGTAAAATGTCGATAGGCCATATCTCAGAAACTATAAGAGATAATGCATTTTGGCTATAGGCAACGTAGTTAGAATGCCGAATATTACTTGGAATGTGAATTGGAACCAAATCGCTAATTCATAAGACCATTTTACAATTCTGGCGCAAGTTAGAAGCAGAGCCAATATTGTAAGAAGTCGATAGTCCATATCTCGGAAACTATAAGAGATAATGCAATTTGGCAATCGTCAACGTAATTAGCATGCCGAATATTACTTGGATTGTGAATTGGAGTGAAATCGCTATTTCATAAGACCATTTTACAATTTTGACCCCAGTTAGAAACAGACTCTATGGTGTAAAATTTCGATTGCCCATATCTCGGAAACTATAAGAGATAATGCAATTTGGCAATCGGCAACGTAATTAGCATGCCGAATATTACTTGGAATGTGAATTAGAACGCAATCGCTAATTCGTAAGACCATTTTACAATTCTGGCCCAAGTTAGAAGCAGAGCCATTATTGTAAGATGTCGATAGTCCATATCTCGGAAACTATAAGAGATAATGCAATTTTGCAATCGGTAACGTAATTAGCATGCCGAATATTACTTCGAATGTGAATTGGAGCGAAATCGCTAATTCTTAAGACTATTTTACAATTTTGACCCCAGTTAGAAACAGACTCTAAGGTGTAAAATTTCGATTGTCCATATCTCGGAAACTATAAGAGATAATGCAATTTGGCAATCGGCAACGTAATTAGCATGCCGAATATTACTTGGAATGTGAATTGGAGCGAAATCGCTAATTCATAAGACCATTTTACAATTCTGGCCCATGTTAGAAGCAGAGCCAATATTGTAAGATGTCGATAGTCCATATCTCGAAAACTATAAGATATAATGCAATTTGGCAATCGGCAACGTAATTAGCATGCCGAATATTACTTGGAATGTGAATTGGAGCGAAATCGCTAATTTATAAGACCATTTTACAATTTTGACCCCAGTTAGAAACAGACTCTAAGGTGTAAAATTTCGATTGCCCATATCTCGGAAACTATAAGAGATAATGCAATTTGGCAATCGGCAACGTAATTAGCATGCCGAATATTACTTGGAATGTGAATTGGAGCGAAATCGCTAATTCATAAGACCATTTTACAATTTTGACCCCAGTTAGAAGCATAGCCAATATTGTAAGATGCCGATAGTCCATATCTCGGAAACTATAAGAGATAATGCAATTTGGCAATCAGCAACGTAATTAGCATGCCGAATATTACTTGGAATGTGAATTGGAGAGAAATCGCTAATTCATAAGACCATTTTACAATTTTGACCACAGTTAGAAACAGACTCTTAGGTGTAAAATTTCGATTGCCCATATCTCCGAAACTATAAGAGATAATGCAATTTGGCAATCGGCAACGTAATTAGCAAGCCGAATATTATTTGGTATGTGAATTGGAGCGCAATCGCTAATTCATAAGACCGTTTTACAATTTTGACCCCAGTTAGAAACAAACTCTAAGGTGTAAAATTTCGATTGACCGTATCTCGGAATCTGTAAGAGATAATGCTATTTGGCAATCGGCAACGTAATTAGCATGCTGAATATTACTTGGAATGTGAATTGGAGCGAAATCGCTAATTCATAAGACCATTTTACAATTTTGGGCCAAGTTAGAAGCAGAGCCAATATTGTAAGATGTCGATAGTCTATATCTCGGAACCTATAAGAGATATTGCAATTTGGCAATCGGCAACGTAATTAGCATGCTGAATATTACTTGGAATGGGAATTGGAACGAAATCGCTAATTCATAAGACCATTTTACAATTTTGGCCCAACTTAGAAGCAGAGCCAATATTGTAATATGTCGATAGCCCATATCTCGGAAACTATAAGAGATAATGCAATTTGGCAATCGGCAACGTAAATAGCATGCTGAATATTACTTGGAATGTGAATTTCAACGAAATCGCTAATTCATAAGACCATTTTATAATTCTGGCCCATATTAGAAGCAGAGCCAATATTGTCAGATGTCGATAGTCCATATCTCGGAAACTATAAGAGATAACGCAGTTTGGCAATCGGCAACGTAATTAGCATGCCTAATATTACTTGGAATATGAATTGATACGAAATCGCTAATTTATAAGACCATTTTACAATTCTGGCCCAAGTTAGAAGCAGAGCCAATATTGTAAGATGTCGATAGTCCATATCTGGGAAACTATAAGAAATAATGCAATTTGGCAATCGCCAACGTAATTAGCATGCCGAATATTACTTGGAATGTGAATTGGAACGAAATCGCTAATTCGTAAGACGATTTTACAATTCTGGCCCAAGTTAGAAGCAGAGCCAATATTTCAAGATGTCGATAGTCCATATCTCGGAAACTATAAGAAATAATGCAATTTGGCAATCGGCAACGTAATTAGCATGCCGAATATTACTTGGAATGTGAATTGGAACGAAATCGCTAATTCGTAAGACCATTTTACAATTCTGGCCCAAGTTAGAAGCAGAACCAATATTGTAAGATGTCGATAGTCCATATCTCGGAAACTATAAGAGATAATGCAATTTGGCAATCAGCAACGTAATTAGCATGCCGAATATTACTTGGAATGTGAATAGGAGCGAAATCGCTAATTCATTAGACCATTTTACAATTTTGACCCCAGTTAGAAACAGACTCTAAGGTGTAAAATTTCGATTGACCATATCTCGGAAACTATAAGAGATAATGAAATTTGGCAATCGGCAATGTAATTAGCATGCCGAATATTACTTGGAATGTGAATTGGAACCAAATCGCTAATTCATAAGACCATTTTACAATTCTGGCGCAAGTTAGAAGCAGAGCCAATATTGTAAGATGTCGATAGTCCATATCTCGGAAACTATAAGAGATAATGCATTTTAGCAATAGGCAACGTAATTAGCATGCCGAATATTACTTGGAATGTGAATTGGAACCAAATCGCTAATTCATAAGACCATTTTACAATTCTGGCGCAAGTTAGAAGCAGAGCCAATATTGTAAGATGTCGATAGTCCATATCTCGGAAACTATAAGAGATAATGCATTTTAGCAATAGGCAACGTAATTAGCATGCCGAATATTACTTGGAATGTGAATTGGAACCAAATCGCTAATTCATAAGACCATTTTACAATTCTGGCGCAAGTTAGAAGCAGAGCCAATATTGTGAGATGTCGATAGTCCATATCTCGGAAACTATAAGAGATAATGCATTTTAGCAATAGGCAACGTAATTAGCATGCCGAATATTACTTGGAATGTGAATTGGAACCAAATCGCTAATTCATAAGACCATTTTACAATTCTGGCGCAAGTTAGAAGCAGAGCCAATATTGTAAGATGTCGATAGTCCATATCTCGGATACTATAAGAGATAATGCATTTTAGCAATAGGCAACGTAATTAGCATGCCGAATATTACTTGGAATGTGAATTGGAACCAAATCGCTAATTCAAAAGACCATTTTACAATTCTGGCGCAAGTTAGAAGCAGAGCCAATATTGTAAGAAGTCGATAGTCCATATCTCGGAAACTATAAGAGATAATGCATTTTAGCAATAGGCAACGTAATTAGCATGCCGAATATTACTTAGAATGTGAATTGGAACCAAATCGCTAATTCATAAGACCGTTTTACAATTCTGGCGCAAGTTAGAAGCAGAGCCAATATTGTAAGATGTCGATAGTCCATATCTCGGAAACTAAAAGAGATAATGCAATTTGGCAATCGGCAACGTAATTAGCATGCCGAATATTACTTGGAATGTGAATTGGAGCGAAATCGCTAATTCTTAAGACTATTTTACAATTTTGACCCAAGTTAGAAGCAGAGTCAATATTGTAAGATGTCGATAGTCCATATCTCGGAAACTATAAGAGATAATGCAATTTGGCAATCGGCAACGTAATTAGCATGCCGAATATTACTTGGAATGTGAATTGGAACCAAATCGCTAATTCATAAGACCATTTTACAATTCTGGCGCAAGTTAGAAGCAGAGCCAATATTGTAAGATGTCGATAGTCCATATCTCGGAAACTATAAGAGATAATGCAATTTGGCAATCGGCAACGTAATTGGCATGCCGAATATTACTTGGAATGTGAATTGGAACGAAATCGCTAATTCATAAGACCATTTTACAATATTGGCCCAAGTTAGAAGCAGAGTCAATATTGTAAGATGTCGATAGTCCATATCTCGGAAACTATAAGAGATAATGCAATTTGGCAATCGGCAACGTAATTAGCATGCCGAATATTACTTGGAATGTGAATTGGAACGAAATCGCTAATTCGGAAGACCATTTTACAATTCTGGCCCAAGTCAGAAGCAGAGCCAATATTGTAAGATGTCGATAGTCCTTATCTCGGAAACTAAAAGATATAATGCAATTTGGCAATCGGCAACGTAATTAGCATGCCGAATATTACTTGGAATGTGAATTGGAGCGAAATCGCTAATTCTTAAGACTATTTTACACTTTTGACCCCAGTTAGAAACAGACTCTAAGGTGTAAAATTTCTATTGCCCATATCTCGGAAACTATAAGAGATAATGCAATTTGGCAATCGGCAACGTAATTAGCATGCCGAATATTACTTGGAATGTGAATTGGAGCGAAATCGCTAATTCATAAGACCATTTTACAATTTTGGCCCAACTTAGAAGCAGAGCCAATATTGTAATATGTCGATAGCCCATATCTCGGAAACTATAAGAGATAATGCAATTTGGCAATCGGCAACGTAAATAGCATGCTGAATATTACTTGGAATGTGAATTTCAACGAAATCGCTAATTCATAAGACCATTTTATAATTCTGGCCCATATTAGAAGCAGAGCCAATATTGTCAGATGTCGATAGTCCATATCTCGGAAACTATAAGAGATAACGCAGTTTGGCAATCGGCAACGTAATTAGCATGCCTAATATTACTTGGAATATGAATTGATACGAAATCGCTAATTTATAAGACCATTTTACAATTCTGGCCCAAGTTAGAAGCAGAGCCAATATTGTAAGATGTCGATAGTCCATATCTGGGAAACTATAAGAAATAATGCAATTTGGCAATCGCCAACGTAATTAGCATGCCGAATATTACTTGGAATGTGAATTGGAACGAAATCGCTAATTCGTAAGACGATTTTACAATTCTGGCCCAAGTTAGAAGCAGAGCCAATATTTCAAGATGTCGATAGTCCATATCTCGGAAACTATAAGAAATAATGCAATTTGGCAATCGGCAACGTAATTAGCATGCCGAATATTACTTGGAATGTGAATTGGAACGAAATCGCTAATTCGTAAGACCATTTTACAATTCTGGCCCAAGTTAGAAGCAGAACCAATATTGTAAGATGTCGATAGTCCATATCTCGGAAACTATAAGAGATAATGCAATTTGGCAATCAGCAACGTAATTAGCATGCCGAATATTACTTGGAATGTGAATAGGAGCGAAATCGCTAATTCATTAGACCATTTTACAATTTTGACCCCAGTTAGAAACAGACTCTAAGGTGTAAAATTTCGATTGACCATATCTCGGAAACTATAAGAGATAATGAAATTTGGCAATCGGCAATGTAATTAGCATGCCGAATATTACTTGGAATGTGAATTGGAACCAAATCGCTAATTCATAAGACCATTTTACAATTCTGGCGCAAGTTAGAAGCAGAGCCAATATTGTAAGATGTCGATAGTCCATATCTCGGAAACTATAAGAGATAATGCATTTTAGCAATAGGCAACGTAATTAGCATGCCGAATATTACTTGGAATGTGAATTGGAACCAAATCGCTAATTCATAAGACCATTTTACAATTCTGGCGCAAGTTAGAAGCAGAGCCAATATTGTAAGATGTCGATAGTCCATATCTCGGAAACTATAAGAGATAATGCATTTTAGCAATAGGCAACGTAATTAGCATGCCGAATATTACTTGGAATGTGAATTGGAACCAAATCGCTAATTCATAAGACCATTTTACAATTCTGGCGCAAGTTAGAAGCAGAGCCAATATTGTGAGATGTCGATAGTCCATATCTCGGAAACTATAAGAGATAATGCATTTTAGCAATAGGCAACGTAATTAGCATGCCGAATATTACTTGGAATGTGAATTGGAACGAAATCGCTAATTCATAAGACCATTTTACAATTCTGGCGCAAGTTAGAAGCAGAGCCAATATTGTAAGATGTCGATAGTCCATATCTCGGATACTATAAGAGATAATGCATTTTAGCAATAGGCAACGTAATTAGCATGCCGAATATTACTTGGAATGTGAATTGGAACCAAATCGCTAATTCAAAAGACCATTTTACAATTCTGGCGCAAGTTAGAAGCAGAGCCAATATTGTAAGAAGTCGATAGTCCATATCTCGGAAACTATAAGAGATAATGCATTTTAGCAATAGGCAACGTAATTAGCATGCCGAATATTACTTAGAATGTGAATTGGAACCAAATCGCTAATTCATAAGACCGTTTTACAATTCTGGCGCAAGTTAGAAGCAGAGCCAATATTGTAAGATGTCGATAGTCCATATCTCGGAAACTAAAAGAGATAATGCAATTTGGCAATCGGCAACGTAATTAGCATGCCGAATATTACTTGGAATGTGAATTGGAGCGAAATCGCTAATTCTTAAGACTATTTTACAATTTTGACCCAAGTTAGAAGCAGAGTCAATATTGTAAGATGTCGATAGTCCATATCTCGGAAACTATAAGAGATAATGCAATTTGGCAATCGGCAACGTAATTAGCATGCCGAATATTACTTGGAATGTGAATTGGAACCAAATCGCTAATTCATAAGACCATTTTACAATTCTGGCGCAAGTTAGAAGCAGAGCCAATATTGTAAGATGTCGATAGTCCATATCTCGGAAACTATAAGAGATAATGCAATTTGGCAATCGGCAACGTAATTGGCATGCCGAATATTACTTGGAATGTGAATTGGAACGAAATCGCCAATAGATAAGACCATTTTACAATATTGGCCCAAGTTAGAAGCAGAGTCAATATTGTAAGATGTCGATAGTCCATATCTCGGAAACTATAAGAGATAATGCAATTTGGCAATCGGCAACGTTATTAGCATGCCGAATATTACTTGGAATGTGAATTGGAACGAAATCGCTAATTCGGAAGACCATTTTACAATTCTGGCCCAAGTCAGAAGCAGAGCCAATATTGTAAGATGTCGATAGTCCTTATCTCGGAAACTAAAAGATATAATGCAATTTGGCAATCGGCAACGTAATTAGCATGCCGAATATTACTTGGAATGTGAATTGGAGCGAAATCGCTAATTCTTAAGACTATTTTACACTTTTGACCCCAGTTAGAAACAGACTCTAAGGTGTAAAATTTCTATTGCCCATATCTCGGAAACTATAAGAGATAATGCAATTTGGCAATCGGCAACGTAATTAGCACGCCGAATATTACTTGGAATGTGAATTGGAGCGAAATCGCTAATTCATAAGACCATTTTACAATTCTGGCCCAAGTTAGAATCAGAGCAAATATTGTAAGATGTTGATAGTCCATATCTCGGAAACTATAAGAGATAATGCAATTTGGCAATCGGCAACGTAATTAGCATGCCGAATATTACTTGGAATGTGAATTGGAGCGAAATCGCTAATTCTTAAGACCATTTAACAATTCTGACCCCAGTTAGAAACAGACTCTAAGGTGTAAAATTTCGATTGCCCGTTTCACGGAAACTATAAGAGATAATGCAATTTGGCAATCGGCAACGTAATTAGCAAGCCGAATATTACTTGGAATGTGAATTGGAGCGAAACCGCTAATTCATTAGACCATTTTACAATTCTGGCCCAAGTTAGAAGCAGAGCCAAAATTGTAAGATGTCGATAGTCCATATCTCGAAAACTATAAGAGATAATGCAATTTGGCAATCGGCAATGTAATTAGCATGCCGAATATTACTTGGAACGTGAATTGGAACGAAATCGCTAATTCTTAAGACCATTTAACAATTCTGACCCCAGTTAGAAACAGACTCTAAGGTGTAAAATTTCGATTGCCCGTTTCACGGAAACTATAAGAGATAATGCAATTTGGCAATCGGCAACGTAACTAGCATGCCGAATATTACTTGGAATGTGAATTGGAGCGAAATCGCTAATTTATAAGACCATTTTACAATTTTGAAACCAGTTAGAAAAAGACTCTAAGGTGTAAAATTTCGATTGCCCATATCTCGGAAACTATAAGAGATAATGCAATTTGGCAATCGGCAACGTAATTAGCATGCTGAATATTACTTGGAATGTGAATTGGAGCGAAATCGCTAATTCATAAGACCATTTTACAATTTTGACCTCAGTTAGAAACAGACTCTAAGGTGTAAAATTTCGATTACCCATAACTCGGAAACTATAAGAGATAATGCAATTTGGCAATCGGCAACGTAATTAGCATGCCGAATATTACTAGAAAGGTGAATTGGAACGAAATCGCTAATTCATAAGACCATTTTACAATATTGGGCCAAGTTAGAAGCAGAGTCAATATTGTAAGATGTCGATAGTCCATATCTCGGAAACTATAAGAGATAATGCAATTTGGCAATCGGCAATGTAATTAGCATGCCGAATATTACTTGGAACGTGAATTGGAACGAAATCGCTAATTGATAAGACCATTTTACAATTTTGACCCCAGTTAGAAACAAAGCCAATATTGTCAGATGTCGATAGTCCATATCTCGGAAACTATAAGAGATAATGCAATTTGGTAATCGGCAACGTAATTAGCAAGCCGAATATTACTTGGAATGTGAATTGGAGCGAAATCGCTAATTCATAAGACCATTTTACAATTCTGGCCCAAGTTAGAAGCAGAGCCAATATTGAAAGATGTCGATAGTCCATATCTCGAAAACTATAAGAGATAATGCAATTTGGCAATCGGCAACGTAACTAGCATGCCGAATATTACTTGGAATGTGATTTGGAGCGAAATCGCTAATTTATAAGACCATTTTACAATTTTGACCCCAGTTAGAAAAAGACTCTAAGGTGTAAAATTTCGATTGCCCATATCTCGGAAACTATAAGAGATAATGCAATTTGGCAATCGGCAACGTAATTAGCATGCTGAATATTACTTGGAATGTGAATTGGAGCGAAATGGCTAATTCATAAGACCATTTTACAATTTTGACCCCACTTAGAAACAGACTCTAAGGTGTAAAATTTCGATTGCCCATAACTCGGAAACTATAAGAGATAATGCAATTTGGCAATCGGCAACCTAATTAGCATGCCGAATATTACTAGAAAGGTGAATTGGAATGAAATCGCTAATTCATAAGACCATTTTACAATATTGGGCCAAGTTAGAAGCAGAGTCAATATTGTAAGATGTCGATAGTCCATATCTCGGAAACTATAAGAGATAATTCAATTTGGCATTCGGCAATGAAATTAGCATGCCGAATATTACTTGGAACGTGAAATGGAACGAAATCGCTAATTGATAAGACCATTTTACAATTTTGACCCCAGTTAGAAACAAAGCCAATATTGTCAGATGTCGATAGTCCATATCTCGGAAACTATAAGAGATAATGCAATTTGGTAATCGGCAACGTAATTAGCATGCCGAATATTACTTGGAATGTGAATTGGAACGAAATCGCTAATTCGTAAGACCATTTCACAATTCTGGCCCAAGTTAGAAGCAGAGCCAATATTGTAAGATGTCGATAGTCCATATCTCGGAAACTATAAGAGATAATGCAATTTGGCAATCGGCAACGTAATTAGCATGCCGAATATTACTTGGAATGTGAATTGGAGCGAAATCGCTAATTCTTAATACCATTTTACAATTTTGACCCCAGTTAGAAAAAGACTTTAAGGTGTAAAATGTCGATTGCCCATATCTCGGAAACTATAAGAGATAATGCAATTTGGCAATCGGCAACGTAATTAGCATGCCGAATATTACTTGGAATGTGAATTGGAGCGGAATGGCTAATTCATAAGACAATTTTACAATTTTGACCCCAGTTAGAAAAAGACTCTAAGGTGTAAAATTTCGATTGCCCATATCTCGGAAACTATAAGAGATAATGCAATTTGGCAATCGGCAACGTAATTAGCATGCTGAATATTACTTGGAATGTGAATTGGAGCGAAATGGCTAATTCATAAGACCATTTTACAATTTTGACCCCACTTAGAAACAGACTCTAAGGTGTAAAATTTCGATTACCCATAACTCGGAAACTATAAGAGATAATGCAATTTGGCAATCGGCAACGTAATTAGCATGCCGAATATTACTAGAAAGGTGAATTGGAATGAAATCGCTAATTCATAAGACCATTTTACAATATTGGGCCAAGTTAGAAGCAGAGTCAATATTGTAAGATGTCGATAGTCCATATCTCGGAAACTATAAGAGATAATGCAATTTGGCAATCGGCAATGAAATTAGCATGCCGAATATTACTTGGAACGTGAAATGGAACGAAATCGCTAATTGATAAGACCATTTTACAATTTTGACCCCAGTTAGAAACAAAGCCAATATTGTCAGATGTCGATAGTCCATATCTCGGAAACTATAAGAGATAATGCAATTTGGTAATCGGCAACGTAATTAGCATGCCGAATATTACTTGGAATGTGAATTGGAACGAAATCGCTAATTCGTAAGACCATTTTACAATTCTGGCCCAAGTTAGAAGCAGAGCCAATATTGTAAGATGTCGATAGTCCATATCTCGGAAACTATAAGAGATAATGCAATTTGGCAATCGGCAACGTAATTAGCATGCCGAATATTACTTGGAATGTGAATTGGAGCGAAATCGCTAATTCTTAATACCATTTTACAATTTTGACCCCAGTTAGAAAAAGACTTTAAGGTGTAAAATGTCGATTGCCCATATCTCGGAAACTATAAGAGATAATGCAATTTGGCAATCGGCAACGTAATTAGCATGCCGAATATTACTTGGAATGTGAATTGGAGCGGAATGGCTAATTCATAAGACAATTTTACAATTCTGGCCCAAGTTAGAATTAGAGCCAATATTGTAAGATGTCGATAGTCCATATGTCGGAAACTATAAGAGATAATGCAATTTGGCAATCGGCAACGTAATTAGCATGCCGAATATTACTTGGAGTGTGAATTGGAGCGAAATCGCTAATTCATAAGACCATTTTACAATTTTGACCCCAGTTAGAGACAGACTCTAAGGTGTAAAATTTCGATTGACCATATCTCGGACACTATAAGAGATAATGAAATTTGGCAATCGGCAATGTAATTAGCATGCCGAATATTACTTGGAATGTGAATTGGGACGAAATCGCTAATTCATAAGACCGTTTTACAATTTTGGCCCAAGTTAGAAGCAGAGCCAATATTGTAAAATGTCGATAGTCCATATCTCGGAAACTATAAGAGATAATGCAATTTGGCAATCGGCAACGTAATTAGCATGCCGAATATTACTTGGAATGTGAATTGGAACGAAATCGCTAATTCGTAAGACCATTTTAAAATTCTGGCCCAAGTTAGAAGCAGAGCCAATATTGTAAGATGTCGATAGTCCATATCTCGGAAACTATAAGAGATAATGCAATTTGGCAATCTGCAACGTAATTAGCATGCCGAATGTTACTTGGAATGTGAATTGGAGCGAAATCGCTAATTCTTAAGACTATTTTACAATTTTGACCCCAGTTAGAAACAGACTCTAAGGTGTAAAATTTCGATTGCCCATATCACGAAAACTATAAGAGATAATGCAATTTGGCAATCGGCAACGTAATTAGCATGCCGAATATTACTTGGAATGTGAATTGGAACGAAATCGCTAATTCGTAAGACCATTTTACAATTCTGGCCCAAGTTAGAAGCAGAGCCAATATTGTAAGATGTCGATAGTCCATATCTCGAAAACTATAAAAGATAATGCAATTTGGCAAACGGCAACGTAATTAGCATGCCGAATATTACTTGGAATGTGAATTGGAGCGAAATCGCTAATTCTTAAGACCATTTTACAATTCTGACCCCAGTTAGAAACAGACTCTAAGGAGTAAAATTTCGATTGACCATATCTCGGAAACTGTAAGAGATAATGCAATTTGGCAATCGGCAGTGTAATTAGCATGCCGAATATTACTTGGAATATGTATTGGAGCGAAATCGCTAATTCATAAGACCATTTTACAATTCTGGCCCAAGTTAGAAGCCGAGCCAATATTGTAAGATGTCGATAGTCCATATCTCGGAAACTATAAGAGATAATGTAATTTGGCAATCGGCAACTTAATTGGCATGCCGAGTACTACTTGGAATGTGAATTGGAGCGAAATCGCTAATTCATAAGACCATTTTACAATTTTGACCCCAGTTAGAAACAGACCCTAAGGTGTAAAATTTCGATTGACCATATCTCGGAAACTATAAGAGATAATGAAATTTGGCAATCGGCAATGTAATTAGCATGCCTAATATTACTTGGAATGTGAATTGGAACGAAATCGCTAATTCATAAGACCGTTTTGCAATTTTGGCCCAAGTTAGAAGCAGAGCCAATATTGTAAAATGTCGATAGTCCATATCTCGGAAACTATAAGAGATAATGCATTTTGGCAATAGGCAACGTAATTAGCATGCCGAATATTACTTGGAATGTGAATTGGAACCAAATCGCTAATTCATAAGACCATTTTACAATTCTGGCGTAAGTTAGAAGCAGAGCCAGTAAAGTAAGATGTCGATAGTCCATTACTCGGAAACTATAAGGGATAATGCAATTTGGCAATAGGCAACGTAATTAGCATGCCGAATATTACTTGGAATGTGAATTGGAGCGAAATCGCTAATTCTTAAGACTATTTTACAATTTTGACCCCACTTAGAAACAGACTCTAAGGTGTAAAATTTCGATTACCCATAACTCGGAAACTATAAGAGATAATGCAATTTGGCAATCGGCAACGTAATTAGCATGCCGAATATTACTAGAAAGGTGAATTGGAATGAAATCGCTAATTGATAAGACCATTTTACAATATTGGGCCAAGTTAGAAGCAGAGTCAATATTGTAAGATGTCGATAGTCCATATCTCGGAAACTATAAGAGATAATGCAATTTGGCAATCGGCAATGAAATTAGCATGCCGAATATTACTTGGAATGTGAATTGGAGCGAAATGGCTAATTCATAAGACCATTTTACAATTTTGACCCCACTTAGAAACAGACTCTAAGGTGTAAAATTTCGATTACCCATAACTCGGAAACTATAAGAGATAATGCAATTTGGCAATCGGCAACGTAATTAGCATGCCGAATATTACTAGAAAGGTGAATTGGAATGAAATCGCTAATTCATAAGACCATTTTACAATATTGGGCCAAGTTAGAAGCAGAGTCAATATTGTAAGATGTCGATAGTCCATATCTCGGAAACTATAAGAGATAATGCAATTTGGCAATCGGCAATGAAATTAGCATGCCGAATATTACTTGGAACGTGAAATGGAACGAAATCGCTAATTGATAAGACCATTTTACAATTTTGACCCCAGTTAGAAACAAAGCCAATATTGTCAGATGTCGATAGTCCATATCTCGGAAACTATAAGAGATAATGCAATTTGGTAATCGGCAACGTAATTAGCATGCCGAATATTACTTGGAATGTGAATTGGAACGAAATCGCTAATTCGTAAGACCATTTTACAATTCTGGCCCAAGTTAGAAGCAGAGCCAATATTGTAAGATGTCGATAGTCCATATCTCGGAAACTATAAGAGATAATGCAATTTGGCAATCGGCAACGTAATTAGCATGCCGAATATTACTTGGAATGTGAATTGGAGCGAAATCGCTAATTCTTAATACCATTTTACAATTTTGACCCCAGTTAGAAAAAGACTTTAAGGTGTAAAATGTCGATTGCCCATATCTCGGAAACTATAAGAGATAATGCAATTTGGCAATCGGCAACGTAATTAGCATGCCGAATATTACTTGGAATGTGAATTGGAGCGGAATGGCTAATTCATAAGACAATTTTACAATTCTGGCCCAAGTTAGAATTAGAGCCAATATTGTAAGATGTCGATAGTCCATATGTCGGAAACTATAAGAGATAATGCAATTTGGCAATCGGCAACGTAATTAGCATGCCGAATATTACTTGGAGTGTGAATTGGAGCGAAATCGCTAATTCATAAGACCATTTTACAATTTTGACCCCAGTTAGAGACAGACTCTAAGGTGTAAAATTTCGATTGACCATATCTCGGACACTATAAGAGATAATGAAATTTGGCAATCGGCAATGTAATTAGCATGCCGAATATTACTTGGAATGTGAATTGGGACGAAATCGCTAATTCATAAGACCGTTTTACAATTTTGGCCCAAGTTAGAAGCAGAGCCAATATTGTAAAATGTCGATAGTCCATATCTCGGAAACTATAAGAGATAATGCAATTTGGCAATCGGCAACGTAATTAGCATGCCGAATATTACTTGGAATGTGAATTGGAACGAAATCGCTAATTCGTAAGACCATTTTAAAATTCTGGCCCAAGTTAGAAGCAGAGCCAATATTGTAAGATGTCGATAGTCCATATCTCGGAAACTATAAGAGATAATGCAATTTGGCAATCTGCAACGTAATTAGCATGCCGAATGTTACTTGGAATGTGAATTGGAGCGAAATCGCTAATTCTTAAGACTATTTTACAATTTTGACCCCAGTTAGAAACAGACTCTAAGGTGTAAAATTTCGATTGCCCATATCTCGAAAACTATAAGAGATAATGCAATTTGGCAATCGGCAACGTAATTAGCATGCCGAATATTACTTGGAATGTGAATTGGAACGAAATCGCTAATTCGTAAGACCATTTTACAATTCTGGCCCAAGTTAGAAGCAGAGCCAATATTGTAAGATGTCGATAGTCCATATCTCGAAAACTATAAAAGATAATGCAATTTGGCAAACGGCAACGTAATTAGCATGCCGAATATTACTTGGAATGTGAATTGGAGCGAAATCGCTAATTCTTAAGACCATTTTACAATTCTGACCCCAGTTAGAAACAGACTCTAAGGAGTAAAATTTCGATTGACCATATCTCGGAAACTGTAAGAGATAATGCAATTTGGCAATCGGCAGTGTAATTAGCATGCCGAATATTACTTGGAATATGTATTGGAGCGAAATCGCTAATTCATAAGACCATTTTACAATTCTGGCCCAAGTTAGAAGCCGAGCCAATATTGTAAGATGTTGATAGTCCATATCTCGGAAACTATAAGAGATAATGTAATTTGGCAATCGGCAACTTAATTGGCATGCCGAATACTACTTGGAATGTGAATTGGAGCGAAATCGCTAATTCATAAGACCATTTTACAATTTTGACCCAAGTTAGAAACAGACCCTAAGGTGTAAAATTTCGATTGACCATATCTCGGAAACTATAAGAGATAATGAAATTTGGCAATCGGCAATGTAATTAGCATGCCTAATATTACTTGGAATGTGAATTGGAACGAAATCGCTAATTCATAAGACCGTTTTGCAATTTTGGCCCAAGTTAGAAGCAGAGCCAATATTGTAAAATGTCGATAGTCCATATCTCGGAAACTATAAGAGATAATGCATTTTGGCAATAGGCAACGTAATTAGCATGCCGAATATTACTTGGAATGTGAATTGGAACGAAATCGCTAATTCATAAGACCATTTTACAATTCTGGCGTAAGTTAGAAGCAGAGCCAGTAAAGTAAGATGTCGATAGTCCATTACTCGGAAACTATAAGAGATAATGCAATTTGGCAATCGGCAACGTAATTAGCATGCCGAATATTACTTGGAATGTGAATTGGAGCGAAATCGCTAATTCTTAAGACTATTTTACAATTTTGACCCCAGTTAGAAACAGACTCTAAGGTGTAAAATTTCTATTGCCCATATCTCGGAAACTATAAGAGATAATGCAATTTGGCAATCGGCAACGTAATTGGCATGCCGTATATTACTTGGAATGTGAATTGGAACGAAATCGCTAATTCATAAGACCATTTTACAATATTTTCCCAAGTTAGAAGCATAGTCAATATTGTAAGATGTCGATAGTCCATATCTCGGAAAATATAAGAGATAATGCAATTTGGCAATCTGCAACGTAATTAGCATGCCGAATATTACTTGGAATGTGAATTGGAACGAAATCGCTAATTCGTAAGACCATTTTACAATTCTGGCCCAAGTTAGAAGCAGAGCCAATATTGTAAGATGTCGATAGTCCATATCTCGGAAACTAAAAGAGATAATGCAATTTGGCAATCGGCAACGTAATTAGCATGCCGAATATTACTTGGAATGTGAATTGGAGCGAAATCGCTAATTCTTAAGACTATTTTACAATTTTGACCCCAGTTAGAAACAGACTCTAAGGTGTAAAATTTCTATTGCCCATATCTCGGAAACTATAAGAGATAATGCAATTTGGCAATCGGCAACGTAATTAGCATGCCGAATATTACTTGGAATGTGAATTGGAGCGAAATCGCTAATTCATAAGACCATTTTACAATTCTGGCACAAGTTAGAATCAGAGCAAATATTGTAAGATGTCGATAGTTCATATCTCGGAAACTATAAGAGATAATGCAATTTGGCAATCGGCAACGTAATTAGCATGCCGAATAATACTTGGAATGTGAATTGGAGCGAAATCGCTAATTCTTAAGACCATTTTACAATTCTGACTCCAGTTAGAAACAGACTCTAAGGTGTAAAATTTCGATTGCCCATATCACGGAAACTATAAGAGATAATGCAATTTGGCAATCGGCAACGTAATTAGCAAGCCGAATATTACTTGGAATGTGAATTGGAGCGAAATCGCTTATTCATAAGACCATTTTACAATTCTGGCCCAAGTTAGAAGCAGAGCCAATATTGTAAGATGTCGATAGTCCATATCTCGAAATCTATAAGAGATAATGCAATTTGGCAATCGGCAACGTAACTAGCATGCCGAATATTACTTGGAACGTGAATTGGAACGAAATCGCTAATTGATAAGACCATTTTACAATTTTGACCCCAGTTAGAAACAAAGCCAATATTGTCAGATGTCGATAGTCCATATCTCGGAAACTATAAGAGATAATGCAATTTGGTAATCGGCAACGTAATTAGCATGCCGAATATTACTTGGAATGTGAATTGGAACGAAATCGCCAATTCGTAAGACCATTTTACAATTCTGGCCCAAGTTAGAAGCAGAGCCAATATTGTAAGATGTCGATAGTCCATATCTCGGAAACTATAAGAGATAATGCAATTTGGCAATCGGCAACGTAATTAGCATGCCGAATATTACTTGGAATGTGAATTGGAGCGAAATCGCTAATTCATAAGACCATTTTACAATTTTGACCCCAGTTAGAAACAGACCCTAAGGTGTAAAATTTCGATTGACCATATCTCGGAAACTATAAGAGATAATGCAATTTGGCAATCGGCAACGTAATTGGCATGCCGAATATTACTTGGAATGTGAATTGGAACGAAATCGCTAATTCATAAGACCATTTTACAATATTTTCCCAAGTTAGAAGCATAGTCAATATTGTAAGATGTCGATAGTCCATATCTCGGAAAATATAAGAGATAATGCAATTTGGCAATCGGCAACGTAATTAGCATGCCGAATATTACTTGGAATGTGAATTGGAACGAAATCGCTAATTCGTAAGACCATTTTACAATTCTGGCCCAAGTTAGAAGCAGAGCCAATATTGTGAGATGTCGATTGTCCATATCTCGGAAACTAAAAGAGATAATGCAATTTGGCAATCGGCAACGTAATTAGCATGCCGAATATTACTTGGAATGTGAATTGGAGCGAAATCGCTAATTCTTAAGACTATTTTACAATTTTGACCCCAGTTAGAAACAGACTCTAAGGTGTAAAATTTCTATTGCCCATATCTCGGAAACTATAAGAGATAATGCAATTTGGCAATCGGCAACGTAATTAGCATGCCGAATATTACTTGGAATGTGAATTGGAGCGAAATCGCTAATTCATAAGACCATTTTACAATTCTGGCCCAAGTTAGAATCAGAGCAAATATTGTAAGATGTCGATAGTCCATATCTCGGAAACTATAAGAGATAATGCAATTTGGCAATCGGCAACGCAATTAGCATGCCGAATAATACTTGGAATGTGAATTGGAGCGAAATCGCTAATTCTTAAGACCATTTTACAATTCTGACTCCAGTTAGAAACAGACTCTAAGGTGTAAAATTTCGATTGCCCATATCACGGAAACTATAAGAGATAATGCAATTTGGCAATCGGCAACGTAATTAGCAAGCCGAATATTACTTGGAATGTGAATTGGAGCGAAATCGCTTATTCATAAGACCATTTTACAATTCTGGCCCAAGTTAGAAGCAGAGCCAATATTGTAAGATGTCGATAGTCCATATCTCGAAATCTATAAGAGATAATGCAATTTGGCAATCGGCAACGTAACTAGCATGCCGAATATTATTTGGAATGTGAATTGGAGCGAAATCGCTAATTTATAAGACCATTTTACATTTTGACCCCAGTTAGAAAAAGACTCTAAGGTGTAAAATTTCGATTGCCCATATCTCGGAAACTATAAGAGATAATGCAATTTGGCAATCGGCAACGCAATTAGCATGCTGAATATTACTTGGAATGTGAATTGGAGCGAAATCGCTAATTCATAAGACCATTTTACAATTTTGACCCCAGTTAGAAACAGACTCTAAGGTGTAAAATTTCGATTGGCCATAACTCGGAAACTATAAGAGATAATGCAATTTGGCAATCGGCAACGTAATTAGCATGCCGAATATTACTAGAAAGGTGAATTGGAACGAAATCGCTAATTCATAAGACCATTTTACAATATTGGGCCAAGTTAGAAGCAGAGTCAATATTGTAAGATGTCGATAGTCCATATCTCGGAAACTATAAGAGATAATGCAATTTGGCAATCGGCAATGTAATTAGCATGCCGAATATTACTTGGAACGTGAATTGGAACGAAATCGCTAATTGATAAGACCATTTTACAATTTTGACCCCAGTTAGAAACAAAGCCAATATTGTCAGATGTCGATAGTCCATATCTCGGAAACTATAAGAGATAATGCAATTTGGTAATCGGCAACGTAATTAGCATGCCGAATATTACTTGGAATGTGAATTGGAACGAAATCGCCAATTCGTAAGACCATTTTACAATTCTGGCCCAAGTTAGAAGCAGAGCCAATATTGTAAGATGTCGATAGTCCATATCTCGGAAACTATAAGAGATAATGCAATTTGGCAATCGGCAACGTAATTAGCATGCCGAATATTACTTGGAATGTGAATTGGAGCGAAATCGCTAATTCATAAGACCATTTTACAATTTTGGGCCAAGTTAGAAGCAGAGCCAATATTGTAAGATGTCGATAGTCTATATCTCGGAACCTATAAGAGATATTGCAAATTGGCAATCGGCAACGTAATTAGCATGCTGAATATTACTTGGAATGGGAATTGGAACGAAATCGCTAATTCATAAGACCATTTTACAATTTTGGCCCAACTTAGAAGCAGAGCCAATATTGTAATATGTCGATAGCCCATATCTCGGAAACTATAAGAGATAATGCAATTTGGCAATCGGCAACG
This sequence comes from Rhynchophorus ferrugineus, assembly GCF_030347505.1. Taxonomy (NCBI): domain Eukaryota; kingdom Metazoa; phylum Arthropoda; class Insecta; order Coleoptera; family Curculionidae; genus Rhynchophorus; species Rhynchophorus ferrugineus. The sequence continues at coordinate 65,112,652 of NW_027472580.1, read as the reverse complement.
TAAATAGCATGCTGAATATTACTTGGAATGTGAATTTGAACGAAATCGCTAATTCATGAGACCATTTTATAATTCTGGCCCATATTAGAAGCAGAGCCAATATTGTCAGATGTCGATAGTCCATATCTCGGAAACTATAAGAGATAATGCAATTTGGCAATCGGCAACGTAATTAGCATGCCGAATATTACTTGGAATATGAATTGATACGAAATCGCTAATTTATAAGACCATTTTACAATTCTGGCCCAAGTTAGAAGCAGAGCCAATATTGTAAGATGTCGATAGTCCATATCTGGGAAACTATAAGAAATAATGCAATTTGGCAATCGGCAACGTAATTAGCATGCCGAATATTACTTGGAATGTGAATTGGAACGAAATCGCTAATTCGTAAGACGATTTTACAATTCTGGCAAAAGTTAGAAGCAGAGCCAATATTGCAAGATGCCGATAGTCCATATCTCGGAAACTATAAGAAATAATGCAATTTGGCAATCGCCAACGTAATTAGCATGCCGAATATTACTTGGAATGTGAATTGGAACGAAATCGCTAATTCGTAAGACCATTTTACAATTCTTTCCCAAGTTAGAAGCAGAGCCAATATTGTAAGATGTCGATAGTCCATATGTCGGAAACTATAAGAGATAATGCAATTTGGCAATCTGCAACGTAATTAGCATGCCGAATATTACTTGGAATGTGAATTGGAGCGAATTCGCTAATTCATAAGACCATTTTACAATTCTGGCCCAAGTTAGAAGCAGAGCCAATATTGTAAGATGTCGATAGTCCATATCTCGGAAACTATAAGAGATAATGCAATTTGGCAATCGGCAACGTAATTAGCATGCCGAATATTACCTGGAATGTGAATTGGAGCGAAATCGCTAATTCATAAGACCATTTTACAATTTTGGCCCAAGTTAGAAGCAGAGCCAATATTGTAAGATGTCGATAGTCCATATCTCGGAAACTATAAGAGATAACGCAATTTGGCAATCGGCAACGTAATTAGCATGCCGAAGGTTACTTGGAATGTGAATTGGAGCGAAATCGCTAATTCATAAGACCATTTTACAATTTTGACCCCAGTTAGAAACAGACTCTAAGGTGTAAAATTTCGATTGCCCATATCTCGGAAACTATAAGAGATAATGCAATTTGGCAATCGGCAACGTAATTAGCAAGCCGAATATTACTTGGAATGTGAATTGAAGCGAAATCGCTAATTCATAAGACCATTTTACAATTCTGGCCCAAGTTAGAAGCATAGCCAATATTGTAAGATGTCGATAGTCCATATCTCGGAAACTATAAGAGATAACGCAATTTGGCAATCGGCAACGTAATTAGCATGCCGAAGGTTACTTGGAATGTGAATTGGAGCGAAATCGCTAATTCATAAGACCATTTTACAATTTTGACCCCAGTTAGAAACAGACTCTAAGGTGTAAAATTTCGATTGCCCATATCTCGGAAACTATAAGAGATAATGCAATTTGGCAATCGGCAACGTAATTAGCAAGCCGAATATTACTTGGAATGTGAATTGAAGCGAAATCGCTAATTCATAAGACCATTTTACAATTCTGGCCCAAGTTAGAAGCATAGCCAATATTGTAAGATGTCGATAGTCCATATCTCGGAAACTATAAGAGATAATGCAATTTGGCAATCGGCAACGTAATTAACATGCCGAATATTACTTGGAATGTGAATTCGAGCGAAATCGCTAATTCATAAGACCATTTTACAATTTTGACCCCAGTTAGAAACAGACTCTAAGGTGTAAAATTTCGATTGCCCTTATCTCCGAAACTATAAGAGATAATGCAATTTGGCAATCGGCAACGTAATTAGCAAGCCGAATATTATTTGGTATGTGAATTGGAGCGAAATCGCTAATTCATAAGACCGTTTTACAATTTTGACCCCAGTTAGAAACAAACTCTAAGGTGTAAAATTTCGATTGACCGTATCTCGGAATCTGTAAGAGATAATGCTATTTGGCAATCGGCAACGTAATTAGCATGCTGAATATTACTTGGAATGTGAATTGGAGCGAAATCACTAATTCATAAGACCATTTTACAATTTTGGGCCAAGTTAGAAGCAGAGCCAATATTGTAAGATGTCGATAGTCTATATCTTGGAACCTATAAGAGATATTGCAATTTGGCAATCGGCAGCGTAATTAGCATGCCGAATATTACCTGGAATGTGAATTGGAGCTAAATCGCTAATTCATAAGACCATTTTACAATTTTGGCCCAAGTTAGAAGCAGAGCCAATATTGTAAGATGTCGATAGTCCATATCTCGGAAACTATAAGAGATAACGCAATTTGGCAATCGGCAACGTAATTAGCATGCCGAATATTACTTGGAATGTGAATTGAAGCGAAATCGCTAATTCATAAGACCATTTTACAATTTTGACCCCAGTTAGAAACAGACTCTCAGGTGTAAAATTTCGACTGCCCATATCTCGGAAACTATAAGAGATAATGCAATTTGGCAATCGGCAACGTAATTAGCAAGCCGAATATTACTTGGAATGTGAATTGAAGCGAAATCGCTAATTCATAAGACCATTTTACAATTCTGGCCCAAGTTAGAAGCATAGCCAATATTGTAAGATGTCGATAGTCCATATCTCGGAAACTATAAGAGATAATGCAATTTGGCAATCGGCAACGTAATTAGCATGCCGAATATTACTTGGAATGTGAATTGGAGCGAAATCGCTAATTCATAAGACCATTTTACAATTTTGACCCCAGTTAGAAACAGACTCTAAGGTGTAAAATTTCGATTGCATATATCTAGGAAAATATAAGAGATAATGCAATTTGGCAATCGGCAACGTAATTAGCAAGCCGAATATTATTTGGTATGTGAATTGGAGCGAAATCGCTAATTCATAAGACCGTTTTACAATTTTGACCCCAGTTAGAAACAAACTCTAAGGTGTAAAATTTCGATTGACCGTATCTCGGAATCTGTAAGAGATAATGCTATTTGGCAATCGGCAACGTAATTAGCATGCTGAATATTACTTGGAATGTGAATTGGAGCGAAATCGCTAATTCATAAGACCATTTTACAATTTTGGGCCAAGTTAGAAGCAGAGCCAATATTGTAAGATGTCGATAGTCTATATCTCGGAACCTATAAGAGATATTGCAATTTGGCAATCGGCAACGTAATTAGCATGCTGAATATTACTTGGAATGGGAATTGGAACGAAATCGCTAATTCATAAGACCATTTTACAATTTTGGCCCAACTTAGAAGCAGAGCCAATATTGTAATATGTCGATAGCCCATATCTCGGAAACTATAAGAGATAATGCAATTTGGCAATCGGCAACGTAAATAGCATGCTGAATATTACTCGGAATGTGAATTTGAACGAAATCGCTAATTCATAAGACCATTTTATAATTCTGGCCCATATTAGAAGCAGAGCCAATGTTGTCAGATGTCGATAGTCCATATCTCGGAAACTATAAGAGATAATGCAATTTGGCAATCGGCAACGTAATTAGCATGCCGAATATTACTTGGAATATGAATTGATACGAAATCGCTAATTTATAAGACCATTTTACAATTCTGGCCCAAGTTAGAAGCAGAGCCAATATTGTAAGATGTCGATAGTCCATATCTGGGAAGCTATAAGAAATAATGCAATTTGGCAATCCGCAACGTAATTAGCATGCCGAATATTACTTGGAATGTGAATTGGAACGAAATCGCTAATTCGTAAGACGATTTTACAATTCTGGCCCAAGTTAGAAGCAGAGCCAATATTGCAAGATGTCGATAGTCCATATCTCGGAAACTATAAGAGATAATGCAATTTGGCAATCGGCAACGTAATTAGCATGCCGAACGTTACTTGGAATGTGAATTGGAGCGAAATCGCTAATTCATAAGACCATTTTACAATTTTGACCCCAGTTAGAAACAGACTCTAAGGTGTAAAATTTCGATTGCCCTTATCTCCAAAACTATAAGAGATAATGCAATTTGTCAATCGGCAACGTAATTAGCAAGCCGAATATTACTTGGAATGTGAATTGAAGCGAAATCGCTAATTCATAAGACCATTTTACAATTCTGGCCCAAGTTAGAAGCATAGCCAATATTGTAAGATGTCGATAGTCCATATCTCGGAAACTATAAGAGATAATGCAATTTGGCAATCGGAAACGTAATTAGCATGCCGAATATTACTTGGAATGTGAATTGGAGCGAAATCGCTAATTCATAAGACCATTTTACAATTTTGACCCCAGTTAGAAACAGACTCTAAGGTGTAAAATTTCGATTGCCCTTATCTCCTAAACTATAAGAGATAATGCAATTTGGCAATCGGCAACGTAATTAGCAAGCCGAATATTATTTGGTATGTGAATTGGAGCGAAATCGCTAATTCATAAGACCGTTTTACAATTTTGACCCCAGTTAGAAACAAACTCTAAGGTGTAAAATTTCGATTGACCGTATCTCGGAATCTGTAAGAGATAATGCTATTTGGCAATCGGCAACGTAATTAGCATGCTGAATATTACTTGGAATGTGAATTGGAGCGAAATCGCTAATTCATAAGACCATTTTACAATTTTGGGCCAAGTTAGAAGCAGAGCCAATATTGTAAGATGTCGATAGTCTATATCTTGGAACCTATAAGAGATATTGCAATTTGGCAATCGGCAGCGTAATTAGCATGCCGAATATTACTTGGAATGTGAATTGGAACGAAATCGCTAATTCGTAAGACGATTTTACAATTCTGGCCCAAGTTAGAAGCAGAGCCAATATTGCAAGATGTCGATAGTCCATATCTCGGAAACTATAAGAGATAATGCAATTTGGCAATCGGCAACGTAATTAGCATGCCGAACGTTACTTGGAATGTTAATAGGAGCGAAATCGCTAATTCATAAGACCATTTTACAATTCTGGCCCAAGTGAGAAGCAGAGCCAATATTGTAAGATTTCGATAGTCCATATCTCGGAAACTGTAAGTGATAATGCAATTTGGCAATCGGCAACGTAATTAGCATGCCGAATATTACTTGGAATGTGAATTGGAGCGAAATCGCTAATTCATAAGACCATTTTACAATTCTGGCCCAAGTTAGAAGCATAGCCAATATTGTAAGATGTCGATAGTCCATATCTCGGAAACTATAAGAGATAATGCAATTTGGCAATCGGCAACGTAATTAGCATGCCGAATATTACTTGGAATGTGAATTGGAGCGAAATCGCTAATTCATAAGACCATTTTACAATTTTGACCCCAGTTAGAAACAGACTCTAAGGTGTAAAATTTCGATTGCCCTTATCTCCGAAACTATAAGAGATAATGCAATTTGGCAATCGGCAACGTAATTAGCAAGCCGAATATTACTTGGAATGTGAATTGAAGCGAAATCGCTAATTCATAAGACCATTTTACAATTCTGGCCCAAGTTAGAAGCATAGCCAATATTGTAAGATGTCGATAGTCCATATCTCGGAAACTATAAGAGATAATGCAATTTGGCAATCGGCAACGTAATTAGCATGCCGAATATTAATTGGAATGTGAATTGGAGCGAAATCGCTAATTCATAAGACCATTTTACAATTTTGACCCCAGTTAGAAACAGACTCTAAGGTGTAAAATTTCGATTGCCCTTATCTCCTAAACTATAAGAGATAATGCAATTTGGCAATCGGCAACGTAATTAGCAAGCCGAATATTATTTGGTATGTGAATTGGAGCGAAATCGCTAATTCATAAGACCGTTTTACAATTTTGACCCCAGTTAGAAACAAACTCTAAGGTGTAAAATTTCGATTGACCGTATCTCGGAATCTGTAAGAGATAATGCTATTTGGCAATCGGCAACGTAATTAGCATGCTGAATATTACTTGGAATGTGAATTGGAGCGAAATCGCTAATTCATAAGACCATTTTACAATTTTGGGCCAAGTTAGAAGCAGAGCCAATATTGTAAGATGTCGATAGTCTATATCTTGGAACCTATAAGAGATATTGCAATTTGGCAATCGGCAGCGTAATTAGCATGCCGAATATTACCTGGAATGTGAATTGGAGCGAAATCGCTAATTCATAAGACCATTTTACAATTTTGGCCCAAGTTAGAAACAGAGTCAATATTGTAAGATGTCGATAGTCCATATCTCGGAAACTATAAGAGATAACGCAATTTGGCAATCGGCAACGTAATTAGCATGCCGAATATTACTTGGAATGTGAATTGGAGCGAAATCGCTAATTCATAAGACCATTTTACAATTTTGACCCCAGTTAGAAACAGACTCTCAGGTGTAAAATTTCGATTGCCCATATCTCGGAAACTATAAGAGATAATGCAATTTGGCAATCGGCAACGTAATTAGCAAGCCGAATATTACTTGGAATGTGAATTGAAGCGAAATCGCTAATTCATAAGACCATTTTACAATTCTGGCCCAAGTTAGAAGCATAGCCAATATTGTAAGATGTCGATAGTCCATATCTCGGAAACTATAAGAGATAATGCAATTTGGCAATCGGCAACGTAATTAGCATGCCGAATATTACTTGGAATGTGAATTGGAGCGAAATCGCTAATTCATAAGACCATTTTACAATTTTGACCCCAGTTAGAAACAGACTCTAAGGTGTAAAATTTCGATTGCCCTTATCTCCGAAACTATAAGAGATAATGCAATTTGGCAATCGGAAACGTAATTAGCAAGCCGAATATTATTTGGTATGTGAATTGGAGCGAAATCGCTAATTCATAAGACCGTTTTACAATTTTGACCCCAGTTAGAAACAAACTCTAAGGTGTAAAATTTCGATTGACCGTATCTCGGAATCTGTAAGAGATAATGCTATTTGGCAATCGGCAACGTAATTAGCATGCTGAATATTACTTGGAATGTGAATTGGAGCGAAATCGCTAATTCATAAGACCATTTTACAATTTTGGGCCAAGTTAGAAGCAGAGCCAATATTGTAAGATGTCGATAGTCTATATCTTGGAACCTATAAGAGATATTGCAATTTGGCAATCGGCAGCGTAATTAGCATGCCGAATATTACCTGGAATGTGAATTGGAGCGAAATCGCTAATTACAATTTTCGCATTTTACAATTTTGGCCCAAGTTAGAAGCAGAGCCAATATTGTAAGATGTCGATAGTCCATATCTCGGAAACTATAAGAGATAACGCAATTTGGCAATCGGCAACGTAATTAGCATGCCGAATATTACTTGGAATGTGAATTGGAGCGAAATCGCTAATTCATAAGACCATTTTACAATTTTGACCCCAGTTAGAAACAGACTCTAAGGTGTAAAATTTCGATTGCCCATATCTCGGAAACTATAAGAGATAATGCAATTTGGCAATCGGCAACGTAATTAGCAAGCCGAATATTACTTGGAATGTGAATTGGAGCGAAATCGCTAATTCATAAGACCATTTTACAATTCTGGCCCAAGTTAGAAGCATAGCCAATATTGTAAGATGTCGATAGTCCATATCTCGGAAACTATAAGAGATAATGCAATTTGGCAATCGGCAACGTAATTAGCATGCCGAATATTACTTGGAATGTGAACTGGAGCGAAATCGCTAATTCATAAGACCATTTTACAATTCTGGCCCAAGTTAGAAGCATAGCCAATATTGTAAGATGTCGATAGTCCATATCTCGGAAACTATAAGAGATAATGCAATTTGGCAATCGGCAACGTAATTAGCATGCCGAATATTACTTGGAATATGAATTGATACGAAATCGCTAATTTATAAGACCATTTTACAATTCTGGCCCAAGTTAGAAGCAGAGCCAATATTGTAAGATGTCGATAGTCCATATCTGGGAAGCTATAAGAAATAATGCAATTTGGCAATCCGCAACGTAATTAGCATGCCGAATATTACTTGGAATGTGAATTGGAACGAAATCGCTAATTCGTAAGACGATTTTACAATTCTGGCCCAAGTTAGAAGCATAGCCAATATTGTAAAATTTCGATTGCCCATATCTCGGAAACTATAAGAGATAATGCAATTTGGCAATCGGAAACGTAATTAGCATGCCGAATATTACTTGGAATGTGAATTGGAGCGAAATCGCTAATTCATAAGACCATTTTACAATTTTGACCCCAGTTAGAAACAGACTCTAAGGTGTAAAATTTCGATTGCCCTTATCTCCTAAACTATAAGAGATAATGCAATTTGGCAATCGGCAACGTAATTAGCAAGCCGAATATTATTTGGTATGTGAATTGGAGCGAAATCGCTAATTCATAAGACCGTTTTACAATTTTGACCCCAGTTAGAAACAAACTCTAAGGTGTAAAATTTCGATTGACCGTATCTCGGAATCTGTAAGAGATAATGCTATTTGGCAATCGGCAACGTAATTAGCATGCTGAATATTACTTGGAATGTGAATTGGAGCGAAATCGCTAATTCATAAGACCATTTTACAATTTTGGGCCAAGTTAGAAGCAGAGCCAATATTGTAAGATGTCGATAGTCTATATCTTGGAACCTATAAGAGATATTGCAATTTGGCAATCGGCAGCGTAATTAGCATGCCGAATATTACTTGGAATGTGAATTGGAACGAAATCGCTAATTCGTAAGACGATTTTACAATTCTGGCCCAAGTTAGAAGCAGAGCCAATATTGCAAGATGTCGATAGTCCATATCTCGGAAACTATAAGAGATAATGCAATTTGGCAATCGGCAACGTAATTAGCATGCCGAACGTTACTTGGAATGTTAATAGGAGCGAAATCGCTAATTCATAAGACCATTTTACAATTCTGGCCCAAGTGAGAAGCAGAGCCAATATTGTAAGATTTCGATAGTCCATATCTCGGAAACTGTAAGTGATAATGCAATTTGGCAATCGGCAACGTAATTAGCATGCCGAATATTACTTGGAATGTGAATTGGAGCGAAATCGCTAATTCATAAGACCATTTTACAATTCTGGCCCAAGTTAGAAGCATAGCCAATATTGTAAGATGTCGATAGTCCATATCTCGGAAACTATAAGAGATAATGCAATTTGGCAATCGGCAACGTAATTAGCATGCCGAATATTACTTGGAATGTGAATTGGAGCGAAATCGCTAATTCATAAGACCATTTTACAATTTTGACCCCAGTTAGAAACAGACTCTAAGGTGTAAAATTTCGATTGCCCTTATCTCCGAAACTATAAGAGATAATGCAATTTGGCAATCGGCAACGTAATTAGCAAGCCGAATATTACTTGGAATGTGAATTGAAGCGAAATCGCTAATTCATAAGACCATTTTACAATTCTGGCCCAAGTTAGAAGCATAGCCAATATTGTAAGATGTCGATAGTCCATATCTCGGAAACTATAAGAGATAATGCAGTTTGGCAATCGGCAACGTAATTAGCATGCCGAATATTAATTGGAATGTGAATTGGAGCGAAATCGCTAATTCATAAGACCATTTTACAATTTTGACCCCAGTTAGAAACAGACTCTAAGGTGTAAAATTTCGATTGCCCTTATCTCCTAAACTATAAGAGATAATGCAATTTGGCAATCGGCAACGTAATTAGCAAGCCGAATATTATTTGGTATGTGAATTGGAGCGAAATCGCTAATTCATAAGACCGTTTTACAATTTTGACCCCAGTTAGAAACAAACTCTAAGGTGTAAAATTTCGATTGACCGTATCTCGGAATCTGTAAGAGATAATGCTATTTGGCAATCGGCAACGTAATTAGCATGCTGAATATTACTTGGAATGTGAATTGGAGCGAAATCGCTAATTCATAAGACCATTTTACAATTTTGGGCCAAGTTAGAAGCAGAGCCAATATTGTAAGATGTCGATAGTCTATATCTTGGAACCTATAAGAGATATTGCAATTTGGCAATCGGCAGCGTAATTAGCATGCCGAATATTACCTGGAATGTGAATTGGAGCGAAATCGCTAATTCATAAGACCATTTTACAATTTTGGCCCAAGTTAGAAACAGAGTCAATATTGTAAGATGTCGATAGTCCATATCTCGGAAACTATAAGAGATAACGCAATTTGGCAATCGGCAACGTAATTAGCATGCCGAATATTACTTGGAATGTGAATTGGAGCGAAATCGCTAATTCATAAGACCATTTTACAATTTTGACCCCAGTTAGAAACAGACTCTCAGGTGTAAAATTTCGATTGCCCATATCTCGGAAACTATAAGAGATAATGCAATTTGGCAATCGGCAACGTAATTAGCAAGCCGAATATTACTTGGAATGTGAATTGAAGCGAAATCGCTAATTCATAAGACCATTTTACAATTCTGGCCCAAGTTAGAAGCAGAGCCAATATTGTAAGATGTCGATAGTCCATATCTCGGAAACTATAAGAGATAATGCAATTTGGCAATCGGCAACGTAATTAGCATGCCGAATATTACTTGGAATGTGAATTGGAGCGAAATCGCTAATTCATAAGACCATTTTACAATTTTGACCCCAGTTAGAAACAGACTCTAAGGTGTAAAATTTCGATTGCCCTTATCTCCGAAACTATAAGAGATAATGCAATTTGGCAATCGGAAACGTAATTAGCAAGCCGAATATTATTTGGTATGTGAATTGGAGCGAAATCGCTAATTCATAAGACCGTTTTACAATTTTGACCCCAGTTAGAAACAAACTCTAAGGTGTAAAATTTCGATTGACCGTATCTCGGAATCTGTAAGAGATAATGCTATTTGGCAATCGGCAACGTAATTAGCATGCTGAATATTACTTGGAATGTGAATTGGAGCGAAATCGCTAATTCATAAGACCATTTTACAATTTTGGGCCAAGTTAGAAGCAGAGCCAATATTGTAAGATGTCGATAGTCTATATCTTGGAACCTATAAGAGATATTGCAATTTGGCAATCGGCAGCGTAATTAGCATGCCGAATATTACCTGGAATGTGAATTGGAGCGAAATCGCTAATTACAATTTTCGCATTTTACAATTTTGGCCCAAGTTAGAAGCAGAGCCAATATTGTAAGATGTCGATAGTCCATATCTCGGAAACTATAAGAGATAACGCAATTTGGCAATCGGCAACGTAATTAGCATGCCGAATATTACTTGGAATGTGAATTGGAGCGAAATCGCTAATTCATAAGACCATTTTACAATTTTGACCCCAGTTAGAAACAGACTCTAAGGTGTAAAATTTCGATTGCCCATATCTCGGAAACTATAAGAGATAATGCAATTTGGCAATCGGCAACGTAATTAGCAAGCCGAATATTACTTGGAATGTGAATTGGAGCGAAATCGCTAATTCATAAGACCATTTTACAATTCTGGCCCAAGTTAGAAGCATAGCCAATATTGTAAGATGTCGATAGTCCATATCTCGGAAACTATAAGAGATAATGCAATTTGGCAATCGGCAACGTAATTAGCATGCCGAATATTACTTGGAATGTGAACTGGAGCGAAATCGCTAATTCATAAGACCATTTTACAATTCTGGCCCAAGTTAGAAGCATAGCCAATATTGTAAGATGTCGATAGTCCATATCTCGGAAACTATAAGAGATAATGCAATTTGGCAATCGGCAACGTAATTAGCATGCCGAATATTACTTGGAATATGAATTGATACGAAATCGCTAATTTATAAGACCATTTTACAATTCTGGCCCAAGTTAGAAGCAGAGCCAATATTGTAAGATGTCGATAGTCCATATCTGGGAAGCTATAAGAAATAATGCAATTTGGCAATCCGCAACGTAATTAGCATGCCGAATATTACTTGGAATGTGAATTGGAACGAAATCGCTAATTCGTAAGACGATTTTACAATTCTGGCCCAAGTTAGAAGCATAGCCAATATTGTAAAATTTCGATTGCCCATATCTCGGAAACTATAAGAGATAATGCAATTTGGCAATCGGCAACGTAATTAGCAAGCCGAATATTACTTGGAATGTGAATTGGAGCGAAATCGCTAATTCATAAGACCATTTTACAATTCTGGCCCAAGTTAGAAGCATAGCCAATATTGTAAGATGTCGATAGTCCATATCTCGGAAACTATAAGAGATAATGCAATTTGGCAATCGGCAACGTAATTAGCATGCCGAATATTACTTGGAATATGAGTTGATACGAAATCGCTAATTTATAAGACCATTTTACAATTCTGGCCCAAGTTAGAAGCAGAGCCAATATTGTAAGATGTCGATAGTCCATATCTGGGAAGCTATAAGAAATAATGCAATTTGGCAATCCGCAACGTAATTAGCATGCCGAATATTACTTGGAATGTGAATTGGAACGAAATCGCTAATTCGTAAGACGATTTTACAATTCTGGCCCAAGTTAGAAGCAGAGCCAATATTGCAAGATGTCGATAGTCCATATCTCGGAAACTATAAGAGATAATGCAATTTGGCAAACGGCAACGTAATTAGCATGCCGAACGTTACTTGGAATGTGAATAGAAGCGAAATCGCTAATTCATAAGACCATTTTACAATTCTGGCCCAAGTGAGAAGCAGAGCCAATATTGTAAGATTTCGATAGTCCATATCTCGGAAACTGTAAGTGATAATGCAATTTGGCAATCGGCAACGTAATTAGCATGCCGAATATTACTTGGAATGTGAATTGGAGCGAAATCGCTAATTCATAAGACCATTTTACAATTTTGACCCCAGTTAGAGACAGACTCTAAGGTGTAAAATTTCGATTGACCATATCTCGGAAACTGTAAGAGATAATGCAATTTGGCAATCGGCAGTGTAATTAGCATGCCGAATATTACTTGGAATGTGAATTGGAACGAAATCGCTAATTCATAAGACCATTTTACAATTTTGGCCCAAGTTAGAAACAGAGCCAATATTGTAAGATGTCGATAGTCCATATCTCGGAAACTGTAAGTGATAATGCAATTTGGCAATCGGCAACGTAATTAGCATGCCGAATATTACTTGGAATGTGAATTGGAACGAAATCGCTAATTCATAAGACCGTTTTACAATTTTGGCCCAAGTTAGAAGCAGAGCCAATATTGTAAGATGTCGATAGTCCATATCTCGGAAACTATAAGAGATAATGTAATTTGGCAATCTGCAACGTAATTAGCATGCCGAATATTACTTGGAATGTGAATTGGAGCGAAATCGCTAATTCTTAAGACTATTTTACAATTTTGACCCCAGTTAGAAACAGACTCTAAGGTGTAAAATTTCGATTGCCCATATCTCGGAAACTATAAGAGATAATGCAATTTGGCAATCGGCAACGTAATTAGCATGCCGAATATTACTTGGAATGTGAATTGGAACGAAATCGCTAATTCGTAAGACCATTTTAAAATTCTGACCCAAGTTAGAAGCAGAGCCAATATTGTAAGATGTCAATAGTCCATATCTCGGAAACTATAAGAGATAATGCAATTTGGCAATCTGCAACGTAATTAGCATGCCGAATATTACTTGGAATGTGAATTGGAGCGAAATCGCTAATTCTTAAGACTATTTTACAATTTTGACCCCAGTTAGAAACAGACTCTAAGCTGTAAAATTTCGATTGCCCATATCTCGGAAACTATAAGAGATAATGCAATTTGGCAATCGGCAACGTAATTAGCATGCCGAATATTACTTGGAATGTGAATTGGAACGAAATCGCTAATTCGTAAGACCATTTTACAATTCTGGCCCAAGTTAGAAGCAGAGCCAATATTGTAAGATGTCGATAGTCCATATCTCGGAAACTGTAAGTGATAATGCAATTTGGCAATCGGCAACGTAATTAGCATGCCGAATATTACTTGGAGTGTGAATTGGAGCGAAATCGCTAATTCATAAGACCATTTTACAATTTTGACCCCTGTTAGAGACAGACTAAGGTGTAAAATTTCGATTGACCATATCTCGGACACTATAAGAGATAATGAAATTTGGCAATCGGCAATGTAATTGGCATGCCGAATATTACTTGGAATGTGAATTGGGACGAAATCGCTAATTCATAAGACCGTTTTACAATTTTGGCCCAAGTTAGAAGCAGAGCCAATATTGTAATATGTCGATAGTCCATATCTCGGAAACTATAAGAGATAATGCAATTTGGCAATCGGCAACGTAATTAGCATGCCGAACATTACTTGGAATGTGAATAGGAGCGAAATCGCTAATTCATAAGACCATTTTACAATTCTGGCCCAAGTGAGAAGCAGAGCCAATATTGTAAGATGTCGATAGTCCATATCTCGGAAACTGTAAGTGATAATGCAATTTGGCAATCGGCAACGTAATTAGCATGCCGAATATTACTTGGAATGTGAATTGGAGCGAAATCGCTAATTCATAAGACCATTTTACAATTTTGACCCCAGTTAGAAACAGACTCTAAGGTGTAAAATTTCGATTGCCCATATCTCGGAAACTGTTAGAGATAATGCAATTTGGCAATCGGCAGTGTAATTAGCATGCCGAATATTACTTGGAATGTGAATTGGAACGAAATCGCTAATTCATAAGACCATTTTACAATTTTGGCCCAAGTTAGAAACAGAGCCAATATTGTAAGATGTCGATAGTCCATATCTCGGAAACTGTAAGTGATAATGCAATTTGGCAATCGGCAACGTAATTAGCATGCCGAATATTACTTGGAATGTGAATTGGAACGAAATCGCTAATTCATAAGACCGTTTTACAATTTTGGCAAAAGTTAGAAGCAGAGCCAATATTATAAAATGTCGATAGTCCATATCTCGGAAACTATAAGAGATAATGCAATTTGGCAATCGGCAACGTAATTAGCATGCCGAATATTACTCGGAATGTGAATTGGAACGAAATCGCTAATTCGTAAGACCATTTTAAAATTCTGGCCCAAGTTAGAAGCAGAGCCAATATTGTAAGATGTCGATAGTCCATATCTCGGAAACTATAAGAGATAATGCAATTTGGCAATCTGCAACGTAATTAGCATGCCGAATATTACTTGGAATGTGAATTGGAGCGAACTCGCTAATTCTTAAGACTATTTTACAATTTTGACCCCAGTTAGAAACAGACTCTAAGGTGTAAAATTTCGATTGCCCATATCTCGGAAACTATAAGAGATAATGCAATTTGGCAATCGGCAACGTAATTAGCATGCCGAATATTACTTGGAATGTGAATTGGAACGAAATCGCTAATTCGTAAGACCATTTTAAAATTCTGACCCAAGTTAGAAGCAGAGCCAATATTGTAAGATGTCAATAGTCCATATCTCGGAAACTATAAGAGATAATGCAATTTGGCAATCTGCAACGTAATTAGCATGCCAAATATTACTTGGAATGTGAATTGGAGCGAAATCGCTAATTCTTAAGACTATTTTACAATTTTGACCCCAGTTAGAAACAGACTCTAAGCTGTAAAATTTCGATTGCCCATATCTCGGAAACTATAAGAGATAATGCAATTTGGCAATCGGCAACGTAATTAGCATGCCGAATATTACTTGGAATGTGAATTGGAACGAAATCGCTAATTCGTAAGACCATTTTACAATTCTGGCCCAAGTTAGAAGCAGAGCCAATATTGTAAGATGTCGATAGTCCATATCTCGGAAACTGTAAGTGATAATGCAATTTGGCAATCGGCAACGTAATTAGCATGCCGAATATTACTTGGAGTGTGAATTGGAGCGAAATCGCTAATTCATAAGACCATTTTACAATTTTGACCCCTGTTAGAGACAGACTAAGGTGTAAAATTTCGATTGACCATATCTCGGACACTATAAGAGATAATGAAATTTGGCAATCGGCAATGTAATTAGCATGCCGAATATTACTTGGAATGTGAATTGGGACGAAATCGCTAATTCATAAGACCGTTTTACAATTCTGGCCCAAGTTAGAAGCAGAGCCAATATTGTAAGATGTCGATAGTCCATATCTCGAAAACTATAAGAGATAATACAATTTGGCAATCGGCAACGTAATTAGCATGCCGAATATTACTTGGAATGTGAATTGGAACGAAATCGCTAATTCGTAAGACGATTTTACAATTCTGGCCCAAGTTAGAAGCAGAGCCAATATTGCAAGATGTCGATAGTCCATATCTCGGAAACTATAAGAGATAATGCAATTTGGCAATCGGCAACGTAATTAGCATGCCGAACATTACTTGGAATGTGAATAGGAGCGAAATCGCTAATTTATAAGACCATTTTACAATTCTGGCCCAAGTGAGAAGCAGAGCCAATATTGTAAGATGTCGATAGTCCATATCTCGGAAACTGTAAGTGATAATGCAATTTGGCAATCGGCAACGTAATTAGCATGCCGAATATTACTTGGAATGTGAATTGGAGCGAAATCGCTAATTCATAAGACCATTTTACAATTTTGACCCCAGTTAGAGACAGACTCTAAGGTGTAAAATTTCGATTGACTATATCTCGGAAACTGTAAGAGATAATGCAATTTGGCCATCGGCAGTGTAATTAGCATGCCGAATATTACTAGGAATGTGAATTGGAACGAAATCGCTAATTCATAAGACCATTTTACAATTTTGGCCCAAGTTAGAAACAGAGCCAATATTGTAAGATGTCGATAGTCCATATCTCGGAAACTATAAGAGATAATGCAATTTGGCAATCGGCAACGTAATTAGCATGCCGAATATTACTCAGAATGTGAATTGGAACGAAATCGCTAATTCGTAAGACCATTTTAAAATTCTGGCCCAAGTTAGAAGCACAGCCAATATTGTAAGATGTCGATAGTCCATATCTCGGAAACTATAAGAGATAATGCAATTTGGCAATCTGAAACGTAATTAGCATGCCGAATATTACTTGGAATGTGAATTGGAGCGAAATCGCTAATTCTTAAGACTATTTTACAATTTTGACCCCAGTTAGAAACAGACTCTAAGGTGTAAAATTTCGATTGCCCATATCTCGGAAACTATAAGAGATAATGCAATTTGGCAATCGGCAACGTAATTAGCATGCCGAATATTACTTGGAATGTGAATTGGAACGAAATCGCTAATTCGTAAGACGATTTTACAATTCTGGCCCAAGTTAGAAGCAGAGCCAATATTGCAAGATGTCGATAGTCCATATCTCGGAAACTATAAGAGATAATGCAATTTGGCAATCGGCAACGTAATTAGCATGCCGAACATTACTTGGAATGTGAATAGGAGCGAAATCGCTAATTCATAAGACCATTTTACAATTCTGGCCCAAGTGAGAAGCAGAGCCAATATTGTAAGATGTCGATAGTCCATATCTCGGAAACTGTAAGTGATAATGCAATTTGGCAATCGGCAACGTAATTAGCATGCCGAATATTACTTGGAATGTGAATTGGAGCGAAATCGCTAATTCATAAGACCATTTTACAATTTTGACCCCAGTTAGAGACAGACTCTAAGGTGTAAAATTTCGATTGACTATATCTCGGAAACTGTAAGAGATAATGCAATTTGGCCATCGGCAGTGTAATTAGCATGCCGAATATTACTAGGAATGTGAATTGGAACGAAATCGCTAATTCATAAGACCATTTTACAGTTTTGGCCCAAGTTAGAAACAGAGCCAATATTGTAAGATGTCGATAGTCCATATCTCGGAAACTATAAGAGATAATGCAATTTGGCAATCGGCAACGTAATTAGCATGCCGAATATTACTCAGAATGTGAATTGGAACGAAATCGCTAATTCGTAAGACCATTTTAAAATTCTGGCCCAAGTTAGAAGCAGAGCCAATATTGTAAGATGTCGATAGTCCATATCTCGGAAACTATAAGAGATAATGCAATTTGGCAATCTGCAACGTAATTAGCATGCCGAATATTACTTGGAATGTGAATTGGAGCGAAATCGCTAATTCTTAAGACTATTTTACAATTTTGACCCCAGTTAGAAACAGACTCTAAGGTGTAAAATTTCGATTGCCCATATCTCGGAAACTATAAGAGATAATGCAATTTGGCAATCGGCAACGTAATTAGCATGCCGAATATTACTTGGAATGTGAATTGGAACGAAATCGCTAATTCGTAAGACGATTTTACAATTCTGGCCCAAGTTAGAAGCAGAGCCAATATTGCAAGATGTCGATAGTCCATATCTCGGAAACTATAAGAGATAATGCAATTTGGCAATCGGCAACGTAATTAGCATGCCGAACATTACTTGGAATGTGAATAGGAGCGAAATCGCTAATTCATAAGACCATTTTACAATTCTGGCATAAGTGAGAAGCAGAGCCAATATTGTAAGATGTCGATAGTCCATATTTCGGAAACTGTAAGTGATAATGCAATTTGGCAATCGGCAACGTAATTAGCATGCCGAATATTACTTGGAATGTGAATTGGAGCGAAATCGCTTATTCATAAGACCATTTTACAATTTTGACCCCAGTTAGAGACAGACTCTAAGGTGTAAAATTTCGATTGACCATATCTCGGAAACTGTAAGAGATAATGCAATTTGGCCATCGGCAGTGTAATTAGCATGCCGAATATTACTTGGAATGTGAATTGGAACGAAATCGCTAATTCATAAGACCATTTTACAGTTTTGGCCCAAGTTAGAAACAGAGCCAATATTGTAAGATGTCGATAGTCCATATCTCGGAAACTATAAGAGATAATGCAATTTGGCAATCGGCAACGTAATTAGCATGCCGAATATTACTCAGAATGTGAATTGGAACGAAATCGCTAATTCGTAAGACCATTTTAAAATTCTGGCCCAAGTTAGAAGCAGAACCAATATTGTAAGATGTCGATAGTCCATATCTCGGAAACTATAAGAGATAATGCAATTTGGCAATCTGCAACGTAATTAGCATGCCGAATATTACTTGGAATGTGAATTGGAGCGAAATCGCTAATTCTTAAGACTATTTTACAATTTTGACCCCAGTTAGAAACAGACTCTAAGGTGTAAAATTTCGATTGCCCATATCTCGGAAACTATAAGAGATAATGCAATTTGGCAATCGGCAACGTAATTAGCATGCCGAATATTACTCGGAATGTGAATTGGAACGAAATCGCTAATTCTTAAGACTATTTTACAATTTTGACCCCAGTTAGAAACAGACTCTAAGGTGTAAAATTTCGATTGCCCATATCTCGGAAACTATAAGAGATAATGCAATTTGGCAATCGGCAACGTAATTAGCATGCCGAATATTACTTGGAATGTGATTTTTAACGAAATCGCTAATTCGTAAGACCATTTTACAATTCTGGCCCAAGTTAGAAGCAGAGCCAATATTGTAAGATGTCGATAGTCCATATCTCGGAAACTGTAAGTGATAATGCAATTTGGCAATCGGCAACGTAATTAGCATGCCGAATATTACTTGGAGTGTGAATTGGAGCGAAATCGCTAATTCATAAGACCGTTTTACAATTTTGACCCCAGTTAGAGACAGACTCTAAGGTGTAAAATTTCGATTGACCATATCTCGGACACTATAAGAGATAATGAAATTTGGCATTCGGCAATGTAATTAGCATGCCGAATATTACTTGGAATGTGAATTGGGACGAAATCGCTAATTCATAAGACCGTTTTACAATTTTGGCCCAAGTTAGAAGCAGAGCCAATATTGTAAAATGTCGATAGTCCATATCTCGGAAACTATAAGAGATAATGCAATTTGGCAATCTGCAACGTAATTAGCATGCCGAATATTACTTGGAATGTGAATTGGAGCGAAATCGCTAATTCTTAAGACTATTTTACAATTTTAACCCCAGTTAGAAACAGACTCTAAGGTGTAAAATTTCGATTGCCCATATCTCGGAAACTATAAGAGATAATGCAATTTGGCAATCGGCAACGTAATTAGCATGCCGAATATTACTTGGAATGTGATTTGGAACGAAATCGCTAATTCGTAAGACCATTTTACAATTCTGGCCCAAGTTAGAAGCAGAGCCAATATTGTAAGATGTCGATAGTCCATATCTCGGAAACTGTAAGTGATAATGCAATTTGGCAATCGGCAACGTAATTAGCATGCCGAATATTACTTGGAGTGTGAATTGGAGCGAAATCGCTAATTCATAAGACCATTTTACAATTTTGACCCCAGTTAGAGACAGACTCTAAGGTGTAAAATTTCGATTGACCATATCTCGGACACTATAAGAGATAATGAAATTTGGCAATCGGCAATGTAATTAGCATGCCGAATATTACTTGGAATGTGAATTGGGACGAAATCGCTAATTCATAAGACTGTTTTACAATTTTGGCCCAAGTTAGAAGCAGAGCCAATATTGTAAAATGTCGATAGTCCATATCTCGGAAACTATAAGAGATAATGCAATTTGGCAATCGGCAACGTAATTAGCATGCCGAATATTACTTGGAATGTGAATTGGAACGAAATCGCTAATTCGTAAGACCATTTTAAAATTCTGGCCCAAGTTAGAAGCAGAGCCAATATTGTAAGATGTCGATAGTCCATATCTCGGAAACTATAAGAGATAATGCAATTTGGCAATCTGCGACGTAATTAGCATGCCGAATATTACTTGGAATGTGAATTGGAGCGAAATCGCTAATTCTTAAGACTATTTTACAATTTTGACCCCAGTTAGAAACAGACTCTAAGGTGTAAAATTTCGATTGCCCATATCTCGGAAACTATAAGAGATAATGCAATTTGGCAATCGGCAACGTAATTAGCATGCCGAATATTACTTGGAATGTGAATTGGAACGAAATCGCTAATTCGTAAGACCATTTTACAATTCTGGCCCAAGTTAGAAGCAGAGCCAATATTGTAAGATGTCGATAGTCCATTACTCGGAAACTATAAGAGATAATGCAATTTGGCAATCGGCAACGTAATTGGCATGCCGAATATTACTTGGAATGTGAATTGGAACGAAATCGCTAATTCATAAGACCATTTTACAATATTTTCCCAAGTTAGAAGCATAGTCAATATTGTAAGATGTCGATAGTCCATATCTCGGAAAATATAAGAGATAATGCAATTTGGCAATCGACAACGTAATTGGCATGCCGAATATTACTTGGAAAGTGAATTGGAACGAAATCGCTAATTCGTAAGACCATTTTACAATTCTGGCCCAAGTTAGAAGCAGAGAAAATATTGTAAGATGTCGATAGTCTATATCTCGGAAACTAAAAGAGATAATGCAATTTGGCAATCGGCAACGTAATTAGCATGCCGAATATTACTTGGAATGTGAATTGGAGCGAAATCGCTAATTCTTAAGACTATTTTACAATTTTGACCCCAGTTAGAAACAGACTCTAAGGTGTAAAATTTCGATTGCCCATATCTCGGAAACTATAAGAGATAATGCAATTTGGCAATCGGCAACGTAATTAGCATGCCGAATATTACTTGGAATGTGAATTGGAGCGAAATCGCTAATTCTTAAGACTATTTTACAATTTTGACCCCAGTTAGAAACAGACACTAAGGTGTAAAATTTCGATTGCCCATATCTCGGAAACTATAAGAGATAATGCAATTTGGCAATCGGCAACGTAATTAGCATGCCGAATATTACTTGGAATGTGATTTGGAACGAAATCGCTAATTCGTAAGACCATTTTACAATACTGGCCCAAGTTAGAAGCAGAGCCAATATTGTAAGATGTCGATAGTCCATATCTCGGAAACTGTAAGTGATAATGCAATTTGGCAATCGGCAACGTAATTAGCATGCCGAATATTACTTGGAATGTGAATTGGAACGAAATCGCTAATTCGTAAGACCATTTTAAAATTCTGGCCCAAGTTAGAAGCAGAGCCAATATTGTAAGATGTCGATAGTCCATATCTCGGAAACTATAAGAGATAATGCAATTTGGCAATCTGCGACGTAATTAGCATGCCGAATATTACTTGGAATGTGAATTGGAGCGAAATCGCTAATTCTTAAGACTATTTTACAATTTTGACCCCAGTTAGAAACAGACTCTAAGGTGTAAAATTTCGATTGCCCATATCTCGGAAACTATAAGAGATAATGCAATTTGGCAATCGGCAACGTAATTAGCATGCCGAATATTACTTGGAACGTGAATTGGAACGAAATCGCTAATTCGTAAGACCATTTTACAATTCTGGCCCAAGTTAGAAGCAGAGCCAATATTGTAAGATGTCGATAGTCCATATCTCGAAAACTATAAGAGATAATGCATTTTGGCAATAGGCAACGTAATTAGCATGCCGAATATTACTTGGAATGTGAATTGGAGCGAAATCGCTAATTCTTAAGACCATTTTACAATTCTGGCGCAAGTTAGAAGCAAAGCCAGTAAAGTAAGATGTCGATAGTCCATTACTCGGAAACTATAAGAGATAATGCAATTTGGCAATCGGCAACGTAATCAGCATGCCGAATATTACTTGGAATGTGAATTGGAACGAAATCGCTAATTCGTAAGACCATTTTACAATTCTGGTCCAAGTTAGAAGCAGAGAAAATATTGTAAGATGTCGATAGTCCATATCTCGGAAACTAAAAGAGATAATGCAATTTGGCAATCTGCGACGTAATTAGCATGCCGAATATTACTTGGAATGTGAATTGGAGCGAAATCGCTAATTCTTAAGACTATTTTACAATTTTGACCCCAGTTAGAAACAGACTCTAAGGTGTAAAATTTCGATTGCCCATATCTCGGAAACTATAAGAGATAATGCAATTTGGCAATCGGCAACGTAATTAGCATGCCGAATATTACTTGGAATGTGAATTGGAACGAAATCGCTAATTCGTAAGACCATTTTACAATTCTGGCCCAAGTTAGAAGCAGAGCCAATATTGTAAGATGTCGATAGTCCATATCTCGAAAACTATAAGAGATAATGCATTTTGGCAATAGGCAACGTAATTAGCATGCCGAATATTACTTGGAATGTGAATTGGAGCGAAATCGCTAATTCTTAAAACCATTTTACAATTCTGGCGCAAGTTAGAAGCAGAGCCAGTAAAGTAAGATGTCGATAGTCCATTACTCGGAAACTATAAGAGATAATGCAATTTGGCAATCGGCAACGTAATTGGCATGCCGAATATTACTTGGAATGTGAATTGGAACGAAATCGCTAATTCATAAGACCATTTTACAATATTTTCCCAAGTTAGAAGCATAGTCAATATTGTAAGATGTCGATAGTCCATATCTCGGAAAATATAAGAGATAATGCAATTTGGCAATCGACAACGTAATTGGCATGCCGAATATTACTTGGAAAGTGAATTGGAACGAAATCGCTAATTCGTAAGACCATTTTACAATTCTGGCCCAAGTTAGAAGCAGAGAAAATATTGTAAGATGTCGATAGTCTATATCTCGGAAACTAAAAGAGATAATGCAATTTGGCAATCGGCAACGTAATTAGCATGCCGAATATTACTTGGAATGTGAATTGGAGCGAAATCGCTAATTCTTAAGACTATTTTACAATTTTGACCCCAGTTAGAAACAGACTCTAAGGTGTAAAATTTCGATTGCCCATATCTCGGAAACTATAAGAGATAATGCAATTTGGCAATCGGCAACGTAATTAGCATGCCGAATATTACTTGGAGTGTGATTTGGAACGAAATCGCTAATTCGTAAGACCATTTTACAATACTGGCCCAAGTTAAAAGCAGAGCCAATATTGTAAGATGTCGATAGTCCATATCTCGGAAACTGTAAGTGATAATGCAATTTGGCAATCGGCAACGTAATTAGCATGCCGAATATTACTTGGAATGTGAATTGGAACGAAATCGCTAATTCGTAAGACCATTTTAAAATTCTGGCCCAAGTTAGAAGCAGAGCCAATATTGTAAGATGTCGATAGTCCATATCTCGGAAACTATAAGAGATAATGCAATTTGGCAATCTGCGACGTAATTAGCATGCCGAATATTACTTGGAATGTGAATTGGAGCGAAATCGCTAATTCTTAAGACTATTTTACAATTTTGACCCCAGTTAGAAACAGACTCTAAGGTGTAAAATTTCGATTGCCCATATCTCGGAAACTATAAGAGATAATGCAATTTGGCAATCGGCAACGTAATTAGCATGCCGAATATTACTTGGAACGTGAATTGGAACGAAATCGCTAATTCGTAAGACCATTTTACAATTCTGGCCCAAGTTAGAAGCAGAGCCAATATTGTAAGATGTCGATAGTCCATATCTCGAAAACTATAAGAGATAATGCATTTTGGCAATAGGCAACGTAATTAGCATGCCGAATATTACTTGGAATGTGAATTGGAGCGAAATCGCTAATTCTTAAGACCATTTTACAATTCTGGCGCAAGTTAGAAGCAAAGCCAGTAAAGTAAGATGTCGATAGTCCATTACTCGGAAACTATAAGAGATAATGCAATTTGGCAATCGGCAACGTAATCAGCATGCCGAATATTACTTGGAATGTGAATTGGAACGAAATCGCTAATTCGTAAGACCATTTTACAATTCTGGTCCAAGTTAGAAGCAGAGAAAATATTGTAAGATGTCGATAGTCCATATCTCGGAAACTAAAAGAGATAATGCAATTTGGCAATCGGCAACGTAATTAGCATGCCGAATATTACTTGGAATGTGAATTGGAGCGAAATCGCTAATTCTTAAGACTATTTTACAATTTTGACCCCAGTTAGAAACAGACTCTAAGGTGTAAAATTTCTATTGCCCATATCTCGGAAACTATAAGAGATAATGCAATTTGGCAATCGGCAACGTAATTAGCATGCCGAATATTACTTGGAATGTAAATTGGAGCGAAATCGCTAATTCATAAGACCATTTTACAATTCTGGCCCAAGTTAGAATCAGAGCAAATATTGTAAGATGTCGATAGTCCATATCTCGGAAACTATAAGAGATAATGCAATTTGGCAATCGGCAACGTAATTAGCATGCCGAATAATACTTGGAATGTGAATTGGAGCGAAATCGCTAATTCTTAAGACCATTTTACAATTCTGACTCCAGTTAGAAACAGACTCTAAGGTGTAAAATTTCGATTGCCCATATCACGGAAACTATAAGAGATAATGCAATTTGGCAATCGGCAACGTAATTAGCAAGCCGAATATTACTTGGAATGTGAATTGGAGCGAAATCGCTTATTCAAAAGACCATTTTACAATTCTGGCCCAAGTTAGAAGCAGAGCCAATATTGTAAGATGTCGATAGTCCATATCTCGAAATCTATAAGAGATAATGCAATTTGGCAATCGGCACCGTAACTAGCATGCCGAATATTATTTGGAATGTGAATTGGAGCGAACTCGCTAATTCTTAAGACTATTTTACAATTTTGACCCCAGTTAGAAACAGACTCTAAGGTGTAAAATTTCGATTGCCCATATCTCGGAAACTATAAGAGATAATGCAATTTGGCAATCGGCAACGTAATTAGCATGCCGAATATTACTTGGAATGTGAATTGGAACGAAATCGCTAATTCGTAAGACCATTTTAAAATTCTGACCCAAGTTAGAAGCAGAGCCAATATTGTAAGATGTCAATAGTCCATATCTCGGAAACTATAAGAGATAATGCAATTTGGCAATCTGCAACGTAATTAGCATGCCAAATATTACTTGGAATGTGAATTGGAGCGAAATCGCTAATTCTTAAGACTATTTTACAATTTTGACCCCAGTTAGAAACAGACTCTAAGCTGTAAAATTTCGATTGCCCATATCTCGGAAACTATAAGAGATAATGCAATTTGGCAATCGGCAACGTAATTAGCATGCCGAATATTACTTGGAATGTGAATTGGAACGAAATCGCTAATTCGTAAGACCATTTTACAATTCTGGCCCAAGTTAGAAGCAGAGCCAATATTGTAAGATGTCGATAGTCCATATCTCGGAAACTGTAAGTGATAATGCAATTTGGCAATCGGCAACGTAATTAGCATGCCGAATATTACTTGGAGTGTGAATTGGAGCGAAATCGCTAATTCATAAGACCATTTTACAATTTTGACCCCTGTTAGAGACAGACTAAGGTGTAAAATTTCGATTGACCATATCTCGGACACTATAAGAGATAATGAAATTTGGCAATCGGCAATGTAATTAGCATGCCGAATATTACTTGGAATGTGAATTGGGACGAAATCGCTAATTCATAAGACCGTTTTACAATTCTGGCCCAAGTTAGAAGCAGAGCCAATATTGTAAGATGTCGATAGTCCATATCTCGAAAACTATAAGAGATAATACAATTTGGCAATCGGCAACGTAATTAGCATGCCGAATATTACTTGGAATGTGAATTGGAACGAAATCGCTAATTCGTAAGACGATTTTACAATTCTGGCCCAAGTTAGAAGCAGAGCCAATATTGCAAGATGTCGATAGTCCATATCTCGGAAACTATAAGAGATAATGCAATTTGGCAATCGGCAACGTAATTAGCATGCCGAACATTACTTGGAATGTGAATAGGAGCGAAATCGCTAATTTATAAGACCATTTTACAATTCTGGCCCAAGTGAGAAGCAGAGCCAATATTGTAAGATGTCGATAGTCCATATCTCGGAAACTGTAAGTGATAATGCAATTTGGCAATCGGCAACGTAATTAGCATGCCGAATATTACTTGGAATGTGAATTGGAGCGAAATCGCTAATTCATAAGACCATTTTACAATTTTGACCCCAGTTAGAGACAGACTCTAAGGTGTAAAATTTCGATTGACTATATCTCGGAAACTGTAAGAGATAATGCAATTTGGCCATCGGCAGTGTAATTAGCATGCCGAATATTACTAGGAATGTGAATTGGAACGAAATCGCTAATTCATAAGACCATTTTACAATTTTGGCCCAAGTTAGAAACAGAGCCAATATTGTAAGATGTCGATAGTCCATATCTCGGAAACTATAAGAGATAATGCAATTTGGCAATCGGCAACGTAATTAGCATGCCGAATATTACTCAGAATGTGAATTGGAACGAAATCGCTAATTCGTAAGACCATTTTAAAATTCTGGCCCAAGTTAGAAGCACAGCCAATATTGTAAGATGTCGATAGTCCATATCTCGGAAACTATAAGAGATAATGCAATTTGGCAATCTGAAACGTAATTAGCATGCCGAATATTACTTGGAATGTGAATTGGAGCGAAATCGCTAATTCTTAAGACTATTTTACAATTTTGACCCCAGTTAGAAACAGACTCTAAGGTGTAAAATTTCGATTGCCCATATCTCGGAAACTATAAGAGATAATGCAATTTGGCAATCGGCAACGTAATTAGCATGCCGAATATTACTTGGAATGTGAATTGGAACGAAATCGCTAATTCGTAAGACGATTTTACAATTCTGGCCCAAGTTAGAAGCAGAGCCAATATTGCAAGATGTCGATAGTCCATATCTCGGAAACTATAAGAGATAATGCAATTTGGCAATCGGCAACGTAATTAGCATGCCGAACATTACTTGGAATGTGAATAGGAGCGAAATCGCTAATTCATAAGACCATTTTACAATTCTGGCCCAAGTGAGAAGCAGAGCCAATATTGTAAGATGTCGATAGTCCATATCTCGGAAACTGTAAGTGATAATGCAATTTGGCAATCGGCAACGTAATTAGCATGCCGAATATTACTTGGAATGTGAATTGGAGCGAAATCGCTAATTCATAAGACCATTTTACAATTTTGACCCCAGTTAGAGACAGACTCTAAGGTGTAAAATTTCGATTGACTATATCTCGGAAACTGTAAGAGATAATGCAATTTGGCCATCGGCAGTGTAATTAGCATGCCGAATATTACTAGGAATGTGAATTGGAACGAAATCGCTAATTCATAAGACCATTTTACAGTTTTGGCCCAAGTTAGAAACAGAGCCAATATTGTAAGATGTCGATAGTCCATATCTCGGAAACTATAAGAGATAATGCAATTTGGCAATCGGCAACGTAATTAGCATGCCGAATATTACTCAGAATGTGAATTGGAACGAAATCGCTAATTCGTAAGACCATTTTAAAATTCTGGCCCAAGTTAGAAGCAGAGCCAATATTGTAAGATGTCGATAGTCCATATCTCGGAAACTATAAGAGATAATGCAATTTGGCAATCTGCAACGTAATTAGCATGCCGAATATTACTTGGAATGTGAATTGGAGCGAAATCGCTAATTCTTAAGACTATTTTACAATTTTGACCCCAGTTAGAAACAGACTCTAAGGTGTAAAATTTCGATTGCCCATATCTCGGAAACTATAAGAGATAATGCAATTTGGCAATCGGCAACGTAATTAGCATGCCGAATATTACTTGGAATGTGAATTGGAACGAAATCGCTAATTCGTAAGACGATTTTACAATTCTGGCCCAAGTTAGAAGCAGAGCCAATATTGCAAGATGTCGATAGTCCATATCTCGGAAACTATAAGAGATAATGCAATTTGGCAATCGGCAACGTAATTAGCATGCCGAACATTACTTGGAATGTGAATAGGAGCGAAATCGCTAATTCATAAGACCATTTTACAATTCTGGCATAAGTGAGAAGCAGAGCCAATATTGTAAGATGTCGATAGTCCATATTTCGGAAACTGTAAGTGATAATGCAATTTGGCAATCGGCAACGTAATTAGCATGCCGAATATTACTTGGAATGTGAATTGGAGCGAAATCGCTTATTCATAAGACCATTTTACAATTTTGACCCCAGTTAGAGACAGACTCTAAGGTGTAAAATTTCGATTGACCATATCTCGGAAACTGTAAGAGATAATGCAATTTGGCCATCGGCAGTGTAATTAGCATGCCGAATATTACTTGGAATGTGAATTGGAACGAAATCGCTAATTCATAAGACCATTTTACAGTTTTGGCCCAAGTTAGAAACAGAGCCAATATTGTAAGATGTCGATAGTCCATATCTCGGAAACTATAAGAGATAATGCAATTTGGCAATCGGCAACGTAATTAGCATGCCGAATATTACTCAGAATGTGAATTGGAACGAAATCGCTAATTCGTAAGACCATTTTAAAATTCTGGCCCAAGTTAGAAGCAGAGCCAATATTGTAAGATGTCGATAGTCCATATCTCGGAAACTATAAGAGATAATGCAATTTGGCAATCTGCAACGTAATTAGCATGCCGAATATTACTTGGAATGTGAATTGGAGCGAAATCGCTAATTCTTAAGACTATTTTACAATTTTGACCCCAGTTAGAAACAGACTCTAAGGTGTAAAATTTCGATTGCCCATATCTCGGAAACTATAAGAGATAATGCAATTTGGCAATCGGCAACGTAATTAGCATGCCGAATATTACTTGGAATGTGAATTGGAACGAAATCGCTAATTCTTAAGACTATTTTACAATTTTGACCCCAGTTAGAAACAGACTCTAAGGTGTAAAATTTCGATTGCCCATATCTCGGAAACTATAAGAGATAATGCAATTTGGCAATCGGCAACGTAATTAGCATGCCGAATATTACTTGGAATGTGATTTTTAACGAAATCGCTAATTCGTAAGACCATTTTACAATTCTGGCCCAAGTTAGAAGCAGAGCCAATATTGTAAGATGTCGATAGTCCATATCTCGGAAACTGTAAGTGATAATGCAATTTGGCAATCGGCAACGTAATTAGCATGCCGAATATTACTTGGAGTGTGAATTGGAGCGAAATCGCTAATTCATAAGACCGTTTTACAATTTTGACCCCAGTTAGAGACAGACTCTAAGGTGTAAAATTTCGATTGACCATATCTCGGACACTATAAGAGATAATGAAATTTGGCATTCGGCAATGTAATTAGCATGCCGAATATTACTTGGAATGTGAATTGGAACGAAATCGCTAATTCGTAAGACCATTTTAAAATTCTGGCCCAAGTTAGAAGCAGAGCCAATATTGCAAGATGTCGATAGTCCATATCTCGGAAACTATAAGAGATAATGCAATTTGGCAATCTGCGACGTAATTAGCATGCCGAATATTACTTGGAATGTGAATTGGAGCGAAATCGCTAATTCTTAAGACTATTTTACAATTTTGACCCCAGTTAGAAACAGACTCTAAGGTGTAAAATTTCGATTGCCCATATCTCGGAAACTATAAGAGATAATGCAATTTGGCAATCGGCAACGTAATTAGCATGCCGAATATTACTTGGAATGTGAATTGGAACGAAATCGCTAATTCGTAAGACCATTTTACAATTCTGGCCCAAGTTAGAAGCAGAGCCAATATTGTAAGATGTCGATAGTCCATATCTCGAAAACTATAAGAGATAATGCATTTTGGCAATAGGCAACGTAATTAGCATGCCGAATATTACTTGGAATGTGAATTGGAGCGAAATCGCTAATTCTTAAAACCATTTTACAATTCTGGCGCAAGTTAGAAGCAGAGCCAGTAAAGTAAGATGTCGATAGTCCATTACTCGGAAACTATAAGAGATAATGCAATTTGGCAATCGGCAACGTAATTGGCATGCCGAATATTACTTGGAATGTGAATTGGAACGAAATCGCTAATTCATAAGACCATTTTACAATATTTTCCCAAGTTAGAAGCATAGTCAATATTGTAAGATGTCGATAGTCCATATCTCGGAAAATATAAGAGATAATGCAATTTGGCAATCGACAACGTAATTGGCATGCCGAATATTACTTGGAAAGTGAATTGGAACGAAATCGCTAATTCGTAAGACCATTTTACAATTCTGGCCCAAGTTAGAAGCAGAGAAAATATTGTAAGATGTCGATAGTCTATATCTCGGAAACTAAAAGAGATAATGCAATTTGGCAATCGGCAACGTAATTAGCATGCCGAATATTACTTGGAATGTGAATTGGAGCGAAATCGCTAATTCTTAAGACTATTTTACAATTTTGACCCCAGTTAGAAACAGACTCTAAGGTGTAAAATTTCGATTGCCCATATCTCGGAAACTATAAGAGATAATGCAATTTGGCAATCGGCAACGTAATTAGCATGCCGAATATTACTTGGAATGTGAATTGGAGCGAAATCGCTAATTCTTAAGACTATTTTACAATTTTGACCCCAGTTAGAAACAGACACTAAGGTGTAAAATTTCGATTGCCCATATCTCGGAAACTATAAGAGATAATGCAATTTGGCAATCGGCAACGTAATTAGCATGCCGAATATTACTTGGAATGTGATTTGGAACGAAATCGCTAATTCGTAAGACCATTTTACAATACTGGCCCAAGTTAGAAGCAGAGCCAATATTGTAAGATGTCGATAGTCCATATCTCGGAAACTGTAAGTGATAATGCGATTTGGCAATCGGCAACGTAATTAGCATGCCGAATATTACTTGGAATGTGAATTGGAACGAAATCGCTAATTCGTAAGACCATTTTAAAATTCTGGCCCAAGTTAGAAGCAGAGCCAATATTGTAAGATGTCGATAGTCCATATCTCGGAAACTATAAGAGATAATGCAATTTGGCAATCTGCGACGTAATTAGCATGCCGAATATTACTTGGAATGTGAATTGGAGCGAAATCGCTAATTCTTAAGACTATTTTACAATTTTGACCCCAGTTAGAAACAGACTCTAAGGTGTAAAATTTCGATTGCCCATATCTCGGAAACTATAAGAGATAATGCAATTTGGCAATCGGCAACGTAATTAGCATGCCGAATATTACTTGGAACGTGAATTGGAACGAAATCGCTAATTCGTAAGACCATTTTACAATTCTGGCCCAAGTTAGAAGCAGAGCCAATATTGTAAGATGTCGATAGTCCATATCTCGAAAACTATAAGAGATAATGCATTTTGGCAATAGGCAACGTAATTAGCATGC
Source organism: Rhynchophorus ferrugineus (assembly GCF_030347505.1). Classification (NCBI taxonomy): domain Eukaryota; kingdom Metazoa; phylum Arthropoda; class Insecta; order Coleoptera; family Curculionidae; genus Rhynchophorus; species Rhynchophorus ferrugineus. Next base: position 65,080,701 of record NW_027472580.1, on the reverse strand, counting down.
CGAATATTACTTGGAATGTGAATTGGAGCGAAATCGCTAATTCTTAAGACCATTTTACAATTCTGGCGCAAGTTAGAAGCAAAGCCAGTAAAGTAAGATGTCGATAGTCCATTACTCGGAAACTATAAGAGATAATGCAATTTGGCAATCGGCAACGTAATCAGCATGCCGAATATTACTTGGAATGTGAATTGGAACGAAATCGCTAATTCGTAAGACCATTTTACAATTCTGGTCCAAGTTAGAAGCAGAGAAAATATTGTAAGATGTCGATAGTCCATATCTCGGAAACTAAAAGAGATAATGCAATTTGGCAATCGGCAACGTAATTAGCATGCCGAATATTACTTGGAATGTGAATTGGAGCGAAATCGCTAATTCTTAAGACTATTTTACAATTTTGACCCCAGTTAGAAACAGACTCTAAGGTGTAAAATTTCTATTGCCCATATCTCGGAAACTATAAGAGATAATGCAATTTGGCAATCGGCAACGTAATTAGCATGCCGAATATTACTTGGAATGTAAATTGGAGCGAAATCGCTAATTCATAAGACCATTTTACAATTCTGGCCCAAGTTAGAATCAGAGCAAATATTGTAAGATGTCGATAGTCCATATCTCGGAAACTATAAGAGATAATGCAATTTGGCAATCGGCAACGTAATTAGCATGCCGAATAATACTTGGAATGTGAATTGGAGCGAAATCGCTAATTCTTAAGACCATTTTACAATTCTGACTCCAGTTAGAAACAGACTCTAAGGTGTAAAATTTCGATTGCCCATATCACGGAAACTATAAGAGATAATGCAATTTGGCAATCGGCAACGTAATTAGCAAGCCGAATATTACTTGGAATGTGAATTGGAGCGAAATCGCTTATTCATAAGACCATTTTACAATTCTGGCCCAAGTTAGAAGCAGAGCCAATATTGTAAGATGTCGATAGTCCATATCTCGAAATCTATAAGAGATAATGCAATTTGGCAATCGGCACCGTAACTAGCATGCCGAATATTATTTGGAATGTGAATTGGAGCGAAATCGCTAATTTATAAGACCATTTTACATTTTGACCCCAGTTAGAAAAAGACTCTAAGGTGTAAAATTTCGAATGCCCATATCTCGGAAACTATAAGAGATAATGCAATTTGGCAATCGGCAACGTAATTAGCATGCTGAATATTACTTGGAATGTGAATTGGAGCGAAATCGCTAATTCATAAGACCATTTTACAATTTTGACCCCAGTTAGAAACAGACTCTAAGATGTAAAATTTCGATTGCCCATAATTCGGAAACTATAAGAGATAATGCAATTTGGCAATCGGCAACGTAATTAGCATGCCGAATATTACTAGAAAGGTGAATTGGAACGAAATCGCTAATTCATAAGACCATTTTACAATATTGGGCCAAGTTAGAAGCAGAGTCAATATTGTAAGATGTCGATAGTCCATATCTCGGAAACTATAAGAGATAATGCAATTTGGCAATCGGCAATGTAATTAGCATACCGAATATTACTTGGACCGTGAATTTTAACGAAATCGCTAATTGATAAGACCATTTTACAATTTTGACCCCAGTTAGAAACAAAGCCAATATTGTCAGATGTCGATAGTCCATATCTCGGAAACTAAAAGAGATAATGCAATTTGGTAATCGGCAACGTAATTAGCATGCCGAATATTACTTGGAATGTGAATTGGAACGAAATCGCCAATTCGTAAGACCATTTTACAATTCTGGCCCAAGTTAGAAGCAGAGCCAATATTGTAAGATGTCGATAGTGCATATCTCGGAAACTATAAGAGATAATGCAATTTGGCAATCGGCAACGTAATTAGCATGCCGAATATTACTTGGAATGTGAATTGGAGCGAAATCGCTAATTCTTAATACCATTTTACAATTTTGACCCCAGTTAGAAAAAGACTTTAAGGTGTAAAATGTCGATTGCCCATATCTCGGAAACTATAAGAGATAATGCAATTTGGCAATCGGCAACGTAATTAGCATGCCGAATATTACTTGGAATGTCAATTGGAGCGGAATGGCTAATTCATAAGACAATTTTACAATTCTGGCCCAAGTTAGAATTAGAGCCAATATTGTAAGATGTCGATAGTCCATATGTCGGAAACTATAAGAGATAATGCAATTTGGCAATCGGCAACGTAATTAGCATGCCGAATATTACCTGGAATGTGAATTGGAGCGAAATCGCTAATTCATAAGACCATTTTACAATTTTGGCCCAAGTTAGAAGCAGAGCCAATATTGTAAGATGTCGATAGTCCATATCTCGGAAACTATAAGAGATAACGCAATTTAGCAATCGGCAACGTAATTAGCATGCCGAATATTACTTGGAATGTGAATTGGAGCGAAATCGCTAATTCATAAGACCATTTTACAATTTTGGCCCAAGTTAGAAGCAGAGCCAATATTGTAAGATGTCGATAGTCCATATCTCGGAAACTATAAGAGATAACGCAATTCGGCAATCGGCAACGTAATTAGCATGCCGAATATTACCTGGAATGTGAATTGGAGCGAAATCGCTAATTCATAAGACCATTTTACAATTTTGGCCCAAGTTAGAAACAGAGCCAATATTGTAAGATGTCGATAGTCCATATCTCGGAAACTATAAGGGATAACGCAATTTGGCAATCGGCAACGTAATTAGCATGCCGAATATTACTTGGAATGTGAATTGGAGCGTAATCGCTAATTCATAAGACCATTTTACAATTTTGACCCCAGTTAGAAACAGACTCTAAGGTGTAAAATTTCGATTGCCCATATCTCCGAAACTATAAGAGATAATGCAATTTGGCAATCGGCAACGTAATTAGCAAGCCGAATATTATTTGGTATGTGAATTGGAGCGAAATCGCTAATTCATAAGACCGTTTTACAATTTTGACCCCAGTTATAAACAAACTCTAAGGTGTAAAATTTCGATTGACCGTATCTCGGAATCTGTAAGAGATAATGCTATTTGGCAATCGGCAACGTAATTAGCATGCTGAATATTACTTGGAATGTGAATTGGAGCGAAATCGCTAATTCATAAGACCATTTTACAATTTTGGGCCAAGTTAGAAGCAGAGCCAATATTGTAAGATGTCGATAGTCTATATCTCGGAACCTATAAGAGATATTGCAAATTGGCAATCGGCAACGTAATTAGCATGCTGAATATTACTTGGAATGGGAATTGGAACGAAATCGCTAATTCATAAGACCATTTTACAATTTTGGCCCAACTTAGAAGCAGAGCCAATATTGTAAAATGTCGATAGCCCATATCTCGGAAACTATAAGAGATAATGCAATTTGGCAATCGGCAACGTAATTAGCATGCCGAATATTACTTGGAATGTGAATTGGAGCGTAATCGCTAATTCATAAGACCATTTTACAATTTTGACCCCAGTTAGAAACAGACTCTAAGGTGTAAAATTTCGATTGCCCATATCTCCGAAACTATAAGAGATAATGCAATTTGGCAATCGGCAACGTAATTAGCAAGCCGAATATTATTTGGTATGTGAATTGGAGCGAAATCGCTAATTCATAAGACCGTTTTACAATTTTGACCCCAGTTAGAAACAAACTCTAAGGTGTAAAATTTCGATTGACCGTATCTCGGAATCTGTAAGAGATAATGCTATTTGGCAATCGGCAACGTAATTAGCATGCTGAATATTACTTGGAATGTGAATTGGAGCGAAATCGCTAATTCATAAGACCATTTTACAATTTTGGGCCAAGTTAGAAGCAGAGCCAATATTGTAAGATGTCGATAGTCTATATCTCGGAACCTATAAGAGATATTGCAAATTGGCAATCGGCAACGTAATTAGCATGCTGAATATTACTTGGAATGGGAATTGGAACGAAATCGCTAATTCATAAGACCATTTTACAATTTTGGCCCAACTTAGAAGCAGAGCCAATATTGTAATATGTCGATAGCCCATATCTCGGAAACTATAAGAGATAATGCAATTTGGCAATCGGCAACGTAATTAGCATGCCGAATATTACTTGGAATGTGAATTGGAACGAAATCGCCAATTCGTAAGACCATTTTACAATTCTGGCCCAAGTTAGAAGCAGAGCCAATATTGTAAGATGTCGATAGTGCATATCTCGGAAACTATAAGAGATAATGCAATTTGGCAATCGGCAACGTAATTAGCATGCCGAATATTACTTGGAATGTGAATTGGAGCGAAATCGCTAATTCTTAATACCATTTTACAATTTTGACCCCAGTTAGAAAAAGACTTTAAGGTGTAAAATGTCGATTGCCCATATCTCGGAAACTATAAGAGATAATGCAATTTGGCAATCGGCAACGTAATTAGCATGCCGAATATTACTTGGAATGTCAATTGGAGCGGAATGGCTAATTCATAAGACAATTTTACAATTCTGGCCCAAGTTAGAATTAGAGCCAAGATTGTAAGATGTCGATAGTCCATATGTCGGAAACTATAAGAGATAATGCAATTTGGCAATCGGCAACGTAATTAGCATGCCGAATATTACCTGGAATGTGAATTGGAGCGAAATCGCTAATTCATAAGACCATTTTACAATTTTGGCCCAAGTTAGAAGCAGAGCCAATATTGTAAGATGTCGATAGTCCATATCTCGCAAACTATAAGAGATAACGCAATTTAGCAATCGGCAACGTAATTAGCATGCCGAATATTACTTGGAATGTGAATTGGAGCGAAATCGCTAATTCATAAGACCATTTTACAATTTTGGCCCAAGTTAGAAGCAGAGCCAATATTGTAAGATGTCGATAGTCCATATCTCGGAAACTATAAGAGATAACGCAATTCGGCAATCGGCAACGTAATTAGCATGCCGAATATTACCTGGAATGTGAATTGGAGCGAAATCGCTAATTCATAAGACCATTTTACAATTTTGGCCCAAGTTAGAAACAGAGCCAATATTGTAAGATGTCGATAGTCCATATCTCGGAAACTATAAGAGATAACGCAATTTGGCAATCGGCAACGTAATTAGCATGCCGAATATTACTTGGAATGTGAATTGGAGCGTAATCGCTAATTCATAAGACCATTTTACAATTTTGACCCCAGTTAGAAACAGACTCTAAGGTGTAAAATTTCGATTGCCCATATCTCCGAAACTATAAGAGATAATGCAATTTGGCAATCGGCAACGTAATTAGCAAGCCGAATATTATTTGGTATGTGAATTGGAGCGAAATCGCTAATTCATAAGACCGTTTTACAATTTTGACCCCAGTTATAAACAAACTCTAAGGTGTAAAATTTCGATTGACCGTATCTCGGAATCTGTAAGAGATAATGCTATTTGGCAATCGGCAACGTAATTAGCATGCTGAATATTACTTGGAATGTGAATTGGAGCGAAATCGCTAATTCATAAGACCATTTTACAATTTTGGGCCAAGTTAGAAGCAGAGCCAATATTGTAAGATGTCGATAGTCTATATCTCGGAACCTATAAGAGATATTGCAAATTGGCAATCGGCAACGTAATTAGCATGCTGAATATTACTTGGAATGGGAATTGGAACGAAATCGCTAATTCATAAGACCATTTTACAATTTTGGCCCAACTTAGAAGCAGAGCCAATATTGTAATATGTCGATAGCCCATATCTCGGAAACTATAAGAGATAATGCAATTTGGCAATCGGCAACGTAATTAGCATGCCGAATATTACTTGGAATGTGAATTGGAGCGAAATCGCTAATTCATAAGACCATTTTACAATTCTGGCCCAAGTTAGAAGCAGAGCCAATATTGTAAGATGTCGATAGTCCATATCTCGAAAACTATAAGAGATAATGCATTTTGGCTATAGGCAACGTAATTAGCATGCCGAATATTACTTGGAATGTGAATTGGAGCGAAATCGCTAATTCTTAAGACCATTTTACAATTCTGGCGCAAGTTAGAAGCAGAGCCAGTAAAGTAAGATGTCGATAGTCCATTACTCGGAAACTATAAGAGATAATGCAATTTGGCAATCGGCAACGTAATTGGCATGCCGAATATTACTTGGAATGTGAATTGGAACGAAATCGCTAATTCATAAGACCATTTTACAATATTTTCCCAAGTTAGAAGCATAGTCAATATTGTAAGATGTCGATAGTCCATATCTCGGAAAATATAAGAGATAATGCAATTTGGCAATCGACAACGTAATTGGCATGCCGAATATTACTTGGAAAGTGAATTGGAACGAAATCGCTAATTCGTAAGACCATTTTACAATTCTGGCCCAAGTTAGAAGCAGAGAAAATATTGTAAGATGTCGATAGTCTATATCTCGGAAACTAAAAGAGATAATGCAATTTGGCAATCGGCAACGTAATTAGCATGCCGAATATTACTTGGAATGTGAATTGGAGCGAAATCGCTAATTCTTAAGACTATTTTACAATTTTGACCCCAGTTAGAAACAGACTCTAAGGTGTAAAATTTCGATTGCCCATATCTCGGAAACTATAAGAGATAATGCAATTTGGCAATCGGCAACGTAATTAGCATGCCGAATATTACTTGGAATGTGAATTGGAGCGAAATCGCTAATTCTTAAGACTATTTTACAATTTTGACCCCAGTTAGAAACAGACACTAAGGTGTAAAATTTCGATTGCCCATATCTCGGAAACTATAAGAGATAATGCAATTTGGCAATCGGCAACGTAATTAGCATGCCGAATATTACTTGGAATGTGATTTGGAACGAAATCGCTAATTCGTAAGACCATTTTACAATACTGGCCCAAGTTAGAAGCAGAGCCAATATTGTAAGATGTCGATAGTCCATATCTCGGAAACTGTAAGTGATAATGCAATTTGGCAATCGGCAACGTAATTAGCATGCCGAATATTACTTGGAATGTGAATTGGAACGAAATCGCTAATTCGTAAGACCATTTTAAAATTCTGGCCCAAGTTAGAAGCAGAGCCAATATTGTAAGATGTCGATAGTCCATATCTCGGAAACTATAAGAGATAATGCAATTTGGCAATCTGCGACGTAATTAGCATGCCGAATATTACTTGGAATGTGAATTGGAGCGAAATCGCTAATTCTTAAGACTATTTTACAATTTTGACCCCAGTTAGAAACAGACTCTAAGGTGTAAAATTTCGATTGCCCATATCTCGGAAACTATAAGAGATAATGCAATTTGGCAATCGGCAACGTAATTAGCATGCCGAATATTACTTGGAACGTGAATTGGAACGAAATCGCTAATTCGTAAGACCATTTTACAATTCTGGCCCAAGTTAGAAGCAGAGCCAATATTGTAAGATGTCGATAGTCCATATCTCGAAAACTATAAGAGATAATGCATTTTGGCAATAGGCAACGTAATTAGCATGCCGAATATTACTTGGAATGTGAATTGGAGCGAAATCGCTAATTCTTAAGACCATTTTACAATTCTGGCGCAAGTTAGAAGCAAAGCCAGTAAAGTAAGATGTCGATAGTCCATTACTCGGAAACTATAAGAGATAATGCAATTTGGCAATCGGCAACGTAATCAGCATGCCGAATATTACTTGGAATGTGAATTGGAACGAAATCGCTAATTCGTAAGACCATTTTACAATTCTGGTCCAAGTTAGAAGCAGAGAAAATATTGTAAGATGTCGATAGTCCATATCTCGGAAACTAAAAGAGATAATGCAATTTGGCAATCGGCAACGTAATTAGCATGCCGAATATTACTTGGAATGTGAATTGGAGCGAAATCGCTAATTCTTAAGACTATTTTACAATTTTGACCCCAGTTAGAAACAGACTCTAAGGTGTAAAATTTCTATTGCCCATATCTCGGAAACTATAAGAGATAATGCAATTTGGCAATCGGCAACGTAATTAGCATGCCGAATATTACTTGGAATGTAAATTGGAGCGAAATCGCTAATTCATAAGACCATTTTACAATTCTGGCCCAAGTTAGAATCAGAGCAAATATTGTAAGATGTCGATAGTCCATATCTCGGAAACTATAAGAGATAATGCAATTTGGCAATCGGCAACGTAATTAGCATGCCGAATAATACTTGGAATGTGAATTGGAGCGAAATCGCTAATTCTTAAGACCATTTTACAATTCTGACTCCAGTTAGAAACAGACTCTAAGGTGTAAAATTTCGATTGCCCATATCACGGAAACTATAAGAGATAATGCAATTTGGCAATCGGCAACGTAATTAGCAAGCCGAATATTACTTGGAATGTGAATTGGAGCGAAATCGCTTATTCAAAAGACCATTTTACAATTCTGGCCCAAGTTAGAAGCAGAGCCAATATTGTAAGATGTCGATAGTCCATATCTCGAAATCTATAAGAGATAATGCAATTTGGCAATCGGCACCGTAACTAGCATGCCGAATATTATTTGGAATGTGAATTGGAGCGAACTCGCTAATTCTTAAGACTATTTTACAATTTTGACCCCAGTTAGAAACAGACTCTAAGGTGTAAAATTTCGATTGCCCATATCTCGGAAACTATAAGAGATAATGCAATTTGGCAATCGGCAACGTAATTAGCATGCCGAATATTACTTGGAATGTGAATTGGAACGAAATCGCTAATTCGTAAGACCATTTTAAAATTCTGACCCAAGTTAGAAGCAGAGCCAATATTGTAAGATGTCAATAGTCCATATCTCGGAAACTATAAGAGATAATGCAATTTGGCAATCTGCAACGTAATTAGCATGCCAAATATTACTTGGAATGTGAATTGGAGCGAAATCGCTAATTCTTAAGACTATTTTACAATTTTGACCCCAGTTAGAAACAGACTCTAAGCTGTAAAATTTCGATTGCCCATATCTCGGAAACTATAAGAGATAATGCAATTTGGCAATCGGCAACGTAATTAGCATGCCGAATATTACTTGGAATGTGAATTGGAACGAAATCGCTAATTCGTAAGACCATTTTACAATTCTGGCCCAAGTTAGAAGCAGAGCCAATATTGTAAGATGTCGATAGTCCATATCTCGGAAACTGTAAGTGATAATGCAATTTGGCAATCGGCAACGTAATTAGCATGCCGAATATTACTTGGAGTGTGAATTGGAGCGAAATCGCTAATTCATAAGACCATTTTACAATTTTGACCCCTGTTAGAGACAGACTAAGGTGTAAAATTTCGATTGACCATATCTCGGACACTATAAGAGATAATGAAATTTGGCAATCGGCAATGTAATTAGCATGCCGAATATTACTTGGAATGTGAATTGGGACGAAATCGCTAATTCATAAGACCGTTTTACAATTCTGGCCCAAGTTAGAAGCAGAGCCAATATTGTAAGATGTCGATAGTCCATATCTCGAAAACTATAAGAGATAATACAATTTGGCAATCGGCAACGTAATTAGCATGCCGAATATTACTTGGAATGTGAATTGGAACGAAATCGCTAATTCGTAAGACGATTTTACAATTCTGGCCCAAGTTAGAAGCAGAGCCAATATTGCAAGATGTCGATAGTCCATATCTCGGAAACTATAAGAGATAATGCAATTTGGCAATCGGCAACGTAATTAGCATGCCGAACATTACTTGGAATGTGAATAGGAGCGAAATCGCTAATTTATAAGACCATTTTACAATTCTGGCCCAAGTGAGAAGCAGAGCCAATATTGTAAGATGTCGATAGTCCATATCTCGGAAACTGTAAGTGATAATGCAATTTGGCAATCGGCAACGTAATTAGCATGCCGAATATTACTTGGAATGTGAATTGGAGCGAAATCGCTAATTCATAAGACCATTTTACAATTTTGACCCCAGTTAGAGACAGACTCTAAGGTGTAAAATTTCGATTGACTATATCTCGGAAACTGTAAGAGATAATGCAATTTGGCCATCGGCAGTGTAATTAGCATGCCGAATATTACTAGGAATGTGAATTGGAACGAAATCGCTAATTCATAAGACCATTTTACAATTTTGGCCCAAGTTAGAAACAGAGCCAATATTGTAAGATGTCGATAGTCCATATCTCGGAAACTATAAGAGATAATGCAATTTGGCAATCGGCAACGTAATTAGCATGCCGAATATTACTCAGAATGTGAATTGGAACGAAATCGCTAATTCGTAAGACCATTTTAAAATTCTGGCCCAAGTTAGAAGCACAGCCAATATTGTAAGATGTCGATAGTCCATATCTCGGAAACTATAAGAGATAATGCAATTTGGCAATCTGAAACGTAATTAGCATGCCGAATATTACTTGGAATGTGAATTGGAGCGAAATCGCTAATTCTTAAGACTATTTTACAATTTTGACCCCAGTTAGAAACAGACTCTAAGGTGTAAAATTTCGATTGCCCATATCTCGGAAACTATAAGAGATAATGCAATTTGGCAATCGGCAACGTAATTAGCATGCCGAATATTACTTGGAATGTGAATTGGAACGAAATCGCTAATTCGTAAGACGATTTTACAATTCTGGCCCAAGTTAGAAGCAGAGCCAATATTGCAAGATGTCGATAGTCCATATCTCGGAAACTATAAGAGATAATGCAATTTGGCAATCGGCAACGTAATTAGCATGCCGAACATTACTTGGAATGTGAATAGGAGCGAAATCGCTAATTCATAAGACCATTTTACAATTCTGGCCCAAGTGAGAAGCAGAGCCAATATTGTAAGATGTCGATAGTCCATATCTCGGAAACTGTAAGTGATAATGCAATTTGGCAATCGGCAACGTAATTAGCATGCCGAATATTACTTGGAATGTGAATTGGAGCGAAATCGCTAATTCATAAGACCATTTTACAATTTTGACCCCAGTTAGAGACAGACTCTAAGGTGTAAAATTTCGATTGACTATATCTCGGAAACTGTAAGAGATAATGCAATTTGGCCATCGGCAGTGTAATTAGCATGCCGAATATTACTAGGAATGTGAATTGGAACGAAATCGCTAATTCATAAGACCATTTTACAGTTTTGGCCCAAGTTAGAAACAGAGCCAATATTGTAAGATGTCGATAGTCCATATCTCGGAAACTATAAGAGATAATGCAATTTGGCAATCGGCAACGTAATTAGCATGCCGAATATTACTCAGAATGTGAATTGGAACGAAATCGCTAATTCGTAAGACCATTTTAAAATTCTGGCCCAAGTTAGAAGCAGAGCCAATATTGTAAGATGTCGATAGTCCATATCTCGGAAACTATAAGAGATAATGCAATTTGGCAATCTGCAACGTAATTAGCATGCCGAATATTACTTGGAATGTGAATTGGAGCGAAATCGCTAATTCTTAAGACTATTTTACAATTTTGACCCCAGTTAGAAACAGACTCTAAGGTGTAAAATTTCGATTGCCCATATCTCGGAAACTATAAGAGATAATGCAATTTGGCAATCGGCAACGTAATTAGCATGCCGAATATTACTTGGAATGTGAATTGGAACGAAATCGCTAATTCGTAAGACGATTTTACAATTCTGGCCCAAGTTAGAAGCAGAGCCAATATTGCAAGATGTCGATAGTCCATATCTCGGAAACTATAAGAGATAATGCAATTTGGCAATCGGCAACGTAATTAGCATGCCGAACATTACTTGGAATGTGAATAGGAGCGAAATCGCTAATTCATAAGACCATTTTACAATTCTGGCATAAGTGAGAAGCAGAGCCAATATTGTAAGATGTCGATAGTCCATATTTCGGAAACTGTAAGTGATAATGCAATTTGGCAATCGGCAACGTAATTAGCATGCCGAATATTACTTGGAATGTGAATTGGAGCGAAATCGCTTATTCATAAGACCATTTTACAATTTTGACCCCAGTTAGAGACAGACTCTAAGGTGTAAAATTTCGATTGACCATATCTCGGAAACTGTAAGAGATAATGCAATTTGGCCATCGGCAGTGTAATTAGCATGCCGAATATTACTTGGAATGTGAATTGGAACGAAATCGCTAATTCATAAGACCATTTTACAGTTTTGGCCCAAGTTAGAAACAGAGCCAATATTGTAAGATGTCGATAGTCCATATCTCGGAAACTATAAGAGATAATGCAATTTGGCAATCGGCAACGTAATTAGCATGCCGAATATTACTCAGAATGTGAATTGGAACGAAATCGCTAATTCGTAAGACCATTTTAAAATTCTGGCCCAAGTTAGAAGCAGAACCAATATTGTAAGATGTCGATAGTCCATATCTCGGAAACTATAAGAGATAATGCAATTTGGCAATCTGCAACGTAATTAGCATGCCGAATATTACTTGGAATGTGAATTGGAGCGAAATCGCTAATTCTTAAGACTATTTTACAATTTTGACCCCAGTTAGAAACAGACTCTAAGGTGTAAAATTTCGATTGCCCATATCTCGGAAACTATAAGAGATAATGCAATTTGGCAATCGGCAACGTAATTAGCATGCCGAATATTACTTGGAATGTGAATTGGAACGAAATCGCTAATTCTTAAGACTATTTTACAATTTTGACCCCAGTTAGAAACAGACTCTAAGGTGTAAAATTTCGATTGCCCATATCTCGGAAACTATAAGAGATAATGCAATTTGGCAATCGGCAACGTAATTAGCATGCCGAATATTACTTGGAATGTGATTTTTAACGAAATCGCTAATTCGTAAGACCATTTTACAATTCTGGCCCAAGTTAGAAGCAGAGCCAATATTGTAAGATGTCGATAGTCCATATCTCGGAAACTGTAAGTGATAATGCAATTTGGCAATCGGCAACGTAATTAGCATGCCGAATATTACTTGGAGTGTGAATTGGAGCGAAATCGCTAATTCATAAGACCATTTTACAATTTTGACCCCAGTTAGAGACAGACTCTAAGGTGTAAAATTTCGATTGACCATATCTCGGACACTATAAGAGATAATGAAATTTGGCATTCGGCAATGTAATTAGCATGCCGAATATTACTTGGAATGTGAATTGGGACGAAATCGCTAATTCATAAGACCGTTTTACAATTTTGGCAAAACTTAGAAGCAGAGTCAATATTATAAAATGTCGATAGTCCATATCTCGGAAACTATAAGAGATAATGCAATTTGGCAATCTGCAACGTAATTAGCATGCCGAATATTACTTGGAATGTGAATTGGAGCGAAATCGCTAATTCTTAAGACTATTTTACAATTTTGACCCCAGTTAGAAACAGACTCTAAGGTGTAAAATTTCGATTGCCCATATCTCGGAAACTATAAGAGATAATGCAATTTGGCAATCGGCAACGTAATTAGCATGCCGAATATTACTTGGAATGTGATTTGGAACGAAATCGCTAATTCGTAAGACCATTTTGCAATTCTGGCCCAAGTTAGAAGCAGAGCCAATATTGTAAGATGTCGATAGTCCATATCTCGGAAACTGTAAGTGATAATGCAATTTGGCAATCGGCAACGTAATTAGCATGCCGAATATTACTTGGAGTGTGAATTGGAGCGAAATCGCTAATTCATAAGACCATTTTACAATTTTGACCCCAGTTAGAGACAGACTCTAAGGTGTAAAATTTCGATTGACCATATCTCGGACACTATAAGAGATAATGAAATTTGGCAATCGGCAATGTAATTAGCATGCCGAATATTACTTGGAATGTGAATTGGGACGAAATCGCTAATTCATAAGACCGTTTTACAATTTTGGCCCAAGTTAGAAGCAGAGCCAATATTGTAAAATGTCGATAGTCCATATCTCGGAAACTATAAGAGATAATGCAATTTGGCAATCGGCAACGTAATTAGCATGCCGAATATTACTTGGAATGTGAATTGGAACGAAATCGCTAATTCGTAAGACCATTTTAAAATTCTGGCCCAAGTTAGAAGCAGAGCCAATATTGTAAGATGTCGATAGTCCATATCTCGGAAACTATAAGAGATAATGCAATTTGGCAATCTGCGACGTAATTAGCATGCCGAATATTACTTGGAATGTGAATTGGAGCGAAATCGCTAATTCTTAAGACTATTTTACAATTTTGACCCCAGTTAGAAACAGACTCTAAGGTGTAAAATTTCGATTGCCCATATCTCGGAAACTATAAGAGATAATGCAATTTGGCAATCGGCAACGTAATTAGCATGCCGAATATTACTTGGAATGTGAATTGGAACGAAATCGCTAATTCGTAAGACCATTTTACAATTCTGGCCCAAGTTAGAAGCAGAGCCAATATTGTAAGATGTCGATAGTCCATATCTCGAAAACTATAAGAGATAATGCATTTTGGCAATAGGCAACGTAATTAGCATGCCGAATATTACTTGGAATGTGAATTGGAGCGAAATCGCTAATTCTTAAAACCATTTTACAATTCTGGCGCAAGTTAGAAGCAGAGCCAGTAAAGTAAGATGTCGATAGTCCATTACTCGGAAACTATAAGAGATAATGCAATTTGGCAATCGGCAACGTAATTGGCATGCCGAATATTACTTGGAATGTGAATTGGAACGAAATCGCTAATTCATAAGACCATTTTACAATATTTTCCCAAGTTAGAAGCATAGTCAATATTGTAAGATGTCGATAGTCCATATCTCGGAAAATATAAGAGATAATGCAATTTGGCAATCGACAACGTAATTGGCATGCCGAATATTACTTGGAAAGTGAATTGGAACGAAATCGCTAATTCGTAAGACCATTTTACAATTCTGGCCCAAGTTAGAAGCAGAGAAAATATTGTAAGATGTCGATAGTCTATATCTCGGAAACTAAAAGAGATAATGCAATTTGGCAATCGGCAACGTAATTAGCATGCCGAATATTACTTGGAATGTGAATTGGAGCGAAATCGCTAATTCTTAAGACTATTTTACAATTTTGACCCCAGTTAGAAACAGACTCTAAGGTGTAAAATTTCGATTGCCCATATCTCGGAAACTATAAGAGATAATGCAATTTGGCAATCGGCAACGTAATTAGCATGCCGAATATTACTTGGAATGTGAATTGGAGCGAAATCGCTAATTCTTAAGACTATTTTACAATTTTGACCCCAGTTAGAAACAGACACTAAGGTGTAAAATTTCGATTGCCCATATCTCGGAAACTATAAGAGATAATGCAATTTGGCAATCGGCAACGTAATTAGCATGCCGAATATTACTTGGAATGTGATTTGGAACGAAATCGCTAATTCGTAAGACCATTTTACAATACTGGCCCAAGTTAGAAGCAGAGCCAATATTGTAAGATGTCGATAGTCCATATCTCGGAAACTGTAAGTGATAATGCAATTTGGCAATCGGCAACGTAATTAGCATGCCGAATATTACTTGGAATGTGAATTGGAACGAAATCGCTAATTCGTAAGACCATTTTAAAATTCTGGCCCAAGTTAGAAGCAGAGCCAATATTGTAAGATGTCGATAGTCCATATCTCGGAAACTATAAGAGATAATGCAATTTGGCAATCTGCGACGTAATTAGCATGCCGAATATTACTTGGAATGTGAATTGGAGCGAAATCGCTAATTCTTAAGACTATTTTACAATTTTGACCCCAGTTAGAAACAGACTCTAAGGTGTAAAATTTCGATTGCCCATATCTCGGAAACTATAAGAGATAATGCAATTTGGCAATCGGCAACGTAATTAGCATGCCGAATATTACTTGGAACGTGAATTGGAACGAAATCGCTAATTCGTAAGACCATTTTACAATTCTGGCCCAAGTTAGAAGCAGAGCCAATATTGTAAGATGTCGATAGTCCATATCTCGAAAACTATAAGAGATAATGCATTTTGGCAATAGGCAACGTAATTAGCATGCCGAATATTACTTGGAATGTGAATTGGAGCGAAATCGCTAATTCTTAAGACCATTTTACAATTCTGGCGCAAGTTAGAAGCAAAGCCAGTAAAGTAAGATGTCGATAGTCCATTACTCGGAAACTATAAGAGATAATGCAATTTGGCAATCGGCAACGTAATCAGCATGCCGAATATTACTTGGAATGTGAATTGGAACGAAATCGCTAATTCGTAAGACCATTTTACAATTCTGGTCCAAGTTAGAAGCAGAGAAAATATTGTAAGATGTCGATAGTCCATATCTCGGAAACTAAAAGAGATAATGCAATTTGGCAATCGGCAACGTAATTAGCATGCCGAATATTACTTGGAATGTGAATTGGAGCGAAATCGCTAATTCTTAAGACTATTTTACAATTTTGACCCCAGTTAGAAACAGACTCTAAGGTGTAAAATTTCTATTGCCCATATCTCGGAAACTATAAGAGATAATGCAATTTGGCAATCGGCAACGTAATTAGCATGCCGAATATTACTTGGAATGTAAATTGGAGCGAAATCGCTAATTCATAAGACCATTTTACAATTCTGGCCCAAGTTAGAATCAGAGCAAATATTGTAAGATGTCGATAGTCCATATCTCGGAAACTATAAGAGATAATGCAATTTGGCAATCGGCAACGTAATTAGCATGCCGAATAATACTTGGAATGTGAATTGGAGCGAAATCGCTAATTCTTAAGACCATTTTACAATTCTGACTCCAGTTAGAAACAGACTCTAAGGTGTAAAATTTCGATTGCCCATATCACGGAAACTATAAGAGATAATGCAATTTGGCAATCGGCAACGTAATTAGCAAGCCGAATATTACTTGGAATGTGAATTGGAGCGAAATCGCTTATTCATAAGACCATTTTACAATTCTGGCCCAAGTTAGAAGCAGAGCCAATATTGTAAGATGTCGATAGTCCATATCTCGAAATCTATAAGAGATAATGCAATTTGGCAATCGGCACCGTAACTAGCATGCCGAATATTATTTGGAATGTGAATTGGAGCGAAATCGCTAATTTATAAGACCATTTTACATTTTGACCCCAGTTAGAAAAAGACTCTAAGGTGTAAAATTTCGAATGCCCATATCTCGGAAACTATAAGAGATAATGCAATTTGGCAATCGGCAACGTAATTAGCATGCTGAATATTACTTGGAATGTGAATTGGAGCGAAATCGCTAATTCATAAGACCATTTTACAATTTTGACCCCAGTTAGAAACAGACTCTAAGATGTAAAATTTCGATTGCCCATAATTCGGAAACTATAAGAGATAATGCAATTTGGCAATCGGCAACGTAATTAGCATGCCGAATATTACTAGAAAGGTGAATTGGAACGAAATCGCTAATTCATAAGACCATTTTACAATATTGGGCCAAGTTAGAAGCAGAGTCAATATTGTAAGATGTCGATAGTCCATATCTCGGAAACTATAAGAGATAATGCAATTTGGCAACCGGCAATGTAATTAGCATACCGAATATTACTTGGACCGTGAATTTTAACGAAATCGCTAATTGATAAGACCATTTTACAATTTTGACCCCAGTTAGAAACAAAGCCAATATTGTCAGATGTCGATAGTCCATATCTCGGAAACTAAAAGAGATAATGCAATTTGGTAATCGGCAACGTAATTAGCATGCCGAATATTACTTGGAATGTGAATTGGAACGAAATCGCCAATTCGTAAGACCATTTTACAATTCTGGCCCAAGTTAGAAGCAGAGCCAATATTGTAAGATGTCGATAGTGCATATCTCGGAAACTATAAGAGATAATGCAATTTGGCAATCGGCAACGTAATTAGCATGCCGAATATTACTTGGAATGTGAATTGGAGCGAAATCGCTAATTCTTAATACCATTTTACAATTTTGACCCCAGTTAGAAAAAGACTTTAAGGTGTAAAATGTCGATTGCCCATATCTCGGAAACTATAAGAGATAATGCAATTTGGCAATCGGCAACGTAATTAGCATGCCGAATATTACTTGGAATGTCAATTGGAGCGGAATGGCTAATTCATAAGACAATTTTACAATTCTGGCCCAAGTTAGAATTAGAGCCAATATTGTAAGATGTCGATAGTCCATATGTCGGAAACTATAAGAGATAATGCAATTTGGCAATCGGCAACGTAATTAGCATGCCGAATATTACCTGGAATGTGAATTGGAGCGAAATCGCTAATTCATAAGACCATTTTACAATTTTGGCCCAAGTTAGAAGCAGAGCCAATATTGTAAGATGTCGATAGTCCATATCTCGCAAACTATAAGAGATAACGCAATTTAGCAATCGGCAACGTAATTAGCATGCCGAATATTACTTGGAATGTGAATTGGAGCGAAATCGCTAATTCATAAGACCATTTTACAATTTTGGCCCAAGTTAGAAGCAGAGCCAATATTGTAAGATGTCGATAGTCCATATCTCGGAAACTATAAGAGATAACGCAATTCGGCAATCGGCAACGTAATTAGCATGCCGAATATTACCTGGAATGTGAATTGGAGCGAAATCGCTAATTCATAAGACCATTTTACAATTTTGGCCCAAGTTAGAAACAGAGCCAATATTGTAAGATGTCGATAGTCCATATCTCGGAAACTATAAGAGATAACGCAATTTGGCAATCGGCAACGTAATTAGCATGCCGAATATTACTTGGAATGTGAATTGGAGCGTAATCGCTAATTCATAAGACCATTTTACAATTTTGACCCCAGTTAGAAACAGACTCTAAGGTGTAAAATTTCGATTGCCCATATCTCCGAAACTATAAGAGATAATGCAATTTGGCAATCGGCAACGTAATTAGCAAGCCGAATATTATTTGGTATGTGAATTGGAGCGAAATCGCTAATTCATAAGACCGTTTTACAATTTTGACCCCAGTTATAAACAAACTCTAAGGTGTAAAATTTCGATTGACCGTATCTCGGAATCTGTAAGAGATAATGCTATTTGGCAATCGGCAACGTAATTAGCATGCTGAATATTACTTGGAATGTGAATTGGAGCGAAATCGCTAATTCATAAGACCATTTTACAATTTTGGGCCAAGTTAGAAGCAGAGCCAATATTGTAAGATGTCGATAGTCTATATCTCGGAACCTATAAGAGATATTGCAAATTGGCAATCGGCAACGTAATTAGCATGCTGAATATTACTTGGAATGGGAATTGGAACGAAATCGCTAATTCATAAGACCATTTTACAATTTTGGCCCAACTTAGAAGCAGAGCCAATATTGTAATATGTCGATAGCCCATATCTCGGAAACTATAAGAGATAATGCAATTTGGCAATCGGCAACGTAATTAGCATGCCGAATATTACTTGGAATGTGAATTGGAGCGTAATCGCTAATTCATAAGACCATTTTACAATTTTGACCCCAGTTAGAAACAGACTCTAAGGTGTAAAATTTCGATTGCCCATATCTCCGAAACTATAAGAGATAATGCAATTTGGCAATCGGCAACGTAATTAGCAAGCCGAATATTATTTGGTATGTGAATTGGAGCGAAATCGCTAATTCATAAGACCGTTTTACAATTTTGACCCCAGTTAGAAACAAACTCTAAGGTGTAAAATTTCGATTGACCGTATCTCGGAATCTGTAAGAGATAATGCTATTTGGCAATCGGCAACGTAATTAGCATGCTGAATATTACTTGGAATGTGAATTGGAGCGAAATCGCTAATTCATAAGACCATTTTACAATTTTGGGCCAAGTTAGAAGCAGAGCCAATATTGTAAGATGTCGATAGTCTATATCTCGGAACCTATAAGAGATATTGCAAATTGGCAATCGGCAACGTAATTAGCATGCTGAATATTACTTGGAATGGGAATTGGAACGAAATCGCTAATTCATAAGACCATTTTACAATTTTGGCCCAACTTAGAAGCAGAGCCAATATTGTAATATGTCGATAGCCCATATCTCGGAAACTATAAGAGATAATGCAATTTGGCAACCGGCAATGTAATTAGCATGCCGAATATTACTTGGAATGTGAATTGGAACGAAATCGCCAATTCGTAAGACCATTTTACAATTCTGGCCCAAGTTAGAAGCAGAGCCAATATTGTAAGATGTCGATAGTGCATATCTCGGAAACTATAAGAGATAATGCAATTTGGCAATCGGCAACGTAATTAGCATGCCGAATATTACTTGGAATGTGAATTGGAGCGAAATCGCTAATTCTTAATACCATTTTACAATTTTGACCCCAGTTAGAAAAAGACTTTAAGGTGTAAAATGTCGATTGCCCATATCTCGGAAACTATAAGAGATAATGCAATTTGGCAATCGGCAACGTAATTAGCATGCCGAATATTACTTGGAATGTCAATTGGAGCGGAATGGCTAATTCATAAGACAATTTTACAATTCTGGCCCAAGTTAGAATTAGAGCCAAGATTGTAAGATGTCGATAGTCCATATGTCGGAAACTATAAGAGATAATGCAATTTGGCAATCGGCAACGTAATTAGCATGCCGAATATTACCTGGAATGTGAATTGGAGCGAAATCGCTAATTCATAAGACCATTTTACAATTTTGGCCCAAGTTAGAAGCAGAGCCAATATTGTAAGATGTCGATAGTCCATATCTCGCAAACTATAAGAGATAACGCAATTTAGCAATCGGCAACGTAATTAGCATGCCGAATATTACTTGGAATGTGAATTGGAGCGAAATCGCTAATTCATAAGACCATTTTACAATTTTGGCCCAAGTTAGAAGCAGAGCCAATATTGTAAGATGTCGATAGTCCATATCTCGGAAACTATAAGAGATAACGCAATTCGGCAATCGGCAACGTAATTAGCATGCCGAATATTACCTGGAATGTGAATTGGAGCGAAATCGCTAATTCATAAGACCATTTTACAATTTTGGCCCAAGTTAGAAACAGAGCCAATATTGTAAGATGTCGATAGTCCATATCTCGGAAACTATAAGAGATAACGCAATTTGGCAATCGGCAACGTAATTAGCATGCCGAATATTACTTGGAATGTGAATTGGAGCGTAATCGCTAATTCATAAGACCATTTTACAATTTTGACCCCAGTTAGAAACAGACTCTAAGGTGTAAAATTTCGATTGCCCATATCTCCGAAACTATAAGAGATAATGCAATTTGGCAATCGGCAACGTAATTAGCAAGCCGAATATTATTTGGTATGTGAATTGGAGCGAAATCGCTAATTCATAAGACCGTTTTACAATTTTGACCCCAGTTATAAACAAACTCTAAGGTGTAAAATTTCGATTGACCGTATCTCGGAATCTGTAAGAGATAATGCTATTTGGCAATCGGCAACGTAATTAGCATGCTGAATATTACTTGGAATGTGAATTGGAGCGAAATCGCTAATTCATAAGACCATTTTACAATTTTGGGCCAAGTTAGAAGCAGAGCCAATATTGTAAGATGTCGATAGTCTATATCTCGGAACCTATAAGAGATATTGCAAATTGGCAATCGGCAACGTAATTAGCATGCTGAATATTACTTGGAATGGGAATTGGAACGAAATCGCTAATTCATAAGACCATTTTACAATTTTGGCCCAACTTAGAAGCAGAGCCAATATTGTAATATGTCGATAGCCCATATCTCGGAAACTATAAGAGATAATGCAATTTGGCAATCGGCAACGTAATTAGCATGCCGAATATTACTTGGAATGTGAATTGGAGCGTAATCGCTAATTCATAAGACCATTTTACAATTTTGACCCCAGTTAGAAACAGACTCTAAGGTGTAAAATTTCGATTGCCCATATCTCCGAAACTATAAGAGATAATGCAATTTGGCAATCGGCAACGTAATTAGCAAGCCGAATATTATTTGGTATGTGAATTGGAGCGAAATCGCTAATTCATAAGACCGTTTTACAATTTTGACCCCAGTTAGAAACAAACTCTAAGGTGTAAAATTTCGATTGACCGTATCTCGGAATCTGTAAGAGATAATGCTATTTGGCAATCGGCAACGTAATTAGCATGCTGAATATTACTTGGAATGTGAATTGGAGCGAAATCGCTAATTCATAAGACCATTTTACAATTTTGGGCCAAGTTAGAAGCAGAGCCAATATTGTAAGATGTCGATAGTCTATATCTCGGAACCTATAAGAGATATTGCAAATTGGCAATCGGCAACGTAATTAGCATGCTGAATATTACTTGGAATGGGAATTGGAACGAAATCGCTAATTCATAAGACCATTTTACAATTTTGGCCCAACTTAGAAGCAGAGCCAATATTGTAATATGTCGATAGCCCATATCTCGGAAACTATAAGAGATAATGCAATTTGGCAATCGGCAACGTAATTAGCATGCCGAATATTACTTGGAATGTGAATTGGAGCGTAATCGCTAATTCATAAGACCATTTTACAATTTTGACCCCAGTTAGAAACAGACTCTAAGGTGTAAAATTTCGATTGCCCATATCTCGGAAACTATAAGAGATAATGCAATTTGGCAATCGGCAACGTAATTAGCATGCCGAATATTACTTGGAATATGAATTGATACGAAATCGCTAATTTATAAGACCATTTTACAATTCTGGCCCAAGTTAGAAGCAGAGCCAATATTGTAAGATGTCGATAGTCCATATCTGGGAAACTATAAGAAATAATGCAATTTGGCAATCGGCAACGTAATTAGCATGCCGAATATTACTTGGAATGTGAATTGGAACGAAATCGCTAATTCGTAAGACGATTTTACAATTCTGGCCCAAGTTAGAAGCAGAGCCAATATTGCAAGATGTCGATAGTCCATATCTCGGAAACTATAAGAAATAATGCAATTTGGCAATCGGCAACGTAATTAGCGTGCCGAATATTACTTGGACTGTGAATTGGAACGAAATCGCTAATTCGTAAGACCATTTTACAATTCTTTCCCAAGTTAGAAGCAGAGCGAATATTGTAAGATGTCGATAGTCCATATGTCGGAAACTATAAGAGATAATGCAATTTGGCAATCGGCAACGTAATTAGCATGCCGAATATTACTTGGAATGTGAATTGGAGCGAAATCGCTAATTCATAAGACCATTTTACAATTCTGGCCCAAGTTAGAAGCAGAGCCAATATTGTAAGATGTCGATAGTCCATATCTCGGAAACTATAAGAGATAATGCAATTTGGCAATCGGCAACGTAATTAGCATGCCGAATATTACCTGGAATGTGAATTGGAGCGAAATCGCTAATTCATAAGACCATTTTACAATTTTGGCCCAAGTTAGAAGCAGAGCCAATATTGTAAGATGTCGATAGTCCATATCTCGGAAACTATAAGAGATAACGCAATTTGGCAATCGGCAACGTAATTAGCATGCCGAAGGTTACTTGGAATGTGAATTGGAGCGAAATCGCTAATTCATAAGACCATTTTACAATTTTGACCCCAGTTAGAAACAGACTCTAAGGTGTAAAATTTCGATTGCCTATATCTCGGAAACTATAAGAGATAATGCAATTTGGCAATCGGCAACGTAATTAGCAAGCCGAATATTACTTGGAATGTGAATTGAAGCGAAATCGCTAATTCATAAGGCCATTTTACAATTCTGGCCCAAGTTAGAAGCATAGCCAATATTGTAAGATGTCGATAGTCCATATCTCGGAAACTATAAGAGATAATGCAATTTGGCAATCGGCAACGTAATTAGCATGCCGAATATTACTTGGAATGTGAATTGGAGCGAAACCGCTAATTCATAAGACCATTTTACAATTTTGACCCCAGTTAGAAACAGACTCTAAGGTGTAAAATTTCGATTGTCCTTATCTCCGAAACTATAAGAGATAATGCAATTTGGCAATCGGCAACGTAATTAGCAAGCCGAATATTATTTGGTATGTGAATTGGAGCGAAATCGCTAATTCATAAGACCGTTTTACAATTTTGACCCCAGTTAGAAACAAACGCTAAGGTGTAAAATTTCGATTGACCGTATCTCGGAATCTGTAAGAAATAATGCTATTTGGCAATCGGCAACGTAATTAGCGTGCTGAATATTACTTGGAATGTGAATTGGAGCGAAATCGCTAATTCATAAGACCATTTTACAATTTTGGGCCAAGTTAGAAGCAGAGCCAATATTGTAAGATGTCGATAGTCCATATCTGGGAAACTATAAGAAATAATGCAATTTGGCAATCGGCAACGTAATTAGCATGCCGAATATTACTTGGAATGTGAATTGGAACGAAATCGCTAATTCGTAAGACGATTTTACAATTCTGGCCCAAGTTAGAAGCAGAGCCAATATTGCAAGATGTCGATAGTCCATATCTCGGAAACTATAAGAAATAATGCAATTTGGCAATCGGCAACGTAATTAGCGTGCCGAATATTACTTGGAATGTGAATTGGAACGAAATCGCTAATTCGTAAGACCATTTTACAATTCTTTCCCAAGTTAGAAGCAGAGCGAATATTGTAAGATGTCGATAGTCCATATGTCGGAAACTATAAGAGATAATGCAATTTGGCAATCGGCAACGTAATTAGCATGCCGAATATTACTTGGAATGTGAATTGGAGCGAAATCGCTAATTCATAAGACCATTTTACAATTCTGGCCCAAGTTAGAAGCAGAGCCAATATTGTAAGATGTCGATAGTCCATATCTCGGAAACTATAAGAGATAACGCAATTTGGCAATCGGCAACGTAATTAGCATGCCGAAGGTTACTTGGAATGTGAATTGGAGCGAAATCGCTAATTCATAAGACCATTTTACAATTTTGACCCCAGTTAGAAACAGACTCTAAGGTGTAAAATTTCGATTGCCTATATCTCGGAAACTATAAGAGATAATGCAATTTGGCAATCGGCAACGTAATTAGCAAGCCGAATATTACTTGGAATGTGAATTGAAGCGAAATCGCTAATTCATAAGACCATTTTACAATTTTGGGCCAAGTTAGAAGCAGAGCCAATATTGTAAGATGTCGATAGTCTATATCTTGGAACCTATAAGAGATATTGCAATTTGGCAATCGGCAGCGTAATTAGCATGCCGAATATTACCTGGAATGTGAATTGGAGCGAAATCGCTAATTCATAAGACCATTTTACAATTCTGGCCCAAGTTAGAAGCATAGCCAATATTGTAAGATGTCGATAGTCCATATCTCGGAAACTATAAGAGATAATGCAATTTGGCAATCGGCAACGTAATTAGCATGCCGAATATTACTTGGAATGTGAATTGGAGCGAAATCGTTAATTCATAAGACCATTTTACAATTTTGACCCCAATTAGAAACAGACTCTAAGGTGTAAAATTTCGATTGCATATATCTCCGAAACTATAAGAGATAATGCAATTTGGCAATCGGCAACGTAATTAGCAAGCCGAATATTATTTGGTATGTGAATTGGAGCGAAATCGCTAATTCATAAGACCGTTTACAATTTTGACCCCAGTTAGAAACAAACTCTAAGGTGTAAAATTTCGATTGACCGTATCTCGGAATCTGTAAGAGATAATGCTATTTGGCAATCGGCAACGTAATTAGCATGCTGAATATTACTTGGAATGTGAATTGGAGCGAAATCGCTAATTCATAAGACCATTTTACAATTTTGGGCCAAGTTAGAAGCAGAGCCAATATTGTAAGATGTCGATAGTCTATATCTCGGAATCTATAAGAGATATTGCAATTTGGCAATCGGCAACGTAATTAGCATGCTGAATATTACTTGGAATGTGAATTTGAACGAAATCGCTAATTCATAAGACCATTTTATAATTCTGGCCCATATTAGAAGCAGAGCCAATATTGTCAGATGTCGATAGTCCATATCTCGGAAACTATAAGAGATAATGCAATTTGGCAATCGGCAACGTAATTAGCATGCCGAATATTACTTGGAATGTGAATTGGAGCGAAATCGCTAATTCATAAGACCATTTTACAATTCTGGCCCAAGTTAGAAGCAGAGCCAATATTGTAAGATGTCGATAGTCCATATCTCGGAAACTATAAGAGATAACGCAATTTGGCAATCGGCAACGTAATTAGCATGCCGAAGGTTATTTGGAATGTGAATTGGAGCGAAATCGCTAATTCATAAGACCATTTTACAATTTTGACCCCAGTTAGAAACAGACTCTAAGGTGAAAATTTCGATTGCCCATATCTCGGAAACTATAAGAGATAATGCAATTTGGCAATCGGCAACGTAATTAGCAAGCCGAATATTACTTGGAATGTGAATTGAAGCGAAATCGCTAATTCATAAGACCATTTTACAATTCTGGCCCAAGTTAGAAGCATAGCCAATATTGTAAGATGTCGATAGTCCATATCTGGGAAGCTATAAGAAATAATGCAATTTGGCAATTGGCAACGTAATTAGCATGCCGAATATTACTTGGAATGTGAATTGGAACGAAATCGCTAATTCGTAAGACGATTTTACAATTCTGGCCCAAGTTAGAAGCAGAGCCAATATTGCAAGATGTCGATAGTCCATATCTCGGAAACTATAAGAGATAATGCAATTTGGCAATCGGCAACGTAATTAGCATGCCGAACATTACTTGGAATGTGAATAGGAGCGAAATCGCTAATTCATAAGACCATTTTACAATTCTGGCCCAAGTGAGAAGCAGAGCCAATATTGTAAGATTTCGATAGTCCATATCTCGGAAACTGTAAGTGATAATGCAATTTGGCAATCGGCAGTGTAATTAGCATGCCGAATATTACTTGGAATGTGAATTGGAGCGAAATCGCTAATTCTTAAGACTATTTTACAATTTTGACCCCAGTTAGAGACAGACTCTAAGGTGTAAAATTTCGATTGACCATATCTCGGAAACTGTAAGAGATAATGCAATTTGGCAATCGGCAGTGTAATTAGCATGCCGAATATTACTTGGAATGTGAATTGGAACGAAATCGCTAATTCATAAGACCATTTTTCAATTTTGGCCCAAGTTAGAAACAGAGCCAATATTGTAAGATGTCGATAGTCCATATCTCGGAAACTATAAGAGATAATGCAATTTGGCAATCGGCAACGTAATTAGCATGCCGAATATTACTCGGAATGTGAATTGGAACGAAATCGCTAATTCGTAAGACCATTTTAAA
Organism: Rhynchophorus ferrugineus; assembly: GCF_030347505.1. NCBI lineage: Eukaryota > Metazoa > Arthropoda > Insecta > Coleoptera > Curculionidae > Rhynchophorus > Rhynchophorus ferrugineus. The sequence goes on along the minus strand of NW_027472580.1, from coordinate 65,053,608 downwards.
ATTCTGGCCCAAGTTAGAAGCAGAGCCAATATTGTAAGATGTCGATAGTCCATATCTCGGAAACTATAAGAGATAATGCAATTTCTCAATCTGCAACGTAATTAGCATGCCGAATATTACTTGGAATGTGAATTGGAGCGAAATCGCTAATTCTTAAGACTATTTTACAATTTTGACCCCAGTTAGAAACAGACTCTAAGGTGTAAAATTTCGATTGCCCATATCTCGGAAACTATAAGAGATAATGCAATTTGGCAATCGGCAACGTAATTAGCATGCCGAATATTACTTGGAATGTGAATTGGAACGAAATCGCTAATTCGTAAGGCCATTTTAAAATTCTGACCCAAGTTAGAAGCAGAGCCAATATTGTAAGATGTCGATAGTCCATATCTCGGAAACTATAAGAGATAATGCAATTTCTCAATCTGCAACGTAATTAGCATGCCGAATATTACTTGGAGTGTGAATTGGAGCGAAATCGCTAATTCATAAGACCATTTTACAATTTTGACCCCAATTAGAAACAGACTCTAAGGTGTAAAATTTCGATTGCATATATCTCCGAAACTATAAGAGATAATGCAATTTGGCAATCGGCAATGTAATTAGCATGCCGAATATTACTTGGAACGTGAATTGCAGCGAAATCGCTAATTCATAAGACCATTTTACAATTTTGACTCCAGTTAGAAACAAAGCCAATATTGTCAGATGTCGATAGTCCATATCTCGGAAACTATAATAGATAATGCAATTTCGTAATCGGCAACGTCATTAGCATGCCGAATATTACTTGGAATGTGAATTTGAACGAAATCGCTAATTCGTAAGACCATTTTACAATTCTGGCCCAAGTTAGAAGCAGAGCCAATATTGTAAGATGTCGATAGTCCATATCTCGGAAACTATAAGAGATAATGCAATTTGGCAATCGGCAACGTAATTAGCATGCCGAATATTACTCGAAATGAGAATTGGAGCGAAATCGCTAATTCTTAATACAATTTTACAATTTCGACCCCAGTTAGAAAAAGAGTTTAAGGTGTAAAATGTCGATTGCCCTTGGCTCGGAAACTATAAGAGATAATGCAATTTGGCAATCGGCAACGTAATTAGCCTGCCGAATATTACTTGGAAGGTGAATTGGAGCGGAATGGCTAATTCATAAGACAATTTTACAATTCTGGCCCAAGTTAGAATTAGAGCCAATATTGTAAGATGTCGATAGTCCATATGTCGGAAACTATAAGAGATAATGCAATTTGGCAATCGGCTACGTAATTAGCATACCGAATATTACTTGGAATGTGAATTGGAGCGAAATCGCTAATTCATAAGACCATTTTACAATTTTGAATCCAATTAGAAACAGACTCTAAGGTGTAAAATTTCGATTGCCCATATCTCGGAAACTATAAGAGATAATGCAATTTGGCTATCGGCAACGTAATTAGCATGCCGAATATTACTTGGAATATGAATTGATACGAAATCGCTAATTTATAAGACCATTTTACAATTCTGGCCCAAGTTATAAGCAGAGTCAATATTGTCAGATGTCGATAGTCCATATCTCGGAAACTGTAATTGATAATGCAATTTGGCAATCGGCAATGTAACTAGCATGCCGAATATTACTTGGAATGTGAATTGCAGCGAAATCGCAAATTCATAAGACCATTTTACAATTTTGAACCCTGTTAGAGACAGACTTTAAGGTGTAAAATTTCGATTGACCATATCTCGGAAACTGTAAGAGATAATGCAATTTGGCAATCGGCAGTGTAATTAGCATGCCGAATATTACTTGGAATGTGAATTGGAACGAAATCGCTAATTCGTAAGACCATTTTACAATTCTGGCCCAAGTTAGAAGCAGAGCCAATATTGTAAGATGTCGATAGTCCATATCTCGGAAACTATAAGAGATGATGCAATTTGGCAATCGGCAACGTAATTAGCACGCCGAATTTTACTTGGAATGTGAATTGGAGCGAAATCGCTAATTCATAGGACTATTTTACAATTTTGACCTCAGTTAGAAACAGACTCTAAGGTGTAAAATTTCGATTGCCCATATCTCGGAAACTATAAGAGATAATGCAATTTGGCAATCGGCAACGTAATTAGCATGCCGAATATTACTTGGAATATGAATTGATACGAAATCGCTAATTTATAAGACCATTTTACAATTCTGGCCCAAGTTAGAAGCAGAGCCAATATTGTAAGATGTCGATAGTCCGTATCTCGGAAACTATAAGAGATAATGCAATTTGGCAATCGGCAACATAATTAGCACGCCGAATATTACTTGGAATGTGAATTGGGGCGAAATCGCTAATTCATAAGGCCATTTTACAATTCTGGCCCAAGTTAGAAGCAGAGCCAATATAGTAAGATGTCGATAGTCCATATCTCGGAAACTATAAGAGATAATGCAATTTGGCAATCGGCAACGTAATTAGCATGCTGAATATTACTTGGAATGTGAATTGGAGCGAAATCGCTAATTCATTAGACCATTTTACAATTCTGGCCCAAGTTAGAAGCAGAGCCAATATTGTAAGATGTCGATAGTCCATATCTCGGAAACTATAAGAGATAATGCAATATGGCAATCGGCAACGTAATTAGCATGCCGAATATTACTTGTAATGTGAATTGGAGCGAAATCGCTAATTCATAAGACCATTTTACAATTTTGAATCCAATTAGAAACAGACTCTAAGGTGTAAAATTTCGATTGCCCATATCTCGGAAACTATAAGAGATAATGCAATTTGGCTATCGGCCACGTAATTAGCATGCCGAATATTACTTGGAATATGAATTGATACGAAATCGCTAATTTATAAGGCCATTTTACAATTCTGGCCCAAGTTAGAAGCAGAGCCAATATTGTCAGATGTCGATAGTCCATATCTCGGAAACTGTAATTGATAATGCAATTTGGCAATCGGCAATGTAACTAGCATGCCGAATATTACTTGGAATGTGAATTGCAGCGAAATCGCTAATTCATAAGACCATTTTACAATTTTGAACCCAGTTAGAGACAGACTTTAAGGTGTAAAATTTCGATTGACCATATCTCGGAAACTGTAAGAGATAATGCAATTTGGCAATCGGCAGTGTAATTAGCATGCCGAATATTACTTGGAATGTGAATTGGAACGAAATCGCTAATTCGTAAGACCATTTTACAATTCTGGCCCAAGTTAGAAGCAGAGCCAATATTGTAAGATGTCGATAGTCCATATCTCGGAAACTATAAGAGATAATGCAATTTGGCAATCGGCAACGTAATTAGCACGCCGAATATTACTTGGAATGTGAATTGGAGCGAAATCGCTAATTCATAGGACCATTTTACAATTTTGACCTCAGTTAGAAACAGACTCTAAGGTGTAAAATTTCGATTGCCCATATCTCGGAAACTATAAGAGATAATGCAATTTGGCAATCGGCAACGTAACTAGCATGCCGAATATTACTTGGAATGTGAATTGGAACGAAATTGCTATTTCGTAAGACCATTTTACAATTCTGGCCCAAGTTAGAAGCAGAGCCAATATTGTAAGATGTCGATAGTCCATATCTCGGAAACTGTAAGTGATAATGCAATTTGGCAATCGGCTACGTAATTAGCATGCCGAATATTACTTGGAATGTGAATTGGAACGAAATTGCTATTTCGTAAGACCATTTTACAATTCTGGCCCAAGTTAGAAGCAGAGCCAATATTGTAAGATGTCGATAGTCCATATCTCGGAAACTATAAGAGATAATGCAATTTGGCAATCGGCAACGTAATTAGCATGCCGAATATTACTTGGAATGTGAATTGGAGCGAAATCGCTAATTCATAAGACCATTTTACAATTCTGGCCATACTTAGAAGCAGAGCCAATATTGTAAGATGTCGATAGTCCATATCACGGAAACTATAAGAGATAATGCAATTTGGCAATCGGCAACGTAACTAGCATGCCGAATATTACTTGGAATGTGAATTGGAGCGAAATCGCTAATTCATAAGACCATTTTACAATTTTGGCCCAAGTTAGAAGCGGAGCCAATATTGTAAGATGTCGATAGTCCATATCTCGGAAACTATAAGAGATAACGCAATTTGGCAATCGGCAACGTAATTAGCATGCCGAATATTACTTGGAATGTTAATTGGAGCGAAATCGCTAATTCATAAGACCATTTTACAATTTTGGCCCCAGTTAGAAACAGACTCTAATGTGTAAAATTTCGATTGCCCATATCTCGGAAACTATAAGAGATAATGCAATTTGGCAATCGGCAGCGTAATTAGCATGCTGAATATTACTTGGAATGTGAATTGGAGCGAAATCGCTAATTCATAAGACCATTTTACAATTCTGGCCCAAGTTAGAAGACGAGCCAATATTGTAAGATGTCGATAGTCCATATCTCGGAAACTATAAGAGATAATGCAATATGGCAATCGGCAACGTAATTAGCATGCCGAATATTACTTGGAATGTGAATTGGAGCGAAATCGCTAATTCATAAGACCATTTTACAATTTTGAATCCAATTAGAAACAGACTCTAAGGTGTAAAATTTCGATTGCCCATATCTCGGAAACTATAAGAGATAATGCAATTTGGCTATCGGCCACGTAATTAGCATGCCGAATATTACTTGGAATATGAATTGATACGAAATCGCTAATTTATAAGACCATTTTACAATTCTGGCCCAAGTTAGAAGCAGAGCCAATATTGTCAGATGTCGATAGTCCATATCTCGGAAACTGTAATTGATAATGCAATTTGGCAATCGGCAATGTAACTAGCATGCCGAATATTACTTGGAATGTGAATTGCAGCGAAATCGCAAATTCATAAGACCATTTTACAATTTTGAACCCTGTTAGAGACAGACTTTAAGGTGTAAAATTTCGATTGACCATATCTCGGAAACTGTAAGAGATAATGCAATTTGGCAATCGGTAGTGTAATTAGCATGCCGAATATTACTTGGAATGTGAATTGGAACGAAATCGCTAATTCGTAAGACCATTTTACAATTCTGGCCCAAGTTAGAAGCAGAGCCAATATTGTAAGATGTCGATAGTCCATATCTCGGAAACTATAAGAGATAATGCAATTTGGCAATCGGCAACGTAATTAGCACGCCGAATATTACTTGGAATGTGAATTGGAGCGAAATCGCTAATTCATAGGACCATTTTACAATTTTGACCTCAGTTAGAAACAGACTCTAAGGTGTAAAATTTCGATTGCCCATATCTCGGAAACTATAAGAGATAATGCAATTTGGCAATCGGCAACGTAACTAGCATGCCGAATATTACTTGGAATGTGAATTGGAACGAAATTGCTATTTCGTAAGACCATTTTACAATTCTGGCCCAAGTTAGAAGCAGAGCCAATATTGTAAGATGTCGATAGTCCATATCTCGGAAACTGTAAGTGATAATGCAATTTGGCAGTCGGCTACGTAATTAGCATGCCGAATATTACTTGGAATGTGAATTGGAGTGAAATCGCTAATTCATAAGACCATTTTACAATTTCGACCCCAGTTAGAGACAGACTCTAAGGTGTAAAATTTCGATTGACCATATCTCGGAAACTGTAAGAGATAATGCAATTTGGCAATCGGCAGTGTAATTAGCATGCCGAATATTACTTGGAATGTGAATTGGAACGAAATCCCTAATTCATAAGACCATTTTACAATTTTGGCCCAAGTTAGAAACAGAGCCAATATTGTAAGATGTCGATAGTCCATATCTCGGAAACTATAAGAGATAATGCAATTTGGCAATCGGCAACGTAAATAGCATGCTGAATATTACTTGGAATGTGAATTGGAGCGAAATCGCTAATTCATAAGACCATTTTACAATTTCGACCCCAGTTAGAGACAGACTCTAAGGTGTAAAATTTCGATTGACCATATCTCGGAAACTGTAAGAGATAATGCAATTTGGCAATCGGCAGTGTAATTAGCATGCCGAATATTACTTGGAATGTGAATTGGAACGAAATCGCTAATTCATAAGACCATTTTACAATTTTGGCCCAAGTTAGAAACAGAGCCAATATTGTAAGATGTCGATAGTCCATATCTCGGAAACTATAAGAGATAATGCAATTTGGCAATCGGCAACGTAAATAGCATGCTGAATATTACTTGGAATGTGAATTGGATCGAAATCGCTAATTCATAAGACCATTTTACAATTCTGGCCAAAGTTAGAAGCCGAGCCAATATTGTAAGATGTCGATAGTCCATATCTCGGAAACTATAAGAGATAATGCAATTTGGCAATCGGCAACGTAATTAGCATGCCGAATATTACTTGGAATGTGAATTGGAGCGAAATCGCTATTTCATAAGACCATTTTACAATTTTGACCCCAGTTAGAAACAGACTCTAAGGTGTAAAATTTCGATTGCCCATATCTCGGAAACTATAAGAGATAATGCAATTTGGCAATCGGCAACGTAATTAGCATGCCGAATATTACTTGGAATGTGAATTGGAACTAAATCGGTAATTCGTAAGACCATTTTACAATTCTGGCCCAAGTTAGAAGCAGAGCCAATATTGTAAGATGTCGATAGTCCATATCTCGGAAACTATAAGAGATAATGCAATTTGGCAATCGGCAACGTAATTAGCATGCCGAATATTACTTGGATTGTGAATTGGAGCGAAATCGCTAATTCTTAAGACTATTTTACAATTTTGACCCCAGCTAGAAACAGACTCTAAGGTGTAAAATTTCGATTGCCCATATCTCGGAAACTATAAGAGATAATGCAATTTGGCAATCGGCAACGTAATTAGCATGCCGAATATTACTTGGAATGTGAATTGGAACGAAATCGCTAATTCGAAAGACCATTTTACAATTCTGGCCCAAGTTAGAAGCAGAGCCAATATTGTAAGATGTCGATAGTCCATATCTCGGAAACTATAAGAGATAATGCAATTTGGCAATCGGCAACGCAATTAGCATGCCGAATATTACTTGGAATGTGAATTGGAGCGAAATCGCTAATTCATAAGACCATTTTACAATTCTGACCCAAGTTAGAAGCAGAGCCAATATTGCAAGATGTCGATAGTCCATATCTCGGAAACTATAAGAGATAATGCAATTTGGCAAACGGCAACGTAATTAGCATGCCGAATATTACTTTTAATGTGAATTGGAGCGAAATCGCTAATTCATAGGACCATTTTACAATTTTGACCCCAGTTAGAAACAGACTCTAAGGTGTAAAATTTCGATTGACCATATCTCGGAAACTGTAAGAGATAATGCAACTTGGCAATCGGCAACGTAATTAGCATGCCGAAAACTACTTGGAATGTGAATTGGAGCGAAATCGCTAATTCATAAGACCATTTTACAATTTTGACCCCAATTAGAAACAGACTCTAAGGTGTAAAATTTCGATTGCCCATATCTCGGAAACTATAAGAGATAATGCAATTTGGCAATCGGCAACGTAATTAGCAAGCCCAATATTACTTGGAATGTGAATTGGAGCGAAATCGCTAATTCATAAGACCATTTTACAATTCTGACCCAAGTTAGAAGCAGAGCCAATATTGCAAGATGTCGATAGTCCATATCTCGAAAACTATAAGAGATAATGCAATTTGGCAATCGGCTACGTAATTAGCATGCCTAATATTACTTGGAATGTGAATTGGAGCGAAATCGCTAATTTATAAGACCATTTTACAATTTTGACCCCAGTTAGAAACAGACTCTAAGGTGTAAAATTTCGATTGCCCATATCTCGGAAACTATAAGAGATAATGCAATTTGGCAATCGGCAACGTAATTAGTATGCCGAATATTACTTGGAATGTGAATTGGAGCGAAATCGCTAATTCATAAGACCATTTTACAATTTTGACCCCAGTTAGAAACAGACTCTAAGGTGTAAAATTTCGATTGCCCATATCTCGGAAACTATAAGAGATAATGCAATTTGGCAATCGGCAACGTAATTAGCAAGCCGAATATTACTTGGAATGTGAATTGGAGCGAAATCGCTAATTCATAAGACCATTTTACAATTCTGTCCCAAGTTAGAAGCAGAGCCAATATTGTAAGATGTCGATAGTCCATATCTCGGAAACTATTAGAGATAATGCAATTTGGCAATCGGCAACGTAATTAGCATGCCGAATATTACTTTGAATGTGAATTGGAGCGAAATCGCTAATTCATAAGACCGTTTTGCAATTTTGACACCAGTTAGAAACAGACCCTCAGGTGTAAAATTTCGATTGACCGTATCTCGGAAACTGTAAGAGATAATGCTATTTGGCAATCGGCAACGTAATTAGCATGCTGAATATTACTTGGAATGTGAATTGGAGCGAAATCGCTAATTCATAAGACCATTTTACAATTTTGGGCCAAGTTAGAAGCAGAGCCAATATTGTAAGATGTGGATAGTCTATATCTCGGAATCTAAAAGAGATATTGCAATTTGGCAATCATTTCTGTTTCTAACTTGGGCCAAAATTGTAAAATGGTCTTATGAATTAGCGATTTCGTTCCAATTCACATTCCAAGTAATATTCGGCATGCTAATTACACTGCCGATTGCCAAATTGCATTATCTCTTACAGTTTCCGAGATATGGTCAATCGAAATTTTACACCTTAGAGTCTGTGTCTAACTGGGGTCAAAATTGTAAAATGGTCTTATGAATTAGCGATTTCGCTCCAATTCACATTCCAAGTAATATTCGGCATGCTAATTACGTTGCCGTTTGCCAAATTGCATTATCTCTTATAGTTTCCGAGATATGGACTATCGACATCTTACAATATTGGCTCTGCTTCTAACTTGGGCCAGAATTGTAAAATAGTCTTACGAATTAGCGATTTCGTTCCAATTCACATTCCAAGTAATACTCGGCATGCTAATTACGTTGCCGATTGCCAAATTGCATTATCTCTTATAGTTTCCTAGATATGGACTATCGACATCTTACAATATTGGCTCTGCTTCTCACTTGTGCCAGAATTGTTAAATGGTCTTATGAATTAGCGATTTCGCTCCTATTCACATTCCAAGTAATATTCGGCATGCTAATTACTTTGCCGATTGCCAAATTGCATTATCTCTTATAGTTTCCGAGATATGGGCAATCGAAATTTTACACCTTAGAGTCTGTTTCTAACTGGGGCCAAAATTGTAAAATGGTCTTATGAATTAGCGATTTCGCTCCAATTCATATTCCAAGTAGTTTTCGGCATGCTAATTACGTTGCCGATTGCCAAATTGCATTATCTCTTATAGTTTCCGAGATATGGACTATCGACTTCTTACAATATTGGCTCTGCTTCTAACCTGGGCCAGAATTGTAAAATGGTCTTACGAATTGGCGATTTCGTTCCAATTCACATTCCAAGTAATACTCGGCATGCTAATTACGTTGCCGATTGCCAAATTGCATTATTTCTTATAGTTTCCGGGATATGGACTATCGACATCTGACAATATTGGCTCTGCTTCTAACTTGGGCCAGAATTGTAAAATGGTCTTATGAATTAGCGATTTCGCTCCAATTCACATTCCAAGTAATATTCAGCATGCTATTTACGTTGCCGATTGCCAAATTGCATTATCTCTTATAGTTTCCGAGATATGGACTATCGACATCTTACAATATTGGCTCTGTTTCTAACTTGGGCCAAAATTGTAAAATGGTCTTATGAATTAGCGATTTCGTTCCAATTCACATTCCAAGTAATATTCGGCATGCTAATTACACTGCCGATTGCCAAATTGCATTATCTCTTACAGTTTCCGAGATATGGTCAATCGAAATTTTACACCTTAGAGTCTGTCTCTAACTGGGGTCAAAATTGTAAAATGGTCTTATGAATTAGCGATTTCGCTCCAATTCACATTGCAAGTAATATTCGGCATGCTAATTACGTTGCCGATTGCCAAATTGCATTATCTCTTATAGTTTCCTAGATATGGACTATCGACATCTTACAATATTGGCTCTGCTTCTCACTTGTGCCAGAATTGTAAAATGGTCTTATGAATTAGCGATTTCGTTCCTATTCACATTCCAAGTAATATTCGGCATGCTAATTACTTTGCCGATTGCCAAATTGCATTATCTCTTATAGTTTCCGAGATATGGGCAATCGAAATTTTACACCTTAGAGTCTGTTTCTAACTGGGGTCAAAATTGTAAAATGGTCCTATGAATTAGCGATTTCGCTCCAATTCACATTCCAAGTAATATTCGGCATGCTAATTACGTTGCCGTTTGCCAAATTGCATTATCACTTATAGTTTCCGGGATATGGACTATCGACATCTGACAATATTGGCTCTGCTTCTAACTAGGGCCAGAATTGTAAAATGGTCTTATAAATTAGCGATTTCGCATCAATTCATATTCTAAGTAATATTCGGCATGCTAATTACGTTGCCGATTGCCAAATTGCATTATCTCTTATAGTTTCCGAGATATGGACTATCGACATCTGACAATATTGGCTCTGCTTCTAACTTGGGCCAGAATTATAAAATGGTCTTATGAATTAGCGATTTTGTTCCAATTCACATTCCAAGCAATATTCGGCATTCTAATTACGTTGCCTATTGCCAAAATGCATTATTTCTTATAGTTTCCGAGATATGGACTATCGACATTTTACAATATTGGCTCTGCTTCTAACTTGGGCCAAAATTGTAAAATGGTCCTATGTATTGGCGATTTCGCTCCAATTCACATTCCAAGTAATATTCAGCATGCTAATTACGTTGCCGATTGCCAAATTGCAGTATCACTTACAGTTTCCGAGATATGGACTATCGACATCTTACAATATTGGCTCTGGTTCTCACTTGGGCCAGAATTGTAAAATGGCCTTATGAATTAGCGATTTCGCTCCAATTCACATTCCAAGTAATATTCCGCATGCTAATTACGTTGCCGATTGGCATATTGCAGTATCACTTACAGTTTCCGAGATATGGGCAATCGAAATTTTACACCTTAGAGTCTGTTTCTAACTGGGGTCAAAATTGTAAAATGGTCCTATGAATTTGCGATTTCGCTCCAATTCACATTCCAAGTAATATTCGGCATGCTAATTACGTTGCCGTTTGCCAAATTGCATTATCTCTTATAGTTTCCGAGATATGGACTATCGACATCTTACAATATTGGCTCTGCTTCTAACTTGGGCCAGTATTGTAAAATGGTCATATAAATTAGCGATTTCGTTCCAATTCACATTCCAAGTAATATTCGGCATGCTAATTACATTGCCGATTGCCAAATTTCATTATCTCTTATAGTTTCCGAGATATGGGCAATCGAAATTTTACACCTTAGAGTCTGTTTCTAATTGGGGTCAAAATTGTAAAATGGTCTTATGAATTAGCGATTTCGCTCCAATTCACATTCCAAGTAGTTTTCGGCATGCTAATTACGTTGCCGATTGCCAAATTGCATTATCTCTTACAGTTTCCGAGATATGGTCAATCGAAATTTTACACCTTAGAGTCTGTCTCTAACTGGGGTCAAAATTGTAAAATGGTCTTATGAATTAGCGATTTCGCTCCAATTCACATTCCAAGTAGTATTCGGCATGCTAATTACGTTGCCGATTGCCAAATTGCATTATCTCTTATAGTTTCCGAGATATGGACTATCGACATCTTACAATATTGGCTCGGCTTCTAACTTGGGCCAAAATTGTAAAACGGTCTTATGAATTAGCGATTTCGTTCAAATTCACATTCCAAGTAATATTCGGCATGCTAATTACATTGCTGATTGCCAAATTTCATTATCTCTTATAGTTTCCGAGATATGGACTATCGACATCTTACAATATTGGCTCGGCTTCTAACTTGGGCCAAAATTGTAAAACGGTCTTATGAATTAGCGATTTCGTTCAAATTCACATTCCAAGTAATATTCGGCATGCTAATTACGTTGCCGATTGCCAAATTGCATTATTTCCTATAGTTTCCGAGATATGGACTATCGACATCTGACAATATTGGCTATGCTTCTAACTTGGGCCAAAATTGTAAAACGGTCTTATGAATTAGCGATTTCGTTCAAATTCACATTCCAAGTAATATTCGGCATGCTAATTACATTGCTGATTGCCAAATTTCATTATCTCTTATAGTTTCCGAGATATGGGCGATCGAAATTTTACACCTTAGAGTCTGTTTCTAACTGGGGTCAAAATTGTAAAATGGTCTTATGAATTAGCGATTTCGCTCCAATTCACATTCCAAGTAGTTTTCGGCATGCTAATTACGTTGCCGATTGCCAAATTGCATTATCTCTTATAGTTGCCGAGATATGGACTATCGACATCTTACAATATTGGATCGGCTTCTAACTTTGGCCAGAATTGTAAAATGGCCTTATGAATTAGCGATTTCGCTCCAATTCACATTCCAAGTAATATTCAGCATGCTATTTACGTTGCCGATTGCCAAATTGCATTATCTCTTATAGTTTCCGAGATATGGACTATCGACGTCTTACAATATTGGCTCTGTTTCTAACTTGGGCCAAAATTGTAAAATTGTCTTATGAATTAGCGATTTCGTTCCAATTCACATTCCAAGTAATATTCGGCATGCTAATTACACTGCCGATTGCCAAATTGCATTATCTCTTATAGTTTCCGAGATATGGTCTATCGACATCTTACAATATTGGCTCTGCTTCTAACTTGGGCCAGAATTGTAAAATGGTCTTACGAATTAGCGATTTCGTTCCAATTCACATTCCAAGTAATACTCGGCATGCTAATTACGTTGCCGATTGCCAAATTGCATTATTTCTTATAGTTTCCGGGATATGGGCTATCGACATTTTACAATATTGGCTCTGTTTCTAACTTGGGCCAAAATTGTAAAATGGTCTTATGAATTAGCGATTTCGTTCCAATTTACATTCCAAGTAATATTCGGCATGCTAATTACGTTGCCGATTGCCAAATTGCATTATCACTTACAGTTTCCGAGATATGGACTATCGACATCTTACAATATTGGCTCTGCTTCTCACTTGGGCCAGAATTGTAAAATGGTCTTATGAATTAGCGATTTCGCTCCAATTCACATTCCAAGTAATATTCGGCATGCTAATTACGTTGCCGATTGCCAAATTGCATTATCTCTTATAGTTTCCGAGATATGGGCAATCGAAATTTTACACCTTAGAGTCTGTTTCTAACTGGGGTCAAAATTCTAAAATGGTTCTATGAATTAGCGATTTCGCTCCAATTCACATTCCAAGTAGTTTTCGGCATGCTAATTTCGTTGCCGATTGCCAAATTGCATTATCAATTACAGTTTCCGAGATATGGACTATCGACATCTTACAATATTGGCTCTGCTTCTAACTTGGGCCAGAATTGTAAAATGGTCTTATGAATTAGCGATTTCGCTCCAATTCACATTCCAAGTAATATTCGGCATGCTAATTACGTTGCCGATTGCCAAATTGCATTATTTCCTATAGTTTCCGAGATATGGACTATCGACATCTGACAATATTGGCTATGCTTCTAACTTGGGCCAAAATTGTAAAACGGTCTTATGAATTAGCGATTTCGTTCAAATTCACATTCCAAGTAATATTCGGCATGCTAATTACATTGCCGATTGCCAAATTTCATTATCTCTTATAGTTTCCGAGATATGGGCAATCGAAATTTTACACCTTAGAGTCTGTTTCTAACTGGGGTCAAAATTGTAAAATGGTCTTATGAATTAGCGATTTCGCTCCAATTCACATTCCAAGTAGTTTTCGGCATGCTAATTACGTTGCCGATTGCCAAATTGCATTATCTCTTATAGTTTCCGAGATATGGACTATCGACATCTTACAATATTGGCTCGGCTTCTAACTTTGGCCAGAATTGTAAAATGGTCTTATGAATTAGCGATTTCGCTCCAATTCACATTCCAAGTAATATTCAGCATGCTATTTACGTTGCCGATTGCCAAATTGCATTATCTCTTATAGTTTCCGAGATATGGACTATCGACATCTTACAATATTGGCTCTGTTTCTAACTTGGGCCAAAATTGTAAAATTGTCTTATGAATTAGCGATTTCGTTCCAATTCACATTCCAAGTAATATTCGGCATGCTAATTACACTGCCGATTGCCAAATTGCATTATCTCTTACAGTTTCCGAGATATGGTCAATCGAAATTTTACACCTTAGAGTCTGTCTCTAACTGGGGTCAAAATTGTAAAATGGTCTTATGAATTAGCGATTTCGCTCCAATTCACATTCCAAGTAGTACTCGGCATGCTAATTACGTTGCCGATTGCCAAATTGCATTATCTCTTATAGTTTCCGAGATATGGACTATCGACATCTTACAATATTGGCTCGGCTTCTAACTTGAGCCAGAATTGTGAAATGGTCTTATGAATTAGCGATTTCGCTCCAATTCACATTCCAAGTAATATTCAGCATGCTATTTACGTTGCCGATTGCCAAATTGCATTATCTCTTATAGTTTCCGAGATATGGACTATCGACATCTTACAATATTGGCTCTGTTTCTAACTTGGGCCAAAATTGTAAAATGGTATTATGAATTAGCGATTTCGTTCCAATTCACATTCCAAGTAATATTCGGCATGCTAATTACGTTGCCGATTGCCAAATTGCATTATCTCTTATAGTTTCCGAGATATGGTCTATCGACATCTTACAATATTGTCTCTGCTTCTAACTTGGGCCAGAATTGTAAAATGGTCTTACGAATTAGCGATTTCGTTCCAATTCACATTCCTAGTAATACTCGGCATGCTAATTACGTTGCCGATTGCCAAATTGCATTATCTCTTATAGTTTCCGAGATATGGACTATCGACATCTGACAATATTGGCTCTGCTTCTAACTTGGGCCAGAATTATAAAATGGTCTTATGAATTAGCGATTTTGTTCCAATTCACATTCCAAGCAATATTCGGCATTCTAATTACGTTGCCTATTGCCAAAATGCATTATCTCTTATAGTTTCCGAGATATGGATTATCGACATTTTACAATATTGGCTCTGCTTCTAACTTGGGCCAAAATTGTAAAATGGTCCTATGTATTAGCGATTTCGCTCCAATTCACATTCCAAGTAATATTCGGCATGCTAATTACGTTGCCGATTGCCAAATTGCATTATATCTTATAGTTTCCGAGATATGCGCAATCGAAATTTTACACCTTAGGGTCTGTTTCTAACTGGGGTCAAAATTGTAAAATGGTCTTATGAATTAGCGATTTCGCTCCAATTCACATTCCAAGTAATATTCGGCATGCTAATTACGTTGCCGTTTGCCAAATTGCATTATCTCTTATAGTTTCCGAGATATGGACTATCGACATCTTACAATATTGGCTCTGCTTCTAACTTGGGCCAGAATTGTAAAATGGTCTTACGAATTAGCGATTTCGTTCCAATTCACATTCCAAGTAATATTCGGCATGCTAATTACGTTGCCGATTGCCAAATTGCATTATTTCCTATAGTTTCCGAGATATGGACTATCGACATCTGACAATATTGGCTATGCTTCTAACTAGGGCCAAAATTGTAAAACGGTCTTATGAATTAGCGATTTCGTTCAAATTCACATCCCAAGTAATATTCGGCATGCTAATTACATTGCCAATTGCCAAATTTCATTATCTCTTATAGTTTCCGAGATATGGGCAATCGAAATTTTACACCTTAGAGTCTGTTTCTAACTGGGGTCAAAATTGTAAAATGGTCTTATGAATTAGCGATTTCGCTCCAGTTCACATTCCAAGTAATATTCAGCATGCTATTTACGTTGCCGATTGCCAAATTACATTATCTCTTATAGTTTCCGAGATATGGACTATCGACATCTTACAATATTGGCTCTGTTTCTAACTTGGGCCAAAATTGTAAAATGGTCTTATGAATTAGCGATTTCGTTCCAATTCACATTCCAAGTAATATTCGGCATGCTAATTACACTGCCGATTGCCAAATTGCATTATCTCTTATAGTTTCCGAGATATGGGCAATCGAAATTTTACACCTTAGAGTCTGTTTCTAACTGGGGTGAAAATTGTAAAATGGTTCTATGAATTAGCGATTTCGCTCCAATTCACATTCCAAGTAATATTCGGCATGCTAATTACGTTGCCGAATGCCAAATTGCATTATCTCTTATAGTTTCCGAGATATTTACTGTCGACATCTTACAATATTGGCTCTGCTTCTAACTTGGGCCAGAATTGTAAAATGGTCTTACGAATTAGCGATTTCGTTCCAATTCACATTCCAAGTAATATTCGGCATGCTAATTACGTTGCCGATTGCCAAATTGCATTATTTCTTATAGTTTCCGAGATATGGACTATCGACATCTGACAATATTGGCTCTGCTTCTAACTTGGGCCAGAATTGTAAAATGGTCTTATAAATTAGCGATTTCGTATCAATTCATATTCCAAGTAATATTCGGCATGCTAATTACGTTGCCGATTGCCAAATTGCATTAACTCTTATAGTTTCCGAGATATGGGCAATCGAAATTTTACGCCTTAGTGTCTGTTTCTAACTGGGGTCAAAATTGTAAAATGGTTTTATGAATTAGCGATTTCGCTCCAATTCACATTCCAAGTAATATTCGGCATGCTAATTACGTTGCCGATTGCCATATTGCATTATCTCTTATAGTTTCCGAGATATGGACTATCGACATCTTACAATATTGGCTCGGCTTCTAACTTGGGCCAGAATTGTAAAATGGTCTTATGAATTAGCGATTTCGCTCCAATTCACATTCCAAGTAATATTCAGCATGCTATTTACGTTGCCGACTGCCAAATTGCATTATCTCTTATAGTTTCCGAGATATGGACTATCGACATCTTACAATATTGGCTCTGCTTCTAACTTGGGCCAGAATTGTAAAATGGTCTTACGAATTAGCGATTTCGTTCCAATTCACATTCCAAGTAATATTCGGCATGCTAATTACGTTGCCGATTGCCAAATTGCATTATTTCTTATAGTTTCCGAGATATGGACTATCGACATCTGACAATATTGGCTCTGCTTCTAACTTGGGCCAGAATTGTAAAATGGTCTTATAAATTAGCGATTTCGTATCAATTCATATTCCAAGTAATATTCGGCATGCTAATTACTTTGCCGATTGCCAAATTGCATTATCTCTTATAGTTTCCCAGATATGGGCAATCGAAATTTTACGTCTTAGTGTCTGTTTCTAACTGGGGTCAAAATTGCAAAATGGTCTTATGAATTAGCGATTTCGCTCCAATTCACATTCCAAGTAATATTCGGCATGCTAATTACGTTGCCGATTGCCATATTGCATTATCTCTTATAGTTTCCGAGATATGGACTATCGACATCTTACAATATTGGCTCGGCTTCTAACTTGGGCCAGAATTGTAAAATGGTCTTATGAATTAGCGATTTCGCTCCAATTCACATTCCAAGTAATATTCAGCATGCTAATTACTTTGCCGATTGCCAAATTGCATTATCTCTTATAGTTTCCGAGATATGGGCAATAGAAACTTTACACCTTAGAGTCTGTTTCTAACTGGGGTCAAAATTGTAAAATGGTCCTATGAATTAGCGATTTCGCTCCAATTCACATTCCAAGTAATATTCGGCATGCTAATTACGTTGCCGATTCCCAAATTGCATTATTTCCTATAGTTTCCGAGATATGGACTATCGACATCTGACAATATTGGCTATGCTTCTAACTTGGGCCAAAATTGTAAAACGGTCTTATGAATTAACGATTTCGTTCAAATTCACATTCCAAGTAATATTCGGCATGTTAATTACATTACCGATTGCCAAATTTCATTATCTCTTATAGTTTCCGAGATATGGACTATCGACATCTTACAATATTGGCTCTGTTTCTAACTTGGGCCAAAATTGTAAAATGATCTTATGAATTAGCGATTTCGTTCCAATTCACATTCCAAGTAATATTCGGCATGCTAATTACACTGCCGATTGCCAAATTGCATTATCTCTTACAGTTTCCGAGATATGGTCAATCGAAATTTTACACCTTAGAATCTGTCTCTAACTTGGGTCAAAATTGTAAAATGGTCTTATGAATTAGCGATTTCGCTCCAATTCACATTCCAAGTAATATTCGGCATGCTAATTACGTTGCCGATTGCCAAATTGCATTATCACTTACAGTTTCCGAGATATGGACTATCGACATCTTACAATATTGGCTCTGCTTCTAACTTGGGCCAGAATTGTAAAATGGTCTTACGAATTAGCGATTTCGTTCCAATTCACATTCCAAGTAATATTCGGCATGCTAATTACGTTGCCGATTGCCAAATTGCATTATTTCTTATAGTTTCCGAGATATGGACTATCGACATCTGACAATATTGGCTCTGCTTCTATCTTGGGCCAGAATTGTAAAATGGTCTTATAAATTAGCGATTTCGTATCAATTCATATTCCAAGTAATATTCGGCATGCTAATTACGTTGCCGATTGCCAAATTGCATTATTTCCTATAGTTTCCGAGATATGGACTATCGACATCTGACAATATTGGCTATGCTTCTAACTTGGGCCAAAATTGTAAAACGGTCTTATGAATTAGCGATTTCGCTCCAATTCACATTCCAAGTAATATTCAGCATGCTAATTACTTTGCCGATTGCCAAATTGCATTATCTCTTATAGTTTCCGAGATATGGGCAATCGAAATTTTACGCCTTAGTGTCTGTTTCTAACTGGGGTCAAAATTGTAAAATGGTCTTATGAATTAGCGATTTCGCTCCAATTCACATTCCAAGTAATATTCGGCATGCTAATTACGTTGCCGATTGCCAAATTGCATTATCACTTACAGTTTCCGAGATATGGACTATCGACATCTTACAATATTGGCTCTGTCTCTAACTTGGGTCAAAATTGTAAAATGGTCTTATGAATTAGCGATTTCGCTCCAATTCACATTCCAAGTAATATTCGGCATGCTAATTACGTTGCCGATTGCCAAATTGCATTATCACTTACAGTTTCCGAGATATGGACTATCGACATCTTACAATATTGGCTCTGCTTCTAACTTGGGCCAGAATTGTAAAATGGTCTTACGAATTAGCGATTTCGTTCCAATTCACATTCCAAGTAATATTCGGCATGCTAATTACGTTGCCGATTGCCAAATTGCATTATTTCTTATAGTTTCCGAGATATGGACTATCGACATCTGACAATATTGGCTCTGCTTCTATCTTGGGCCAGAATTGTAAAATGGTCTTATAAATTAGCGATTTCGTATCAATTCATATTCCAAATAATATTCGGCATGCTAATTACGTTGCCGATTGCCAAATTGCATTATTTCCTATAGTTTCCGAGATATGGACTATCGACATCTGACAATATTGGCTATGCTTCTAACTTGGGCCAGAATTGTAAAATGGTCTTATGAATTAGCGATTTCGCTCCAATTCACATTCCAAGTAATATTCAGCATGCTAATTACTTTGCCGATTGCCAAATTGCATTATCTCTTATAGTTTCCGAGATATGGGCAATCGAAATTTTACGCCTTAGTGTCTGTTTCTAACTGGGGTCAAAATTGTAAAATGGTCTTATGTATTAGCGATTTCGCTCCAATTCACATTCCAAGTAATATTCGGCATGCTAATTACGTTGCCGATTGCCAAATTGCATTATTTCCTATAGTTTCCGAGATATGGACTATCGACATCTGACAATATTGGCTATGCTTCTAACTTGGGCCAAAATTGTAAAACGGTCTTATGAATTAACGATTTCGTTCAAATTCACATTCCAAGTAATATTCGGCATGCTAATTACATTGCCGATTGCCAAATTTCATTATCTCTTATAGTTTCCGAGATATGGACTATCGACATCTTACAATATTGGCTCTGTTTCTAACTTGGGCCAAAATTGTAAAATGGCCTTATGAATTAGCGATTTCGTTCCAATTCACATTCCAAGTAATATTCGGCATGCTAATTACACTGCCGATTGCCAAATTGCATTATCTCTTACAGTTTCCGAGATATGGTCAATCGAAATTTTACACCTTAGAATCTGTCTCTAACCGGGGTCAAAATTGTAAAATGGTCTTATGAATTAGCGATTTCGTTCCAATTCACATTGCAAGTAATATTCGGCATGCTAATTACGTTGCCGATTGCCAAATTGCATTATCACTTACAGTTTCCGAGATATGGACTATCGACATCTTACAATATTGGCTCTGCTTCTAACTTGGGCCAGAATTGTAAAATGGTCTTACGAATTAGCGATTTCGTTCCAATTCACATTCCAAGTAATATTCGGCATGCTAATTACGTTGCCGATTGCCAAATTGCATTATCTCTTATAGTTTCCGAGATATGGGCAATCGAAATTTTACACCTTAGAGTCTGTTTCTAACTGGGGTCAAAATTGTAAAATGGTCTTATGAATTAGCGATTTCGTTCCAATTCACATTGCAAGTAATATTCGGCATGCTAATTACGTTGCCGATTGCCAAATTGCATTATCACTTACAGTTTCCGAGATATGGACTATCGACATCTTACAATATTGGCTCTGCTTCTAACTTTGGCCAGAATTGTAAAATGGTCTTACGAATTAGCGATTTCGTTCCAATTCACATTCCAAGTAATATTAGGCATGCTAATTACGTTGCCGATTGCCAAATTGCATTATTTCTTATAGTTTCCGAGATATGGACTATCGACATCTGACAATATTGGCTCTGCTTCTAACTTGGGCCAGAATTGTAAAATGGTCTTATAAATTAGCGATTTCGTATCAATTCATATTCCAAGTAATATTCGGCATGCTAATTACGTTGCCGATTGCCAAATTGCATTATCTCTTATAGTTTCCGAGATATGGACAATCGAAATTTTACGCCTTAGTGTCTGTTTCTAACTGGGGTCAAAATTGTAAAATGGTCTTATGTATTAGCGATTTCGCTCCAATTCACATTCCAAGTAATATTCGGCATGCTAATTACGTTGCCGATTGCCATATTGCATTATCTCTTATAGTTTCCGAGATATTGACTATCGACATCTTACAATATTGGCTCGGCTTCTAACTTGGGCCAGAATTGTAAAATGGTCTTATGAATTAGCGATTTCGCTCCAATTCACATTTCAAGTAATATTCAGCATGCTATTTACGTTGCCGATTGCCAAATTGCATTATCTCTTATAGTTTCCGAGATATGGACTATCGACATCTTACAATATTGGCTCTGCTTCTAACTTGGGCCAGAATTGTAAAATGGTCTTACGAATTAGCGATTTCGTTCCAATTCACATTCCAAGTAATATTCGGCATGCTAATTACGTTGCCGATTGCCAAATTGCATTATTTCTTATAGTTTCCGAGATATGGACTATCGACATCTGACAATATTGGCTCTGCTTCTAACTTGGGCCAGAATTGTAAAATGGTCTTATAAATTAGCGATTCCGTATCAATTCATATTCCAAGTAATATTCGGCATGCTAATTACGTTGCCGATTGCCAAATTGCATTATCTCTTATAGTTTCCGAGATATGGGCAATCGAAATTTTACGCCTTAGTGTCTGTTTCTAACTGGGGTCAAAATTGCAAAATGGTCTTATGAATTAGCGATTTCGCTCCAATTCACATTCCAAGTAATATTCGGCATGCTAATTACGTTGCCGATTGCCATATTGCATTATCTCTTATAGTTTCCGAGATATGGACTATCGACATCTTACAATATTGGCTCGGCTTCTAACTTGGGCCAGAATTGTAAAATGGTCTTATGAATTAGCGATTTCGCTCCAATTCACATTCCAAGTAATATTCAGCATGCTAATTACTTTGCCGATTGCCAAATTGCATTATCTCTTATAGTTTCCGAGATATGGACAATCGAAATTTTACACCTTAGAGTCTGTTTCTAACTGGGGTCAAAATTGTAAAATGGTCCTATGAATTAGCGATTTCGCTCCAATTCACATTCCAAGTAATATTCGGCATGCTAATTACGTTGCCGATTGCCAAATTGCATTATTTCTTATAGTTTCCGAGATATGGACTATCGACATCTTACAATATTGGCTCGGCTTCTAACTTGGGCCACAATTGTAAAATGGTCTTATGAATTAGCGATTTCGCTCCAATTCACATTCCAAGTAATATTCAGCATGCTAATTACTTTGCCAATTGTCAAATTGCATTATCTCTTATAGTTTCCGAGATATGGGCAATCGAAATTTTACACCTTAGAGTCTGTTTCTAACTGGGGTCAAAATTGTAAAATGGTCCTATGAATTAGCGATTTCGCTCCAATTCACATTCCAAGTAATATTCGGCATGCTAATTACGTTGCCGATTGCCAAATTGCATTATCTCTTATAGTTTCCGAGATATGGACTATCGACATCTTACAATATTGGCTCTGCTTCTAACTTGGGCCAGAATTGTAAAATGGTCTTACGAATTAGCGATTTCGTTCCAATTCACATTCCAAGTAATACTCGGCATGCTAATTACGTTGCCGATTGCCAAATTGCATTACTTCTTATAGTTTCCGGGATATGGACTATCGACATCTGACAATATTGGCTTTGCTTCTAACTTGGGCCAGAATTGTAAAATGGTCTTATAAATTAGCGATTTCGTATCAATTCATATTCCAAGTAATATTCGGCATGCTAATTACGTTGCCGATTGCCAAATTGCATTATCTCTTATAGTTTCCGAGATATGGGCAATCGAAATTTTACGCCTTAGTGTCTGTTTCTAAATGGGGTCAAAATTGTAAAATGGTCTTATGAATTAGCGATTTCGCTCCAATTCACATTCCAAGTAATATTCGGCATGCTAATTACGTTGCCGATTGCCATATTGCATTATCTCTTATAGTTTCCGAGATATGGACTATCGACATCTTACAATATTGGCTCGGCTTCTAACTTGGGCCAGAATTGTAAAATGGTCTTATGAATTAGCGATTTCGCTCCAATTCACATTCCAAGTAATATTCAGCATGCTATTTACGTTGCCGATTGCCAAATTGCATTATCTCTTATAGTTTCCGAGATATGGACTATCGACATCTTACAATATTGGCTCTGCTTCTAACTTGGGCCAGAATTGTAAAATGGTCTTACGAATTAGCGATTTCGTTCCAATTCACATTCCAAGTAATATTCGGCATGCTAATTACGTTGCCGATTGCCAAATTGCATTATTTCTTATAGTTTCCGAGATATGGACTATCGACATCTGACAATATTGGCTCTGCTTCTAACTTGGGCCAGAATTGTAAAATGGTCTTATAAATTAGCGATTTCGTATCAATTCATATTCCAAGTAATATTCGGCATGCTAATTACGTTGCCGATTGCCAAATTGCATTATTTCTTATAGTTTCCCAGATATGGACTATCGACATCTGACAATATTGGCTCTGCTTCTAACTTGGGCCAGAATTGTAAAATGGTCTTACGAATTAGCGATTTCGTTCCAATTCACATTCCAAGTAATACTCGGCATGCTAATTACGTTGCCGATTGCCAAATTGCATTACTTCTTATAGTTTCCGGGATATGGACTATCGACATCTGACAATATTGGCTCTGCTTCTAACTTGGGCCATAATTGTAAAATGGTCTTATAAATTAGCGATTTCGTATCAATTCATATTCCAAGTAATATTCGGCATGCTAATTACGTTGCCGATTGCCAAATTGCATTATCTCTTATAGTTTCCGAGATATGGGCAATCGAAATTTTACGCCTTAGTGTCTGTTTCTAAATGGGGTCAAAATTGTAAAATGGTCTTATGAATTAGCGATTTCGCTCCAATTCACATTCCAAGTAATATTCGGCATGCTAATTACGTTGCCGATTGCCATATTGCATTATCTCTTATAGTTTCCGAGATATGGACTATCGACATCTTACAATATTGGCTCGGCTTCTAACTTGGGCCAGAATTGTAAAATGGTCTTATGAATTAGCGATTTCGCTCCAATTCACATTCCAAGTAATATTCAGCATGCTATTTACGTTGCCGATTGCCAAATTGCATTATCTCTTATAGTTTCCGAGATATGGACTATCGACATCTTACAATATTGGCTCTGCTTCTAACTTGGGCCAGAATTGTAAAATGGTCTTACGAATTAGCGATTTCGTTCCAATTCACATTCCAAGTAATATTCGGCATGCTAATTACGTTGCCGATTACCAAATTGCATTATTTCTTATAGTTTCCGAGATATGGACTATCGACATCTGACAATATTGGCTCTGCTTCTAACTTGGGCCAGAATTGTAAAATGGTCTTATAAATTAGCGATTTCGTATCAATTCATATTCCAAGTAATATTCGGCATGCTAATTACTTTGCCGATTGCCAAATTGCATTATCTCTTATAGTTTCCGAGATATGGGCAATCGAAATTTTACGCCTTAGTGTCTGTTTCTAACTGGGGTCAAAATTGCAAAATGGTCTTATGAATTAGCGATTTCGCTCCAATTCACATTCCAAGTAATATTCGGCATGCTAATTACGTTGCCGATTGCCATTTTGCATTATCTCTTATAGTTTCCGAGATATGGACTATCGACATCTTACAATATTGGCTCGTCTTCTAACTTGGGCCAGAATTGTAAAATGGTCTTATGAATTAGCGATTTCGCTCCAATTCACATTCCAAGTAATATTCAGCATGCTAATTACTTTGCCGATTGCCAAATTGCATTATCTCTTATAGTTTCCGAGATATGGGCAATCGAAATTTTACACCTTAGAGTTTGTTTCTAACTGGGGTCAAAATTGTAAAATGGTCCTATGAATTAGCGATTTCGCTCCAATTCACATTCCAAGTAATATTCGGCATGCTAATTACGTTGCCGATTGCCAAATTGCATTATCTCTTATAGTTTTCGAGATATGGACTATCGAAATCTGACAATATTGGCTCTGCTTCTAACTTGGGCCAGAATTATAAAATGGTCTTATGAATTAGCGATTTTGTTCCAATTCACATTCCAAGCAATATTCGGCATTCTAATTACGTTGCCTATTGCCAAAATGCATTATCTCTTATAGTTTCCGAGATATGGACTATCGACATTTTACAATATTGGCTCTGCTTCTAACTTGGGCCAAAATTGTAAAATGGTCCTATGTATTAGCGACTTCGCTCCAATTCACATTCCAAGTAATGTTCGGCATGCTAATTACGTTGCCGATTGCCAAATTGCATTATCACTTACAGTTTCCGAGATATGGACTATCGACATCTTACAATATTGGCTCTGCTTCTCACTTGGGCCAGAATTGTAAAATGGTCTTATGAATTAGCGATTTCGCTCCAATTCACATTCCAAGTAATATTTCGGCATGCTAATTACGTTGCCGATTGCCAAATTGCATTATCTCTTATAGTTTCCGAGATATGGGCAATCGAAATTTTACACCTTAGAGTCTGTTTCTAACTGGGGTCAAAATTGTAAAATGGTCTTATGAATTAGCGATTTCGCTCCAATTCACATTCCAAGTAATATTCGGCATGCTAATTACTTTGCCGTTTGCCAAATTGCATTATCTCTTATAGTTTCCGAGATATGGACTATCGACATCTTACAATATTGGCTCTGCTTCTAACTTGGGCCAGAATTGTAAAATGGTCTTACGAATTAGCGATTTCGTTCCAATTCACATTCCAAGTAATATTCGGCATGCTAATTACGTTGCCGATTGCCAAATTGCATTATTTCTTATAGTTTCCGAGATATGGACTATCGACATCTGACAATATTAGCTCTGCTTCTATCTTGGGCCAGAATTGTAAAATGGTCTTATAAATTAGCGATTTCGTATCAATTCATATTCCAAGTAATATTCGGCATGCTAATTACGTTGCCGATTGCCAAATTGCATTATCTCTTATAGTTTCCGAGATATGGGCAATCGAAATTTTACGCCTTAGTGTCTGTTTCTAACTGGGGTCAAAATTGTAAAATGGTCTTATGTATTAGCGATTTCGCTCCAATTCACATTCCAAGTAATATTCGGCATGCTAATTACGTTGCCGATTGCCAAATTGCATTATTTCCTATAGTTTCCGAGATATGGACTATCGACATCTGACAATATTGGCTATGCTTCTAACTTGGGCCAAAATTGTAAAACGGTCTTATGAATTAACGATTTCGTTCAAATTCACATTCCAAGTAATATTCGGCATGCTAATTACATTGCCGATTGCCAAATTTCATTATCTCTTATAGTTTCCGAGATATGGACTATCGACATCTTACAATATTGGCTCTGTTTCTAACTTGGGCCAAAATTGTAAAATGGTCTTATGAATTAGCGATTTCGTTCCAATTCACATTCCAAGTAATATTCGGCATGCTAATTACACTGCCGATTGCCAAATTGCATTATCTCTTACAGTTTCCGAGATATGGTCAATCGAAATTTTACACCTTAGAATCTGTCTCTAACTGGGGTCAAAATTGTAAAATGGTCTTATGAATTAGCGATTTCGCTCCAATTCACATTCCAAGTAATATTCGGCATGCTAATTACGTTGCCGATTGCCAAATTGCATTATCACTTACAGTTTCCGAGATATGGACTATCGACATCTTACAATATTGGCTCTGCTTCTAACTTGGGCCAGAATTGTAAAATGGTCTTACGAATTAGCGATTTCGTTCCAATTCACATTCCAAGTAATATTCGGCATGCTAATTACGTTGCCGATTGCCAAATTGCATTATCTCTTATAGTTTCCGAGATATGGGCAATCGAAATTTTACACCTTAGAGTCTGTTTCTAACTGGGGTCAAAATTGTAAAATGGTTCTATGAATTAGCGATTTCGCTCCAATTCACATTCCAAGTAATATTCGGCATGCTAATTACGTTGCCGAATGCCAAATTGCATTATCTCTTATAGTTTCCGAGATATGGACTATCGACATCTTACAATATTGGCTCTGCTTCTAACTTGGGCCAGAATTGTAAAATGGTCTTACGAATTAGCGATTTCGTTCCAATTCACATTCCAAGTAATATTAGGCATGCTAATTACGTTGCCGATTGCCAAATTGCATTATTTCTTATAGTTTCCGAGATATGGACTATCGACATCTGACAATATTGGCTCTGCTTCTAACTTGGGCCAGAATTGTAAAATGGTCTTATAAATTAGCGGTTTCGTATCAATTCATATTCCAAGTAATATTCGTCATGCTAATTACGTTGCCGATTGCCAAATTGCATTATCTCTTATAGTTTCCGAGATATGGACAATCGAAATTTTACGCCTTAGTGTCTGTTTCTAACTGGGGTCAAAATTGTAAAATGGTCTTATGTATTAGCGATTTCGCTCCAATTCACATTCCAAGTAATATTCGGCATGCTAATTACGTTGCCGATTGCCATATTGCATTATCTCTTATAGTTTCCGAGATATGGACTATCGACATCTTACAATATTGGCTCGGCTTCTAACTTGGGCCAGAATTGTAAAATGGTCTTATGAATTAGCGATTTCGCTCCAATTCACATTTCAAGTAATATTCAGCATGCTATTTACGTTGCCGATTGCCAAATTGCATTATCTCTTATAGTTTCCGAGATATGGACTATCGACATCTTACAATATTGGCTCTGCTTCTAACTTGGGCCAGAATTGTAAAATGGTCTTACGAATTAGCGATTTCGTTCCAATTCACATTCCAAGTAATATTCGGCATGCTAATTACGTTGCCGATTGCCAAATTGCATTATTTCTTATAGTTTCCGAGATATGGACTATCGACATCTGACAATATTGGCTCTGCTTCTAACTTGGGCCAGAATTGTAAAATGGTCTTATAAATTAGCGATTTCGTATCAATTCATATTCCAAGTAATATTCGGCATGCTAACTACGTTGCCGATTGCCAAATTGCATTATCTCTTATAGTTTCCGAGATATGGGCAATCGAAATTTTACGCCTTAGTGTCTGTTTCTAACTGGGGTCAAAATTGCAAAATGGTCTTATGAATTAGCGATTTCGCTCCAATTCACATTCCAAGTAATATTCGGCATGCTAATTACGTTGCCGATTGCCATATTGCATTATCTCTTATAGTTTCCGAGATATGGACTATCGACATCTTACAATATTGGCTCGGCTTCTAACTTGGGCCAGAATTGTAAAATGGTCTTATGAATTAGCGATTTCGCTCCAATTCACATTCCAAGTAATATTCAGCATGCTAATTACTTTGCCGATTGCCAAATTGCATTATCTCTTATAGTTTCCGAGATATGGACAATCGAAATTTTACACCTTAGAGTCTGTTTCTAACTGGGGTCAAAATTGTAAAATGGTCCTATGAATTAGCGATTTCGCTCCAATTCACATTCCAAGTAATATTCGGCATGCTAATTACGTTGCCGATTGCCAAATTGCATTATTTCTTATAGTTTCCGAGATATGGACTATCGACATCTTACAATATTGGCTCGGCTTCTAACTTGGGCCAGAATTGTAAAATGGTCTTATGAATTAGCGATTTCGCTCCTATTCACATTCCAAGTAATATTCAGCATGCTAATTACTTTGCCGATTGCCAAATTGCATTATCTCTTATAGTTTCCGAGATATGGACTATCGACATTTTACAATATTGGCTCTGCTTCTAACTTGGGCCAAAATTGTAAAATGGTCCTATGTATTAGCGACTTCGCTCCAATTCACATTCCAAGTAATGTTCGGCATGCTAATTACGTTGCCGATTGCCAAATTGCATTATCACTTACAGTTTCCGAGATATGGACTATCGACATCTTACAATATTGGCTCTGCTTCTCACTTGGGCCAGAATTGTAAAATGGTCTTATGAATTAGCGATTTCGCTCCAATTCACATTCCAAGTAATATTTCGGCATGCTAATTACGTTGCCGATTGCCAAATTGCATTATCTCTTATAGTTTCCGAGATATGGGCAATCGAAATTTTACACCTTAGAGTCTGTTTCTAACTGGGGTCAAAATTGTAAAATGGTCTTTTGAATTAGCGATTTCGCTCCAATTCACATTCCAAGTAATATTCGGCATGCTAATTACTTTGCCGTTTGCCAAATTGCATTATCTCTTATAGTTTCCGAGATATGGACTATCGACATCTTACAATATTGGCTCTGCTTCTAACTTGGGCCAGAATTGTAAAATGGTCTTACGAATTAGCGATTTCGTTCCAATTCACATTCCAAGTAATATTCGGCATGCTAATTACGTTGCCGATTGCCAAATTGCATTATTTCTTATAGTTTCCGAGATATGGACTATCGACATCTGACAATATTAGCTCTGCTTCTATCTTGGGCCAGAATTGTAAAATGGTCTTATAAATTAGCGATTTCGTATCAATTCATATTCCAAGTAATATTCGGCATGCTAATTACGTTGCCGATTGCCAAATTGCATTATCTCTTATAGTTTCCGAGATATGGGCAATCGAAATTTTACGCCTTAGTGTCTGTTTCTAACTGGGGTCAAAATTGTAAAATGGCCTTATGTATTAGCGATTTCGCTCCAATTCACATTCCAAGTAATATTCGGCATGCTAATTACGTTGCCGATTGCCAAATTGCATTATTTCCTATAGTTTCCGAGATATGGACTATCGACATCTGACAATATTGGCTATGCTTCTAACTTGGGCCAAAATTGTAAAACGGTCTTATGAATTAACGATTTCGTTCAAATTCACATTCCAAGTAATATTCGGCATGCTAATTACATTGCCGATTGCCAAATTTCATTATCTCTTATAGTTTCCGAGATATGGACTATCGACATCTTACAATATTGGCTCTGTTTCTAACTTGGGCCAAAATTATAAAATGGTCTTATGAATTAGCGATTTCGTTCCAATTCACATTCCAAGTAATATTCGGCATGCTAATTACACTGCCGATTGCCAAGCTGCATTATCTCTTACAGTTTCCGAGATATGGTCAATCGAAATTTTACACCTTAGAATCTGTCTCTAACTGGGGTCAAAATTGTAAAATGGTCTTATGAATTAGCGATTTCGCTCCAATTCACATTCCAAGTAATATTCGGCATGCTAATTACGTTGCCGATTGCCAAATTGCATTATCACTTACAGTTTCCGAGATATGGACTATCGACATCTTACAATATTGGCTCTGCTTCTAACTTGGGCCAGAATTGTAAAATGGTCTTACGAATTAGCGATTTCGTTCCAATTCACATTCCAAGTAATATTCGGCATGCTAATTACGTTGCCGATTGCCAAATTGCATTATCTCTTATAGTTTCCGAGATATGGGCAATCGAAATTTTACACCTTAGAGTCTGTTTCTAACTGGGGTCAAAATTGTAAAATGGTTCTATGAATTAGCGATTTCGCTCCAATTCACATTCCAAGTAATATTCGGCATGCTAATTACGTTGCCGAATGCCAAATTGCATTATCTCTTATAGTTTCCGAGATATGGACTATCGACATCTTACAATATTGGCTCTGCTTCTAACTTGGGCCAGAATTGTAAAATGGTCTTACGAATTAGCGATTTCGTTCCAATTCACATTCCAAGTAATATTAGGCATGCTAATTACGTTGCCGATTGCCAAATTGCATTATTTCTTATAGTTTCCGAGATATGGACTATCGACATCTGACAATATTGGCTCTGCTTCTAACTTGGGCCAGAATTGTAAAATGGTCTTATAAATTAGCGATTTCGTATCAATTCATATTCCAAGTAATATTCGGCATGCTAATTACGTTGCCGATTGCCAAATTGCATTATCTCTTATAGTTTCCGAGATATGGACAATCGAAATTTTACGCCTTAGTGTCTGTTTCTAACTGGGGTCAAAATTGTAAAATGGTCTTATCTATTGGCGATTTCGTTCCAATTCACATTCCAAGTAATATTCGGCATGCTAATTACGTTGCCGATTGCCATATTGCATTATCTCTTAAAGTTTCCGAGATATGGACTATCGACATCTTACAATATTGGCTCGGCTTCTAACTTGGGCCAGAATTGTAAAATGGTCTTATGAATTAGCGATTTCGCTCCAATTCACATTTCAAGTAATATTCAGCATGCTATTTACGTTGCCGATTGCCAAATTGCATTATCTCTTATAGTTTCCGAGATATGGACTATCGACATCTTACAATATTGGCTCTGCTTCTAACTTGGGCCAGAATTGTAAAATGGTCTTACGAATTAGCGATTTCGTTCCAATTCACATTCCAAGTAATATTCGGCATGCTAATTACGTTGCCGATTGCCAAATTGCATTATTTCTTATAGTTTCCGAGATATGGACTATCGACATCTGACAATATTGGCTCTGCTTCTAACTTGGGCCAGAATTGTAAAATGGTCTTATAAATTAGCGATTTCGTATCAATTCATATTCCAAGTAATATTCGGCATGCTAACTACGTTGCCGATTGCCAAATTGCATTATCTCTTATAGTTTCCGAGATATGGGCAATCGAAATTTTACGCCTTAGTGTCTGTTTCTAACTGGGGTCAAAATTGCAAAATGGTCTTATGAATTAGCGATTTCGCTCCAATTCACATTCCAAGTAATATTCGGCATGCTAATTACGTTGCCGATTGCCATATTGCATTATCTCTTATAGTTTCCGAGATATGGACTATCGACATCTTACAATATTGGCTCGGCTTCTAACTTGGGCCAGAATTGTAAAATGGTCTTATGAATTAGCGATTTCGCTCCAATTCACATTCCA
Organism: Rhynchophorus ferrugineus; assembly: GCF_030347505.1. Taxonomy (NCBI): domain Eukaryota; kingdom Metazoa; phylum Arthropoda; class Insecta; order Coleoptera; family Curculionidae; genus Rhynchophorus; species Rhynchophorus ferrugineus. Next base: position 65,021,668 of record NW_027472580.1, on the reverse strand, counting down.
AGTAATATTCAGCATGCTAATTACTTTGCCGATTGCCAAATTGCATTATCTCTTATAGTTTCCGAGATATGGACAATCGAAATTTTACACCTTAGAGTCTGTTTCTAACTGGGGTCAAAATTGTAAAATGGTCCTATGAATTAGCGATTTCGCTCCAATTCACATTCCAAGTAATATTCGGCATGCTAATTACGTTGCCGATTGCCAAATTGCATTATTTCTTATAGTTTCCGAGATATGGACTATCGACATCTTACAATATTGGCTCGGCTTCTAACTTGGGCCAGAATTGTAAAATGGTCTTATGAATTAGCGATTTCGCTCCTATTCACATTCCAAGTAATATTCAGCATGCTAATTACTTTGCCGATTGCCAAATTGCATTATCTCTTATAGTTTCCGAGATATGGGCAATCGAAATTTTACACCTTAGAGTCTGTTTCTAACTGGGGTCAAAATTGTAAAATGGTCCTATGAATTAGCGATTTCGCTCCAATTCACATTCCAAGTAATATTCGGCATGCTAATTACGTTGCCGATTGCCAAATTGCATTATTTCCTATAGTTTCCGAGATATGGACTATCGACATCTGACAATATTGGCTATGCTTCTAACTTGGGCCAAAATTGTAAAACGGTCTTATGAATTAACGATTTCGTTCAAATTCACATTCCAAGTAATATTCGGAATGCTAATTACATTGCCGATTGCCAAATTTCATTATCTCTTATAGTTTCCGAGATATGGACTATCGACATCTTACAATGTTGGCTCTGTTTCTAACTTGGGCCAAAATTGTAAAATGGTCTTATGAATTAGCGATTTCGTTCCAATTCACATTCCAAGTAATATTCGGCATGCTAATTACACTGCCGATTGCCAAATTGCATTATCTCTTACAGTTTCCGAGATATGGTCAATCGAAATTTTACACCTTAGAATCTGTCTCTAACTGGGGTCAAAATTGTAAAATGGTCTTATGAATTAGCGATTTCGTTCCAATTCACATTCCAAGTAATATTCGGCATGCTAATTACACTGCCGATTGCCAAATTGCATTATCTCTTATAGTTTCCGAGATATGGGCTATCGAAATTTTACGCCTTAGTGTCTGTTTCTAAATAGGGTCAAAATTGTAAAATGGTCTTATGAATTAGCGATTTCGCTCCAATTCACATTCCAAGTAATATTCGGCATGCTAATTACATTGCCGATTGCCATATTGCATTATCTCTTATAGTTTCCGAGATATGGACTATCGACATCTTACAATATTGGCTCTGCTTCTAACTTGGGCCAGAATTGTAAAATGGTCTTACGAATTAGCGATTTCGTTCCAATTCACATTCCAAGTAATATTCGGCATGCTAATTACGTTGCCGATTGCCAAATTGCATTATCTCTTATAGTTTCCGAGATATGGGCAATCGAAATTTTACACCTTAGAGTCTGTTTCTAACTGGGGTCAAAATTGTAAAATGGTTCTATGAATTAGCGATTTCGCTCCAATTCACATTCCAAGTAATATTCGGCATGCTAATTACGTTGCCGAATGCCAAATTGCATTATCTCTTATAGTTTCCGAGATATGGGCAATCGAAATTTTACGCCTTAGTGTCTGTTTCTAACTGTGGTCAAAATTGTAAAATGGTCTTATGAATTAGCGATTTCGCTCCAATTCACATTCCAAGTAATATTCGGCATGCTAATTACGTTGCCGATTGCCAAATTGCATTATCACTTATAGTTTCCGAGATATGGACTATCGACATCTGACAATATTGGCTCTGCTTCTAACTTGGGCCAGAATTGTAAAATGGTCTTATAAATTAGCGATTTCGTATCAATTCATATTCCAAGTAATATTCGGCATGCTAATTACGTTGCCGATTGCCAAATTGCATTATCTCTTATAGTTTCCGAGATATGGGCAATCGAAATTTTACGCCTTAGTGTCTGTTTCTAACTGGGGTCAAAATTGCAAAATGGTCTTATGAATTAGCGATTTCGCTCCAATTCACATTCCAAGTAATATTCGGCATGCTAATTACGTTGCCGATTGCCATATTGCATTATCTCTTATAGTTTCCGAGATATGGGCTATCGACATCTTACAATATTGGCTCGGCTTCTAACTTTTGCCAGAATTGTAAAATGGTCTTATGAATTAGCGATTTCGCTCCAATTCACATTCCAAGTAATATTCAGCATGCTAATTACTTTGCCGATTGCCAAATTGCATTATCTCTTATAGTTTCCGAGATATGGACAATCGAAATTTTACACCTTAGAGTCTGTTTCTAACTGGGGTCAAAATTGTAAAATGGTCCTATGAATTAGCGATTTCGCTCCAATTCACATTCCAAGTAATATTCGGCATGCTAATTACGTTGCCGATTGCCAAATTGCATTATTTCTTATAGTTTCCGAGATATGGACTATCGACATCTTACAATATTGGCTCGGCTTCTAACTTGGGCCAGAATTGTAAAATGGTCTTATGAATTAGCGATTTCGCTCCAATTCACATTCCAAGTAATATTCAGCATGCTAATTACTTTGCCGATTGCCAAATTGCATTATCTCTTATAGTTTCCGTGATATATGCAATCGAAATTTTACACCTTAGAGTCTGTTTCTAACTGGGGTCAAAATTGTAAAATGGTCCTATGAATTAGCGATTTCGCTCCAATTCACATTCCAAGTAATATTCGGCATGCTAATTACGTTGCCGATTGCCAAATTGCATTATCTCTTATAGTTTCCGAGATATGGACTATCGACATCTTACAATATTGGCTCTGCTTCTAACTTGGGCCAGAATTGTAAAATGGTCTTACGAATTAGCGATTTCGTTCCAATTCACAATCCAAGTAATACTCGGCATGCTAATTACGTTGCCGATTGCCAAATTGCATTACTTCTTATAGTTTCCGGGATATGGACTATCGACATCTGACAATATTGGCTCTGCTTCTAACTTGGGCCAGAATTGTAAAATGGTCTTATAAATTAGCGATTTCGTATCAATTCATATTCCAAGTAATATTCGGCATGCTAATTACGTTGCCGATTGCCAAATTGCATTATCTCTTATAGTTTCCGAGATATGGGCTATCGAAATTTTACGCCTTAGTGTCTGTTTCTAAATGGGGTCAAAATTGTAAAATGGTCTTATGAATTAGCGATTTCGCTCCAATTCACATTCCAAGTAATATTCGGCATGCTAATTACATTGCCGATTGCCATATTGCATTATCTCTTATAGTTTCCGAGATATGGACTATCGACATCTTACAATATTGGCTCTGCTTCTAACTTGGGCCAGAATTGTAAAATGGTCTTACGAATTAGCGATTTCGTTCCAATTCACATTCCAAGTAATATTCGGCATGCTAATTACGTTGCCGATTGAAAAATTGCATTATTTCTTATAGTTTCCGAGATATGGACTATCGACATCTGATAATATTGGCTCTGCTTCTAACTTGGGCCAGAATTGTAAAATGGTCTTATAAATTAGCGATTTCGTTCCAATTCACATTCCAAGTAATATTCGGCATGCTAATTACGTTGCCGATTGAAAAATTGCATTATTTCTTATAGTTTCCGAGATATGGACTATCGACATCTGATAATATTGGCTCTGCTTCTAACTTGGGCCAGAATTATAAAATGGTCTTATGAATTAGCGATTTTGTTCCAATTCACATTCCAAGCAATATTCGGCATTCTAATTACGTTGCCTATTGCCAAAATGCATTATCTCTTATAGTTTCCGAGATATGGACTATCGATATTTTACAATATTGGCTCTGCTTCTAACTTGGGCCAAAATTGTAAAATGGTCCTATGTATTAGCGATTTCGCTCCAATTCACATTCCAAGTAATGTTCGGCATGCTAATTACGTTGCCGATTGCCAAATTGCATTATCATTTACAGTTTCCGAGATATGGACTATCGACATCTTACAATATTGGCACTGCTTCTCACTTGGGCCAGAATTGTAAAATGGTCTTATGAATTAGCGATTTCGCTCCAATTCACATTCCAAGTAATATTCGGCATGCTAATTACGTTGCCGATTGCCAAATTGCATTATCTCTTATAGTTTCCGAGATATGGGCAATCGAAATTTTACACCTTAGAGTCTGTTTCTAACTGGGGTCAATATTGTAAAATGGTCCTATGAATTAGCGATTTCGCTCCAATTCACATTCCAAGTAATATTCGGCATGCTAATTACGTTGCCGTTTGCCAAATTGCATTATCTCTTATAGTTTCCGAGATATGGACTATCGACATCTTACAATATTGGCTCTGCTTCTAACTTGGGCCAGAATTGTAAAATAGTCTTACGAATTAGCGATTTCGTTCCAATTCACATTCCAAGTAATACTCGGCATGCTAATTACGTTGCCGATTGCCAAATTGCATTATTTCCTATAGTTTCCGAGATATGGACTATCGACATCTGACAATATTGGCTATGCTTCTAACTTGGGCCAAAATTGTAAAACGGTCTTATGAATTAGCGATTTCGTTCAAATTCACATTCCAAGTAATATTCGGCATGCTAATTACATTGCCGATTGCCAAATTTCATTATCTCTTATAGTTTCCGAGATATGGGCAATCGAAATTTTACACCTTAGAGTCTGTTTCTAACTGGGGTCAAAATTGTAAAATGGTCTTATGAATTAGCGATTTCGCTCCAATTCACATTCCAAGTAGTTTTCGGCATGCTAATTACACTGCCGATTGCCAAACTGCATTATCCCTTACAGTTTCCGAGATATGGTCAATCGAAATTTTACATCTTAGAGTCTGTCTCTAACTGGGGTCAAAATTGTAAAATGGTCTTATGAATTAGCGATTTCGCTCCAATTCACATTCCAAGTAATATTCGGCATGCTAATTACGTTGCCGATTGCCAAATTTCATTATCTCTTATAGTTTCCGAGATATGGACTATCGACATCTTACAATATTGGCTCTGTTTCTAACTTGGGCCAAAATTGTAAAATGGTCTTATGAATTAGCGATTTCGTTCCAATTCACATTCCAAGTAATATTCGGCATGCTAATTACGTTGCCGATTGCCAAATTGCATTATCTCTTATAGTTTCCGAGATATGGGCAATCGAAATTTTACACCTTAGAATCTGTCTCTAACTGGGGTCAAAATTGTAAAATGGTCTTATGAATTAGCGATTTCGCTCCAATTCACATTCCAAGTAATATTCGGCATGCTAATTACGTTGCCGATTGCCAAATTGCATTATCTCTTATAGTTTCCGAGATATGGGCAATCGAAATTTTACACCTTAGAATCTGTCTCTAACTGGGGTCAAAATTGTAAAATGGTCTTATGAATTAGCGATTTCGCTCCAATTCACATTCCAAGTAATATTCGGCATGCTAATTACGTTGCCGATTGCCAAATTGCATTATCTCTTATAGTTTCCGAGATATGGGCAATCGAAATTTTACACCTTAGAGTCTGTTTCTAACTGGGGTCAAAATTGTAAAATGGTCCTATGAATTAGCGATTTCGCTCCAATTCACATTCCAAGTAATATTCGGCATGCTAATTACGTTGCCGATTGCCAAATTGCATTATCACTTATAGTTTCCGAGATATGGACTATTGACATCTTACAATATTGGCTCTGCTTCTAACTTGGGCCAGAATTGTAAAATGGTCTTACGAATTAGCGATTTCGTTCCAATTCACATTCCAAGTAATATTCGGCATGCTAATTACGTTGCCGATTGCCAAATTGCATTATCTCTTATAGTTTCCGAGATATGGGCAATCGAAATTTTACACCTTAGAGTCTGTTTCTAACTGGGGTCAAAATTGTAAAATGGTCCTATGAATTAGCGATTTCGCTCCAATTCACATTCCAAGTAATATTCGGCATGCTAATTACGTTGCCGATTGCCAAATTGCATTATCACTTATAGTTTCCGAGATATGGACTATCGACCTCTTACAATATTGGCTCTGCTTCTAACTTGGGCCAGAATTGTAAAATGGTCTTACGAATTAGCGATTTCGTTCCAATTCACATTCCAAGTAATACTCGGCATGCTAATTACGTTGCCGATTGCCAAATTGCATTACTTCTTATAGTTTCCGGGATATGGACTATCGACATCTGGCAATATTGGCTCTGCTTCTAACTTGGGCCAGAATTGTAAAATGGTCTTATAAATTAGCGATTTCGTACCAATTTATATTCCAAGTAATATTCGGCATGCTAATTACGTTGCCGATTGCCAAATTGCATTATCTCTTATAGTTTCCGAGATATGGACTATCGACATCTGACAATATTGGCTCTGCTTCTAACTTGGGCCAGAATTATAAAATGGTCTTATGAATTAGCGATTTTGTTCCAATTCACATTCCAAGCAATATTCGGCATTCTAATTACGTTGCCTATTGCCAAAATGCATTATCCCTTACAGTTTCCGAGATATGGTCAATCGAAATTTTACATCTTAGAGTCTGTCTCTAACTGGGGTCAAAATTGTAAAATGGTCTTATGAATTAGCGATTTCGCTCCAATTCACATTCCAAGTAATATTCGGCATGCTAATTACGTTGCCGATTGCCAAATTGCATTATCACTTACAGTTTCCGAGATATGGACCATCGACATCTTACAATATTGGCTCTGCTTCTAACTTGGGCCAGAATTGTAAAATGGTCTTATGAATTAGCGATTTCGTTCCAATTCACATTCCAAGTAATATTCGGCATGCTAATTACGTTGCCGATTGCCAAATTGCATTATCTCTTATAGTTTCCGAGATATGGACTATCGACATCTGACAATATTGGCTATGCTTCTAACTTGGGCCAAAATTGTAAAACGGTCTTATGAATTAACGATTTTGTTCAAATTCACATTCCAAGTAATATTCGGCATGCTAATTACATTGCCGATTGCCAAATTTCATTATCTCTTATAGTTTCCGAGATATGGACTATCGACATCTTACAATATTGGCTCTGTTTCTAACTTGGGCCAAAATTGTAAAATGGTCTTATGAATTAGCGATTTCGTTCCAATTCACATTCCAAGTAATATTCGGCATGCTAATTACACTGCCGATTGCCAAATTGCATTATCTCTTACAGTCTCCGAGATATGGTCAATCGAAATTTTACACCTTAGAATCTGTCTCTAACTGGGGTCAAAATTGTAAAATGGTCTTATGAATTAGCGATTTCGCTCCAATTCACATTCCAAGTAATATTCGGCATGCTAATTACGTTGCCGATTGCCAAATTGCATTATCTCTTATAGTTTCCGAGATATGGGCAATCGAAATTTTACACCTTAGAGTCTGTTTCTAACTGGGGTCAAAATTGTAAAATGGTCCTATGAATTAGCGATTTCGCTCCAATTCACATTCCAAGTAATATTCGGCATGCTAATTACGTTGCCGATTGCCAAATTGCATTATCACTTATAGTTTCCGAGATATGGACTATCGACATCTTACAATATTGGCTCTGCTTCTAACTTGGGCCAGAATTGTAAAATGGTCTTACGAATTAGCGATTTCGTTCCAATTCACATTCCAAGTAATATTCGGCATGCTAATTACGTTGCCGATTGCCAAATTGCATTATCTCTTATAGTTTCCGAGATATGGGCAATCGAAATTTTACACCTTAGAGTCTGTTTCTAACTGGGGTCAAAATTGTAAAATGGTCCTATGAATTAGCGATTTCGCTCCAATTCACATTCCAAGTAATATTCGGCATGCTAATTACGTTGATGATTGCCAAATTGCATTATCACTTATAGTTTCCGAGATATGGACTATCGACATCTGACAATATTGGCTCTGCTTCTAACTTGGGCCAGAATTGTAAAATGGTCTTACGAATTAGCGATTTCGTTCCAATTCACATTCCAAGTAATACTCGGCATGCTAATTACGTTGCCGATTGCCAAATTGCATTACTTCTTATAGTTTCCGCGATATGGACTATCGACATCTGACAATATTGGCTCTACTTCTAACTTGGGCCAGAATTGTAAAATGGTCTTATAAATTAGCGATTTCGTAATAATTTATATTCCAAGTAATATTCGGCATGCTAATTACGTTGCCGATTGCCAAATTGCATTATCTCTTATAGTTTCCGAGATATGGACTATCGACATCTGACAATATTGGCTCTGCTTCTAACTTGGGCCAGAATTATAAAATGGTCTTATGAATTAGCGATTTTGTTCCAATTCACATTCCAAGCAATATTCGGCATTCTAATTACGTTGCCTATTGCCAAAATGCATTATCTCTTATAGTTTCCGAGATATGGACTATCGACATTTTACAAGATTGGCTCTGCTTCTAACTTGGGCCAAAATTGTAAAATGGTCCTATGTATTAGCGATATCGCTCCAATTCACATTCCAAGTAATGTTCGGCATGCTAATTACGTTGCCGATTGCCAAATTGCATTATCACTTACAGTTTCCGAGATATGGACTATCGACATCTGACAATATTGGCTCTGCTTCTAACTTGGGCCAGAATTGTAAAATGGTCTTACGAATTAGCGATTTCGTTCCAATTCACATTCCAAGTAATATTCGGCATGCTAATTACGTTGCCTATTGCCAAAATGCATTATCTCTTATAGTTTCCGATATATGGACTATCGACATTTTACAAGATTGGCTCTGCTTCTAACTTGGGCCAAAATTGTAAAATAGTCCTATGTATTAGCGATTTCGCTCCAATTCACATTCCAAGTAATATTCGGCATGCTAATTACGTTGCCGATTGCCAAATTGCATTATTTCTTATAGTTTCCGAGATATGGACTATCGACATCTTACAATATTGGCTCGGCTTCTAACTTGGGCCAGAATTGTAAAATGGTCTTATGAATTAGCGATTTCGCTCCAATTCACATTCCAAGTAATATTCAGCGTGCTAATTATTTTGCCGATTGCCAAATTGCATTATCTCTTATAGTTTCCGAGATATGGGCAATCGAAATTTTACACCTTAGAGTCTGTTTCTAACTGGGGTCAAAATTGTAAAATGGTCCTATGAATTAGCGATTTCGCTCCAATTCACATTCCAAGTAATATTCGGCATGCTAATTACGTTGCCGATTGCCAAATTGCATTATTTCTTATAGTTTCCGAGATATGGACTATCGACATCTTACAATATTGGCTCGGCTTCTAACTTGGGCCAGAATTGTAAAATGGTCTTATGAATTAGCGATTTCGCTCCAATTCACATTCCAAGTAATATTCAGCGTGCTAATTATTTTGCCGATTGCCAAATTGCATTATCTCTTATAGTTTCCGAGATATGGGCAATCGAAATTTTACACCTTAGAGTCTGTTTCTAACTGGGGTCAAAATTGTAAAATGGTCCTATGAATTAGCGATTTCGCTCCAATTCACATTCCAAGTAATATTCGGCATGCTAATTACGTTGCCGATTGCCAAATTGCATTATCTCTTATAGTTTCCGAGATATGGACTATCGACATCTTACAATATTGGCACTGCTTCTCACTTGGGCCAGAATTGTAAAATGGTCTTATGAATTAGCGATTTCGCTCCAATTCACATTCCAAGTAATATTCGGCATGCTAATTACGTTGCCGATTGCCAAATTGCATTATCTCTTATAGTTTCCGAGATATGGGCAATCGAAATTTTACACCTTAGAGTCTGTTTCTAACTGGGGTCAATATTGTAAAATGGTCCTATGAATTAGCGATTTCGCTCCAATTCACATTCCAAGTAATATTCGGCATGCTAATTACGTTGCCGTTTGCCAAATTGCATTATCTCTTATAGTTTCCGAGATATGGACTATCGACATCTTACAATATTGGCTCTGCTTCTAACTTGGGCCAGAATTGTAAAATAGTCTTACGAATTAGCGATTTCGTTCCAATTCACATTCCAAGTAATACTCGGCATGCTAATTACGTTGCCGATTGCCAAATTGCATTATTTCCTATAGTTTCCGAGATATGGACTATCGACATCTGACAATATTGGCTATGCTTCTAACTTGGGCCAAAATTGTAAAACGGTCTTATGAATTAGCGATTTCGTTCAAATTCACATTCCAAGTAATATTCGGCATGCTAATTACATTGCCGATTGCCAAATTTCATTATCTCTTATAGTTTCCGAGATATGGGCAATCGAAATTTTACACCTTAGAGTCTGTTTCTAACTGGGGTCAAAATTGTAAAATGGTCTTATGAATTAGCGATTTCGCTCCAATTCACATTCCAAGTAGTTTTCGGCATGCTAATTACACTGCCGATTGCCAAATTGCATTATCTCTTACAGTTTCCGAGATATGGTCAATCGAAATTTTACATCTTAGAGTCTGTCTCTAACTGGGGTCAAAATTGTAAAATGGTCTTATGAATTAGCGATTTCGCTCCAATTCACATTCCAAGTAATATTCGGCATGCTAATTACGTTGCCGATTGCCAAATTTCATTATCTCTTATAGTTTCCGAGATATGGACTATCGACATCTTACAATATTGGCTCTGTTTCTAACTTGGGCCAAAATTGTAAAATGGTCTTATGAATTAGCGATTTCGTTCCAATTCACATTCCAAGTAATATTCGGCATGCTAATTACGTTGCCGATTGCCAAATTGCATTATCTCTTATAGTTTCCGAGATATGGGCAATCGAAATTTTACACCTTAGAATCTGTCTCTAACTGGGGTCAAAATTGTAAAATGGTCTTATGAATTAGCGATTTCGCTCCAATTCACATTCCAAGTAATATTCGGCATGCTAATTACGTTGCCGATTGCCAAATTGCATTATCTCTTATAGTTTCCGAGATATGGGCAATCGAAATTTTACACCTTAGAATCTGTCTCTAACTGGGGTCAAAATTGTAAAATGGTCTTATGAATTAGCGATTTCGCTCCAATTCACATTCCAAGTAATATTCGGCATGCTAATTACGTTGCCGATTGCCAAATTGCATTATCTCTTATAGTTTCCGAGATATGGGCAATCGAAATTTTACACCTTAGAGTCTGTTTCTAACTGGGGTCAAAATTGTAAAATGGTCCTATGAATTAGCGATTTCGCTCCAATTCACATTCCAAGTAATATTCGGCATGCTAATTACGTTGCCGATTGCCAAATTGCATTATCACTTATAGTTTCCGAGATATGGACTATTGACATCTTACAATATTGGCTCTGCTTCTAACTTGGGCCAGAATTGTAAAATGGTCTTACGAATTAGCGATTTCGTTCCAATTCACATTCCAAGTAATATTCGGCATGCTAATTACGTTGCCGATTGCCAAATTGCATTATCTCTTATAGTTTCCGAGATATGGGCAATCGAAATTTTACACCTTAGAGTCTGTTTCTAACTGGGGTCAAAATTGTAAAATGGTCCTATGAATTAGCGATTTCGCTCCAATTCACATTCCAAGTAATATTCGGCATGCTAATTACGTTGCCGATTGCCAAATTGCATTATCACTTATAGTTTCCGAGATATGGACTATCGACCTCTTACAATATTGGCTCTGTTTCTAACTTGGGCCAGAATTGTAAAATGGTCTTACGAATTAGCGATTTCGTTCCAATTCACATTCCAAGTAATACTCGGCATGCTAATTACGTTGCCGATTGCCAAATTGCATTACTTCTTATAGTTTCCGGGATATGGACTATCGATATCTGGCAATATTGGCTCTGCTTCTAACTTGGGCCAGAATTGTAAAATGGTCTTATAAATTAGCGATTTCGTACCAATTTATATTCCAAGTAATATTCGGCATGCTAATTACGTTGCCGATTGCCAAATTGCATTATCTCTTATAGTTTCCGAGATATGGACTATCGACATCTGACAATATTGGCTCTGCTTCTAACTTGGGCCAGAATTATAAAATGGTCTTATGAATTAGCGATTTTGTTCCAATTCACATTCCAAGCAATATTCGGCATTCTAATTACGTTGCCTATTGCCAAAATGCATTATCCCTTACAGTTTCCGAGATATGGTCAATCGAAATTTTACAATCTTAGATCTGTCTCTAACTGGGGTCAAAATTGTAAAATGGTCTTATGAATTAGCGATTTCGCTCCAATTCACATTCCAAGTAATATTCGGCATGCTAATTACGTTGCCGATTGCCAAATTGCATTATCACTTACAGTTTCCGAGATATGGACCATCGACATCTTACAATATTGGCTCTGCTTCTAACTTGGGCCAGAATTGTAAAATGGTCTTATGAATTAGCGATTTCGTTCCAATTCACATTCCAAGTAATATTCGGCATGCTAATTACGTTGCCGATTGCCAAATTGCATTATCTCTTATAGTTTCCGAGATATGGACTATCGACATCTGACAATATTGGCTATGCTTCTAACTTGGGCCAAAATTGTAAAACGGTCTTATGAATTAACGATTTCGTTCAAATTCACATTCCAAGTAATATTCGGCATGCTAATTACATTGCCGATTGCCAAATTTCATTATCTCTTATAGTTTCCGAGATATGGACTATCGACATCTTACAATATTGGCTCTGTTTCTAACTTGGGCCAAAATTGTAAAATGGTCTTATGAATTAGCGATTTCGTTCCAATTCACATTCCAAGTAATATTCGGCATGCTAATTACACTGCCGATTGCCAAATTGCATTATCTCTTACAGTCTCCGTGATATGGTCAATCGAAATTTTACACCTTAGAATCTGTCTCTAACTGGGGTCAAAATTGTAAAATGGTCTTATGAATTAGCGATTTCGCTCCAATTCACATTCCAAGTAATATTCGGCATGCTAATTACGTTGCCGATTGCCAAATTGCATTATCTCTTATAGTTTCCGAGATATGGGCAATCGAAATTTTACACCTTAGAGTCTGTTTCTAACTTGGGTCAAAATTGTAAAATGGTCCTATGAATTAGCGATTTCGCTCCAATTCACATTCCAAGTAATATTCGGCATGCTAATTACGTTGCCGATTGCCAAATTGCATTATCACTTATAGTTTCCGAGATATGGACTATCGACATCTTACAATATTGGCTCTGCTTCTAACTTGGGCCAGAATTGTAAAATGGTCTTACGAATTAGCGATTTCGTTCCAATTCACATTCCAAGTAATATTCGGCATACTAATTACGTTGCCGATTGCCAAATTGCATTATCTCTTATAGTTTCCGAGATATGGACAATCGAAATTTTACACCTTAGAGTCTGTTTCTAACTGGGGTCAAAATTGTAAAATGGTCCTATGAATTAGCGATTTCGCTCCAATTCACATTCCAAGTAATATTCGGCATGCTAATTACGTTGCCGATTGCCAAATTGCATTACTTCTTATAGTTTCCGGGATATGGACTATCGACATCTGACAATATTGGCTCTACTTCTAACTTGGGCCAGAATTGTAAAATGGTCTTATAAATTAGCGATTTCGTAATAATTTACATTCCAAGTAATATTCGGCATGCTAATTACGTTGCCGATTGCCAAATTGCATTATCTCTTATAGTTTCCGAGATATGGACTATCGACATCTGACAATATTGGCTCTGTTTCTAACTTGGGCCAGAATTATAAAATGGTCTTATGAATTAGCGATTTCGTTCCAATTCACATTCCAAGCAATATTCGGCATTCTAATTACGTTGCCTATTGCCAAAATGCATTATCTCTTATAGTTTCCGAGATATGGACTATCGACATTTTACAAGATTGGCTCTGCTTCTAACTTGGGCCAAAATTGTAAAATGGTCCTATGTATTAGCGATTTCGCTCCAATTCACATTCCAAGTAATGTTCGGCATGCTAATTACGTTGCCGATTGCCAAATTGCATTATCACTTACAGTTTCCGAGATATGGACTATCGACATCTGACAATATTGGCTCTGCTTCTAACTTGGGCCAGAATTGTAAAATGGTCTTACGAATTAGCGATTTCGTTCCAATTCACATTCCAAGTAATATTCGGCATGCTAATTACGTTGCCTATTGCCAAAATGCATTATCTCTTATAGTTTCCGATATATGGACTATCGACATTTTACAAGATTGGCTCTGCTTCTAACTTGGGCCAAAATTGTAAAATAGTCCTATGTATTAGCGATTTCGCTCCAATTCACATTCCAAGTAATATTCGGCATGCTAATTACGTTGCCGATTGCCAAATTGCATTATTTCTTATAGTTTCCGAGATATGGACTATCGACATCTTACATTATTGGCTCGGCTTCTAACTTGGGCCAGAATTGTAAAATGGTCTTATGAATTAGCGATTTCGCTCCAATTCACATTCCAAGTAATATTCAGCGTGCTAATTATTTTGCCGATTGCCAAATTGCATTATCTCTTATAGTTTCCGAGATATGGGCAATCGAAATTTTACACCTTAGAGTCTGTTTCTAACTGGGGTCAAAATTGTAAAATGGTCCTATGAATTAGCGATTTCGCTCCAATTCACATTCCAAGTAATATTCGGCATGCTAATTACGTTGCCGATTGCCAAATTGCATTATTTCTTATAGTTTCCGAGATATGGACTATCGACATCTTACAATATTGGCTCGGCTTCTAACTTGGGCCAGAATTGTAAAATGGTCTTATGAATTAGCGATTTCGCTCCAATTCACATTCCAAGTAATATTCAGCGTGCTAATTATTTTGCCGATTGCCAAATTGCATTATCTCTTATAGTTTCCGAGATATGGGCAATCGAAATTTTACACCTTAGAGTCTGTTTCTAACTGGAGTCAAAATTGTAAAATGGTCCTATGAATTAGCGATTTCGCTCCAATTCACATTCCAAGTAATATTCGGCATGCTAATTACGTTGCCGATTGCCAAATTGCATTATCTCTTATAGTTTCCGAGATATGGACTATCGACATCTTACAATATTGGCTCTGCTTCTAACTTGGGCCAGAATTGTAAAATGGTCTTATAAATTAGCGATTTCGTACCAATTCATATTCCAAGTAATATTCGGCATGCTAATTACGTTGCCGATTGCCAAATTGCATTATCTCCTATAGTTTCCGAGATATGGACTATCGACATCTGACAATATTGGCTCTGCTTCTAACTTGGGCCAGAATTATAAAATGGTCTTATGAATTAGCGATTTTGTTCCAATTCACATTCCAAGCAATATTCGGCATTCTAATTACGTTGCCTATTGCCAAAATGCATTATCTCTTATAGTTTCCGAGATATGGACTATCGACATTTTACAAGATTGGCTCTGCTTCTAACTTGGGCCAAAATTGTAAAATGGTCCTATGTATTAGCGATTTCGCTCCAATTCACATTCCAAGTAATGTTCGGCATGCTAATTACGTTGCCGATTGCCAAATTGCATTATTTCTTATAGTTTCCGAGATATGGACTATCGACATCTGACAATATTGGCTCTGCTTCTAACTTGGGCCAGAATTGTAAAATGGTCTTACGAATTAGCTATTTCGTTCCAATTCACATTCCAAGTAATATTCGGCATGCTAATTACGTTGCCGATTGCCAAATTGCATTATTTCCTATAGTTTCCGAGATATGGACTATCGACATCTGACAATATTGGCTATGCTTGGGCCAAAATTGTAAAACGGTCTTATGAATTAGCGATTTCGTTCAAATTCACATTCCAAGTAATATTCGGCATGCTAATTACATTGCCGATTGCCAAATTTCATTATCTCTTATATTTTCCGAGATATGGGCAATCGAAATTTTACACCTTAGTGTCTGTTTCTAACTGGGGTCAAAATTGTAAAATGGTCTTATGAATTAGCGATTTCGCTCCAATTCACATTCCAAGTAGTATTCGGCATGCTAATTACGTTGCCGATTGTCAAATTGCATTATCTCTTATAGTTTCCGAGAAATGGACTATCGACATCTTACAATATTGGCTCGGCTTCTAACTTTGGCCAGAATTGTAAAATGGTCTTATGAATTAGCGATTTCGCTCCAATTCACATTCCAAGTAATATTCAGCATGCTATTTACGTTGCCGATTGCCAAATTGCATTATCTCTTATAGTTTCCGAGATATGGACTATCGACATCTTACAATATTGGCTCTGTTTCTAACTTGGGCCAAAATTGTAAAATGGCCTTATGAATTAGCGATTTCGTTCCAATTCACATTCCAAGTAATATTCGGCATGCTAATTACACTGCCGATTGCCAAATTGCATTATCTCTTACAGTCTCCGAGATATGGACTATCGACATTTTACAAGATTGGCTCTGCTTCTAACTTGGGCCAAAATTGTAAAATGGTCCTATGTATTAGCGATTTCGCTCCAATTCACATTCCAAGTAATGTTCGGCATGCTAATTACGTTGCCGATTGCAAAATTGCATTATTTCCTATAGTTTCCGAGATATGGACTATCGACATCTGACAATATTGGCTATGCTTCTAACTTTGGCCAAAATTGTAAAACGGTCTTATGAATTAGCGATTTCGTTCAAATTCACATTCCAAGTAATATTCGGCATGCTAATTACATTGCCGATTGCCAAATTTCATTATCTCTTATAGTTTCCGAGATATGGGCAATCGAAATTTTACACCTTAGAGTCTGTTTCTAACTGGGGTCAAAATTGTAAAATGGTCTTATGAATTAGCGATTTCGCTCCAATTCACATTCCAAGTAGTTTTCGGCATGCTAATTACACTGCCGATTGCCAAACTGCATTATCCCTTACAGTTTCCGAGATATGGTCAATCGAAATTTTACATCTTAGAGTCTGTCTCTAACTGGGGTCAAAATTGTAAAATGGTCATATGAATTAGCGATTTCGCTCCAATTCACATTCCAAGTAATATTCGGCATGCTAATAACGTTGCCGATTGCCAAATTGCATTATCACTTACAGTTTCCGAGATATGGACTATCGACATCTTACAATATTGGCTCTGCTTCTAACTTGGGCCAGAATTGTAAAATGGTCTTACGAATTAGCGATTTCGTTCCAATTCACATTCCAAGTAATATTCGGCATGCTAATTACGTTGCCGATTGCCAAATTGCATTATCTCTTATAGTTTCCGAGATATGGACTATCGACATCTGACAATATTGGCTATGCTTCTAACTTGGGCCAAAATTGTAAAACGGTCTTATGAATTAACGATTTCGTTCAAATTCACATTCCAAGTAATATTCGGCATGCTAATTACATTGCCGATTGCCAAATTTCATTATCTCTTATAGTTTCCGAGATATGGACTATCGACATCTTACAATATTGGCTCTGTTTCTAACTTGGGCCAAAATTGTAAAATGGTCTTATGAATTAGCGATTTCGTTCCAATTCACATTCCAAGTAATATTCGGCATGCTAATTACACTGCCGATTGCCAAATTGCATTATCTCTTACAGTTTCCGAGATATGGTCAATCGAAATTTTACACCTTAGAATCTGTCTCTAACTGGGGTCAAAATTGTAAAATGGTCTTATGAATTAGCGATTTCGCTCCAATTCACATTCCAAGTAATATTCGGCATGCTAATTACGTTGCCGATTGCCAAATTGCATTATCTCTTATAGTTTCCGAGATATGGGCAATCGAAATTTTACACCTTAGAGTCTGTTTCTAACTGGGGTCAAAATTGTAAAATGGTCCTATGAATTAGCGATTTCGCTCCAATTCACATTCCAAGTAATATTCGGCATAAAAATTACGTTGCCGATTGCCAAATTGCATTATCACTTATAGTTTCCGAGATATGGACTATCGACATCTTACAATATTGGCTCTGCTTCTAACTTGGGCCAGAATTGTAAAATGGACTTACGAATTAGCGATTTCGTTCCAATTCACATTCCAAGTAATATTCGGCATGCTAATTACGTTGCCGATTGCCAAATTGCATTATCTCTTATAGTTTCCGAGATATGGGCAATCGAAATTTTACACCTTAGAGTCTGTTTCTAACTGGGGTCAAAATTGTAAAATGGTCCTATGAATTAGCGATTTCGCTCCAATTCACATTCCAAGTAATATTCGGCATGCTAATTACGTTGCCGATTGCCAAATTGCATTATCACTTATAGTTTCCGAGATATGGACTATCGACATCTTACAATATTGGCTCTGCTTCTAACTTGGGCCAGAATTGTAAAATGGACTTACGAATTAGCGATTTCGTTCCAATTCACATTCCAAGTAATATTCGGCATGCTAATTACGTTGCCGATTGCCAAATTGCATTATCTCTTATAGTTTCCGAGATATGGGCAATCGAAATTTTACACCTTAGAGTCTGTTTCTAACTGGGGTCAAAATTGTAAAATGGTCCTATGAATTAGCGATTTCGCTCCAATTCACATTCCAAGTAATATTCGGCATGCTAATTACGTTGCCGATTGCCAAATTGCATTATCTCTTACAGTTTCCGAGATATGGTCAATCGAAATTTTACACCTTAGTGTCTGTTTCTAACTGGGGTCAAAATTGCAAAATGGTCTTATGAATTAGCGATTTCACTCCAATTCACATTCCAAGTAATATTCGGCATGCTAATTACGTTGCCGATTGCCATATTGCATTATCTCTTATAGTTTCCGAGATATGGACTATCGACATCTTACAATATTGGCTCGGCTTCTAACTTGGGCCAGAATTGTAAAATGGTCTTATGAATTAGCGATTTCGCTCCAATTCACATTCCAAGTAATATTCAGCATGCTAATTACTTTGCCGATTGCCAAATTGCATTATCCCTTATAGTTTCCGAGATATGGACAATCGAAATTTGACACTTTAGAGTCTGCTTCTAACTTGGGTCAAAATTGTAAAATGGTCCTATGAATTAGCGATTTCGCTCCAATTCACATTCCAAGTAATATTCGGCATGCTAATTACGTTGCCGATTGCCAAATTGCATTATTACTTATAGTTTCCGAGATATGGACTATCGACATTTTACAATATTGGCTCGGCTTCTAACTTGGGCCAGAATTGTAAAATGGTCTTATGAATTAGCGATTTCGCTCCAATTCACATTCCAAGTAATATTCGGCGTGCTAATTACTTTGCCGATTGCCAAATTGCATTATCTCTTATAGTTTCCGAGATATGGGCAATCGAAATTTTACACTTTAGAGTCTGTTTCTAACTGGGGTCAAAATTGTAAAATGGTCTTATGAATTAGCGATTTCGCTCCAATTCACATTCCAAGTAATATTCGGCATGCTAATTACGTTGCCGATTGCCAAATTGCATTATCTCTTATAGTTTCCGAGATATGGACTATCGACATTTTACAATATTGGCTCTGCTTCTAACTTGGGCCAAAATTGTAAAATAGTCTTACGAATTAGCGATTTCGTTCCAATTCACATTCCAAGTAATACTCGGCATGCTAATTACGTTGCCGATTGCCAAATTGCATTATTTCTTATAGTTTCCGGGATATGGACTATCGACATCTTACAATATTGGCTCTGCTTCTAACTTGGTCCAGAATTGTAAAATGGTCTTATAAATTAGCGATTTCGTATCAATTCATATTCCAAGTAATATTTGACATGCTAATTACGTTGCCGATTGCCAAATTGCATTATTTCTTATAGTTTCCGAGATATGGGCAATCGAAATTTTACGCCTTAGTGTCTGTTTCTAACTGGGGTCAAAATTGTAAAATGGTCTTATGAATTAGCGATTTCGCTCCAATTCACATTCCAAGTAATATTCGGCATGCTAATTACGTTGCCGATTGCCAAATTGCATTGTCTCTTATAGTTTCCGAGATATGGACTATCGACATCTTACAATATTGGCTCGGCTTCTAACTTGGGCCAGAATTGTAAAATGGTCTTATGAATAAGCGATTTCGCTCCAATTCACATTCCAAGTAATATTCAGCATGCTAATTACGTTGCCGATTGCCAAATTGCATTATCCCTTATAGTTTCCGAGATATGGACAATCGAAATTTTACACCTTAGAGTCTGTTTCTAACTGGGGTCAAAATTGTAAATTGGTCCTATGAATTAGCGATTTCGCTCTAATTCACATTCCAAGTAATATTCGGCATGCTAGTTACGTTGCCGATTGCCAAATTGCATTATTTCTTATAGTTTCCGAGATATGGACTATCGACATCTTACAATATTGGCTCTGCTTCTAACTTGGGCCAGAATTGTAAAATGGTCTTACGAATTAGCGATTTCGTTCCAATTCACATTCCAAGTAATACTCGGCATGCTAATTACGTTGCCGATTGCCAAATTGCATTACTTCTTATAGTTTCCGGGATATGGACTATCGACATCTGACAATATTGGCTCTGCTTCTAACTTGGTCCAGAATTGTAAAATGGTCTTATAAATTAGCGATTTCGTACCAATTCATATTCCAAATAATATTCGGCATGCTAATTACGTTGCCGATTGCCAAATTGCATTATCTCCTATAGTTTCCGAGATATGGACAATCGAAATTTTGCCTTAGTGGCTCTGTTTCTAACTGGGGTCAAAATTGTAAAATGGTCTTATGAATTAGCGATTTCGCTGCAATTCACATTCCAAGTAATATTCGGCATGCTAATTACGTTGCCGATTGCCAAATTGCATTGTCTCTTATAGTTTCCGAGATATGGACTATCGACATCTTGCAATATTGGCTCTGCTTCTAACTTGGGCCAGAATTGTAAAATGGTCTTATGAATTAGCGATTTCGTTGTAATTCACATTCCAAGTAATATTTGGCATGCTAATTACGTTGCCGATTGCCAAATTGCATTATCTCTTATAGTTTCCGAGATATGGACTATCGACATCCTGCAATATTGGCTCTGCTTCTAACTTGGGCCAGAATTGTAAAATGGTCTTATGAATTAGCGATTTCGCTCCAGTTCACATTCCAAGTAATATTCGGCATGCTAATTACGTTGCCGATTGCCATATTGCATTATCTCTTATAGTTTCCGAGATATGGACTATCGACATCTTGCAATATTGGCTCTGCTTCTAACTTGGGCCAGAATTGTAAAATGGTCTTATGAATTAGCGATTTCGCTCCAGTTCACATTCCAAGTAATATTCGGCATGCTAATTACGTAGCCGATTGCCATATTGCATTATCTCTTATAGTTTCCGAGATATGGACTATCGACATCTTGCAATATTGGCTCTGCTTCTAACTTGGGCCAGAATTGTAAAATGGTCTTATGAATTAGCGATTTCGTTGTAATTCACATTCCAAGTAATATTCGGCATGCTAATTACACTGCCGATGGCCAAATTGCATTATCTCTTATAGTTTCCGAGATATGGACTATCGACATTCTACAATATTGGCTCTTCTTCTAACTTGGGTCAAAATTGTAAATTGGTCTTATGAATTAGCGATTTCGTTGTAATTCACATTCCAAGTAATATTCGGCATGCTAATTACGTTGCCGATTGCCAAATTGCATTATCTCTTATAGTTTCCGAGATATGGACTATCGACATTTTACAATATCGGCTCTGCTTCTAACTTGGGCCAGAATTGTAAAATGGTCTTATGAATTAGCGATTTCGCTCCAGTTCACATTCCAAGTAATATTCGGCATGCTAATTACGTTGCCGATTGCCATATTGCATTATCTCTTATAGTTTCCGAGATATGGACTATCGACATCTTGCAATATTGGCTCTGCTTCTAACTTGGGCCAGAATTGTAAAATGGTTTTATGAATTAGCGATTTCGCTCCAATTCACATTCCAAGTAATATTCGGCATGCTAATTACGTTGCCGATTGACAAATTGCATTATTTCTTATAGTTTCCGAGATATGGGCAATCGAAATTTTACACCTTAGAGTCTGTTTCTAACTGGGGTCAATATTGTAAAATGGTCCTATGAGTTAGCGATTTCGCTCCAATTCACATTCCAAGTAATATTTGGCATGCTAATTACGTTGCCGATTGCCAAATTGCACAATCTCTTATAGTTTCCGAGATATGGACTATCGACATCTTGCAATATTGGCTCTGCTTCTAACTTGGGCCAGAATTGTAAAATGGTCTTATGAATTAGCGATTTCGTTGTAATTCACATTCCAAGTAATATTCGGCATGCTAATTACACTGCCGATGGCCAAATTGCATTATCTCTTATAGTTTCCGAGATATGTACTATCGACATTTTACAATATTGGCTCTTCTTCTAACTTGGGTCAAAATTGTAAATTGGTCTTATGAATTAGCGATTTCGTTGTAATTCACATTCCAAGTAATATTCGGCATGCTAATTACGTTGCCGATTGCCAAATTGCATTATCTCTTATAGTTTCCGAGATATGGACTATCGACATTTTACAATATCGGCTCTGCTTCTAACTTGGGTCAAAATTGTAAAATGGTCTTATGAATTAGCAATTTCGCTCCATTTCACATTCCAAGTAATATTCGGCATGCTAATTACGTTGCCGATTGCCAAATTGAATTATCTCTTATAGTTTCCGAGATATGGACTATCGACATCTTGCAATATTGGCTCTGCTTCTAACTTGGTCCAGAATTGTAAAATGGTCTTATGAATTAGCGATTTCGTTGTAATTCACATTCCAAGTAATATTCGGCATGCTAATTACGTTGCCGATTGCCAAATTGCATTATCTCTTATAGTTTCCGAGATATGGACTATCGACATCTTGCAATATTGGCTCTGCTTCTAACTTGGGCCAGAATTGTAAAATGGTCTTATGAATTAGCGATTTCGTTGTAATTCACATTCCAAGTAATATTCGGCATGCTAATTACGTTGCCGATTGCCAAATTGCATTATCTCTTATAGTTTCCGAGATATGGACTATCGACATCTTGCAATATTGGCTCTGCTTCTAACTTGGGCCAGAATTGTAAAATGGTCTTATGAATTAGCGATTTCGTTGTAATTCACATTCCAAGTAATATTCGGCATGCTAATTACGTTGCCGATTGCCAAATTGCATTATCTCTTATAGTTTCCGAGATATGGACTATCGACATCTTGCAATATTGGCTCTTCTTCTAACTTGGGCCAGAATTGTAAAATGGTTTTATGAATTAGCGATTTCGCTCCAATTCACATTCCAAGTAATATTCGGCATGCTAATTACGTTGCCGATTGCCAAATTGAATTATCTCTTATAGTTTCCGAGATATGGACTATCGACATCTTGCAATATTGGCTCTGCTTCTAACTTGGGCCAGAATTGTAAAATGGTCTTATGAATTAGCGATTTCGTTGTAATTCACATTCCAAGTAATATTCGGCATGCTAATTACGTTGCCGATTGCCAAATTGCATTATCTCTTATAGTTTCCGAGATATGGACTATCGACATCTTGCAATATTGGCTCTGCTTCTAACTTGGGCCAGAATTGTAAAATGGTCTTATGAATTAGCGATTTCGTTGTAATTCACATTCCAAGTAATATTCGGCATACTAATTACGTTGCCGATTGCCAAATTGCATTATCTCTTATAGTTTCCGAGATATGGACTATCGACATCTTGCAATATTGGCTCTGCTTCTAACTTGGGCCAGAATTGTAAAATGGTCTTATGAATTAGCGATTTCGTTGTAATTCACATTCCAAGTAATATTCGGCATGCTAATTACGTTGCCGATTGCCAAATTGCATTATCTCTTATAGTTTCCGAGATATGGACTATCGACATCTTGCAACATTGGCTCTTCTTCTAACATGGGCCAGAATTGTAAAATGGTCTTATGAATTAGCGATTTCGTTGTAATTCACATTCCAAGTAATATTCGGCATGCTAATTACGTTGCCGATTGCCAAATTGCATTATCTCGTATAGTTTCCGAGATATGGACTATCGACATCTTGCAATATTGGCTCTGCTTCTAACTTGGGCCAGAATTGTAAAATGGTCTTATGAATTAGCGATTTCGTTGTAATTCACATTCCAAGTAATATTCGGCATGCTAATTACGTTGCCGATTGCCAAATTGCATTATCTCTTATAGTTTCCGAGATATGGACTATCGACATCTTGCAATATTGGCTCTGCTTCTAACTTGGGCCAGAATTGTAAAATGGTTTTATGAATTAGCGATTTCGTTGTAATTCACATTCCAAGTAATATTCGGCATGCTAATTACGTTGCCGATTGCCAAATTGCATTATCTCTTATAGTTTCCGAGATATGGACTATCGACATCTTACAATATTGGCTCTGCTTCTAACTTGTTTCAGAATTGTAAAATGGTCTTACGAATTAGCGATTTCGTTCCAATTCACATTCCAAGTAATATTCGGCATGCTAATTACGTTGCCGATTGCCAAATTGCATTATTTCCTATAGTTTCCGAGATATGGACTATCGACATCTGACAATATTGGCTATGCTTCTAACTTGGGCCAAAATTGTAAAACGGTCTTATGAATTAACGATTTCGTTCAAATTCACATTCCAAGTAATATTCGGCATGCTAATTACATTGCCGATTGCCAAATTGCATTATCTCTTACAGTTTCCGAGATATGGTCAATCGAAATTTTACACCTTAGTGTCTGTTTCTAACTGGGGTCAAAATTGCAAAATGGTCTTATGAATTAGCGATTTCACTCCAATTCACATTCCAAGTAATATTCGGCATGCTAATTACGTTGCCGATTGCCATATTGCATTATCTCTTATAGTTTCCGAGATATGGACTATCGACATCTTACAATATTGGCTCGGCTTCTAACTTGGGCCAGAATTGTAAAATGGTCTTATGAATTAGCGATTTCGCTCCAATTCACATTCCAAGTAATATTCAGCATGCTAATTACTTTGCCGATTGCCAAATTGCATTATCCCTTATAGTTTCCGAGATATGGGCAATCGAAATTTTACACCTTAGAGTCTGTTTCTAACTGGGGTCAAAATTGTAAAATGGTCCTATGAATTAGCGATTTCGCTCCAATTCACATTCCAAGTAATATTCGGCATGCTAATTACGTTGCCGATTGCCATATTGCATTATCTCTTATAGTTTCCGAGATATGGACTATCGACATCTTACAATATTGGCTCGGCTTCTAACTTGGGCCAGAATTGTAAAATGGTCTTATGAATTAGCGATTTCGCTCCAATTCACATTCCAAGTAATATTCAGCGTGCTAATTACTTTGCCGATTGCCAAATTGCATTATCTCTTATAGTTTCCGAGATATGGGCAATCGAAATTTTACACCTTAGAGTCTGTTTCTAACTGGGGTCAAAATTGTAAAATGGTCCTATGGATTAGCGATTTCGCTCCAATTCACATTCCAAGTAATATTCGGCATGCTAATTACGTTGCCGATTGCCAAATTGCATTATCTCTTATAGTTTCCGAGATATGGACTATCGACATCTTACAATATTGGCTCTGCTTCTAACTTGGGCCAGAATTGTAAAATGGTCTTACGAATTAGCGATTTCGTTCCAATTCACATTCCAAGTAATACTCGGCATGCTAATTACGTTGCCGATTGCCAAATTGCATTACTTCTTATAGTTTCCGGGATATGGACTATCGACATCTGACAATATTGGCTCTGCTTCTAACTTGGGCCAGAATTGTAAAATGGTCTTATAAATTAGCGATTTCGTACCAATTCATATTCCAAATAATATTCGGCATGCTAATTACGTTGCCGATTGCCAAATTGCATTATCTCCTATAGTTTCCGAGATATGGGCAATCGAAATTTTACGCCTTAGTGTCTGTTTCTAACTGGGGTCAAAATTGTAAAATGGTCTTATGAATTAGCGATTTCGCTCCAATTCACATTCCAAGTAATATTCGGCATGCTAATTACGTTGCCGATTGCCAAATTGCATTGTCTCTTATAGTTTCCGAGATATGGACTATCGACATCTTGCAATATTGGCTCTGCTTCTAACTTGGGCCAGAATTGTAAAATGGTCTTATGAATTAGCGATTTCGTTGTAATTCACATTCCAAGTAATATTTGGCATGCTAATTACGTTGCCGATTGCCAAATTGCATTATCTCTTATAGTTTCCGAGATATGGACTATCGACATCCTGCAATATTGGCTCTGCTTCTAACTTGGGCCAGAATTGTAAAATGGTCTTATGAATTAGCGATTTCGCTCCAGTTCACATTCCAAGTAATATTCGGCATGCTAATTACGTTGCCGATTGCCATATTGCATTATCACTTATAGTTTCCGAGATATGGACTATCGACATTTTACAATATCGGCTCTGCTTCTAACTTGGGCCAGAATTGTAAAATGGTCTTATGAATTAGCGATTTCGCTCCAGTTCACATTCCAAGTAATATTCGGCATGCTAATTACGTAGCCGATTGCCATATTGCATTATCTCTTATAGTTTCCGAGATATGGACTATCGACATCTTGCAATATTGGCTCTGCTTCTAACTTGGGCCAGAATTGTAAAATGGTCTTATGAATTAGCGATTTCGTTGTAATTCACATTCCAAGTAATATTCGGCATGCTAAATACACTGCCGATGGCCAAATTGCATTATCTCTTATAGTTTCCGAGATATGGACTATCGACATTCTACAATATTGGCTCTTCTTCTAACTTGGGTCAAAATTGTAAATTGGTCTTATGAATTAGCGATTTCGTTGTAATTCACATTCCAAGTAATATTCGGCATGCTAATTACGTTGCCGATTGCCAAATTGCATTATCTCTTATAGTTTCCGAGATATGGACTATCGACATTTTACAATATCGGCTCTGCTTCTAACTTGGGCCAGAATTGTAAAATGGTCTTATGAATTAGCGATTTCGCTCCAGTTCACATTCCAAGTAATATTCGGCATGCTAATTACGTTGCCGATTGCCATATTGCATTATCTCTTATAGTTTCCGAGATATGGACTATCGACATCTTGCAATATTGGCTCTGCTTCTAACTTGGGCCAGAATTGTAAAATGGTTTTATGAATTAGCGATTTCGCTCCAATTCACATTCCAAGTAATATTCGGCATGCTAATTACGTTGCCGATTGACAAATTGCATTATTTCTTATAGTTTCCGAGATATGGGCAATCGAAATTTTACACCTTAGAGTCTGTTTCTAACTGGGGTCAATATTGTAAAATGGTCCTATGAATTAGCGATTTCGCTCCAATTCACATTCCAAGTAATATTTGGCATGCTAATTACGTTGCCGATTGCCAAATTGCACAATCTCTTATAGTTTCCGAGATATGGACTATCGACATCTTGCAATATTGGCTCTGCTTCTAACTTGGGCCAGAATTGTAAAATGGTCTTATGAATTAGCGATTTCGTTGTAATTCACATTCCAAGTAATATTCGGCATGCTAATTACACTGCCGATGGCCAAATTGCATCATCTCTTATAGTTTCCGAGATATGTACTATCGACATTTTACAATATTGGCTCTTCTTCTAACTTGGGTCAAAATTGTAAATTGGTCTTATGAATTAGCGATTTCGTTGTAATTCACATTCCAAGTAATATTCGGCATGCTAATTACGTTGCCGATTGCCAAATTGCATTATCTCTTATAGTTTCCGAGATATGGACTATCGACATTTTACAATATCGGCTCTGCTTCTAACTTGGGTCAAAATTGTAAAATGGTCTTATGAATTAGCAATTTCGCTCCATTTCACATTCCAAGTAATATTCGGCATGCTAATTACGTTGCCGATTGCCAAATTGAATTATCTCTTATAGTTTCCGAGATATGGACTATCGACATCTTGCAATATTGGCTCTGCTTCTAACTTGGTCCAGAATTGTAAAATGGTCTTATGAATTAGCGATTTCGTTGTAATTCACATTCCAAGTAATATTCGGCATGCTAATTACGTTGCCGATTGCCAAATTGCATTATCTCTTATAGTTTCCGAGATATGGACTATCGACATCTTGCAATATTGGCTCTGCTTCTAACTTGGGCCAGAATTGTAAAATGGTCTTATGAATTAGCGATTTCGTTGTAATTCACATTCCAAGTAATATTCGGCATGCTAATTACGTTGCCGATTGCCAAATTGCATTATCTCTTATAGTTTCCGAGATATGGACTATCGACATCTTGCAATATTGGCTCTGCTTCTAACTTGGGCCAGAATTGTAAAATGGTCTTATGAATTAGCGATTTCGTTGTAATTCACATTCCAAGTAATATTCGGCATGCTAATTACGTTGCCGATTGCCAAATTGCATTATCTCTTATAGTTTCCGAGATATGGACTATCGACATCTTGCAATATTGGCTCTTCTTCTAACTTGGGCCAGAATTGTAAAATGGTTTTATGAATTAGCGATTTCGCTCCAATTCACATTCCAAGTAATATTCGGCATGCTAATTACGTTGCCGATTGCCAAATTGAATTATCTCTTATAGTTTCCGAGATATGGACTATCGACATCTTGCAATATTGGCTCTGCTTCTAACTTGGGCCAGAATTGTAAAATGGTCTTATGAATTAGCGATTTCGTTGTAATTCACATTCCAAGTAATATTCGGCATGCTAATTACGTTGCCGATTGCCAAATTGCATTATCTCTTATAGTTTCCGAGATATGGACTATCGACATCTTGCAATATTGGCTCTGCTTCTAACTTGGGCCAGAATTGTAAAATGGTCTTATGAATTAGCGATTTCGTTGTAATTCACATTCCAAGTAATATTCGGCATACTAATTACGTTGCCGATTGCCAAATTGCATTATCTCTTATAGTTTCCGAGATATGGACTATCGACATCTTGCAATATTGGCTCTGCTTCTAACTTGGGCCAGAATTGTAAAATGGTCTTATGAATTAGCGATTTCGTTGTAATTCACATTCCAAGTAATATTCGGCATGCTAATTACGTTGCCGATTGCCAAATTGCATTATCTCTTATAGTTTCCGAGATATGGACTATCGACATCTTGCAACATTGGCTCTTCTTCTAACATGGGCCAGAATTGTAAAATGGTCTTATGAATTAGCGATTTCGTTGTAATTCACATTCCAAGTAATATTCGGCATGCTAATTACGTTGCCGATTGCCAAATTGCATTATCTCTTATAGTTTCCGAGATATGGACTATCGACATCTTGCAATATTGGCTCTGCTTCTAACTTGGGCCAGAATTGTAAAATGGTCTTATGAATTAGCGATTTCGTTGTAATTCACATTCCAAGTAATATTCGGCATGCTAATTACGTTGCCGATTGCCAAATTGCATTATCTCTTATAGTTTCCGAGATATGGACTATCGACATCTTGCAATATTGGCTCTTCTTCTAACTTGGGCCAGAATTGTAAAATGGTCTTATGAATTAGCGATTTCGTTGTAATTCATATTCCGAGTAATATTCGGCATGCTAATTACACTGCCGATGGCCAAATTGCATTATCTCTTATAGTTTCCGAGATATGGACTATCGACATTTTACAAGATTGGCTCTGCTTCTAACTTGGGCCAAAATTGTAAAATAGTCCTATGTATTAGCGATTTCGCTCCAATTCACATTCCAAGTAATATTCGGCATGCTAATTACGTTGCCGTTTGCCAAATTGCATTATCTCTTATAGTTTCCGAGATATGGACTATCGACATCTTACAATATTGGCTCTGCTTCTAACTGGTTCCAGAATTGTAAAATGGTCTTACGAATTAGCGATTTCGTTCCAATTCACATTCCAAGTAATATTCGGCATGCTAATTACGTTGCCGATTGCCAAATTGCATTATTTCCTATAGTTTCCGAGATATGGACTATCGACATCTGACAATATTGGCTATGCTTCTAACTTGGGCCAAAATTGTAAAACGGTCTTATGAATTAACGATTTCGTTCAAATTCACATTCCAAGTAATATTCGGCATGCTAATTACATTGCCGATTGCCAAATTGCATTATCTCTTACAGTTTCCGAGATATGGTCAATCGAAATTTTACACCTTAGTGTCTGTTTCTAACTGGGGTCAAAATTGCAAAATGGTCTTATGAATTAGCGATTTCACTCCAATTCACATTCCAAGTAATATTCGGCATGCTAATTACGTTGCCGATTGCCATATTGCATTATCTCTTATAGTTTCCGAGATATGGACTATCGACATCTTACAATATTGGCTCGGCTTCTAACTTGGGCCAGAATTGTAAAATGGTCTTATGAATTAGCGATTTAGCTCCAATTCACATTCCAAGTAATATTCAGCATGCTAATTACTTTGCCGATTGCCAAATTGCATTATCTCTTATAGTTTCCGAGATATGGGCAATCGAAATTTTACACCTTAGAGTCTGTTTCTAACTGGGGTCAAAATTGTAAAATGGTCCTATGAATTAGCGATTTCGCTCCAATTCACATTCCAAGTAATATTCGGCATGCTAATTACGTTGCCGATTGCCAAATTGCATTATCTCTTATAGTTTCCGAGATATGGACTATCGACATCTTACAATATTGACTCTGCTTCTAACTTGGGCCAAAATTGTAAAATGGTCTTATGAATTAGCGATTTCGTTCCAATTCACATTCCAAGTAATACTCGGCATGCTAATTATGTTGCCGATTGCCAAATTGCATTATTTCTTATAGTTTCCGGGATATGGACTATCGACATCTTACAATATTGGATCTGCTTCTAACTTGGGCCAGAATTTTAAAATGGTCTTATAAATTAGCGATTTCGTACCAATTCATATTCCAAGTAATATTCGGCATGCTAATTACGTTGCCGATTGCCAAATTGCATTATCTCCTATAGTTTCCGAGATATGGACTATCGACGTCTGACAATATTGGCTCTGCTTCTAACTTGGGCCAGAATTTTAAAATGGTCTTATGAATTAGCGATTTTGTTCCAATTCACATTCCAAGTAATATTCGGCATTCTAATTACGTTGCCTATTGCCAAAATGCATTATCTCCTATAGTTTCCGAGATATGGACTATCGACATTTTACAAGATTGGCTCTGCTTCTAACTTGGGCCAAAATTGTAAAATGGTCCTATGTATTAGCGATTTCGCTCCAATTCACATTCCAAGTAATATTCGGCATGCTAATTACGTTGCCGATTGCCAAATTGCATTATTTCTTATAGTTTCCGAGATATGGACTATCGACATCTGACAATATTGGCTCTGCTTCTAACTTGGGCCAGAATTGTAAAATGGTCTTATAAATTAGCGATTTCGTATCAATTCATATTCCAAGTAATATTTGACATGCTAATTACGTTGCCGATTGCCAAATTGCATTATTTCTTATAGTTTCCGAGATATGGGCAATCGAAATTTTACGCCTTAGTGTCTGTTTCTAACTGGGGTCAAAATTGTAAAATGGTCTTATGAATTAGCGATTTCGCTCCAATTCACATTCCAAGAATATTCGGCATGCTAATTACGTTGCCGATTGCCATATTGCATTATCTCTTATGGTTTCCGAGATATGGACTATCGACATCTTACAATATTGGCTCGGCTTCTAACTTGGGCCAAAATTGTAAAACGGTCTTATGAATTAGCGATTTCGTTCAAATTCACATTCCAAGTAATATTCGGCATGCTAATTATATTGCCGATTGCCAAATTGCATTATTTCTTATAGTTTCCGAGATATGGACTATCGACATCCGACAATATTGGCTCTGCTTCTAACTTGGGCCAGAATTGTAAAATGGTCTTATAAATTAGCGATTTCGTATCAATTCACATTCCAAGTAATATTTGGCATGCTAATTACGTTGCCGATTGCCAAATTGCATTATTTCTTATAGTTTCCGAGATATGGGCAATCGAAATTTTACGCCTTAGTGTCTGTTTCTAACTGGGATCAAACCTGTAAAATGGTCTTATGAATTAGCGATTTCGCTCCAATTCACATACCAAGTAATATTCGGCATGCTAATTACGTTGCCGATTGCCATATTGCATTATCTCTTATGGTTTCCGAGATATGGACTATCGACATCTTACAATATTGGCT
The DNA here is from genome assembly GCF_030347505.1 of Rhynchophorus ferrugineus. Classification (NCBI taxonomy): domain Eukaryota; kingdom Metazoa; phylum Arthropoda; class Insecta; order Coleoptera; family Curculionidae; genus Rhynchophorus; species Rhynchophorus ferrugineus. The sequence goes on along the minus strand of NW_027472580.1, from coordinate 64,989,637 downwards.
CGGCTTCTAACTTGGGCCAAAATTGTAAAACGGTCTTATGAATTAGCGATTTCGTTCAAATTCACATTCCAAGTAATATTCGGCATGCTAATTACATTGCCGATTGCCAAATTTCATTATCTCTTATATTTTCCGAGATATGGGCAATCGAAATTTTACACCTTAGAGTCTGTTTCTAACTGGGGTCAAAATTGTAAAATGGTCTTATGAATTAGCGATTTCGCTCCAATTCACATTCCAAGTAGTATTCGGCATGCTAATTACGTTGCCGATTGCCAAATTGCATTATCTCTTATAGTTTCCGAGATATGGACTATCGACATCTTACAATATTGGCTCGGCTTCTAACTTTGGCCAGAATTGTAAAATGGTCTTATGAATTAGCGATTTCGCTCCAATTCACATTCCAAGTAATATTCGGCATGCTAATTACGTTGCCGATTGCCAAATTGCATTATCTCTTATAGTTTCCGAGATAAGGACTATCGACATCTTACAATATTGGCTCTGCTTCTAACTTGGGCCAGAATTGTAAAATGGTCTTACGAATTAGCTATTTCGTTCCAATTCACATTCCAAGTAATATTCGGCATGCTAATTACGTTGCCGATTGCCAAATTGCATTATTTCCTATAGTTTCCGAGATATGGACTATCGACATCTGACAATATTGGCTATGCTTCTAACTTGGGCCAAAATTGTAAAACGGTCTTATGAATTAGCGATTTCGTTCAAATTCACATTCCAAGTAATATTCGGCATGCTAATTACATTGCCGATTGCCAAATTTCATTATCTCTTATATTTTCCGAGATATGGGCAATCGAAATTTTACACCTTAGTGTCTGTTTCTAACTGGGGTCAAAATTGTAAAATGGTCTTATGAATTAGCGATTTCGCTCCAATTCACATTCCAAGTAGTATTCGGCATGCTAATTACGTTGCCGATTGCCAAATTGCATTATCTCTTATAGTTTCCGAGAAATGGACTATCGACATCTTACAATATTGGCTCGGCTTCTAACTTTGGCCAGAATTGTAAAACGGTCTTATGAATTAGCGATTTCGCTCCAATTCACATTCCAAGTAATATTCAGCATGCTATTTACGTTGCCGATTGCCAAATTGCATTATCTCTTATAGTTTCCGAGATATGGACTATCGACATTTTACAAGATTGGCTCTGCTTCTAACTTGGGCCAAAATTGTAAAATGGTCCTATGTATTAGCGATTTCGCTCCAATTCACATTCCAAGTAATGTTCGGCATGCTAATTACGTTGCCGATTGCCAAATTGCATTATTTCTTATAGTTTCCGAGATATGGGCAATCGAAATTTTACGCCTTAGTGTCTGTTTCTAACTGGGGTCAAAATTGTAAAATGGTCTTATGAATTAGCGATTTCGCTCCAATTCACATTCCAAGTAATATTCGGTATGCTAATTACGTTGCCGATTGCCAAATTGCATTATCTCTTATAGTTTCCGAGATATGGACTATCGACATCTTACAATATTGGCTCTGCTTCTAACTTGGGCCAGAATTGTAAAATGGTCTTACGAATTAGCGATTTCGTTCCAATTCACATTCCAAGTAATACTCGGCATGCTAATTACGTTGCCGATTGCCAAATTGCATTACTTCTTATAGTTTCCGGGATATGGACTATCGACATCTGACAATATTGGCTCTGCTTCTAACTTGGGCCAGAATTGTAAAATGGTCTTATAAATTAGCGATTTCGTACCAATTCATATTCCAAGTAATATTCGGCATGCTAATTACGTTGCCGATTGCCAAATTGCATTATCTCCTATAGTTTCCGAGATATGGACTATCGACATCTGACAATATTGGCTCTGCTTCTAACTTGGGCCAGAATTATAAAATGGTCTTATGAATTAGCGATTTTGTTCCAATTCACATTCCAAGCAATATTCGGCATTCTAATTACGTTGCCGATTGCCAAATTGCATTATTTCTTATAGTTTCCGAGATATGGGCAATCGAAATTTTACGCCTTAGTGTCTGTTTCTAACTGGGGTCAAAATTGTAAAATGGTCTTATGAATTAGCGATTTCGCTCCAATTCACATTCCAAGTAATATTCGGCATTCTAATTACGTTGCCGATTGCCAAATTGCATTGTCTCTTATAGTTTCCGAGATATGGACTATCGACATCTTGCAATATTGGCTCTGCTTCTAACTTGGGCCAGAATTGTAAAATGGTCTTATGAATTAGCGATTTCGTTGTAATTCACATTCCAAGTAATATTCGGCATGCTAATTACGTTGCCGATTGCCAAATTGCATTATCTCTTATAGTTTCCGAGATATGGACTATCGACATCTTGCAATATTGGCTCTGCTTCTAACTTGGGCCAGAATTGTAAAATGGTCTTATGAATTAGCGATTTCGTTGTAATTCACATTCCAAGTAATATTCGGCATGCTAATTACATTGCCGGTTGCCAAATTGCATTATCTCTTATAGTTTCCGAGATATGGACTATCGACATTTTACAATATTGGCTCTTCTTCTAACTTGGGTCAAAATTGTAAATTGGTCTTATGAATTAGCGATTTCGTTGTAATTCACATTCCAAGTAATATTCGGCATGCTAATTACGTTGCCGATTGCCAAATTGCATTATCTCTTATAGTTTCCGAGATATGGACTATCGACATTTTACAATATTGGCTCTGCTTCTAACTTGGGTCAAAATTGTAAAATGGTCTTATGAATTAGCAATTTCGCTCCAATTCACATTCCAAGTAATATTCGGCATGCTAATTACGTTGCCGATTGCCAAATTGCATTATCTCTTATAGTTTCCGAGATATGGACTATCGACATCTTGCAATATTGGCTCTGCTTCTAACTTGGGCCAGAATTGTAAAATGGTCTTATGAATTAGCGATTTCGTTGTAATTCACATTCCAAGTAATATTCGGCATGCTAATTACGTTGCCGATTGCCAAATTGCATTATCTCTTATAGTTTCCGAGATATGGACTATCGACAACTTGCAATATTGGCTCTGCTTCTAACTTGGGCCAGAATTGTAAAATGGTCTTATGAATTAGCGATTTCGTTGTAATTCACATTCCAAGTAATATTCGGCATGCTAATTACGTTGCCGATTGCCAAATAGCATTATCTCTTATAGTTTCCGAGATATGGACTATCGACATCTTGCAATATTGGCTCTGCTTCTAACTTGGGCTAGAATTGTAAAATGGTCTTATGAATTAGCGATTTCGTTGTAATTCACATTCCAAGTAATATTCGGCATGCTAATTACGTTGCCGATTGCCAAATTGCATTATCTCTTATAGTTTCCGAGATATGGACTATCGACATCTTGCAATATTGGCTCTTCTTCTAACTTGGGCCAGAATTGTAAAATGGTTTTATGAATTAGCGATTTCGCTCCAATTCACATTCCAAGTAATATTCGGCATGCTAATTACGTTGCCGATTGCCAAATTGCATTATCTCTTATAGTTTCCGAGATATGGACTATCGACATCTTGCAATATTGGCTCTGCTTCTAACTTGGGCCAGAATTGTAAAATGGTCTTATGAATTAGCGATTTCGTTGTAATTCACATTCCAAGTAATATTCGGCATGCTAATTACGTTGCCGATTGCCAAATTGCATTATCTCTTATAGTTTCCGAGATATGGACTATCGACATCTTGCAATATTGGCTCTTCTTCTAACTTGGGCCAGAATTGTAAAATGGTCTTATGAATTAGCGATTTCGTTGTAATTCACATTCCAAGTAATATTCGGCATGCTAATTACGTTGCCGATTGCCAAATTGCATTATCTCTTATAGTTTCCGAGATATGGACTATCGACATCTTGCAATATTGGCTCTGCTTCTAACTTGGGCCAGAATTGTAAAATGGTCTTATGAATTAGCGATTTCTTTGTAATTCACATTTCAAGTAATATTCGGCATGCTAATTACGTTGCCGATTGCCAAATTGCATTATCTCTTATAGTTTCCGAGATATGGACTATCGACATCTTGCAATATTGGCTCTTCTTCTAACTTGGGCCAGAATTGTAAAATGGTCTTATGAATTAGCGATTTCGTTGTAATTCATATTCCGAGTAATATTCGGCATGCTAATTACACTGCCGATGGCCAAATTGCATTATCTCTTATAGTTTCCGAGATATGGACTATCGACATTTTACAATATTGGCTCGGCTTCTAACTTGGGCCAGAATTGTAAAATGGTCTTATGAATTAGCGATTTCGCTCCAATTCACATTCCAAGTAATATTCGGCATGCTAATTACGTTGCCGATTGCCATATTGCATTATCTCTTATAGTTTCCGAGATATGGACTATCGACATCTTACAATATTGGCTCGGCTTCTAACTTGGGCCAGAATTGTAAAATGGTCTTATGAATTAGCGATTTCGCTCCAATTCACATTCCAAGTAATATTCAGCATGCTAATTACTTTGCCGATTGCCAAATTGCATTATCTCTTATAGTTTCCGAGATATGGGCAATCGAAATTTTACACCTTAGAGTCTGTTTCTAACTGGGGTCAAAATTGTAAAATGGTCCTATGAATTAGCGATTTCGCTCCAATTCACATTCCAAGTAATATTCGGCATGCTAATTACGTTGCCGATTGCCAAATTGCATTATTTCTTATAGTTTCCGAGATATGGACTATCGACATCTTACAATATTGGCTCGGCTTCTAACTTGGGCCAGAATTGTAAAATGGTCTTATGAATTAGCGATTTCGCTCCAATTCACATTCCAAGTAATATTCAGCGTGCTAATTACTTTGCCGATTGCCAAATTGCATTATCTCTTATAGTTTCCGAGATATGGGCAATCGAAATTTTACACCTTAGAGTCTGTTTCTAACTGGGGTCAAAATTGTAAAATGGTCCTATGAATTAGCGATTTCGCTCCAATTCACATTCCAAGTAATATTCGGCATGCTAATTACGTTGCCGATTGCCAAATTGCATTATCTCTTATAGTTTCCGAGATATGGACTATCGACATCTTACAATATTGGCTCTGCTTCTAACTTGGGCCAGAATTGTAAAATGGTCTTACGAATTAGCGATTTCGTTCCAATTCACATTCCAAGTAATACTCGGCATGCTAATTATGTTGCCGATTGCCAAATTGCATTACTTCTTATAGTTTCCGGGATATGGACTATCGACATCTGACAATATTGGATCTGCTTCTAACTTGGGCCAGAATTTTAAAATGGTCTTATAAATTAGCGATTTCGTACCAATTCATATTCCAAGTAATATTCGGCATGCTAATTACGTTGCCGATTGCCAAATTGCATTATCTCCTATAGTTTCCGAGATATGGACTATCGACGTCTGACAATATTGGCTCTGCTTCTAACTTGGGCCAGAATTATAAAATGGTCTTATGAATTAGCGATTTTGTTCCAATTCACATTCCAAGCAATATTCGGCATTCTAATTACGTTGCCTATTGCCAAAATGCATTATCTCCTATAGTTTTCGAGATATGGACTATCGACATTTTACAAGATTGGCTCTGCCTCTAACTTGGGCCAAAATTGTAAAATGGTCCTATGTATTAGCGATTTCGCTCCAATTCACATTCCAAGTAATGTTCGGCATGCTAATTACGTTGCCGATTGCCAAATTGCATTATTTCTTATAGTTTCCGAGATATGGACTATCGACATCTGACAATATTGGCTCTGCTTCTAACTTGGGCCAGAATTGTAAAATGGTCTTATAAATTAGCGATTTCGTATCAATTCATATTCCAAGTAATATTTGACATGCTAATTACGTTGCCGATTGCCAAATTGCATTATTTCTTATAGTTTCCGAGATATGGGCAATCGAAATTTTACGCCTTAGTGTCTGTTTCTAACTGGGGTCAAAATTGTAAAATGGTCTTATGAATTAGCGATTTCGCTCCAATTCACATTCCAAGAATATTCGGCATGCTAATTACGTTGCCGATTGCCATATTGCATTATCTCTTATGGTTTCCGAGATATGGACTATCGACATCTTACAATATTGGCTCGGCTTCTAACTTGGGCCAAAATTGTAAAACGGTCTTATGAATTAGCGATTTCGTTCAAATTCACATTCCAAGTAATATTCGGCATGCTAATTACATTGCCGATTGCCAAATTGCATTATTTCTTATAGTTTCCGAGATATGGACTATCGACATCCGACAATATTGGCTCTGCTTCTAACTTGGGCCAGAATTGTAAAATGGTCTTATAAATTAGCGATTTCGTATCAATTCACATTCCAAGTAATATTTGGCATGCTAATTACGTTGCCGATTGCCAAATTGCATTATTTCTTATAGTTTCCGAGATATGGGCAATCGAAATTTTACGCCTTAGTGTCTGTTTCTAACTGGGGTCAAAATTGTAAAATGGTCTTATGAATTAGCGATTTCGCTCCAATTCACATTCCAAGTAATATTCGGCATGCTAATTACGTTGCCGATTGCCATATTGCATTATCTCTTATGGTTTCCGAGATATGGACTATCGACATCTTACAATATTGGCTCGGCTTCTAACTTGGGCCAAAATTGTAAAACGGTCTTATGAATTAGCGATTTCGTTCAAATTCACATTCCAAGTAATATTCGGCATGCTAATTACATTGCCGATTGCCAAATTTCATTATCTCTTATATTTTCCGAGATATGGGCAATCGAAATTTTACACCTTAGAGTCTGTTTCTAACTGGGGTCAAAATTGTAAAATGGTCTTATGAATTAGCGATTTCGCTCCAATTCACATTCCAAGTATTATTCGGCATGCTAATTACGTTGCCGATTGCCAAATTGCATTATCTCTTATAGTTTCCGAGATATGGACTATCGACATCTTACAATATTGGCTCGGCTTCTAACTTTGGCCAGAATTGTAAAATGGTCTTATGAATTAGCGATTTCGCTCCAATTCACATTCCAAGTAATATTCGGCATGCTAATTACGTTGCCGATTGCCAAATTGCATTATCTCTTATAGTTTCCGAGATAAGGACTATCGACATCTTACAATATTGGCTCTGCTTCTAACTTGGGCCAGAATTGTAAAATGGTCTTACGAATTAGCTATTTCGTTCCAATTCACATTCCAAGTAATATTCGGCATGCTAATTACGTTGCCGATTGCCAAATTGCATTATTTCCTATAGTTTCCGAGATATGGACTATCGACATCTGACAATATTGGCTATGCTTCTAACTTGGGCCAAAATTGCAAAACGGTCTTATGAATTAGCGATTTCGTTCAAATTCACATTCCAAGTAATATTCGGCATGCTAATTACATTGCCGATTGCCAAATTTCATTATCTCTTATATTTTCCGAGATATGGGCAATCGAAATTTTACACCTTAGTGTCTGTTTCTAACTGGGGTCAAAATTGTAAAATGGTCTTATGAATTAGCGATTTCGCTCCAATTCACATTCCAAGTAGTATTCGGCATGCTAATTACGTTGCCGATTGCCAAATTGCATTATCTCTTATAGTTTCCGAGAAATGGACTATCGACATCTTACAATATTGGCTCGGCTTCTAACTTTGGCCAGAATTGTAAAATGGTCTTATGAATTAGCGATTTCGCTCCAATTCACATTCCAAGTAATATTCAGCATGCTATTTACATTGCCGATTGCCAAATTGCATTATCTCTTATAGTTTCCGAGATATGGACTATCGACATCTTACAATATTGGCTCTGTTTCTAACTTGGGCCAAAATTGTAAAATGGCCTTAGGAATTAGCGATTTCGTTCCAATTCACATTCCAAGTAATATTCGGCATGCTAATTACACTGCCGATTGCCAAATTGCATTATCTCTTACAGTTTCCGAGATATGGACTATCGACATTTTACAAGATTGGCTCTGCTTCTAACTTGGGCCAAAATTGTAAAATGGTCCTATGTATTAGCGATTTCGCTCCAATTCACATTCCAAGTAATGTTCGGCATGCTAATTACGTTGCCGATTGCCAAATTGCATTATTTCTTATAGTTTCCGAGATATGGGCAATCGAAATTTTACGCCTTAGTGTCTGTTTCTAACTGGGGTCAAAATTGTAAAATGGTCTTATGAATTAGCGATTTCGCTCCAATTCACATTCCAAGTAATATTCGGCATGCTAATTACGTTGCCGATTGCCAAATTGCATTATCTCTTATAGTTTCCGAGATATGGACTATCGACATCTTACAATATTGGCTCTGCTTCTAACTTGGGCCAGAATTGTAAAATGGTCTTACGAATTAGCGATTTCGTTCCAATTCACATTCCAAGTAATACTCGGCATGCTAATTACGTTGCCGATTGCCAAATTGCATTACTTCTTATAGTTTCCGGGATATGGACTATCGACATCTGACAATATTGGCTCTGCTTCTAACTTGGGCCAGAATTGTAAAATGGTCTTATAAATTAGCGATTTCGTACCAATTCATATTCCAAGTAATATTCGGCATGCTAATTACGTTGCCGATTGTCAAATTGCATTATCTCCTATAGTTTTGCGAGATATGGACTATCGACATCTGACAATATTGGCTCTGCTTCTAACTTGGGCCAGAATTATAAAATGGTCTTATGAATTAGCGATTTTGTTCCAATTCACATTCCAAGCAATATTCGGCATTCTAATTACGTTGCCGATTGCCAAATTGCATTATTTCTTATAGTTTCCGAGATATGGGCAATCGAAATTTTACGCCTTAGTGTCTGTTTCTAACTGGGGTCAAAATTGTAAAATGGTCTTATGAATTAGCGATTTCGCTCCAATTCACATTCCAAGTAATATTCGGCATGCTAATTACGTTGCCGATTGCCAAATTGCATTGTCTCTTATAGTTTCCGAGATATGGACTATCGACATCTTGCAATATTGGCTCTGCTTCTAACTTGGGCCAGAATTGTAAAATGGTCTTATGAATTAGCGATTTCGTTGTAATTCACATTCCAAGTAATATTTGGCATGCTAATTACGTTGCCGATTGCCAAATTGCATTATCTCTTATAGTTTCCGAGATATGGACTATCGACATCCTGCAATATTGGCTCTGCTTCTAACTTGGGCCAGAATTGTAAAATGGTCTTATGAATTAGCGATTTCGCTCCAGTTCACATTCCAAGTAATATTCGGCATGCTAATTACGTTGCCGATTGCCATATTGCATTATCTCTTATAGTTTCCGAGATATGGACTATCGACATCTTGCAATATTGGCTCTGCTTCTAACTTGGGCCAGAATTGTAAAATGGTCTTATGAATTAGCGATTTCGCTCCAGTTCACATTCCAAGTAATATTCGGCATGCTAATTACGTAGCCGATTGCCATATTGCATTATCTCTTATAGTTTCCGAGATATGGACTATCGACATCTTGCAATATTGGCTCTGCTTCTAACTTGGGCCAGAATTGTAAAATGGTCTTATGAATTAGCGATTTCGTTGTAATTCACATTCCAAGTAATATTCGGCATGCTAATTACACTGCCGATGGCCAAATTGCATTATCTCTTATAGTTTCCGAGATATGGACTATCGACATTTTACAATATTGGCTCTTCTTCTAACTTGGGTCAAAATTGTAAATTGGTCTTATGAATTAGCGATTTCGTTGTAATTCACATTCCAAGTAATATTCGGCATGCTAATTACGTTGCCGATTGCCAAATTGCATTATCTCTTATAGTTTCCGAGATATGAACTATCGACATTTTACAATATCGGCTCTGCTTCTAACTTGGGCCAGAATTGTAAAATGGTCTTATGAATTAGCGATTTCGCTCCAGTTCACATTCCAAGTAATATTCGGCATGCTAATTACGTTGCCGATTGCCATATTGCATTATCTCTTATAGTTTCCGAGATATGGACTATCGACATCTTGCAATATTGGCTCTGCTTCTAACTTGGGCCAGAATTGTAAAATGGTTTTATGAATTAGCGATTTCGCTCCAATTCACATTCCAAGTAATATTCGGCATGCTAATTACGTTGCCGATTGACAAATTGCATTATTTCTTATAGTTTCCGAGATATGGGCAATCGAAATTTTACACCTTAGAGTCTGTTTCTAACTGGGGTCAATATTGTAAAATGGTCCTATGAATTAGCGATTTCGTTGTAATTCACATTCCAAGTAATATTCGGCATGCTAATTACGTTGCCGATTGCCAAATTGCATTATCTCTTATAGTTTCCGAGATATGGACTATCGACATTTTACAATATCGGCTCTGCTTCTAACTTGGGTCAAAATTGTAAAATGGTCTTATGAATTAGCAATTTCGCTCCATTTCACATTCCAAGTAATATTCGGCATGCTAATTACGTTGCCGATTGCCAAATTGAATTATCTCTTATAGTTTCCGAGATATGGACTATCGACATCTTGCAATATTGGCTCTGCTTCTAACTTGGGCCAGAATTGTAAAATGGTCTTATGAATTAGCGATTTCGTTGTAATTCACATTCCAAGTAATATTCGGCATGCTAATTACGTTGCCGATTGCCAAATTGCATTATCTCTTATAGTTTCCGAGATATGGACTATCGACATCTTGCAATATTGGCTCTGCTTCTAACTTGGGCCAGAATTGTAAAATGGTCTTATGAATTAGCGATTTCGTTGTAATTCACATTCCAAGTAATATTCGGCATGCTAATTACGTTGCCGATTGCCAAATTGCATTATCTCTTATAGTTTCCGAGATATGGACTATCGACATCTTGCAATATTGGCTCTGCTTCTAACTTGGGCTAGAATTGTAAAATGGTCTTATGAATTAGCGATTTCGTTGTAATTCACATTCCAAGTAATATTCGGCATGCTAATTACGTTGCCGATTGCCAAATTGCATTATCTCTTATAGTTTCCGAGATATGGACTATCGACATCTTGCAATATTGGCTCTTCTTCTAACTTGGGCCAGAATTGTAAAATGGTTTTATGAATTAGCGATTTCGCTCCAATTCACATTCCAAGTAATATTCGGCATGCTAATTACGTTGCCGATTGCCAAATTGAATTATCTCTTATAGTTTCCGAGATATGGACTATCGACATCTTGCAATATTGGCTCTGCTTCTAACTTGGGCCAGAATTGTAAAATGGTCTTATGAATTAGCGATTTCGTTGTAATTCACATTCCAAGTAATATTCGGCATGCTAATTACGTTGCCGATTGCCAAATTGCATTATCTCTTATAGTTTCCGAGATATGGACTATCGACATCTTGCAATATTGGCTCTGCTTCTAACTTGGGCCAGAATTGTAAAATGGTCTTATGAATTAGCGATTTCGTTGTAATTCACATTCCAAGTAATATTCGGCATACTAATTACGTTGCCGATTGCCAAATTGCATTATCTCTTATAGTTTCCGAGATATGGACTATCGACTTCTTGCAATATTGGCTCTGCTTCTAACTTGGGCCAGAATTGTAAAATGGTCTTATGAATTAGCGATTTCATTGTAATTCACATTCCAAGTAATATTCGGCATGCTAATTACGTTGCCGATTGCCAAATTGCATTATCTCTTATAGTTTCCGAGATATGGACTATCGACATCTTGCAATATTGGCTCTTCTTCTAACTTGGGCCAGAATTGTAAAATGGTCTTATGAATTAGCGATTTCGTTGTAATTCACATTCCAAGTAATATTCGGCATGCTAATTACGTTGCCGATTGCCAAATTGCATTATCTCTTATAGTTTCCGAGATATGGACTATCGACATCTTGCAATATTGGCTCTGCTTCTAACTTGGGCCAGAATTGTAAAATGGTCTTATGAATTAGCGATTTCGTTGTAATTCACATTTCAAGTAATATTCGGCATGCTAATTACGTTGCCGATTGCCAAATTGCATTATCTCTTATAGTTTCCGAGATATGGACTATCGACATCTTGCAATATTGGCTCTTCTTCTAACTTGGGCCAGAATTGTAAAATGGTCTTATGAATTAGCGATTTCGTTGTAATTCATATTCCGAGTAATATTCGGCATGCTAATTACACTGCCGATGGCCAAATTGCATTATCTCTTATAGTTTCCGAGATATGGACTATCGACATTTTACAATATTGGCTCGGCTTCTAACTTGGGCCAGAATTGTAAAATGGTCTTATGAATTAGCGATTTCGCTCCAATTCACATTCCAAGTAATATTCGGCATGCTAATTACGTTGCCGATTGCCATATTGCATTATCTCTTATAGTTTCCGAGATATGGACTATCGACATCTTACAATATTGGCTCGGCTTCTAACTTGGGCCAGAATTGTAAAATGGTCTTATGAATTAGCGATTTCGCTCCAATTCACATTCCAAGTAATATTCAGCATGCTAATTACTTTGCCGATTGCCAAATTGCATTATCTCTTATAGTTTCCGAGATATGGGCAATCGAAATTTTACACCTTAGAGTCTGTTTCTAACTGGGGTCAAAATTGTAAAATGGTCCTATGAATTAGCGATTTCGCTCCAATTCACATTCCAAGTAATATTCGGCATGCTAATTACGTTGCCGATTGCCAAATTGCATTATTTCTTATAGTTTCCGAGATATGGACTATCGACATCTTACAATATTGGCTCGGCTTCTAACTTGGGCCAGAATTGTAAAATGGTCTTATGAATTAGCGATTTCGCTCCAATTCACATTCCAAGTAATATTCAGCGTGCTAATTACTTTTCCGATTGCCAAATTGCATTATCTCTTATAGTTTCCGAGATATGGACTATCGACATCTTGCAATATTGGCTCTTCTTCTAACTTGGGCCAGAATTGTAAAATGGTCTTATGAATTAGCGATTTCGTTGTAATTCACATTTCAAGTAATATTCGGCATGCTAATTACGTTGCCGATTGCCAAATTGCATTATCTCTTATAGTTTCCGAGATATGGACTATCGACATCTTGCAATATTGGCTCTTCTTCTAACTTGGGCCAGAATTGTAAAATGGTCTTATGAATTAGCGATTTCGTTGTAATTCATATTCCGAGTAATATTCGGCATGCTAATTACACTGCCGATGGCCAAATTGCATTATCTCTTATAGTTTCCGAGATATGGACTATCGACATTTTACAATATTGGCTCGGCTTCTAACTTGGGCCAGAATTGTAAAATGGTCTTATGAATTAGCGATTTCGCTCCAATTCACATTCCAAGTAATATTGGGCATGCTAATTACGTTTCCGAATGCCAAATTGCATTATCTCTTATAGTTTCCGAGATATGGACTATCGACATCTTACAATATTGGCTCGGCTTCTAACTTGGGCCAGAATTGTAAAATGGTCTTATGAATTAGCGATTTCGCTCCAATTCACATTCCAAGTAATATTCAGCATGCTAATTACTTTGCCGATTGCCAAATTGCATTATCTCTTATAGTTTCCGAGATATGGGCAATCGAAATTTTACACCTTAGAGTCTGTTTCTAACTGGGGTCAAAATTGTAAAATGGTCCTATGAATTAGCGATTTCGCTCCAATTCACATTCCAAGTAATATTCGGCATGCTAATTACGTTGCCGATTGCCAAATTGCATTATCTCTTATAGTTTCCGAGATATGGACTATCGACATCTTACAATATTGGCTCTGCTTCTAACTTGGGCCAGAATTGTAAAATGGTCTTACGAATTAGCGATTTCGTTCCAATTCACATTCCAAGTAATACTCGGCATGCTAATTATGTTGCCGATTGCCAAATTGCATTACTTCTTATAGTTTCCGGGATATGGACTATCGACATCTGACAATATTGGCTCTGCTTCTAACTTGGGCCAGAATTTTAAAATGGTCTTATAAATTAGCGATTTCGTACCAATTCATATTCCAAGTAATATTCGGCATGCTAATTACGTTGCCGATTGCCAAATTGCATTATCTCCTATAGTTTCCGAGATATGGACTATCGACGTCTGACAATATTGGCTCTGCTTCTAACTTGGGCCAGAATTATAAAATGGTCTTATGAATTAGCGATTTTGTTCCAATTCACATTCCAAGCAATATTCGGCATTCTAATTACGTTGCCTATTGCCAAAATGCATTATCTCCTATAGTTTCCGAGATATGGACTATCGACATTTTACAAGATTGGCTCTGCTTCTAACTTGGGCCAAAATTGTAAAATGGTCCTATGTATTAGCGATTTCGCTCCAATTCACATTCCAAGTAATGTTCGGCATGCTAATTACGTTGCCGATTGCCAAATTGCATTATTTCTTATAGTTTCCGAGATATGGACTATCGACATCTGACAATATTGGCTCTGCTTCTAACTTGGGCCAGAATTGTAAAATGGTCTTATAAATTAGCGATTTCGTATCAATTCATATTCCAAGTAATATTTGACATGCTAATTACGTTGCCGATTGCCAAATTGCATTATTTCTTATAGTTTCCGAGATATGGGCAATCGAAATTTTACGCCTTAGTGTCTGTTTCTAACTGGGGTCAAAATTGTAAAATGGTCTTATGAATTAGCGATTTCGCTCCAATTCACATTCCAAGAATATTCGGCATGCTAATTACGTTGCCGATTGCCATATTGCATTATCTCTTATGGTTTCCGAGATATGGACTATCGACATCTTACAATATTGGCTCGGCTTCTAACTTGGGCCAAAATTGTAAAACGGTCTTATGAATTAGCGATTTCGTTCAAATTCACATTTCAAGTAATATTCGGCATGCTAATTACATTGCCGATTGCCAAATTGCATTAATTCTTATAGTTTCCGAGATATGGACTATCGACATCCGACAATATTGGCTCTGCTTCTAACTTGGGCCAGAATTGTAAAATGGTCTTATAAATTAGCGATTTCGTATCAATTCACATTCCAAGTAATATTTGGCATGCTAATTACGTTGCCGATTGCCAAATTGCATTATTTCTTATAGTTTCCGAGATATGGGCAATCGAAATTTTACGCCTTAGTGTCTGTTTCTAACTGGGGTCAAAATTGTAAAATGGTCTTATGAATTAGCGATTTCGCTCCAATTCACATTCCAAGTAATATTCGGCATGCTAATTACGTTGCCGATTGCCATATTGCATTATCTCTTATGGTTTCCGAGATATGGACTATCGACATCTTACAATATTGGCTCGGCTTCTAACTTGGGCCAAAATTGTAAAACGGTCTTATGAATTAGCGATTTCGTTCAAATTCACATTCCAAGTAATATTCGGCATGCTAATTACATTGCCGATTGCCAAATTTCATTATCTCTTATATTTTCCGAGATATGGGCAATCGAAATTTTACACCTTAGAGTCTGTTTCTAACTGGGGTCAAAATTGTAAAATGGTCTTATGAATTAGCGATTTCGCTCCAATTCACATTCCAAGTATTATTCGGCATGCTAATTACGTTGCCGATTGCCAAATTGCATTATCTCTTATAGTTTCCGAGATATGGACTATCGACATCTTACAATATTGGCTCGGCTTCTAACTTTGGCCAGAATTGTAAAATGGTCTTATGAATTAGCGATTTCGCTCCAATTCACATTCCAAGTAATATTCGGCATGCTAATTACGTTGCCGATTGCCAAATTGCATTATCTCTTATAGTTTCCGAGATAAGGACTATCGACATCTTACAATATTGGCTCTGCTTCTAACTTGGGCCAGAATTGTAAAATGGTCTTACGAATTAGCTATTTCGTTCCAATTCACATTCCAAGTAATATTCGGCATGCTAATTACGTTGCCGATTGCCAAATTGCATTATTTCCTATAGTTTCCGAGATATGGACTATCGACATCTGACAATATTGGCTATGCTTCTAACTTGGGCCAAAATTGTAAAACGGTCTTATGAATTAGCGATTTCGTTCAAATTCACATTCCAAGTAATATTCGGCATGCTAATTACATTGCCGATTGCCAAATTTCATTATCTCTTATATTTTCCGAGATATGGGCAATCGAAATTTTACACCTTAGTGTCTGTTTCTAACTGGGGTCAAAATTGTAAAATGGTCTTATGAATTAGCGATTTCGCTCCAATTCACATTCCAAGTAGTATTCGGCATGATAATTACGTTGCCGATTGCCAAATTGCATTATCTCTTATAGTTTCCGAGAAATGGACTATCGACATCTTACAATATTGGCTCGGCTTCTAACTTTGGCCAGAATTGTAAAATGGTCTTATGAATTAGCGATTTCGCTCCAATTCACATTCCAAGTAATATTCAGCATGCTATTTACATTGCCGATTGCCAAATTGCATTATCTCTTATAGTTTCCGAGATATGGACTATCGACATCTTACAATATTGGCTCTGTTTCTAACTTGGGCCAAAATTGTAAAATGGCCTTAGGAATTAGCGATTTCGTTCCAATTCACATTCCAAGTAATATTCGGCATGCTAATTACACTGCCGATTGCCAAATTGCATTATCTCTTACAGTTTCCGAGATATGGACTATCGACATTTTACAAGATTGGCTCTGCTTCTAACTTGGGCCAAAATTGTAAAATGGTCTTATCTATTGGCGATTTCGCTCCAATTCACATTCCAAGTAATGTTCGGCATGCTAATTACGTTGCCGATTGCCAAATTGCATTATTTCTTATAGTTTCCGAGATATGGGCAATCGAAATTTTACGCCTTAGTGTCTGTTTCTAACTGGGGTCAAAATTGTAAAATGGTCTTATGAATTAGCGATTTCGCTCCAATTCACATTCCAAGTAATATTCGGCATGCTAATTACGTTGCCGATTGCCAAATTGCATTATCTCTTACAGTTTCCGAGATATGGACTATCGACATCTTACAATATTGGCTCTGCTTCTAACTTGGGCCAGAATTGTAAAATGTTCTTACGAATTAGCGATTTCGTTCCAATTCACATTCCAAGTAATACTCGGCATGCTAATTACGTTGCCGATTGCCAAATTGCATTACTTCTTATAGTTTCCGGGATATGGACTATCGACATCTGACAATATTGGCTCTGCTTCTAACTTGGGCCAGAATTGTAAAATGGTCTTATAAATTAGCGATTTCGTACCAATTCATATTCCAAGTAATATTCGGCATGCTAATTACGTTGCCGATTGTCAAATTGCATTATCTCCTATAGTTTCCGAGATATGGACTATCGACATCTGACAATATTGGCTCTGCTTCTAACTTGGGCCAGAATTATAAAATGGTCTTATGAATTAGCGATTTTGTTCCAATTCACATTCCAAGCAATATTCGGCATTCTAATTACGTTGCCGATTGCCAAATTGCATTATTTCTTATAGTTTCCGAGATATGGGCAATCGAAATTTTACGCCTTAGTGTCTGTTTCTAACTGGGGTCAAAATTGTAAAATGGTCTTATGAATTAGCGATTTCGCTCCAATTCACATTCCAAGTAATATTCGGCATGCTAATTACGTTGCCGATTGCCAAATTGCATTGTCTCTTATAGTTTCCGAGATATGGACTATCGACATCTTGCAATATTGGCTCTGCTTCTAACTTGGGCCAGAATTGTAAAATGGTCTTATGAATTAGCGATTTCGTTGTAATTCACATTCCAAGTAATATTTGGCATGCTAATTACGTTGCCGATTGCCAAATTGCATTATCTCTTATAGTTTCCGAGATATGGACTATCGACATCCTGCAATATTGGCTCTGCTTCTAACTTGGGCCAGAATTGTAAAATGGTCTTATGAATTAGCGATTTCGCTCCAGTTCACATTCCAAGTAATATTCGGCATGCTAATTACGTTGCCGATTGCCATATTGCATTATCTCTTATAGTTTCCGAGATATGGACTATCGACATCTTGCAATATTGGCTCTGCTTCTAACTTGGGCCAGAATTGTAAAATGGTCTAATGAATTAGCGATTTCGCTCCAGTTCACATTCCAAGTAATATTCGGCATGCTAATTACGTAGCCGATTGCCATATTGCATTATCTCTTATAGTTTCCGAGATATGGACTATCGACATCTTGCAATATTGGCTCTGCTTCTAACTTGGGCCAGAAATGTAAAATGGTCTTATGAATTAGCGATTTCGTTGTAATTCACATTCCAAGTAATATTCGGCATGCTAATTACACTGCCGATGGCCAAATTGCATTATCTCTTATAGTTTCCGAGATATGGACTATCGACATTTTACAATATTGGCTCTTCTTCTAACTTGGGTCAAAATTGTAAATTGGTCTTATGAATTAGCGATTTCGTTGTAATTCACATTCCAAGTAATATTCGGCATGCTAATTACGTTGCCGATTGCCAAATTGCATTATCTCTTATAGTTTCCGAGATATGGACTATCGACATTTTACAATATCGGCTCTGCTTCTAACTTGGGCCAGAATTGTAAAATGGGCTTATGAATTAGCGATTTCGCTCCAGTTCACATTCCAAGTAATATTCGGCATGCTAATTACGTTGCCGATTGCCATATTGCATTATCTCTTATAGTTTCCGAGATATGGACTATCGACATCTTGCAATATTGGCTCTTCTTCTAACTTGGGCCAGAATTGTAAAATGGTTTTATGAATTAGCGATTTCGCTCCAATTCACATTCCAAGTAATATTCGGCATGCTAATTACGTTGCCGATTGACAAATTGCATTATTTCTTATAGTTTCCGAGATATGGGCAATCGAAATTTTACACCTCAGAGTCTGTTTCTAACTGGGGTCAATAATGTAAAATGGTCCTATGAATTAGCGATTTCGCTCCAATTCACATTCCAAGTAATATTTGGCATGCTAATTACGTTGCCGATTGCCAAATTGCACAATCTCTTATAGTTTCCGAGATATGGACTATCGACATCTTGCAATATTGGCTCTGCTTCTAACTTGGGCCAGAATTGTAAAATGGTCTTATGAATTAGCGATTACGTTGTAATTCACATTCCAAGTAATATTCGGCATGCTAATTACACTGCCGATGGCCAAATTGCATTATCTCTTATAGTTTCCGAGATATGGACTATCGACATTTTACAATATTGGCTCTTCTTCTAACTTGGGTCAAAATTGTAAATTGGTCTTATGAATTAGCGATTTCGTTGTAATTCACATTCCAAGTAATATTCGGCATGCTAATTACGTTGCCGATTGCCAAATTGCATTATCTCTTATAGTTTCCGAGATATGGACTATCGACATTTTACAATATCGGCTCTGCTTCTAACTTGGGTCAAAATTGTAAAATGGTCTTATGAATTAGCAATTTCGCTCCATTTCACATTCCAAGTAATATTCGGCATGCTAATTACGTTGCCTATTGCCAAATTGAATTATCTCTTATAGTTTCCGAGATATGGACTATCGACATTTTGCAATATTGGCTCTGCTTCTAACTTGGGCCAGAATTGTAAAATGGTCTTATGAATTAGCGATTTCGTTGTAATTCACATTCCAAGTAATATTCGGCATGCTAATTACGTTGCCGATTGCCAAATTGCATTATCTCTTATAGTTTCCGAGATATGGACTATCGACATCTTGCAATATTGGCTCTGCTTCTAACTTGGGCCAGAATTGTAAAATGGTCTTATGAATTAGCGATTTCGTTGTAATTCACATTCCAAGTAATATTCGGCATGCTAATTACGTTGCCGATTGCCAAATTGCATTATCTCTTATAGTTTCCGAGATATGGACTATCGACATCTTGCAATATTGGCTCTGCTTCTAACTTGGGCCAGAATTGTAAAATGGTCTTATGAATTAGCGATTTCGTTGTAATTCACATTCCAAGTAATATTCGGCATGCTAATTACGTTGCCGATTGCCAAATTGCATTATCTCTTATAGTTTCCGAGATATGGACTATCGACATCTTGCAATATTGGCTCTTCTTCTAACTTGGGCCAGAATTGTAAAATGGTTTTATGAATTAGCGATTTCGCTCCAATTCACATTCCAAGTAATATTCGGCATGCTAATTACGTTGCCGATTGCCAAATTGAATTATCTCTTATAGTTTCCGAGATATGGACTATCGACATCTTGCAATATTGGCTCTGCTTCTAACTTGGGCCAGAATTGTAAAATGGTCTTATGAATAAGCGATTTCGTTGTAATTCACATTCCAAGTAATATTCGGCATGCTAATTACGTTGCCGATTGCCAAATTGCATTATCTCTTATAGTTTCCGAGATATGGACTATCGACATCTTGCAATATTGGCTCTGCTTCTAACTTGGGCGAGAATTGTAAAATGGTCTTATGAATTAGCGATTTCGTTGTAATTCACATTCCAAGTAATATTCGGCATACTAATTACGTTGCCGATTACCAAATTGCATTATCTCTTATAGTTTCCGAGATATGGACTATCGACATCTTGCAATATTGGCTCTGCTTCTAACTTGGGCCAGAATTGTAAAATGGTCTTATGAATTAGCGATTTCGTTGTAATTCACATTCCAAGTAATATTCGGCATGCTAATTACGTTGCCGATTGCCAAATTGCATTATCTCTTATAGTTTCCGAGATATGGACTATCGACATCTTGCAATATTGGCTCTTCTTCTAACTTGGGCCAGAATTGTAAAATGGTCTTATGAAATAGCGATTTCGTTGTAATTCACATTCCAAGTAATATTCGGCATGCTAATTACGTTGCCGATTGCCAAATTGCATTATCTCTTATAGTTTCCGAGATATGGACTATCGACATCTTGCAATATTGGCTCTGCTTCTAACTTGGGCCAGAATTGTAAAATGGTCTTATGAATTAGCGATTTCGTTGTAATTCACATTCCAAGTAATATTCGGCATGCTAATTACGTTGCCGATTGCCAAATTGCATTATCTCTTATAGTTTCCGAGATATGGACTATCGACATCTTGCAATATTGGCTCTTCTTCTAACTTGGGCCAGAATTGTAAAATGGTCTTATGAATTAGCGATTTTGTTGTAATTCATATTCCGAGTAATATTCGGCATGCTAATTACACTGCAGATGGCCAAATTGCATTATCTCTTATAGTTTCCGAGATATGGACTATCGACATTTTACAAGATTGGCTCTGCTTCTAACTTGGGCCAAAATTGTAAAATAGTCCTATGTATTAGCGATTTCGCTCCAATTCACATTCCAAGTAATATTCGGCATGCTAATTACGTTGCCGTTTGCCAAATTGCATTATCTCTTATAGTTTCCGAGATATGGACTATCGACATCTTACAATATTGGCTCTGCTTCTAACTTGGGCCAAAATTGTAAAACGGTCTTATGAATTAACGATTTCGTTCAAATTCACATTCCAAGTAATATTCGGCATGCTAATTACATTGCCGATTGCCAAATTGCATTATCTCTTACAGTTTCCGAGATATGGTCAATCGAAATTTTACACCCTAGTGTCTGTTTCTAACTGGGGTCAAAATTGCAAAATGGTCTTATGAATTAGCGATTTCACTCCAATTCACATTCCAAGTAATATTCGGCATGCTAATTACGTTGCCGATTGCCATATTGCATTATCTCTTATAGTTTCCGAGATATGGACTATCGACATCTGACAATATTGGCTATGCTTCTAACTTGGGCCAAAATTGTAAAACGGTCTTATGAATTAACGATTTCGTTCAAATTCACATTCCAAGTAATATTCGGCATGCTAATTACATTGCCGATTGCCAAATTGCATTATCTCTTACAGTTTCCGAGATATGGTCAATCGAAATTTTACACCCTAGTGTCTGTTTCTAACTGGGGTCAAAATTGCAAAATGGTCTTATGAATTAGCGATTTCACTCCAATTCACATTCCAAGTAATATTCGGCATGCTAATTACGTTGCCGATTGCCATATTGCATTATTTCCTATAGTTTCCGAGATATGGACTATCGACATCTGACAATATTGGCTATGCTTCTAACTTGGGCCAAAATTGTAAAACGGTCTTATGAATTAACGATTTCGTTCAAATTCACATTCCAAGTAATATTCGGCATGCTAATTACATTGCCGATTGCCAAATTGCATTATCTCTTACAGTTTCCGAGATATGGTCAATCGAAATTTTACACCCTAGTGTCTGTTTCTAACTGGGGTCAAAATTGCAAAATGGTCTTATGAATTAGCGATTTCACTCCAATTCACATTCCAAGTAATATTCGGCATGCTAATTACGTTGCCGATTGCCATATTGCATTATCTCTTATAGTTTCCGAGATATGGACTATCGACATCTTACAATATTGGCTCGGCTTCTAACTTGGGCCAGAATTGTAAAATGGTCTTATGAATTAGCGATTTCGCTCCAATTCACATTCCAAGTAATATTCAGCATGCTAATTACTTTGCCGATTGCCAAATTGCATTATCTCTTATAGTTTCCGAGATATGGGCAATCGAAATTTTACACCTTAGAGTCTGTTTCTAACTGGGGTCAAAATTGTAAAATGGTCCTATGAATTAGCGATTTCGCTCCAATTCACATTCCAAGTAATATTCGGCATGCTAATTACGTTGCCGATTGCCAAATTGCATTATTTCTTATAGTTTCCGAGATATGGACTATCGACATCTTGCAATATTGGCTCGGCTTCTAACTTGGGCCAGAATTGTAAAATGGTCTTATGAATTAGCGATTTCGCTCCAATTCACATTCCAAGTAATATTCAGCGTGCTAATTACTTTGCCGATTGCCAAATTGCATTATCTCTTATAGTTTCCGAGATATGGGCAATCGAAATTTTACACCTTAGAGTCTGTTTCTAACTGGGGTCAAAATTGTAAAATGGTCCTATGAATTAGCGATTTCGCTCCAATTCACATTCCAAGTAATATTCGGCATGCTAATTACGTTGCCGATTGCCAAATTGCATTATCTCTTATAGTTTCCGAGATATGGACTATCGACATCTTACAATATTGGCTCTGCTTCTAACTTGGGCCAGAATTGTAAAATGGTCTTACGAATTAGCGATTTCGTTCCAATTCACATTCCAAGTAATACTCGGCATGCTAATTATGTTGCCGATTGCCAAATTGCATTACTTCTTATAGTTTCCGGGATATGGACTATCGACATCTGACAATATTGGCTCTGCTTCTAACTTGGGCCAGAATTTTAAAATGGTCTTATAAATTAGCGATTTCGTACCAATTCATATTCCAAGTAATATTCGGCATGCTAATTACGTTGCCGATTGCCAAATTGCATTATCTCCTATAGTTTCCGAGATATGGACTATCGACGTCTGACAATATTGGCTCTGCTTCTAACTTGGGCCAGAATTATAAAATGGTCTTATGAATTAGCGATTTTGTTCCAATTCACATTCCAAGCAATATTCGGCATTCTAATTACGTTGCCTATTGCCAAAATGCATTATCTCTTATAGTTTCCGAGATATGGACTATCGACATTTTACAAGATTGGCTCTGCTTCTAACTTGGGCCAAAATTGTAAAATGGTCCTATGTATTAGCGATTTCGCTCCAATTCACATTCCAAGTAATGTTCGGCATGCTAATTACGTTGCCGATTGCCAAATTGCATTATTTATTATAGTTTCCGAGATATGGACTATCGACATCTGACAATATTGGCTCTGCTTCTAACTTGGGCCAGAATTGTAAAATGGTCTTATAAATTAGCGATTTCGTATCAATTCATATTCCAAGTAATATTTGACATGCTAATTACGTTGCCGATTGCCAAATTGCATTATTTCTTATAGTTTCCGAGATATGGGCAATCGAAATTTTACGCCTTAGTGTCTGTTTCTAACTGGGGTCAAAATTGTAAAATGGTCTTATGAATTAGCGATTTCGCTCCTATTCACATTCCAAGTAATATTCGGCATGCTAATTACGTTGCCGATTGCCATATTGCATTATCTCTTATGGTTTCCGAGATATGGGCAATCGAAATTTTACGCCTTAGTGTCTGTTTCTAACTGGGGTCAAAATTGTAAAATGGTCTTATGAATTAGCGATTTCGCTCCAATTCACATTCCAAGTAATATTCGGCATGCTAATTACGTTGCCGATTGCCAAATTGCATTATCTCTTATAGTTTCCGAGATAAGGACTATCGACATCTTACAATATTGGCTCTGCTTCTAACTTGGGCCAGAATTGTAAAATGGTCTTACGAATTAGCTATTTCGTTCCAATTCACATTCCAAGTAATATTCGGCATGCTAATTACGTTGCCGATTGCCAAATTGCATTATTTCCTATAGTTTCCGAGATATGGACTATCGACATCTGACAATATTGGCTATGCTTCTAACTTGGGCCAAAATTGTAAAACGGTCTTATGAATTAGCGATTTCGTTGTAATTCACATTCCAAGTAATATTCGGCATGCTAATTACGTTGCCGATTGCCAAATTGCATTATCTCTTATAGTTTCCGAGATATGGACTATCGACATCTTGCAATATTGGCTCTGCTTCTAACTTGGGCCAGAATTGTAAAATGGTCTTATGAATTAGCGATTTCGTTGTAATTCACATTCCAAGTAATATTCGGCATGCTAATTACGTTGCCGATTGCCAAATTGCATTATCTCTTATAGTTTCCGAGATATGGACTATCGACATCTTGCAATATTGGCTCTGCTTCTAACTTGGGCCAGAATTGTAAAATGGTCTTATGAATTAGCGATTTCGTTGTAATTCACATTCCAAGTAATATTCGGCATGCTAATTACGTTGCCGATTGCCAAATTGCATTATCTCTTATAGTTTCCGAGATATGGACTATCGACATCTTGCAATATTGGCTCTTCTTCTAACTTGGGCCAGAATTGTAAAATGGTTTTATGAATTAGCGATTTCGCTCCAATTCACATTCCAAGTAATATTCGGCATGCTAATTACGTTGCCGATTGCCAAATTGAATTATCTCTTATAGTTTCCGAGATATGGACTATCGACATCTTGCAATATTGGCTCTGCTTCTAACTTGGGCCAGAATTGTAAAATGGTCTTATGAATAAGCGATTTCGTTGTAATTCACATTCCAAGTAATATTCGGCATGCTAATTACGTTGCCGATTGCCAAATTGCATTATCTCTTATAGTTTCCGAGATATGGACTATCGACATCTTGCAATATTGGCTCTGCTTCTAACTTGGGCGAGAATTGTAAAATGGTCTTATGAATTAGCGATTTCGTTGTAATTCACATTCCAAGTAATATTCGGCATACTAATTACGTTGCCGATTACCAAATTGCATTATCTCTTATAGTTTCCGAGATATGGACTATCGACATCTTGCAATATTGGCTCTGCTTCTAACTTGGGCCAGAATTGTAAAATGGTCTTATGAATTAGCGATTTCGTTGTAATTCACATTCCAAGTAATATTCGGCATGCTAATTACGTTGCCGATTGCCAAATTGCATTATCTCTTATAGTTTCCGAGATATGGACTATCGACATCTTGCAATATTGGCTCTTCTTCTAACTTGGGCCAGAATTGTAAAATGGTCTTATGAAATAGCGATTTCGTTGTAATTCACATTCCAAGTAATATTCGGCATGCTAATTACGTTGCCGATTGCCAAATTGCATTATCTCTTATAGTTTCCGAGATATGGACTATCGACATCTTGCAATATTGGCTCTGCTTCTAACTTGGGCCAGAATTGTAAAATGGTCTTATGAATTAGCGATTTCGTTGTAATTCACATTCCAAGTAATATTCGGCATGCTAATTACGTTGCCGATTGCCAAATTGCATTATCTCTTATAGTTTCCGAGATATGGACTATCGACATCTTGCAATATTGGCTCTTCTTCTAACTTGGGCCAGAATTGTAAAATGGTCTTATGAATTAGCGATTTTGTTGTAATTCATATTCCGAGTAATATTCGGCATGCTAATTACACTGCCGATGGCCAAATTGCATTATCTCTTATAGTTTCCGAGATATGGACTATCGACATTTTACAAGATTGGCTCTGCTTCTAACTTGGGCCAAAATTGTAAAATAGTCCTATGTATTAGCGATTTCGCTCCAATTCACATTCCAAGTAATATTCGGCATGCTAATTACGTTGCCGTTTGCCAAATTGCATTATCTCTTATAGTTTCCGAGATATGGACTATCGACATCTTACAATATTGGCTCTGCTTCTAACTTGGGCCAAAATTGTAAAACGGTCTTATGAATTAACGATTTCGTTCAAATTCACATTCCAAGTAATATTCGGCATGCTAATTACATTGCCGATTGCCAAATTGCATTATCTCTTACAGTTTCCGAGATATGGTCAATCGAAATTTTACACCCTAGTGTCTGTTTCTAACTGGGGTCAAAATTGCAAAATGGTCTTATGAATTAGCGATTTCACTCCAATTCACATTCCAAGTAATATTCGGCATGCTAATTACGTTGCCGATTGCCATATTGCATTATCTCTTATAGTTTCCGAGATATGGACTATCGACATCTGACAATATTGGCTATGCTTCTAACTTGGGCCAAAATTGTAAAACGGTCTTATGAATTAACGATTTCGTTCAAATTCACATTCCAAGTAATATTCGGCATGCTAATTACATTGCCGATTGCCAAATTGCATTATCTCTTACAGTTTCCGAGATATGGTCAATCGAAATTTTACACCCTAGTGTCTGTTTCTAACTGGGGTCAAAATTGCAAAATGGTCTTATGAATTAGCGATTTCACTCCAATTCACATTCCAAGTAATATTCGGCATGCTAATTACGTTGCCGATTGCCATATTGCATTATTTCCTATAGTTTCCGAGATATGGACTATCGACATCTGACAATATTGGCTATGCTTCTAACTTGGGCCAAAATTGTAAAACGGTCTTATGAATTAACGATTTCGTTCAAATTCACATTCCAAGTAATATTCGGCATGCTAATTACATTGCCGATTGCCAAATTGCATTATCTCTTACAGTTTCCGAGATATGGTCAATCGAAATTTTACACCCTAGTGTCTGTTTCTAACTGGGGTCAAAATTGCAAAATGGTCTTATGAATTAGCGATTTCACTCCAATTCACATTCCAAGTAATATTCGGCATGCTAATTACGTTGCCGATTGCCATATTGCATTATCTCTTATAGTTTCCGAGATATGGACTATCGACATCTTACAATATTGGCTCGGCTTCTAACTTGGGCCAGAATTGTAAAATGGTCTTATGAATTAGCGATTTCGCTCCAATTCACATTCCAAGTAATATTCAGCATGCTAATTACTTTGCCGATTGCCAAATTGCATTATCTCTTATAGTTTCCGAGATATGGGCAATCGAAATTTTACACCTTAGAGTCTGTTTCTAACTGGGGTCAAAATTGTAAAATGGTCCTATGAATTAGCGATTTCGTTCCAATTCACATTCCAAGTAATATTCGGCATGCTAATTACGTTGCCGATTGCCAAATTGCATTATTTCTTATAGTTTCCGAGATATGGACTATCGACATCTTGCAATATTGGCTCGGCTTCTAACTTGGGCCAGAATTGTAAAATGGTCTTATGAATTAGCGATTTCGCTCCAATTCACATTCCAAGTAATATTCAGCGTGCTAATTACTTTGCCGATTGCCAAATTGCATTATCTCTTATAGTTTCCGAGATATGGGCAATCGAAATTTTACACCTTAGAGTCTGTTTCTAACTGGGGTCAAAATTGTAAAATGGTCCTATGAATTAGCGATTTCGCTCCAATTCACATTCCAAGTAATATTCGGCATGCTAATTACGTTGCCGATTGCCAAATTGCATTATCTCTTATAGTTTCCGAGATATGGACTATCGACATCTTACAATATTGGCTCTGCTTCTAACTTGGGCCAGAATTGTAAAATGGTCTTACGAATTAGCGATTTCGTTCCAATTCACATTCCAAGTAATACTCGGCATGCTAATTATGTTGCCGATTGCCAAATTGCATTACTTCTTATAGTTTCCGGGATATGGACTATCGACATCTGACAATATTGGCTCTGCTTCTAACTTGGGCCAGAATTTTAAAATGGTCTTATAAATTAGCGATTTCGTACCAATTCATATTCCAAGTAATATTCGGCATGCTAATTACGTTGCCGATTGCCAAATTGCATTATCTCCTATAGTTTCCGAGATATGGACTATCGACGTCTGACAATATTGGCTCTGCTTCTAACTTGGGCCAGAATTATAAAATGGTCTTATGAATTAGCGATTTTGTTCCAATTCACATTCCAAGCAATATTCGGCATTCTAATTACGTTGCCTATTGCCAAAATGCATTATCTCTTATAGTTTCCGAGATATGGACTATCGACATTTTACAAGATTGGCTCTGCTTCTAACTTGGGCCAAAATTGTAAAATGGTCCTATGTATTAGCGATTTCGCTCCAATTCACATTCCAAGTAATGTTCGGCATGCTAATTACGTTGCCGATTGCCAAATTGCATTATTTATTATAGTTTCCGAGATATGGACTATCGACATCTGACAATATTGGCTCTGCTTCTAACTTGGGCCAGAATTGTAAAATGGTCTTATAAATTAGCGATTTCGTATCAATTCATATTCCAAGTAATATTTGGCATGCTAATTACGTTGCCGATTGCCAAATTGCATTATTTCTTATAGTTTCCGAGATATGGGCAATCGAAATTTTACGCCTTAGTGTCTGTTTCTAACTGGGGTCAAAATTGTAAAATGGTCTTATGAATTAGCGATTTCGCTCCTATTCACATTCCAAGTAATATTCGGCATGCTAATTACGTTGCCGATTGCCATATTGCATTATCTCTTATGGTTTCCGAGATATGGGCAATCGAAATTTTACGCCTTAGTGTCTGTTTCTAACTGGGGTCAAAATTGTAAAATGGTCTTATGAATTAGCGATTTCGCTCCAATTCACATTCCAAGTAATATTCGGCATGCTAATTACGTTGCCGATTGCCAAATTGCATTATCTCTTATAGTTTCCGAGATAAGGACTATCGACATCTTACAATATTGGCTCTGCTTCTAACTTGGGCCAGAATTGTAAAATGGTCTTACGAATTAGCTATTTCGTTCCAATTCACATTCCAAGTAATATTCGGCATGCTAATTACGTTGCCGATTGCCAAATTGCATTATTTCCTATAGTTTCCGAGATATGGACTATCGACATCTGACAATATTGGCTATGCTTCTAACTTGGGCCAAAATTGTAAAACGGTCTTATGAATTAGCGATTTCGTTCAAATTCACATTCCAAGTAATATTCGGCATGCTAATTACATTGCCGATTGCCAAATTTCATTATCTCTTATATTTTCCGAGATATGGGCAATCGAAATTTTACACCTTAGTGTCTGTTTCTAACTGGGGTCAAAATTGTAAAATGGTCTTATGAATTAGCGATTTCGCTCCAATTCACATTCCAAGTAGTATTCGGCATGCTAATTACGTTGCCGATTGCCAAATTGCATTATCTCTTATAGTTTCCGAGAAATGGACTATCGACATCTTACAATATTGGCTCGGCTTCTAACTTTGGCCAGAATTGTAAAATGGTCTTATGAATTAGCGATTTCGCCCCAATTCACATTCCAAGTAATATTCAGCATGCTATTTACGTTGCCGATTGCCAAATTGCATTATCTCTTATAGTTCCCGAGATATGGACTATCGACATCTTACAATATTGGCTCTGTTTCTAACTTGGGCCAAAATTGTAAAATGGCCTTATGAATTAGCGATTTCGTTCCAATTCACATTCCAAGTAATATTCGGCATGCTAATTACACTGCCGATTGCCAAATTGCATTATCTCTTACAGTTTCCGAGATATGGACTATCGACATTTTACAAGATTGGCTCTGCTTCTAACTTGGGCCAAAATTGTAAAATGGTCCTATGTATTAGCGATTTCGCTCCAATTCACATTCCAAGTAATGTTCGGCATGCTAATTACGTTGCCGATTGCCAAATTGCATTATTTCTTATAGTTTCCGAGATATGGGCAATCGAAATTTTACGCCTTAGTGTCTGTTTCTAACTGGGGTCAAAATTGTAAAATGGTCTTATGAATTAGCGATTTCGCTCCAATTCACATTCCAAGTAATATTCGGCATGCTAATTACGTTGCCGATTGCCATATTGCATTATCTCTTATAGTTTCCGAGATATGGACTATCGACATCTTACAATATTGGCTCGGCTTCTAACTTGGGCCGGAATTGTAAAATGGTCTTATGAATTAGCGATTTCGCTCCAATTCACATTCCAAGTAATATTCAGCGTGCTAATTACTTTGCCGATTGCCAAATTGCATTATCTCTTATAGTTTCCGAGATATGGGCAATCGAAATTTTACACCTTAGAGTCTGTTTCTAACTGGGGTCAAAATTGTAAAATGGTCCTATGAATTAGCGATTTCGCTCCAATTCACATTCCAAGTAATATTCGGCATGCTAATTACGTTGCCGATTGCCAAATTGCATTATCTCTTATAGTTTCCGAGATATGGACTATCGACATCTTACAATATTGGCTCTGCTTCTAACTTGGGCCAGAATTGTAAAATGGTCTTACGAATTAGCGATTTCGTTCCAATTCACATTCCAAGTAATACTCGGCATGCTAATTACGTTGCCGATTGCCATATTGCATTACTTTTTATAGTTTCCGGGATATGGACTATCGACATCTGACAATATTGGCTCTGATTCTAACTTGGGCCAGAATTGTAAAATGGTCTTATAAATTAGCGATTTCGTACCAATTCATATTCCAAGTAATATTCGGCATGTTAATTACGTTGCCGATTGCCAAATTGCATTATCTCCTATAGTTTCCGAGATATGGACTATCGACATCTGACAATATTGACTCTGCTTCTAACTTGGGCCAGAATTATAAAATGGTCTTATGAATTAGCGATTTTGTTCCAATTCACATTCCAAGCAATATTCGGCATTCTAATTACGTTGCCTATTGCCAAAATGCATTATCTCTTATAGTTTCCGAGATATCTACTATCGACATTTTACAAGATTGGCTCTGCTTCTAACTTGGGCCAAAATTGTAAAATGGTCCTATGTATTAGCGATTTCGCTCCAATTCACATTCCAAGTAATGTTCGGCATGCTAATTACGTTGCCGATTGCCAAATTGCATTATTTCTTATAGTTTCCGAGATATGGACTATCGACATCTGACAATATTGGCTCTGCTTCTAACTTGGGCCAGAATTGTAAAATGGTCTTATAAATTAGCGGTTTCGTATCAATTCATATACCAAGTAATATTTGGCATGCTAATTACGTTGCCGATTGCCAAATTGCATTATTTCTTATAGTTTCCGAGATATGAGCAATCGAAATTTTACGCCTTAGTGTCTGTTTCTAACTGGGGTCAAAATTGTAAAATGGTCTTATGAATTAGCGATTTCGCTCCAATTCACATTCCAAGTAATATTCGGCATGCTAATTACGTTGCCGATTGCCATATTGCATTATCTCTTATGGTTTCCGAGATATGGACTATCGACATCTTACAATATTGGCTCGGCTTCTAACTTGGGCCAAAATTGTAAAACGGTCTTATGAATTAGCGATTTCGTTCAAATTCACATTCCAAGTAATATTCGGCATGCTAATTACATTGCCGATTGCCAAATTTTATTATCTCTTATATTTTCCGAGATATGGGCAATCGAAATTTTACACCTTAGAGTCTGTTTCTAACTGGGGTCAAAATTGTAAAATGGTCTTATGAATTAGCGATTTCGCTCCAATTCACATTCCAAGTAGTATTCGGCATGCTAATTACGTTGCCGATTGCCAAATTGCATTATCTCTTATAGTTTCCGAGATATGGACTATCGACATCTTACAATATTGGCTCGGCTTCTAACTTTGGCCAGAATTGTAAAATGGTCTTATGAATTAGCGATTTCGCTTAAATTCACATTCCAAGTAATATTCGGCATGCTAATTACGTTGCCGATTGCCAAATTGCATTATTTCTTATAGTTTCCGAGATATGGACTATCGACATCTTACAATATTGGCTCTGCTTTTAACTTGGGCCAGAATTGTAAAATGGTCTTACGAATTAGCTATTTCGTTCCAATTCACATTCCAAGTAATATTCGGCATGCTAATTACGTTGCCGATTGCCAAATTGCATTATTTCCTATAGTTTCCGAGATATGGACTATCGACATCTGACAATATTGGCTATGCTTCTAACTTGGGCCAAAATTGTAAAACGGTCTTATGAATTAGCGATTTCGTTCAAATTCACATTCCAAGTAATATTCGGCATGCTAATTACATTGCCGATTGCCAAATTTCATTATCTCTTATATTTTCCGAGATATGGGCAATCGAAATTTTACACCTTAGTGTCTGTTTCTAACTGGGGTCAAAATTGTAAAATGGTCTTATGAATTAGCGATTTCGCTCCAATTCACATTCCAAGTAGTATTCGGCATGCTAATTACGTTGCCGATTGCCAAATTGCATTATCTCTTATAGTTTCCGAGATATGGACTATCGACATCTTACAATATTGGCTCGGCTTCTAACTTTGGCCAGAATTGTAAAATGGTCTTATGAATTAGCGATTTCGCTCCAATTCACATTCCAAGTAATATTCAGCGTGCTAATTACTTTGCCGATTGCCAAATTGCATTATCTCTTATAGTTTCCGAGATATGGGCAATCGAAATTTTACACCTTAGAGTCTGTTTCTAACTGGGGTCAAAATTGTAAAATGGTCCTATGAATTAGCGATTTCGCTCCAATTCACATTCCAAGTAATATTCGGCATGCTAATTACGTTGCCGATTGCCAAATTGCATTATCTCTTATAGTTTCCGAGATATGGACTATCGACATCTTACAATATTGGCTCTGCTTCTAACTTGGGCCAGAATTGTAAAATGGTCTTACGAATTAGCGATTTCGTTCCAATTCACATTCCAAGTAATATTCGGCATGCTAATTACGTTGCCGATTGCCAAATTGCATTACTTTTTATAGTTTCCGGGATATGGACTATCGACATCTGACAATATTGGCTCTGATTCTAACTTGGGCCAGAATTGTAAAATGGTCTTATAAATTAGCGATTTCGTACCAATTCATATTCCAAGTAATATTCGGCATGTTAATTACGTTGCCGATTGCCAAATTGCATTATCTCCTATAGTTTCCGAGATATGGACTATCGACATCTGACAATATTGACTCTGCTTCTAACTTGGGCCAGAATTATAAAATGGTCTTATGAATTAGCGATTTTGTTCCAATTCACATTCCAAGCAATATTCGGCATTCTAATTACGTTGCCTATTGCCAAAATGCATTATCTCTTATAGTTTCCGAGATATCTACTATCGACATTTTACAAGATTGGCTCTGCTTCTAACTTGGGCCAAAATTGTAAAATGGTCCTATGTATTAGCGATTTCGCTCCAATTCACATTCCAAGTAATGTTCGGCATGCTAATTACGTTGCCGATTGCCAAATTGCATTATTTCTTATAGTTTCCGAGATATGGACTATCGACATCTGACAATATTGGCTCTGCTTCTAACTTGGGCCAGAATTGTAAAATGGTCTTATAAATTAGCGATTTCGTATCAATTCATATACCAAGTAATATTTGGCATGCTAATTACGTTGCCGATTGCCAAATTGCATTATTTCTTATAGTTTCCGAGATATGAGCAATCGAAATTTTACGCCTTAGTGTCTGTTTCTAACTGGGGTCAAAATTGTAAAATGGTCTTATGAATTAGCGATTTCGCTCCAATTCACATTCCAAGTAATATTCGGCATGCTAATTACGTTGCCGATTGCCATATTGCATTATCTCTTATGGTTTCCGAGATATGGACTATCGACATCTTACAATATTGGCTCGGCTTCTAACTTGGGCCAAAATTGTAAAACGGTCTTATGAATTAGCGATTTCGTTCAAATTCACATTCCAAGTAATATTCGGCATGCTAATTACATTGCCGATTGCCAAATTTTATTATCTCTTATATTTTCCGAGATATGGGCAATCGAAATTTTACACCTTAGAGTCTGTTTCTAACTGGGGTCAAAATTGTAAAATGGTCTTATGAATTAGCGATTTCGCTCCAATTCACATTCCAAGTAGTATTCGGCATGCTAATTACGTTGCCGATTGCCAAATTGCATTATCTCTTATAGTTTCCGAGATATGGACTATCGACATCTTACAATATTGGCTCGGCTTCTAACTTTGGCCAGAATTGTAAAATGGTCTTATGAATTAGCGATTTCGCTTAAATTCACATTCCAAGTAATATTCGGCATGCTAATTACGTTGCCGATTGCCAAATTGCATTATCTCTTATAGTTTCCGAGATAAGGACTATCGACATCTTACAATATTGGCTCTGCTTTTAACTTGGGCCAGAATTGTAAAATGGTCTTACGAATTAGCTATTTCGTTCCAATTCACACTCCAAGTAATATTCGGCATGCTAATTACGTTGCCGATTGCCAAATTGCATTATTTCCTATAGTTTCCGAGATATGGACTATCGACATCTGACAATATTGGCTATGCTTCTAACTTGGGCCAAAATTGTAAAACGGTCTTATGAATTAGCGATTTCGTTCAAATTCACATTCCAAGTAATATTCGGCATGCTAATTACATTGCCGATTGCCAAATTTCATTATCTCTTATATTTTCCGAGATATGGGCAATCGAAATTTTACACCTTAGTGTCTGTTTCTAACTGGGGTCAAAATTGTAAAATGGTCTTATGAATTAGCGATTTCGCTCCAATTCACATTCCAAGTAGTATTCGGCATGCTAATTACGTTGCCGATTGCCAAATTGCATTATCTCTTATAGTTTCCGAGAAATGGACTATCGACATCTTACAATATTGGCTCGGCTTCTAACTTTGGCCAGAATTGTAAAATGGTCTTATGAATTAGCGATTTCGCTCCAATTCACATTCCAAGTAATATTCAGCATGCTATTTACGTTGCCGATTGCCAAATTGCATTATCTCTTATAGTTTCCGAGATATGGACTATCGACATCTTACAATATTGGCTCTGTTTCTAACTTGGGCCAAAATTGTAAAATGGCCTTATGAATTAGCCATTTCGTTCCAATTCACATTCCAAGTAATATTCGGCATGCTAATTACACTGCCGATTGCCAAATTGCATTATCTCGTACAGTTTCCGAGATATGGACTATCGACATTTTACAAGATTGGCTCTGCTTCTAACTTGGGCCAAAATTGTAAAATGGTCTTATGTATTAGCGATTTCGCTCCAATTCACATTCCAAGTAATGTTCGGCATGCTAATTACGTTGCCGATTGCCAAATTGCATTATTTCCTATAGTTTCCGAGATATGGACTATCGACATCTGACAATATTGGCTATGCTTCTAACTTGGGCCAAAATTGTAAAACGGTCTTTTGAATTAGCGATTTCGTTCAAATTCACATTCCAAGTAATATTCGGCATGCTAATTACATTGCCGATTGCCAAATTTCATTATCTCTTATAGTTTCTGAGATATGGGCAATCGAAATTTTACACCTTAGAGTCTGTTTCTAACTGGGGTCAAAATTGTAAAATGGTCTTATGAATTAGCGATTTCGCTCCAATTCACATTCCAAGTAGTTTTCGGCATGCTAATTACACTGCCGATTGCCAAACTGCATTATCCCTTACAGTTTCCGAGATATGGTCAATCGAAATTTTACATCTTAGAGTCTGTCTCTAACTGGGGTCAAAATTGTAAAATGGTCTTATGAATTAGCGATTTCGCTCCAATTCACATTCCAAGTAATATTCGGCATGCTAATTACGTTGCCGATTGCCAAATTGCATTATCACTTACAGTTTCCGAGATATGGACTATCGACATCTTACAATATTGGCTCTGCTTCTAACTTGGGCCAGAATTGTAAAATGGTCTTACGAATTAGCGATTTCGTTCCAATTCACATTCCAAGTAATATTCGGCATGCTAATTACTTTGCCGATTGCCAAATTGCATTATCTCTTATAGTTTCCGAGATATGGACTATCGACATCTGACAATATTGGCTATGCTTCTAACTTGGGCCAAAATTGTAAAACGGTCTTATGAATTAACGATTTCGTTCAAATTCACATTCCAAGTAATATTCGGCATGCTAATTACATTGCCGATTGCCAAATTTCATTATCTCTTATAGTTTCCGAGATATGGACTATCGACATCTTACAATATTGGCTCTGTTTCTAACTTGGGCCAAAATTGTAAAATGGTCTTATGAATTAGCGATTTCGTTCCAATTCACATTCCAAGTAATATTCGGCATGCTAATTACACTGCCGATTGCCAAATTGCATTATCTCTTACAGTTTCCGAGATATGGTCAATCGAAATTTTACACCTTAGAATCTGTCTCTAACTGGGGTCAAAATTGTAAAATGGTCTTATGAATTAGCGATTTCGCTCCAATTCACATTCCAAGTAATATTCGGCATGCTAATTACGTTACCGATTGCCAAATTGCATTATCTCTTATAGTTTCCGAGATATGGGCAATCGAAATTTTACACCTTAGAGTCTGTTTCTAACTGGGGTCAAAATCGTAAAATGGTCCTATGAATTAGCGATTTCGCTCCAATTCACATTCCAAGTAATATTCGGCATGCTAATTACGTTGCCGATTGCCAAATTGCATTATTTCTTATAGTTTCCGAGATATGGACTATCGACATCTTACAATATTGGCTCGGCTTCTAACTTGGGCCAGAATTGTAAAATGGTCTTATGAATTAGCGATTTCGCTCCAATTCACATTCCAAGTAATATTCGGCATGCTAATTACGTTGCCGATTGCCATATTGCATTATCTCTTATAGTTTCCGAGATATGGACTATCGACATCTTACAATATTGGCTCGGCTTCTAACTTGGGCCAGAATTGTAAAATGGTCTTATGAATTAGCGATTTCGCTCCAGTTCACATTCCAAGTAATATTCAGCATGCTAATTACTTTGCCGATTGCCAAATTGCATTATCTCTTATAGTTTCCGAGATATGGGCAATCGAAATTTTACACCTTAGAGTCTGTTTCTAACTGGGGTCAAAATTGTAAAATGGTCCTATGAATTAGCGATTTCGCTCCAATTCACATTCCAAGTAATATTCGGCATGCTAATTACGCTGCCGATTCCCAAATTGCATTATTTCTTATAGTTTCCGAGATATGGACTATCGACATCTTACAATATTGGCTCGGCTTCTAACTTGGGCCAGAATTGTAAAATGGTCTTATGAATTAGCGATTTCGCTCCAATTCACATTCCAAGTAATATTCAGCGTGCTAATTACTTTGCCGATTGCCAAATTGCATTATCTCTTATAGTTTCCGAGATATGGGCAATCGAAATTTTACACCTTAGAGTCTGTTTCTAACTGGGGTCAAAATTGTAAAATGGTCCTATGGATTAGCGATTTCGCTCCAATTCACATTCCAAGTAATATTCGGCATGCTAATTACGTTGCCGATTGCCAAATTGCATTATCTCTTATAGTTTCCGAGATATGGACTATCGACATCTTACAATATTGGCTCTGCTTCTAACTTGGGCCAGAATTGTAAAATGGTCTTACGAATTAGCGATTTCGTTCCAATTCACATTCCAAGTAATACTCGGCATGCTAATTACGTTGCCGATTGCCAAATTGCATTACTTCTTATAGTTTCCGGGATATGGACTATCGACATCTGACAATATTGGCTCTGCTTCTAACTTGGGCCAGAATTGTAAAATGGTCTTATAAATTAGCGATTTCGTACCAATTCATATTCCAAGTAATATTCGGCATGCTAATTACGTTGCCGATTGCCAAATTGCATTATCTCCTATAGTTTCCGAGATATGGACTATCGACATCTGACAATATTGGCTCTGCTTCTAACTTGGGCCAGAATTATAAAATGGTCTTATGAATTAGCGATTTTGTTCCAATTCACATTCCAAGCAATATTCGGCATTCTAATTACGTTGCCGATTGCCAAATTGCATTATTTCTTATAGTTTCCGAGATATGGGCAATCGAAATTTTACGCCTTAGTGTCTGTTTCTAACTGGGGTCAAAATTGTAAAATGGTCTTATGAATTAGCGATTTCGCTCCAATTCACATTCCAAGTAATATTCGGCATGCTAATTACGTTGCCGATTGCCAAATTGCATTGTCTCTTATAGTTTCCGAGATATGGACTATCGACATCTTGCAATATTGGCTCTGCTTCTAACTTGGGCCAGAATTGTAAAATGGTCTTATGAATTAGCGATTTCGTTGTAATTCACATTCCAAGTAATATTTGGCATGCTAATTACGTTGCCGATTGCCAAATTGCATTATCTCTTATAGTTTCCGAGATATGGACTATCGACATCCTGCAATATTGGCTCTGCTTCTAACTTGGGCCAGAATTGTAAAATGGTCTTATGAATTAGCGATTTCGCTCCAGTTCACATTCCAAGTAATATTTGGCATGCTAATTACGTTGCCGATTGCCATATTGCATTATCTCTTATAGTTTCCGAGATATGGACTATCGACATCTTGCAATATTGGCTCTGCTTCTAACTTGGGCCAGAATTGTAAAATGGTTCTATGAATTAGCGATTTCGCTCCAATTCACATTCCAAGTAATATTCGGCATGCTAATTACGTTGCCGATTGACAAATTGCATTATTTCTTATAGTTTCCGAGATATGGGCAATCGAAATTTTACACCTTAGAGTCTGTTTCTAACTGGGGTCAATATTGTAAAATGGTCCTATGAATTAGCGATTTCGCTCCAATTCACATTCCAAGTAATATTTGGCATGCTAATTACGTTGCCGATTGCCAAATTGCACAATCTCTTATAGTTTCCGAGATATGGACTATCGACATCTTGCAATATTGGCTCTGCTTCTAACTTGGGCCAGAATTGTAAAATGGTCTTATGAATTAGCGATTTCGTTGTAATTCACATTCCAAGTAATATTCGGCATGCTAATTACACTGCCGATGGCCAAATTGCATTATCTCTTATAGTTTCCGAGATATGGACTATCGACATTTTACAATATTGGCTCTTCTTCTAACTTGGGTCAAAATTGTAAATTGGTCTTATGAATTAGCGATTTCGTTGTAATTCACATTCCAAGTAATATTCGGCATGCTAATTACGTTGCCGATTGCCAAATTGCATTATCTCTTATAGTTTCCGAGATATGGACTATCGACATTTTACAATATCGGCTCTGCTTCTAACTTGGGCCAGAATTGTAAAATGGTCTTATGAATTAGCGATTTCGCTCCAGTTCACATTCCAAGTAATATTCGGCATGCTAATTACGTTGCCGATTGCCATATTGCATTATCTCTTATAGTTTCCGAGATATGGACTATCGACATCTTGCAATATTGGCTCTGCTTCTAACTTGGGCCAGAATTGTAAAATGGTTTTATGAATTAGCGATTTCGCTCCAATTCACATTCCAAGTAATATTCGGCATGCTAATTACGTTGCCGATTGACAAATTGCATTATTTCTTATAGTTTCCGAGATATGGGCAATCGAAATTTTACACCTTAGAGTCTGTTTCTAACTGGGGTCAATATTGTAAAATGGTCCTATGAATTAGCGATTTCGCTCCAATTCACATTCCAAGTAATATTTGGCATGCTAATTACGTTGCCGATTGCCAAATTGCACAATCTCATATAGTTTCCGAGATATGGACTATCGACATCTTGCAATATTGGCTCTGCTTCTAACTTGGGCCAGAATTGTAAAATGGTCTTATGAATTAGCGATTTCGTTGTAATTCACATTCCAAATAATATTCGGCATGCTAATTACATTGCCGATGGCCAAATTGCATTATCTCTTATAGTTTCCGAGATATGGACTATCGACATTTTACAATATTGGCTCTTCTTCTAACTTGGGTCAAAATTGCAAATTGGTCTTATGAATTAGCGATTTCGTTGTAATTCACATTCCAAGTAATATTCGGCATGCTAATTACGTTGCCGATTGCCAAATTGCATTATCTCTTATAGTTTCCGAGATATGGACTATCGACATTTTACAATATCGGCTCTGCTTCTAACTTGGGCCAGAATTGTAAAATGGTCTTATGAATTAGCGATTTCGCTCCAGTTCACATTCCAAGTAATATTCGGCATGCTAATTACGTTGCCGATTGCCAAATTGCATTATTTCCTATAGTTTCCGAGATATGGACTATCGACATCTGACAATATTGGCTATGCTTCTAACTTGGGCCAAAATTGTAAAACGGTCTTATGAATTAGCGATTTCGTTCAAATTCACATCCCAAGTAATATTCGGCATGCTAATTACATTGCCGATTGCCAAATTTCATTATCTCTTATATTTTCCGAGATATGGGCAATCGAAATTTTACACCTTAGTGTCTGTTTCTAACTGGGGTCAAAATTGTAAAATGGTCTTATGAATTAGCGATTTCGCTCCAATTCACATTCCAAGTAGTATTCGGCATGCTAATTACGTTGCCGATTGCCAAATTGCATTATCTCTTATAGTTTCCGAGAAATGGACTATCGACATCTTACAATATTGGCTCGGCTTCTAACTTTGGCCAGAATTGTAAAATGGTCTTATGAATTAGCGATTTCGCTCCAATTCACATTCCAAGTAATATTCAGCATGCTATTTACGTTGCCGATTGCCAAATTGCATTATCTCTTATAGTTTCCGAGATATGGACTATCGACATCTTACAATATTGGCTCTGTTTCTAACTTGGGCCAAAATTGTAAAATGGCCTTATGAATTAGCGATTTCGTTCCAATTCACATTCCAAGTAATATTCGGCATGCTAATTACACTGCCGATTGCCAAATTGCATTATCTCTTACAGTTTCCGAGATATGGACTATCGACATTTTACAAGATTGGCTCTGCTTCTAACTTGGGCCAAAATTGTAAAATGGTCCTATGTATTAGCGATTTCGCTCCAATTCACATTCCAAGTAATGTTCGGCATGCTAATTACGTTGCCGATTGCCAAATTGCATTATTTCTTATAGTTTCCGAGATATGGGCAATCGAAATTTTACGCCTTAGTGTCTGTTTCTAACTGGGGTCAAAATTGTAAAATGGTCTTATGAATTAGCGATTTCGCTCCAATTCACATTCCAAGTAATATTCGGCATGCTAATTACGTTGCCGATTGCCATATTGCATTATCTCTTATAGTTTCCGAGATATGGACTATCGACATCTTACAATATTGGCTCGGCTTCTAACTTGGGCCGGAATTGTAAAATGGTCTTATGAATTAGCGATTTCGCTCCAATTCACATTCCAAGTAATATTCAGCGTGCTAATTACTTTGCCGATTGCCAAATTGCATTATCTCTTATAGTTTCCGAGATATGGGCAATCGAAATTTTACACCTTAGAGTCTGTTTCTAACTGGGGTCAAAATTGTAAAATGGTCCTATGAATTAGCGATTTCGCTCCAATTCACATTCCAAGTAATATTCGGCATGCTAATTACGTTGCCGATTGCCAAATTGCATTATCTCTTATAGTTTCCGAGATATGGACTATCGACATCTTACAATATTGGCTCTGCTTCTAACTTGGGCCAGAATTGTAAAATGGTCTTACGAATTAGCGATTTCGTTCCAATTCACATTCCAAGTAATACTCGGCATGCTAATTACGTTGCCGATTGCCAAATTGCATTACTTTTTATAGTTTCCGGGATATGGACTATCGACATCTGACAATATTGGCTCTGCTTCTAACTTGGGCCAGAATTGTAAAATGGTCTTATAAATTAGCGATTTCGTACCAATTCATTTTCCAAGTAATATTCGGCATGCTAATTACGTTGCCGATTGCCAAATTGCATTATCTCCTATAGTTTCCGAGATATGGACTATCGACATCTGACAATATTGACTCTGCTTCTAACTTGGGCCAGAATTATAAAATGGTCTTATGAATTAGCGATTTTGTTCCAATTCACATTCCAAGCAATATTCGGCATTCTAATTACGTTGCCTACTGCCAAAATGCATTATCTCTTATAGTTTCCGAGATATGGACTATCGACATTTTACAAGATTGGCTCTGCTTCTAACTTGGGCCAAAATTGTAAAATGGTCCTATGTATTAGCGATTTCGCTCCAATTCACATTCCAAGTAATGTTCGGCATGCTAATTACGTTGCCGATTGCCAAATTGCATTATTTCTTATAGTTTCCGAGATATGGACTATCGACATCTGACAATATTGGCTCTGCTTCTAACTTGGGCCAGAATTGTAAAATGGTCTTATAAATTAGCGATTTCGTATCAATTCATATACCAAGTAATATTTGGCATGCTACTTACGTTGCCGATTGCCAAATTGCATTATTTCTTATAGTTTCCGAGATATGAGCAATCGAAATTTTACGCCTTAGTGTCTGTTTCTAACTGGGGTCAAAATTGTAAAATGGTCTTATGAATTAGCGATTTCGCTCCAATTCACATTCCAAGTAATATTCGGCATGCTAATTACGTTGCCGATTGCCATATTGCATTATCTCTTATGGTTTCCGAGATATGGACTATCGACATCTTACAATATTGGCTCGGCTTCTAACTTGGGCCAAAATTGTAAAACGGTCTTATGAATTAGCGATTTCGTTCAAATTCACATTCCAAGTAATATTCGGCATGCTAATTACATTGCCGATTGCCAAATTTCATTATCTCTTATATTTTCCGAGATATGGGCAATCGAAATTTTACACCTTAGAGTCTGTTTCTAACTGGGGTCAAAATTGTAAAATGGTCTTATGAATTAGCGATTTCGCTCCAATTCACATTCCAAGTAATATTCGGCATGCTAATTACGTTGCCGATTGCCAAATTGCATTATCTCTTATAGTTTCCGAGATATGGACTATCGACATCTTACAATATTGGCTCGGCTTCTAACTTTGGCCAGAATTGTAAAATGGTCTTATGAATTAGCGATTTCGCTACAATTCACATTCCAAGTAATATTCGGCATGCTAATTAAGTTGCCGATTGCCAAATTGCATTATCTCTTATAGTTTCCGAGATAAGGACTATCGACATCTTACAATATTGGCTCTGCTTTTAACTTGTGCCAGAATTGTAAAATGGTCTTACGAATTAGCTATTTCGTTCCAATTCACATTCCAAGTAATATTCGGCATGC
Source organism: Rhynchophorus ferrugineus (assembly GCF_030347505.1). NCBI lineage: Eukaryota > Metazoa > Arthropoda > Insecta > Coleoptera > Curculionidae > Rhynchophorus > Rhynchophorus ferrugineus. The sequence continues at coordinate 64,946,286 of NW_027472580.1, read as the reverse complement.
TAATTACGTTGCCGATTGCCAAATTGCATTATTTCCTATAGTTTCCGAGATATGGACTATCGACATCTGACAATATTGGCTATGCTTCTAACTTGGGCCAAAATTGTAAAACGGTCTTATGAATTAGCGATTTCGTTCAAATTCACATTCCAAGTAATATTCGGCATGCTAATTACATTGCCGATTGCCAAATTTCATTATCTCTTATATTTTCCGAGATATGGGCAATCGAAATTTTACACCTTAGTGTCTGTTTCTAACTGGGGTCAAAATTGTAAAATGGTCTTATGAATTAGCGATTTCGCTCCAATTCACATTCCAAGTAGTATTCGGCATGCTAATTACGTTGCCGATTGCCAAATTGCATTATCTCTTATAGTTTCCGAGAAATGGACTATCGACATCTTACAATATTGGCTCGGCTTCTAACTTTGGCCAGAATTGTAAAATGGTCTTATGAATTAGCGATTTCGCTCCAATTCACATTCCAAGTAATATTAAGCATGCTATTTACGTTGCCGATTGCCAAATTGCATTATCTCTTATAGTTTCCGAGATATGGACTATCGACATCTTACAATATTGGCTCTGTTTCTAACTTGGGCCAAAATTGTAAAATGGCCTTATGAATTAGCCATTTCGTTCCAATTCACATTCCAAGTAATATTCGGCATGCTAATTACACTGCCGATTGCCAAATTGCATTATCTCTTACAGTTTCCGAGATATGGACTATCGACATTTTACAAGATTGGCTCTGCTTCTAACTTGGGCCAAAATTGTAAAATGGTCTTATGTATTAGCGATTTCGCTCCAATTCACATTCCAAGTAATGTTCGGCATGCTAATTACGTTGCCGATTGCCAAATTGCATTATTTCCTATAGTTTCCGAGATATGGACTATCGACATCTGACAATATTGGCTATGCTTCTAACTTGGGCCAAAATTGTAAAACGGTCTTTTGAATTAGCGATTTCGTTCAAATTCACATTCCAAGTAATATTCGGCATGCTAATTACATTGCCGATTGCCAAATTTCATTATCTCTTATAGTTTCTGAGATATGGGCAATCGAAATTTTACACCTTAGAGTCTGTTTCTAACTGGGGTCAAAATTGTAAAATGGTCTTATGAATTAGCGATTTCGCTCCAATTCACATTCCAAGTAGTTTTCGGCATGCTAATTACACTGCCGATTGCCAAACTGCATTATCCCTTAGAGTTTCCGAGATATGGGCAATCGAAATTTTACACCTTAGAGTCTGTTTCTAACTGGGGTCAAAATTGTAAAATGGTCTTATGAATTAGCGATTTCGCTCCAATTCACATTCCAAGTAATATTCGGCATGCTAATTACGTTGACGATTGCCAAATTGCATTATCACTTACAGTTTCCGAGATATGGACTATCGACATCTTACAATATTGGCTCTGCTTCTAACTTGGGCCAGAATTGTAAAATGGTCTTACGAATTAGCGATTTCGTTCCAATTCACATTCCAAGTAATATTCGGCATGCTAATTACTTTGCCGATTGCCAAATTGCATTATCTCTTATAGTTTCCGAGATATGGACTATCGACATCTGACAATATTGGCTATGCTTCTAACTTGGGCCAAAATTGTAAAACGGTCTTATGAATTAACGATTTCGTTCAAATTCACATTCCAAGTAATATTCGGCATGCTAATTACATTGCCGATTGCCAAATTTCATTATCTCTTATAGTTTCCGAGATATGGACTATCGACATCTTACAATATTGACTCTGTTTCTAACTTGGGCCAAAATTGTAAAATGGTCTTATGAATTAGCGATTTCGTTCCAATTCACATTCCAAGTAATATTCGGCATGCTAATTACACTGCCGATTGCCAAATTGCATTATCTCTTACAGTTTCCGAGATATGGTCAATCGAAATTTTACACCTTAGAATCTGTCTCTAACTGGGGTCAAAATTGTAAAATGGTCTTATGAATTAGCGATTTCGCTCCAATTCACATTCCAAGTAATATTCGGCATGCTAATTACGTTACCGATTGCCAAATTGCATTATCTCTTATAGTTTCCGAGATATGGGCAATCGAAATTTTACACCTTAGAGTCTGTTTCTAACTGGGGTCAAAATTGTAAAATGGTCCTATGAATTAGCGATTTCGCTCCAATTCACATTCCAAGTAATATTCGGCATGCTAATTAGGTTGCCGATTGCCAAATTGCATTATTTCTTATAGTTTCCGAGATATGGACTATCGACATCTTACAATATTGGCTCGGCTTCTAACTTGGGCCAGAATTGTAAAATGGTCTTATGAATTAGCGATTTCGCTCCAATTCACATTCCAAGTAATATTCGGCATGCTAATTACGTTGCCGATTGCCATATTGCATTATCTCTTATAGTTTCCGAGATATGGACTATCGACATCTTACAATATTGGCTCGGCTTCTAACTTGGGCCAGAATTGTAAAATGGTCTTATGAATTAGCGATTTCGCTCCAGTTCACATTCCAAGTAATATTCAGCATGCTAATTACTTTGCCGATTGCCAAATTGCATTATCTCTTATAGTTTCCGAGATATGGGCAATCGAAATTTTACACCTTAGAGTCTGTTTCTAACTGGGGTCAAAATTGTAAAATGGTCCTATGAATTAGCGATTTCGCTCCAATTCACATTCCAAGTAATATTCGGCATGCTAATTACGTTGCCGATTGCCAAATTGCATTATTTCTTATAGTTTCCGAGATATGGACTATCGACATCTTACAATATTGGCTCGGCTTCTAACTTGGGCCAGAATTGTAAAATGGTCTTATGAATTAGCGATTTCGCTCCAATTCACATTCCAAGTAATATTAAGCGTGCTAATTACTTTGCCGATTGCCAAATTGCATTATCTCTTATAGTTTCCGAGATATGGGCAATCGAAATTTTACACCTTAGAGTCTGTTTCTAACTGGGGTCAAAATTGTAAAATGGTCCTATGGATTAGCGATTTCGCTCCAATTCACATTCCAAGTAATATTCGGCATGCTAATTACGTTGCCGATTGCCAAATTGCATTATCTCTTATAGTTTCCGAGATATGGACTATCGACATCTTACAATATTGGCTCTGCTTCTAACTTGGGCCAGAATTGTAAAATGGTCTTACGAATTAGCGATTTCGTTCCAATTCACATTCCAAGTAATACTCGGCATGCTAATTACGTTGCCGATTGCCAAATTGCATTACTTCTTATAGTTTCCGGGATATGGACTATCGACATCTGACAATATTGGCTCTGCTTCTAACTTGGGCCAAAATTGTAAAATGGTCTTATAAATTAGCGATTTCGTACCAATTCATATTCCAAGTAATATTCGGCATGCTAATTACGTTGCCGATTGCCAAATTGCATTATCTCCTATAGTTTCCGAGATATGGACTATCGACATCTGACAATATTGGCTCTGCTTCTAACTTGGGCCAGAATTATAAAATGGTCTTATGAATTAGCGATTTTGTTCCAATTCACATTCCAAGCAATATTCGGCATTCTAATTACGTTGCCGATTGCCAAATTGCATTATTTCTTATAGTTTCCGAGATATGGGCAATCGAAATTTTACGCCTTAGTGTCTGTTTCTAACTGGGGTCAAAATTGTAAAATGGTCTTATGAATTAGCGATTTCGCTCCAATTCACATTCCAAGTAATATTCGGCATGCTAATTACGTTGCCGATTGCCAAATTGCATTGTCTCTTATAGTTTCCGAGATATGGACTATCGACATCTTGCAATATTGGCTCTGCTTCTAACTTGGGCCAGAATTGTAAAATGGTCTTATGAATTAGCGATTTCGTTGTAATTCACATTCCAAGTAATATTCGGCATGCTAATTACACTGCCGATGGCCAAATTGCATTATCTCTTATAGTTTCCGAGATATGGACTATCGACATTTTACAATATTGGCTCTTCTTCTAACTTGGGTCAAAATTGTAAATTGGTCTTATGAATTAGCGATTTCGTTGTAATTCACATTCCAAGTAATATTCGGCATGCTAATTACGTTGCCGATTGCCAAATTGCATTATCTCTTATAGTTTCCGAGATATGGACTATCGACATTTTACAATATCGGCTCTGCTTCTAACTTGGGCCAGAATTGTAAAATGGTCTTATGAATTAGCGATTTCGCTCCAGTTCGCATTCCAAGTAATATTCGGCATGCTAATTACGTTGCCGATTGCCATATTGCATTATCTCTTATAGTTTCCGAGATATGGACTATCGACATCTTCAATATTGGCTCTGCTTCTAACTTGGGCCAGAATTGTAAAATGGTTTTATGAATTAGCGATTTCGCTCCAATTCACATTCCAAGTAATATTCGGCATGCTAATTACGTTGCCGATTGACAAATTGCATTATTTCTTATAGTTTCCGAGATATGGACAATCGAAATTTTACACCTTAGAGTCTGTTTCTAACTGGGGTCAATATTGCAAAATGGTCCTATGAGTTAGCGATTTCGCTCCAATTCACATTCCAAGTAATATTTGGCATGCTAATTACGTTGCCGATTGCCAAATTGCACAATCTCATATAGTTTCCGAGATATGGACTATCGACATCTTGCAATATTGGCTCTGCTTCTAACTTGGGCCAGAATTGTAAAATGGTCTTATGAATTAGCGATTTCGTTGTAATTCACATTCCAAATAATATTCGGCATGCTAATTACATTGCCGATGGCCAAATTGCATTATCTCTTATAGTTTCCGAGATATGGACTATCGACATTTTACAATATTGGCTCTTCTTCTAACTTGGGTCAAAATTGCAAATTGGTCTTATGAATTAGCGATTTCGTTGTAATTCACATTCCAAGTAATATTCGGCATGCTAATTACGTTGCCGATTGCCAAATTGCATTATCTCTTATAGTTTCCGAGATATGGACTATCGACATCTTACAATATTGGCTCTGCTTCTAACTTGGGTCAAAATTGAAAAATGGTCTTATGAATTAGCAATTTCGCTCCATTTCACATTCCAAGTAATATTCGGCATGCTAATTACGTTGCCGATTGCCAAATTGAATTATCTCTTATAGTTTCCGAGATATGGACTATCGACATCTTGCAATATTGGCTCTGCTTCTAACTTGGGCCAGAATTGTAAAATGGTCTTATGAATTAGCGATTTCGTTGTAATTCACATTCCAAGTAATATTCGGCATGCTAATTACGTTGCCGATTGCCAAATTGCATTATCTCTTATAGTTTCCGAGATATGGACTATCGACATCTTGCAATATTGGCTCTGCTTCTAACTTGGGCCAGAATTGTAAAATGGTCTTATGAATTAGCGATTTCGTTGTAATTCACATTCCAAGTAATATTCGGCATGCTAATTACGTTGCCGATTGCCAAATTGCATTATCTCTTATAGTTTCCGAGATATGGACTATCGACATCTTGCAATATTGGCTCTTCTTCTAACTTGGGCCAGAATTGTAAAATGGTCTTATGAATTAGCGATTTCGTTGTAATTCACATTCCGAGTAATATTCGGCATGCTAATTACGTTGCCGATTGCCAAATTGCATTATTTCCTATAGTTTCCGAGATATGGACTATCGACATCTGACAATATTGGCTATGCTTCTAACTTGGGCAAGAATTGTAAAATGGTCTTATGAATTAGCGATTTCGTTGTAATTCACATTCCAAGTAATATTCGGCATGCTAATTACGTTGCCGATTGCCAAATTGCATTATCTCTTATAGTTTCCGAGATATGGTCTATCGACATCTTACAATATTGGCTCTGCTTCTAACTTGTTCCAGAATTGTAAAATGGTCTTACGAATTAGCGATTTCGTTACAATTCACATTCCAAGTAATATTCGGCATGCTAATTACGTTGCCGATTGCCAAATTGCATTATTTCCTATAGTTTCCGAGATATGGACTATCGACATCTGACAATATTGGCTATGCTTCTAACTTGGGCCAAAATTGTAAAACGGTCTTATGAATTAACGATTTCGTTCAAATTCACATTCCAAGTAATATTCGGCATGCTAATTACATTGCCGATTGCCAAATTGCATTATCTCTTACAGTTTCCGAGATATGGTCAATCGAAATTTTACACCTTAGTGTCTGTTTCTAACTGGGGTCAAAATTGCAAAATGGTCTTATGAATTAGCGATTTCACTCCAATTCACATTCCAAGTAATATTCGGCATGCTAATTACGTTGCCGATTGCCATATTGCATTATCTCTTATAGTTTCCGAGATATGGACTATCGACATCTTACAATATTGGCTCGGCTTCTAACTTGGGCCAGAATTGTAAAATGGTCTTATGAATTAGCGATTTCGCTCCAATTCACATTCCAAGTAATATTCAGCATGCTAATTACTTTGCCGATTGCCAAATTGCATTAACTCTTATAGTTTCCGAGATATGGGCAATCGAAATTTTACACCTTAGAGTCTGTTTCTAACTGGGGTCAAAATTGCAAAATGGTCTTATGAATTAGCGATTTCACTCCAATTCACATTCCAAGTAATATTCGGCATGCTAATTACGTTGCCGATTGCCATATTGCATTATCTCTTATAGTTTCCGAGATATGGACTATCGACATCTTACAATATTGGCTCGGCTTCTAACTTGGGCCAGAATTGTAAAATGGTCTTATGAATTAGCGATTTCGCTCCAATTCACATTCCAAGTAATATTCAGCGTGCTAATTACTTTGCCGATTGCCAAATTGCATTATCTCTTATAGTTTCTGAGATATGGGCAATCGAAATTTTACACCTTAGAGTCTGTTTCTAACTGGGGTCAAAATTGTAAAATGGTCCTATGAATTAGCGATTTCGCTCCAATTCACATTCCAAGTAATATTCGGCATGCTAATTACGTTACCGATTGCCAAATTGCATTATCTCTTATAGTTTCCGAGATTTGGACTATCGACATCTTACAATATTGGCTCTGCTTCTAACTTGGGCCAGAATTGTAAAATGGTCTTACGAATTAGCGATTTCGTTCCAATTCACATTCCAAGTAATACTCGGCATGCTAATTACGTTGCCGACTGCCAAATTGCATTACTTCTTATAGTTTCCGGGATATGGACTATCGACATCTGACAATATTGGCTCTGCTTCTAACTTGGGCCAGAATTTTAAAATGGTCTTATAAATTAGCGATTTCGTACCAATTCATATTCCAAGTAATATTCGGCATGCTAATTACGTTGCCGATTGCCAAATTGCATTATCTCCTATAGTTTCCGAGATATGGACTATCGACATCTGACAATATTGGCTCTGCTTCTAACTTGGGCCAGAATTATAAAATGGTCTTATGAATTAGCGATTTTGTTCCAATTCACATTCCAAGCAATATTCGGCATTCTAATTACGTTGCCTATTGCCAAAATGCATTATCTCTTATAGTTTCCGAGATATGGACTATCGACATTTTACAAGATTGGCTCTGCTTCTAACTTGGGCCAAAATTGTAAAATGGTCCTATGTATTAGCGATTTCGCTCCAATTCACATTCCAAGTAATGTTCGGCATGCTAATTACGTTGCCGATTGCCAAATTGCATTATTTCTTATAGTTTCCGAGATATGGACTATCGACATCTGACAATATTGGCTCTGCTTCTAACTTGGGCCAGAATTGTAAAATGGTCTTATAAATTAGCGATTTCGTATCAATTCATATTCCAAGTAATATTTGACATGCCAATTACGTTGCCGATTGCCAAATTGCATTATTTCTTATAGTTTCCGAGATATGGGCAATCGAAATTTTACGCCTTAGTGTCTGTTTCTAACTGGGGTCAAAATTGTAAAATGGTCTTATGAATTAGCGATTTCGCTCCAATTCACATTCCAAGTAATATTCGGCATGCTAATTACGTTGCCGATTGCCATATTGCATTATCTCTTATGGTTTCCGAGATATGGACTATCGACATCTTACAATATTGGCTCGGCTTCTAACTTGGGCCAAAATGGTAAAACGGTCTTATGAATTAGCGATTTCGTTCAAATTCACATTCCAAGTAATATTCGGCATGCTAATTACATTGCCGATTGCCAAATTGCATTATTTCTTATAGTTTCCGAGATATGGACTATCGACATCCGACAATATTGGCTCTGCTTCTAACTTGGGCCAGAATTGTAAAATGGTCTTATAAATTAGCGATTTCGTATCAATTCATATTCCAAGTAATATTTGGCATGCTAATTACGTTGCCGATTGCCAAATTGCATTATTTCTTATAGTTTCCGAGATATGGACAATCGAAATTTTACGCCTTAGTGTCTGTTTCTAACTGGGGTCAAAATTGTAAAATGGTCTTATGAATTAGCGATTTCGCTCCAATTCACATTCCAAGTAATATTCGGCATGCTAATTACGTTGCCGATTGCCATATTGCATTATCTCTTATGGTTTCCGAGATATGGACTATCGACATCTTACAATATTGGCTCGGCTTCTAACTTGGGCCAAAATTGTAAAACGGTCTTATGAATTAGCGATTTCGTTCAAATTCACATTCCAAGTAATATTCGGCATGCTAATTACATTGCCGATTGCCAAATTTCATTATCTCTTATATTTTCCGAGATATGGGCAATCGAAATTTTACACCTTAGAGTCTGTTTCTAACTGGGGTCAAAATTGTAAAATGGTCTTATGAATTAGCGATTTCGCTCCAATTCACATTCCAAGTAGTATTCGGCATGCTAATTACGTTGCCGATTGCCAAATTGCATTATCTCTTATAGTTTCCGAGATATGGACTATCGACATCTGACAATATTGGCTATGCTTCTAACTTGGGCCAAAATTGTAAAACGGTCTTATGAATTAGCGATTTCGTTCAAATTCACATTCCAAGTAATATTCGGCATACTAATTACATTGCCGATTGCCAAATTTCATTATCTCTTATATTTTCCAAGATATGGGCAATCGAAATTTTACACCTTAGTGTCTGTTTCTAACTGGGGCCAAAATTGTAAAATGGCCTTATGAATTAGCGATTTCGTTCCAATTCACATTCCAAGTAATATTCGGCATGCTAATTACACTGCCGATTGCCAAATTGCATTATCTCTTACAGTTTCCGAGATATGGACTATCGACATTTTACAAGATTGGCTCTGCTTCTAACTTGGGCCAAAATTGTAAAATGGTCCTATGTATTAGCGATTTCGCTCCAATTCACATTCCAAGTAATGTTCGGCATGCTAATTACGTTGCCGATTGCCAAATTGCATTATCTCTTATATTTTCCGAGATATGGGCAATCGAAATTTTACACCTTAGAGTCTGTTTCTAACTGGGGTCAAAATTGTAAAATGGTCTTATGAATTAGCGATTTCGCTCCAATTCACATTCCAAGTAGTATTCGGCATGCTAATTACGTTGCCGATTGCCAAATTGCATTATCTCTTATAGTTTCCGAGATATGGACTATCGACATCTTACAATATTGGCTCGGCTTCTAACTTTGGCCAGAATTGTAAAATGGTCTTATGAATTAGCGATTTCGCTCCAATTCACATTCCAAGTAATATTCAGCATGCTATTTACGTTGCCGATTGCCAAATTGCATTATCTCTTATAGTTTCCGAGATATGGACTATCGACATCTTACAATATTGGCTCTGTTTCTAACTTGGGCCAAAATTGTAAAATGGCCTTATGAATTAGCGATTTCGTTCCAATTCACATTCCAAGTAATATTCGGCATGCTAATTACATTGCCGATTGCCAAATTTCATTATCTCTTATAGTTTCTGAGATATGGGCAATCGAAATTTTACACCTTAGAGTCTGTTTCTAACTGGGGTCAAAATTGTAAAATGGTCTTATGAATTAGCGATTTCGCTCCAATTCACATTCCAAGTAGTTTTCGGCATGCTAATTACACTGCCGATTGCCAAACTGCATTATCACTTACAGTTTCCGAGATATGAACTATCGACATCTTACAATATTGGCTCTGCTTCTAACTTGGGCCAGAATTGTAAAATGGTCTTACGAATTAGCGATTTCGTTCCAATTCACATTCCAAGTAATATTCGGCATGCTAATTACGTTGCCGATTGGCAAATTGCATTATCTCTTATAGTTTCCGAGATATGGACTATCGACATCTGACAATATTGGCTATGCTTCTAACTTGGGCCAAAATTGTAAAACGGTCTTATGAATTAACGATTTCGTTCAAATTCACATTCCAAGTAATATTCGGCATGCTAATTACATTGCCGATTGCCAAATTTCATTATCTCTTATAGTTTCCGAGATATGGACTATCGACATCTTACAATATTGGCTCTGTTTCTAACTTGGGCCAAAATTGTAAAATGGTCTTATGAATTACCGATTTCGTTCCAATTCACATTCCAAGTAATATTCGGCATGCTAATTACACTGCCGATTGCCAAATTGCATTATCTCTTACAGTTTCCGAGATATGGTCAATCGAAATTTTACACCTTAGAATCTGTCTCTAACTGGGGTCAAAATTGTAAAATGGTCTTATGAATTAGCGATTTCGCTCCAATTCACATTCCAAGTAATATTCGGCATGCTAATTACGTTACCGATTGCCAAATTGCATTATCTCTTATAGTTTCCGAGATATGGGCAATCGAAATTTTACACCTTAGAGTCTGTTTCTAACTGGGGTCAAAATTGTAAAATGGTCCTATGAATTAGCGATTTCGCTCCAATTCACATTCCAAGTAATATTCGGTATGCTAATTACGTTGCCGATTGCCAAATTGCATTATCACTTATAGTTTCCGAGATATGGACTATCGACATCTTACAATATTGGCTCTGCTTCTAACTTGGGCCAGAATTGTAAAATGGTCTTACGAATTAGCGATTTCGTTCCAATTCACATTCCAAGTAATATTCGGCATGCTAATTACGTTGCCGATTGCCAAATTGCATTATCTCTTATAGTTTCCGAGATATGGGCAATCGAAATTTTACACCTTAGAGTCTGTTTCTAACTGGGGTCAAAATTGTAAAATGGTCTTATGAATTAGCGATTTCGCTCCAATTCACATTCCAAGTAATATTCGGCATGCTAATTACGTTGCCGATTGCCAAATTGCATTATCACTTATAGTTTCCGAGATATGGACTATCGACATCTTACAATATTGGCTCTGCTTCTAACTTGGGCCAGAATTGTAAAATGGTCTTACGAATTAGCGATTTCGTTCCAATTCACATTCCAAGTAATACTCGGCATGCTAATTACATTGCCGATTGCCAAATTGCATTACTTCTTATAGTTTCCTTGATATGGACTATCGACATCTGACAATATTGGCTCTGCTTCTAACTTGGGCCAGAATTGTAAAATGGTCTTATAAATTAGCGATTTCGTACCAATTTATATTCCAAGGAATATTCGGCATGCTAATTACGTTGCCGATTGCCAAATTGCATTATCTCTTATAGTTTCCGAGATATGGACTATCGACATCTGACAATATTGGCTCTGCTTCTAACTTGGGCCAGAATTATAAAATGGTCTTATGAATTAGCGATTTTGTTCCAATTCACATTCCAAGCAATATTCGGCATTCTAATTACGTTGCCTATTGCCAAAATGCATTATCTCTTATAGTTTCCGAGATATGGACTATCGACATTTTACAAGATTGGCTCTGCTTCTAACTTGGGCCAAAATTGTAAAATGGTCCTATGTATTAGCGATTTCGCTCCAATTCACATTCCAAGTAATGTTCGGCATGCTAATTTCGTTGCCGATTGTCAAATTGCATTATCACTTACAGTTTCTGAGATATGGACTATCGACATCTGACAATATTGGCTCTGCTTCTAACTTGGGCCAGAATTGTAAAATGGTCTTACGAATTAGCGATTTCGTTCCAATTCACATTCCAAGTAATATTCGGCATGCTAATTACGTTGCCTATTGCCAAAATGCATTATCTCTTATAGTTTCCGAGATATGGACTATCGACATTTTACAAGATTGGCTCTGCTTCTAACTTGGGCCAAAATTGTAAAATAGTCCTATGTATTAGCGATCTCGCTCCAATTCACATTCCAAGTAATATTCGGCATGCTAATTACGTTGCCGTTTGCCAAATTGCATTATCTCTTATAGTTTCCGAGATATGGACTATCGACATCTTACAATATTGGCTCTGCTTCTAACTTGGGCCAGAATTGTAAAATGGTCTTACGAATTAGCGATTTCGTTCCAATTCACATTCCAAGTAATATTCGGCATGCTAATTACGTTGCCGATTGCCAAATTGCATTATCTCTTACAGTTTCCGAGATATGGTCAATCGAAATTTTACACCTTAGTGTCTGTTTCTAACTGGGGTCAAAATTGCAAAATGGTCTTATGAATTAGCGATTTCACTCCAATTCACATTCCAAGTAATATTCGGCATGCTAATTACGTTGCCGATTGCCATATTGCATTATCTCTTATAGTTTCCGAGATATGGACTATCGACATCTTACAATATTGGCTCGGCTTCTAACTTGGGCCAGAATTGTAAAATGGTCTTATGAATTAGCGATTTCGCTCCAATTCACATTCCAAGTAATATTCAGCATGCTAATTACTTTGCCGATTGCCAAATTGCATTATCTCTTATAGTTTCCGAGATATGGGCAATCGAAATTTTACACCTTAGAGTCTGTTTCTAACTGGGGTCAAAATTGTAAAATGGTCCTATGAATTAGCGATTTCGCTCCAATTCACATTCCAAGTAATATTCGGCATGCTAATTACGTTGCCGATTGCCAAATTGCATTATTTCTTATAGTTTCCGAGATATGGACTATCGACATCTTACAATATTGGCTCGGCTTCTAACTTGGGCCAGAATTGTAAAATGGTCTTATGAATTAGCGATTTCGCTCCAATTCACATTCCAAGTAATATTCAGCGTGCTAATTACTTTACCGATTGCCAAATTGCATTATCTCTTATAGTTTCCGAGATATGGGCAATCGAAATTTTACACCTTAGAGTCTGTTTCTAACTGGGGTCAAAATTGTAAAATGGTCCTATGAATTAGCGATTTCGCTCCAATTCACATTCCAAGTAATATTCGGCATGCTAATTACGTTGCCGATTGCCAAATTGCATTATCTCTTATAGTTTCCGAGATATGGACTATCGACATCTTACAATATTGGCTCTGCTTCTAACTTGGGCCAGAATTGTAAAATGGTCTTACGAATTAGCGATTTCGTTCCAATTCACATTCCAAGTAATACTCGGCATGCTAATTACGTTGCCGATTGCCAAATTGCATTACTTCTTATAGTTTCCGGGATATGGACTATCGACATCTGACAATATTGGCTCTGCTTCTAACTTGGGCCAGAATTTTAAAATGGTCTTATAAATTAGCGATTTCGTACCAATTCATATTCCAAGTAATATTCGGCATGTAATTACGTTGCCGATTGCCAAATTGCATTATCTCCTATAGTTTCCGAGATATGGACTATCGACATCTGACAATATAGGCTCTGCTTCTAACTTGGGCCAGAATTATAAAATGGTCTTATGAATTAGCGATTTTGTTCCAATTCACATTCCAAGCAATATTCGGCATTCTAATTACGTTGCCTATTGCCAAAATGCATTATCTCTTATAGTTTCCGAGATATGGACTATCGACATTTTACAAGATTGGCTCTGCTTCTAACTTGGGCCAAAATTGTAAAATGGTCCTATGTATTAGCGATTTCGCTCCAATTCACATTCCAAGTAATGTTCGGCATGCTAATTACGTTGCCGATTGCCAAATTGCATTATTTCTTATAGTTTCCGAGATATGGACTATCGACATCTGACAATATAGGCTCTGCTTCTAACTTGGGCCAGAATTATAAAATGGTCTTATGAATTAGCGATTTTGTTCCAATTCACATTCCAAGCAATATTCGGCATTCTAATTACGTTGCCTATTGCCAAAATGCATTATCTCTTATAGTTTCCGAGATATGGACTATCGACATTTTACAAGATTGGCTCTGCTTCTAACTTGGGCCAGAATTGTAAAATGGTCTTATAAATTAGCGATTTCGTATCAATTCATATTCCAAGTAATATTTGGCATGCTAATTACGTTGCCGATTGCCAAATTGCATTATTTCTTATAGTTTCCGAGATATGGGCAATCGAAATTTTACGCCTTAGTGTCTGTTTCTAACTGGGGTCAAAATTGTAAAATGGTCTTATGAATTAGCGATTTCGCTCCAATTCACATTCCAAGTAATATTCGGCATGCTAATTACGTTGCCGATTGCCATATTGCATTATCTCTTATGGTTTCCGAGATATGGACTATCGACATCTTACAATATTGGCTCGGCTTCTAACTTGGGCCAAAATTGTAAAACGGTCTTATGAATTAGCGATTTCGCTCCAATTCACATTCCAAGTAATATTCGGCATGCTAATTACGTTGCCGATTGACAAATTGCATTATTTCTTATAGTTTCCGAGATATGGGCAATCGAAATTTTACACCTTAGAGTCTGTTTCTAACTGGGGTCAATATTGTAAAATGGTCCTATGAATTAGCGATTTCGCTCTAATTCACATTCCAAGTAATATTTGGCATGCTAATTACGTTGCCGATTGCCAAATTGCACAATCTCATATAGTTTCCGAGATATGGACTATCGACATCTTGCAATATTGGCTCTGCTTCTAACTTGGGCCAGAATTGTAAAATGGTCTTATGAATTAGCGATTTCGTTGTAATTCACATTCCAAATAATATTCGGCATGCTAATTACATTGCCGATGGCCAAATTGCATTATCTCTTATAGTTTCCGAGATATGGACTATCGACATTTTACAATATTGGCTCTTCTTCTAACTTGGGTCAAAATTGCAAATTGGTCTTATGAATTAGCGATTTCGTTGTAATTCACATTCCAAGTAATATTCGGCATGCTAATTACGTTGCCGATTGCCAAATTGCATTATCTCTTATAGTTTCCGAGATATGGACTATCGACATTTTACAATATCGGCTCTGCTTCTAACTTGGGTCAAAATTGTAAAATGGTCTTATGAATTAGCAATTTCGCTCCATTTCACATTCCAAGTAATATTCGGCATGCTAATTACGTTGCCGATTGCCAAATTGAATTATCTCTTATAGTTTCCGAGATATGGACTATCGACATCTTGCAATATTGGCTCTGCTTCTAACTTGGGCCAGAATTGTAAAATGGTCTTATGAATTAGCGATTTCGTTGTAATTCACATTCCAAGTAATGTTCGGCATGCTAATTACGTTGCCGATTGCCAAATTGCATTATCTCTTATAGTTTCCGAGATATGGACTATCGACATCTTGCAATATTGGCTCTGCTTCTAACTTGGGCCAGAATTGTAAAATGGTCTTATGAATTAGCGATTTCGTTGTAATTCACATTCCAAGTAATATTCGGCATGCTAATTACGTTGCCGATTGCCAAATTGCATTATCTCTTATAGTTTCCGAGATATGGACTATCGACATCTTGCAATATTGGCTCTGCTTCTAACTTGGGCCAGAATTGTAAAATGGTCTTATGAATTAGCGATTTCGTTGTAATTCACATTCCAAGTAATATTCGGCATGCTAATTACGTTGCCGATTGCCAAATTGCATTATCTCTTATAGTTTCCGAGATATGGACTATCGACATCTTGCAATATTGGCTCTTCTTCTAACTTGGGCCAGAATTGTAAAATGGTCTTATGAATTAGCGATTTCGTTGTAATTCACATTCCAAGTAATATTCGGCATGCTAATTACGTTGCCGATTGCCAAATTGCATTATCTCTTATAGTTTCCGAGATATGGTCTATCGACATCTTACAATATTGGCTCTGCTTCTAACTTGTTCCAGAATTGTAAAATGGTCTTACGAATTAGCGATTTCGTTACAATTCACATTCCAAGTAATATTCGGCATGCTAATTACGTTGCCGATTGCCAAATTGCATTATTTCCTATAGTTTCCGAGATATGGACTATCGACATCTGACAATATTGGCTATGCTTCTAACTTGGGCCAAAATTGTAAAACGGTCTTATGAATTAACGATTTCGTTCAAATTCACATTCCAAGTAATATTCGGCATGCTAATTACATTGCCGATTGCCAAATTGCATTATCTCTTACAGTTTCCGAGATATGGTCAATCAAAATTTTACACCTTAGTGTCTGTTTCTAACTGGGGTCAAAATTGCAAAATGGTCTTATGAATTAGCGATTTCACTCCAATTCACATTCCAAGTAATATTCGGCATGCTAATTACGTTGCCGATTGCCATATTGCATTATCTCTTATAGTTTCCGAGATATGGACTATCGACATCTTACAATATTGGCTCGGCTTCTAACTTGGGCCAGAATTGTAAAATGGTCTTATGAATTAGCGATTTCGCTCCAATTCACATTCCAAGTAATATTCAGCATGCTAATTACTTTGCCGATTGCCAAATTGCATTAACTCTTATAGTTTCCGAGATATGGGCAATCGAAATTTTACACCTTAGAGTCTGTTTCTAACTGGGGTCAAAATTGTAAAATGGTCCTATGAATTAGCGATTTCGCTCCAATTCACATTCCAAGTAATATTCGGCATGCTAATTACGTTGCCGATTGCCAAATTGCATTATTTCTTATAGTTTCCGAGATATGGACTATCGACATCTTACAATATTGGCTCGGCTTCTAACTTGGGCCAGAATTGTAAAATGGTCTTATGAATTAGCGATTTCGCTCCAATTCACATTCCAAGTAATATTCAGCGTGCTAATTACTTTGCCGATTGCCAAATTGCATTATCTCTTATAGTTTCCGAGATATGGGCAATCGAAATTTTACACCTTAGAGTCTGTTTCTAACTGGGGTCAAAATTGTAAAATGGTCCTATGAATTAGCGATTTCGCTCCAATTCACATTCCAAGTAATATTCGGCATGCTAATTACGTTGCCGATTGCCAAATTGCATTATCTCTTATAGTTTCCGAGATATGGACTATCGACATCTTACAATATTGGCTCTGCTTCTAACTTGGGCTAGAATTGTAAAATGGTCTTACGAATTAGCGATTTCGTTCCAATTCACATTCCAAGTAATACTCGGCATGCTAATTACGTTGCCGACTGCCAAATTGCATTACTTCTTATAGTTTCCGGGATATGGACTATCGACATCTGACAATATTGGCTCTG
This sequence comes from Rhynchophorus ferrugineus, assembly GCF_030347505.1. Lineage (NCBI taxonomy): Eukaryota > Metazoa > Arthropoda > Insecta > Coleoptera > Curculionidae > Rhynchophorus > Rhynchophorus ferrugineus. The sequence continues at coordinate 64,928,966 of NW_027472580.1, read as the reverse complement.
CTTCTAACTTGGGCCAGAATTTTAAAATGGTCTTATAAATTAGCGATTTCGTACCAATTCATATTCCAAGTAATATTCGGCATGCTAATTACGTTGCCGATTGCCAAATTGCATTATTTCCTATAGTTTCCGAGATATGGACTATCGACATCTGACAATATTGGCTCTGCTTCTAACTTGGGCCAGAATTATAAAATGGTCTTATGAATTAGCGATTTTGTTCCAATTCACATTCCAAGCAATATTCGGCATTCTAATTACGTTGCCTATTGCCAAAATGCATTATCTCTTATAGTTTCCGAGATATGGACTATCGACATTTTACAAGATTGGCTCTGCTTCTAACTTGGGCCAAAATTGTAAAATGGTCCTATGTATTAGCGATTTCGCTCCAATTCACATTCCAAGTAATGTTCGGCATGCTAATTACGTTGCCGATTGCCAAATTGCATTATTTCTTATAGTTTCCGAGATATGGACTATCGACATCTTACAATATTGGCTCTGCTTCTAACTTGGGCCAGAATTGTAAAATGGTCTTACGAATTAGCGATTTCGTTCCAATTCACATTCCAAGTAATACTCGGCATGCTAATTACGTTGCCGATTGCCAAATTGCATTACTTTTTATAGTTTCCGGGATATGGACTATCGACATCTGACAATATTGGCTCTGCTTCTAACTTGGGCCAGAATTGTAAAATGGTCTTATAAATTAGCGATTTCGTACCAATTCATATTCCAAGTAATATTCGGCATGCTAATTACGTTGCCGATTGCCAAATTGCATTATCTCCTATAGTTTCCGAGATATGGACTATCGACATCTGACAATATTGACTCTGCTTCTAACTTGGGCCAGAATTATAAAATGGTCTTATGAATTAGCGATTTTGTTCCAATTCACATTCCAAGCAATATTCGGCATTCTAATTACGTTGCCTATTGCCAAAATGCATTATCTCTTATAGTTTCCGAGATATGGACTATCGACATTTTACAAGATTGGCTCTGCTTCTAACTTGGGCCAAAATTGTAAAATGGTCCTATGTATTAGCGATTTCGCTCCAATTCACATTCCAAGTAATGTTCGGCATGCTAATTACGTTGCCGATTGCCAAATTGCATTATTTCTTATAGTTTCCGAGATATGGACTATCGACATCTGACAATATTGGCTCTGCTTCTAACTTGGGCCAGAATTGTAAAATGGTCTTATAAATTAGCGATTTCGTATCAATTCATATACCAAGTAATATTTGGCATGCTAATTACGTTGCCGATTGCCAAATTGCATTATTTCTTATAGTTTCCGAGATATGGGCAATCGAAATTTTACGCCTTAGTGTCTGTTTCTAACTGGGGTCAAAATTGTAAAATGGTCTTATGAATTAGCGATTTCGCTCCAATTCACATTCCAAGTAATATTCGGCATGCTAATTACGTTGCCGATTGCCATATTGCATTATCTCTTATGGTTTCCGAGATATGGACTATCGACATCTTACAATATTGGCTCGGCTTCTAACTTGGGCCAAAATTGTAAAACGGTCTTATGAATTAGCGATTTCGTTCAAATTCACATTCCAAGTAATATTCGGCATGCTAATTACATTGCCGATTGCCAAATTTCATTATCTCTTATATTTTCCGAGATATGGGCAATCGAAATTTTACACCTTAGAGTCTGTTTCTAACTGGGGTCAAAATTGTAAAATGGTCTTATGAATTAGCGATTTCGCTCCAATTCACATTCCAAGTAGTATTCGGCATGCTAATTACGTTGCCGATTGCCAAATTGCATTATCTCTTATAGTTTCCGAGAAATGGACTATCGACATCTTACAATATTGGCTCGGCTTCTAACTTTGGCCAGAATTGTAAAATGGTCTTATGAATTAGCGATTTCGCTCCAATTCACATTCCAAGTAATATTCAGCATGCTATTTACGTTGCCGATTGCCAAATTGCATTATCTCTTATAGTTTCCGAGATATGGACTATCGACATCTTACAATATTGGCTCTGTTTCTAACTTGGGCCAAAATTGTAAAATGGCCTTATGAATTAGCGATTTCGTTCAAATTCACATTCCAAGTAATATTCGGCATGCTAATTACATTGCCGATTGCCAAATTTCATTATCTCTTATAGTTTCTGAGATATGGGCAATCGAAATTTTACACCTTAGAGTCTGTTTCTAACTGGGGTCAAAATTGTAAAATGGTCTTATGAATTAGCGATTTCGCTCCAATTCACATTCCAAGTAGTTTTCGGCATGCTAATTACACTGCCGATTGCCAAACTGCATTATCACTTACAGTTTCCGAGATATGAACTATCGACATCTTACAATATTGGCTCTGCTTCTAACTTGGGCCAGAATTGTAAAATGGTCTTACGAATTAGCGATTTCGTTCCAATTCACATTCCAAGTAATATTCGGCATGCTAATTACGTTGCCGATTGGCAAATTGCATTATCTCTTATAGTTTCCGAGATATGGACTATCGACATCTGACAATATTGGCTATGCTTCTAACTTGGGCCAAAATTGTAAAACGGTCTTATGAATTAACGATTTCGTTCAAATTCACATTCCAAGTAATATTCGGCATGCTAATTACATTGCCGATTGCCAAATTTCATTATCTCTTATAGTTTCCGAGATATGGACTATCGACATCTTACAATATTGGCTCTGTTTCTAACTTGGGCCAAAATTGTAAAATGGTCTTATGAATTACCGATTTCGTTCCAATTCACATTCCAAGTAATATTCGGCATGCTAATTACACTGCCGATTGCCAAATTGCATTATCTCTTACAGTTTCCGAGATATGGTCAATCGAAATTTTACACCTTAGAATCTGTCTCTAACTGGGGTCAAAATTGTAAAATGGTCTTATGAATTAGCGATTTCGCTCCAATTCACATTCCAAGTAATATTCGGCATGCTAATTACGTTACCGATTGCCAAATTGCATTATCTCTTATAGTTTCCGAGATATGGGCAATCGAAATTTTACACCTTAGGGTCTGTTTCTAACTGGGGTCAAAATTGTAAAATGGTCCTATGAATTAGCGATTTCGCTCCAATTCACATTCCAAGTAATATTCGGCATGCTAATTACGTTGCCGATTGCCAAATTGCATTATCACTTATAGTTTCCGAGATATGGACTATCGACATCTTACAATATTGGCTCTGCTTCTAACTTGGGCCAGAATTGTAAAATGGTCTTACGAATTAGCGATTTCGTTCCAATTCACATTCCAAGTAATATTCGGCATGCTAATTACGTTGCCGATTGCCAAATTGCATTATCTCTTATAGTTTCCGAGATATGGGCAATCGAAATTTTACACCTTAGAGTCTGTTTCTAACTGGGGTCAAAATTGTAAAATGGTCCTATGAATTAGCGATTTCGCTCCAATTCACATTCCAAGTAATATTCGGCATGCTAATTACGTTGCCGATTGCCAAATTGCATTATCACTTATAGTTTCCGAGATATGGACTATCGACATCTTACAATATTGGCTCTGCTTCTAACTTGGGCCAGAATTGTAAAATGGTCTTACGAATTAGCGATTTCGTTCCAATTCACATTCCAAGTAATACTCGGCATGCTAATTACATTGCCGATTGCCAAATTGCATTACTTCTTATAGTTTCCTTGATATGGACTATCGACATCTGACAATATTGGCTCTGCTTCTAACTTGGGCCAGAATTGTAAAATGGTCTTATAAATTAGCGATTTCGTACCAATTTATATTCCAAGGAATATTCGGCATGCTAATTACGTTGCCGATTGCCAAATTGCATTATCTCTTATAGTTTCCGAGATATGGACTATCGACATCTGACAATATTGGCTCTGCTTCTAACTTGGGCCAGAATTATAAAATGGTCTTATGAATTAGCGATTTTGTTCCAATTCACATTCCAAGCAATATTCGGCATTCTAATTACGTTGCCTATTGCCAAAATGCATTATCTCTTATAGTTTCCGAGATATGGACTATCGACATTTTACAAGATTGGCTCTGCTTCTAACTTGGGCCAAAATTGTAAAATGGTCCTATGTATTAGCGATTTCGCTCCAATTCACATTCCAAGTAATGTTCGGCATGCTAATTTCGTTGCCGATTGTCAAATTGCATTATCACTTACAGTTTCCGAGATATGGACTATCGACATCTGACAATATTGGCTCTGCTTCTAACTTGGGCCAGAATTGTAAAATGGTCTTACGAATTAGCGATTTCGTTCCAATCCACATTCCAAGTAATATTCGGCATGCTAATTACGTTGCCTATTGCCAAAATGCATTATCTCTTATAGTTTCCGAGATATGGACTATCGACATTTTACAAGATTGGCTCTGCTTCTAACTTGGGCCAAAATTGTAAAATAGTCCTATGTATTAGCGATCTCGCTCCAATTCACATTCCAAGTAATATTCGGCATGCTAATTACGTTGCCGTTTGCCAAATTGCATTATCTCTTATAGTTTCCGAGATATGGACTATCGACATCTTACAATATTGGCTCTGCTTCTAACTTGGGCCAGAATTGTAAAATGGTCTTACGAATTAGCGATTTCGTTCCAATTCACATTCCAAGTAATATTCGGCATGCTAATTACGTTGCCGATTGCCAAATTGCATTATCTCTTACAGTTTCCGAGATATGGTCAATCGAAATTTTACACCTTAGTGTCTGTTTCTAACTGGGGTCAAAATTGCAAAATGGTCTTATGAATTAGCGATTTCACTCCAATTCACATTCCAAGTAATATTCGGCATGCTAATTACGTTGCCGATTGCCATATTGCATTATCTCTTATAGTTTCCGAGATATGGACTATCGACATCTTACAATATTGGCTCGGCTTCTAACTTGGGCCAGAATTGTAAAATGGTCTTATGAATTAGCGATTTCGCTCCAATTCACATTCCAAGTAATATTCAGCATGCTAATTACTTTGCCGATTGCCAAATTGCATTATCTCTTATAGTTTCCGAGATATGGGCAATCGAAATTTTACACCTTAGAGTCTGTTTCTAACTGGGGTCAAAATTGTAAAATGGTCCTATGAATTAGCGATTTCGCTCCAATTCACATTCCAAGTAATATTCGGCATGCTAATTACGTTGCCGATTGCCAAATTGCATTATTTCTTATAGTTTCCGAGATATGGACTATCGACATCTTACAATATTGGCTCGGCTTCTAACTTGGGCCAGAATTGTAAAATGGTCTTATGAATTAGCGATTTCGCTCCAATTCACATTCCAAGTAATATTCAGCGTGCTAATTACTTTACCGATTGCCAAATTGCATTATCTCTTATAGTTTCCGAGATATGGGCAATCGAAATTTTACACCTTAGAGTCTGTTTCTAACTGGGGTCAAAATTGTAAAATGGTCCTATGAATTAGCGATTTCGCTCCAATTCACATTCCAAGTAATATTCGGCATGCTAATTACGTTGCCGATTGCCAAATTGCATTATCTCTTATAGTTTCCGAGATATGGACTATCGACATCTTACAATATTGGCTCTGCTTCTAACTTGGGCCAGAATTGTAAAATGGTCTTACGAATTAGCGATTTCGTTCCAATTCACATTCCAAGTAATACTCGGCATGCTAATTACGTTGCCGATTGCCAAATTGCATTACTTCTTATAGTTTCCGGGATATGGACTATCGACATCTGACAATATTGGCTCTGCTTCTAACTTGGGCCAGAATTTTAAAATGGTCTTATAAATTAGCGATTTCGTACCAATTCATATTCCAAGTAATATTCGGCATGTAATTACGTTGCCGATTGCCAAATTGCATTATCTCCTATAGTTTCCGAGATATGGACTATCGACATCTGACAATATAGGCTCTGCTTCTAACTTGGGCCAGAATTATAAAATGGTCTTATGAATTAGCGATTTTGTTCCAATTCACATTCCAAGCAATATTCGGCATTCTAATTACGTTGCCTATTGCCAAAATGCATTATCTCATATAGTTTCCGAGATATGGACTATCGACATTTTACAAGATTGGCTCTGCTTCTAACTTGGGCCAAAATTGTAAAATGGTCCTATGTATTAGCGATTTCGCTCCAATTCACATTCCAAGTAATGTTCGGCATGCTAATTACGTTGCCGATTGCCAAATTGCATTATTTCTTATAGTTTCCGAGATATGGACTATCGACATCTGACAATATAGGCTCTGCTTCTAACTTGGGCCAGAATTATAAAATGGTCTTATGAATTAGCGATTTTGTTCCAATTCACATTCCAAGCAATATTCGGCATTCTAATTACGTTGCCTATTGCCAAAATGCATTATCTCTTATAGTTTCCGAGATATGGACTATCGACATTTTACAAGATTGGCTCTGCTTCTAACTTGGGCCAGAATTGTAAAATGGTCTTATAAATTAGCGATTTCGTATCAATTCATATTCCAAGTAATATTTGGCATGCTAATTACGTTGCCGATTGCCAAATTGCATTATTTCTTATAGTTTCCGAGATATGGGCAATCGAAATTTTACGCCTTAGTGTCTGTTTCTAACTGGGGTCAAAATTGTAAAATGGTCTTATGAATTAGCGATTTCGCTCCAATTCACATTCCAAGTAATATTCGGCATGCTAATTACGTTGCCGATTGCCATATTGCATTATCTCTTATGGTTTCCGAGATATGGACTATCGACATCTTACAATATTGGCTCGGCTTCTAACTTGGGCCAAAATTGTAAAACGGTCTTATGAATTAGCGATTTCGCTCCAATTCACATTCCAAGTAATATTCGGCATGCTAATTACGTTGCCGATTGACAAATTGCATTATTTCTTATAGTTTCCGAGATATGGGCAATCGAAATTTTACACCTTAGAGTCTGTTTCTAACTGGGGTCAATATTGTAAAATGGTCCTATGAATTAGCGATTTCGCTCTAATTCACATTCCAAGTAATATTTGGCATGCTAATTACGTTGCCGATTGCCAAATTGCACAATCTCATATAGTTTCCGAGATATGGACTATCGACATCTTGCAATATTGGCTCTGCTTCTAACTTGGGCCAGAATTGTAAAATGGTCTTATGAATTAGCGATTTCGTTGTAATTCACATTCCAAATAATATTCGGCATGCTAATTACATTGCCGATGGCCAAATTGCATTATCTCTTATAGTTTCCGAGATATGGACTATCGACATTTTACAATATTGGCTCTTCTTCTAACTTGGGTCAAAATTGCAAATTGGTCTTATGAATTAGCGATTTCGTTGTAATTCACATTCCAAGTAATATTCGGCATGCTAATTACGTTGCCGATTGCCAAATTGCATTATCTCTTATAGTTTCCGAGATATGGACTATCGACATTTTACAATATCGGCTCTGCTTCTAACTTGGGTCAAAATTGTAAAATGGTCTTATGAATTAGCAATTTCGCTCCATTTCACATTCCAAGTAATATTCGGCATGCTAATTACGTTGCCGATTGCCAAATTGAATTATCTCTTATAGTTTCCGAGATATGGACTATCGACATCTTGCAATATTGGCTCTGCTTCTAACTTGGGCCAGAATTGTAAAATGGTCTTATGAATTAGCGATTTCGTTGTAATTCACATTCCAAGTAATGTTCGGCATGCTAATTACGTTGCCGATTGCCAAATTGCATTATCTCTTATAGTTTCCGAGATATGGACTATCGACATCTTGCAATATTGGCTCTGCTTCTAACTTGGGCCAGAATTGTAAAATGGTCTTATGAATTAGCGATTTCGTTGTAATTCACATTCCAAGTAATATTCGGCATGCTAATTACGTTGCCGATTGCCAAATTGCATTATCTCTTATAGTTTCCGAGATATGGACTATCGACATCTTGCAATATTGGCTCTGCTTCTAACTTGGGCCAGAATTGTAAAATGGTCTTATGAATTAGCGATTTCGTTGTAATTCACATTCCAAGTAATATTCGGCATGCTAATTACGTTGCCGATTGCCAAATTGCATTATCTCTTATAGTTTCCGAGATATGGACTATCGACATCTTGCAATATTGGCTCTTCTTCTAACTTGGGCCAGAATTGTAAAATGGTCTTATGAATTAGCGATTTCGTTGTAATTCACATTCCAAGTAATATTCGGCATGCTAATTACGTTGCCGATTGCCAAATTGCATTATCTCTTATAGTTTCCGAGATATGGTCTATCGACATCTTACAATATTGGCTCTGCTTCTAACTTGTTCCAGAATTGTAAAATGGTCTTACGAATTAGCGATTTCGTTACAATTCACATTCCAAGTAATATTCGGCATGCTAATTACGTTGCCGATTGCCAAATTGCATTATTTCCTATAGTTTCCGAGATATGGACTATCGACATCTGACAATATTGGCTATGCTTCTAACTTGGGCCAAAATTGTAAAACGGTCTTATGAATTAACGATTTCGTTCAAATTCACATTCCAAGTAATATTCGGCATGCTAATTACATTGCCGATTGCCAAATTGCATTATCTCTTACAGTTTCCGAGATATGGTCAATCAAAATTTTACACCTTAGTGTCTGTTTCTAACTGGGGTCAAAATTGCAAAATGGTCTTATGAATTAGCGATTTCACTCCAATTCACATTCCAAGTAATATTCGGCATGCTAATTACGTTGCCGATTGCCATATTGCATTATCTCTTATAGTTTCCGAGATATGGACTATCGACATCTTACAATATTGGCTCGGCTTCTAACTTGGGCCAGAATTGTAAAATGGTCTTATGAATTAGCGATTTCGCTCCAATTCACATTCCAAGTAATATTCAGCATGCTAATTACTTTGCCGATTGCCAAATTGCATTATCTCTTATAGTTTCCGAGATATGGGCAATCGAAATTTTACACCTTAGAGTCTGTTTCTAACTGGGGTCAAAATTGTAAAATGGTCCTATGAATTAGCGATTTCGCTCCAATTCACATTCCAAGTAATATTCGGTATGCTAATTACGTTGCCGATTGCCAAATTGCATTATTTCTTATAGTTTCCGAGATATGGACTATCGACATCTTACAATATTGGCTCGGCTTCTAACTTGGGCCAGAATTGTAAAATGGTCTTATGAATTAGCGATTTCGCTCCAATTCACATTCCAAGTAATATTCAGCGTGCTAATTACTTTACCGATTGCCAAATTGCATTATCTCTTATAGTTTCCGAGATATGGGCAATCGAAATTTTACACCTTAGAGTCTGTTTCTAACTGGGGTCAAAATTGTAAAATGGTCCTATGAATTAGCGATTTCGCTCCAATTCACATTCCAAGTAATATTCGGCATGCTAATTACGTTGCCGATTGCCAAATTGCATTATCTCTTATAGTTTCCGAGATATGGACTATCGACATCTTACAATATTGGCTCTGCTTCTAACTTGGGCCAGAATTGTAAAATGGTCTTACGAATTAGCGATTTCGTTCCAATTCACATTCCAAGTAATACTCGGCATGCTAATTACGTTGCCGATTGCCAAATTGCATTACTTCTTATAGTTTCCGGGATATGGACTATCGACATCTGACAATATTGGCTCTGCTTCTAACTTGGGCCAGAATTTTAAAATGGTCTTATAAATTAGCGATTTCGTACCAATTCATATTCCAAGTAATATTCGGCATGTAATTACGTTGCCGATTGCCAAATTGCATTATCTCCTATAGTTTCCGAGATATGGACTATCGACATCTGACAATATAGGCTCTGCTTCTAACTTGGGCCAGAATTATAAAATGGTCTTATGAATTAGCGATTTTGTTCCAATTCACATTCCAAGCAATATTCGGCATTCTAATTACGTTGCCTATTGCCAAAATGCATTATCTCATATAGTTTCCGAGATATGGACTATCGACATTTTACAAGATTGGCTCTGCTTCTAACTTGGGCCAAAATTGTAAAATGGTCCTATGTATTAGCGATTTCGCTCCAATTCACATTCCAAGTAATGTTCGGCATGCTAATTACGTTGCCGATTGCCAAATTGCATTATTTCTTATAGTTTCCGAGATATGGACTATCGACATCTGACAATATAGGCTCTGCTTCTAACTTGGGCCAGAATTATAAAATGGTCTTATGAATTAGCGATTTTGTTCCAATTCACATTCCAAGCAATATTCGGCATTCTAATTACGTTGCCTATTGCCAAAATGCATTATCTCTTATAGTTTCCGAGATATGGACTATCGACATTTTACAAGATTGGCTCTGCTTCTAACTTGGGCCAGAATTGTAAAATGGTCTTATAAATTAGCGATTTCGTATCAATTCATATTCCAAGTAATATTCGGCATGCTAATTACGTTGCCGATTGCCAAATTGCATTATTTCTTATAGTTTCCGAGATATGGGCAATCGAAATTTTACGCCTTAGTGTCTGTTTCTAACTGGGGTCAAAATTGTAAAATGGTCTTACGAATTAGCGATTTCGCTCCAATTCACATTCCAAGTAATATTCGGCATGCTAATTACGTTGCCGATTGCCATATTGCATTATCTCTTATGGTTTCCGAGATATGGACTATCGACATCTTACAATATTGGCTCGGCTTCTAACTTGGGCCAAAATTGTAAAACGGTCTTATGAATTAGCGATTTCGCTCCAATTCACATTCCAAGTAATATTCGGCATGCTAATTACGTTGCCGATTGACAAATTGCATTATTTCTTATAGTTTCCGAGATATGGGCAATCGAAATTTTACACCTTAGAGTCTGTTTCTAACTGGGGTCAATATTGTAAAATGGTCCTATGAATTAGCGATTTCGCTCTAATTCACATTCCAAGTAATATTTGGCATGCTAATTACGTTGCCGATTGCCAAATTGCACAATCTCATATAGTTTCCGAGATATGGACTATCGACATCTTGCAATATTGGCTCTGCTTCTAACTTGGGCCAGAATTGTAAAATGGTCTTATGAATTAGCGATTTCGTTGTAATTCACATTCCAAATAATATTCGGCATGCTAATTACATTGCCGATGGCCAAATTGCATTATCTCTTATAGTTTCCGAGATATGGACTATCGACATTTTACAATATTGGCTCTTCTTCTAACTTGGGTCAAAATTGCAAATTGGTCTTATGAATTAGCGATTTCGTTGTAATTCACATTCCAAGTAATATTCGGCATGCTAATTACGTTGCCGATTGCCAAATTGCATTATCTCTTATAGTTTCCGAGATATGGACTATCGACATTTTACAATATCGGCTCTGCTTCTAACTTGGGTCAAAATTGTAAAATGGTCTTATGAATTAGCAATTTCGCTCCATTTCACATTCCAAGTAATATTCGGCATGCTAATTACGTTGCCGATTGCCAAATTGAATTATCTCTTATAGTTTCCGAGATATGGACTATCGACATCTTGCAATATTGGCTCTGCTTCTAACTTGGGCCAGAATTGTAAAATGGTCTTATGAATTAGCGATTTCGTTGTAATTCACATTCCAAGTAATGTTCGGCATGCTAATTACGTTGCCGATTGCCAAATTGCATTATCTCTTATAGTTTCCGAGATATGGACTATCGACATCTTGCAATATTGGCTCTGCTTCTAACTTGGGCCAGAATTGTAAAATGGTCTTATGAATTAGCGATTTCGTTGTAATTCACATTCCAAGTAATATTCGGCATGCTAATTACGTTGCCGATTGCCAAATTGCATTATCTCTTATAGTTTCCGAGATATGGACTATCGACATCTTGCAATATTGGCTCTGCTTCTAACTTGGGCCAGAATTGTAAAATGGTCTTATGAATTAGCGATTTCGTTGTAATTCACATTCCAAGTAATATTCGGCATGCTAATTACGTTGCCGATTGCCAAATTGCATTATCTCTTATAGTTTCCGAGATATGGACTATCGACATCTTGCAATATTGGCTCTTCTTCTAACTTGGGCCAGAATTGTAAAATGGTCTTATGAATTAGCGATTTCGTTGTAATTCACATTCCAAGTAATATTCGGCATGCTAATTACGTTGCCGATTGCCAAATTGCATTATCTCTTATAGTTTCCGAGATATGGTCTATCGACATCTTACAATATTGGCTCTGCTTCTAACTTGTTCCAGAATTGTAAAATGGTCTTACGAATTAGCGATTTCGTTACAATTCACATTCCAAGTAATATTCGGCATGCTAATTACGTTGCCGATTGCCAAATTGCATTATTTCCTATAGTTTCCGAGATATGGACTATCGACATCTGACAATATTGGCTATGCTTCTAACTTGGGCCAAAATTGTAAAACGGTCTTATGAATTAACGATTTCGTTCAAATTCACATTCCAAGTAATATTCGGCATGCTAATTACATTGCCGATTGCCAAATTGCATTATCTCTTACAGTTTCCGAGATATGGTCAATCAAAATTTTACACCTTAGTGTCTGTTTCTAACTGGGGTCAAAATTGCAAAATGGTCTTATGAATTAGCGATTTCACTCCAATTCACATTCCAAGTAATATTCGGCATGCTAATTACGTTGCCGATTGCCATATTGCATTATCTCTTATAGTTTCCGAGATATGGACTATCGACATCTTACAATATTGGCTCGGCTTCTAACTTGGGCCAGAATTGTAAAATGGTCTTATGAATTAGCGATTTCGCTCCAATTCACATTCCAAGTAATATTCAGCATGCTAATTACTTTGCCGATTGCCAAATTGCATTAACTCTTATAGTTTCCGAGATATGGGCAATCGAAATTTTACACCTTAGAGTCTGTTTCTAACTGGGGTCAAAATTGTAAAATGGTCCTATGAATTAGCGATTTCGCTCCAATTCACATTCCAAGTAATATTCGGCATGCTAATTACGTTGCCGATTGCCAAATTGCATTATTTCTTATAGTTTCCGAGATATGGACTATCGACATCTTACAATATTGGCTCGGCTTCTAACTTGGGCCAGAATTGTAAAATGGTCTTATGAATTAGCGATTTCGCTCCAATTCACATTCCAAGTAATATTCAGCGTGCTAATTACTTTGCCGATTGCCAAATTGCATTATCTCTTATAGTTTCCGAGATATGGGCAATCGAAATTTTACACCTTAGAGTCTGTTTCTAACTGGGGTCAAAATTGTAAAATGGTCCTATGAATTAGCGATTTCGCTCCAATTCACATTCCAAGTAATATTCGGCATGCTAATTACGTTGCCGATTGCCAAATTGCATTATCTCTTATAGTTTCCGAGATATGGACTATCGACATCTTACAATATTGGCTCTGCTTCTAACTTGGGCTAGAATTGTAAAATGGTCTTACGAATTAGCGATTTCGTTCCAATTCACATTCCAAGTAATACTCGGCATGCTAATTACGTTGCCGACTGCCAAATTGCATTACTTCTTATAGTTTCCGGGATATGGACTATCGACATCTGACAATATTGGCTCTGCTTCTAACTTGGGCCAGAATTTTAAAATGGTCTTATAAATTAGCGATTTCGTACCAATTCATATTCCAAGTAATATTCGGCATGCTAATTACGTTGCCGATTGCCAAATTGCATTATTTCCTATAGTTTCCGAGATATGGACTATCGACATCTGACAATATTGGCTCTGCTTCTAACTTGGGCCAGAATTATAAAATGGTCTTATGAATTAGCGATTTTGTTCCAATTCACATTCCAAGCAATATTCGGCATTCTAATTACGTTGCCTATTGCCAAAATGCATTATCTCTTATAGTTTCCGAGATATGGACTATCGACATTTTACAAGATTGGCTCTGCTTCTAACTTGGGCCAAAATTGTAAAATGGTCCTATGTATTAGCGATTTCGCTCCAATTCACATTCCAAGTAATGTTCGGCATGCTAATTACGTTGCCGATTGCCAAATTGCATTATTTCTTATAGTTTCCGAGATATGGACTATCGACATCTGACAATATTGGCTCTGCTTCTAACTTGGGCCAGAATTGTAAAATGGTCTTATAAATTAGCGATTTCGTATCAATTCATATTCCAAGTAATATTTGACATGCTAATTACGTTGCCGATTGCCAAATTGCATTATTTCTTATAGTTTCCGAGATATGGGCAATCGAAATTTTACGCCTTAGTGTCTGTTTCTAACTGGGGTCAAAATTGTAAAATGGTCTTATGAATTAGCGATTTCGCTCCAATTCACATTCCAAGTAATATTCGGCATGCTAATTACGTTGCCGATTGCCATATTGCATTATCTCTTATGGTTTCCGAGATATGGACTATCGACATCTTACAATATTGGCTCGGCTTCTAACTTGGGCCAAAATGGTAAAACGGTCTTATGAATTAGCGATTTCGTTCAAATTCACATTCCAAGTAATATTCGGCATGCTAATTACATTGCCGATTGCCAAATTGCATTATTTCTTATAGTTTCCGAGATATGGACTATCGACATCCGACAATATTGGCTCTGCTTCTAACTTGGGCCAGAATTGTAAAATGGTCTTATAAATTAGCGATTTCGTATCAATTCATATTCCAAGTAATATTTGGCATGCTAATTACGTTGCCGATTGCCAAATTGCATTATTTCTTATAGTTTCCGAGATATGGGCAATCGAAATTTTACGCCTTAGTGTCTGTTTCTAACTGGGGTCAAAATTGTAAAATGGTCTTATGAATTAGCGATTTCGCTCCAATTCACATTCCAAGTAATATTCGGCATGCTAATTACGTTGCCGATTGCCATATTGCATTATCTCTTATGGTTTCCGAGATATGGACTATCGACATCTTACAATATTGGCTCGGCTTCTAACTTGGGCCAAAATTGTAAAACGATCTTATGAATTAGCGATTTCGTTCAAATTCACATTCCAAGTAATATTCGGCATGCTAATTACATTGCCGATTGCCAAATTTCATTATCTCTTATATTTTCCGAGATATGGGCAATCGAAATTTTACACCTTAGAGTCTGTTTCTAACTGGGGTCAAAATTGTAAAATGGTCTTATGAATTAGCGATTTCGCTCCAATTCACATTCCAAGTAGTATTCGGCATGCTAATTACGTTGCCGATTGCCAAATTGCATTATCTCTTATAGTTTCCGAGATATGGACTATCGACATCTGACAATATTGGCTATGCTTCTAACTTGGGCCAAAATTGTAAAACGGTCTTATGAATTAGCGATTTCGTTCAAATTCACATTCCAAGTAATATTCGGCATACTAATTACATTGCCGATTGCCAAATTTCATTATCTCTTATATTTTCCAAGATATGGGCAATCGAAATTTTACACCTTAGTGTCTGTTTCTAACTGGGGTCAAAATTGTAAAATGGTCTTATGAATTAGCGATTTCGCTCCAATTCACATTCCAAGTAGTATTCGGCATGCTAATTACGTTGCCGATTGCTAAATTGCATTATCTCTTATAGTTTCCGAGAAATGGACTATCGACATCTTACAATATTGGCTCGGCTTCTAACTTGGGCCAAAATTGTAAAATGGCCTTATGAATTAGCGATTTCGTTCCAATTCACATTCCAAGTAATATTCGGCATGCTAATTACACTGCCGATTGCCAAATTGCATTATCTCTCACAGTTTCCGAGATATGGACTATCGACATTTTACAAGATTGGCTCTGCTTCTAACTTGGGCCAAAATTGTAAAATGGTCCTATGTATTAGCGATTTCGCTCCAATTCACATTCCAAGTAATGTTCGGCATGCTAATTACGTTGCCGATTGCCAAATTGCATTATTTCTTATAGTTTCCGAGATATGGGCAATCGAAATTTTACGCCTTAGTGTCTGTTTCTAACTGGGGTCAAAATTGTAAAATGGTCTTATGAATTAGCGATTTCGCTCCAATTCACATTCCAAGTAATATTCGGCATGCTAATTACGTTGCCGATTGCCATATTGCATTATCTCTTATAGTTTCCGAGATATGGACTATCGACATCTTACAATATTGGCTCGGCTTCTAACTTGGGCCAAAATTGTAAAACGGTCTTATGAATTAGTGATTTCGTTCAAATTCACATTCCAAGTAATATTCGGCTTGCTAATTACATTGCCGATTGCCAAATTTCATTATCTCTTATATTTTCCGAGATATGGGCAATCGAAATTTTACACCTTAGAGTCTGTTTCTAACTGGGGTCAAAATTGTAAAATGGTCTTATGAATTAGCGATTTCGCTCCAATTCACATTCCAAGTAGTATTCGGCATGCTAATTACGTTGCCGATTGCCAAATTGCATTATCTCTTATAGTTTCCGAGATATGGACTATCGACATCTTACAGTATTGGCTCGGCTTCTAACTTGGGCCGGAATTGTAAAATGGTCTTATGAATTAGCGATTTCGCTCCAATTCACATTCCAAGTAATATTCAGCGTGCTAATTACTTTGCCGATTGCCAAATTGCATTATCTCTTATAGTTTCCGAGATATGGGCAATCGAAATTTTACACCTTAGAGTCTGTTTCTAACTGGGGTCAAAATTGTAAAATGGTCCTATGAATTAGCGATTTCGCTCCAATTCACATTCCAAGTAATATTCGGCATGCTAATTACGTTGCCGATTGCCAAATTGCATTATCTCTTATAGTTTCCGAGATATGGACTATCGACATCTTACAATATTGGCTCTGCTTCTAACTTGGGCCAGAATTGTAAAATGGTCTTACGAATTAGCGATTTCGTTCCAATTCACATTCCAAGTAATACTCGGCATGCTAATTACGTTGCCGATTGCCAAATTGCATTACTTTTTATAGTTTCCGGGATATGGACTATCGACATCTGACAATATTGGCTCTGCTTCTAACTTGGGCCAGAATTGTAAAATGGTCTTATAAATTAGCGATTTCGTACCAATTCATATTCCAAGTAATATTCGGCATGCTAATTACGTTGCCGATTGCCAAATTGCATTATCTCCTATAGTTTCCGAGATATGGACTATCGACATCTGACAATATTGACTCTGCTTCTAACTTGGGCCAGAATTATAAAATGGTCTTATGAATTAGCGATTTTGTTCCAATTCACATTCCAAGCAATATTCGGCATTCTAATTACGTTGCCTATTGCCAAAATGCATTATCTCTTATAGTTTCCGAGATATGGATTATCGACATTTTACAAGATTGGCTCTGCTTCTAACTTGGGCCAAAATTGTAAAATGGTCCTATGTATTAGCGATTTCGCTCCAATTCACATTCCAAGTAATGTTCGGCATGCTAATTACGTTGCCGATTGCCAAATTGCATTATTTCTTATAGTTTCCGAGATATGGACTATCGACATCTGACAATATTGGCTCTGCTTCTAACTTGGGCCAGAATTGTAAAATGGTCTTATAAATTAGCGATTTCGTATCAATTCATGTACCAAGTAATATTTGGCATGCTAATTACGTTGCCGATTGCCAAATTGCATTATTTCTTATAGTTTCCGAGATATGGGCAATCGAAATTTTACGCCTTAGTGTCTGTTTCTAACTGGGGTCAAAATTGTAAAATGGTCTTATGAATTAGCGATTTCGCTCCAATTCACATTCCAAGTAATATTCGGCATGCTAATTACGTTGCCGATTGCCATATTGCATTATCTCTTATGGTTTCCGAGATATGGACTATCGACATCTTACAATATTGGCTCGGCTTCTAACTTGGGCCAAAATTGTAAAACGGTCTTATGAATTAGCGATTTCGTTCAAATTCACATTCCAAGTAATATTCGGCATGCTAATTACATTGCCGATTGCCAAATTTCATTATCTCTTATATTTTCCGAGATATGGGCAATCGAAATTTTACACCTTAGAGTCTGTTTCTAACTGGGGTCAAAATTGTAAAATGGTCTTATGAATTAGCGATTTCGCTCCAATTCACATTCCAAGTAGTATTCGGCATGCTAATTACGTTGCCGATTGCCAAATTGCATTATCTCTTATAGTTTCCGAGAAATGGACTATCGACATCTTACAATATTGGCTCGGCTTCTAACTTTGGCCAGAATTGTAAAATGGTCTTATGAATTAGCGATTTCGCTCCAATTCACATTCCAAGTAATATTCAGCATGCTATTTACGTTGCCGATTGCCAAATTGCATTATCTCTTATAGTTTCCGAGATATGGACTATCGACATCTTACAATATTGGCTCTGTTTCTAACTTGGGCCAAAATTGTAAAATGGCCTTATGAATTAGCGATTTCGCTCAAATTCACATTCCAAGTAATATTCGGCATGCTAATTACATTGCCGATTGCCAAATTTCATTATCTCTTATAGTTTCTGAGATATGGGCAATCGAAATTTTACACCTTAGAGTCTGTTTCTAACTGGGGTCAAAATTGTAAAATGGTCTTATGAATTAGCGATTTCGCTCCAATTCACATTCCAAGTAGTTTTCGGCATGCTAATTACACTGCCGATTGCCAAACTGCATTATCCCTTACAGTTTCCGAGATATGGTCAATCGAAATTTTACATCTTAGAGTCTGTCTCTAACTGGGGTCAAAATTGTAAAATGGTCTTATGAATTAGCGATTTCGCTCCAATTCACATTCCAAGTAATATTCGGCATGCTAATTACGTTGCCGATTGCCAAATTGCATTATCACTTACAGTTTCCGAGATATGAACTATCGACATCTTACAATATTGGCTCTGCTTCTAACTTGGGCCAGAATTGTAAAATGGTCTTACGAATTAGCGATTTCGTTCCAATTCACATTCCAAGTAATATTCGGCATGCTAATTACGTTGCCGATTGGCAAATTGCATTATCTCTTATAGTTTCCGTGATATGGACTATCGACATCTGACAATATTGGCTATGCTTCTAACTTGGGCCAAAATTGTAAAACGGTCTTATGAATTAACGATTTCGTTCAAATTCACATTCCAAGTAATATTCGGCATGCTAATTACATTGCCGATTGCCAAATTTCATTATCTCTTATAGTTTCCGAGATATGGACTATCGACATCTTACAATATTGGCTCTGTTTCTAACTTGGGCCAAAATTGTAAAATGGTCTTATGAATTAGCGATTTCGTTCCAATTCACATTCCAAGTAATATTCGGCATGCTAATTACACTGCCGATTGCCAAATTGCATTATCTCTTACAGTTTCCGAGATATGGTCAATCGAAATTTTACACCTTAGAGTCTGTTTCTAACTGGGGTCAAAATTGTAAAATGGTCTTATGAATTAGCGATTTCGCTCCAATTCACATTCCAAGTAATATTCGGCATGCTAATTACGTTGCCGATTGCCAAATTGCATTATCACTTATAGTTTCCGAGATATGGACAATCGACATCTTACAATATTGGCTCTGCTTCTAACTTGGGCCAGAATTGTAAAATGGTCTTACGAATTAGCGATTTCGTTCCAATTCACATTCCAAGTAATATTCGGCATGCTAATTACGTTGCCGATTGCCAAATTGCATTATCTCTTATAGTTTCCGAGATATGGGCAATCGAAATTTTACACCTTAGAGTCTGTTTCTAACTGGGGTCAAAATTGTAAAATGGTCCTATGAATTAGCGATTTCGCTCCAATTCACATTCCAAGTAATATTCGGCATGCTAATTACGTTGCCGATTGCCAAATTGCATTATCACTTATAGTTTCCGAGATATGGACTATCGACATCTTACAATATTGGCTCTGTTTCTAACTTGGGCCAGAATTGTAAAATGGTCTTACGAATTAGCGATTTCGTTCCAATTCACATTCCAAGTAATACTCGGCATGCTAATTACATTGCCGATTGCCAAATTGCATTACTTCTTATAGTTTCCTTGATATGGACTATCGACATCTGACAATATTGGCTCTGCTTCTAACTTGGGCCAGAATTGTAAAATGGTCTTATAAATTAGCGATTTCGTACCAATTTATATTCCAAGGAATATTCGGCATGCTAATTACGTTGCCGATTGCCAAATTGCATTATCTCTTATAGTTTCCGAGATATGGACTATCGACATCTGACAATATTGGCTCTGCTTCTAACTTGGGCCAGAATTATAAAATGGTCTTATGAATTAGCGATTTTGTTCCAATTCACATTCCAAGCAATATTCGGCATTCTAATTACGTTGCCTATTGCCAAAATGCATTATCTCTTATAGTTTCCGAGATATGGACTATCGACATTTTACAAGATTGGCTCTGCTTCTAACTTGGGCCAAAATTGTAAAATGGTCCTATGTATTAGCGATTTCGCTCCAATTCACATTCCAAGTAATGTTCGGCATGCTAATTTCGTTGCCGATTGCCAAATTGCATTATCACTTACAGTTTCCGAGATATGGACTATCGACATCTGACAATATTGGCTCTGCTTCTAACTTGGGCCAGAATTGTAAAATGGTCTTACGAATTAGCGATTTCGTTCCAATTCACATTCCTAGTAATATTCGGCATGCTAATTACGTTGCCTATTGCCAAAATGCATTATCTCTTATAGTTTCCGAGATATGGACTATCGACATTTTACAAGATTGGCTCTGCTTCTGACTTGGGCCAAAATTGTAAAATAGTCCTATGTATTAGCGATCTCGCTCCAATTCACATTCCAAGTAATATTCGGCATGCTAATTACGTTGCCGTTTGCCAAATTGCATTATCTCTTATAGTTTCCGAGATATGGACTATCGACATCTTACAATATTGGCTCTGCTTCTAACTTGGGCCAAAATTGTAAAATGGTCTTACGAATTAGCGATTTCGTTCCAATTCACATTCCAAGTAATATTCGGCATGCTAATTACGTTGCCGATTGCCAAATTGCATTATCTCTTACAGTTTCCGAGATATGGTCAATCGAAATTTTACACCTTAGAGTCTGTTTCTAACTGGGGTCAAAATTGTAAAATGGTCTTATGAATTAGCGATTTCGCTCCAATTCACATTCCAAGTAATATTCGGCATGCTAATTACGTTGCCGATTGCCAAATTGCATTATCTCTTATAGTTTCCGAGATATGGGCAATCGAAATTTTACACCTTAGAGTCTGTTTCTAACTGGGGTCAAAATTGTAAAATGGTCCTATGAATTAGCGATTTCGCTCCAATTCACATTCCAAGTAATATTCGGCATGCTAATTACGTTGCCGATTGCCAAATTGCATTATTTCTTATAGTTTCCGAGATATGGACTATCGACATCTTACAATATTGGCTCGGCTTCTAACTTGGGCCAGAATTGTAAAATGGTCTTATGAATTAGCGATTTCGCTCCAATTTACATTCCAAGTAATATTCAGCGTGCTAATTACTTTGCCGATTGCCAAATTGCATTATCTCTTATAGTTTCCGAGATATGGGCAATCGAAATTTTACACCTTAGAGTCTGTTTCTAACTGGGGTCAAAATTGTAAAATGGTCCTATGAATTAGCGATTTCGCTCCAATTCACATTCCAAGTAATATTGGGCATGCTAATTACGTTTCCGATTGCCAAATTGCATTATCTCTTATAGTTTCCGAGATATGGACTATCGACATCTTACAATATTGGCTCTGCTTCTAACTTGGGCCAGAATTGTAAAATGGTCTTACGAATTAGCGATTTCGTTCCAATTCACATTCCAAGTAATACTCGGCATGCTAATTACGTTGCCGATTGCCAAATTGCATTATCTCCTATAGTTTCCGAGATATGGACTATCGACATCTGACAATATAGGCTCTGCTTCTAACTTGGGCCAGAATTATAAAATGGTCTTATGAATTAGCGATTTTGTTCCAATTCACATTCCAAGCAATATTCGGCATTCTAATTACGTTGCCTATTGCCAAAATGCATTATCTCTTATAGTTTCCGAGATATGGACTATCGACATTTTACAAGATTGGCTCTGCTTCTAACTTGGGCCAAAATTGTAAAATGGTCCTATGTATTAGCGATTTCGCTCCAATTCACATTCCAAGTAATGTTCGGCATGCTAATTACGTTGCCGATTGCCAAATTGCATTATTTCTTATAGTTTCCGAGATATGGACTATCGACATCTGACAATATTGGCTCTGCTTCTAACTTGGGCCAGAATTGTAAAATGGTCTTATAAATTAGCGATTTCGTATCAATTCATATTCCAAGTAATATTTGGCATGCTAATTACGTTGCCGATTGCCAAATTGCATTATTTCTTATAGTTTCCGAGATATGGGCAATCGAAATTTTACGCCTTAGTGTCTGTTTCTAACTGGGGTCAAAATTGTAAAATGGTCTTATGAATTAGCGATTTCGCTCCAATTCACATTCCAAGTAATATTCGGCATGCTAATTACGTTGCCGATTGCCATATTGCATTATCTCTTATGGTTTCCGAGATATGGACTATCGACATCTTACAATATTGGCTCGGCTTCCAACTTGGGCCAAAATTGTAAAACGGTCTTATGAATTAGCGATTTCGTTCAAATTCACATTCCAAGTAATATTCGGCATGCTAATTACGTTGCCGATTGCCAAATTGCATTATTTCTTATAGTTTCCGAGATATGGACTATCGACATCTGACAATATTGGCTCTGCTTCTAACTTGGGCCAGAATTGTAAAATGGTCTTATAAATTAGCGATTTCGTATCAATTCACACTCCAGGTAGTATTCGGCATGCTAATTACGTTGCCGATTGCCAAATTGCATTATCTCTTATAGTTTCCGAGATATGGACTATCGACATCTTACAATTTTGTCTCGGCTTCTAACTTGGGCCAGAATTGTAAAATGGTTTTATGAATTAGCGATTTCGCTCCAATTCACATTCCAAGTAATATTCAGCATGCTATTTACGTTGCCGATTGCCAAATTGCATTATCTCTTATAGTTTCCGAGATATGGACTATCGACATCTTACAATATTGGCTCTGCTTCTAAGTTGGGCCAAAATTGTAAAATGGTCTTATGAATTAGCGATTTCGTTCCAATTCCCATTCCAAGTAATATTCAGCATGCTAATTACGTTGCCGATTGCCAAATTGCAATATCTCTTATAGATTCCGAGATATAGACTATCAACATCTTACAATATTGGCTCTGCTTCTAACTTGGCCCAAAATTGTAAAATGGTCTTATGAATTAGCGATTTCGCTCCAATTCACATTCCAAGTAATATTCAGCATGCTAATTACGTTGCCGATTGCCAAATAGCATTATCTCTTACAGTTTCCGAAATACGGTCAATCGAAATTTTACACCTTAGAGTCTGTTTCTAACTGGGGTCAAAATTATAAAACGGTCTTATGAATTAGCGATTTCGCTCCAATTCACATACCAAATAATATTCGGCTTGCTAATTACGTTGCCGATTGCCAAATAGCATTATCTCTTACAGTTTCCGAAATACGGTCAATCGAAATTTTACACCTTAGAGTCTGTTTCTAACTGGGGTCAAAATTATAAAACGGTCTTATGAATTAGCGATTTCGCTCCTATTCACATTCCAAGTAATATTCGGCATGCTAATTACGTTGCCGATTGCCAAATTGCATTATCTCTTATAGTTTCCGAGATATGGACTATCGACATCTTACAATATTGGCTCTGCTTCTAACTGGGGCCAGAATTGTAAAATGGTCTTATGAATTAGCGATTTCGCTCCAATTCACATTCCAAGTAATATTCGGCTTGCTAATTACGTTGCCGATTGCCAAATTGCATTATCTCTTATACTTTCCGAGATATGGGCAATCGAAATTTTACACCTTAGAGTCTGTTTCTAACTGGGGTCAAAATTGTAAAATGGTCTTATGAATTAGCGATTTCGCTCCAATTCACATTCCAAGTAATATTCGGCATGCTAATT
This sequence comes from Rhynchophorus ferrugineus, assembly GCF_030347505.1. Lineage (NCBI taxonomy): Eukaryota > Metazoa > Arthropoda > Insecta > Coleoptera > Curculionidae > Rhynchophorus > Rhynchophorus ferrugineus. The sequence goes on along the minus strand of NW_027472580.1, from coordinate 64,905,049 downwards.
ACGTTGCCGATTGCCAAATTGCATTATCTCTTATAGTTTCCGAGATATGGGCAATCGAAATTTTACACCTTAGAGTCTGTTTCTAACTGGGGTCAAAATTGTAAAATGGTCTTATAAATTAGCGATTTCGCTCCAATTCACATTCCAAGTAATATTCGGCATGCTAATTACGTTGCCGATTGCCAAATTGCATTATCTCTTATAGTTTCCGAGATATGGACTATCGACATCTTGCAATATTGGCTCTTCTTCTAACTTGGGCCAGAATTGTAAAATGGTCTTATGAATTAGCGATTTCGTTGTAATTCACATTCCGAGTAATATTCGGCATGCTAATTACGTTGCCGATTGCCAAATTGCATTATTTCCTATAGTTTCCGAGATATGGACTATCGACATCTGACAATATTGGCTATGCTTCTAACTTGGGCCAGAATTGTAAAATGGTCTTATGAATTAGCGATTTCGTTGTAATTCACATTCCAAGTAATATTCGGCATGCTAATTACGTTGCCGATTGCCAAATTGCATTATCTCTTATAGTTTCCGAGATATGGTCTATCGACATCTTACAATATTGGCTCTGCTTCTAACTTGTTCCAGAATTGTAAAATGGTCTTACGAATTAGCGATTTCGTTACAATTCACATTCCAAGTAATATTCGGCATGCTAATTACGTTGCCGATTGCCAAATTGCATTATTTCCTATAGTTTCCGAGATATGGACTATCGACATCTGACAATATTGGCTATGCTTCTAACTTGGGCCAAAATTGTAAAACGGTCTTATGAATTAACGATTTCGTTCAAATTCACATTCCAAGTAATATTCGGCATGCTAATTACATTGCCGATTGCCAAATTGCATTATCTCTTACAGTTTCCGAGATATGGTCAATCGAAATTTTACACCTTAGTGTCTGTTTCTAACTGGGGTCAAAATTGCAAAATGGTCTTATGAATTAGCGATTTCACTCCAATTCACATTCCAAGTAATATTCGGCATGCTAATTACGTTGCCGATTGCCATATTGCATTATCTCTTATAGTTTCCGAGATATGGACTATCGACATCTTACAATATTGGCTCGGCTTCTAACTTGGGCCAGAATTGTAAAATGGTCTTATGAATTAGCGATTTCGCTCCAATTCACATTCCAAGTAATATTCAGCATGCTAATTACTTTGCCGATTGCCAAATTGCATTAACTCTTATAGTTTCCGAGATATGGGCAATCGAAATTTTACACCTTAGAGTCTGTTTCTAACTGGGGTCAAAATTGTAAAATGGTCCTATGAATTAGCGATTTCGCTCCAATTCACATTCCAAGTAATATTCGGCATGCTAATTACGTTGCCGATTGCCAAATTGCATTATTTCTTATAGTTTCCGAGATATGGACTATCGACATCTTACAATATTGGCTCGGCTTCTAACTTGGGCCAGAATTGTAAAATGGTCTTATGAATTAGCGATTTCGCTCCAATTCACATTCCAAGTAATATTCAGCGTGCTAATTACTTTGCCGATTGCCAAATTGCATTATCTCTTATAGTTTCCGAGATATGGGCAATCGAAATTTTACACCTTAGAGTCTGTTTCTAACTGGGGTCAAAATTGTAAAATGGTCCTATGAATTAGCGATTTCGCTCCAATTCACATTCCAAGTAATATTCGGCATGCTAATTACGTTGCCGATTGCCAAATTGCATTATCTCTTATAGTTTCCGAGATATGGACTATCGACATCTTACAATATTGGCTCTGCTTCTAACTTGGGCCAGAATTGTAAAATGGTCTTACGAATTAGCGATTTCGTTCCAATTCACATTCCAAGTAATACTCGGCATGCTAATTACGTTGCCGACTGCCAAATTGCATTACTTCTTATAGTTTCCGGGATATGGACTATCGACATCTGACAATATTGGCTCTGCTTCTAACTTGGGCCAGAATTTTAAAATGGTCTTATAAATTAGCGATTTCGTATCAATTCATATTCCAAATAATATTCGGCATGCTAATTACGTTGCCGATTGCCAAATTGCATTATTTCCTATAGTTTCCGAGATATGGACTATCGACATCTGACAATATTGGCTCTGCTTCTAACTTGGGCCAGAATTATAAAATGGTCTTATGAATTAGCGATTTTGTTCCAATTCACATTCCAAGCAATATTCGGCATTCTAATTACGTTGCCTATTGCCAAAATGCATTATCTCTTATAGTTTCCGAGATATGGACTATCGACATTTTACAAGATTGGCTCTGCTTCTAACTTGGGCCAAAATTGTAAAATGGTCCTATGTATTAGCGATTTCGCTCCAATTCACATTCCAAGTAATGTTCGGCATGCTAATTACGTTGCCGATTGCCAAATTGCATTATTTCTTATAGTTTCCGAGATATGGACTATCGACATCTGACAATATTGGCTCTGCTTCTAACTTGGGCCAGAATTGTAAAATGGTCTTATAAATTAGCGATTTCGTATCAATTCATATTCCAAGTAATATTTGACATGCTAATTACGTTGCCGATTGCCAAATTGCATTATTTCTTATAGTTTCCGAGATATGGGCAATCGAAATTTTACGCCTTAGTGTCTGTTTCTAACTGGGGTCAAAATTGTAAAATGGTCTTATGAATTAGCGATTTCGCTCCAATTCACATTCCAAGTAATATTCGGCATGCTAATTACGTTGCCGATTGCCATATTGCATTATCTCTTATGGTTTCCGAGATATGGACTATCGACATCTTACAATATTGGCTCGGCTTCTAACTTGGGCCAAAATGGTAAAACGGTCTTATGAATTAGCGATTTCGTTCAAATTCACATTCCAAGTAATATTCGGCATGCTAATTACATTGCCGATTGCCAAATTGCATTATTTCTTATAGTTTCCGAGATATGGACTATCGACATCCGACAATATTGGCTCTGCTTCTAACTTGGGCCAGAATTGTAAAATGGTCTTATAAATTAACGATTTCGTATCAATTCATATTCCAAGTAATATTTGGCATGCTAATTACGTTGCCGATTGCCAAATTGCATTATTTCTTATAGTTTCCGAGATATGGGCAATCGAAATTTTACGCCTTAGTGTCTGTTTCTAACTGGGGTCAAAATTGTAAAATGGTCTTATGAATTAGCGATTTCGCTCCAATTCACATTCCAAGTAATATTCGGCATGCTAATTACGTTGCCGATTGCCATATTGCATTATCTCTTATGGTTTCCGAGATATGGACTATCGACATCTTACAATATTGGCTCGGCTTCTAACTTGGGCCAAAATTGTAAAACGGTCTTATGAATTAGCGATTTCGTTCAAATTCACATTCCAAGTAATATTCGGCATGCTAATTACATTGCCGATTGCCAAATTTCATTATCTCTTATATTTTCCGAGATATGGGCAATCGAAATTTTACACCTTAGAGTCTGTTTCTAACTGGGGTCAAAATTGTAAAATGGTCTTATGAATTAGCGATTTCGCTCCAATTCACATTCCAAGTAGTATTCGGCATGCTAATTACGTTGCCGATTGCCAAATTGCATTATCTCTTATAGTTTCCGAGATATGGACTATCGACATCTGACAATATTGGCTATGCTTCTAACTTGGGCCAAAATTGTAAAACGGTCTTATGAATTAGCGATTTCGTTCAAATTCACATTCCAAGTAATATTCGGCATACTAATTACATTGCCGATTGCCAAATTTCATTATCTCTTATATTTTCCAAGATATGGGCAATCGAAATTTTACACCTTAGTGTCTGTTTCTAACTGGGGTCAAAATTGTAAAATGGTCTTATGAATTAGCGATTTCGCTCCAATTCACATTCCAAGTAGTATTCGGCATGCTAATTACGTTGCCGATTGCTAAATTGCATTATCTCTTATAGTTTCCGAGAAATGGACTATCGACATCTTACAATATTGGCTCGGCTTCTAACTTGGGCCAAAATTGTAAAATGGCCTTATGAATTAGCGATTTCGTTCCAATTCACATTCCAAGTAATATTCGGCATGCTAATTACACTGCCGATTGCCAAATTGCATTATCTCTTACAGTTTCCGAGATATGGACTATCGACATTTTACAAGATTGGCTCTGCTTCTAACTTGGGCCAAAATTGTAAAATGGTCCTATGTATTAGCGATTTCGCTCCAATTCACATTCCAAGTAATGTTCGGCATGCTAATTACGTTGCCGATTGCCAAATTGCATTATTTCTTATAGTTTCCGAGATATGGGCAATCGAAATTTTACGCCTTAGTGTCTGTTTCTAACTGGGGTCAAAATTGTAAAATGGTCTTATGAATTAGCGATTTCGCTCCAATTCACATTCCAAGTAATATTCGGCATGCTAATTACGTTGCCGATTGCCATATTGCATTATCTCTTATAGTTTCCGAGATATGGACTATCGACATCTTACAATATTGGCTCGGCTTCTAACTTGGGCCAAAATTGTAAAACGGTCTTATGAATTAGTGATTTCGTTCAAATTCACATTCCAAGTAATATTCGGCATGCTAATTACATTGCCGATTGCCAAATTTCATTATCTCTTATATTTTCCGAGATATGGGCAATCGAAATTTTACACCTTAGAGTCTGTTTCTAACTGGGGTCAAAATTGTAAAATGGTCTTATGAATTAGCGATTTCGCTCCAATTCACATTCCAAGTAGTATTCGGCATGCTAATTACGTTGCCGATTGCCAAATTGCATTATCTCTTATAGTTTCCGAGATATGGACTATCGACATCTTACAATATTGGCTCGGCTTCTAACTTGGGCCGGAATTGTAAAATGGTCTTATGAATTAGCGATTTCGCTCCAATTCACATTCCAAGTAATATTCAGCGTGCTAATTACTTTGCCGATTGCCAAATTGCATTATCTCTTATAGTTTCCGAGATATGGGCAATCGAAATTTTACACCTTAGAGTCTGTTTCTAACTGGGGTCAAAATTGTAAAATGGTCCTATGAATTAGCGATTTCGCTCCAATTCACATTCCAAGTAATATTCGGCATGCTAATTACGTTGCCGATTGCCAAATTGCATTATCTCTTATAGCTTCCGAGATATGGACTATCGACATCTTACAATATTGGCTCTGCTTCTAACTTGGGCCAGAATTGTAAAATGGTCTTACGAATTAGCGATTTCGTTCCAATTCACATTCCAAGTAATACTCGGCATGCTAATTACGTTGCCGATTGCCAAATTGCATTACTTTTTATAGTTTCCGGGATATGGACTATCGACATCTGACAATATTGGCTCTGCTTCTAACTTGGGCCAGAATTGTAAAATGGTCTTATAAATTAGCGATTTCGTACCAATTCATATTCCAAGTAATATTCGGCATGCTAATTACGTTGCCGATTGCCAAATTGCATTATCTCTTATAGTTTCCGAGATATGGGCAATCGAAATTTTACGCCTTAGTGTCTGTTTCTAACTGGGGTCAAAATTGTAAAATGGTCTTATGAATTAGCGATTTCGCTCCAATTCACATTCCAAGTAATATTCGGCATGCTAATTACGTTGCCGATTGCCATATTGCATTATCTCTTATGGTTTCCGAGATATGGACTATCGACATCTTACAATATTGGCTCGGCTTCTAACTTGGGCCAAAATTGTAAAACGGTCTTATGAATTAGCGATTTCGTTCAAATTCACATTCCAAGTAATATTCGGCATGCTAATTACATTGCCGATTGCCAAATTTCATTATCTCTTATATTTTCCGAGATATGGGCAATCGAAATTTTACACCTTAGAGTCTGTTTCTAACTGGGGTCAAAATTGTAAAATGGTCTTATGAATTAGCGATTTCGCTCCAATTCACATTCCAAGTAGTATTCAGCATGCTAATTACGTTGCCGATTGCCAAATTGCATTATCTCTTATAGTTTCCGAGAAATGGACTATCGACATCTTACAATATTGGCTCGGCTTCTAACTTTGGCCAGAATTGTAAAATGGTCTTATGAATTAGCGATTTCGCTCCAATTCACATTCCAAGTAATATTCAGCATGCTATTTACGTTGCCGATTGCCAAATTGCATTATCTCTTATAGTTTCCGAGATATGGACTATCGACATCTTACAATATTGGCTCTGTTTCTAACTTGGGCCAAAATTGTAAAATGGCCTTATGAATTAGCGATTTCGTTCAAATTCACATTCCAAGTAATATTCGGCATGCTAATTACATTGCCGATTGCCAAATTTCATTATCTCTTATAGTTTCTGAGATATGGGCAATCGAAATTTTACACCTTAGAGTCTGTTTCTAACTGGGGTCAAAATTGTAAAATGGTCTTATGAATTAGCGATTTCGCTCCAATTCACATTCCAAGTAGTTTTAGGCATGCTAATTACACTGCCGATTGCCAAACTGCATTATCCCTTACAGTTTCCGAGATATGGTCAATCGAAATTTTACATCTTAGAGTCTGTCTCTAACTGGGGTCAAAATTGTAAAATGGTCTTATGAATTAGCGATTTCGCTCCAATTCACATTCCAAGTAATATTCGGCATGCTAATTACGTTGCCGATTGCCAAATTGCATTATCACTTACAGTTTCCGAGATATGAACTATCGACATCTTACAATATTGGCTCTGCTTCTAACTTGGGCCAGAATTGTAAAATGGTCTTACGAATTAGCGATTTCGTTCCAATTCACATTCCAAGTAATATTCGGCATGCTAATTAGGTTGCCGATTGGCAAATTGCATTATCTCTTATAGTTTCCGAGATATGGACTATCGACATCTGACAATATTGGCTATGCTTCTAACTTGGGCCAAAATTGTAAAACGGTCTTATGAATTAACGATTTCGTTCAAATTCACATTCCAAGTAATATTCGGCATGCTAATTACATTGCCGATTGCCAAATTTCATTATCTCTTATAGTTTCCGAGATATGGACTATCGACATCTTACAATATTGGCTCTGTTTCTAACTTGGGCCAAAATTGTAAAATGGTCTTATGAATTAGCGATTTCGTTCCAATTCACATTCCAAGTAATATTCGGCATGCTAATTACACTGCCGATTGCCAAATTGTATTATCTCTTACAGTTTCCGAGATATGGTCAATCGAAATTTTACACCTTAGAATCTGTCTCTAACTGGGGTCAAAATTGTAAAATGGTCTTATGAATTAGCGATTTCGCTCCAATTCACATTCCAAGTAATATTCGGCATGCTAATTACGTTACCGATTGCCAAATTGCATTATCTCTTATAGTTTCCGAGATATGGGCAATCGAAATTTTACACTTTAGAGTCTGTTTCTAACTGGGGTCAAAATTGTAAAATGGTCCTATGAATTAGCGATTTCGCTCCAATTCACATTCCAAGTAATATTCGGCATGCTAATTACGTTGCCGATTGCCAAATTGCATTTTCACTTATAGTTTCCGAGATATGGACTATCGATATCTTACAATATTGGCTCTGCTTCTAACTTGGGCCAGAATTGTAAAATGGTCTTACGAATTAGCGATTTCGTTCCAATTCACATTCCAAGTAATATTCGGCATGCTAATTACGTTGCCGATTGCCAAATTGCATTATCTCTTATAGTTTCCGAGATATGGGCAATCGAAATTTTACACCTTAGAGTCTGTTTCTAACTGGGGCCAAAATTGTAAAATGGTCCTATGAATTAGCGATTTCGCTCCAATTCACATTCCAAGTAATATTCGGCATGCTAATTACGTTGCCGATTGCCAAATTGCATTATCACTTATAGTTTCCGAGATATGGACTATCGACATCTTACAATATTGGCTCTGCTTCTAACTTGGGCCAGAATTGTAAAATGGTCTTACGAATTAGCGATTTCGTTCCAATTCACATTCCAAGTAATACTCGGCATGCTAATTACATTGCCGATTGCCAAATTGCATTACTTCTTATAGTTTCCTTGATATGGACTATCGACATCTGACAATATTGGCTCTGCTTCTAACTTGGGCCAGAATTGTAAAATGGTCTTATAAATTAGCGATTTCGTACCAATTTATATTCCAAGGAATATTCGGCATGCTAATTACGTTGCCGATTGCCAAATTGCATTATCTCTTATAGTTTCCGAGATATGGACTATCGACATCTGACAATATTGGCTCTGCTTCTAACTTGGGCCAGAATTATAAAATGGTCTTATGAATTAGCGATTTTGTTCCAATTCACATTCCAAGCAATATTCGGCATTCTAATTACGTTGCCTATTGCCAAAATGCATTATCTCTTATAGTTTCCGAGATATGGACTATCGACATTTTACAAGATTGGCTCTGCTTCTAACTTGGGCCAAAATTGTAAAATGGTCCTATGTATTAGCGATTTCGCTCCAATTCACATTCCAAGTAATGTTCGGCATGCTAATTTTGTTGCCGATTGCCAAATTGCATTATCACTTACAGTTTCCGAGATATGGACTATCGACATCTGACAATATTGGCTCTGCTTCTAACTTGGGCCAGAATTGTAAAATGGTCTTACGAATTAGCGATTTCGTTCCAATTCACATTCCTAGTAATATTCGGCATGCTAATTACGTTGCCTATTGCCAAAATGCATTATCTCTTATAGTTTCCGAGATATGGACTATCGACATTTTACAAGATTGGCTCTGCTTCTAACTTGGGCCAAAATTGTAAAATAGTCCTATGTATTAGCGATCTCGCTCCAATTCACATTCCAAGAAATATTCGGCATGCTAATTACGTTGCCGTTTGCCAAATTGCATTATCTCTTATAGTTTCCGAGATATGGACTATCGACATCTTACAATATTGGCTCTGCTTCTAACTTGGGCCAGAATTGTAAAATGGTCTTACGAATTAGCGATTTCGTTCCAATTCACATTCCAAGTAGTATTCGGCATGCTAATTACTTTGCCGATTGCCAAATTGCATTATCTCTTATAGTTTCCGAGATATGGTCAATCGAAATTTTACACCTTAGTGTCTGTTTCTAACTGGGGTCAAAATTGCAAAATGGTCTTATGAATTAGCGATTTCACTCCAATTCACATTCCAAGTAATATTCGGCATGCTAATTACGTTGCCGATTGCCATATTGCATTATCTCTTATAGTTTCCGAGATATGGACTATCGACATCTTACAATATTGGCTCGGCTTCTAACTTGGGCCAGAATTGTAAAATGGTCTTATGAATTAGCGATTTCGCTCCAAATCACATTCCAAGTAATATTCAGCATGCTAATTACTTTGCCGATTGCCAAATTGCATTATCTCTTATAGTTTCCGAGATATGGGCAATCGAAATTTTACACCTTAGAGTCTGTTTCTAACTGGGGTCAAAATTGTAAAATGGTCCTATGAATTAGCGATTTCGCTCCAATTCACATTCCAAGTAATATTCGGCTGGCTAATTACGTTGCCGATTGCCAAATTGCATTATTTCTTATAGTTTCCGAGATATGGACTATCGACATCTTACAATATTGGCTCGGCTTCTAACTTGGGCCAGAATTGTAAAATGGTCTTATGAATTAGCGATTTCGCTCCAATTCACATTCCAAGTAATATTCAGCGTGCTAATTACTTTGCCGATTGCCAAATTGCATTATCTCTTATAGTTTCCGAGATATGGGCAACCGAAATTTTACACCTTAGAGTCTGTTTCTAACTGGGGTCAAAATTGTAAAATGGTCCTATGAATTAGCGATTTCGCTCCAATTCACATTCCAAGTAATATTCGGCATGCTAATTACGTTGCCGATTGCCAAATTGCATTATCTCTTATAGTTTCCGAGATATGGACTATCGACATCTTACAATATTGGCTCTGCTTCTAACTTGGGCCAGAATTGTAAAATGGTCTTACGAATTAGCGATTTCGTTCCAATTCACATTCCAAGTAATACTCGGCATGCTAATTACGTTGCCGATTGCCAAATTGCATTACTTCTTATAGTTTCCGGGATATGGACTATCGACATCTGACAATATTGGCTCTGCTTCTAACTTGGGCCAGAATTTTAAAATGGTCTTATAAATTAGCGATTTCGTACCAATTCATATTCCAAGTAATATTCGGCATGCTAATTACGTTGCCGATTGCCAAATTGCATTATCTCCTATAGTTTCCGAGATATGGACTATCGACATCTGACAATATAGGCTCTGCTTCTAACTTGGGCCAGAATTATAAAATGGTCTTATGAATTAGCGATTTTGTTCCAATTCACATTCCAAGCAATATTCGGCATTCTAATTACGTTGCCTATTGCCAAAATGCATTATCTCTTATAGTTTCCGAGATATGGACTATCGACATTTTACAAGATTGGCTCTGCTTCTAACTTGGGCCAAAATTGTAAAATGGTCCTATGTATTAGCGATTTCGCTCCAATTCACATTCCAAGTAATGTTCGGTATGCTAATTACGTTGCCGATTGCCAAATTGCATTATTTCTTATAGTTTCCGAGATATGGACTATCGACATCTGACAATATTGGCTCTGCTTCTAACTTGGGCCAGAATTGTAAAATGGTCTTATAAATTAGCGATTTCGTATCAATTCATATTCCAAGTAATATTTGGCATGCTAATTACGTTGCCGATTGCCAAATTGCATTATTTCTTATAGTTTCCGAGATATGGACAATCGAAATTTTACGCCTTAGTGTCTGTTTCTAACTGGGGTCAAAATTGTAAAATGGTCTTATGAATTAGCGATTTCGCTCCAATTCACATTCCAAGTAATATTCGGCATGCTAATTACGTTGCCGATTGCCATATTGCATTATCTCTTATGGTTTCCGAGATATGGACTATCGACATCTTACAATATTGGCTCGGCTTCCAACTTGGGCCAAAATTGTAAAACGGTCTTATGAATTAGCGATTTCGTTCAAATTCACATTCCAAGTAATATTCGGCATGCTAATTACATTGCCGATTGCCAAATTGCATTATTTCTTATAGTTTCCGAGATATGGACTATCGACATCTGACAATATTGGCTCGGCTTCTAACTCGGGCCAGAATTGTAAAATGGTCTTATAAATTAGCGATTTCGTATCAATTCACATTCCAGGTAGTATTCGGCATGCTAATTACGTTGCCGATTGCCAAATTGCATTATCTCTTATAGTTTCCGAGATATGGACTATCGACATCTTACAATATTTTCTCGGCTTCTAACTTGGGCCAGAATTGTAAAATGTTTTTATGAATTAGCGATTTCGCTCCAATTCACATTCCAAGTAATATTCAGCATGCTATTTACGTTGCCGATTGCCAAATTGCATTATCTCTTATAGTTTCCGAGATATGGACTATCGACATCTTACAATATTGGCTCTGCTTCTAAGTTGGGCCAAAATTGTAAAATGGTCTTATGAATTAGCGATTTCGTTCCAATTCCCATTCCAAGTAATATTCAGCATGCTAATTACGTTGCCGATTGCCAAATTGCAATATCTCTTATAGATTCCGAGATATAGACTATCAACATCTTACAATATTGGCTCTGCTTCTAACTTTTCCCAAAATTGTAAAATGGTCTTATGAATTAGCGATTTCGCTCCAATTCACATTCCAAGTAATATTCAGCATGCTAATTACGTTGCCGATTGCCAAATAGCATTATCTCTTACAGTTTCCGAAATACGGTCAATCGAAATTTTACACCTTAGAGTCTGTTTCTAACTGGGGTCAAAATTATAAAACGGTCTTATGAATTAGCGATTTCGCTCCAATTCACATACCAAATAATATTCGGCTTGCTAATTACGTTGCCGATTGCCAAATAGCATTATCTCTTACAGTTTCCGAAATACGGTCAATCGAAATTTTACACCTTAGAGTCTGTTTCTAACTGGGGTCAAAATTATAAAACGGTCTTATGAATTAGCGATTTCGCTCCTATTCACATTCCAAGTAATATTCGGCATGCTAATTACGTTGCCGATTGCCAAATTGCATTATCTCTTATAGTTTCCGAGATATGGACTATCGACATCTTACAATATTGGCTCTGCTTCTAACTGGGGCCAGAATTGTAAAATGGTCTTATGAATTAGCGATTTCGCTCCAATTCACATTCCAAGTAATATTCGGCTTGCTAATTACGTTGCCGATTGCCAAATTGCATTATCTCTTATACTTTCCGAGATATGGGCAATCGAAATTTTACACCTTAGAGTCTGTTTCTAACTGGGGTCAAAATTGTAAAATGGTCTTATGAATTAGCGATTTCGCTCCAATTCACATTCCAAGTAATATTCGGCATGCTAATTACGTTGCCGATTGCCAAATTGCATTATCTCTTATAGTTTCCGAGATATGGGCAATCGAAATTTTACACCTTAGAGTCTGTTTCTAACTGGGGTCAAAATTGTAAAATGGTCTTATAAATTAGCGATTTCGCTCCAATTCACATTCCAAGTAATATTCGGCATGCTAATTACGTTGCCGATTGCCAAATTGCATTATCTCTTATAGTTTTCGAGATATGGACTATCGACATCTTACAATATTGGCTCTGCTTCTAACTTGGGCCAGAATTGTAAAATGGTCTTATGAATTAGCGATTTCGCTCCAATTCACATTCCAAGTAATATTCGGCATGCTAATTACGTTGCCGATTGCCAAATTGCATTATCTCTTATAGTTTCCGAGATATGGGCAATCGAAATTTTACACCTTAGAGTCTGTTTCTAAGTGGGGTCAAAATTGTAAAATAGTCTTAAGAATTAGCGATTTCGCTCCAATTCACATTCCAAGTAATATTCGGCATGCTAATTACGTTACCGATTGCCAAATTGCAATATCTCTTATAGATTCCGAGATATAGACTATCGACATCTTACAATATTGGCTCTGCTTCTAACTTGGGCCAGAATTGTAAAATAGTCTTATGAATTAGCGATTTCGCTCCAATTCACATTCCAAGTAATATTCGGCTTGCTAATTACGTTGCCGATTGCCAAATTGCATTATCTCTTATAGTTTCCGAGATATGGGCAATCGAAATTTTACACCTTAGAGTCTGTTTCTAACTGGGATCAAAATTGTAAAAGGGTATTATGAATTAGCGATTTCGCTCCAATTCACATTCCAAGTAATATTCGGCATGCTAATTACGTTGCCGATTGCCAAATTGCATTATCTCTTATAGTTTCCGAGATATGTTCAATCGAAATTTTATACCTTAGAGTCTGTTTCTAACTGGGGTCAAAAATGTAAAATGGTCTAATAAATTAGCGATTTCGCTCCAATTCACATTCCAAGTAATATTCGGCATGCTAATTACGTTGCCGATTGCCAAATTGCATTATCTCTTATAGTTTTCGAGATATGGACTATCGACATCTTACAATATTGGCTCTGCTTCTAACTTGGGCCAGAATTGTAAAATGGTCTTATGAATTAGAGATTTCGCTCAAATTCACCTTCCAAGTAATATTCGGCATGCTAATTACGTTGCCGATTGCCAAATTGCATTATCTCTGATAGTTTCCGAGATATGGGCAATCGAAATTTTACACCTTAGAGTCTGTTTCTAACTGGGGTCAAAATTGTAAAATGGTCTTATGAAATAGCGATTTCGCTCCAATTCACAATCCAAGTAATATTCGGCATGCTAATTACGTTGCCTATTGCCAAATTGCATTATCTCTTATAATTTCCGAGATATGGGCAATCGAAATTTTACACCTTAGAGTCTGTTTCTAACTGGGGCCAAATTGTAAAATAGTCTTAAGAATTAGCGATTTCGCTCCAATTCACATTCCAAGTAATATTCGGCATGCTAATTACGTTACCGATTGCCAAATTGCATTATCTCTTATAGTTTCCGAGATATGGACTATCGACATCTTACAATATTGGCTCAGCTTCTAACTTGGGCCAGAATTGTAAAATGGTCTTACGAATTAGCGATTTCGTTCCAATTCACATTCCAAGTAATATTCGGCATGCTAATTACGTTGCCGATTGCCAAATTGCATTATCTCTTATAGTTTCCGAGATATGGGCAATCGAAATTTTACACCTTAGAGTCTGTTTCTAACTGTTGTCAAAATTGTAAAATGGTCTTATGAAATAGCGATTTCGCTCCAATTCACAATCCAAGTAATATTCGGCATGCTAATTACGTTGCCTATTGCCAAATTGCATTATCTCTTATAGTTTCCGAGATATGGACTATCGACATCTTACAATATTGGCTCTGCTTCTAACTTGCGCCAGAATTGTAAAATGGTCTTATGAATTAGCGATTTGGTTCCAATTCACATTCCAAGTAATATTCGGCATTCTAATTACGTTGCCTATAGCCAAAATGCATTATCTCTTATAGTTTCCGAGATATGGACTATCGACATTTTACAATATTGGCTCTGCTTCTAACTTGGGCCAAAATTGTAAAACGGTCTTATGAATTAGCGATTTCGTTCAAATTCACATTCCAAGTAATATTCGGAATGCTAATTACATTGCCGATTGCCATATTTCATTATCTCTTATAGTTTCCGAGATATGGACTATCGACATCTTGCAATATTGGCTCTGCTTCTAACTTGGGCCAGAATTGTAAAATCGTCTTACGAAATAGCGATTTCGTTCCAATTCACATTCCAAGTAATATTCGGCATGCTAATTACGTTGCCGACTGCCAAATTGCATTATTTCTTATAGTTTCCGAGATATGGACTATCGACATCTTACAATATTGGCTCTGCTTCTAACTTGGGCCAGAACTGTAAAATGGTCTTAAAAATTAGCGATTCCGTATCAATTCATATTCCAAGTAATATTCGGCATGCTAATTACGTTGCCGATTGCCAAATTGCATTATCTCTTATAGTTTCCGAGATATGGACTATCGACATCTGACAATATTGGCTCTGCTTCTAATATGGGCCAGAATTATAAAATGGTCTTATGAATTAGCGATTTCGTTCCAATTCACATTCCAAGTAATATTCGGCATTCTAATTACGTTGCCGATTGCCAAATTGCATTATCTCTTATAGTTTCCGAGATATGGGCAATCGAAATTTTACACCTTAGAGTCTGTTTCTAACTGGGGTCAAAATTGTAAAATGGTCTTATGAAATAGCGATTTCGCTCCAATTCACATTCCAAGTAATTTTCGGCATGTTAATTACGTTGCCGATTGCCAAATTGCATTATCTCTTATAGTTTCCGAGATATGGACTATAGACATTTTACAATATTGGCTCTGCTTCTAACTTGGGCCAAAATTGTAAAACGGTCTTATGAATTAGCGATTTCGTTCAAATCCACATTCCAAGTAATATTCGGCGTGCTAATTACATTGCCGATTGCCGAATTTCATTACCTCTTATAGTTTCCGAGATATGGTCAATCGAAATTGTACACCTTAGAGTCTGTTTCTAACTGGGGTCAAAATTGTAAAATGGTCTTATGAATTAGCGATTTCGCTCCAATTCACATTCCAAGTAGTATTCGGCATGCTAATTACGTTGCCGATTGCCAAATTGCATTATCTCTTATAGTTTCCGAGATATGGACTATCGACATCTTACAATATTGGCTCGGCTTCTAACTTGGGCCAGAATTGTAAAATGTTCTTATGAATTAGCGATTTCGCTCCAATTCACATTCCAAGTAATATTCAGCATGCTATTTACGTTGCCGATTGCCAAATTGCATTATCTCTTATAGTTTCCGAGATATGGACTATCGACATCTTACAATATTGGCTCTGCTTCTAAGTTGGGCCAAAATTGTAAAATGGTCTTATGAATTAGCGATTTCGCTCCAATTCACATTCCAAGTAATATTCGGCATGCTAATTACGTTGCCGATTGCCAAATTGCATTATCTCTTATAGTTTCCGAGATATGGACTATCGACATCTTACAATATTGGCTCTGCTTCTAACTTGCGCCAGAATTGTAAAATGGTCTTATGAATTAGCGATTTCGCTCCAATTCACAATCCAAGTAATATTCGGCATGCTAATTACGTTGCCTATTGCCAAATTGCATTATCTCTTATAGTTTCCGAGATATGGGCAATCGAAATTTTACACCTTAGAGTCTGTTTCTAACTGGGGTCAAAATTGTAAAATAGTCTTAAGAATTAGCGATTTCGCTCCAATTCACATTCCAAGTAATATTCGGCATGCTAATTACATTACCGATTGCCAAATTGCATTATCTCTTATAGTTTCCGAGATATGGACTATCGACATCTTACAATATTGGCTCAGCTTCTAACTTGGGCCAGAATTGTAAAATGGTCTTACGAATTAGCGATTTCGTTCCAATTCACATTCCAAGTAATATTGGGCATGCTAATTACGTTGCCGATTGCCAAATTGCATTATCTCTTATAGTTTCCGAGATATGGGCAATCGAAATTTTACACCTTAGAGTCTGTTTCTAACTGGGGTCAAAATTGTAAAATGGTCTTATGAAATAGCGATTTCGCTCCAATTCACAATCCAAGTAATATTCGGCATGCTAATTACGTTGCCTATTGCCAATTTGCATTATCTCTTATAGTTTCCGAGATATGGACTATCGACATCTTACAATATTGGCTCTGCTTCTAACTTGCGCCAGAATTGTAAAATGGTCTTATGAATTAGCGATTTGGTTCCAATTCACATTCCAAGTAATATTCGGCATTCTAATTACGTTGCCTATAGCCAAAATACATTATCTCTTATAGTTTCCGAGATATGGACTATCGACATTTTACAATATTGGCTCTGCTTCTAACTTTTGCCAAAATTGTAAAACGGTCTTATGAATTAGCGATTTCGTTCAAATTCACATTCCAAGTAATATTCGGCATGCTAATTACACTGCCGATTGCCAAATTTCATTATCTCTTATAGTTTCCGAGATATGGACTATCGACATCTTGCAATATTGGCTCTGCTTCTAACTTGGGCCAGAATTGTAAAATCGTCTTACGAATTAGCGATTTCGTTCCAATTCACATTCCAAGTAATATTCGGCATGCTAATTACGTTGCCGATTGCCAAATTGCATTATTTCTTATAGTTTTCGAGATATGGACTATCGACATCTTACAATATTGGCTCTGCTTCTAACTTGGGCCAGAATTGTAAAATGGTCTTATAAATTAGCGATTTCGTATCAATTCATATTCCAAGTAATATTCGGCATGCTAATTACGTTGCCGATTGCCAAATTGCATTATCTCTTATAGTTTCCGAGATATGGGCAATCGAAATTTTACACCTTAGAGTCTGTTTCTAACTGGGGTCAAAATTGTAATATGGTCTTATGAAATAGCGATTTCGCTCCAATTCACATTCCAAGTAATATTCGGCATGTTAATTACGTTGCCGATTGCCAAATTGCATTATCTCTTATAGTTTCCGAGATATGGTCTATCGACATTTTACAATATTGGCTCTGCTTCTAACTTGGGCCAAAATTGTAAAACGGTCTTATGAATTAGCGATTTCGTTCAAATTCACATTTCAAGTAATATTCGGCATGCTAATTACATTGCCGATTGCCAAATTTTATTACCTCTTATAGTTTCCGAGATATGGTCAATCGAAATTTTACACCTTAGAGTCTGTTTCTAACTGGGGTCAAAATTGTAAAATGGTCTTATGAATTAGCGATTTCGCTCCAATTCACATTCCAAGTAGTATTCGGCATGCTAATTACGTTGCCGATTGCCAAATTGCATTATCTCTTATAGTTTCCGAGATATGGACTATCGACATCTTACAATATTGGCTCGGCTTCTAACTTGGGCCAGAATTGTAAAATGTGCTTATGAATTAGCGATTTCGCCCCAATTCACATTCCAAGTAATATTCAGCATGCTATTTACGTTGCCGATTGCCAAATTGCATTATCTCTTATAGTTTCCGAGATATGGACTATCGAGATTTTACAATATTGGCTCTGCTTCTAACTTGGGCCAAAATTGTAAAACGGTCTTATGAATTAGCGATTTCGTTCAAATTCACATTTCAAGTAATATTCGGCATGCTAATTACATTGCCGATTGCCAAATTTTATTACCTCTTATAGTTTCCGAGATATGGTCAATCGAAATTTTACACCTTAGAGTCTGTTTCTAACTGGGGTCAAAATTGTAAAACGGTCTTATGAATTAGCGATTTCGCTCCAATTTACATACCAAGTAATATTCGGCTTGCTAATTACGTTGCCGATTGCCAAATTGCATTATCTCTTATAGTTTCGGAGATAAGGGCAATCGAAATTTTACACCTTAGAGTCTCTTTCTAACTGGGGTCAAAATTGTAAAATGGTCTTATGAATTAGCGATTTCGCTCCAATTCACATTCCAAGTAATATTCGGCATGCTAATTACGTTGCCGATTGACAAATTGCATTATCTCTTAGTTTCCGAGATATGGACTATCGACATCTTACAATATTGGCTCTGCTTCTAACTTGGGCCAGAATTGTAAAATGGTCTTATGAATTAGCGATTTCGCTCCAATTCACATTCCAAGTAATATTCGGCTTGCTAATTACGTTGCCGATTGCCAAATTGCATTATCTCTTATAGTTTCCGAGATATGGGCAATCGAAATTTTACACCTTAGAGTCTGTTTCTAACTGGGGTCAAAATTGTAAAATGGTCTTATGAATTAGCGATTTCGCTCCAATTCACATTCCAAGTAATATTCGGCATGCTAATTACGTTGCCCATTGCCAAATTGCATTATTTCCTATAGTTTCCGAGATATGGGCAATCGAAATTTTACACCTTAGAGTCTATTTCTAACTGGGGTCAAAATTGTAAAATGGTCTTATGAATTAGCGATTTCGCTCCAATTCACATTCCAAGTAATATTTGGCATGCTAATTACGTTGCCCATTGCCAAATTTCATTATCTCTTATAGTTTCCGAGATATGGTCAATCGAAATTTTACACCTTAGAGTCTGTTTCTAACCAGGATCAAAATTGTAAAATGGTCTTATGAATTAGCGATTTCGCTCCAATTCACATTCCAGGTAGTATTCGGCATGCTAATTACGTTGCCGATTGCCAAATTGCATTATCTCTTATAGTTTCCGAGATATGGACTATCGACATCTTACAATATTTTCTCGGCTTCTAACTTGGGCCAGAATTGTAAAATGTTCTTATGAATTAGCGATTTCGCTCCAATTCACATTCCAAGTAATATTCAGCATGCTATTTACGTTGCCGATTGCCAAATTGCATTATCTCTTATAGTTTCCGAGATATGGACTATCGACATCTTACAATATTGGGTCTGCTTCTAAGTTGGGCCAAAATTGTAAAATGCTCTTATGAATTAGCGATTTCGTTCCAATTCCCATTCCAAGTAATATTCAGCATGCTAATTACGTTGCCGATTGCCAAATTGCAATATCTCTTATAGATTCCGAGATATAGACTATCGACATCTTACAATATTGGCTCTGCTTCTAACTTGGCCCAAAATTGTAAAATGGTCTTATGAATTAGCGATTTCGCTCCAATTCACATTCCAAGTAATATTCAGCATGCTAATTACGTTGCCGATTGCCAAATAGCATTATCTCTTACAGTTTCCGAAATACGGTCAATCGAAATTTTACACCTTAGAGTCTGTTTCTAACTGGGGTCAAAATTATAAAACGGTCTTATGAATTAGCGATTTCGCTCCAATTCACATACCAAATAATATTCGGCTTGCTAATTACGTTGCCGATTGCCAAATAGCATTATCTCTTACAGTTTCCGAAATACGGTCAATCGAAATTTTACACCTTAGAGTCTGTTTCTAACTGGGGTCAAAATTATAAAACGGTCTTATGAATTAGCGATTTCGCTCCAATTCACATACCAAATAATATTCGGCTTGCTAATTACGTTGCCGATTGCCAAATAGCATTATCTCTTACAGTTTCCGAAATACGGTCAATCGAAATTTTACACCTTAGAGTCTGTTTCTAACTTGGGCCAGAATTGTAAAATGGTCTTATGAATTAGCGATTTCGCTCCAATTCACATTCCAAGTAATATTCGGCTTGCTAATTACGTTGCCGATTGCCAAATTGCATTATCTCTTATAGTTTCCGAGATATGGGCAATCGAAATTTTACACCTTAGAGTCTGTTTCTAACTGGGGTCAAAATTGTAAAATGGTCTTATGAATTAGCGATTTCGCTCCAATTCACATTCCAAGTAATATTCGGCATGCTAATTACGTTGCCCATTGCCAAATTGCATTATCTCTTATAGTTTCCGAGATATGGGCAATCGAAATTTTACACCTTAGAGTCTATTTCTAACTGGGGTCAAAATTGTAAAATGGTCTTATGAATTAGCGATTTCGCTCCAATTCACATTCCAAGTAATATTTGGCATGCTAATTACGTTGCCCATTGCCAAATTTCATTATCTCTTATAGTTTACGAGATATGGTCAATCGAAATTTTACACCTTAGAGTCTGTTTCTAACCAGGATCAAAATTGTAAAACGGTCTTATGAATTAGCGATTTCGTTCAAATTCACATTCCAAGTAATATTCGGAATGCTAATTACATTGCCGATTGCCATATTTCATTATCTCTTATAGTTTCCGAGATATGGACTATCGACATCTTGCAATATTGGCTCTGCTTCTAACTTGGGCCAGAATTGTAAAATCGTCTTACGAAATAGCGATTTCGTTCCAATTCACATTCCAAGTAATATTCGGCATGCTAATTACGTTGCCGACTGCCAAATTGCATTATTTCTTATAGTTTCCGAGATATGGACTATCGACATCTTACAATATTGGCTCTGCTTCTAACTTGGGCCAGAACTGTAAAATGGTCTTATAAATTAGCGATTTCGTATCAATTCATATTCCAAGTAATATTCGGCATGCTAATTACGTTGCCGATTGCCAAATTGCATTATCTCTTATAGTTTCCGAGATATGGACTATCGACATCTGATAATATTGGCTCTGCTTCTAATATGGGCCAGAATTATAAAATGGTCTTATGAATTAGCGATTTCGTTCCAATTCACATTCCAAGTAATATTCGGCATTCTAATTACGTTGCCGATTGCCAAATTGCATTATCTCTTATAGTTTCCGAGATATGGGCAATCGAAATTTTACACCTTAGAGTCTGTTTCTAACTGGGGTCAAAATTGTAAAATGGTCTTATGAAATAGCGATTTCGCTCCAATTCACATTCCAAGTAATTTTCGGCATGTTAATTACGTTGCCGATTGCCAAATTGCATTATCTCTTATAGTTTCCGAGATATGGACTATAGACATTTTACAATATTGGCTCTGCTTCTAACTTGGGCCAAAATTGTAAAACGGTCTTATGAATTAGCGATTTCGTTCAAATTCACATTCCAAGTAATATTCGGCGTGCTAATTACATTGCCGATTGCCGAATTTCATTACCTCTTATAGTTTCCGAGATATGGTCAATCGAAATTGTACACCTTAGAGTCTGTTTCTAACTGGGGTCAAAATAGTAAAATGGTCTTATGAATTAGCGATTTCGCTCCAATTCACATTCCAAGTAGTATTCGGCATGCTAATTACGTTGCCGATTGCCAAATTGCATTATCTCTTATAGTTTCCGAGATATGGACTATCGACATCTTACAATATTGGCTCGGCTTCTAACTTGGGCCAGAATTGTAAAATGGTCTTATGAATTAGCGATTTCGCTCCAATTCACATTCCAAGTAATATTCAGCATGCTATTTACGTTGCCGATTGCGAAATTGCATTATCTCTTATAGTTTCCGAGATATGGACTATCGACATCTTACAATATTGGCTCTGCTTCTAAGTTGTGCCAAAATTGTAAAATGGTCTTATGAATTAGCGATTTCGCTCCAATTCACATACCAAATAATATTCGGCTTGCTAATTACGTTGCCGATTGCCAAATAGCATTATCTCTTACAGTTTCCGAAATACGGTCAATCGAAATTTTACACCTTAGAGTCTGTTTCTAACTGGGGTCAAAATTATAAAACGGTCTTATGAATTAGCGATTTCGCTCCAATTCACATACCAAATAATATTCGGCTTGCTAATTACGTTGCCGATTGCCAAATAGCATTATCTCTTACAGTTTCCGAAATACGGTCAATCGAAATTTTACACCTTAGAGTCTGTTTCTAACTTGGGCCAGAATTGTAAAATGGTCTTATGAATTAGCGATTTCGCTCCAATTCACATTCCAAGTAATATTCGGCTTGCTAATTACGTTGCCGATTGCCAAATTGCATTATCTCTTATAGTTTCCGAGATATGGGCAATCGAAATTTTACACCTTAGAGTCTGTTTCTAACTGGGGTCAAAATTGTAAAATGGTCTTATGAATTAGCGATTTCGCTCCAATTCACATTCCAAGTAATATTCGGCATGCTAATTACGTTGCCCATTGCCAAATTGCATTATCTCTTATAGTTTCCGAGATATGGGCAATCGAAATTTTACACCTTAGAGTCTATTTCTAACTGGGGTCAAAATTGTAAAATGGTCTTATGAATTAGCGATTTCGCTCCAATTCACATTCCAAGTAATATTTGGCATGCTAATTACGTTGCCCATTGCCAAATTTCATTATCTCTTATAGTTTACGAGATATGGTCAATCGAAATTTTACACCTTAGAGTCTGTTTCTAACCAGGATCAAAATTGTAAAACGGTCTTATGAATTAGCGATTTCGTTCAAATTCACATTCCAAGTAATATTCGGAATGCTAATTACATTGCCGATTGCCATATTTCATTATCTCTTATAGTTTCCGAGATATGGACTATCGACATCTTGCAATATTGGCTCTGCTTCTAACTTGGGCCAGAATTGTAAAATCGTCTTACGAAATAGCGATTTCGTTCCAATTCACATTCCAAGTAATATTCGGCATGCTAATTACGTTGCCGACTGCCAAATTGCATTATTTCTTATAGTTTCCGAGATATGGACTATCGACATCTTACAATATTGGCTCTGCTTCTAACTTGGGCCAGAACTGTAAAATGGTCTTATAAATTAGCGATTTCGTATCAATTCATATTCCAAGTAATATTCGGCATGCTAATTACGTTGCCGATTGCCAAATTGCATTATCTCTTATAGTTTCCGAGATATGGACTATCGACATCTGATAATATTGGCTCTGCTTCTAATATGGGCCAGAATTATAAAATGGTCTTATGAATTAGCGATTTCGTTCCAATTCACATTCCAAGTAATATTCGGCATTCTAATTACGTTGCCGATTGCCAAATTGCATTATCTCTTATAGTTTCCGAGATATGGGCAATCGAAATTTTACACCTTAGAGTCTGTTTCTAACTGGGGTCAAAATTGTAAAATGGTCTTATGAAATAGCGATTTCGCTCCAATTCACATTCCAAGTAATTTTCGGCATGTTAATTACGTTGCCGATTGCCAAATTGCATTATCTCTTATAGTTTCCGAGATATGGACTATAGACATTTTACAATATTGGCTCTGCTTCTAACTTGGGCCAAAATTGTAAAACGGTCTTATGAATTAGCGATTTCGTTCAAATTCACATTCCAAGTAATATTCGGCGTGCTAATTACATTGCCGATTGCCGAATTTCATTACCTCTTATAGTTTCCGAGATATGGTCAATCGAAATTGTACACCTTAGAGTCTGTTTCTAACTGGGGTCAAAATAGTAAAATGGTCTTATGAATTAGCGATTTCGCTCCAATTCACATTCCAAGTAGTATTCGGCATGCTAATTACGTTGCCGATTGCCAAATTGCATTATCTCTTATAGTTTCCGAGATATGGACTATCGACATCTTACAATATTGGCTCGGCTTCTAACTTGGGCCAGAATTGTAAAATGTTCTTATGAATTAGCGATTTCGCTCCAATTCACATTCCAAGTAATATTCAGCATGCTATTTACGTTGCCGATTGCGAAATTGCATTATCTCTTATAGTTTCCGAGATATGGACTATCGACATCTTACAATATTGGCTCTGCTTCTAAGTTGTGCCAAAATTGTAAAATGGTCTTATGAATTAGCGATTTCGCTCCAATTCACATTCCAAGTAATATTCGGCATGCTAATTACGTTGCCGATTGCCAAATTGCATTATCTCTTATAGTTTCCGAGATATGGACTATCGACATCTTACAATATTGGCTCTGCTTCTAACTTGCGCCAGAATTGTAAAATGGTCTTATGAATTAGCGATTTCGCTCCAATTCACAATCCAAGTAATATTCGGCATGCTAATTACGTTGCCTATTGCCAAATTGCATTATCTCTTATAGTTTCCGAGATATGGGCAATCGAAATTTTACACCTTAGAGTCTGTTTCTAACTGGGGTCAAAATTGTAAAATAGTCTTAAGAATTAGCGATTTCGCTCCAATTCACATTCCAAGTAATATTCGGCATGCTAATTACATTACCGATTGCCAAATTGCATTATCTCTTATAGTTTCCGAGATATGGACTATCGAGATCTTACAATATTGGCTCAGCTTCTAACTTGGGCCAGAATTGTAAAATGGTCTTACGAATTAGCGATTTCGTTCCAATTCACATTCCAAGTAATATTGGGCATGCTAATTACGTTGCCGATTGCCAAATTGCATTATCTCTTATAGTTTCCGAGATATGGGCAATCGAAATTTTACACCTTAGAGTCTGTTTCTAACTGGGGTCAAAATTGTAAAATGGTCTTATGAAATAGCGATTTCGCTCCAATTCACAATCCAAGTAATATTCGGCATGCTAATTACGTTGCCTATTGCCAAATTGCATTATCTCTTATAGTTTCCGAGATATGGACTATCGACATCTTACAATATTGGCTCTGCTTCTAACTTGCGCCAGAATTGTAAAATGGCCTTATGAATTAGCGATTTGGTTCCAATTCACATTCCAAGTAATATTCGGCATTCTAATTACGTTGCCTATAGCCAAAATACATTATCTCTTATAGTTTCCGAGATATGGACTATCGACATTTTACAATATTGGCTCTGCTTCTAACTTTTGCCAAAATTGTAAAACGGTCTTATGAATTAGCGATTTCGTTCAAATTCACATTCCAAGTAATATTCGGCATGCTAATTACATTGCCGATTGCCAAATTTCATTATCTCTTATAGTTTCCGAGATATGGACTATCGACATCTTGCAATATTGGCTCTGCTTCTAACTTGGGCCAGAATTGTAAAATCGTCTTACGAATTAGCGATTTCGTTCCAATTCACATTCCAAGTAATATTCGGCATGCTAATTACGTTGCCGATTGCCAAATTGCATTATTTCTTATAGTTTTCGAGATATGGACTATCGACATCTTACAATATTGGCTCTGCTTCTAACTTGGGCCAGAATTGTAAAATGGTCTTATAAATTAGCGATTTCGTATCAATTCATATTCCAAGTAATATTCGGCATGCTAATTACGTTGCCGATTGCCAAATTGCATTATCTCTTATAGTTTCCGAGATATGGGCAATCGAAATTTTACACCTTAGAGTCTGTTTCTAACTGGGGTCAAAATTGTAATATGGTCTTATGAAATAGCGATTTCGCTCCAATTCACATTCCAAGTAATATTCGGCATGTTAATTACGTTGCCGATTGCCAAATTGCATTATCTCTTATAGTTTCCGAGATATGGGCAATCGAAATTTTACACCTTAGAGTCTGTTTCTAACTGGGGTCAAAATTGTAAAATGGTCTTATGAATTAGCGATTTCGCCCCAATTCACATTCCAAGTAATATTCGGCATGCTAATTACGTTGCCGATTGCCAAATTGCATTATCTCTTATAGTTTCCGAGATATGGGCAATCGAAATTTTACACCTTAGAGTCTGTTTCTAACCAGGATCAAAATTGTAAAATGGTCTTATGAATTAGCGATTTCGCTCCAATTCACATTCCAGGTAGTATTCGGCATGCTAATTACGTTGCCGATTGCCAAATTGCATTATCTCTTATAGTTTCCGAGATATGGACTATCGACATCTTACAATATTTTCTCGGCTTCTAACTTGGGCCAGAATTGTAAAATGTTCTTATGAATTAGCGATTTCGCTCCAATTCACATTCCAAGTAATATTCAGCATGCTATTTACGTTGCCGATTGCCAAATTGCATTATCTCTTATAGTTTCCGAGATATGGACTATCGACATCTTACAATATTGGCTCTGCTTCTAAGTTGGGCCAAAATTGTAAAATGGTCTTATGAATTAGCGATTTCGTTCCAATTCCCATTCCAAGTAATATTCAGCATGCTAATTACGTTGCCGATTGCCAAATTGCAATATCTCTTATAGATTCCGAGATATAGACTATCGACATCTTACAATATTGGCTCTGCTTCTAACTTGGCCCAAAATTGTAAAATTGTCTTATGAATTAGCGATTTCGCTCCAATTCACATTCCAAGTAATATTCAGCATGCTAATTACGTTGCCGATTGCCAAATAGCATTATCTCTTACAGTTTCCGAAATACGGTCAATCGAAATTTTACACCTTAGAGTCTGTTTCTAACTGGGGTCAAAATTATAAAACGGTCTTATGAATTAGCGATTTCGCTCCAATTCACATACCAAATAATATTCGGCTTGCTAATTACGTTGCCGATTGCCAAATAGCATTATCTCTTACAGTTTCCTAAATACGGTCAATCGAAATTTTACACCTTAGAGTCTGTTTCTAACTGGGGTCAAAATTATAAAACGGTCTTATGAATTAGCGATTTCGCTCCAATTCACATACCAAATAATATTCGGCTTGCTAATTACGTTGCCGATTGCCAAATAGCATTATCTCTTACAGTTTCCGAAATACGGTCAATCGAAATTTTACACCTTAGAGTCTGTTTCTAACTTGGGCCAGAATTGTAAAATGGTCTTATGAATTAGCGATTTCGCTCCAATTCACATTCCAAGTAATATTCGGCTTGCTAATTACGTTGCCGATTGCCAAATTGCATTATCTCTTATAGTTTCCGAGATATGGGCAATCGAAATTTTACACCTTAGAGTCTGTTTCTAACTGGGGTCAAAATTGCAAAATGGTCTTATGAATTAGCGATTTCGCTCCAATTCACATTCCAAGTAATATTCGGCATGCTAATTACGTTGCCTATTGCCAAATTGCATTATCTCTTATAGTTTCCGAGATATGGACTATCGACATCTTACAATATTTTCTCGGCTTCTAACTTGGGCCAGAATTGTAAAATTTTCTTATGAATTAGCGATTTCGCTCCAATTCACATTCCAAGTAATATTCAGCATGCTATTTACGTTGCCGATTGCCAAATTGCATTATCTCTTATAGTTTCCGAGATATGGACTATCGACATCTTACAATATTGGCTCTGCTTCTAACTTGGCCCAAAATTGTAAAATGGTCTTATGAATTAGCGATTTCGCTCCAATTCACATTCCAAGTAATATTCAGCATGCTAATTACGTTGCCGATTGCCAAATAGCATTATCTCTTACAGTTTCCGAAATACGGTCAATCGAAATTTTACACCTTAGAGTCTGTTTCTAACTGGGGTCAAAATTATAAAACGGTCTTATGAATTAGCGATTTCGCTCCAATTCACATACCAAATAATATTCGGCTTGCTAATTACGTTGCCGATTGCCAAATAGCATTATCTCTTACAGTTTCCGAAATACGGTCAATCGAAATTTTACACCTTAGAGTCTGTTTCTAACTTGGGCCAGAATTGTAAAATGGTCTTATAAATTAGCGATTTCGTATCAATTCACATTCCAGGTAGTATTCGGCATGCTAATTACGTTGCCGATTGCCAAATTGCATTATCTCTTATAGTTTCCGAGATATGGACTATCGACATCTTACAATATTTTCTCGGCTTCTAACTTGGGCCAGAATTGTAAAATGTTTTTATGAATTAGCGATTTCGCTCCAATTCACATTCCAAGTAATATTCAGCATGCTATTTACGTTGCCGATTGCCAAATTGCATTATCTCTTATAGTTTCCGAGATATGGACTATCGACATCTTACAATATTGGCTCTGCTTCTAAGTTGGGCCAAAATTGTAAAATGGTCTTATGAATTAGTGATTTCGTTCCAATTCCCATTCCAAGTAATATTCAGCATGCTAATTACGTTGCCGATTGCCAAATTGCAATATCTCTTATAGATTCCGAGATATAGACTATCAACATCTTACAATATTGGCTCTGCTTCTAACTTGGCCCAAAATTGTAAAATGGTCTTATGAATTAGCGATTTCGCTCCAATTCACATTCCAAGTAATATTCAGCATGCTAATTACGTTGCCGATTGCCAAATAGCATTATCTCTTACAGTTTCCGAAATACGGTCAATCGAAATTTTACACCTTAGAGTCTGTTTCTAACTGGGGTCAAAATTATAAAACGGTCTTATGAATTAGCGATTTCGCTCCAATTCACATACCAAATAATATTCGGCTTGCTAATTACGTTGCCGATTGCCAAATAGCATTATCTCTTACAGTTTCCGAAATACGGTCAATCGAAATTTTACACCTTAGAGTCTGTTTCTAACTGGGGTCAAAATTATAAAACGGTCTTATGAATTAGCGATTTCGCTCCTATTCACATTCCAAGTAATATTCGGCATGCTAATTACGTTGCCGATTGCCAAATTGCATTATCTCTTATAGTTTCCGAGATATGGACTATCGACATCTTACAATATTGGCTCTGCTTCTAACTGGGGCCAGAATTGTAAAATGGTCTTATGAATTAGCGATTTCGCTCCAATTCACATTCCAAGTAATATTCGGCTTGCTAATTACGTTGCCGATTGCCAAATTGCATTATCTCTTATACTTTCCGAGATATGGGCAATCGAAATTTTACACCTTAGAGTCTGTTTCTAACTGGGGTCAAAATTGTAAAATGGTCTTATGAATTAGCGATTTCGCTCCAATTCACATTCCAAGTAATATTCGGCATGCTAATTACGTTGCCGATTGCCAAATTGCATTATCTCTTATAGTTTCCGAGATATGGGCAATCGAAATTTTACACCTTAGAGTCTGTTTCTAACTGGGGTCAAAATTGTAAAATGGTCTTATAAATTAGCGATTTCGCTCCAATTCACATTCCAAGTAATATTCGGCATGCTAATTACGTTGCCGATTGCCAAATTGCATTATCTCTTATAGTTTTCGAGATATGGACTATCGACATCTTACAATATTGGCTCTGCTTCTAACTTGGGCCAGAATTGTAAAATGGTCTTATGAATTAGCGATTTCGCTCCAATTCACATTCCAAGTAATATTCGGCATGCTAATTACGTTGCCGATTGCCAAATTGCATTATCTCTTATAGTTTCCGAGATATGGGCAATCGAAATTTTACACCTTAGAGTCTGTTTCTAAGTGGGGTCAAAATTGTAAAATAGTCTTAAGAACTAGCGATTTCGCTCCAATTCACATTCCAAGTAATATTCGGCATGCTAATTACGTTACCGATTGCCAAATTGCAATATCTCTTATAGATTCCGAGATATAGACTATCGACATCTTACAATATTGGCTCTGCTTCTAACTTGGGCCAGAATTGTAAAATAGTCTTATGAATTAGCGATTTCGCTCCAATTCACATTCCAAGTAATATTCGGCTTGCTAATTACGTTGCCGATTGCCAAATTGCATTATCTCTTATAGTTTCCGAGATATGGGCAATCGAAATTTTACACCTTAGAGTCTGTTTCTAACTGGGATCAAAATTGTAAAAGGGTATTATGAATTAGCGATTTCGCTCCAATTCACATTCCAAGTAATATTCGGCATGCTAATTACGTTGCCGATTGCCAAATTGCATTATCTCTTATAGTTTCCGAGATATGGGCAATCGAAATTTTATACCTTAGAGTCTGTTTCTAACTGGGGTCAAAAATGTAAAATGGTCTAATAAATTAGCGATTTCGCTCCAATTCACATTCCAAGTAATATTCGGCATGCTAATTACGTTGCCGATTGCCAAATTGCATTATCTCTTATAGTTTTCGAGATATGGACTATCGACATCTTACAATATTGGCTCTGCTTCTAACTTGGGCCAGAATTGTAAAATGGTCTTATGAATTAGAGATTTCGCTCAAATTCACCTTCCAAGTAATATTCGGCATGCTAATTACGTTGCCGATTGCCAAATTGCATTATCTCTTATAGTTTCCGAGATATGGGCAATCGAAATTTTACACCTTAGAGTCTGTTTCTAACTGGGGTCAAAATTGTAAAATGGTCTTATGAAATAGCGATTTCGCTCCAATTCACAATCCAAGTAATATTCGGCATGCTAATTACGTTGCCTATTGCCAAATTGCATTATCTCTTATAATTTCCGAGATATGGGCAATCGAAATTTTACACCTTAGAGTCTGTTTCTAACTGGGGCCAAATTGTAAAATAGTCTTAAGAATTAGCGATTTCGCTCCAATTCACATTCCAAGTAATATTCGGCATGCTAATTACGTTACCGATTGCCAAATTGCATTATCTCTTATAGTTTCCGAGATATGGACTATCGACATCTTACAATATTGGCTCAGCTTCTAACTTGGGCCAGAATTGTAAAATGGTCTTACGAATTAGCGATTTCGTTCCAATTCACATTCCAAGTAATATTCGGCATGCTAATTACGTTGCCGATTGCCAAATTGCATTATCTCTTATAGTTTCCGAGATATGGGCAATCGAAATTTTACACCTTAGAGTCTGTTTCTAACTGGGGTCAAAATTGTAAAATGGTCTTATGAAATAGCGATTTCGCTCCAATTCACAATCCAAGTAATATTCGGCATGCTAATTACGTTGCCTATTGCCAAATTGCATTATCTCTTATAGTTTCCGAGATATGGACTATCGACATCTTACAATATTGGCTCTGCTTCTAACTTGCGCCAGAATTGTAAAATGGTCTTATGAATTAGCGATTTGGTTCCAATTCACATTCCAAGTAATATTCGGCATTCTAATTACGTTGCCTATAGCCAAAATGCATTATCTCTTATAGTTTCCGAGATATGGACTATCGACATTTTACAATATTGGCTCTGCTTCTAACTTGGGCCAAAATTGTAAAACGGTCTTATGAATTAGCGATTTCGTTCAAATTCACATTCCAAGTAATATTCGGAATGCTAATTACATTGCCGATTGCCATATTTCATTATCTCTTATAGTTTCCGAGATATGGACTATCGACATCTTGCAATATTGGCTCTGCTTCTAACTTGGGCCAGAATTGTAAAATCGTCTTACGAAATAGCGATTTCGTTCCAATTCACATTCCAAGTAATATTCGGCATGCTAATTACGTTGCCGACTGCCAAATTGCATTATTTCTTATAGTTTCCGAGATATGGACTATCGACATCTTACAATATTGGCTCTGCTTCTAACTTGGGCCAGAACTGTAAAATGGTCTTATAAATTAGCGATTCCGTATCAATTCATATTCCAAGTAATATTCGGCATGCTAATTACGTTGCCGATTGCCAAATTGCATTATCTCTTATAGTTTCCGAGATATGGACTATCGACATCTGACAATATTGGCTCTACTTCTAATATGGGCCAGAATTATAAAATGGTCTTATGAATTAGCGATTTCGTTCCAATTCACATTCCAAGTAATATTCGGCATTCTAATTACGTTGCCGATTGCCAAATTGCATTATCTCTTATAGTTTCCGAGATATGGGCAATCGAAATTTTACACCTTAGAGTCTGTTTCTAACTGGGGTCAAAATTGTAAAATGGTCTTATGAAATAGCGATTTCGCTCCAATTCACATTCCAAGTAATTTTCGGCATGTTAATTACGTTGCCGATTGCCAAATTGCATTATCTCTTATAGTTTCCGAGATATGGACTATAGACATTTTACAATATTGGCTCTGCTTCTAACTTGGGCCAAAATTGTAAAACGGTCTTATGAATTAGCGATTTCGTTCAAATTCACATTCCAAGTAATATTCGGCGTGCTAATTACATTGCCGATTGCCGAATTTCATTACCTCTTATAGTTTCCGAGATATGGTCAATCGAAATTGTACACCTTAGAGTCTGTTTCTAACTGGGGTCAAAATTGTAAAATGGTCTTATGAATTAGCGATTTCGCTCCAATTCACATTCCAAGTAGTATTCGGCATGCTAATTACGTTGCCAATTGCCAAATTGCATTATCTCTTATAGTTTCCGAGATATGGACTATCGACATCTTACAATATTGGCTCTGCTTCTAAGTTGGGCCAAAATTGTAAAATGGTCTTATGAATTAGCGATTTCGCTCCAATTCACATTCCAAGTAATATTCGGCATGCTAATTACGTTGCCGATTGCCAAATTGCATTATCTCTTATAGTTTCCGAGATATGGACTATCGACATCTTACAATATTGGCTCTGCTTCTAACTTGCGCCAGAATTGTAAAATGGTCTTATGAATTAGCGATTTCGCTCCAATTCACAATCCAAGTAATATTCGGCATGCTAATTACGTTGCCTATTGCCAAATTGCATTATCTCTTATAGTTTCCGAGATATGGGCAATCGAAATTTTACACCTTAGAGTCTGTTTCTAACTGGGGTCAAAATTGTAAAATAGTCTTAAGAATTAGCGATTTCGCTCCAATTCACATTCCAAGTAATATTCGGCATGCTAATTACATTACCGATTGCCAAATTGCATTATCTCTTATAGTTTCCGAGATATGGACTATCGACATCTTACAATATTGGCTCAGCTTCTAACTTGGGCCAGAATTGTAAAATGGTCTTACGAATTAGCGATTTCGTTCCAATTCACATTCCAAGTAATATTGGGCATGCTAATTACGTTGCCGATTGCCAAATTGCATTATCTCTTATAGTTTCCGAGATATGGGCAATCGAAATTTTACACCTTAGAGTCTGTTTCTAACTGGGGTCAAAATTGTAAAATGGTCTTATGAAATAGCGATTTCGCTCCAATTCACAATCCAAGTAATATTCGGCATGCTAATTACGTTGCCGATTGCCAAATTGCATTATCTCTTATAGTTTCCGAGATATGGACTATCGACATCTTACAATATTGGCTCTGCTTCTAACTTGGGCCAGAATTGTAAAATGGTCTTATGAATTAGCGATTTCGCTCCAATTCACATTCCAAGTAATATTCGGCATGCTAATTACGTTGCCGATTGCCAAATTGCATTATCTCTTATAGTTTCCGAGATATGGGCAATCGAAATTTTACACCTTAGAGTCTGTTTCTAAGTGGGGTCAAAATTGTAAAATAGTCTTAAGAACTAGCGATTTCGCTCCAATTCACATTCCAAGTAATATTCGGCATGCTAATTACGTTACCGATTGCCAAATTGCAATATCTCTTATAGATTCCGAGATATAGACTATCGACATCTTACAATATTGGCTCTGCTTCTAACTTGGGCCAGAATTGTAAAATAGTCTTATGAATTAGCGATTTCGCTCCAATTCACATTCCAAGTAATATTCGGCTTGCTAATTACGTTGCCGATTGCCAAATTGCATTATCTCTTATAGTTTCCGAGATATGGGCAATCGAAATTTTACACCTTAGAGTCTGTTTCTAACTGGGATCAAAATTGTAAAAGGGTATTATGAATTAGCGATTTCGCTCCAATTCACATTCCAAGTAATATTCGGCATGCTAATTACGTTGCCTATTGCCAAATTGCATTATCTCTTATAGTTTCCGAGATATGGGCAATCGAAATTTTATACCTTAGAGTCTGTTTCTAACTGGGGTCAAAAATGTAAAATGGTCTAATAAATTAGCGATTTCGCTCCAATTCACATTCCAAGTAATATTCGGCATGCTAATTACGTTGCCGATTGCCAAATTGCATTATCTCTTATAGTTTTCGAGATATGGACTATCGACATCTTACAATATTGGCTCTGCTTCTAACTTGGGCCAGAATTGTAAAATGGTCTTATGAATTAGAGATTTCGCTCAAATTCACCTTCCAAGTAATATTCGGCATGCTAATTACGTTGCCGATTGCCAAATTGCATTATCTCTTATAGTTTCCGAGATATGGGCAATCGAAATTTTACACCTTAGAGTCTGTTTCTAACTGGGGTCAAAATTGTAAAATGGTCTTATGAAATAGCGATTTCGCTCCAATTCACAATCCAAGTAATATTCGGCATGCTAATTACGTTGCCTATTGCCAAATTGCATTATCTCTTATAATTTCCGAGATATGGGCAATCGAAATTTTACACCTTAGAGTCTGTTTCTAACTGGGGCCAAATTGTAAAATAGTCTTAAGAATTAGCGATTTCGCTCCAATTCACATTCCAAGTAATATTCGGCATGCTAATTACGTTACCGATTGCCAAATTGCATTATCTCTTATAGTTTCCGAGATATGGACTATCGACATCTTACAATATTGGCTCAGCTTCTAACTTGGGCCAGAATTGTAAAATGGTCTTACGAATTAGCGATTTCGTTCCAATTCACATTCCAAGTAATATTCGGCATGCTAATTACGTTGCCGATTGCCAAATTGCATTATCTCTTATAGTTTCCGAGATATGGGCAATCGAAATTTTACACCTTAGAGTCTGTTTCTAACTGGGGTCAAAATTGTAAAATGGTCTTATGAAATAGCGATTTCGCTCCAATTCACAATCCAAGTAATATTCGGCATGCTAATTACGTTGCCTATTGCCAAATTGCATTATCTCTTATAGTTTCCGAGATATGGACTATCGACATCTTACAATATTGGCTCTGCTTCTAACTTGCGCCAGAATTGTAAAATGGTCTTATGAATTAGCGATTTGGTTCCAATTCACATTCCAAGTAATATTCGGCATTCTAATTACGTTGCCTATAGCCAAAATGCATTATCTCTTATAGTTTCCGAGATATGGACTATCGACATTTTACAATATTGGCTCTGCTTCTAACTTGGGCCAAAATTGTAAAACGGTCTTATGAATTAGCGATTTCGTTCAAATTCACATTCCAAGTAATATTCGGAATGCTAATTACATTGCCGATTGCCATATTTCATTATCTCTTATAGTTTCCGAGATATGGACTATCGACATCTTGCAATATTGGCTCTGCTTCTAACTTGGGCCAGAATTGTAAAATCGTCTTACGAAATAGCGATTTCGTTCCAATTCACATTCCAAGTAATATTCGGCATGCTAATTACGTTGCCGACTGCCAAATTGCATTATTTCTTATAGTTTCCGAGATATGGACTATCGACATCTTACAATATTGGCTCTGCTTCTAACTTGGGCCAGAACTGTAAAATGGTCTTATAAATTAGCGATTCCGTATCAATTCATATTCCAAGTAATATTCGGCATGCTAATTACGTTGCCGATTGCCAAATTGCATTATCTCTTATAGTTTCCGAGATATGGACTATCGACATCTGACAATATTGGCTCTACTTCTAATATGGGCCAGAATTATAAAATGGTCTTATGAATTAGCGATTTCGTTCCAATTCACATTCCAAGTAATATTCGGCATTCTAATTACGTTGCCGATTGCCAAATTGCATTATCTCTTATAGTTTCCGAGATATGGGCAATCGAAATTTTACACCTTAGAGTCTGTTTCTAACTGGGGTCAAAATTGTAAAATGGTCTTATGAAATAGCGATTTCGCTCCAATTCACATTCCAAGTAATTTTCGGCATGTTAATTACGTTGCCGATTGCCAAATTGCATTATCTCTTATAGTTTCCGAGATATGGACTATAGACATTTTACAATATTGGCTCTGCTTCTAACTTGGGCCAAAATTGTAAAACGGTCTTATGAATTAGCGATTTCGTTCAAATTCACATTCCAAGTAATATTCGGCGTGCTAATTACATTGCCGATTGCCGAATTTCATTACCTCTTATAGTTTCCGAGATATGGTCAATCGAAATTGTACACCTTAGAGTCTGTTTCTAACTGGGGTCAAAATTGTAAAATGGTCTTATGAATTAGCGATTTCGCTCCAATTCACATTCCAAGTAGTATTCGGCATGCTAATTACGTTGCCAATTGCCAAATTGCATTATCTCTTATAGTTTCCGAGATATGGACTATCGACATCTTACAATATTGGCTCTGCTTCTAAGTTGGGCCAAAATTGTAAAATGGTCTTATGAATTAGCGATTTCGCTCCAATTCACATTCCAAGTAATATTCGGCATGCTAATTACGTTGCCGATTGCCAAATTGCATTATCTCTTATAGTTTCCGAGATATGGACTATCGACATCTTACAATATTGGCTCTGCTTCTAACTTGCGCCAGAATTGTAAAATGGTCTTATGAATTAGCGATTTCGCTCCAATTCACAATCCAAGTAATATTCGGCATGCTAATTACGTTGCCTATTGCCAAATTGCATTATCTCTTATAGTTTCCGAGATATGGGCAATCGAAATTTTACACCTTAGAGTCTGTTTCTAACTGGGGTCAAAATTGTAAAATAGTCTTAAGAATTAGCGATTTCGCTCCAATTCACATTCCAAGTAATATTCGGCATGCTAATTACATTACCGATTGCCAAATTGCATTATCTCTTATAGTTTCCGAGATATGGACTATCGACATCTTACAATATTGGCTCAGCTTCTAACTTGGGCCAGAATTGTAAAATGGTCTTACGAATTAGCGATTTCGTTCCAATTCACATTCCAAGTAATATTGGGCATGCTAATTACGTTGCCGATTGCCAAATTGCATTATCTCTTATAGTTTCCGAGATATGGGCAATCGAAATTTTACACCTTAGAGTCTGTTTCTAACTGGGGTCAAAATTGTAAAATGGTCTTATGAAATAGCGATTTCGCTCCAATTCACAATCCAAGTAATATTCGGCATGCTAATTACGTTGCCTATTGCCAATTTGCATTATCTCTTATAGTTTCCGAGATATGGACTATCGACATCTTACAATATTGGCTCTGCTTCTAACTTGCGCCAGAATTGTAAAATGGTCTTATGAATTAGCGATTTGGTTCCAATTCACATTCCAAGTAATATTCGGCATTCTAATTACGTTGCCTATAGCCAAAATACATTATCTCTTATAGTTTCCGAGATATGGACTATCGACATTTTACAATATTGGCTCTGCTTCTAACTTTTGCCAAAATTGTAAAACGGTCTTATGAATTAGCGATTTCGTTCAAATTCACATTCCAAGTAATATTCGGCATGCTAATTACATTGCCGATTGCCAAATTTCATTATCTCTTATAGTTTCCGAGATATGGACTATCGACATCTTGCAATATTGGCTCTGCTTCTAACTTGGGCCAGAATTGTAAAATCGTCTTACGAATTAGCGATTTCGTTCCAATTCACATTCCAAGTAATATTCGGCATGCTAATTACGTTGCCGATTGCCAAATTGCATTATTTCTTATAGTTTTCGAGATATGGACTATCGACATCTTACAATATTGGCTCTGCTTCTAACTTGGGCCAGAATTGTAAAATGGTCTTATAAATTAGCGATTTCGTATCAATTCATATTCCAAGTAATATTCGGCATGCTAATTACGTTGCCGATTGCCAAATTGCATTATCTCTTATAGTTTCCGAGATATGGGCAATCGAAATTTTACACCTTAGAGTCTGTTTCTAACTGGGGTCAAAATTGTAATATGGTCTTATGAAATAGCGATTTCGCTCCAATTCACATTCCAAGTAATATTCGGCATGTTAATTACGTTGCCGATTGCCAAATTGCATTATCTCTTATAGTTTCCGAGATATGGTCTATCGACATTTTACAATATTGGCTCTGCTTCTAACTTGGGCCAAAATTGTAAAACGGTCTTATGAATTAGCGATTTCGTTCAAATTCACATTTCAAGTAATATTCGGCATGCTAATTACATTGCCGATTGCCAAATTTTATTACCTCTTATAGTTTCCGAGATATGGTCAATCGAAATTTTACACCTTAGAGTCTGTTTCTAACTGGGGTCAAAATTGTAAAATGGTCTTATGAATTAGCGATTTCGCTCCAATTCACATTCCAAGTAGTATTCGGCATGCTAATTACGTTGCCGATTGCCAAATTGCATTATCTCTTATAGTTTCCGAGATATGGACTATCGACATCTTACAATATTGGCTCGGCTTCTAACTTGGGCCAGAATTGTAAAATGTGCTTATGAATTAGCGATTTCGCCCCAATTCACATTCCAAGTAATATTCAGCATGCTATTTACGTTGCCGATTGCCAAATTGCATTATCTCTTATAGTTTCCGAGATATGGACTATCGACATTTTACAATATTGGCTCTGCTTCTAACTTGGGCCAAAATTGTAAAACGGTCTTATGAATTAGCGATTTCGTTCAAATTCACATTTCAAGTAATATTCGGCATGCTAATTACATTGCCGATTGCCAAATTTTATTACCTCTTATAGTTTCCGAGATATGGTCAATCGAAATTTTACACCTTAGAGTCTGTTTCTAACTGGGGTCAAAATTGTAAAACGGTCTTATGAATTAGCGATTTCGCTCCAATTTACATACCAAGTAATATTCGGCTTGCTAATTACGTTGCCGATTGCCAAATTGCATTATCTCTTATAGTTTCGGAGATAAGGGCAATCGAAATTTTACACCTTAGAGTCTCTTTCTAACTGGGGTCAAAATTGTAAAATGGTCTTATGAATTAGCGATTTCGCTCCAATTCACATTCCAAGTAATATTCGGCATGCTAATTACGTTGCCGATTGACAAATTGCATTATCTCTTAGTTTCCGAGATATGGACTATCGACATCTTACAATATTGGCTCTGCTTCTAACTTGGGCCAGAATTGTAAAATGGTCTTATGAATTAGCGATTTCGCTCCAATTCACATTCCAAGTAATATTCGGCTTGCTAATTACGTTGCCGATTGCCAAATTGCATTATCTCTTATAGTTTCCGAGATATGGGCAATCGAAATTTTACACCTTAGAGTCTGTTTCTAACTGGGGTCAAAATTGTAAAATGGTCTTATGAATTAGCGATTTCGCTCCAATTCACATTCCAAGTAATATTCGGCATGCTAATTACGTTGCCCATTGCCAAATTGCATTATCTCCTATAGTTTCCGAGATATGGGCAATCGAAATTTTACACCTTAGAGTCTATTTCTAACTGGGGTCAAAATTGTAAAATGGTCTTATGAATTAGCGATTTCGCTCCAATTCACATTCCAAGTAATATTTGGCATGCTAATTACGTTGCCCATTGCCAAATTTCATTATCTCTTATAGTTTCCGAGATATGGTCAATCGAAATTTTACACCTTAGAGTCTGTTTCTAACCAGGATCAAAATTGTAAAATGGTCTTATGAATTAGCGATTTCGCTCCAATTCACATTCCAGGTAGTATTCGGCATGCTAATTACGTTGCCGATTGCCAAATTGCATTATCTCTTATAGTTTCCGAGATATGGACTATCGACATCTTACAATATTTTCTCGGCTTCTAACTTGGGCCAGAATTGTAAAATGTTCTTATGAATTAGCGATTTCGCTCCAATTCACATTCCAAGTAATATTCAGCATGCTATTTACGTTGCCGATTGCCAAATTGCATTATCTCTTATAGTTTCCGAGATATGGACTATCGACATCTTACAATATTGGGTCTGCTTCTAAGTTGGGCCAAAATTGTAAAATGCTCTTATGAATTAGCGATTTCGTTCCAATTCCCATTCCAAGTAATATTCAGCATGCTAATTACGTTGCCGATTGCCAAATTGCAATATCTCATAGATTCCGAGATATAGACTATCGACATCTTACAATATTGGCTCTGCTTCTAACTTGGCCCAAAATTGTAAAATGGTCTTATGAATTAGCGATTTCGCTCCAATTCACATTCCAAGTAATATTCAGCATGCTAATTACGTTGCCGATTGCCAAATAGCATTATCTCTTACAGTTTCCGAAATACGGTCAATCGAAATTTTACACCTTAGAGTCTGTTTCTAACTGGGGTCAAAATTATAAAACGGTCTTATGAATTAGCGATTTCGCTCCAATTCACATACCAAATAATATTCGGCTTGCTAATTACGTTGCCGATTGCCAAATAGCATTATCTCTTACAGTTTCCGAAATACGGTCAATCGAAATTTTACACCTTAGAGTCTGTTTCTAACTGGGGTCAAAATTATAAAACGGTCTTATGAATTAGCGATTTCGCTCCAATTCACATACCAAATAATATTCGGCTTGCTAATTACGTTGCCGATTGCCAAATAGCATTATCTCTTACAGTTTCCGAAATACGGTCAATCGAAATTTTACACCTTAGAGTCTGTTTCTAACTTGGGCCAGAATTGTAAAATGGTCTTATGAATTAGCGATTTCGCTCCAATTCACATTCCAAGTAATATTCGGCTTGCTAATTACGTTGCCGATTGCCAAATTGCATTATCTCTTATAGTTTCCGAGATATGGGCAATCGAAATTTTACACCTTAGAGTCTGTTTCTAACTGGGGTCAAAATTGTAAAATGGTCTTATGAATTAGCGATTTCGCTCCAATTCACATTCCAAGTAATATTCGGCATGCTAATTACGTTGCCCATTGCCAAATTGCATTATCTCTTATAGTTTCCGAGATATGGGCAATCGAAATTTTACACCTTAGAGTCTATTTCTAACTGGGGTCAAAATTGTAAAATGGTCTTATGAATTAGCGATTTCGCTCCAATTCACATTCCAAGTAATATTTGGCATGCTAATTACGTTGCCCATTGCCAAATTTCATTATCTCTTATAGTTTACGAGATATGGTCAATCGAAATTTTACACCTTAGAGTCTGTTTCTAACCAGGATCAAAATTGTAAAACGGTCTTATGAATTAGCGATTTCGTTCAAATTCACATTCCAAGTAATATTCGGAATGCTAATTACATTGCCGATTGCCATATTTCATTATCTCTTATAGTTTCCGAGATATGGACTATCGACATCTTGCAATATTGGCTCTGCTTCTAACTTGGGCCAGAATTGTAAAATCGTCTTACGAAATAGCGATTTCGTTCCAATTCACATTCCAAGTAATATTCGGCATGCTAATTACGTTGCCGACTGCCAAATTGCATTATTTCTTATAGTTTCCGAGATATGGACTATCGACATCTTACAATATTGGCTCTGCTTCTAACTTGGGCCAGAACTGTAAAATGGTCTTATAAATTAGCGATTTCGTATCAATTCATATTCCAAGTAATATTCGGCATGCTAATTACGTTGCCGATTGCCAAATTGCATTATCTCTTATAGTTTCCGAGATATGGACTATCGACATCTGATAATATTGGCTCTGCTTCTAATATGGGCCAGAATTATAAAATGGTCTTATGAATTAGCGATTTCGTTCCAATTCACATTCCAAGTAATATTCGGCATTCTAATTACGTTGCCGATTGCCAAATTGCATTATCTCTTATAGTTTCCGAGATATGGGCAATCGAAATTTTACACCTTAGAGTCTGTTTCTAACTGGGGTCAAAATTGTAAAATGGTCTTATGAAATAGCGATTTCGCTCCAATTCACATTCCAAGTAATTTTCGGCATGTTAATTACGTTGCCGATTGCCAAATTGCATTATCTCTTATAGTTTCCGAGATATGGACTATAGACATTTTACAATATTGGCTCTGCTTCTAACTTGGGCCAAAATTGTAAAACGGTCTTATGAATTAGCGATTTCGTTCAAATTCACATTCCAAGTAATATTCGGCGTGCTAATTACATTGCCGATTGCCGAATTTCATTACCTCTTATAGTTTCCGAGATATGGTCAATCGAAATTGTACACCTTAGAGTCTGTTTCTAACTGGGGTCAAAATAGTAAAATGGTCTTATGAATTAGCGATTTCGCTCCAATTCACATTCCAAGTAGTATTCGGCATGCTAATTACGTTGCCGATTGCCAAATTGCATTATCTCTTATAGTTTCCGAGATATGGACTATCGACATCTTACAATATTGGCTCGGCTTCTAACTTGGGCCAGAATTGTAAAATGTTCTTATGAATTAGCGATTTCGCTCCAATTCACATTCCAAGTAATATTCAGCATGCTATTTACGTTGCCGATTGCGAAATTGCATTATCTCTTATAGTTTCCGAGATATGGACTATCGACATCTTACAATATTGGCTCTGCTTCTAAGTTGTGCCAAAATTGTAAAATGGTCTTATGAATTAGCGATTTCGCTCCAATTCACATTCCAAGTAATATTCGGCATGCTAATTACGTTGCCGATTGCCAAATTGCATTATCTCTTATAGTTTCCGAGATATGGACTATCGACATCTTACAATATTGGCTCTGCTTCTAACTTGCGCCAGAATTGTAAAATGGTCTTATGAATTAGCGATTTCGCTCCAATTCACAATCCAAGTAATATTCGGCATGCTAATTACGTTGCCTATTGCCAAATTGCATTATCTCTTATAGTTTCCGAGATATGGGCAATCGAAATTTTACACCTTAGAGTCTGTTTCTAACTGGGGTCAAAATTGTAAAATAGTCTTAAGAATTAGCGATTTCGCTCCAATTCACATTCCAAGTAATATTCGGCATGCTAATTACATTACCGATTGCCAAATTGCATTATCTCTTATAGTTTCCGAGATATGGACTATCGACATCTTACAATATTGGCTCAGCTTCTAACTTGGGCCAGAATTGTAAAATGGTCTTACGAATTAGCGATTTCGTTCCAATTCACATTCCAAGTAATATTGGGCATGCTAATTACGTTGCCGATTGCCAAATTGCATTATCTCTTATAGTTTCCGAGATATGGGCAATCGAAATTTTACACCTTAGAGTCTGTTTCTAACTGGGGTCAAAATTGTAAAATGGTCTTATGAAATAGCGATTTCGCTCCAATTCACAATCCAAGTAATATTCGGCATGCTAATTACGTTGCCTATTGCCAAATTGCATTATCTCTTATAGTTTCCGAGATATGGACTATCGACATCTTACAATATTGGCTCTGCTTCTAACTTGCGCCAGAATTGTAAAATGGCCTTATGAATTAGCGATTTGGTTCCAATTCACATTCCAAGTAATATTCGGCATTCTAATTACGTTGCCTATAGCCAAAATACATTATCTCTTATAGTTTCCGAGATATGGACTATCGACATTTTACAATATTGGCTCTGCTTCTAACTTTTGCCAAAATTGTAAAACGGTCTTATGAATTAGCGATTTCGTTCAAATTCACATTCCAAGTAATATTCGGCATGCTAATTACATTGCCGATTGCCAAATTTCATTATCTCTTATAGTTTCCGAGATATGGACTATCGACATCTTGCAATATTGGCTCTGCTTCTAACTTGGGCCAGAATTGTAAAATCGTCTTACGAATTAGCGATTTCGTTCCAATTCACATTCCAAGTAATATTCGGCCTGCTAATTACGTTGCCGATTGCCAAATTGCATTATTTCTTATAGTTTTCGAGATATGGACTATCGACATCTTACAATATTGGCTCTGCTTCTAACTTGGGCCAGAATTGTAAAATGGTCTTATAAATTAGCGATTTCGTATCAATTCATATTCCAAGTAATATTCGGCATGCTAATTACGTTGCCGATTGCCAAATTGCATTATCTCTTATAGTTTCCGAGATATGGGCAATCGAAATTTTACACCTTAGAGTCTGTTTCTAACTGGGGTCAAAATTGTAATATGGTCTTATGAAATAGCGATTTCGCTCCAATTCACATTCCAAGTAATATTCGGCATGTTAATTACGTTGCCGATTGCCAAATTGCATTATCTCTTATAGTTTCCGAGATATGGGCAATCGAAATTTTACACCTTAGAGTCTGTTTCTAACTGGGGTCAAAATTGTAAAATGGTCTTATGAATTAGCGATTTCGCTCCAATTCACATTCCAAGTAATATTCGGCATGCTAATTACGTTGCCGATTGCCAAATTGCATTATCTCTTATAGTTTCCGAGATATGGGCAATCGAAATTTTACACCTTAGAGTCTGTTTCTAACCAGGATCAAAATTGTAAAATGGTCTTATGAATTAGCGATTTCGCTCCAATTCACATT
Source organism: Rhynchophorus ferrugineus (assembly GCF_030347505.1). Taxonomy (NCBI): domain Eukaryota; kingdom Metazoa; phylum Arthropoda; class Insecta; order Coleoptera; family Curculionidae; genus Rhynchophorus; species Rhynchophorus ferrugineus. Next base: position 64,860,805 of record NW_027472580.1, on the reverse strand, counting down.
CCAGGTAGTATTCGGCATGCTAATTACGTTGCCGATTGCCAAATTGCATTATCTCTTATAGTTTCCGAGATATGGACTATCGACATCTTACAATATTTTCTCGGCTTCTAACTTGGGCCAGAATTGTAAAATGTTCTTATGAATTAGCGATTTCGCTCCAATTCACATTCCAAGTAATATTCAGCATGCTATTTACGTTGCCGATTGCCAAATTGCATTATCTCTTATAGTTTCCGAGATATGGACTATCGACATCTTACAATATTGGCTCTGCTTCTAAGTTGGGCCAAAATTGTAAAATGGTCTTATGAATTAGCGATTTCGTTCCAATTCCCATTCCAAGTAATATTCAGCATGCTAATTACGTTGCCGATTGCCAAATTGCAATATCTCTTATAGATTCCGAGATATAGACTATCGACATCTTACAATATTGGCTCTGCTTCTAACTTGGCCCAAAATTGTAAAATGGTCTTATGAATTAGCGATTTCGCTCCAATTCACATTCCAAGTAATATTCAGCATGCTAATTACGTTGCCGATTGCCAAATAGCATTATCTCTTACAGTTTCCGAAATACGGTCAATCGAAATTTTACACCTTAGAGTCTGTTTCTAACTGGGGTCAAAATTATAAAACGGTCTTATGAATTAGCGATTTCGCTCCAATTCACATACCAAATAATATTCGGCTTGCTAATTACGTTGCCGATTGCCAAATAGCATTATCTCTTACAGTTTCCGAAATACGGTCAATCGAAATTTTACACCTTAGAGTCTGTTTCTAACTGGGGTCAAAATTATAAAACGGTCTTATGAATTAGCGATTTCGCTCCAATTCACATACCAAATAATATTCGGCTTGCTAATTACGTTGCCGATTGCCAAATAGCATTATCTCTTACAGTTTCCGAAATACGGTCAATCGAAATTTTACACCTTAGAGTCTGTTTCTAACTTGGGCCAGAATTGTAAAATGGTCTTATGTATTAGCGATTTCGCTCCAATTCACATTCCAAGTAATATTCGGCTTGCTAATTACGTTGCCGATTGCCAAATTGCATTATCTCTTATAGTTTCCGAGATATGGGCAATCGAAATTTTACACCTTAGAGTCTGTTTCTAACTGGGGTCAAAATTGTAAAATGGTCTTATGAATTAGCGATTTCGCTCCAATTCACATTCCAAGTAATATTCGGCATGCTAATTACGTTGCCCATTGCCAAATTGCATTATCTCTTATAGTTTCCGAGATATGGACTATCGACATCTTACAATATTTTCTCGGCTTCTAACTTGGGCCAGAATTGTAAAATTTTCTTATGAATTAGCGATTTCGCTCCAATTCACATTCCAAGTAATATTCAGCATGCTATTTACGTTGCCGATTGCCAAATTGCATTATCTCTTATAGTTTCCGAGATATGGACTATCGACATCTTACAATATTGGCTCTGCTTCTAACTTGGCCCAAAATTGTAAAATGGTCTTATGAATTAGCGATTTCGCTCCAATTCACATTCCAAGTAATATTCAGCATGCTAATTACGTTGCCGATTGCCAAATAGCATTATCTCTTACAGTTTCCGAAATACGGTCAATCGAAATTTTACACCTTAGAGTCTGTTTCTAACTGGGGTCAAAATTATAAAACGGTCTTATGAATTAGCGATTTCGCTCCAATTCACATACCAAATAATATTCGGCTTGCTAATTACGTTGCCGATTGCCAAATAGCATTATCTCTTACAGTTTCCGAAATACGGTCAATCGAAATTTTACACCTTAGAGTCTGTTTCTAACTTGGGCCAGAATTGTAAAATGGTCTTATGAATTAGCGATTTCGCTCCAATTCACATTCCAAGTAATATTCGGCTTGCTAATTACGTTGCCGATTGCCAAATTGCATTATCTCTTATAGTTTCCGAGATATGGGCAATCGAAATTTTACACCTTAGAGTCTGTTTCTAACTGGGGTCAAAATTGTAAAATGGTCTTATGAATTAGCGATTTCGCTCCAATTCACATTCCAAGTAATATTCGGCATGCTAATTACGTTGCCCATTGCCAAATTGCATTATCTCTTATAGTTTCCGAGATATGGACTATCGACATCTTACAATATTTTCTCGGCTTCTAACTTGGGCCAGAATTGTAAAATTTTCTTATGAATTAGCGATTTCGCTCCAATTCACATTCCAAGTAATATTCAGCATGCTATTTACGTTGCCGATTGCCAAATTGCATTATCTCTTATAGTTTCCGAGATATGGACTATCGACATCTTACAATATTGGCTCTGCTTCTAACTTGGCCCAAAATTGTAAAATGGTCTTATGAATTAGCGATTTCGCTCCAATTCACATTCCAAGTAATATTCAGCATGCTAATTACGTTGCCGATTGCCAAATAGCATTATCTCTTACAGTTTCCGAAATACGGTCAATCGAAATTTTACACCTTAGAGTCTGTTTCTAACTGGGGTCAAAATTATAAAACGGTCTTATGAATTAGCGATTTCGCTCCAATTCACATACCAAATAATATTCGGCTTGCTAATTACGTTGCCGATTGCCAAATAGCATTATCTCTAACAGTTTCCGAAATACGGTCAATCGAAATTTTACACCTTAGAGTCTGTTTCTAACTGGGGTCAAAATTATAAAACGGTCTTATGAATTAGCGATTTCGCTCCAATTCACATTCCAAGTAATATTCGGCATGCTAATTACGTTGCCGATTGCCAAATTGCATTATCTCTTATAGTTTCCGAGATATGGACTATCGACATCTTACAATATTGGCTCTGCTTCTAACTGGGGCCAGAATTGTAAAATGGTCTTATGAATTAGCGATTTCGCTCCAATTCACATTCCAAGTAATATTCGGCTTGCTAATTACGTTGCCGATTGCCAAATTGCATTATCTCTTATACTTTCCGAGATATGGGCAATCGAAATTTTACACCTTAGAGTCTGTTTCTAACTGGGGTCAAAATTATAAAATGGTCTTATGAATTAGCGATTTCGCTCCAATTCACATTCCAAGTAATATTCGGCATGCTAATTACGTTGCCGATTGCCAAATTGCATTATCTCTTATACTTTCCGCGATATGGGCAATCGAAATTTTACACCTTAGAGTCTGTTTCTAACTGGGGTCAAAATTGTAAAATGGTCTTATGAATTAGCGATTTCGCTCCAATTCACATTCCAAGTAATATTCGGCATGCTAATTACGTTGCCGATTGCCAAATTGCATTATCTCTTATAGTTTCCGAGATATGGGCAATCGAAATTTTACACCTTAGAGTCTGTTTCTAACTGGGGTCAAAATTGTAAAATGGTCTTATGAATTAGCGATTTCGCTCCAATTCACATTCCAAGTAATATTCGGCATGCTAATTACGTTGCCGATTGCCAAATTGCATTATCTCTTATAGTTTCCGAGATATGGGCAATCGAAATTTTACACCTTAGAGTCTGTTTCTAACTGGGGTCAAAATTGTAAAATGGTCTTATGAATTAGCGATTTCGCTCCAATTCACATTCCAAGTAATATTCGGCATGCTAATTACGTTGCCGATTGCCAAATTGCATTATCTCTTATAGTTTCCGAGATATGGGCAATCGAAATTTTACACCTTAGAGTCTGTTTCTAACTGGGGTCAAAATTGTAAAATAGTCTTAAGAATTAGCGATTTCGCTCCAATTCACATTCCAAGTAATATTCGGCATGCTAATTACGTTACCGATTGCCAAATTGCAATATCTCTTATAGATTCCGAGATATAGACTATCGACATCTTACAATATTGGCTCTGCTTCTAACTTGGGCCAGAATTGTAAAATGGTCTTATGAATTAGCGATTTCGCTCCAATTCACATTCCAAGTAATATTCGGCATGCTAATTACGTTGCCGATTGCCAAATTGCATTATCTCTTATAGTTTCCGAGATATGGGCAATCGAAATTTTATACCTTAGAGTCTGTTTCTAACTGGGGTCAAAAATGTAAAATGGTCTAATAAATTAGCGATTTCGCTCCAATTCACATTCCAAGTAATATTCGGCATGCTAATTACGTTGCCGATTGCCAAATTGCATTATCTCTTATAGTTTTCGAGATATGGACTATCGACATCTTACAATATTGGCTCTGCTTCTAACTTGGGCCAGAATTGTAAAATGGTCTTATGAATTAGAGATTTCGCTCAAATTCACATTCCAAGTAATATTCGGCATGCTAATTACGTTGCCGATTGCCAAATTGCATTATCTCTTATAGTTTCCGAGATATGGGCAATCGAAATTTTACACCTTAGAGTCTGTTTCTAACTGGGGTCAAAATTGTAAAATGGTCTTATGAAATAGCGATTTCGCTCCAATTTACAATCCAAGTAATATTCGGCATGCTAATTACGTTGCCTATTGCCAAATTGCATTATCTCTTATAATTTCCGAGATATGGGCAATCGAAATTTTACACCTTAGAGTCTGTTTCTAGCTGGGGCCAAATTGTAAAATAGTCTTAAGAATTAGCGATTTCGCTCCAATTCACATTCCAAGTAATATTCGGCATGCTAATTACGTTACCGATTGCCAAATTGCATTATCTCTTATAGTTTCCGAGATATGGACTATCGATATCTTACAATATTGGCTCAGCTTCTAACTTGGGCCAGAATTGTAAAATGGTCTTACGAATTAGCGATTTCGTTCCAATTCACATTCCAAGTAATATTCGGCATGCTAATTACGTTGCCGATTGCCAAATTGCATTATCTCTTATAGTTTCCGAGATATGGGCAATCGAAATTTTACACCTTAGAGTCTGTTTCTAACTGTTGTCAAAATTGTAAAATGGTCTTATGAAATAGCGATTTCGCTCCAATTCACAATCCAAGTAATATTCGGCATGCTAATTACGTTGCCTATTGCCAAATTGCATTATCTCTTATAGTTTCCGAGATATGGACTATCGACATCTTACAATATTGGCTCTGCTTCTAACTTGCGCCAGAATTGTAAAATGGTCTTATGAATTAGCGATTTGGTTCCAATTCACATTCCAAGTAATATTCGGCATTCTAATTACGTTGCCTATAGCCAAAATGCATTATCTCTTATAGTTTCCGAGATATGGACTATCGACATTTTACAATATTGGCTCTGCTTCTAACTTGGGCCAAAATTGTAAAACGGTCTTATGAATTAGCGATTTCGTTCAAATTCACATTCCAAGTAATATTCGGAATGCTAATTACATTGCCGATTGCCATATTTCATTATCTCTTATAGTTTCCGAGATATGGACTATCGACATCTTGCAATATTGGCTCTGCTTCTAACTTGGGCCAGAATTGTAAAATCGTCTTACGAAATAGCGATTTCGTTCCAATTCACATTCCAAGTAATATTCGGCATGCTAATTACGTTGCCGACTGCCAAATTGCATTATTTCTTATAGTTTCCGTGATATGGACTATCGACATCTTACAATATTGGCTCTGCTTCTAACTTGGGCCAGAACTGTAAAATGGTCTTATAAATAAGCGCTTTCGTATCAATTCATATTCCAAGTAATATTCGGCATGCTAATTACGTTGCCGATTGCCAAATTGCATTATCTCTTATAGTTTCCGGGATATGGACTATCGACATCTGACAATATTGGCTCTGCTTCTAATATGGGCCAGAATTATAAAATGGTCTTATGAATTAGCGATTTCGTTCCAATTCACATTCCAAGTAATATTCGGCATTCTAATTACGTTGCCGATTGCCAAATTGCATTATCTCTTATAGTTTCCGAGATATGGGCAATCGAAATTTTACACCTTAGAGTCTGTTTCTAACTGGGGTCAAAATTGTAAAATGGTCTTATGAAATAGCGATTTCGCTCCAATTCACATTCCAAGTAATTTTCGGCATGTTAATTACGTTGCCGATTGCCAAATTGCATTATCTCTTATAGTTTCCGAGATATGGTCAATCGAAATTGTACACCTTAGAGTCTGTTTCTAACTGGGGTCAAAATTGTAAAATGGTCTTATGAATTAGCGATTTCGCTCCAATTCACATTCCAAGTAGTATTCGGCATGCTAATTACGTTGCCGATTGCCAAATTGCATTATCTCTTATAGTTTCCGAGATATGGACTATCGACATCTTACAATATTGGCTCGGCTTCTAACTTGGGCCAGAATTGTAAAATGTTCTTATGAATTAGCGATTTCGCTCCAATTCACATTCCAAGTAATATTCAGCATGCTATTTACGTTGCCGATTGCCAAATTGCATTATCTCTTATAGTTTCCGAGATATGGACTATCGACATCTTACAATATTGGCTCTGCTTCTAAGTTGGGCCAAAATTGTAAAATGGTCTTATGAATTAGCGATTTCGCTCCAATTCACATTCCAAGTAATATTCGGCATGCTAATTACGTTGCCGATTGCCAAATTGCATTATCTCTTATAGTTTCCGAGATATGGACTATCGACATCTTACAATATTGGCTCTGCTTCTAACTTGCGCCAGAATTGTAAAATGGTCTTATGAATTAGCGATTTCGCTCCAATTCACAATCCAAGTAATATTCGGCATACTAATTACGTTGCCTATAGCCAAAATGCATTATCTCTTATAGTTTCCGAGATATGGACTATCGACATTTTACAATATTGGCTCTGCTTCTAACTTGGGCCAAAATTGTAAAACGGTCTTATGAATTAGCGATTTCGTTCAAATTCACATTCCAAGTAATATTCGGCATGCTAATTACATTGCCGATTGCCAAATTTCATTATCTCTTATAGTTTCCGAGATATGGACTATCGACATCTTGCAATATTGGCTCTGCTTCTAACTTGGGCCAGAATTGTAAAATCGTCTTACGAATTAGCGATTTCGTTCCAATTCACATTCCAAGTAATATTCGGCATGCTAATTACGTTGCCGATTGCCAAATTGCATTATTTCTTATAGTTTCCGAGATATGGGCAATCGAAATTTTACACCTTAGAGTCTGTTTCTAACTGGGGTCAAAATTGTAAAATGGTCTTATAAATTAGCGATTTCGTATCAATTCATATTCCAAGTAATATTCGGCATTCTAATTACGTTGCCGATTGCCAAATTGCATTATCTCTTATAGTTTCCGAGATATGGGCAATCGAAATTTTACACGTTAGAGTCTGTTTCTAACTGGGGTCAAAATTGTAAAATGGTCTTATGAAATAGCGATTTCGCTCCAATTCACATTCCAAGTAATATTCGGCATGTTAATTACGTTGCCGATTGCCAAATTGCATTATCTCTTATAGTTTCCGAGATATGGACTATTGACATCTTACAATATTTGCTCTGCTTCTAACTTGGGCCAGAATTGTAAAATGGTCTTATGAATTAGCGATTTCGCTCCAATTCACATTCCAAGTAATATTCGGCATGCTAATTACGTTGCCGATTGCCAAATTGCATTATCTCTTATAGTTTCCGAGATATGGGCAATCGAAATTTTACACCTTAGAGTCTGTTTCTAACTGGGGTCAAAATTGTAAAATAGCCTTAAGAATTAGCGATTTCGCTCCAATTCACATTCCAAGTAATATTCGGCATGCTAATTACGTTACCGATTGCCAAATTGCAATATCTCTTATAGATTCCGAGATATAGACTATCGACATCTTACAATATTGGCTCTGCTTCTAACTTGGGCCAGAATTGTAAAATAGTCTTATGAATTAGCGATTTCGCTCCAATTCACATTCCAAGTAATATTCGGCTTGCTAATTACGTTGCCGGTTGCCAAATTGCATTATCTCTTATAGTTTCCGAGATATGGGCAATCGAAATTTTACACCTTAGAGTCTGTTTCTAACTGGGATCAAAATTGTAAAATGGTCTTATGAATTAGCGATTTCGCTCCAATTCACATTCCAAGTAATATTCGGCATGCTAATTACGTTGCCGATTGCCAAATTGCATTATCTCTTATAGTTTCCGAGATATGGGCAATCGAAATTTTATACCTTAGAGTCTGTTTCTAACTGGGGTCAAAAATGTAAAATGGTCTAATAAATTAGCGATTTCGCTCCAATTCACATTCCAAGTAATATTCGGCATGCTAATTACGTTGCCGATTGCCAAATTGCATTATCTCTTATAGTTTTCGAGATATGGACTATCGACATCTTACAATATTGGCTCTGCTTCTAACTTGGGCCAGAATTGTAAAATGGTCTTATGAATTAGAGATTTCGCTCAAATTCACATTCCAAGTAATATTCGGCATGCTAATTACGTTGCCGATTGCCAAATTGCATTATCTCTTATAGTTTCCGAGATATGGGCAATCGAAATTTTACACCTTAGAGTCTGTTTCTAACTGGGGTCAAAATTGTAAAATGGTCTTATGAAATAGCGATTTCGCTCCAATTCACAATCCAAGTAATATTCGGCATGCTAATTACGTTGCCTATTGCCAAATTGCATTATCTCTTATAATTTCCGAGATATGGGCAATCGAAATTTTACACCTTAGAGTCTGTTTCTAGCTGGGGCCAAATTGTAAAATAGTCTTAAGAATTAGCGATTTCGCTCCAATTCACATTCCAAGTAATATTCGGCATGCTAATTACGTTACCGATTGCCAAATTGCATTATCTCTTATAGTTTCCGAGATTTGGACTATCGACATCTTACAATATTGGCTCAGCTTCTAACTTGGGCCAGAATTGTAAAATGGTCTTACGAATTAGCGATTTCGTTCCAATTCACATTCCAAGTAATATTCGGCATGCTAATTACGTTGCCGATTGCCAAATTGCATTATCTCTTATAGTTTCCGAGATATGGGCAATCGAAATTTTACACCTTAGAGTCTGTTTCTAACTGGGGTCAAAATTGTAAAATGGTCTTATGAAATAGCGATTTCGCTCCAATTCACAATCCAAGTAATATTCGGCATGCTAATTACGTTGCCTATTGCCAAATTGCATTATCTCTTATAGTTTCCGAGATATGGACTATTGACATCTTACAATATTTGCTCTGCTTCTAACTTGGGCCAGAATTGTAAAATGGTCTTATGAATTAGCGATTTCGCTCCAATTCACATTCCAAGTAATATTCGGCATGCTAATTACGTTGCCGATTGCCAAATTGCATTATCTCTTATAGTTTCCGAGATATGGGCAATCGAAATTTTACACCTTAGAGTCTGTTTCTAACTGGGGTCAAAATTGTAAAATAGCCTTAAGAATTAGCGATTTCGCTCCAATTCACATTCCAAGTAATATTCGGCATGCTAATTACGTTACCGATTGCCAAATTGCAATATCTCTTATAGATTCCGAGATATAGACTATCGACATCTTACAATATTGGCTCTGCTTCTAACTTGGGCCAGAATTGTAAAATAGTCTTATGAATTAGCGATTTCGCTCCAATTCACATTCCAAGTAATATTCGGCTTGCTAATTACGTTGCCGGTTGCCAAATTGCATTATCTCTTATAGTTTCCGAGATATGGGCAATCGAAATTTTACACCTTAGAGTCTGTTTCTAACTGGGATCAAAATTGTAAAATGGTCTTATGAATTAGCGATTTCGCTCCAATTCACATTCCAAGTAATATTCGGCATGCTAATTACGTTGCCGATTGCCAAATTGCATTATCTCTTATAGTTTCCGAGATATGGGCAATCGAAATTTTATACCTTAGAGTCTGTTTCTAACTGGGGTCAAAAATGTAAAATGGTCTAATAAATTAGCGATTTCGCTCCAATTCACATTCCAAGTAATATTCGGCATGCTAATTACGTTGCCGATTGCCAAATTGCATTATCTCTTATAGTTTTCGAGATATGGACTATCGACATCTTACAATATTGGCTCTGCTTCTAACTTGGGCCAGAATTGTAAAATGGTCTTATGAATTAGAGATTTCGCTCAAATTCACATTCCAAGTAATATTCGGCATGCTAATTACGTTGCCGATTGCCAAATTGCATTATCTCTTATAGTTTCCGAGATATGGGCAATCGAAATTTTACACCTTAGAGTCTGTTTCTAACTGGGGTCAAAATTGTAAAATGGTCTTATGAAATAGCGATTTCGCTCCAATTCACAATCCAAGTAATATTCGGCATGCTAATTACGTTGCCTATTGCCAAATTGCATTATCTCTTATAATTTCCGAGATATGGGCAATCGAAATTTTACACCTTAGAGTCTGTTTCTAGCTGGGGCCAAATTGTAAAATAGTCTTAAGAATTAGCGATTTCGCTCCAATTCACATTCCAAGTAATATTCGGCATGCTAATTACGTTACCGATTGCCAAATTGCATTATCTCTTATAGTTTCCGAGATTTGGACTATCGACATCTTACAATATTGGCTCAGCTTCTAACTTGGGCCAGAATTGTAAAATGGTCTTACGAATTAGCGATTTCGTTCCAATTCACATTCCAAGTAATATTCGGCATGCTAATTACGTTGCCGATTGCCAAATTGCATTATCTCTTATAGTTTCCGAGATATGGGCAATCGAAATTTTACACCTTAGAGTCTGTTTCTAACTGGGGTCAAAATTGTAAAATGGTCTTATGAAATAGCGATTTCGCTCCAATTCACAATCCAAGTAATATTCGGCATGCTAATTACGTTGCCTATTGCCAAATTGCATTATCTCTTATAGTTTCCGAGATATGGACTATCGACATCTTACAATATTGGCTCTGCTTCTAACTTGCGCCAGAATTGTAAAATGGTCTTATGAATTAGCGATTTGGTTCCAATTCACATTCCAAGTAATATTCGGCATTCTAATTACGTTGCCTATAGCTAAAATGCATTATCTCTTATAGTTTCCGAGATATGGACTATCGACATTTTACAATATTGGCTCTGCTTCTAACTTGGGCCAAAATTGTAAAACGGTCTTATGAATTAGCGATTTCGTTCCAATTCACATTCCAAGTAATATTCGGCATGCTAATTACGTTGCCGATTGCCATATTTCATTATCTCTTATAGTTTCCGAGATATGGACTATCGACATCTTGCAATATTGGCTCTGCTTCTAACTTGGGCCAGAATTGTAAAATCGTCTTACGAAATAGCGATTTCGTTCCAATTCACATTCCAAGTAATATTCGGCATGCTAATTACGTTGCCGACTGCCAAATTGCATTATTTCTTATAGTTTCCGAGATATGGACTATCGACATCTTACAATATTGGCTCTGCTTCTAACTTGGGCCAGAACTGTAAAATGGTCTTATAAATTAGCGATTTCGTATCAATTCATATTCCAAGTAATATTCGGCATGCTAATTACGTTGCCGATTGCCAAATTGCATTATCTCTTATAGTTTCCGAGATATGGTCAATCGAAATTGTACACCTTAGAGTCTGTTTCTAACTGGGGTCAAAATTGTAAAATGGTCTTATGAATTAGCGATTTCGCTCCAATTCACATTCCAAGTAGTATTCGGCATGCTAATTACGTTGCCGATTGCCAAATTGCATTATCTCTTATAGTTTCCGAGATATGGACTATCGACATCTTACAATATTGGCTCGGCTTCTAACTTGGGCCAGAATTGTAAAATGTTCTTATGAATTAGCGATTTCGCTCCAATTCACATTCCAAGTAATATTCAGCATGCTATTTACGTTGCCGATTGCCAAATTGCATTATCTCTTATAGTTTCCGAGATATGGACTATCGACATCTTACAATATTGGCTCTGCTTCTAAGTTGGGCCAAAGTTGTAAAATGGTCTTATGAATTAGCGATTTCGCTCCAATTCACATTCCAAGTAATATTCGGCATGCTAATTACGTTGCCGATTGCCAAATTGCATTATCTCTTATAGTTTCCGAGATATGGACTATCGACATCTTACAATATTGGCTCTGCTTCTAACTTGCGCCAGAATTGTAAAATGGTCTTATGAATTAGCGATTTCGCTCCAATTCACAATCCAAGTAATATTCGGCATACTAATTACGTTGCCTATAGCCAAAATGCATTATCTCTTATAGTTTCCGAGATATGGACTATCGACATTTTACAATATTGGCTCTGCTTCTAACTTGGCCCAAAATTGTAAAACGGTCTTATGAATTAGCGATTTCGTTCAAATTCACATTCCAAGTAATATTCGGCATGCTAATTACATTGCCGATTGCAAAATTTCATTATCTCTTATAGTTTCCGAGATATGGACTATCGACATCTTGCAATATTGGCTCTGCTTCTAACTTGGGCCAGAATTGTAAAATCGTCTTACGAATTAGCGATTTCGTTCCAATTCACATTCCAAGTAATATTCGGCATGCTAATTAAGTTGCCGATTGCCAAATTGCATTATTTCTTATAGTTTCCGAGATATGGGCAATCGAAATTTTACACCTTAGAGTCTGTTTCTAACTGGGGTCAAAATTGTAAAATGGTCTTATAAATTAGCGATTTCGTATCAATTCATATTCCAAGTAATATTCGGCATTCTAATTACGTTGCCGATTGCCAAATTGCATTATCTCTTATAGTTTCCGAGATATGGGCAATCGAAATTTTACACGTTAGAGTCTGTTTCTAACTGGGGTCAAAATTGTAAAATGGTCTTATGAAATAGCGATTTCGCTCCAATTCACCTTCCAAGTAATATTCGGCATGTTAATTACGTTGCCGATTGCCAAATTGCATTATCTCTTATAGTTTCCGAGATATGGACTATCGACATTTTACAATATTGGCTCTGCTTCTAACTTGGGCCAAAATTGTAAAACGGTCTTATGAATTAGCGATTTCGTTCAAATTCACATTCCAAGTAATATTCGGCATGCTAATTACATTGCCGATTGCCAAATTTCATTACCTCTTATAGTTTCCGAGATATGGTCAATCGAAATTTTACACCTTAGAGTCTGTTTCTAACTGGGGTCAAAATTGTAAAATGGTCTTATGAATTAGCGATTTCGCTCCAATTCACATTCCAAGTAGTATTCGGCATGCTAATTACGTTGCCGATTGCCAAATTGCATTATCTCTTATAGTTTCCGAGATATGGACTATCGACATCTCACAATATTGGCTCTGCTTCTAAGTTGGCCCAAAATTGTAAAATGGTCTTATGAATTAGCGATTTCGCTCCAATTCACATTCCAAGTAATATTCGGCATGCTAATTACGTTGCCGATTGCCAAATTGCATTATCTCTTATAGTTTCCGAGATATGGACTATCGACATCTTACAATATTTGCTCTGCTTCTAACTTGGGCCAGAATTGTAAAATGGTCTTATGAATTAGCGATTTCGCTCCAATTCACATTCCAAGTAATATTCGGCATGCTAATTACGTTGCCGATTGCCAAATTGCATTATCTCTTATAGTTTTCGAGATATGGACTATCGACATCTTACAATATTGGCTATGCTTCTAACTTGGGCCAGAATTGTAAAATGGTCTTATGAATTAGCGATTTCGCTCCAATTCACATTCCAAGTAATATTCGGCTTGCTAATTACGTTGCCGATTGCCAAATTGCATTATCTCTTATAGTTTCCGAGATATGGGCAATCGAAATTTTACACCTTAGAGTCTGTTTCTAACTGGGGTCAGAATTGTAAAATGTTCTTAAGAATTAGCGATTTCGCTCCAATTCACATTCCAAGTAATATTCGGCATGCTAATTACGTTGCCGATTGCCAAATTGCATTATCTCTTATAGTTTCCGAGATATGGACTATCGACATCTTACAATATTGGCTCTGATTCTAACTTGGGCAGAATTGTAAAATGGTCTTATGAATTAGCGATTTCGCTCCAATTCACATTCCAAGTAATATTCGGCATGCTAATTACGTTGCCGATTGCCAAATTGCATTATCTCTTATAGTTTCCGAGATATGGGCAATCGAAATTTTACACCTTAGAGTCTGTTTCTAACTGGGGTCAAAATTGTAAAATAGTCTTAAGAATTAGCGATTTCGCTCCAATTCACATTCCAAGTAATATTCGGCATGCTAATTACGTTACCGATTGCCAAATTGCATTATCTCTTATGGTTTCCGAGATATGGACTATCGACATCTTACAATATTGGCTCTGCTTCTAACTTGACCCGAAATTGTAAAATGGTCTTATGAACTAGCGATTTCGTTCCAATTCACATTCCAAGTAATATTCGGCATGCTAATTACATTGCCGATTGCCAAATTGCATTATCTCTTATACTTTCCGAGATATGGGCAATCGAAATTTCAAACCTTAGACTCTGTTTCTAACCTGGGCCAAAATTGTAAAATGGTCTTATGAATTAGCGATTTCGTTCCAATTCACACTCCAAGTAATATTCGGCATGCTAATTACATTGCCGATTGCCAAATTGCATTATCTCTTATAATTTCGGAGTTATGGACTATTGACATTTTACAATTTTGGCTCTGCTTCTAAGTTGGGTCAAAATTGTAAAATGGTCTTATGATTTACCGGTTTCGTTCCAATTCACATTCCAAGTAATACTCGTCATGCTAATTATATTGTCGATTGCCAAATTGCATTATCTCTTATAGTTTCCTAGATATGGGCTATCGAAAATTTACAATTTTATCTCTGCTTCTAACATGGGTCAAAATTGTAAAATGGTCTTATGAATTAGCGATTTCGTTCCAATTCACACTCCAAGTAATATTCGGCATGCTAATTACATTGTCGATTACCAAATTGCATTACCTCTTATAGTTTCCGAGATATGGACTATCGAAATTTTACAATTTTGGCTCTGATTCTAACTTGGGTCAAAATTGTAAATTGATCTTATAAATTACCGATTTCGTTCTAATTCACATTCCAAGTGATATTCGGCATGCTAATTGCGCTGTCCATTACCAAATTGCATTATCTCTTATAGTTTTCGAGAGATGGACTATCGAAATTTTACAATCTTATCTCTGCTTCTGACATGGGCCAAAATTGTAAAATGGTCTTATGAATTAGCGATTTCGTTCTAAATACATTCCAAGTAATATTCGGCATGCTAATTATGATGTCGATTAGCAAATTGCATTATCTCTTATAGTTTCCTAGATATGGGCAATCGAAATTTTATAATTTGGGCTCTATTTATAACTTGGGCCAAAATTGTAAAATGGTCTTATGAATTAGCGATTTCGTTCCACTTCATATTCCAAGTGATATTCGGCATGCTAATTACGCTGTCGATTACCAAATTGCATTATCTCTTATAGTTTCCGAGATATGAACTTTCGAAATTTTATAATTTTGGCTCTATTTATAACTTGGGTCAAAATTGTAAAATGGTCTTATGAATTAGCGACTTCGTTCTAAATCACATTCCAAGTAATATTCGGCATGCTAATTACGATGTCGATTAGCAAATTGCATTATCTCTTATAGTTTCCTAGATATGGGCAATCGAAATTTTACACCTTAGGCTCTGTTTCTAAGTTGGGCCAAAATTGTAAAATGGTCTTATGAATTAGCAATTTTATTCCAATTCACACTCCAAGTAATATTCGGCATGCTAATAACGTTGTCGATTGCCAAATTGCATTATCTCTTATAGTTTCCTAGATATGGGCAATCGTAATTTTACACCTTAGACTCTGTTTCTAACCTGGGCCAAAATTGTAAAATGGTCTTATGAATTAGCGATTTCGTTCTAATTCACATTATAAGTGATATTCGGCATGCTAATTACGCTGTCGATTACCAAATTGCATTATCTCTTATTGTTTCCGAGATATGGACTATCGAAATTTTACAATATTGGCTCTGCTTCTAACTTGAGCCAAATTTGTAAAATGGTCTCATGAATTACCCTAAATCGGTAATTCCAATTCACACTCCAAGTAATAGTCGGCATGTTAATTACATTGAAGATTGCCAAATTGCATTATCACTATTAGTTTCCGGGGTATGGGTAATCGAAATTTTACACCTTAGACTCTGTTTCTAACTTAGGCCAAATTTGTAAAATGGTCTTATGAATTAGCGAATTCGTTCCAATTCACATTATAAATAATATTCGGCATGCTAATTACATTGCCGATTGCCAAATTGCATTATCTCTTATAATTTCGGAGATATGGACTATTGTCATTTTACAATTTTGGCTCAGCTTCTAACTTGGGTCAAAATTCTAAAATGGTCTTATGAATTAGCGATTTCGTTCCAATTCACATTCCGAGTAATATTCGGAATGCTAATTACATTGCCGATTGCCAAATTGCATTATCTCTTATAATTTCCAAGATATGGATTACAGAAATTTTACACCTTAGGCTCTGTTTCTAACTTAGGCCAAAATTGTAAAATGGTCTTATGAATTAGCGATTTCCTTCCAATTCACACTCCAATTAATATTCGGCATGCTAATTACGTTGTCCATTACCAAATTGCATTATCTCTTATAATTTCCAAGATATGGATTACCGAAATTTTACACCTTAGGTTCTGTTTCTAACTTGGGCCAAAATTGTAAAATGGTCTTAGGTGTTAGCGATTTCGTTCCAATTCACATTCCAAGTAGTATTCGGCATGCTAATTACGTTGCCGATTGCCAAATTGCATTATCTCTTATAGTTTCCGAGATATGGACTATCGACATCTTACAATATTGGCTCTGCTTCTAAGTTAGGCCAAAATTGTAAAATGGTCTTATGAATTAGCGATTTCGTTCCAATTCACATTCCAAGTAATATTCAGCATGCTAATTACGTTGCCGATTGCCAAATTGCAATATCTCTTATAGATTCCGAGATATAGACTATCGACATCTCACAATATTGGCTCTGCTTCTAACTTGGCCCAAAATTGTAAAATGGTCTTATGAATTAGCGATTTCGCTCCAATTCACATTCCAAGTAATATTCAGCATGCTAATTACGTTGCCGATTGCCAAATAGCATTATCTCTTACAGTTTCCGAGATACGGTCAATCGAAATTTTACACCTTAGAGTCTGTTTCTAACTGGGGTCAAAATTGTAAAACGGTCTTATGAATTAGCGATTTCGCTCCAATTCACATACCAAGTAATATTCGGCTTGCTAATTACGTTGCCGATTGCCAAATTGCATTATCTCTTATAGTTTCCGAGATATGGGCAATCGAAATTTTACACCTTAGAGTCTGTTTCTAACTGGGGTCAAAATTGTAAAATGGTTTTATGAATTAGCGATTTCGCTCCAATTCACATTCCAAGTAATATTCGGCATGCTAATTACGTTGCCCATTGCCAAATTGCATTATCTCTTATAGTTTCCGAGATATGGGCAATCGAAATTTTACACCTTAGAGTCTGTTTCTAACTGGGGTCAAAATTGTAAAATGGTCTTATAAATTAGCGATTTCGCTCAAATTTACATTCCTAGTAATATTCGGCATGCTAATTACGTTGCCGATTGCCAAATTGCATTATCTCTTATAGTTTTCGAGATATGGACTATCGACATCTTACAATATTGGCTCTGCTTCTAACTTGGACCAGTATTGTAAAATGGTCTTATGAATTAGCGATTTCGCTCCAATTCACATTCCAAGTAATATTCGGCTTGCTAATTACGTTGCCGATTGCCAAATTGCATTATCTCTTATAGTTTCCGAGATATGGGCAATCGAAATTTTACACCTTAGAGTCTGTTTCTAACTGGGGTCAGAATTGTAAAATGTTCTTATGAATTAGCGATTTCGCTCCAATTCACATTCCAAGTAATATTCGGCATGCTAATTACGTTGCCGATTGCCAAATTGCATTATCTCTTATAGTTTCCGAGATATGGACTATCGACATCTTACAATATTGGCTCTGCTTCTAACTTGACCCGAAATTGTAAAATGGTCTTATGAACTAGCGATTTCGTTCCAATTCACATTCCAAGTAATATTCGGCATGCTAATTACACTGCCGATTGCCAAATTGCATTATCTCTTATACTTTCCGAGATATGGGCAATCGAAATTTCAAACCTTAGACTCTGTTTCTAACCTGGGCCAAAATTGTAAAATGGTCTTATGAATTAGCGATTTCGTTCCAATTCACACTCCAAGTAATATTCGGCATGCTAATTACATTGCCGATTGCCAAATTGCATTATCTCTTATAGTTTCCGAGATATGGAATATCGAAATTTTATAATTTTGGCTCTATTTATAGCTTGGGCCAAAAATGGTCTTATGAATTAGCGATTTCGTTCCAATTCACACTCCAAGTGATATCCGGCATGCTAATTAAGCTGTCGATTACCAAATTGCATTATCTCTTATAGTTTCCGAGATATGAACTTTCGAAATTTTATAATTTTGGCTCTATTTATAACTTGGGTCAAAATTGTAAAATGGTCTTATGATTTACCGGTTTCGCTCCAATTCACATTCCAAGTAATACTCGTCATGCTAATTATATTGTCGATTGCCAAATTGCATTATCTCTTATAGTTTCCGAGATATGGGCAATCGAAATTTTAAACCTTAGAGTCTGTTTCTAACTGGGGTCAAAATTGTAAAATGGTCATATGAATTAGCGATTTCGCTCCAATTCACATTCCAAGTAATATTCAGCATGCTAATTACGTTGCCGCTTGCCAAATTGCGATATCTCTTATAGATTCCGAGATATAGACTATCGACATCTTACAATATTGGCTCTGCTTCTAACTTGGCCCAAAATTGTAAAATGGTCTTATGAATTAGCGATTTCGCTCCAATTCACATTCCAAGTAATATTCAGCATGCTAATTACGTTGCCGATTGCCAAATAGCATTATCTCTTACAGTTTCCGAAATACGGTCAATCGAAATTTTACACCTTAGAGTCTGTTTCTAACTGGGGTCAAAATTGTAAAACGGTCTTATGAATTAGCGATTTCGCTCCAATTCACATACCAAATAATATTCGGCTTGCTAATTACGTTGCCGATTGCCAAATTGCATTATCTCTTATAGTTTCGGAGATATGGGCAATCGAAATTTTACACCTTATAGTCTGTTTCTAACCGGGGTCAAAATTGTAAAATGGTCTTATGAATTAGCGATTTCGCTCCAATTCACATTCCAAGTAATATTCGGCATGCTAATTACGTTGCCGATTGCCAAATTGCATTATCTCTTATAGTTTCCGAGATATGGACTATCGACATCTTACAATATTGGCTCTGCTTCTAACTTGGGCCAGAATTGTAAAATGGTCTTATGAAATAGCGATTTCGCTCCAATTCACATTCCAAGTAATATTCGGCTTGCTAATTACGTTGCCGATTGCCAAATTGCATTATCTCTTATAGTTTCCGAGATATGGGCAATCGAAATTTTACACCTTAGAGTCTGTTTCTAACTGGGGTCAAAATTGTAAAATGGTCTTATGAATTAGCGATTTCGCTCCAATTCACATTCCAAGTAATATTCGGCATGCTAATTACGTTGCCAATTGCCAAATTGCATTATCTCTTATAGTTTCCGAGATATGGGCAATCGAAATTTTACACCTTAGAGTCTGTTTCTAACTGGGGTCAAAATTGTAAAATGGTCTTATAAATTAGCGATTTCGCTCCAATTCACATTCCAAGTAATATTCGGCATGCTAATTACGTTGCCGATTGCCAAATTGCATTATCTCCTATAGTTTTCGAGATATGGACTATCGACATCTTACAATATTGGCTCTGCTTCTAACTTGGGCCAGAATTGTAAAATGGTCTTATGAATTAGCGATTTCGCTCCAATTCACATTCCAAGTAATATTCGGCATGCTAATTACGTTGCCGATTGCCAAATTGCATTATCTCTTATAGTTTCCGAGATATGGGCAATCGAAATTTTACACCTTAGAGTCTGTTTCTAAATGGGGTCAAAATTGTAAAATAGTCTTAAGAATTAGTGATTTCGCTCCAATTCACATTCCAAGTAATATTCGGCATGCTAATTACGTTACCGATTGCCAAATTGCAATATCTCTTATAGATTCCGAGATATAGACTATCGACATCTTACAATATTGGCTCTGCTTCTAACTTGGCCCAAAATTGTAAAATGGTCTTATGAATTAGCGATTTCGCTCCAATTCACATTCCAAGTAATATTCAGCATGCTAATTACGTTGCCGATTGCCAAATAGCATTATCTCTTACAGTTTCCGAAATACGGTCAATCGAAATTTTACACCTTAGAGTCTGTTTCTAACTGGGGTCAAAATTGTAAAACGGTCTTATGAATTAGCAATTTCGCTCCAATTCACATACCAAATAATATTCGGCTTGCTAATTACGTTGCCGATTGCCAAATTGCATTATCTCTTATAGTTTCGGAGATATGGGCAATCGAAATTTTACACCTTAGAGTCTGTTTCTAACTGGGGTCAAAATTGTAAAATGGCCTTATGAATTAGCGATTTCGCTCCAATTCACATTCCAAGTAATATTCGGCATGCTAATTACGTTGCCGATTGCCAAATTGCATTATCTCTTATAGTTTCCGAGATATGGACTATCGACATCTTACAATATTGGCTCTGCTTCTAACTTGGGCCAGAATTGTAAGATGGTCTTATGAATTAGCGATTTCGCTCCAATTCACATTCCAAGTAATATTCGGCTTGCTAATTACGTTGCCGATTGCCAAATTGCATTATCTCTTATAGTTTCCGAGATATGGGCCATCGAAATTTTACACCTTAGAGTCTGTTTCTAACTGGGGTCAAAATTGTAAAATGGTCTTATGAATTAGCGATTTCGCTCCAATTCACATTCCAAGTAATATTCGGCATGCTAATTACGTTGCCGATTGCCAAATTGCATTATCTCTTATAGTTTCCGAGATATGGGCAATCGAAATTTAACACCTTAGAGTCTGTTTATAACTGGGGCCAAAATTGTAAAATGGTCTTATAAATAAGCGATTTCGCTCCAATTCACATTCCAAGTAATATTCGGCATGCTAATTACGTTGCCGATTGCCAAATTGCATTATCTCTTATAGTTTCCGAGATATGGGCAATCGAAATTTTACACCTTAGAGTCTGTTTCTAACTGGGGTCAAAATTGTAAAATGGTCTTATGAAATAGCGATTTCGCTCCAATTCACAATCCAAGTAATATTCGGCATGCTAATTACGTTGCCTATTGCCAAATTGCATTATCTCTTATAGTTTCCGAGATATGGGCAATCGAAATTTTACACCTTAGAATCTGTTTCTAACTGGGGTCAAAATTGTAAAATAGTCTTAAGAATTAGCGATTTCGCTCCAATTCACATTCCAAGTAATATTCGGCATGCTAATTACGTTACCGATTGCCAAATTGCATTATCTCTTATAGTTTCCGAGATATGGACTATCGACATCTTACAATATTGGCTCAGCTTCTAACTTGGGCCAGAATTGTAAAATGGTCTTACGAATTAGCGATTTCGTTCCAATTCACATTCCAAGTAATATTGGGCATGCTAATTACGTTGCCGATTGCCAAATTGCATTATCTCTTATAGTTTCCGAGATATGGGCAATCGAAATTTTACACCTTAGGGTCTGTTTCTAACTGGGGTCAAAATTGTAAAATGGTCTTATGAAATAGCGATTTCGCTCCAATTCACAATCCAAGTAATATTCGGCATGCTAATTACGTTGCCTATTGCCAAATTGCATTATCTCTTATAGTTTCCGAGATATGGGCAATCGAAATTTTACACCTTAGAGTCTGTTTCTAACTGGGGTCAAAATTGTAATATGGTCTTATGAAATAGCGATTTCGCTCCAATTCACATTCCAAGTAATATTCGGCATGTTAATTACGTTGCCTATTGCCAAATTGCATTATCTCTTATAGTTTCCGAGATATGGTCTATCGACATTTTACAATATTGGCTCTGCTTCTAACTTGGGCCAAAATTGTAAAACGGTCTTATGAATTAGCGATTTCGTTCAAATTCACATTTCAAGTAATATTCGGCATGCTAATTACATTGCCGATTGTCAAATTTCATTACCTCTTATAGTTTCCGAGATATGGTCAATCGAAATTTTACACCTTAGAGTCTGTTTCTAACTGGGGTCAAAATTGTAAAATGGTCTTATGAATTAGCGATTTCGCTCCAATTCACATTCCAAGTAGTATTCGGCATGCTAATTACGTTGCCGATTGCCAAATTGCATTATCTCTTATAGTTTCCGAGATATGGACTATCGACATCTTACAATATTGGCTCGGCTTCTAACTTGGGCCAGAATTGTAAAATGTGCTTATGAATTAGCGATTTCGCCCCAATTCACATTCCAAGTAATATTCAGCATGCTATTTACGTTGCCGATTGCCAAATTGCATTATCTCTTATAGTTTCCGAGATATGGACTATCGACATCTTACAATATTGGCTCTGCTTCTAAGTTGGGCCAAAATTGTAAAATGGTCTTATGAATTAGCGATTTCGTTCCAATTCACATTCCAAGTAATATTCAGCATGCTAATTACGTTGCCGATTGCCAAATTGCAATATCTCTTATAGATTCCGAGATATAGACTATCGACATCTTACAATATTGGCTCTGCTTCTAACTTGGCCCAGAATTGTAAAATGGTCTTATGAATTAGCGATTTCGCTCCAATTCACATTCCAAGTAATATTCAGCATGCTAATTACGTTGCCGATTGCCAAATAGCATTATCTCTTATAGTTTCCGAGATACGGTCAATCGAAATTTTACACCTTAGAGTCTGTTTCTAACTGGGGTCAAAATTGTAAAACGGTCTTATGAATTAGCGATTTCGCTCCAATTCACATACCAAGTAATATTCGGCTTCCTAATTACGTTGCCGATTGCCAAATTGCATTATCTCTTATAGTTTCGGAGATAAGGGCAATCGAAATTTTACACCTTAGAGTCTCTTTCTAACTGGGGTCAAAATTGTAAAATGGTCTTATGAATTAGCGATTTCGCTCCAATTCACATTCCAAGTAATATTCGGCATGCTAATTACGTTGCCGATTGACAAATTGCATTATCTCTTATAGTTTCCGAGATATGGACTATCGACATCTTACAATATTGGCTCTGCTTCTAACTTGGGCCAGAATTGTAAAATGGTCTTATAAATTAGCGATTTCGCTCCAATTCACATTCCAAGTAATATTCGGCTTGCTAATTACGTTGCCGATTGCCAAATTGCATTATCTCTTATAGTTTCCGAGATATGGGCAATCGAAATTTTACACCTTAGAGTCTGTTTCTAACTGGGGTCAAAATTGTAAAATGGTCTTATGAATTAGCGATTTCGCTCCAATTCACATTCCAAGTAATATTCGGCATGCTAATTACGTTGCCCATTGCCAAATTGCATTATCTCTTATAGTTTCCGAGATATGGGCAATCGAAATTTTACACCTTAGAGTCTGTTTCTAACTGGGGTCAAAATTGTAAAATGGTTTTATGAATTAGCGATTTCGCTCCAATTCACATTCCAAGTAATATTTGGCATGCTAATTACGTTGCCCATTGCCAAATTTCATTATCTCTTATAGTTTCCGTGATATGGTCAATCGAAATTTTACACCTTAGAGTCTGTTTCTAACCGGGGTCAAAATTGTAAAATGGTCTTATGAATTAGCGATTTCGCTCCAATTCACATTCCAGGTAGTATTCGGCATGCTAATTACGTTGCCGATTGCCAAATTGCATTATCTCTTATAGTTTCCGAGATATGGACTATCGACATCTTACAATATTTTCTCGGCTTCTAACTTGGGCCAGAATTGTAAAATGTTCTTATGAATTAGCGATTTCGCTCCAATTCACATTCCAAGTAATATTCAGCATGCTATTTACGTTGCCGATTGCCAAATTGCATTATCTTTTATAGTTTCCGAGATATGGACTATCGACATCTTACAATATTGGCTCTGCTTCTAAGTTGGGCCAAAATTGTAAAATGGTCTTATGAATTAGCGATTTCGTTCCAATTCCCATTCCAAGTAATATTCAGCATGCTAATTACGTTGCCGATTGCCAAATTGCAATATCTCTTATAGATTCCAAGATATAGACTATCGACATCTTACAATATTGGCTCTGCTTCTAACTTGGCCCAAAATTGTAAAATGGTCTTATGAATTAGCGATTTCGCTCCAATTCACATTCCAAGTAATATTCAGCATGCTAATTACGTTGCCGATTGCCAAATAGCATTATCTCTTACAGTTTCCGAAATACGGTCAATCGAAATTTTACACCTTAGAGTCTGTTTCTAACTGGGGTCAAAATTGTAAAACGGTCTTATGAATTAGCGATTTCGCTCCAATTCACATACCAAATAATATTCGGCTTGCTAATTATGTTGCCGATTGCCAAATTGCATTATCTCTTATAGTTTCGGAGATATGGGCAATCGAAATTTTACACCTTAGAGTCTGTTTCTAACTGGGGTCAAAATTGTAAAATGGTCTTATGAATTAGCGATTTCCCTCCAATTCACATTCCAAGTAATATTCATCATGCTAATTACGTTGCCGATTGCCAAATTGCATTATCTCTTATAGTTTCCGAGATATGGACTATCGACATCTTACAATATTGGCTCTGCTTCTAACTTGGGCCAGAATTGTAAAATGGTCTTATGAATTAGCGATTTCGCTCCAATTCACATTCCAAGTAATATTCGGCTTGCTAATTACGTTGCCGATTGCCAAATTGCATTATCTCTTATAGTTTCCGAGATATGGACAATCGAAATTTTACACCTTAGAGTCTGTTTCTAACTGGGGTCAAAATTGTAAAATGGTCTTATGAATTGGCGATTTCGCTCCAATTCACATTCCAAGTAATATTCGGCATGCTAATTACGTTGCCGATTGCCAAATTGCATTATCTCTTATAGTTTCCGAGATATGGGCAATCGAAATTTTACACCTTAGAGTCTGTTTCTAACTGGGGTCAAAATTGTAAAATGGTCTTATAAATTAGCGATTTCGCTCCAATTCACATTCCAAGTAATATTCGGCATGCTAATTACGTTGCCGATTGCCAAATTGCATAATCTCTTATAGTTTTCGAGATATGGACTATCGACATCTTACAATATTGGCTCTGCTTCTAACTTGGGCCAGAATTGTAAAATGGTCTTATGAATTAGCGATTTCGCTCCAATTCACATTCCAAGTAATATTCGGCATGCTAATTACGTTACCGATTGCCAAATTGCAATATCTCTTATAGATTCCGAGATATAGACTATCGACATCTTACAATATTGGCTCTGCTTCTAACTTGGCCCAAAATTGTAAAATGGTCTTATAAATTAGCGATTTTGCTCCAATTCACATTCCAAGTAATATTCGGCTTGCTAATTACGTTGCCGATTGCCAAATTGCATTATCTCTTATAGTTTCCGAGATATGGACAATCGAAATTTTACACCTTAGAGTCTGTTTCTAACTGGGGTCAAAATTATAAAACAGTCTAATGAATTAGCGATTTCGCTCCAATTCACATACCAAATAATATTCGGCTTGGTAATTACGTTGCCGATTGCCAAATTGCATTATCTCTTATAGTTTCGGAGATATGGGCAATCGAAATTTTACACCTTAGAGTCTGTTTCTAACTGGGGTCAAAATTGTAAAATGGTCTTATGAATTAGCGATTTCGCTCCAATTCACATTCCAAGTAATATTCGGCATGCTAATTACGTTGCCGATTGCCAAATTGCATTATCTCTTATAGTTTCCGAGATATGGACTATCGACATCTTACAATATTGGCTCTGCTTCTAATTTGGCCCAAAATTGTAAAATGGTCTTATAAATTAGCGATTTCGCTCCAATTCACATTCCAAGTAATATTCAGCATGCTAATTACGTTGCCGATTGCCAAATAGCATTATCTCTTATAGTTTCGGAGATATGGGCAATCGAAATTTTACACCTTAGAGTCTGTTTCTAACTGGGGTCAAAATTGTAAAATAGTCTTAAGAATTAGCGATTTCGCTCCAATTCACATTCCAAGTAATATTCGGCATGCTAATTACGTTACCGATTGCCAAATAGCATTATCTCTTATAGTTTCGGAGATATGGGCAATCGAAATTTTACACCTTAGTGTCTGTTTCTAACTGGGGTCAAAATTGTAAAATGGTCTTATGAATTAGCGATTTCGCTCCAATTCACATTCCAAGTAATATTCGGCATGCTAATTACGTTGCCGATTGCCAAATTGCATTATCTCTTATAGTTTCGGAGATATGGGCAATCGAAATTTTACACCTTAGAGTCTGTTTCTATCTGGGGTCAAAATTGTAAAATAGTCTTAAGAATTAGCGATTTCGCTCCAATTCACATTCCAAGTAATATTCAGCATGCTAATTACGTTGCCGATTGCCAAATAGCATTATCTCTTATAGTTTCGGAGATATGGGCAATCGAAATTTTACACCTTAGAGTCTGTTTCTAACTGGGGTCAAAATTGTAAAATGGTCTTATGAATTAGCGATTTCGCTCCAATTCACATTCCAAGTAATATTCGGCATGCTAATTACGTTGCCGATTGCCAAATTGCATTATCTCTTATAGTTTCCGAGATATGGACTATCGACATCTTACAATATTGGCTCTGCTTCTAACTTGGGCCAGAATTGTAAAATGGTCTTATGAATTAGCGATTTCGCTCCAATTCACATTCCAAGTAATATTCGGCTTGCTAATTACGTTGCCGATTGCCAAATTGCATTATCTCTTATAGTTTCCGAGATATGGGCAATCGAAATTTTACACCTTAGAGTCTGTTTCTAACTGGGGTCAAAATTGTAAAATGGTCTTATGAATTAGCGATTTCGCTCCAATTCACATTCCAAGTAATATTCGGCATGCTAATTACGTTGCCGATTGCCAAATTGCATTATCTCTTATAGTTTCCGAGATATGGTCAATCGAAATTTTACACCTTAGAGTCTGTTTCTAACCGGGGTCAAAATTGTAAAATGGTCTTATGAATTAGCGATTTCGCTCCAATTCACATTCCAGGTAGTATTCGGCATGCTAATTACGTTGCCGATTGCCAAATTGCATTATCTCTTATAGTTTCCGAGATATGGGCAATCGAAATTTTACACCTTAGTGTCTGTTTCTAACTGGGGTCAAAATTGTAAAATGGTCTTATGAATTAGCGATTTCGCTCCAATTCACATTCCAAGTAATATTCGGCATGCTAATTACGTTGCCCATTTCCAAATTGCATTATCTCTTATAGTTTCCGAGATATGGGCAATCGAAATTTTACACCTTAGGGTCTGTTTCTAACTGGGGTCAAAATTGTAAAATGGTCTTATGAATTAGCGATTTCGCCCCAATTCACATTCCAAGTAATATTCGGCATGCTAATTACGTTGCCCATTGCCAAATTTCATTATCTCTTATAGTTTCCGAGATATGGTCAATCGAAATTTTACACCTTAGAGTCTGTTTCTAACCGGGGTCAAAATTGTAAAATGGTCTTATGAATTAGCGATTCCGCTCCAATTCACATTCCAAGTAGTATTCGGCATGCTAATTACGTTGCGGATTGCCAAATTGCATTATCTCTTATAGTTTCCGAGATATGGACTATCGACATCTTACAATATTGGCTCTGCTTCTAAGTTGGGCCAAAATTGTAAAATGGTCTTATGAATTAGCGATTTCGTTCCAATTCCCATTCCAAGTAATATTCAGCATGCTAATTACGTTGCCGATTGCCAAATTGCAATATCTCTTATAGATTCCGAGATATAGACTATCGACATCTTACAATATTGGCTCTGCTTCTAATTTGGCCCAAAATTGTAAAATGGTCTTATGAATTAGCGATTTCGCTCCAATTCACATTCCAAGTAATATTCAGCATGCTAATTACGTTGCCGATTGCCAAATAGCATTATTTCTTACAGTTTCCGAAATACGGTCAATCGAAATTTTACACCTTAGAGTCTGTTTCTAACTGTGGTCAAAATTGTAAAACGGTCTTTTGAATTAGCGATTTCGCTCCAATTCACATACCAAATAATATTCGGCTTGCTAATTACGTTGCCGATTGCCAAATTGCATTATCTCTTATAGTTTCGGAGATATGGGCAATCGAAATTTTACACCTTATAGTCTGTTTCTAACTGGGGTCAAAATTGTAAAATGGTCTTATGAATTAGCGATTTCGCTCCAATTCACATTCCAAGTAATATTCGGCATACTAATTACGTTGCCGATTGCCAAATTGCATTATCTCTTATAGTTTCCGAGATATGGACTATCGACATCTTACAATATTGGCTCTGCTTCTAACTTGGGCCAGAATTGTAAAATGGTCTTATGAATTAGCGATTTCGCTCCAATTCACATTCCAAGTAATATTCGGCTTGCTAATTACGTTGCCGATTGCCAAATTGCATTATCTCTTATAGTTTCCGAGATATGGGCAATCGAAATTTTACACCTTAGAGTCTGTTTCTAACTGGGGTCAAAATTGTAAAATGGTCTTATGAATTAGCGATTTCGCTCCAATTCACATTCCAAGTAATATTCGGCACGCTAATTACGTTGCCGATTGCCAAATTGCATTATCTCTTATAGTTTCCGAGATATGGGCAATCGAAATTTTACACCTTAGAGTCTGTTTCTAACTGGGGTCAAAATTGTAAAATGGTCTTATAAATTAGCGATTTCGCTCCAATTCACATTCCAAGTAATATTCGGCATGCTAATTACGTTGCCGATTGCCAAATTGCATTATCTCTTATAGTTTTCGAGATATGGACTATCGACATCTTACAATATTGGCTCTGCTTCTAACTTGGGCCAGAATTGTAAAATGGTCTTATGAATTAGCGATTTCGCTCCAATTCACATTCCAAGTAATATTCGGCATGCTAATTACGTTGCTGATTGCCAAATTGCATTATCTCTTATAGTTTCCGAGATATGGGCAATCGAAATTTTACACCTTAGAGTCTGTTTCTAGCTGGGGTCAAAATTGTAAAATGGTCTTATGAATTAGCGATTTCGCTCCAATTCACATTCCAAGTAATATTCGGCATGCTAATTACGTTGCCGATTGCCAAATTGCATTATCTCTTATAGTTTCCGAGATATGGGCAATCGAAATTTTACACCTTAGAGTCTGTTTCTAACTGGGGTCAAAATTGTAAAATGGTCTTATGAATTAGCGATTTCGCTCCAATTCACATTCCAAGTAATATTTGGCATGCTAATTACGTTGCCCATTGCCAAATTTCATTATCTCTTATAGTTTCCGAGATATGGTCAATCGAAATTTTACACCTTAGAGTCTGTTTCTAACCGGGGTCAAAATTGTAAAATGGTCTTATGAATTAGCGATTTCGCTCCAATTCACATTCCAGGTAGTATTCGCCATGCTAATTACGTTGCCGATTGCCAAATTGCATTATCTCTTATAGTTTCCGAGATATGGGCAATCGAAATTTTACACCTTAGGGTCTGTTTCTAACTGGGGTCAAAATTGTAAAATGGTCTTATGAATTAGCGATTTCGCTCCAATTCACATTCCAAGTAATATTCGGCATGCTAATTACGTTGCCCATTGCCAAATTGCATTATCTCTTATAGTTTCCGAGATATGGGCAATCGAAATTTTACACCTTAGGGTCTGTTTCTAACTGGGGTCAAAATTGTAAAATGGTCTTATGAATTAGCGATTTCGCTCCAATTCACATTCCAGGTAGTATTCGGCATGCTAATTACGTTGCCGATTGCCAAATTGCATTATCTCTTATAGTTTCCGAGATATGGGCAATCGAAATTTTACACCTTAGGGTCTGTTTCTAACTGGGGTCAAAATTGTAAAATGGTCTTATGAATTAGCGATTTCGCTCCAATTCACATTCCAAGTAATATTCGGCATGCTAATTACGTTGCCCATTGCCAAATTGCATTATCTCTTATAGTTTCCGAGATATGGGCAATCGAAATTTTACACCTTAGGGTCTGTTTCTAACTGGGGTCAAAATTGTAAAATGGTCTTATGAATTAGCGATTTCGCTCCAATTCACATTCCAAGTAGTATTCGGCATGCTAATTACGTTGCGGATTGCCAAATTGCATTATCTCTTATAGTTTCCGAGATATGGACTATCGACATCTTACAATATTGGCTCTGCTTCTAAGTTGGGCCAAAATTGTAAAATGGTCTTATGAATTAGCGATTTCGTTCCAATTCCCATTCCAAGTAATATTCAGCATGCTAATTACGTTGCCGATTGCCAAATTGCAATATCTCTTATAGATTCCGAGATATAGACTATCGACATCTTACAATATTGGCTCTGCTTCTAACTTGGCCCAAAATTGTAAAATGGTCTTATGAATTAGCGATTTCGCTCCAATTCACATTCCAAGTAATATTCAGCATGCTAATTACGTTGCCGATTGCCAAATAGCATTATCTCTTACAGTTTCCGAAATACGGTCAATCGAAATTTTACACCTTAGAGTCTGTTTCTAACTGGGGTCAAAATTGTAAAACGGTCTTATGAATTAGCGATTTCGCTCCAATTCACATACCAAATAATATTCGGCTTGCTAATTACGTTGCCGATTGCCAAATTGCATTATCTCTTATAGTTTCGGAGATATGGGCAATCGAAATTTTACACCTTATAGTCTGTTTCTAACTGGGGTCAAAATTGTAAAATGGTCTTATGAATTAGCGATTTCGCTCCAATTCACATTCCAAGTAATATTCGGCATGCTAATTACGTTGCCGATTGCCAAATTGCATTATCTCTTATAGTTTCCGAGATATGGACTATCGACATCTTACAATATTGGCTCTGCTTCTAACTTGGGCCAGAATTGTAAAATGGTCTTATGAATTAGCGATTTCGCTCCAATTCACATTCCAAGTAATATTCGGCTTGCTAATTACGTTGCCGATTGCCAAATTGCATTATCTCTTATAGTTTCCGAGATATGGGCAATCGAAATTTTACACCTTAGAGTCTGTTTCTAACTGGGGTCAAAATTGTAAAATGGTCTTATGAATTAGCGATTTCGCTCCAATTCACATTCCAAGTAATATTCGGCATGCTAATTACGTTGCCGATTGCCAAATTGCATTATCTCTTATAGTTTCCGAGATATGGGCAATCGAAATTTTACACCTTATAGTCTGTTTCTAACTGGGGTCAAAATTGTAAAATGGTCTTATGAATTAGCGATTTCGCTCCAATTCACATTCCAAGTAATATTCGGCATGCTAATTACGTTGCCGATTGCCAAATTGCATTATCTCTTATAGTTTTCGAGATATGGACTATCGACATCATACAATATTGGCTCTGCTTCTAACTTGGGCCAGAATTGTAAAATGGTCTTATGAATTAGCGATTTCGCTCCAATTCACATTCCAAGTAATATTCGGCATGCTAATTACGTTGCCGATTGCCAAATTGCATTATCTCTTATAGTTTCCGAGATATGGGCAATCGAAATTTTACACCTTAGAGTCTGTTTCTAACTGGGGTCAAAATTGTAAAATAGTCTTAAGAATTAGCGATTTCGCTCCAATTCACATTCCAAGTAATATTCGGCATGCTAATTACGTTACCGATTGCCAAATTGCAATATCTCTTATAGATTCCGAGATATAGACTATCGACATCTTACAATTTTGGCTCTGTTTCTAACTTGGCCCAAAATTGTAAAATGGTCTTATGAATTAGCGATTTCGCTCCAATTCACATTCCAAGTAATATTCAGCATGCTAATTACGTTGCCAATTGCCAAATAGCATTATCTCTTACAGTTTCCGAAATACGGTCAATCGAAATTTTACACCTTAGAGTCTGTTTCTAACTGGGGTCAAAATTGTAAAACGGTCTTATGAATTAGCGATTTCGCTCCAATTCACATACCAAATAATATTCGGCTTGCTAATTACGTTGCCGATTGCCAAATTGCATTATCTCTTATAGTTTCGGAGATATGGGCAATCGAAATTTTACACCTTAGAGTCTGTTTCTAACTGGGGTCAAAATTGTAAAATGGTCTTATGAATTAGCGATTTCGCTCCAATTCACATTCCAAGTAATATTCGGCATACTAATTACGTTGCCGATTGCCAAATTGCATTATCTCTTATAGTTTCCGAGATATGGACTATCGACATCTTACAATATTGGCTCTGCTTCTAACTTGGGCCAGAATTGTAAAATGGTCTTATGAATTAGCGATTTCGCTCCAATTCACATTCCAAGTAATATTCGGCTTGCTAATTACGTTGCCGATTGCCAAATTGCATTATCTCTTATAGTTTCCGAGATATGGGCAATCGAAATTTTACACCTTAGAGTATGTTTCTAACTGGGGTCAAAATTGTAAAATGGTCTTATGAATTAGCGATTTCGCTCCAATTCACATTCCAAGTAATATTCGCCATGCTAATTACGTTGCCGATTGCCAAATTGCATTATCTCTTATAGTTTCCGAGATATGGGCAATCGAAATTTTACACCTTAGAGTCTGTTTCTAACTGGGGTCAAAATTGTAAAATGGTCTTATGAATTAGCGATTTCGCTCCAATTCACATTCCAAGTAATATTTGGCA
The DNA here is from genome assembly GCF_030347505.1 of Rhynchophorus ferrugineus. Taxonomy (NCBI): domain Eukaryota; kingdom Metazoa; phylum Arthropoda; class Insecta; order Coleoptera; family Curculionidae; genus Rhynchophorus; species Rhynchophorus ferrugineus. The sequence continues at coordinate 64,828,178 of NW_027472580.1, read as the reverse complement.
TGCTAATTACGTTGCCCATTGCCAAATTTCATTATCTCTTATAGTTTCCGAGATATGGTCAATCGAAATTTTACACCTTAGAGTCTGTTTCTAACCGGGGTCAAAATTGTAAAATGGTCTTATGAATTAGCGATTTCGCTCCAATTCACATTCCAGGTAGTATTCGCCATGCTAATTACGTTGCGGATTGCCAAATTGCATTATCTCTTATAGTTTCCGAGATATGGGCAATCGAAATTTTACACCTTAGGGTCTGTTTCTAACTGGGGTCAAAATTGTAAAATGGTCTTATGAATTAGCGATTTCGCTCCAATTCACATTCCAAGTAATATTCGGCATGCTAATTACGTTGCCCATTGCCAAATTGCATTATCTCTTATAGTTTCCGAGATATGGGCAATCGAAATTTTACACCTTAGGGTCTGTTTCTAACTGGGGTCAAAATTGTAAAATGGTCTTATGAATTAGCGATTTCGCTCCAATTCACATTCCAAGTAGTATTCGGCATGCTAATTACGTTGCGGATTGCCAAATTGCATTATCTCTTATAGTTTCCGAGATATGGACTATCGACATCTTACAATATTGGCTCTGCTTCTAAGTTGGGCCAAAATTGTAAAATGGTCTTATGAATTAGCGATTTCGTTCCAATTCCCATTCCAAGTAATATTCAGCATGCTAATTACGTTGCCGATTGCCAAATTGCAATATCTCTTATAGATTCCGAGATATAGACTATCGACATCTTACAATATTGGCTCTGCTTCTAACTTGGCCCAAAATTGTAAAATGGTCTTATGAATTAGCGATTTCGCTCCAATTCACATTCCAAGTAATATTCAGCATGCTAATTACGTTGCCGATTGCCAAATAGCATTATCTCTTACAGTTTCCGAAATACGGTCAATCGAAATTTTACACCTTAGAGTCTGTTTCTAACTGGGGTCAAAATTGTAAAACGGTCTTATGAATTAGCGATTTCGCTCCAATTCACATACCAAATAATATTCGGCTTGCTAATTACGTTGCCGATTGCCAAATTGCATTATCTCTTATAGTTTCGGAGATATGGGCAATCGAAATTTTACACCTTATAGTCTGTTTCTAACTGGGGTCAAAATTGTAAAATGGTCTTATGAATTAGCGATTTCGCTCCAATTCACATTCCAAGTAATATTCGGCATGCTAATTACGTTGCCGATTGCCAAATTGCATTATCTCTTATAGTTTCCGAGATATGGACTATCGACATCTTACAATATTGGCTCTGCTTCTAACTTGGGCCAGAATTGTAAAATGGTCTTATGAATTAGCGATTTCGCTCCAATTCACATTCCAAGTAATATTCGGCTTGCTAATTACGTTGCCGATTGCCAAATTGCATTATCTCTTATAGTTTCCGAGATATGGGCAATCGAAATTTTACACCTTAGAGTCTGTTTCTAACTGGGGTCAAAATTGTAAAATGGTCTTATGAATTAGCGATTTCGCTCCAATTCACATTCCAAGTAATATTCGGCATGCTAATTACGTTGCCGATTGCCAAATTGCATTATCTCTTATAGTTTCCGAGATATGGGCAATCGAAATTTTATACCTTAGAGTCTGTTTCTAACTGGGGTCAAAATTGTAAAATGGTCTTATAAATTAGCGATTTCGCTCCAATTCACATTCCAAGTAATATTCGGCATGCTAATTACGTTGCCGATTGCCAAATTGCATTATCTCTTATAGTTTTCGAGATATGGACTATCGACATCATACAATATTGGCTCTGCTTCTAACTTGGGCCAGAATTGTAAAATGGTCTTATGAATTAGCGATTTCGCTCCAATTCACATTCCAAGTAATATTCGGCATGCTAATTACGTTGCCGATTGCCAAATTGCATTATCTCTTATAGTTTCCGAGATATGGGCAATCGAAATTTTACACCTTAGAGTCTGTTTCTAACTGGGGTCAAAATTGTAAAATAGTCTTAAGAATTAGCGATTTCGCTCCAATTCACATTCCAAGTAATATTCGGCATGCTAATTACGTTACCGATTGCCAAATTGCAATATCTCTTATAGATTCCGAGATATAGACTATCGACATCTTACAATATTGGCTCTGCTTCTAACTTGGCCCAAAATTGTAAAATGGTCTTATGAATTAGCGATTTCGCTCCAATTCACATTCCAAGTAATATTCAGCATGCTAATTACGTTGCCAATTGCCAAATAGCATTATCTCTTACAGTTTCCGAAATACGGTCAATCGAAATTTTACACCTTAGAGTCTGTTTCTAACTGGGGTCAAAATTGTAAAACGGTCTTATGAATTAGCGATTTCGCTCCAATTCACATACCAAATAATATTCGGCTTGCTAATTACGTTGCCGATTGCCAAATTGCATTATCTCTTATAGTTTCGGAGATATGGGCAATCGAAATTTTACACCTTAGAGTCTGTTTCTAACTGGGGTCAAAATTGTAAAATGGTCTTATGAATTAGCGATTTCGCTCCAATTCACATTCCAAGTAATATTCGGCATGCTAATTACGTTGCCGATTGCCAAATTGCATTATCTCTTATAGTTTCCGAGATATGGACTATCGACATCTTACAATATTGGCTCTGCTTCTAACTTGGGCCAGAATTGTAAAATGGTCTTATGAATTAGCGATTTCGCTCCAATTCACATTCCAAGTAATATTCGGCTTGCTAATTACGTTGCCGATTGCCAAATTGCATTATCTCTTATAGTTTCCGAGATATGGGCAATCGAAATTTTACACCTTAGAGTCTGTTTCTAACTGTGGTCAAAATTGTAAAATGGTCTTATGAATTAGCGATTTCGCTCCAATTCACATTCCAAGTAATATTCGGCATGCTAATTACGTTGCCGATTGCCAAATTGCATTATCTCTTATAGTTTCCGAGATATGGGCAATCGAAATTTAACACCTTAGAGTCTGTTTCTAACTGGGGTCAAAATTGTAAAATGGTCTTATTAATAAGCGATTTCGCTCCAATTCACATTCCAAGTAATATTCGGCATGCTAATTACGTTGCCGATTGCCAAATTGCATTATCTCTTATAGTTTTCGAGATATGGACTGTCGACATCTTACAATATTGGCTCTGCTTCTAACTTGGGCCAGAATTGTAAAATGGTCTTATGAATTAGCGATTTCGCTCCAATTCACATTCCAAGTAATATTCGGCATGCTAATTACGTTGCCGATTGCCAAATTGCATTATCTCTTATAGTTTCCGAGATATGGGCAATCGAAATTTTACGCCTTAGAGTCTGTTTCTAACTGGGGTCAAAATTGTAAAATGGTCTTATGAAATAGCGATTTCGCTCCAATTCACAATTCAAGTAATATTCGGCATGCTAATTACGTTGCCTATTGCCAAAGTGCATTATCTCTTATAGTTTCCGAGATATGGGCAATCGAAATTTTACACCTTAGAGTCTGTTTCTAACTGGGGTTAAAATTGTAAAATAGTCTTAAGAATTAGCGATTTCGCTCCAATTCACAATCCAAGTAATATTCGGCATGCTAATTACGTTACCGATTGCCAAATTGCATTATCTCTTATAGTTTCCGAGATATGGACTATCGACATCTTACAATATTGGCTCAGCTTCTAACTTGGGCCAGAATTGTAAAATGGTCTTACGAATTAGCGATTTCGTTCCAATTCACATTCCAAGTAATATTGGGCATGCTAATTACGTTGCCGATTGCCAAATTGCATTATCTCTTATAGTTTCCGAGATATGGGCAATCGAAATTTTACACCTTAGAGTCTGTTTCTAACTGGGGTCAAAATTGTAAAATGGTCTTATGAAATAGCGATTTCGCTCCAATTCACAATCCAAGTAATATTCGGCATGCTAATTACGTTGCCTATTGCCAGATTGCATTATCTCTTATAGTTTCCGAGATATGGGCAATCGAAATTTTACACCTTAGAGTCTGTTTCTAACTGGGGTCAAAATTGTAATATGGTCTTATGAAATAGCGATTTCGCTCCAATTCACATTCCAAGTAATATTCGGCATGTTAATTACGTTGCCTATTGCCAAATTGCATTATCTCTTATAGTTTCCGAGATATGGTCTATCGACATTTTACAATATTGGCTCTGCTTCTAACTTGGGCCAAAATTGTAAAACGGTCTTATGAATTAGCGATTTCATTCAAATTCACATTTCAAGTAATATTCGGCATGCTAATTACATTGCCGATTGCCAAATTTCATTACCTCTTATAGTTTCCGAGATATGGTCAATCGAAATTTTACACCTTAGAGTCTGTTTCTAACTGGGGTCAAAATTGTAAAATGGTCTTATGAATTAGCGATTTCGCTCCAATTCACATTCCAAGTAGTATTCGGCATGCTAATTACGTTGCCGATTGCCAAATTGCATTATCTCTTATAGTTTCCGAGATATGGACTATCGACATCTTACAATATTGGCTCGGCTTCTAACTTGGGCCAGAATTGTAAAATGTGCTTATGAATAAGCGATTTCGCCCCAATTCACATTCCAAGTAATATTCAGCATGCTATTTACGTTGCCGATTGCCAAATTGCATTATCTCTTATAGTTTCCGAGATATGGACTATCGACATCTTACAATATTGGCTCTGCTTCTAAGTTGGGCCAAAATTGTAAAATGGTCTTATGAATTAGCGATTTCGTTCCAATTCACATTCCAAGTAATATTCAGCATGCTAATTACGTTGCCGATTGCCAAATTGCAATATCTCTTATAGATTCCGAGATATAGACTATCGACATCTTACAATATTGGCTCTGCTTCTAACTTGGCCCAAAATTGTAAAATGGTCTTATGAATTAGCGATTTCGCTCCAATTCACATTCCAAGTAATATTCAGCATGCTAATTACGTTGCCGATTGCCAAATAGCATTATCTCTTACAGTTTCCGAGATACGGTCAATCGAAATTTTACACCTTAGAGTCTGTTTCTAACTGGGGTCAAAATTGTAAAACGGTCTTATGAATTAGCGATTTCGCTCCAATTCACATACCAAGTAATATTCGGCTTGCTAATTACATTGCCGTTTGCCAAATTGCATTATCTCTTATAGTTTCGGAGATATGGGCAATCGAAATTTTACACCTTAGAGTCTGTTTCTAACAGGGGTCAAAATTGTAAAATGGTCTTATGAATTAGCGATTTCGCTCCAATTCACATTCCAAGTAATATTCGGCATGCTAATTACGTTGCCGATTGCCAAATTGCATTATCTCTTATAGTTTCCGAGATATGGACTATCGACATCTTACAATATTGGCTCGGCTCCTAACTTGGGCCAGAATTGTAAAATGTTCTTATGAATTAGCGATTTCGCTCCAATTCACATTCCAAGTAATATTCAGCATGCTATTTACGTTGCCGATTGCCAAATTGCATTATCTCTTATAGTTTCCGAGATATGGACTATCGACATCTTACAATATTGGCTCTGCTTCTAAGTTGGGCCAAAATTGTAAAATGGTCTTATGAATTAGCGATTTCGTTCCAATTCACATTCCAAGTAATATTCAGCATGCTAATTACGTTGCCGATTGCCAAATTGCAATATCTCTTATAGATTCCGAGATATAGACTATCGACATCTTACAATATTGGCTCTGCTTCTAACTTGGGCCAGAATTGTAAAATGGTCTTATGAATTAGCGATTTCGCTCCAATTCACATTCCAAGTAATATTCGGCTTGCTAATTACGTTGCCGATTGCCAAATTGCATTATCTCTTATAGTTTCCGAGATATGGGCAATCGAAATTTTACACCTTAGTGTCTGTTTCTAACTGGGGTCAAAATTGTAAAATGGTCTTATAAATTAGCGATTTCTCTCCAATTCACATTCCAAGTAATATTCGGCATGCTAATTACGTTGTCGATTGCCAAATTGCATTATCTCCTATAGTTTCCAAGATATGAACTTTCGAAATATTATAATTTTGGCTCTATTTACAACTTGGATCGAAATTGTAAAATGGTCTTATGAATTAGCGATTTCGTTCCAATTCACATTCCAAGTAATATTCGGCATGCTAATTACGCTGTCAATTACCAAATTGCATTATCTCTTATAGTTTTCGAGATATGGACTATCGAAATTTTACAATCTTATCTCTGCTTCTGACATGGGTCAAAATGGTAAAATGGTCTTATGAATTACCGGTTTCGTTCCAATTCACATTCCAAGTAATACACGGCATGCTAATTACATCGTCGATTGCCAAATTGCAATATCTCTTATAGATTCCGAGATATAGACTATCGACATCTTACAATATTGGCTCTGTTTCTAACTTGGCCCAAAATTGTAAAATGGTCTTATGAATTAGCGATTTCGCTCCAATTCGCATTCCAAGTAATATTCAGCATGCTAATTACGTTGCCGATTGCCAAATAGCATTATCTCTTACAGTTTCCGAGATACGGTCAATCGAAATTTTACACCTTAGAGTCTGTTTCTAACTGGGGTCAAAATTGTAAAACGGTCTTATGAATTAGCGATTTCGCTCCAATTCACATACCAAGTAATATTCGGCTTGCTAATTACGTTGCCGATTGCCAAATTGCATTATCTCTTATAGTTTCCGAGATATGGGCAATCGAAATTTTACACCTTAGAGTCTGTTTCTAACTGGGGTCAAAATTGTAAAATGGTCTTATAAATTAGCGATTTCGATCCAATTCACATTCCAAGTAATATTCGGCATGCTAATTACGTTGCCGATTGCCAAATTGCATTATCTCCTATAGTTTTCGAGATATGGAGTATCGACATCTTACAATATTGGCTCTGCTTCTAACTTGGACCAGAATTGTAAAATGGTCTTATGAATTAGCGATTTCGCTCCAATTCACATTCCAAGTAATATTCGGCTTGCTAATTACGTTGCCGATTGCCAAATTGCATTATCTCTTATAGTTTCCGAGATATGGGCAATCGAACTTTTACACCTTAGAGTCTGTTTCTAACTGGGGTCAGTATTGTAAAATGTTCTTATGAATTAGCGATTTCGCTCCAATTCACATTCCAAGTAATATTCGGCATGCTAATTACGTTGCCGATTGCCAAATTGCATTATCTCTTATAGTTTCCGAGATATGGACTATCGACATCTTACAATATTGGCTCTGATTCTAACTTGGGCCAGAATTGTAAAATGGTCTTATGAATTAGCGATTTCGCTCCAATTCACATTCCAAGTAATATTCGGCATGCTAATTACGTTGCCGATTGCCAAGTTGCATTATCTCTTATAGTTTCCGAGATATGGGCAATCGAAATTTTACACCTTAGAGTCTGTTTCTAACTGGGGTCAAAATTGTAAAATAGTCTTAAGAATTAGCGATTTCGCACCAATTCACATTCCAAGTAATATTCGGCATGCTAATTACGTTACCGATTGCCAAATTGCATTATCTCTTATGGTTTCCGAGATATGGACTATCGACATCTTACAATATTGGCTCTGCTTCTAACTTGACCCGAAATTGTAAAATGGTCTTATGAACTAGCGATTTCGTTCCAATTCACATTCCAAGTAATATTCGGCATGCTAATTACATTGCCGATTGCCAAATTGCATTATCTCTTATACTTTCCGAGATATGGGCAATCGAAATTTCAAACCTTAGACTCTGTTTCTAACCTGGGCCAAAATTGTAAAATGGTCTTATGAATTAGCGATTTCGTTCCAATTCACACTCCAAGTAATATTCGGCATGCTAATTACATTGCCGATTGCCAAATTGCATTATCTCTTATAGTTTCCGAGATATGGAATATCGAAATTTTATAATTTTGGCTCTATTTATAACTTGGGCCAAAAATGGTCTTATGAATTAGCGATTTCGTTCCAATTCACATTCCAAGTGATATTCGGCATGCTAATTAAGCTGTCGATTACCAAATTGCATTATCTCTTATAGTTTCCGAAATATGAACTTTCGAAATTTTATAATTTTGGCTCTATTTATAACTTGGGTCAAAATTTTAAAATGGTCTTATGATATACCGGTTTCGTTCCAATTCACATTCCAAGTAATACTCGTCATGCTAATTATATTGTCGATTGCCAAATTGCATTATCTCTTATAGTTTCCTAGATATGGGCTATCGAAAATTTACAATTTTATCTCTGCTTCTGACATGGGTCAAAATTGTAAAATGGTCTTAGGAATTAGCGATTTCGTTCCAATTCACATTCCAAGTGATATTCGGCATGCTAATTACGCTGTCGATTACCAGATTGCATTATCTCTTATAGTTTCCGAGATATGAACTTTCGAAATTTTATAATTTTGGCTCTATTTATAACTTGGGTCAAAATTGTAAAATGGTCTTATGAATTAGCGATTTCGTTCTAAATCACATTCCAAGTAATATTTGTCCTGTTAATTACGATGTCGATTAGCAAATTGCATTATCTCTTATAGTTTCCTAGATATGGGCAATTGAAATTTTATAATTTTGGCTCTATTTATAACTTGGGCCAAAATTGTAAAATGGTCTTATGAATTAGCAATTTTGTTCCAATTCACACTCCAAGTAATATTTGGAATTTTAATAACGTTGTCGATTGCCAAATTGTATTATCTCTTATAGTTTCCGAGATATAGACTATCGAAATTTCACAATTTTATCTCTGCTTCTAACATGGGTCAAAATTGTAAAATGGTCTTATGAATTAGCGATTTCGTTCTAATTCACACTCCAAGTAATATTCGGCATGCTAATTATGTTGTCGATTACCAAATTGCATTATCTCTTATAGTTTCCGAGATATGAACTTTCGAAGTTTTATAATTTCGGCTCTATTTATAACTTGGGTCAAAATTGTAAAATGGTCTTATGAATTAGCGATTTCGTTCTAAATACATTCCAAATAATATTCGGCATGCTAATTATGATGTCGATTAGCAAATTGCATTATCTCTTATAGTTTCCTAGATATGGGCAATCGAAATTTTATAATTTTGGCTCTATTTATAACTTGGGCCAAAATTGTAAAATGGTCTTATGAATTAGCGATTTCGTTCCAATTCATATTCCAAGTGATATTCGGCATGCTAATTACGCTGTCGATTACCAAATTGCATTATCTCTTATAGTTTCCTAGATATGGGCAATCGAAATTTTATAAATTTGGCTCTATTTATAACTTGGGCCAAAATTGTAAAATGGTCTTATGAATTAGCGATTTCGTTCTAAATCACATTCCAAGTAATATTCGGCATGCTAATTACAATGTCGATTAGCAAATTGAATTATCTCTTATAGTTTCCTAGATATGGGCAATCGAAATTTTATAATTTTGGCTCTATTTATAACTTGGGCCAAAATTGTAAAATGGTCTTATGAATTAGCGATTTCGTTCTAAATCACATTCCAAGTAATATTCGGCATGCTAATTACAATGTCGATTAGCAAATTGAATTATCTCTTATAGTTTCCTAGATATGGGCAATCGAAATTTTATAATTTTGGCTCTATTTATAACTTGGGCCAAAATTGTAAAATGGTCTTATGAATTAGCAATTTTGTTCCAATTCACACTCCAAGTAATATTTGGAATGCTAATAACGTTGTCGATTGCCAAATTGTATTATCTCTTATAGTTTCCGGGATATAGACAATCGAAATTTTACAATTTTATCTCTGCTTCTAACATGGGTCAAAATTGTAAAATGGTCTTATGAATTAGCGATTTCGTTCCAATTCACACTCCAAGTAATATTCGGCATGCTCATTACGTTGTCGATTACCAAATTGCATTATCCCTTATAGTTTCCGAGATATGGACTATCGAAATTTTACAATTTTGGCTCTGATTCTAACTTGGGTCAAAATTGTAAATTGATCTTATAAATTACCGATTTCGTTCTAATTCACATTCCAAGTGATATTCGGCATGCTAATTACGCTGTTCATTACCAAATTGCATTATCTCTTATAGTTTTCGAGATATGGACTATCGAAATTTTACAATCTTATCTCTGCTTCTGACATGGGCCAAAATTGTAAAATGGTCTTATGAATTAGCGATTTCGTTCTAAATACATTCCAAGTAATATTCGGCATGCTAAATATGATGTCGATTAGCAAATTGCATTATCTCTTATAGTTTCCTAGACTGGGCAATCGAAATTTTATAATTTGGGCTCTATTTATAACTTGGGCCAAAATTGTAAAATGGTCTTATGAATTAGCAATTTCGTTCCACTTCATATTCCAAGTGATATTCGGCATGCTAATTACGCTGTCGATTACCAAATTGCATTATCTCTTATAGTTTCCGAGATATGAACTTTCGAAATTTTATAATTTTGACTCTATTTATAACTTGGGTCAAAATTGTAAAATGGTCTTATGAATTAGCGATTTCGTTCTAAATACATTCCAAGTAATATTCGGCATACTAATTATGATGTCGATTAGCAAATTGCATTATCTCTTATAGTTTCCTAGATATGGGCAATCGAAATTTTATAATTTTTTCTCTATTTATAACTTGGGCCAAAATTGTAAAATGGTCCTATGAATTAGCGATTTCGTCCCAATTCATATTCCAAGTGATATTCGGCATGCTAATTACGCTGTCGATTACCAAATTGCATTATCTCTTATAGTTTCCTAGATATGGGCAATCGAAATTTTATAAATTTGGCTCTATTTATAACTTGGGCCAAAATTGTAAAATGGTCTTATGAATTAGCGATTTCGTTCTAAATCACATTCCAAGTAATATTCGGCATGCTAATTACAATGTCGATTAGCAAATTGAATTATCTCTTATAGTTTCCTAGATATGGGCAATCGAAATTTTATAATTTTGGCTCTATTTATAACTTGGGCCAAAATTGTAAAATGGTCTTATGAATTAGCGATTTCGTTCTAAATCACATTCTAAGTAATATTCGGCATGCTAATTACAATGTCGATTAGCAAATTGAATTATCTCTTATAGTTTCCTAGATATGGGCAATCGAAATTTTATAATTTTGGCTCTATTTATAACTTGGGCCAAAATTGTAAAATGGTCTTATGAATTAGCAATTTTGTTCCAATTCACACTCCAAGTAATATTTGGAATGCTAATAAGGTTGTCGATTGCCAAAGTGTATTATCTCTTATAGTTTCCGGGATATAGACAATCGAAATTTTACAATTTTATCTCTGCTTCTAACATGGGTCAAAATTGTAAAATGGTCTTATGAATTAGCGATTTCGTTCCAATTCACACTAAAAGTAATATTCGGCATGCTAATTACGTTGTCGATTACCAAATTGCATTATCTCTTATAGTTTCCGAGATATGGGCAATCGAAATTTTACAATTTTGGCTCTGATTCTAACTTGGGTCAAAATTGTAAATTGATCCTATAAATTACCGATTTCGTTCTAATTCACATTCCAAGTGATATTCGGCATGCTAATTACGCTGTCCATTACCAAATTGCATTATCTCTTATAGTTTCCGAGATATGGACTATCGAAATTTTACAATCTTATCTCTGCTTCTGACATGGGCCAAAATTGTAAAATGGTCTTATGAATTAGCAATTTCGTTCTAAATACATTCCAAGTAATATTCGGCATGCTAATTATGATGTCGATTAGCAAATTGCATTATCTCTTATAGTTTCCTAGACATGGGCAATCGAAATTTTATAATTTGGGCTCTATTTATAACTTGGGCCAAAATTGTAAAATGGTCTTATGAATTAGCAATTTCGTTCCACTTCATATTAAAAGTGATATTCGGCATGCTAATTACGCTGTCGATTACCAAATTGCATTATCTCTTATAGATTCCGAGATATGAACTTTCGAAATTTTATAATTTTGGCTCTATTTATAACTTGGGTCAAAATTGTAAAATGGTCTTATGAATTAGCGACTTCGTTCTAAATCACATTATAAGTGATATTCGGCATGCTAATTACGCTGTCGATTACCAAATTGCATTATCTCTTATAGTTTCCTAGATATGGGCAATCGAAATTTTACACCTTAGGCTCTGTTTCTAAGTTGGGCCAAAATTGTAAAATGGTCTTATGAATTAGCAATTTTATTCCAATTCACACTCCAAGTAATATTCGGCATGCTAATAACGTTGTCGATTGCCAAATTGTATTATCTCTTATAGTGTCCGAGATACAGACTATCGAAATTTTACAATTTTATCTCTGGTTCTAACATGGGTCAAAATTGTAAAACGGTCTTATGAATTAGCGATTTCGTTCCAATTCACATTCCAAGTAATATTCGGCATGCTAATTACGCTGTCAATTACCAAATTGCATTATCTCTTATAGTTTTCGAGATATGGACTATCGAAATTTTACAATCTTATCTCTGCTTCTGACATGGGTCAAAATTGAAAAATGGTCTTATGAATTACCGGTTTCGTTCCAATTCACATTCCAAGTAATACACGGCATGCTAATTACATTGTCGATTGCCAAATTGTAATATCTCTTATAGTTTCCGAGATATGAACTTTCGAAATTTTATAATTTTGGCTCTGTTTATAACTTGGGTCAAAATTGTAAAATGGTCTTATGAATTAGCGAAATCGTTCTAAATCACATTCCAAGTAATAATCGCCATGCTAATTACGATGCCGATTACCAAATTGCATTATCTCTTATAGTTTCCTAGATACGGGCAATCGTAATTTTACACCTTAGACTCTGTTTCTAACCTGGGCCAAAATTGTAAAATGGTCTTATGAATTATCGATTTCGTTCTAATTCACATTATAAGTGATATTCGGCATGCTAATTACGCTGTCGATTACCAAATTGCATTATCTCTTATTGTTTCCGAGATATGGACTATCGAAATTTTACAATATTGGCTCTGCTTCTAACTTGAGCCAAATTTGTAAAATGGTCTCATGAATTACCGATTTAGTTCCAATTCACACTCCAAGTAATAGTCGGCATGTTAATTACATTGCCGATTGCCAAATTGCATTATCACTAATAGTTTCCGGGATATGGGTAATCGAAATTTTACACCTTAGACTCTGTTTCTAACTTAGGCCAAATTTGTAAAATGGTCTTATGAATTAGCGAATTCGTTCCAATTCACATTCCAAATAATATTCGGCATGCTAATTACATTGCCGATTGCCAAATTGCATTATCTCTTGTAATTTCGGAGATATGGAGTATTGACATTTTACAATTTTGGCTCAGCTTCTAACTTGGGTCAAAATTCTAAAATGGTCTTATGAATTAGCGATTTCGTTCCAATTCACATTCCGAGTAATATTCGGAATGCTAATTACATTGCCGATTGCCAAATTGCATTATCTCTTATAATTTCCAAGATATGGATTACAGAAATTTTACACCTTATGCTCTGTTTCTAACTTAGGCCAAAATTGTAAAATGGTCTTATGAATTAGCGATTTCCTTCCAATTCACACTCCAATTAATATTCGGCATGCTAATTACGTTGTCCATTACCAAATTGCATTATCTCTTATAATTTCCAAGATATGGATTACCGAAATTTTACACCTTAGGTTCTGTTTCTAACTTGGGCCAAAATTGTAAAATGGTCTTATGTGTTAGCGATTTCGTTCCAATTCACATTCCAAGTCGTATTCGGCATGCTAATTACGTTGCCGATTGCCAAATTGCATTATCTCTTATAGTTTCCGAGATATGGACTATCGACATCTTACAATATTGGCTCTGCTTCTAAGTTGGGCCAAAATTGTAAAATGGTCTTATGAATTAGCGATTTCGTTCCAATTCACATTCCAAGTAATATTCAGCATGCTAATTACGTTGCCGATTGCCAAATTGCAATATCTCTTATAGATTCCGAGATATAGACTATCGACATCTTACAATATTGGCTCTGCTTCTAACTTGGCCCAAAATTGTAAAATGGTCTTATGAATTAGCGATTTCGCTCCAATTCACATTCCAAGTAATATTCAGCATGCTAATTACGTTGCCGATTACCAAATAGCATTATCTCTTACAGTTTCCGAGAAACGGTCAATCGAAATTTTACACCTTAGAGTCTGTTTCTAACTGGGGTCAAAATTGTAAAACGGTCTTATGAATTAGCGATTTCGCTCCAATTCACATACCAAGTAATATTCGGCTTGCTAATTACGTTGCCGATTGCCAAATTGCATTATCTCTTATAGTTTCCGAGATATGGACTATCGACATCTTACAATATTGGCTCTGCTTCTAACTTGGGCCAGAATTGTAAAATGGTCTTATGAATTAGCGATTTCGCTCCAATTCACATTCCAAGTAATATTCGGCTTGCTAATTACGTTGCCGATTGCCAAATTGCATTATCTCTTATAGTTTCGGAGATATGGGCAATCGAAATTTTACACCTTAGAGTCTGTTTCTAACAGGGGTCAAAATTGTAAAATGGTCTTATGAATTAGCGATTTCGCTCCAATTCACATTCCAAGTAATATTCGGCATGCTAATTACGTTGCCGATTGCCAAATTGCATTATCTCTTATAGTTTCCGAGATATGGACTATCGACATCTTACAATATTGGCTCTGCTTCTAACTTGGGCCAGAATTGTAAAATGGTCTTATGAATTAGCGATTTCGCTCCAATTCACATTCCAAGTAATATTCGGCTTGCTAATTACGTTGCCGATTGCCAAATTGCATTATCTCTTATAGTTTCCGAGATATGGGCAATCGAAATTTTACACCTTAGAGTCTGTTTCTAACTGGGGTCAAAATTGTAAAATGGTCTTATGAATTAGCGATATCGCTCCAATTCACATTCCAAGTAATATTCGGCATGCTAATTACGTTGCCCATTGCCAAATTGCATTATCTCTTATAGTTTCCGAGATATGGGCAATCGAAATTTTACGCCTTAGAGTCTGTTTCTAACTGGGGTCAAAATTGTAAAATGGTCTTATAAATTAGCGATTTCGCTCCAATTCACATTCCAAGTAATATTCGGCATGCTAATTACGTTGCCGATTGCCAAATTGCATTATCTCCTATAGTTTTCGAGATATGGACTATCGACATCTTACAATATTGGCTCTGCTTCTAACTTGGACCAGAATTGTAAAATGGTCTTATGAATTAGCGATTTCGCTCTAATTCACATTCCAAGTAATATTCGGCTTGCTAATTACGTTGCCGATTGCCAAATTGCATTATCTCTTATAGTTTCCGAGATATGGGCAATCGAAATTTTACACCTTAGAGTCTGTTTCTAACTGGGGTCAGAATTGTAAAATGTTCTTATGAATTAGCGATTTCGCTCCAATTCACATTCCAAGTAATATTCGGCATGCTAATTACGTTGCCGATTGCCAAATTGCATTATCTCTTATAGTTTCCGAGATATGAACTTTCGAAATTTTATAATTTTGGCTCTATTTATAACTTGGGTCAAAATTGTAAAATGGTCTTATGAATTAGCGACTTCGTTCTAAATCACATTCCAAGTAATATTCGGCATGCTAATTACGATGTCGATTAGCAAATTGCATTATCTCTTATAGTTTCCTAGATATGGGCAATCGAAATTTTACACCTTAGGCTCTGTTTCTAAGTTGGGCCAAAATTGTAAAATGGTCTTATGAATTAGCAATTTTATTCCAATTCACACTCCAAGTAATATTCGGCATGCTAATAAAGTTGTCGATTGCCAAATTGTATTATCTCGTATAGTGTCCGAGATACAGACTATCGAAATTTTACAATTTTATCTCTGGTTCTAACATGGGTCAAAATTGTAAAATGGTCTTATGAATTAGCGATTTCGTTCCAATTCACATTCCAAGTAATATTCGGCATGCTAATTACGCTGTCGATTGCCAAATTGCATTATCTCTTATAGTTTCCGAGATATGGACTATCGACATCTTACAATATTGGCTCGGCTTCTAACTTGGGCCAGAATTGTAAAATGTTCTTATGAATTAGCGATTTCGCTCCAATTCACATTCCAAGTAATATTCAGCATGCTATTTACGTTGCCGATTGCCAAATTGCATTATCTCTTATAGTTTCCGAGATATGGACTATCGACATCTTACAATATTGGCTCTGCTTCTAAGTTGGGCCAAATTGTAAAATGGTCTTATGAATTAGCGATTTCGTTCCAATTCACATTCCAAGTAATATTCAGCATGCTAATTACGTTGCCGATTGCCAAATTGCAATATCTCTTATAGATTCCGAGATATAGACTATCGACATCTTACAATATTTTCTCTGCTTCTAACTTGGCCCAAAATTGTAAAATGGTCTTATGAATTAGCGATTTCGCTCCAATTCACATTCCAAGTAATATTCAGCATGCTAATTACGTTGCCGATTGCCAAATAGCATTATCTCTTACAGTTTCCGAGAAACGGTCAATCGAAATTTTACACCTTAGAGTCTGTTTCTAACTGGGGTCAAAATTGTAAAACGGTCTTATGAATTAGCGATTTCGCTCCAATTCACATACCAAGTAATATTCGGCTTGCTAATTACGTTGCCGATTGCCAAATTGCATTATCTCTTATAGTTTCCGAGATATGGACTATCGACATCTTACAATATTGGCTCTGCTTCTAACTTGGGCCAGAATTGTAAAATGGTCTTATGAATTAGCGATTTCGCTCCAATTCACATTCCAAGTAATATTCGGCTTGCTAATTACGTTGCCGATTACCAAATTGCATTATCTCTTATAGTTTCGGAGATATGGGCAATCGAAATTTTACACCTTAGAGTCTGTTTCTAACAGGGGTCAAAATTGTAAAATGGTCTTATGAATTAGCGATTTCGCTCCAATTCACATTCCAAGTAATATTCGGCATGCTAATTACGTTGCCGATTGCCAAATTGCATTATCTCTTATAGTTTCCGAGATATGGACTATCGACATCTTACAATATTGGCTCTGCTTCTAACTTGGGCCAGAATTGTAAAATGGTCTTATGAATTAGCGATTTCGCTCCAATTCACATTCCAAGTAATATTCGGCTTGCTAATTACGTTGCCGATTGCCAAATTGCATTATCTCTTATAGTTTCCGAGATATGGGCAATCGAAATTTTACACCTTAGAGTCTGTTTCTAACTGGGGTCAAAATTGTAAAATGGTCTTATGAATTAGCGATATCGCTCCAATTCACATTCCAAGTAATATTCGGCATGCTAATTACGTTGCCCATTGCCAAATTGCATTATCTCTTATAGTTTCGGAGATATGGGCAATCGAAATTTTACACCTTAGAGTCTGTTTCTAACAGGGGTCAAAATTGTAAAATGGTCTTATGAATTAGCGATTTCGCTCCAATTCACATTCCAAGTAATATTCGGCATGCTAATTACGTTGCCGATTGCCAAATTGCATTATCTCTTATAGTTTCCGAGATATGGACTATCGACATCTTACAATATTGGCTCTGCTTCTAACTTGGGCCAGAATTGTAAAATGGTCTTATGAATTAGCGATTTCGCTCCAATTCACATTCCAAGTAATATTCGGCTTGCTAATTACGTTGCCGATTGCCAAATTGCATTATCTCTTATAGTTTCCGAGATATGGGCAATCGAAATTTTACACCTTAGAGTCTGTTTCTAACTGGGGTCAAAATTGTAAAATGGTCTTATGAATTAGCGAATTCGTTCTAAATCACATTCCAAGTAATAATCGCCATGCTAATTACGATGCCGATTACCAAATTGCATTATCTCTTATAGTTTCCTAGATATGGGCAATCGTAATTTTACACCTTAGACTCTGTTTCTAACCTGGGCCAAAATTGTAAAATGGTCTTATGAATTATCGATTTCGTTCTAATTCACATTATAAGTGATATTCGGCATGCTAATTACGCTGTCGATTACCAAATTGCATTATCTCTTATTGTTTCCGAGATATGGACTATCGAAATTTTACAATATTGGCTCTGCTTCTAACTTGAGCCAAATTTGTAAAATGGTCTCATGAATTACCGATTTAGTTCCAATTCACACTCCAAGTAATAGTCGGCATGTTAATTACATTGCCGATTGCCAAATTGCATTATCACTATTAGTTTCCGGGATATGGGTAATCGAAATTTTACACCTTAGACTCTGTTTCTAACTTAGGCCAAATTTGTAAAATGGTCTTATGAATTAGCGAATTCGTTCCAATTCACATTCCAAATAATATTCGGCATGCTAATTACATCGCCGATTGCCAAATTGCATTATCTCTTGTAATTTCGGAGATATGGACTATTGACATTTTACAATTTTGGCTCAGCTTCTAACTTGAGTCAAAATTCTAAAATGGTCTTATGAATTAGCGATTTCGTTCCAATTCACATTCCGAGTAATATTCGGAATGCTAATTACATTGCCGATTGCCAAATTGCATTATCTCTTATAATTTCCAAGATATGGATTACAGAAATTTTACACCTTAGGCTCTGTTTCTAACTTAGGCCAAAATTGTAAAATGGTCTTATGAATTAGCGATTTCGTTCCAATTCATATTCCAAGTGATATTCGGCATGCTAATTACGCTGTCGATTACCAAATTGCATTATCTCTTATAGTTTCCGAGATATGAACTTTCGAAATTTTATAATTTTGGCTCTATTTATAACTTGGGTCAAAATTGTAAAATGGTCTTATGAATTAGCGATTTCGTTCTAAATACATTCCAAGTAATATTCGGCATGCTAATTATGATGTCGATTAGCAAATTGCATTATCTCTTATAGTTTCCTATATATGGGCAATCGAAACTTTATAATTTTGGCTCTATTTATAACTTGGGCCAAAATTGTAAAATGGTCTTATGAATTAGCGATTTCGTCCCAATTCATATTCCGAGTGATATTCGGCATGCTAATTACATTGCCGATTGCCAAATTGCATTATCTCTTATAATTTCCAAGATATGGATTACAGAAATTTTACACCTTAGGCTCTGTTTCTAACTTAGGCCAAAATTGTAAAATGGTCTTATGAATTAGCGATTTCGTTCCAATTCATATTCCAAGTGATATTCGGCATGCTAATTACGCTGTCGATTACCAAATTGCATTATCTCTTATAGTTTCCGAGATATGAACTTTCGAAATTTTATAATTTTGGCTCTATTTATAACTTGGGTCAAAATTGTAAAATGGTCTTATGAATTAGCGATTTCGTTCTAAATACATTCCAAGTAATATTCGGCATGCTAATTATGATGTCGATTAGCAAATTGCATTATCTCTTATAGTTTCCTAGATATGGGCAATCGAAATTTTATAAATTTGGCTCTATTTATAACTTGGGCCAAAATTGTAAAATGGTCTTATGAATTAGCGATTTCGTTCTAAATCACATTCCAAGTAATATTCGGCATGCTAATTACAATGTCGATTAGCAAATTGAATTATCTCTTATAGTTTCCTAGATATGGGCAATCGAAATTTTATAATTTTGGCTCTATTTATAACTTGGGCCAAAATTGTAAAATGGTCTTATGAATTAGCAATTTTGTTCCAATTCACACTCCAAGTAATATTTGGAATGCTAATAACATTGTCGATTGCCAAATTGTATTATCTCTTATAGTTTCCGGGATATAGACAATCGAAATTTTACAATTTTATCTCTGCTTCTAACATGGGTCAAAATTGTAAAATGGTCTTATGAATTAGCGATTTCGTTCCAATTCACACTCCAAGTAATATTTGGCATGCTAATTACGTTGTCGATTACCAAATTGCATTATCCCTTATAGTTTCCGAGATATGGACTATCAAAATTTTACAATTTTGGCTCTGATTCTAACTTGGGTCAAAATTGTAAATTGATCTTATAAATTACCGATTTCGTTCCAATTCACACTCCAAGTAATATTCGGCATGCTAATTACGTTGTCCATTACCAAATTGCATTATCTCTTATAATTTCCAAGATATGGATTACCGAAATTTTACACCTTAGGTTCTGTTTCTAACTTGGGCCAAAATTGTAAAATGGTCTTATGTGTTAGCGATTTCGTTCCAACTCACATTCCAAGTAGTATTCGGCATGCTAATTACGTTGCCGATTGCCAAATTGCATTATCTCTTATAGTTTCCGAGATATGGACTATCGACATCTTACAATATTGGCTCGGCTTCTAACTTGGGCCAGAATTGTAAAATGTTCTTATGAATTAGCGATTTCGCTCCAATTCACATTCCAAGTAATATTCAGCATGCTATTTACGTTGCCGATTGCCAAATTGCATTATCTCTTATAGTTTCCGAGATATGGACTATCGACATCTTACAATATTGGCTCTGCTTCTAAGTTGGGCCAAAATTGTAAAATGGTCTTATGAATTAGCGATTTCGTTCCAATTCACATTCCAAGTAATATTCAGCATGCTAATTACGTTGCCGATTGCCAAATTGCAATATCTCTTATAGATTCCGAGATATAGACTATCGACATCTTACAATATTGGCTCTGCTTCTAACTTGGCCCAAAATTGTAAAATGGTCTTATGAATTAGCGATTTCGCTCCAATTCACATTCCAAGTAATATTCAGCATGCTAATTACGTTGCCGATTGCCAAATAGCATTATCTCTTACAGTTTCCGAGATACGGTCAATCGAAATTTTACACCTTAGAGTCTGTTTCTAACTGGGGTCAAAATTGTAAAACGGTCTTATGAATTAGCGATTTCGCTCCAATTCACATACCAAGTAATATTCGGCTTGCTAATTACATTGCCGATTGCCAAATTGCATTATCTCTTATAGTTTCGGAGATATGGGCAATCGAAAATTTACACCTTAGAGTCTGTTTCTAACAGGGGTCAAAATTGTAAAATGGTCTTATGAATTAGCGATTTCGCTCCAATTCACATTCCAAGTAATATTCGGCATGCTAATTACGTTGCCGATTGCCAAATTGCATTATCTCTTATAGTTTCCGAGATATGGACTATCGACATCTTACAATATTGGCTCGGCTCCTAACTTGGGCCAGAATTGTAAAATGTTCTTATGAATTAGCGATTTCGCTCCAATTCACATTCCAAGTAATATTCAGCATGCTATTTACGTTGCCGATTGCCAAATTGCATTATCTCTTATAGTTTCCGAGATATGGACTATCGACATCTTACAATATTGGCTCTGCTTCTAAGTTGGGCCAAAATTGTAAAATGGTCTTATGAATTAGCGATTTCGTTCCAATTCACATTCCAAGTAATATTCAGCATGCTAATTACGTTGCCGATTGCCAAATTGCAATATCTCTTATAGATTCCGAGATATAGACTATCAACATCTTACAATATTGGCTCTGCTTCTAACTTGGGCCAGAATTGTAAAATGGTCTTATGAATTAGCGATTTCGCTCCAATTCACATTCCAAGTAATAATCGCCATGCTAATTACGATGCCGATTACCAAATTGCATTATCTCTTATAGTTTCCGAGATATGAGCAATCGAAATTTAACACCTTAGAGTCTGTTTCTAACTGAGGTCAAAATTGTAAAATGGTCTTATAAATTAGCGATTTCGCTCCAATTCACATTCCAAGTAATATTCGGCATGCTAATTACGTTGTCGATTGCCAAATTGCATTATCTCCTATAGTTTCCAAGATATGAACTTTCGAAATTTTATAATTTTGGCTCTATTTACAACTTGGATCGAAATTGTAAAATGGTCTTATGAATTAGCGATTTCGCTCCAATTCACATTCCAAGTAATAATCGCCATGCTAATTACGATGCCGATTACCAAATTGCATTATCTCTTATAGTTTCCTAGATATGGGCAATCGTAATTTTACACCTTAGACTCTGTTTCTAACCTGGGCCAAAATTGTAAAATGGTCTTATGAATTATCGATTTCGTTCTAATTCACATTATAAGTGATACTCGGCATGCTAATTACGCTGTCGATTACCAAATTGCATTATCTCTTATTGTTTCCGATATATGGACTATCGAAATTTTACAATATTGGCTCTGCTTCTAACTTGAGCCAAATTTGTAAAATGGTCTCATGAATTACCGATTTAGTTCCAATTCACACTCCAAGTAATAGTCGGCATGTTAATTACATTGCCGATTGCCAAATTGCATTATCACTATTAGTTTCCGGGATATGGGTAATCGAAATTTTACACCTTAGACTCTGTTTCTAACTAAGGCCAAATTTGTAAAATGGTATTATGAATTAGCGAATTCGTTCCAATTCACATTCCAAATAATATTCGGCATGCTAATTACATTGCCGATTGCCAAATTGCATTATCTCTTGTAATTTCGGAGATATGGACTATTGACATTTTACAATTTTGGCTCAGCTTCTAACTTGGGTCAAAATTCTAAAATGGTCTTATGAATTAGCGATTTCGTTCCAATTCACATTCCGAGTAATATTCGGAATGCTAATTACATTGCCGATTGCCAAATTGCATTATCTCTTATAATTTCCAAGATATGGATTACAGAAATTTTACACCTTAGGCTCTGTTTCTAACTTAGGCCAAAATTGTAAAATGGTCTTATGAATTAGCGATTTCCTTCCAATTCACTCTCCAATTAATATTCGGCATGCTAATTACGTTGTCCATTACCAAATTGCATTATCTCTTATAATTTCCAAGATATGGATTACCGAAATTTTACACCTTAGGTTCTGTTTCTAACTTGGGCCAAAATTGTAAAATGGTCTTATGTGTTAGCGATTTCGTTCCAATTCACATTCCAAGTAGTATTCGGCATGCTAATTACGTTGCCGATTGCCAAATTGCATTATCTCTTATAGTTTCCGAGATATGGACTATCGACATCTTACAATATTGGCTCGGCTTCTAACTTGGGCCAGAATTGTAAAATGTTCTTATGAATTAGCGATTTCGCTCCAATTCACATTCCAAGTAATATTCAGCATGCTATTTACGTTGCCGATTGCCAAATTGCATTATCTCTTATAGTTTCCGAGATATGGACTATCGACATCTTACAATATTGGCTCTGCTTCTAAGTTGGGCCAAAATTGTAAAATGGTCTTATGAATTAGCGATTTCGTTCCAATTCACATTCCAAGTAATATTCAGCATGTTAATTACGTTGCCGATTGCCAAATTGCAATATCTCTTATAGATTCCGAGATATAGACTATCGACATTTTACAATATTGGCTCTGCTTCTAACTTGGCCCAAAATTGTAAAATGGTCTTATGAATTAGCGATTTCGCTCCAATTCACATTCCAAGTAATATTCAGCATGCTAATTACGTTGCCGATTGCCAAATAGCATTATCTCTTACAGTTTCCGAGATACGGTCAATCGAAATTTTACACCTTAGAGTCTGTTTCTAACTGGGGTCAAAATTGTAAAACGGTCTTATGAATTAGCGATTTCGCTCCAATTCACATACCAAGTAATATTCGGCTTGCTAATTACGTTGCCGATTGCCAAATTGCATTATCTCTTATAGTTTCCGAGATATGGGCAATCGAAATTTTACACCTTAGAGTCTGTTTCTAACTGGGGTCAAAATTGTAAAATGGTCTTATAAATTAGCGATTTCGATCCAATTCACATTCCAAGTAATATTCGGCACGCTAATTACGTTGCCGATTGCCAAATTGCATTATCTCCTATAGTTTTCGAGATATGGACTATCGACATCTTACAATATTGGCTCTGCTTCTAACTTGGACCAGAATTGTAAAATGATCTTATGAATTAGCGATTTCGCTCCAATTCACATTCCAAGTAATATTCGGCTTGCTAATTACGTTGCCGATTGCCAAATTGCATTATCTCTTATAGTTTCCGAGATATGGGCAATCGAAATTTTACACCTTAGAGTCTGTTTCTAACTGGGGTCAGTATTGTAAAATGTTCTTATGAATTAGCGATTTCGCTCCAATTCACATTCCAAGTAATATTCGGCATGCCAATTACGTTGCCGATTGCCAAATTGCATTATCTCTTATAGTTTCCGAGATATGGACTATCGACATCTTACAATATTGGCTCTGATTCTAACTTGGGCCAGAATTGTAAAATGGTCTTATGAATTAGCGATTTCGCTCCAATTCACATTCCAAGTAATATTCGGCATGCTAATTACGTTGCCGATTGCCAAGTTGCATTATCTCTTATAGTTTCCGAGATATGGGCAATCGAAATTTTACACCTTAGAGTCTGTTTCTAATTGGGGTCAAAATTGTAAAATAGTCTTAAGAATTAGCGATTTCGCTCCAATTCACATTCCAAGTAATATTCGGCATGCTAATTACGTTACCGATTGCCAAATTGCATTATCTCTTATGGTTTCCGAGATATGGACTATCGACATCTTACAATATTGTCTCTGCTTCTAACTTGACCCGAAATTGTAAAATGGTCTTATGAACTAGCGATTTCGTTCCAATTCACATTCCAAGTAATATTCGGCATGCTAATTACATTGCCGATTGCCAAATTGCATTATCTCTTATACTTTCCGAGATATGGGCAATCGAAATTTCAAACCTTAGACTCTGTTTCTAACCTGGGCCAAAATTGTAAAATGGTCTTATGAATTAGCGATTTCGTTCCAATTCACACTCCAAGTAATATTCGGCATGCTAATTACATTGCCGATTGCCAAATTGCATTATCTCTTATAGTTTTCGAGATATGGAATATCGAAATTTTATAATTTTGGTTCTATTTATAACTTGGGCCAAAAATGGTCTTATGAATTAGCGATTTCGTTCCAATTCACATTCCAAGTGATATTCGGCATGCTAATTAAGCTGTCGATTACCAAATTGCATTATCTCTCATAGTTTCCGAAATATGAACTTTCGAAATTTTATAATTTTGGCTCTATTTATAACTTGGGTCAAAATTGTAAAATGGTCTTATGATTTACCGGTTTCGTTCCAATTCACATTCCAAGTAATACTCGTCATGCTAATTATATTGTCGATTGCCAAATTGCATTATCTCTTATAGTTTCCTAGATATGGGCTATCGAAAATTTACAATTTTATCTCTGCTTCTGACATGGGTCAAAATTGTAAAATGGTCTTAGGAATTAGCGATTTCGTTCCAATTCACATTCCAAGTGATATTCGGCATGCTAATTACGCTGTCGATTACCAGATTGCATTATCTCTTATAGTTTCCGAGATATGAACTTTCGAAATTTTATAATTTTGGCTCTATTTATAACTTGGGTCAAAATTGTAAAATGGTCTTATGAATTAGCGATTTCGTTCTAAATCACATTCCAAGTAATATTCGTCATGCTAATTACGATGTCGATTAGCAAATTGCATTATCTCTTATAGTTTCCTAGATATGGGCAATTGAAATTTTATAATTTTGGCTCTATTTATAACTTGGGCCAAAATTGTAAAATGGTCTTATGAATTAGCAATTTTGTTCCAATTCACACTCCAAGTAATATTTGGAATTTTAATAACGTTGTCGATTGCCAAATTGTATTATCTCTTATAGTTTCCGAGATATAGATTATCGAAATTTCACAATTTTATCTCTGCTTCTAACATGGGTCAAAATTGTAAAATGGTCTTATGAATTAGCGATTTCGTTCCAATTCACACTCCAAGTAATATTTGGCATGCTAATTATGTTGTCGATTACCAAATTGCATTATCTCTTATAGTTTCCGAGATATGAACTTTCGAAGTTTTATAATTTCGGCTCTATTTATAACTTGGGTCAAAATTGTAAAATGGTCTTATGAATTAGCGATTTCGTTCTAAATACATTCCAAATAATATTCGGCATGCTAATTATGATGTCGATTAGCAAATTGCATTATCTCTTATAGTTTCCTAGATATGGGCAATCGAAATTTTATAATTTTGGCTCTATTTATAACTTGGGCCAAAATTGTAAAATGGTCTTATGAATTAGCGATTTCGTTCCAATTCATATTCCAAGTGATATTCGGCATGCTAATTACGCTGTCGATTACCAAATTGCATTATCTCTTATAGTTTCCTAGATATGGGCAATCGAAATTTTATAAATTTGGCTCTATTTATAACTTGGGCCAAAATTGTAAAATGGTCTTATGAATTAGCGATTTCGTTCTAAATCACATTCCAAGTAATATTCGGCATGCTAATTACAATGTCGATTAGCAAATTGAATTATCTCTTATAGTTTCCTAGATATGGGCAATCGAAATTTTATAATTTTGGCTCTATTTATAACTTGGGCCATAATTGTAAAATGGTCTTATGAATTAGCGATTTCGTTCTAAATCACATTCCAAGTAATATTCGGCATGCTAATTACAATGTCGATTAGCAAATTGAATTATCTCTTATAGTTTCCTAGATATGGGCAATCGAAATTTTATAATTTTGGCTCTATTTATAACTTGGGCCAAAATTGTAAAATGGTCTTATGAATTAGCAATTTTGTTCCAATTCACACTCCAAGTAATATTTGGAATGCTAATAACGTTGTCGATTGCCAAATTGTATTATCTCTTATAGTTTCCGGGATATAGACAATCGAAATTTTACAATTTTATCTCTGCTTCTAACATGGGTCAAAATTGTAAAATGGTCTTATGAATTAGCGATTTCGTTCCAATTCACACTCCAAGTAATATTCGGCATGCTCATTACGTTGTCGATTACCAAATTGCATTATCCCTTATAGTTTCCGAGATATGGACTATCGAAATTTTACAATTTTGGCTCTGATTCTAACTTGGGTCAAAATTGTAAATTGATCTTATAAATTACCGATTTCGTTCTAATTCACATTCCAAGTGATATTCGGCATGCTAATTACACTGTCCATTACCAAATTGCATTATCTCTTATAGTTTTCGAGATATGGACTATCGAAATTTTACAATCTTATCTCTGCTTCTGACATGGGCCAAAATTGTAAAATGGTCTTATGAATTAGCGATTTCGTTCTAAATACATTCCAAGTAATATTCGGCATGCTAAATATGATGTCGATTAGCAAATTGCATTATCTCTTATAGTTTCCTAGACATGGGCAATCGAAATTTTATAATTTGGGCTCTATTTATAACTTGGGCCAAAATTGTAAAATGGTCTTATGAATAAGCAATTTCGTTCCACTTCATATTCCAAGTGATATTCGGCATGCTAATTACGCTGTCGATTACCAAATTGCATTATCTCTTATAGTTTCCGAGATATGAACTTTCGAAATTTTATAATTTTGGCTCTATTTATAACTTGGGTCAAAATTGTAAAATGGTCTTATGAATTAGCGATTTCGTTCTAAATACATTCCAAGTAATATTCGGCATACTAATTATGATGTCGATTAGCAAATTGCATTATCTCTTATAGTTTCCTAGATATGGGCAATCGAAATTTTATAATTTTGGCTCTATTTATAACTTGGGCCAAAATTGTAAAATGGTCCTATGAATTAGCGATTTCGTCCCAATTCATATTCCAAGTGATATTCGGCATGCTAATTACGCTGTCGATTACCAAATTGCATTATCTCTTATAGTTTCCTAGATATGGGCAATCGAAATTTTATAAATTTGGCTCTATTTATAACTTGGGCCAAAATTGTAATATGGTCTTATGAATTAGCGATTTCGTTCTAAATCACATTCCAAGTAATATTCGGCATGCTAATTACAATGTCGATTAGCAAATTGAATTATCTCTTATAGTTTCCTAGATATGGGCAATCGAAATTTTATAATTTTGGCTCTATTTATAACTTGGGCCAAAATTGTAAAATGGTCTTATGAATTAGCGATTTCGTTCTAAATCACATTCCAAGTAATATTCGGCATGCTAATTACAATGTCGATTAGCAAATTGAATTATCTCTTATAGTTTCCTAGATATGGGCAATCGAAATTTTATAATTTTGGCTCTATTTATAACTTGGGCCAAAATTGTAAAATGGTCTTATGAATTAGCAATTTTGTTCCAATTCACACTCCAAGTAATATTTGGAATGCTAATAAGGTTGTCGATTGCCAAAGTGTATTATCTCTTATAGTTTCCGGGATATAGACAATCGAAATTTTACAATTTTATCTCTGCTTCTAACATGGGTCAAAATTGTAAAATGGTCTTATGAATTAGCGATTTCGTTCCAATTCACACTAAAAGTAATATTCGGCATGCTAATTACGTTGTCGATTACCAAATTGCATTATCTCTTATAGTTTCCGAGATATGGACTATCGAAATTTTACAATTTTGGCTCTGATTCTAACTTGGGTCAAAATTGTAAATTGATCTTATAAATTACCGATTTCGTTCTAATTCACATTCCAAGTGATATTCGGCATGCTAATTACGCTGTCCATTACCAAATTGCATTATCTCTTATAATTTTCGAGATATGGACTATCGAAATTTTACAATCTTATCTCTGCTTCTGACATGGGCCAAAATTGTAAAATGGTCTTATGAATTAGCAATTTCGTTCTAAATACATTCCAAGTAATATTCGGCATGCTAATTATGATGTCGATTAGCAAATTGCATTATCTCTTATAGTTTCCTAGACATGGGCAATCGAAATTTTATAATTTGGGCTCTATTTATAACTTGGGCCAAAATTGTAAAATGGTCTTATGAATTAGCGAAATCGTTCTAAATCACATTCCATGTAATAATCGCCATGCTAATTGCGATGCCGATTACCAAATTGCATTATCTCTTATAGTTTCCTAGATATGGGCAATCGAAATTTTACACCTTAGGCTCTGTTTCTAAGTTGGGCCAAAATTGTAAAATGGTCTTATGAATTAGCAATTTTATTCCAATTCACACTCCAAGTAATATTCGGCATGCTAATAACGTTGTCGATTGCCAAATTGTATTATCTCTTATAGTGTCCGAGATACAGACTATCGAAATTTTACAATTTTATCTCTGGTTCTAACATGGGTCAAAATTGTAAAACGGTCTTATGAATTAGCGATTTCGTTCCAATTCACATTCCAAGTAATATTCGGCATGCTAATTACGCTGTCAATTACCAAATTGCATTATCTCTTATAGTTTTCGAGATATGGACTATCGAAATTTTACAATCTTATCTCTGCTTCTGACATGGGTCAAAATTGAAAAATGGTCTTATGAATTACCGGTTTCGTTCCAATTCACATTCCAAGTAATACACGGCATGCTAATTACATTGTCGATTGCCAAATTGTAATATCTCTTATAGTTTCCGAGATATGAACTTTCGAAATTTTATAATTTTGGCTCTATTTATAACTTGGGTCAAAATTGTAAAATTGTCTTATGAATTAGCGAAATCGTTCTAAATCACATTCCATGTAATAATCGCCATGCTAATTGCGATGCCGATTACCAAATTGCATTATCTCTTATAGTTTCCTAGATACGGGCAATCGTAATTTTATACCTTAGACTCTGTTTCTAACCTGGGCCAAAATTGTAAAATGGTCTTATGAATTATCGATTTCGTTCTAATTTACATTATAAGTGATATTCGGCATGCTAATTACGCTGTCGATTACCAAATTGCATTATCTCTTATTGTTTCCGAGATATGGACTACGAAATTTTACAATATTGGCTCTGCTTCTAACTTGAGCCAAATTTGTAAAATGGTCTCATGAATTACCGATTTAGTTCCAATTCACACTCCAAGTAATAGTCGGCATGTTAATTACATTGCCGATTGCCAAATTGCATTATCACTAATAGTTTCCGGGATATGGGTAATCGAAATTTTACACCTTAGACTCTGTTTCTAACTTAGGCCAAATTTGTAAAATGGTCTTATGAATTAGCGAATTCGTTCCAATTCACATTCCAAATAATATTCGGCATGCTAATTACATTGCCGATTGCCAAATTGCATTATCTCTTGTAATTTCGGAGATATGGACTATTGACATTTTACAATTTTGGCTCAGCTTCTAACTTGGGTCAAAATTCTAAAATGGTCTTATGAATTAGCGATTTCGTTCCAATTCACATTCCGAGTAATATTCGGAATGCTAATTACATTGCCGATTGCCAAATTGCATTATCTCTTATAATTTCCAAGATATGGATTACAGAAATTTTACACCTTATGCTCTGTTTCTAACTTAGGCCAAAATTGTAAAATGGTCTTATGAATTAGCGATTTCCTTCCAATTCACACTCCAATTAATATTCGGCATGCTAATTACGTTGTCCATTACCAAAATGCATTATCTCTTATAATTTCCAAGATATGGATTACCGAAATTTTACACCTTAGGTTCTGTTTCTAACTTGGGCCAAAATTGTAAAATGGTCTTATGTGTTAGCGATTTCGTTCCAATTCACATTCCAAGTAGTATTCGGCATGCTAATTACGTTGCCGATTGCCAAATTGCATTATCTCTTATAGTTTCCGAGATATGGACTATCGACATCTTACAATATTGGCTCTGCTTCTAAGTTGGGCCAAAATTGTAAAATGGTCTTATGAATTAGCGATTTCGTTCCAATTCACATTCCAAGTAATATTCAGCATGCTAATTACGTTGCCGATTGCCAAATTGCAATATCTCTTATAAATTCCGAGATATAGACTATCGACATCTTACAATATTGGCTCTGCTTCTAACTTGGCCCAAAATTGTAAAATGGTCTTATGAATTAGCGATTTCGCTCCAATTCACATTCCAAGTAATATTCAGCATGCTAATTACGTTGCCGATTACCAAATAGCATTATCTCTTACAGTTTCCGAGAAACGGTCAATCGAAATTTTACACCTTAGAGTCTGTTTCTAACTGGGGTCAAAATTGTAAAACGGTCTTATGAATTAGCGATTTCGCTCCAATTCACATACCAAGTAATATTCGGCTTGCTAATTACGTTGCCGATTGCCAAATTGCATTATCTCTTATAGTTTCTGAGATATGGACTATCGACATCTTACAATATTGGCTCTGCTTCTAACTTGGGCCAGAATTGTAAAATGGTCTTATGAATTAGCGATTTCGCTCCAATTTACATTCCAAGTAATATTCGGCTTGCTAATTACGTTGCCGATTGCCAAATTGCATTATCTCTTATAGTTTCGGAGATATGGGCAATCGAAATTTTACACCTTAGAGTCTGTTTCTAACAGGGGTCAAAATTGTAAAATGGTCTTATGAATTAGCGATTTCGCTCCAATTCACATTCCAAGTAATATTCGGCATGCTAATTACGTTGCCGATTGCCAAATTGCATTATCTCTTATAGTTTCCGAGATATGGACTATCGACATCTTACAATATTGGCTCTGCTTCTAACTTGGGCCAGAATTGTAAAATGGTCTTATGAATTAGCGATATCGCTCCAATTCACATTCCAAGTAATATTCGGCTTGCTAATTACGTTGCCGATTGCCAAATTGCATTATCTCTTATAGTTTCCGAGATATGGGCAATCGAAATTTTACACCTTAGAGTCTGTTTCTAACTGGGGTCAAAATTGTAAAATGGTCTTATGAATTAGCGATATCGCTCCAATTCACATTCCAAGTAATATTCGGCATGCTAATTACGTTGCCCATTGCCAAATTGCATTATCTCTTATAGTTTCCGAGATATGGGCAATCGAAATTTTACGCCTTAGAGTCTGTTTCTAACTGGGGTCAAAATTGTAAAATGGTCTTATAAATTAGCGATTTCGCTCCAATTCACATTCCAAGTAATATTCGGCATGCTAATTACGTTGCCGATTGCCAAATTGCATTATCTCCTATAGTTTTCGAGATATGGACTATCGACATCTTACAATATTGGCTCTGCTTCTAACTTGGACCAGAATTGTAAAATGGTCTTATGAATTAGCGATTTCGCTCCAATTCACATTCCAAGTAATATTCGGCTTGCTAATTACGTTGCCGATTGCCAAATTGCATTATCTCTTATAGTTTCCGAGATATGGGCAATCGAAATTTTACACCTTAGAGTCTGTTTCTAACTGGGGTCAGAATTGTAAAATGTTCTTATGAATTAGCGATTTCGCTCCAATTCACATTCCAAGTAATATTCGGCTTGCTAATTACGTTGCCGATTGCCAAATTGCATTATCTCTTATAGTTTCCGAGATATGAACTTTCGAAATTTTATAATTTTGGCTCTATTTATAACTTCAGTCAAAATTGTAAAATGGTCTTATGAATTAGCGACTTCGTTCTAAATCACATTCCAAGTAATATTCGGCATGCTAATTACGATGTCGATTAGCAAATTGCATTATCTCTTATAGTTTCCTAGATATGGGCAATCGAAATTTTACACCTTAGGCTCTGTTTCTAAGTTTGGCCAAAATTGTAAAATGGTCTTATGAATTAGCAATTTTATTCCAATTCACACTCCAAGTAATATTCGGCATGCTAATAAAGTTGTCGATTGCCAAATTGTATTATCTCGTATAGTGTCCGAGATACAGACTATCGAAATTTTACAATTTTATCTCTGGTTCTAACATGGGTCAAAATTGTAAAATGGTCTTATGAATTAGCGATTTCGTTCCAATTCACATTCCAAGTAATATTCGGCATGCTAATTACGCTGTCGATTGCCAAATTGCATTATCTCTTATAGTTTCCGAGATATGGACTATCGACATCTTACAATATTGGCTCGGCTTCTAACTTGGGCCAGAATTGTAAAATGTTCTTATGAATTAGCGATTTCGCTCCAATTCACATTCCAAGTAATATTCAGCATGCTATTTACGTTGCCGATTGCCAAATTGCATTATCTCTTATAGTTTCCGAGATATGGACTATCGACATCTTACAATATTGGCTCTGCTTCTAAGTTGGGCCAAAATTGTAAAATGGTCTTATGAATTAGCGATTTCGTTCCAATTCACATTCCAAGTAATATTCAGCATGCTAATTACGTTGCCGATTGCCAAATTGCAATATCTCTTATAGATTCCGAGATATAGACTATCGACATCTTACAATATTGGCTCTGCTTCTAACTTGGCCCAAAATTGTAAAATGGTCTTATGAATTAGCGATTTCGCTCCAATTCACATTCCAAGTAATATTCAGCATGCTAATTACGTTGCCGATTGCCAAATAGCATTATCTCTTACAGTTTCCGAGAAACGGTCAATCGAAATTTTACACCTTAGAGTCTGTTTCTAACTGGGGTCAAAATTGTAAAACGGTCTTATGAATTAGCGATTTCGCTCCAATTCACATACCAAGTAATATTCGGCTTGCTAATTACGTTGCCGATTGCCAAATTGCATTATCTCTTATAGTTTCCGAGATATGGACTATCGACATCTTACAATATTGGCTCTGCTTCTAACTTGGGCCAGAATTGTAAAATGGTCTTATGAATTAGCGATTTCGCTCCAATTCACATTCCAAGTAATATTCGGCTTGCTAATTACGTTGCCGATTGCCAAATTGCATTATCTCTTATAGTTTCGGAGATATGGGCAATCGAAATATTACACCTTAGAGTCTGTTTCCAACAGGAGTCAAAATTGTAAAATGGTCTTATGAATTAGCGATTTCGCTCCAATTCACATTCCAAGTAATATTCGGCATGCTAATTACGTTGCCGATTGCCAAATTGCATTATCTCTTATAGTTTCCGAGATATGAACTTTCGAAATTTTATAATTTTGGCTCTATTTATAACTTGGGTCAAAATTGTAAGATGGTCTTATGAATTAGCGACTTCGTTCTAAATCACATTCCAAGTAATATTCGGCATGCTAATTACGATGTCGATTAGCAAATTGCATTATCTCTTATAGTTTCCTAGATATGGGCAATCGAAATTTTACACCTTAGGCTCTGTTTCTAAGTTGGGCCAAAATTGTAAAATGGTCTTATGAATTAGCAATTTTATTCCAATTCACACTCCAAGTAATATTCGGCATGCTAATAAAGTTGTCGATTGCCAAATTGTATTATCTCGTATAGTGTCCGAGATACAGACTATCGAAATTTTACAATTTTATCTCTGGTTCTAACATGGGTCAAAATTGTAAAATGGTCTTATGAATTAGCGATTTCGTTCCAATTCACATTCCAAGTAATATTCGGCATGCTAATTACGCTGTCGATTACCAAATTGCATTATCTCTTATAGTTTCCAAGATATGAACTTTCGAAATTTTATAATTTTGGCTCTATTTACAACTTGGATCGAAATTGTAAAATGGTCTTATGAATTAGCGATTTCGTTCCAATTCACATTCCAAGTAATATTCGGCATGCTAATTACGCTGTCAATTACCAAATTGCATTATCTCTTATAGTTTTCGAGATATGGACTATCGAGATTTTACAATCTTATCTCTGCTTCTGACATGGGTCAAAATTGTAAAATGGTTTTATGAATTACCGGTTTCGTTCCAATTCACATTCCAAGTAATACACGGCATGCTAATTACATTGTCGATTGCCAAATTGTAATATCTCTTATAGTTTCCGAGATATGAACTTTCGAAATTTTATAATTTTTTCTCTGTTTATAACTTGGGTCAAAATTGTAAAATGGTCTTATGAATTAGCGAATTCGTTCCAATTCACATTCCAAGAAATATTCAGCATGCTAATTACGTTGCCGATTGCCAAATTGCAATATCTCTTATAGATTCCGAGATATAGACTATCGACATCTTACAATATTGGCTCTGCTTCTAACTTGGCCCAAAATTGTAAAATGGTCTTATGAATTAGCGATTTCGCTCCAATTCACATTCCAAGTAATATTCGGCTTGCTAATTACGTTGCCGATTGCCAAATTGCATTATCTCTTATAGTTTCCGAGATATGGACTATCGACATCTTACAATATTGGCTCTGCTTCTAACTTGGGCCAGAATTGTAAAATGGTCTTATGAATTAGCGATTTCGCTCCAATTCACATTCCAAGTAATATTCGGCTTGCTAATTACGTTGCCGATTGCCAAATTGCATTATCTCTTATAGTTTCGGAGATATGGGCAATCGAAATTTTACACCTTAGAGTCTGTTTCTAACAGGGGTCAAAATTGTAAAATGGTCTTATGAATTAGCGATTTCGCTCCAATTCACATACCAAGTAATATTCGGCATGCTAATTACGTTGCCGATTGCCAAATTGCATTATCTCTTATAGTTTCCGAGATATGGACTATCGACATCTTACAATATTGGCTCTGCTTCTAACTTGGGCCAGAATTGTAAAATGGTCTTATGAATTAGCGATTTCGCTCCAATTCACATTCCAAGTAATATTCGGCTTGCTAATTACGTTGCCGATTGCCAAATTGCATTATCTCTTATAGTTTCCGAGATATGGGCAATCGAAATTTTACACCTTAGAGTCTGTTTCTAACTGGGGTCAAAATTGTAAAATGGTCTTATGAATTAGCGATATCGCTCCAATTCACATTCCAAGTAATATTCGGCATGCTAATTACGTTGCCCATTGCCAAATTGCATTATCTCTTATAGTTTCCGAGATATGGGCAATCGAAATTTTACACCTTAGAGTCTGTTTCTAACTGGGGTCAAAATTGTAAAATGGTCTTATAAATTAGCGATTTCGCTCCAATTCACATTCCAAGTAATATTCGGCATGCTAATTACGTTACCGATTGCCAAATTGCATTATCTCTTATAGTTTCCGAGATATGAACTTTCGAAATTTTATAATTTTGGCTCTATTTATAACTTGGGTCAAAATTGTAAAATGGTCTTATGAATTAGCGACTTCGTTCTAAATCATATTCCAAGTAATATTCGGCATGCTAATTACGATGTCGATTAGCAAATTGCATTATCTCTTATAGTTTCCTAGGTATGGGCAATCGAAATTTTACACCTTAGGCTCTGTTTCTAAGTTGGGCCAAAATTGTAAAATGGTCTTATGAATTAGCAATTTTATTCCAATTCACACTCCAAGTAATATTCGGCATGCTAATAAAGTTGTCGATTGCCAAATTGTATTATCTCGTATAGTGTCCGAGATACAGACTATCGAAATTTTACAATTTTATCTCTGGTTCTAACATGGGTCAAAATTGTAAAATGGCCTTATGAATTAGCGATTTCGTTCCAATTCACATTCCTAGTAATATTCGGCATGCTAATTACGCTGTCGATTACCAAATTGCATTATCTCTTATAGTTTCCAAGATATGAACTTTCGAAATTTTATAATTTTGGCTCTATTTACAACTTGGATCGAAATTGTAAAATGGTCTTATGAATTAGCGATTTCGTTCCAATTCACATTCCAAGTAATATTCGGCATGCTAATTACGCTGTCAATTACCAAATTGCATTATCTCTTATAGTTTTCGAGATATGGTCTATCGAAATTTTACAATATTGGCTCTGCTTCTAACTTGAGCCAAATTTGTAAAATGGTCTCATAAATTACCGATTTAGTTCCAATTCACACTCCAAGTAATAGTCGGCATGTTAATTACATTGCCGATTGCCAAATTGCATTATCACTATTAGTTTCCGGGATATGGGTAATCGAAATTTTACACCTTAGACTCTGTTTCTAACTTAGGCCAAATTTGTAAAATGGTCTTATGAATTAGCGAATTCGTTCCAATTCACATTCCAAATAATATTCGGCATGCTAATTACATCGCCGATTGCCAAATTGCATTATCTCTTGTAATTTCGGAGATATGGACTATTGACATTTTACAATTTTGGCTCAGCTTCTAACTTGAGTCAAAATTCTAAAATGGTCTTATGAATTAGCGATTTCGTTCCAATTCACATTCCGAGTAATATTCGGAATGCTAATTACATTGCCGATTGCCAAATTGCATTATCTCTTATAATTTCCAAGATATGGATTACAGAAATTTTACATCTTAGGCTCTGTTTCTAACTTAGGCCAAAATTGTAAAATGGTCTTATGAATTAGCGATTTCGTTCCAATTCATATTCCAAGTGATATTCGGCATGCTAATTACGCTGTCGATTACCAAATTGCATTATCTCTTATAGTTTCCGAGATATGAACTTTCGAAATTTTATAATTTTGGCTCTATTTATAACTTGGGTCAAAATTGTAAAATGGTCTTATGAATTAGCGATTTCGTTCTAAATACATTCCAAGTAATATTCGGCATGCTAATTATGATGTCGATTAGCAAATTGCATTATCTCTTATAGTTTCCTATATATGGGCAATCGAAACTTTATAATTTTGGCTCTATTTATAACTTGGACCAAAATTGTAAAATGGTCTTATGAATTAGCGATTTCGTCCCAATTCATATTCCAAGTGATATTCGGCATGCTAATTACGTTGCCGATTGCCAAATTTCATTATCTCTTATAGTTTCCTAGATATGGGCAATCGAAATTTTATAAATTTGGCTCTATTTATAACTTGGGCCAAAATTGTAAAATGGTCTTATGAATTAGCGATTTCGTTCTAAATCACATTCCAAGTAATATTCGGCATGCTAATTACAATGTCGATTAGCAAATTGAATTATCTCTTATAGTTTCCTAGATATGGGCAATCGAAATTTTATAATTTTGGCTCTATTTATAACTTGGGCCAAAATTGTAAAATGGTCTTATGAATTAGCGATTTCGTTCTAAATCACATTCCAAGTAATATTCGGCATGCTAATTACAATGTCGATTAGCAAATTGAATTATCTCTTATAGTTTCCTAGATATGGGCAAT
Organism: Rhynchophorus ferrugineus; assembly: GCF_030347505.1. Taxonomy (NCBI): domain Eukaryota; kingdom Metazoa; phylum Arthropoda; class Insecta; order Coleoptera; family Curculionidae; genus Rhynchophorus; species Rhynchophorus ferrugineus. Next base: position 64,790,456 of record NW_027472580.1, on the reverse strand, counting down.
CGAAATTTTATAATTTTGGCTCTATTTATAACTTGGGCCAAAATTGTAAAATGGTCTTATGAATTAGCAATTTTGTTCCAATTCACACTCCAAGTAATATTTGGAATGCTAATAACGTTGTCGATTGCCAAATTGTATTATCTCTTATAGTTTCCGGGATATAGACAATCGAAATTTTACAATTTTATCTCTGCTTCTAACATGGGTCAAAATTGTAAAATGGTCTTATGAATTAGCGATTTCGTTCCAATTCACACTCCAAGTAATATTTGGCATGCTAATTACGTTGTCGATTACCAAATTGCATTATCCCTTATAGTTTCCGAGATATGGACTATCGAAATTTTACAATTTTGGCTCTGATTCTAACTTGGGTCAAAATTGTAAATTGATCTTATAAATTACCGATTTCGTTCTAATTCACATTCCAAGTGATATTCGACATGCTAATTCCGCTGTCCATTACCAAATTGCATTATCTCTTATAGTTTTCGAGATATGGACTATCGAAATTTTACAATCTTATCTCTGCTTCTGACATGGGCCAAAATTGTAAAATGGTCTTATGAATTAGCGATTTCGTTCTAAATACATTCCAAGTAATATTCGGCATGCTAAATATGATGTCGATTAGCAAATTGCATTATCTCTTATAGTTTCCTAGACATGGGCAATCGAAATTTTATAATTTGGGCTCTATTTATAACTTGGGCCAAAATTGTAAAATGGTCTTATGAATTAGCAATTTCGTTCCACTTCATATTCCAAGTGATATTCGGCATGCTAATTACGCTGTCGATTACCAAATTGCATTATCTCTTATAGTTTCCGAGATATGAACTTTCGAAATTTTATAATTTTGGCTCTATTTATAACTTGGGTCAAAATTGTAAAATGGTCTTATGAATTAGCGATTTCGTTCTAAATACATTCCAAGTAATATTCGGCATACTAATTATGATGTCGATTAGCAAATTGCATTATCTCTTATAGTTTCCTAGATATGGGCAATCGAAATTTTATAATTTTGGCTCTATTTATAACTTGGGCCAAAATTGTAAAATGGTCTTATGAATTAGCGATTTCGTCCCAATTCATATTCCAAGTGATATTCGGCATGCTAATTACGCTGTCGATTACCAAATTGCATTATATCTTATAGTTTCCTAGATATGGGCAATCGAAATTTTATAAATTTGGCTCTATTTATAACTTGGGCCAAAATTGTAAAATGGTCTTATGAATTAGCGATTTCGTTCTAAATCACATTCCAAGTAATATTCGGCATGCTAATTACAATGTCGATTAGCAAATTGAATTATCTCTTATAGTTTCCTAGATATGGGCAATCGAAATTTTATAATTTTGGCTCTATTTATAACTTTTGCCAAAATTGTAAAATGGTCTTATGAATTAGCGATTTCGTTCTAAATCACATTCCAAGTAATATTCGGCATGCTAATTACAATGTCGATTAGCAAATTGAATTATCTCTTATAGTTTCCTAGATATGGGCAATCGAAATTTTATAATTTTGGCTCTATTTATAACTTGGGCCAAAATTGTAAAATGGTCTTATGAATTAGCAATTTTGTTCCAATTCACACTCCAAGTAATATTTGGAATGCTAATAACGTTGTCGATTGCCAAATTGTATTATCTCTTATAGTTTCCGGGATATAGACAATCGAAATTTTACAATTTTATCTCTGCTTCTAACATGGGTCAAAATTGTAAAATGGTCTTATGAATTAGCGATTTCGTTCCAATTCACACTCCAAGTAATATTTGGCATGCTAATTACGTTGTCGATTACCAAATTGCATTATCCCTTATAGTTTCCGAGATATGGACTATCGAAATTTTACAATTTTGGCTCTGATTCTAACTTGGGTCAAAATTGTAAATTGATCTTATAAATTACCGATTTCGTTCTAATTCACATTCCAAGTGATATTCGACATGCTAATTACGCTGTCCATTACCAAATTGCATTATCTCTTATAGTTTTCGAGATATGGACTATCGAAATTTTACAATCTTATCTCTGCTTCTGACATGGGCCAAAATTGTAAAATGGTCTTATGAATTAGCGATTTCGTTCTAAATACATTCCAAGTAATATTCGGCATGCTAAATATGATGTCGATTAGCAAATTGCATTATCTCTTATAGTTTCCTAGACATGGGCAATCGAAATTTTATAATTTGGGCTCTATTTATAACTTGGGCCAAAATTGTAAAATGGTCTTATGAATTAGCAATTTCGTTCCACTTCATATTCCAAGTGATATTCGGCATGCTAATTACGCTGTCGATTACCAAATTGCATTATCTCTTATAGTTTCCGAGATATGAACTTTCGAAATTTTATAATTTTGGCTCTATTTATAACTTGGGTCAAAATTGTAAAATGGTCTTATGAATTAGCGATTTCGTTCTAAATACATTCCAAGTAATATTCGGCATACTAATTATGATGTCGATTAGCAAATTGCATTATCTCTTATAGTTTCCTAGATATGGGCAATCGAAATTTTATAATTTTGGCTCTATTTATAACTTGGGCCAAAATTGTAAAATGGTCTTATGAATTAGCGATTTCGTTCTAAATCACATTCCAAGTAATATTCGGCATGCTAATTACAATGTCGATTAGCAAATTGAATTATCTCTTATAGTTTCCTAGATATGGGCAATCGAAATTTTATGATTTTGGCTCTATTTATAACTTGGGCCAAAATTGTAAAATGGTCTTATGAATTAGCGATTTCGTTCTAAATCACATTCCAAGTAATATTCGGCATGCTAATTACAATGTCGATTAGCAAATTGAATTATCTCTTATAGTTTCCTAGATATGGGCAATCGAAATTTTATAATTTTTGCTCTATTTATAACTTGGGCCAAAATTGTAAAATGGTCTTATGAATTAGCAATTTTGTTCCAATTCACACTCCTAGTAATATTTGGAATGCTAATAAGGTTGTCGATTGCCAAAGTGTATTATCTCTTATAGTTTCCGGGATATAGACAATCGAAATTTTACAATTTTATCTCTGCTTCTAACATGGGTCAAAATTGTAAAATGGTCTTATGAATTAGCGATTTCGTTCCAATTCACACTCCAAGTAATATTCGGCATGCTAATTACGTTGTCGATTACCAAATTGCATTATCTCTTATAGATTCCGAGATATGGACTATCGAAATTTTACAATTTTGGCTCTGATTCTAACTTAGGTCAAAATTGTAAATTGATCTTATAAATTACCGATTTCGTTCTAATTCACATTCCAAGTGATATTCGGCATGCTAATTACACTGTCCATTACCAAATTGCATTATCTCTTATAGTTTTCGAGATATGGACTATCGAAATTTTACAATCTTACCTCTGCTTCTGACATGGGTCAAAATTGTAAAATGGTCTTATGAATTAGCGATTTCGTTCCAATTCACATTGCAAGTGATATTCGGCATGCTAATTACGCTGTCGATTACCAGATTGCATTATCTCTTATAGTTTTCGAGATATGGACTATCGAAATTTTACAATCTTATCTCTGCTTCTGACATGGGTCAAAATTGTAAAATGGTCTTATGAATTACCGGTTTCGTTCCAATTCACATTCCAAGTAATACACGGCATGCTAATTACATTGTCGATTGCCAAATTGTAATATCTCTTATAGTTTCCGAGATATGAACTTTCGAAATTTTATAATTTTGGCTCTATTTATAACTTGGGCCAAAATTGTAAAATGGTCTTATGAATTAGCGATTTCGTTCCAATTCATATTCCAAGTGATATTCGGCATGCTAATTACGCTGTCGATTACCAAATTGCATTATCTCTTATAGTTTTCGAGATATGGACTATCGAAATTTTACAATCTTATCTCTGCTTCTGACATGGGCCAAAATTGTAAAATGGTCTTATGAATTACCGGTTTCGTTCCAATTCACATTCCAAGTAATACACGGCATGCTAATTACATTGTCGATTGCCAAATTGTAATATCTCTTATAGTTTCCGAGATATGAACTTTCGAAATTTTATAATTTTGGCTCTGTTTATATCTTGGGTCAAAATTGTAAAATGGTCTTATGAATTAGCGAATTCGTTCTAAATCACATTCCAAGTAATAATCGCCATGCTATTTACGATGCCGATTACCAAATTGCATTATCTCTTATAGTTTCCTAGATATGGGCAATCGTAATTTTACAACTTAGACTCTGTTTCTAACCTAGGCCAAAATTGTAAAATGGTCTTATGAATTATCGATTTCGTTCTAATTCACATTATAAGTGATATTCGGCATGCTAATTACGCTGTCGATTACCAAATTGCATTATCTCTTATTGTTTCCGAGATATGGACTATCGAAATTTTACAATATTGGCTCTGCTTCTAACTTGAGCCAAATTTGTAAAATGGTCTCATGAATTACCGATTTAGTTCCAATTCACACTCCAAGTAATAGTCGGCATGTTAATTACATTGCCGATTGCCAAATTGCATTATCACTATTAGTTTCCGGGATATGGGTAATCGAAATTTTACACCTTAGACTCTGTTTCTAACTTAGGCCAAATTTGTAAAATGGTCTTATGAATTAGCGAATTCGTTCCAATTCACATTCCAAATAATATTCGGCATGCTAATTACATTGCCGATTGCCAAATTGCATTATCTCTTGTAATTTCGGAGATATGGACTATTGACATTTTACAATTTTGGCTCAGCTTCTAACTTGGGCCAAAATTGTAAAATGGTCTTATGAATTAGCGATTTCGTTCTAAATCACATTCCAAGTAATATTCGGCATGCTAATTACAATGTCGATTAGCAAATTGAATTATCTCTTATAGTTTCCTAGATATGGGCAATCGAAATTTTATAATTTTGGCTCTATTTATAACTTGGGCCAAAATTGTAAAATGGTCTTATGAATTAGCAATTTTGTTCCAATTCACACTCCAAGTAATATTTGGAATGCTAATAACGTTGTCGATTGCCAAATTGTATTATCTCTTATAGTTTCCGGGATATAGACAATCGAAATTTTACAATTTTATCTCTGCTTCTAACATGGGTCAAAATTGTAAAATGGTCTTATGAATTAGCGATTTCGTTCCAATTCACACTCCAAGTAATATTTGGCATGCTAATTACGTTGTCGATTACCAAATTGCATTATCCCTTATAGTTTCCGAGATATGGACTATCGAAATTTTACAATTTTGGCTCTGATTCTAACTTGGGTCAAAATTGTAAATTGATCTTATAAATTACCGATTTCGTTCTAATTCACATGCCAAGTGATATTCGACATGCTAATTACGCTGTCCATTACCAAATTGCATTATCTCTTATAGTTTTCGAGATATGGACTATCAAAATTTTACAATCTTATCTCTGCTTCTGACATGGGCCAAAATTGTAAAATGGTCTTATGAATTAGCGATTTCGTTCTAAATACATTCCAAGTAATATTCGGCATGCTAAATATGATGTCGATTAGCAAATTGCACTATCTCTTATAGTTTCCTAGACATGGGCAATCGAAATTTTATAATTTGGGCTCTATTTATAACTTGGGCCAAAATTGTAAAATGGTCTTATGAATTAGCAATTTCGTTCCACTTCATATTCCAAGTGATATTCGGCATGCTAATTACGCTGTCGATTACCAAATTGCATTATCTCTTATAGTTTCCGAGATATGAACTTTCGAAATTTTATAATTTTGGCTCTATTTATAACTTGGGTCAAAATTGTAAAATGGTCTTATGAATTAGCGATTTCGTTCTAAATACATTCCAAGTAATATTCGGCATACTAATTATGATGTCGATTAGCAAATTGCATTATCTCTTATAGTTTCCTAGATATGGGCAATCGAAATTTTATAATTTTGGCTCTATTTATAACTTGGGCCAAAATTGTAAAATGGTCTTATGAATTAGCGATTTCGTCCCAATTCATATTTCAAGTGATATTCGGCATGCTAATTACGCTGTCGATTACCAAATTGCATTATATCTTATAGTTTCCTAGATATGGGCAATCGAAATTTTATAAATTTGGCTCTATTTATAACTTGGGCCAAAATTGTAAAATGGTCTTATGAATTAGCGATTTCGTTCTAAATCACATTCCAAGTAATATTCGGCATGCTAATTACAATGTAGATTAGCAAATTGAATTATCTCTTATAGTTTCCTAGATATGGGCAATCGAAATTTTATAATTTTGGCTCTATTTATAACTTGGGCCAAAATTGTAAAATGGTCTTATGAATTAGCGATTTCGTTCTAAATCACATTCCAAGTAATATTCGGCATGCTAATTACAATGTCGATTAGCAAATTGAATTATCTCTTATAGTTTCCTAGATATGGGCAATCGAAATTTTATAATTTTGGCTCTATTTATAACTTGGGCCAAAATTGTAAAATGGTCTTATGAATTAGCAATTTTGTTCCAATTCACACTCCAAGTAATATTTGGAATGCTAATAACGTTGTCGATTGCCAAATTGTATTATCTCTTATAGTTTCCGGGATATAGACAATCGAAATTTTACAATTTTATCTCTGCTTCTAACATGGGTCAAAATTGTAAAATGGTCTTATGAATTAGCGATTTCGTTCCAATTCACACTCCAAGTAATATTTGGCATGCTAATTACGTTGTCGATTACCAAATTGCATTATCCCTTATAGTTTCCGAGATATGGACTATCGAAATTTTACAATTTTGGCTCTGATTCTAACTTGGGTCAAAATTGTAAATTGATCTTATAAATTACCGATTTCGTTCTAATTCACATTCCAAGTGATATTCGATATGCTAATTACGCTGTCCATTACCAAATTGCATTATCTCTTATAGTTTTCGAGATATGGACTATCGAAATTTTACAATCTTATCTCTGCTTCTGACATGGGCCAAAATTGTAAAATGGTCTTATGAATTAGCGATTTCGTTCTAAATACATTCCAAGTAATATTCGGCATGCTAAATATGATGTCGATTAGCAAATTGCATTATCTCTTATAGTTTCCTAGACATGGGCAATCGAAATTTTATAATTTGGGCTCTATTTATAACTTGGGCCAAAATTGTAAAATGGTCTTATGAATTAGCAATTTCGTTCCACTTCATATTCCAAGTGATATTCGGCATGCTAATTACGCTGTCTATTACCAAATTGCATTATCTCTTATAGTTTACGAGATATGAACTTTCGAAATTTTATAATTTTGGCTCTATTTATAACTTGGGTCAAAATTGTAAAATGGTCTTATGAATTAGCGATTTCGTTCTAAATACATTCCAAGTAATATTCGGCATACTAATTATGATGTCGATTAGCAAATTGCATTATCTCTTATAGTTTCCTAGATATGGGCAATCGAAATTTTATAATTTTGGCTCTATTTATAACTTGGGTCAAAATTGTAAAATGGTCTTATAAATTAGCGATTTCGTTCCAATTCACATTGCAAGTGATATTCGGCATGCTAATTACGCTGTCGATTACCAGATTGCATTATCTCTTATAGTTTCCGAGATATGAACTTTCGAAATTTTATAATTTTGTCTCTATTTATAACTTGGGCCAAAATTGTAAAATGGTCTTATGAATTAGCGATTTCGTTCCAATTCATATTCCAAGTGATATTCGGCATGCTAATTACGCTGTCGATTACCAAATTGCATTATCTCTTATAGTTTCCGAGATATAAACTTTCGAAATTTTATAAATTTGGCTCTATTTATAACTTGGGTCAAAATTGTTAAATGGTCTTATGAATTAGCGACTTCGTTCTAAATCACATTCCAAGTAATATTCGGCATGCTAATTACGATGTCGATTAGCAAATTGCATTATCTCTTATAGTTTCCTAGATATGGGCAATCGAAATTTTACACCTTAGGCTCTGTTTCTAAGTTGGGCCAAAATTGTAAAATGGTCTTATGAATTAGCAATTTTATTCCAATTCACACTCCAAGTAATATTCGGCATGCTAATAACGTTGTCGATTGCCAAATTGTATTATCTCTTATAGTGTCCGAGATACAGACTATCAAAATTTTACAATTTTATCTCTGGTTCTAACATGGGTCAAAATTGTAAAACGGTCTTATGAATTAGCGATTTCGTTCCAATTCACATTCCAAGTAATATTCGGCATGCTAATTACGCTGTCAATTACCAAATTGCATTATCTCTTATAGTTTTCGAGATATGGACTATCGAAATTTTACAATCTTATCTCTGCTTCTGACATGGGTCAAAATTGTAAAATGGTCTTATGAATTACCGGTTTCGTTCCAATTCACATTCCAAGTAATACACGGCATGCTAATTACATTGTCGATTGCCAAATTGTAATATCTCTTATAGTTTCCGAGATATGAACTTTCGAAATTTTATAATTTTGGCTCTGTTTATAACTTGGGTCAAAATTGTAAAATGGTCTTATGAATTAGCGAATTCGTTCTAAATCACATTCCAAGTAATAATCGCCATGCTATTTTCGATGCCGATTACCAAATTGCATTATCTCTTATAGTTTCCTAGATATGGGCAATCGTAATTTTACAACTTAGACTCTGTTTCTAACCTAGGCCAAAATTTTAAAATGGTCTTATGAATTATCGATTTCGTTCTAATTCACATTATAAGTGATATTCGGCATGCTAATTACGCTGTCGATTACCAAATTGCATTATCTCTTATTGTTTCCGAGATATGGACTATCGAAATTTTACAATATTGGCTCTGCTTCTAACTTGAGCCAAATTTGTAAAATGGTCTCATGAATTACCGATTTAGTTCCAATTCACACTCCAAGTAATAGTCGGCATGTTAATTACATTGCCGATTGCCAAATTGCATTATCACTATTAGTTTCCGGGATATGGGTAATCGAAATTTTACACCTTAGACTCTGTTTCTAACTTAGGCCAAATTTGTAAAATGGTCTTATGAATTAGCGAATTCGTTCCAATTCACATTCCAAATAATATTCGGCATGCTAATTACATTGCCGATTGCCAAATTGCATTATCTCTTGTAATTTCGGAGATATGGACTATTGACATTTTACAATTTTGGCTCAGCTTCTAACTTGGGTCAAAATTCTAAAATGGTCTTATGAATTAGCGATTTCGTTCCAATTCACATTCCGAGTAATATTCGGAATGCTAATTACATTGCCGATTGCCAAATTGCATTATCTCTTATAATTTCCAAGATATGGATTACAGAAATTTTACACCTTAGGCTCTGTTTCTAACTTAGGCCAAAATGTAAAATGGTCTTATGAATTAGCGATTTCCTTCCAATTCACACTCCAAGTAATATTCGGCATGCTAATTACGTTGTCCATTACCAAATTGCATTATCTCTTATAATTTCCAAGATATGGATTACCGAAATTTTACACCTTAGGCTCTGTTTCTAACTTGGGCCAAAATTGTAAAATGGTCTTATGAGTTAGCGATTTCGTTCCAATTCACATTATAAGAAATATTCGGCATGCTAAATAAATTGTCGGTTGCCAAATTGCATTATCTCTTCTAATTTCCGAGATATGGACTATCGAAATTTTACAATTTTGGCTCTATTTCTGACTTGGGCTAAAATTGTAAAATGGTCTTATGAATTACGGATTTCGTTCCAATTCACATTCCAAATAATATTCGGCAAGCTATTACGTTGTCGATTGTTAAATTGCATTATCTTTTATAGATTCCGGGATAAGGGGAATCGAAATTTTACACTTTATGCTCTGTTTTTAATTTATGTCAAATTTGCATAATGGTCTTATGAATTTCGGAATTCATTCGAATTCACATTATAGGTAATATTGGGCAAGCTAATTGCGTTGTCGATTGCCGAATAGCACTATCTCTTATAGTTTCCGAGATACGAACTTTTGAAATTTTAGAATTTTAGCTCTATTTATAACTTGGGCCAAAATTGTAAAATGGTCTTATGAATTACCGGTTTCGTTCCAATTCACATTCCAAGTAATACTCGGCATGCTAATTGTATTGTCGATTGCCAAATTGCATTATCTCTTATAGTTTCCTAGATATGGGCTATCGAAATTTTACAATTTTATCTCTGCTTCTGACATGGGTCAAAATTGTAAAATGGTCTTATGAATTAGCGATTTCGTTCCAATTCACATTGCAAGTGATATTCGGCATGCTAATTACGCTGTCGATTACCAGATTGCATTATCTCTTATAGTTTCCGAGATATGAACTTTCGAAATTTTATAATTTTGGCTCTATTTATAACTTGGGCCAAAATTGTAAAATGGCCTTATGAATTAGCGATTTCGTTCCAATTCATATTCCAAGTGATATTCGGCATGCTAATTACGCTGTCGATTACCAAATTGCATTATCTCTTATAGTTTTCGAGATATGGACTATCGAAATTTTACAATCTTATCTCTGCTTCTGATATGGGTCAAAATTGTAAAATGGTCTTATGAATTACCGGTTTCGTTCCAATTCACATTCCAAGTAATACACGGCATGCTAATTACATTGTCGATTGCCAAATTGTAATATCTCTTATAGTTTCCGAGATATGAACTTTCGAAATTTTATAATTTTGGCTCTGTTTATATCTTGGGTCAAAATTGTAAAATGGTCTTATGAATTAGCGAATTCGTTCTAAATCACATTCCAAGTAATAATCGCCATGTTATTTACGATGCCGATTACCAAATTGCATTATCTCTTATAGTTTCCTAGATATGGGCAATCGTAATTTTACAACTTAGACTCTGTTTCTAACCTGGGCCAAAATTGTAAAATGGTCTTATGAATTATCGATTTCGTTCTAATTCACATTATAAGTGATATTCGGCATGCTAATTACGCTGTCGATTACCAAATTGCATTATCTCTTATTGTTTCCGAGATATGGACTATCGAAATTTTACAATATTGGCTCTGCTTCTAACTTGAGCCAAATTTGTAAAATGGTCTCATGAATTACCGATTTAGTTCCAATTCACACTCCAAGTAATAGTCGGCATGTTAATTACATTGCCGATTGCCAAATTGCATTATCACTATTAGTTTCCGGGATATGGGTAATCGAAATTTTACACCTTAGACTCTGTTTCTAACTTAGGCCAAATTTGTAAAATGGTCTTATGAATTAGCGAATTCGTTCCAATTCACATTCCAAATAATATTCGGCATGCTAATTACATTGCCGATTGCCAAATTGCATTATCTCTTGTAATTTCGGAGATATGGACTATTGACATTTTACAATTTTGGCTCAGCTTCTAACTTGGGTCAAAATTCTAAAATGGTCTTATGAATTAGCGATTTCGTTCCAATTCACATTCCGAGTAATATTCGGAATGCTAATTACATTGCCGATTGCCAAATTGCATTATCTCTTATAATTTCCAAGATATGGATTACAGAAATTTTACACCTTAGGCTCTGTTTCTAACTTAGGCCAAAATGTAAAATGGTCTTATGAATTAGCGATTTCCTTCCAATTCACACTCCAAGTAATATTCGGCATGCTAATTACGTTGTCCATTACCAAATTGCATTATCTCTTATAATTTCCAAGATATGGATTACCGAAATTTTACACCTTAGGCTCTGTTTCTAACTTGGGCCAAAATTGTAAAATGGTCTTATGAGTTAGCGATTTCGTTCCAATTCACATTATAAGAAATATTCGGCATGCTAAATAAATTGTCGGTTGCCAAATTGCATTATCTCTTCTAATTTCCGAGATATGGACTATCGAAATTTTACAATTTTGGCTCTATTTCTGACTTGGGCTAAAATTGTAAAATGGTCTTATGAATTACGGATTTCGTTCCAATTCACATTCCAAATAATATTCGGCAAGCTATTACGTTGTCGATTGTTAAATTGCATTATCTTTTATAGATTCCGGGATAAGGGGAATCGAAATTTTACACTTTATGCTCTGTTTTTAATTTATGTCAAATTTGCATAATGGTCTTATGAATTTCGGAATTCATTCGAATTCACATTATAGGTAATATTGGGCAAGCTAATTGCGTTGTCGATTGCCGAATAGCACTATCTCTTATAGTTTCCGAGATACGAACTTTTGAAATTTTAGAATTTTGGCTCTATTTATAACTTGGGCCAAAATTGTAAAATGGTCTTATGAATTACCGGTTTCGTTCCAATTCACATTCCAAGTAATACTCGGCATGCTAATTGTATTGTCGATTGCCAAATTGCATTATCTCTTATAGTTTCCTAGATATGGGCTATCGAAATTTTACAATTTTATCTCTGCTTCTGACATGGGTCAAAATTGTAAAATGGTCTTATGAATTAGCGATTTCGTTCCAATTCACATTGCAAGTGATATTCGGCATGCTAATTACGCTGTCGATTACCAGATTGCATTATCTCTTATAGTTTCCGAGATATGAACTTTCGAAATTTTATAATTTTGGCTCTATTTATAACTTGGGCCAAAATTGTAAAATGGTCTTATGAATTAGCGATTTCGTTCCAATTCATATTCCAAGTGATATTCGGCATGCTAATTACGCTGTCGATTACCAAATTGCATTATCTCTTATAGTTTCCGAGATATAAACTTTCGAAATTTTATAAATTTGGCTCTATTTATAACTTGGGTCAAAATTGATAAATGGTCTTATGAATTAGCGATTTCGTTCTAAATACATTCCAAGTAATATTCGGCATGCTAATTATGATGTCGATTAGCAAATTGCATTATCTCTTATAGTTTCCTAGACATGGGCAATCGAAATTTTATAATTTGGGCACTATTTATAACTTGGACCAAAATTGTAAAATGGTCTTATGAATTAGCAATTTCGTTCCACTTCATATTCCAAGTGATATTCGGCATGCTAATTACGCTGTCGATTACCAAATTGCATTATCTCTTATAGTTTCCGAGATATGAACTTTCGAAATTTTATAATTTTGGCTCTATTTATAATTTGGGTCAAAATTGTAAAATGGTCTTATGAATTAGCGACTTCGTTCTAAATCACATTCCAAGTAATATTCGGCATGCTAATTACGATGTCGATTAGCAAATTGCATTATCTCTTATAGTTTCCTAGATATGGGCAATCGAAATTTTACACCTTAGGCTCTGTTTCTAAGTTGGGCCAAAATTGTAAAATGGTCTTTTGAATTAGCAATTTTATTCCAATTCACACTCCAAGTAATATTCGGCATGCTAATAACGTTGTCGATTGCCAAATTGTATTATCTCTTATAGTGTCCGAGATACAGACTATCGAAATTTTACAATTTTATCTCTGGTTCTAGCATGGGTCAAAATTGTAAAATGGTCTTATGAATTAGCGATTTCGTTCCAATTTACATTCCAAGTAATATTCGACATGCTAATTACGCTGTCGATTACCAAATTGCATTATCTCTTATAGTTTCCAGGATATGAACTTTCGAAATTTTATAATTTTGGCTCTATTTACAACTTGGATCAAAATTGTAAAATGGTCTTATGAATTAGCGATTTCGTTCCAATTCACATTCCAAGTAATATTCTGCATGCTAATTACGCTGTCAATTACCAAATTGCATTATCTCTTATAGTTTTCGAGATATGGACTATCGAAATTTTACAATCTTATCTCTGCTTCTGACATGGGTCAAAATTGTAAAATGGTCTTATGAATTACCGGTTTCGTTCCAATTCACATTCCAAGTAATACACGGCATGCTAATTACATTGTCGATTGCCAAATTGTAATATCTCTTATAGTTTCCGAGATATGAACTTTCGAAATTTTATAATTTTGGCTCTGTTTATAACTTGGGTCAAAATTGTAAAATGGTCTTATGAATTAGCGAATTCGTTCTAAATCACATTCCAAGTAATATTCGCCATGCTAATTACAATGTCGATTAGCAAATTGAATTATCTCTTATAGTTTCCTAGATATGGGCAATCGAAATTTTATAATTTTGGCTCTATTTATAACTTGGGCCAAAATTGTAAAATGGTCTTATGAATTAGCAATTTTGTTCCAATTCACACTCCAAGTAATATTTGGAATGCTAATAACGTTGTCGATTGCCAAATTGTATTATCTCTTATAGTTTCCGGGATATAGACAATCGAAATTTTACAATTTTATCTCTGCTTCTAACATGGGTCAAAATTGTAAAATGGTCTTATGAATTAGCGATTTCGTTCCAATTCACACTCCAAGTAATATTTGGCATGCTAATTACGTTGTCGATTACCAAATTGCATTATCCCTTATAGTTTCCGAGATATGGACTATCGAAATTTTACAATTTTGGCTCTGATTCTAACTTGGGTCAAAATTGTAAATTGATCTTATAAATTACCGATTTCGTTCTAATTCACATTCCAAGTGATATTCGACATGCTAATTCCGCTGTCCATTACCAAATTGCATTATCTCTTATAGTTTTCGAGATATGGACTATCGAAATTTTACAATCTTATCTCTGCTTCTGACATGGGCCAAAATTGTAAAATGGTCTTATGAATTAGCGATTTCGTTCTAAATACATTCCAAGTAATATTCGGCATGCTAAATATGATGTCGATTAGCAAATTGCATTATCTCTTATAGTTTCCTAGACATGGGCAATCGAAATTTTATAATTTGGGCTCTATTTATAACTTGGGCCAAAATTGTAAAATGGTCTTATGAATTAGCAATTTCGTTCCACTTCATATTCCAAGTGATATTCGGCATGCTAATTACGCTGTCGATTACCAAATTGCATTATCTCTTATAGTTTCCGAGATATGAACTTTCGAAATTTTATAATTTTGGCTCTATTTATAACTTGGGTCAAAATTGTAAAATGGTCTTATGAATTAGCGATTTCGTTCTAAATACATTCCAAGTAATATTCGGCATACTAATTATGATGTCGATTAGCAAATTGCATTATCTCTTATAGTTTCCTAGATATGGGCAATCGAAATTTTATAATTTTGGCTCTATTTATAACTTGGGCCAAAATTGTAAAATGGTCTTATGAATTAGCGATTTCGTCCCAATTCATATTCCAAGTGATATTCGGCATGCTAATTACGCTGTCGATTACCAAATTGCATTATATCTTATAGTTTCCTAGATATGGGCAATCGAAATTTTATAAATTTGGCTCTATTTATAACTTGGGCCAAAATTGTAAAATGGTCTTATGAATTAGCGATTTCGTTCTAAATCACATTCCAAGTAATATTCGGCATGCTAATTACAATGTCGATTAGCAAATTGAATTATCTCTTATAGTTTCCTAGATATGGGCAATCGAAATTTTATAATTTTGGCTCTATTTATAACTTTTGCCAAAATTGTAAAATGGTCTTATGAATTAGCGATTTCGTTCTAAATCAGATTCCAAGTAATATTCGGCATGCTAATTACAATGTCGATTAGCAAATTGAATTATCTCTTATAGTTTCCTAGATATGGGCAATCGAAATTTTATAATTTTTTCTCTATTTATAACTTGGGCCAAAATTGTAAAATGGTCTTATGAATTAGCAATTTTGTTCCAATTCACACTCCAAGTAATATTTGGAATGCTAATAACGTTGTCGATTGCCAAATTGTATTATCTCTTATAGTTTCCGGGATATAGACAATCGAAATTTTACAATTTTATCTCTGCTTCTAACATGGGTCAAAATTGTAAAATGGTCTTATGAATTAGCGATTTCGTTCCAATTCACACTCCAAGTAATATTTGGCATGCTAATTACGTTGTCGATTACCAAATTGCATTATCCCTTATAGTTTCCGAGATATGGACTATCGAAATTTTACAATTTTGGCTCTGATTCTAACTTGGGTCAAAATTGTAAATTGATCTTATAAATTACCGATTTCGTTCTAATTCACATTCCAAGTGATATTCGACATGCTAATTACGCTGTCCATTACCAAATTGCATTATCTCTTATAGTTTTCGAGATATGGACTATCGAAATTTTACAATCTTATCTCTGCTTCTGACATGGGCCAAAATTGTAAAATGGTCTTATGAATTAGCCATTTCGTTCTAAATACATTCCAAGTAATATTCGGCATGCTAAATATGATGTCGATTAGCAAATTGCATTATCTCTTATAGTTTCCTAGACATGGGCAATCGAAATTTTATAATTTGGGCTCTATTTATAACTTGGGCCAAAATTGTAAAATGGTCTTATGAATTAGCAATTTCGTTCCACTTCATATTCCAAGTGATATTCGGCATGCTAATTACGCTGTCGATTACCAAATTGCATTATCTCTTATAGTTTCCGAGATATGAACTTTCGAAATTTTATAATTTTGGCTCTATTTATAACTTGGGTCAAAATTGTAAAATGGTCTTATGAATTAGCGATTTCGTTCTAAATACATTCCAAGTAATATTCGGCATACTAATTATGATGTCGATTAGCAAATTGCATTATCTCTTATAGTTTCCTAGATATGGGCAATCGAAATTTTATAATTTTGGCTCTATTTATAACTTGGGCCAAAATTGTAAAATGGTCTTATGAATTAGCGATTTCGTTCTAAATCACATTCCAAGTAATATTCGGCATGCTAATTACAATGTCGATTAGCAAATTGAATTATCTCTTATAGTTTCCTAGATATGGGCAATCGAAATTTTATGATTTTGGCTCTATTTATAACTTGGGCCAAAATTGTAAAATGGTCTTATGAATTAGCGATTTCGTTCTAAATCACATTCCAAGTAATATTCGGCATGCTAATTACAATGTCGATTAGCAAATTGAATTATCTCTTATAGTTTCCTAGATATGGGCAATCGAAATTTTATAATTTTTGCTCTATTTATAACTTGGGCCAAAATTGTAAAATGGTCTTATGAATTAGCAATTTTGTTCCAATTCACACTCCTAGTAATATTTGGAATGCTAATAAGGTTGTCGATTGCCAAAGTGTATTATCTCTTATAGTTTCCGGGATATAGACAATCGAAATTTTACAATTTTATCTCTGCTTCTAACATGGGTCAAAATTGTAAAATGGTCTTATGAATTAGCGATTTCGTTCCAATTCACACTCCAAGTAATATTCGGCATGCTAATTACGTTGTCGATTACCAAATTGCATTATCTCTTATAGTTTCCGAGATATGGACTATCGAAATTTTACAATTTTGGCTCTGATTCTAACTTAGGTCAAAATTGTAAATTGATCTTATAAATTACCGATTTCGTTCTAATTCACATTCCAAGTGATATTCGGCATGCTAATTACACTGTCCATTACCAAATTGCATTATCTCTTATAGTTTTCGAGATATGGACTATCGAAATTTTACAATCTTACCTCTGCTTCTGACATGGGTCAAAATTGTAAAATGGTCTTATGAATTAGCGATTTCGTTCCAATTCACATTGCAAGTGATATTCGGCATGCTAATTACGCTGTCGATTACCAGATTGCATTATCTCTTATAGTTTTCGAGATATGGACTATCGAAATTTTACAATCTTATCTCTGCTTCTGACATGGGTCAAAATTGTAAAATGGTCTTATGAATTACCGGTTTCGTTCCAATTCACATTCCAAGTAATACACGGCATGCTAATTACATTGTCGATTGCCAAATTGTAATATCTCTTATAGTTTCCGAGATATGAACTTTCGAAATTTTATAATTTTGGCTCTATTTATAACTTGGGCCAAAATTGTAAAATGGTCTTATGAATTAGCGATTTCGTTCCAATTCATATTCCAAGTGATATTCGGCATGCTAATTACGCTGTCGATTACCAAATTGCATTATCTCTTATAGTTTTCGAGATATGGACTATCGAAATTTTACAATCTTATCTCTGCTTCTGACATGGGTCAAAATTGTAAAATGGTCTTATGAATTACCGGTTTCGTTCCAATTCACATTCCAAGTAATACACGGCATGCTAATTACATTGTCGATTGCCAAATTGTAATATCTCTTATAGTTTCCGAGATATGAACTTTCGAAATTTTATAATTTTGGCTCTGTTTATATCTTGGGTCAAAATTGTAAAATGGTCTTATGAATTAGCGAATTCGTTCTAAATCACATTCCAAGTAATAATCGCCATGCTATTTACGATGCCGATTACCAAATTGCATTATCTCTTATAGTTTCCTAGATATGGGCAATCGTAATTTTACAACTTAGACTCTGTTTCTAACCTGGGCCAAAATTGTAAAATGGTCTTATGAATTATCGATTTCGTTCTAATTCACATTATAAGTGATATTCGGCATGCTAATTACGCTGTCGATTACCAAATTGCATTATCTCTTATTGTTTCCGAGATATGGACTATCGAAATTTTACAATATTGGCTCTGCTTCTAACTTGAGCCAAATTTGTAAAATGGTCTCATGAATTACCGATTTAGTTCCAATTCACACTCCAAGTAATAGTCGGCATGTTAATTACATTGCCGATTGCCAAATTGCATTATCACTATTAGTTTCCGGGATATGGGTAATCGAAATTTTACACCTTAGACTCTGTTTCTAACTTAGGCCAAATTTGTAAAATGGTCTTATGAATTAGCGAATTCGTTCCAATTCACATTCCAAATAATATTCGGCATGCTAATTACATTGCCGATTGCCAAATTGCATTATCTCTTGTAATTTCGGAGATATGGACTATTGACATTTTACAATTTTGGCTCAGCTTCTAACTTGGGCCAAAATTGTAAAATGGTCTTATGAATTAGCGATTTCGTTCTAAATCACATTCCAAGTAATATTCGGCATGCTAATTACAATGTCGATTAGCAAATTGAATTATCTCTTATAGTTTCCTAGATATGGGCAATCGAAATTTTATAATTTTGGCTCTATTTATAACTTGGGCCAAAATTGTAAAATGGTCTTATGAATTAGCAATTTTGTTCCAATTCACACTCCAAGTAATATTTGGAATGCTAATAACGTTGTCGATTGCCAAATTGTATTATCTCTTATAGTTTCCGGGATATAGACAATCGAAATTTTACAATTTTATCTCTGCTTCTAACATGGGTCAAAATTGTAAAATGGTCTTATGAATTAGCGATTTCGTTCCAATTCACACTCCAAGTAATATTTGGCATGCTAATTACGTTGTCGATTACCAAATTGCATTATCCCTTATAGTTTCCGAGATATGAACTTTCGAAATTTTATAATTTTGGCTCTATTTATAACTTGGGTCAAAATTGTAAAATGGTCTTATGAATTAGCGATTTCGTTCTAAATACATTCCAAGTAATATTCGGCATACTAATTATGATGTCGATTAGCAAATTGCATTATCTCTTATAGTTTCCGAGATATGAACTTTCGAAATTTTATAATTTTGGCTCTATTTATAACTTGGGCCAAAATTGTAAAATGGTCTTATGAATTAGCAATTTCGTTCCACTTCATATTCCAAGTGATATTCGGCATGCTAATTACGCTGTCGATTACCAAATTGCATTATCTCTTATAGTTTCCGAGATATGAACTTTCGAAATTTTATAATTTTGGCTCTATTTATAACTTGGGTCAAAATTGTAAAATGGTCTTATGAATTAGCGATTTCGTTCTAAATACATTCCAAGTAATATTCGGCATACTAATTATGATGTCGATTAGCAAATTGCATTATCTCTTATAGTTTCCTAGATATGGGCAATCGAAATTTTATAATTTTGGCTCTATTTATAACTTGGGCCAAAATTGTAAAATGGTCTTATGAATTAGCGATTTCGTCCCAATTCATATTTCAAGTGATATTCGGCATGCTAATTACGCTGTCGATTACCAAATTGCATTATATCTTATAGTTTCCTAGATATGGGCAATCGAAATTTTATAAATTTGGCTCTATTTATAACTTGGGCCAAAATTGTAAAATGGTCTTATGAATTAGCGATTTCGTTCTAAATCACATTCCAAGTAATATTCGGCATGCTAATTACAATGTAGATTAGCAAATTGAATTATCTCTTATAGTTTCCTAGATATGGGCAATCGAAATTTTATAATTTTGGCTCTATTTATAACTTGGGCCAAAATTGTAAAATGGTCTTATGAATTAGCGATTTCGTTCTAAATCACATTCCAAGTAATATTCGGCATGCTAATTACAATGTCGATTAGCAAATTGAATTATCTCTTATAGTTTCCTAGATATGGGCAATCGAAATTTTATAATTTTGGCTCTATTTATAACTTGGGCCAAAATTGTAAAATGGTCTTATGAATTAGCAATTTTGTTCCAATTCACACTCCAAGTAATATTTGGAATGCTAATAACGTTGTCGATTGCCAAATTGTATTATCTCTTATAGTTTCCGGGATATAGACAATCGAAATTTTACAATTTTATCTCTGCTTCTAACATGGGTCAAAATTGAAAAATGGTCTTATGAATTAGCGATTTCGTTCCAATTCACACTCCAAGTAATATTTGGCATGCTAATTACGCTGTCGATTACCAAATTGCATTATATCTTATAGTTTCCTAGATATGGACTATCGAAATTTTACAATTTTGGCTCTGATTCTAACTTGGGTCAAAATTGTAAATTGATCTTATAAATTACCGATTTCGTTCTAATTCACATTCCAAGTGATATTCGATATGCTAATTACGCTGTCCATTACCAAATTGCATTATCTCTTATAGTTTTCGAGATATGGACTATCGAAATTTTACAATCTTATCTCTGCTTCTGACATGGGCCAAAATTGTAAAATGGTCTTATGAATTAGCGATTTCGTTCTAAATCACATTCCAAGTAATATTCGGCATGCTAATTACAATGTCGATTAGCAAATTGAATTATCTCTTATAGTTTCCTAGATATGGGCAATCGAAATTTTATAATTTTGGCTCTATTTATAACTTGGGCCAAAATTGTAAAATGGTCTTATGAATTAGCAATTTTGTTCCAATTCACACTCCAAGTAATATTTGGAATGCTAATAACGTTGTCGATTGCCAAATTGTATTATCTCTTATAGTTTCCGGGATATAGACAATCGAAATTTTACAATTTTATCTCTGCTTCTAACATGGGTCAAAATTGTAAAATGGTCTTATGAATTAGCGATTTTGTTCCAATTCACACTCCAAGTAATATTTGGCATGCTAATTACGTTGTCGATTACCAAATTGCATTATCCCTTATAGTTTCCGAGATATGAACTTTCGAAATTTTATAATTTTGGCTCTATTTATAACTTGGGTCAAAATTGTAAAATGGTCTTATGAATTAGCGATTTCGTTCTAAATACATTCCAAGTAATATTCGGCATACTAATTATGATGTCGATTAGCAAATTGCATTATCTCTTATAGTTTCCGAGATATGAACTTTCGAAATTTTATAATTTTGGCTCTATTTATAACTTGGGCCAAAATTGTAAAATGGTCTTATGAATTAGCAATTTCGTTCCACTTCATATTCCAAGTGATATTCGGCATGCTAATTACGCTGTCGATTACCAAATTGCATTATCTCTTATAGTTTCCGAGATATGAACTTTCGAAATTTTATAATTTTGGCTCTATTTATAACTTGGGTCAAAATTGTAAAATGGTCTTATGAATTAGCGATTTCGTTCTAAATACATTCCAAGTAATATTCGGCATACTAATTATGATGTCGATTAGCAAATTGCATTATCTCTTATAGTTTCCTAGATATGGGCAATCGAAATTTTATAATTTTGGCTCTATTTATAACTTGGGCCAAAATTGTAAAATGGTCTTATGAATTAGCGATTTCGTCCCAATTCATATTTCAAGTGATATTCGGCATGCTAATTACGCTGTCGATTACCAAATTGCATTATATCTTATAGTTTCCTAGATATGGGCAATCGAAATTTTATAAATTTGGCTCTATTTATAACTTGGGCCAAAATTGTAAAATGGTCTTATGAATTAGCGATTTCGTTCTAAATCACATTCCAAGTAATATTCGGCATGCTAATTACAATGTAGATTAGCAAATTGAATTATCTCTTATAGTTTCCTAGATATGGGCAATCGAAATTTTATAATTTTGGCTCTATTTATAACTTGGGCCAAAATTGTAAAATGGTCTTATGAATTAGCGATTTCGTTCTAAATCACATTCCAAGTAATATTCGGCATGCTAATTACAATGTCGATTAGCAAATTGAATTATCTCTTATAGTTTCCTAGATATGGGCAATCGAAATTTTATAATTTTGGCTCTATTTATAACTTGGGCCAAAATTGTAAAATGGTCTTATGAATTAGCAATTTTGTTCCAATTCACACTCCAAGTAATATTTGGAATGCTAATAACGTTGTCGATTGCCAAATTGTATTATCTCTTATAGTTTCCGGGATATAGACAATCGAAATTTTACAATTTTATCTCTGCTTCTAACATGGGTCAAAATTGTAAAATGGTCTTATGAATTAGCGATTTCGTTCCAATTCACACTCCAAGTAATATTTGGCATGCTAATTACGTTGTCGATTACCAAATTGCATTATCCCTTATAGTTTCCGAGATATGGACTATCGAAATTTTACAATTTTGGCTCTGATTCTAACTTGGGTCAAAATTGTAAATTGATCTTATAAATTACCGATTTCGTTCTAATTCACATTCCAAGTGATATTCGATATGCTAATTACGCTGTCCATTACCAAATTGCATTATCTCTTATAGTTTTCGAGATATGGACTATCGAAATTTTACAATCTTATCTCTGCTTCTGACATGGGCCAAAATTGTAAAATGGTCTTATGAATTAGCGATTTCGTTCTAAATACATTCCAAGTAATATTCGGCATGCTAAATATGATGTCGATTAGCAAATTGCATTATCTCTTATAGTTTCCTAGACATGGGCAATCGAAATTTTATAATTTGGGCTCTATTTATAACTTGGGCCAAAATTGTAAAATGGTCTTATGAATTAGCAATTTCGTTCCACTTCATATTCCAAGTGATATTCGGCATGCTAATTACGCTGTCTATTACCAAATTGCATTATCTCTTATAGTTTACGAGATATGAACTTTCGAAATTTTATAATTTTGGCTCTATTTATAACTTGGGTCAAAATTGTAAAATGGTCTTATGAATTAGCGATTTCGTTCTAAATACATTCCAAGTAATATTCGGCATACTAATTATGATGTCGATTAGCAAATTGCATTATCTCTTATAGTTTCCTAGATATGGGCAATCGAAATTTTATAATTTTGGCTCTATTTATAACTTGGGTCAAAATTGTAAAATGGTCTTATAAATTAGCGATTTCGTTCCAATTCACATTGCAAGTGATATTCGGCATGCTAATTACGCTGTCGATTACCAGATTGCATTATCTCTTATAGTTTCCGAGATATGAACTTTCGAAATTTTATAATTTTGTCTCTATTTATAACTTGGGCCAAAATTGTAAAATGGTCTTATGAATTAGCGATTTCGTTCCAATTCATATTCCAAGTGATATTCGGCATGCTAATTACGCTGTCGATTACCAAATTGCATTATCTCTTATAGTTTCCGAGATATAAACTTTCGAAATTTTATAAATTTGGCTCTATTTATAACTTGGGTCAAAATTGTTAAATGGTCTTATGAATTAGCGACTTCGTTCTAAATCACATTCCAAGTAATATTCGGCATGCTAATTACGATGTCGATTAGCAAATTGCATTATCTCTTATAGTTTCCTAGATATGGGCAATCGAAATTTTACACCTTAGGCTCTGTTTCTAAGTTGGGCCAAAATTGTAAAATGGTCTTATGAATTAGCAATTTTATTCCAATTCACACTCCAAGTAATATTCGGCATGCTAATAACGTTGTCGATTGCCAAATTGTATTATCTCTTATAGTGTCCGAGATACAGACTATCAAAATTTTACAATTTTATCTCTGGTTCTAACATGGGTCAAAATTGTAAAACGGTCTTATGAATTAGCGATTTCGTTCCAATTCACATTCCAAGTAATATTCGGCATGCTAATTACGCTGTCAATTACCAAATTGCATTATCTCTTATAGTTTTCGAGATATGGACTATCGAAATTTTACAATCTTATCTCTGCTTCTGACATGGGTCAAAATTGTAAAATGGTCTTATGAATTACCGGTTTCGTTCCAATTCACATTCCAAGTAATACACGGCATGCTAATTACATTGTCGATTGCCAAATTGTAATATCTCTTATAGTTTCCGAGATATGAACTTTCGAAATTTTATAATTTTGGCTCTGTTTATAACTTGGGTCAAAATTGTAAAATGGTCTTATGAATTAGCGAATTCGTTCTAAATCACATTCCAAGTAATAATCGCCATGCTATTTACGATGCCGATTACCAAATTGCATTATCTCTTATAGTTTCCTAGATATGGGCAATCGTAATTTTACAACTTAGACTCTGTTTCTAACCTAGGCCAAAATTGTAAAATGGTCTTATGAATTATCGATTTCGTTCTAATTCACATTATAAGTGATATTCGGCATGCTAATTACGCTGTCGATTACCAAATTGCATTATCTCTTATTGTTTCCGAGATATGGACTATCGAAATTTTACAATATTGGCTCTGCTTCTAACTTGAGCCAAATTTGTAAAATGGTCTCATGAATTACCGATTTAGTTCCAATTCACACTCCAAGTAATAGTCGGCATGTTAATTACATTGCCGATTGCCAAATTGCATTATCACTATTAGTTTCCGGGATATGGGTAATCGAAATTTTACACCTTAGACTCTGTTTCTAACTTAGGCCAAATTTGTAAAATGGTCTTATGAATTAGCGAATTCGTTCCAATTCACATTCCAAATAATATTCGGCATGCTAATTACATTGCCGATTGCCAAATTGCATTATCTCTTGTAATTTCGGAGATATGGACTATTGACATTTTACAATTTTGGCTCAGCTTCTAACTTGGGTCAAAATTCTAAAATGGTCTTATGAATTAGCGATTTCGTTCCAATTCACATTCCGAGTAATATTCGGAATGCTAATTACATTGCCGATTGCCAAATTGCATTATCTCTTATAATTTCCAAGATATGGATTACAGAAATTTTACACCTTAGGCTCTGTTTCTAACTTAGGCCAAAATGTAAAATGGTCTTATGAATTAGCGATTTCCTTCCAATTCACACTCCAAGTAATATTCGGCATGCTAATTACGTTGTCCATTACCAAATTGCATTATCTCTTATAATTTCCAAGATATGGATTACCGAAATTTTACACCTTAGGCTCTGTTTCTAACTTGGGCCAAAATTGTAAAATGGTCTTATGAGTTAGCGATTTCGTTCCAATTCACATTATAAGAAATATTCGGCATGCTAAATAAATTGTCGGTTGCCAAATTGCATTATCTCTTCTAATTTCCGAGATATGGACTATCGAAATTTTACAATTTTGGCTCTATTTCTGACTTGGGCTAAAATTGTAAAATGGTCTTATGAATTACGGATTTCGTTCCAATTCACATTCCAAATAATATTCGGCAAGCTATTACGTTGTCGATTGTTAAATTGCATTATCTTTTATAGATTCCGGGATAAGGGGAATCGAAATTTTACACTTTATGCTCTGTTTTTAATTTATGTCAAATTTGCATAATGGTCTTATGAATTTCGGAATTCATTCGAATTCACATTATAGGTAATATTGGGCAAGCTAATTGCGTTGTCGATTGCCGAATAGCACTATCTCTTATAGTTTCCGAGATACGAACTTTTGAAATTTTAGAATTTTAGCTCTATTTATAACTTGGGCCAAAATTGTAAAATGGTCTTATGAATTACCGGTTTCGTTCCAATTCACATTCCAAGTAATACTCGGCATGCTAATTGTATTGTCGATTGCCAAATTGCATTATCTCTTATAGTTTCCTAGATATGGGCTATCGAAATTTTACAATTTTATCTCTGCTTCTGACATGGGTCAAAATTGTAAAATGGTCTTATGAATTAGCGATTTCGTTCCAATTCACATTGCAAGTGATATTCGGCATGCTAATTACGCTGTCGATTACCAGATTGCATTATCTCTTATAGTTTCCGAGATATGAACTTTCGAAATTTTATAATTTTGGCTCTATTTATAACTTGGGCCAAAATTGTAAAATGGCCTTATGAATTAGCGATTTCGTTCCAATTCATATTCCAAGTGATATTCGGCATGCTAATTACGCTGTCGATTACCAAATTGCATTATCTCTTATAGTTTTCGAGATATGGACTATCGAAATTTTACAATCTTATCTCTGCTTCTGATATGGGTCAAAATTGTAAAATGGTCTTATGAATTACCGGTTTCGTTCCAATTCACATTCCAAGTAATACACGGCATGCTAATTACATTGTCGATTGCCAAATTGTAATATCTCTTATAGTTTCCGAGATATGAACTTTCGAAATTTTATAATTTTGGCTCTGTTTATATCTCGGGTCAAAATTGTAAAATGGTCTTATGAATTAGCGAATTCGTTCTAAATCACATTCCAAGTAATAATCGCCATGTTATTTACGATGCCGATTACCAAATTGCATTATCTCTTATAGTTTCCTAGATATGGGCAATCGTAATTTTACAACTTAGACTCTGTTTCTAACCTGGGCCAAAATTGTAAAATGGTCTTATGAATTATCGATTTCGTTCTAATTCACATTATAAGTGATATTCGGCATGCTAATTACGCTGTCGATTACCAAATTGCATTATCTCTTATTGTTTCCGAGATATGGACTATCGAAATTTTACAATATTGGCTCTGCTTCTAACTTGAGCCAAATTTGTAAAATGGTCTCATGAATTACCGATTTAATTCCAATTCACACTCCAAGTAATAGTCGGCATGTTAATTACATTGCCGATTGCCAAATTGCATTATCACTATTAGTTTCCGGGATATGGGTAATCGAAATTTTACACCTTAGACTCTGTTTCTAACTTAGGCCAAATTTGTAAAATGGTCTTATGAATTAGCGAATTCGTTCCAATTCACATTCCAAATAATATTCGGCATGCTAATTACATTGCCGATTGCCAAATTGCATTATCTCTTGTAATTTCGGAGATATGGACTATTGACATTTTACAATTTTGGCTCAGCTTCTAACTTGGGTCAAAATTCTAAAATGGTCTTATGAATTAGCGATTTCGTTCCAATTCACATTCCGAGTAATATTCGGAATGCTAATTACATTGCCGATTGCCAAATTGCATTATCTCTTATAATTTCCAAGATATGGATTACAGAAATTTTACACCTTAGGCTCTGTTTCTAACTTAGGCCAAAATGTAAAATGGTCTTATGAATTAGCGATTTCCTTCCAATTCACACTCCAAGTAATATTCGGCATGCTAATTACGTTGTCCATTACCAAATTGCATTATCTCTTATAATTTCCAAGATATGGATTACCGAAATTTTACACCTTAGGCTCTGTTTCTAACTTGGGCCAAAATTGTAAAATGGTCTTATGAGTTAGCGATTTCGTTCCAATTCACATTATAAGAAATATTCGGCATGCTAAATAAATTGTCGGTTGCCAAATTGCATTATCTCTTCTAATTTCCGAGATATGGACTATCGAAATTTTACAATTTTGGCTCTATTTCTGACTTGGGCTAAAATTGTAAAATGGTCTTATGAATTACGGATTTCGTTCCAATTCACATTCCAAATAATATTCGGCAAGCTATTACGTTGTCGATTGTTAAATTGCATTATCTTTTATAGATTCCGGGATAAGGGGAATCGAAATTTTACACTTTATGCTCTGTTTTTAATTTATGTCAAATTTGCATAATGGTCTTATGAATTTCGGAATTCATTCGAATTCACATTATAGGTAATATTGGGCAAGCTAATTGCGTTGTCGATTGCCGAATAGCACTATCTCTTATAGTTTCCGAGATACGAACTTTTGAAATTTTAGAATTTTGGCTCTATTTATAACTTGGGCCAAAATTGTAAAATGGTCTTATGAATTACCGGTTTCGTTCCAATTCACATTCCAAGTAATACTCGGCATGCTAATTGTATTGTCGATTGCCAAATTGCATTATCTCTTATAGTTTCCTAGATATGGGCTATCGAAATTTTACAATTTTATCTCTGCTTCTGACATGGGTCAAAATTGTAAAATGGTCTTATGAATTAGCGATTTCGTTCCAATTCACATTGCAAGTGATATTCGGCATGCTAATTACGCTGTCGATTACCAGATTGCATTATCTCTTATAGTTTCCGAGATATGAACTTTCGAAATTTTATAATTTTGGCTCTATTTATAACTTGGGCCAAAATTGTAAAATGGTCTTATGAATTAGCGATTTCGTTCCAATTCATATTCCAAGTGATATTCGGCATGCTAATTACGCTGTCGATTACCAAATTGCATTATCTCTTATAGTTTCCGAGATATAAACTTTCGAAATTTTATAAATTTGGCTCTATTTATAACTTGGGTCAAAATTGTTAAATGTTCTTATGAATTAGCGATTTCGTTCTAAATACATTCCAAGTAATATTCGGCATGCTAATTATGATGTCGATTAGCAAATTGCATTATCTCTTATAGTTTCCTAGACATGGGCAATCGAAATTTTATAATATGGGCACTATTTATAACTTGGACCAAAATTGTAAAATGGTCTTATGAATTAGCAATTTCGTTCCACTTCATATTCCAAGTGATATTCGGCATGCTAATTACGCTGTCGATTACCAAATTGCATTATCTCTTATAGTTTCCGAGATATGAACTTTCGAAATTTTATAATTTTGGCTCTATTTATAATTTGGGTCAAAATTGTAAAATGGTCTTATGAATTAGCGACTTCGTTCTAAATCACATTCCAAGTAATATTCGGCATGCTAATTACGATGTCGATTAGCAAATTGCATTATCTCTTATAGTTTCCTAGATATGGGCAATCGAAATTTTACACCTTAGGCTCTGTTTCTAAGTTGGGCCAAAATTGTAAAATGGTCTTTTGAATTAGCAATTTTATTCCAATTCACACTCCAAGTAATATTCGGCATGCTAATAACGTTGTCGATTGCCAAATTGTATTATCTCTTATAGTGTCCGAGATACAGACTATCGAAATTTTACAATTTTATCTCTGGTTCTAGCATGGGTCAAAATTGTAAAATGGTCTTATGAATTAGCGATTTCGTTCCAATTTACATTCCAAGTAATATTCGACATGCTAATTACGCTGTCGATTACCAAATTGCATTATCTCTTATAGTTTCCAGGATATGAACTTTCGAAATTTTATAATTTTGGCTCTATTTACAACTTGGATCAAAATTGTAAAATGGTCTTATGAATTAGCGATTTCGTTCCAATTCACATTCCAAGTAATATTCTGCATGCTAATTACGCTGTCAATTACCAAATTGCATTATCTCTTATAGTTTTCGAGATATGGACTATCGAAATTTTACAATCTTATCTCTGCTTCTGACATGGGTCAAAATTGTAAAATGGTCTTATGAATTACCGGTTTCGTTCCAATTCACATTCCAAGTAATACACGGCATGCTAATTACATTGTCGATTGCCAAATTGTAATATCTCTTATAGTTTCCGAGATATGAACTTTCGAAATTTTATAATTTTGGCTCTGTTTATAACTTGGGTCAAAATTGTAAAATGGTCTTATGAATTAGCGAATTCGTTCTAAATCACATTCCAAGTAATATTCGCCATGCTAATTACGATGCCGATTAGCAAATTGCATTATCTCTTATAGTTTCCTAGATATGGGCAATCGTAATTTTACACCTTAGACTCTGTTTCTAACCTGGGCCAAAATTGTAAAATGGTCTTATGAATTAGCGATTTCGTTCTAATTCACATTATAAGTGATATTCGGCATGCTAATTACGCTGTCGATTACCAAATTGCATTATCTCTTATTGTTTCCGAGATATGGACTATCGAAATTTTACAATATTGGCTCTGCTTCTAACTTGAGCCAAATTTGTAAAATGGTCTCATGAATTACCGATTTAGTTCCAATTCACACTCCAAGTAATACCCGGCATGCTAATTATATTGTCGATTGCCAAATTGCATTATCTCTTATAGTTTCCTAGATATGGGCTATCGAAATTTTACAATTTTAACTGTGCTTCTGACATGGGTCAAAATTGTAAAATGGTCTTATGAATTAGCGATTTCGTTCCAATTCACATTCCAAGTGATATTCGGCATGCTAATTACGCTGTCGTTTACCAGATTGCATTATCTCTTATAGTTTCCGAGATATGAACTTTCGAAATTTTATAATTTTGGCTCTATTTATAACTTGGGCCAAAATTGTAAAATGGTCTTATGAATTAGCGATTTCGTTCCAATTCATATTCCAAGTGATATTCGGCATGCTAATTACGCTGTCGATTACCAAATTGCATTATCTCTTATAGTTTCCGAGATATAAACTTTCGAAATTTTATAATTTTGGCTCTATTTATAACTTGGGTCAAAATTGTTAAATGGTCTTATGAATTAGCGACTTCGTTCTAAATCACATTCCAAGTAATATTCGGCATGCTAATTACGATGTCGATTAGCAAATTGCATTATCTCTTATACTTTCCGAGATACGGGCAATCGAAATTTCAAACCTTAGACTCTGCTTCTAACCTGGGCCAAAATTGTAAAATGGTCTTATGAATTAGCGATTTCGTTCCAATTCACACTCCAAGTAATATTCGGCATGCTAATTACATTGCCGATTGCCAAATTGCATTATCTCTTATAATTTCGGAGTTATGGACTATTGACATTTTACAATTTTGGCTCTGCTTCTAACTTGGGTCAAAATTGTAAAATGGTCTTACGATTTAGCGATTTCATTCCAATTCACATTCCGAGTAATATTCGGCATGCTAATTACGATGCCGATTAGCAAATTCCATTATCTCTTATAGTTTCCTATATATGGGCAATCGAAATTTTACACCTTAGACTCTGTTTCTAACCTGGGCCAAAATTGTAAAATGGTCTTATGAATTAGCGATTTCGTTCCAATTCACATTCCAAGTAATATTCGGCATGCTAATTACATTGCCGATTGCCAAATTGCATTATCTCTTATAGTTTCCGAGATATGAACTTTCGAAGTTTTATTAGTCCAGCTCTATTTATAACTTGGGTCAAAATTGTAAAATGGTCTTATGAATTAGCGATTTCGTTCTAATTCACATTATAAGTGATATTCGGCATGCTAATTACGCTGTCGATTACCAAATTGCATTATCTCTTATTGTTTCCGAGATATGGACTATCGAAATTTTACAATATTGGCTCTGCTTCTAACTTGAGCCAAATTTGTAAAATGGTCTCATGAATTACCGATTTAGTTCCAATTCACATTCCAAGTAATAGTCGGCATGTTAATTACATTGCCGATTGCCAAATTGCATTATCACTAATAGTTTCCGGGATATGGGTAATCGAAATTTTACACCTTAGACTCTGTTTCTAACTTAGGCCAAATTTGTAAAATGGTCTTATGAATTAGCGAATTCGTTCCAATTCACATTCCAAATAATATTCGGCATGCTAATTACATTGCCGATTGCCAAATTGCATTATCTCTTGTAATTTCGGAGATATGGACTATTGACATTTTACAATTTTGGCTCAGCTTCTAACTTGGGTCAAAATTCTAAAATGGTCTTATGAATTAGCGATTTCGTTTCAATTCACATTCCGAGTAATATTCGGAATGCTAATTACATTGCCGATTGCCAAATTGCATTATCTCTTATAATTTCCAAGATATGGATTACAGAAATTTTACACCTTAGGCTCTGTTTCTAACTTAGGCCAAAATTGTAAAATGGTCTTATGAATTAGCGATTTCCTTCCAATTCACACTCCAATTAATATTCGGCATGCTAATTACGTTGTCCATTACCAAATTGCATTATCTCTTATAATTTCCAAGATATGGATTACCGAAATTTTACACCTTAGGTTCTGTTTCTAACTTGGGCCAAAATTGTAAAATGGTCTTATGTGTTAGCGATTTCGTTCCAATTCACATTCCAAGTAGTATTCGGCATGCTAATTACGTTGCCGATTGCCAAATTGCATTATCTCTTATAGTTTCCGAGATATGGACTATCGACATCTTACAATATTGGCTCGGCTTCTAACTTGGGCCAGAATTGTAAAATGTTCTTATGAATTAGCGATTTCGCTCCAATTCACATTCCAAGTAATATTCAGCATGCTATTTACGTTGCCGATTGCCAAATTGCATTATCTCTTATAGTTTCCGAGATATGGACTATCGACATCTGACAATATTGGCTCTGCTTCTAAGTTGGGCCAAAATTGTAAAATGGACTTATGAATTAGCGATTTGGTTCCAATTCACATTCCAAATAATATTCAGCATGCTAATTACGTTGCCGATTGCCAAATTGCAATATCTCTTATAGATTCCGAGATATAGACTATCGACATCTTACAATATTGGCTCTGCTTCTAACTTGGCCCAAAATTGTAAAATGGTCTTATGAATTAGCGATTTCGCTCCAATTCACATTCCAAGTAATATTCAGCATGCTAATTACGTTGCCGATTGCCAAATAGCATTATCTCTTACAGTTTCCGAGATACGGTCAATCGAAATTTTACACCTTAGAATCTGTTTCTAACTGGGGTCAAAATTGTAAAACGGTCTTATGAATTAGCGATTTCGCTCCAATTCACATACCAAGTAATATTCGGCTTGCTAATTACGTTGCCGATTGCCAAATTGCATTATCTCTTATAGTTTCGGAGATATGGGCAATCGAAATTTTACACCTTAGAGTCTGTTTCTAACAGGGGTCAAAATTGTAAAATGGTCTTATGAATTAGCGATTTCGCTCCAATTCACATTCCAAGTAATATTCGGCATGCTAATTACGTTGCCGATTGCCAAATTGCATTATCTCTTATAGTTTCCGAGATATGGACTATCGATATCTTACAATATTGGCTCTGCTTCTAACTTGGGCCAGAATTGTAAAATGGTCTTATGAATTAGCGATTTCGCTCCAATTCACATTCCAAGTAATATTCGGCTTGCTAATTACGTTGCCGATTGCCAAATTGCATTATCTCTTATAGTTTCCGAGATATGGGCAATCGAAATTTTACACCTTAGAGTCTGTTTCTAACTGGGGTCAAAATTGTAAAATGGTCTTATGAATTAGCGATATCGCTCCAATTCACATTCCAAGTAATATTCGGCATGCTAATTACGTTGCCCATTGCCAAATTGCATTATCTCTTATAGTTTCCGAGATATGGGCAATCGAAATTTTACACCTTAGAGTCTGTTTCTAACTGGTGTCAAAATTGTAAAATGTTCTTATAAATAAGCGATTTCGCTCCAATTCACATTCCAAGTAATATTCGGCATGCTAATTACGTTGCCGATTGCCAAATTGCATTATCTCCTATAGTTTTCGAGATATGGACTATCGACATCTTACAATATTGGCTCTGCTTCTAACTTGGACCAGAATTGTAAAATGGTCTTATGAATTAGCGATTTCGCTCCAATTCACATTCCAAGTAATATTCGGCATGCTAATTACGTTGCCGATTGCCAAATTGCATTATCTCTTATAGTTTCCGTGATATGAACTTTCGAAATTTTATAATTTTGGCTCTATTTATAACTTGGGTCAAAATTGTAAAATGGTCTTGTGAATTAGCGACTTCGTTCTAAATCACATTCCAAGTAATATTCGGCATGCTAATTACGATGTCGATTAGCAAATTGCATTATCTCTTATAGTTTCCTAGATATGGGCAATCGAAATTTTACACCTTAGGCTCTGTTTCTAAGTTGGGCCAAAATTGTAAAATG
Organism: Rhynchophorus ferrugineus; assembly: GCF_030347505.1. Classification (NCBI taxonomy): domain Eukaryota; kingdom Metazoa; phylum Arthropoda; class Insecta; order Coleoptera; family Curculionidae; genus Rhynchophorus; species Rhynchophorus ferrugineus. Next base: position 64,756,462 of record NW_027472580.1, on the reverse strand, counting down.
GTCTTATGAATTAGCAATTTTATTCCAATTCACACTCCAAGTAATATTCGGCATGCTAATAACGTTGTCGATTGCAAAATTGTATTATCTCGTATAGTGTCCGAGATACAGACTATCGAAATTTTACAATTTTATCTCTGGTTCTAACATGGGTCAAAATTGTAAAATGTTCTTATGAATTAGCGATTTCGTTCCAATTCACATTCCAAGTAATATTCGGCATGCTAATTACGCTGTCGATTACCAAATTGCATTATCTCTTATAGTTTCCAAGATATGAACTTTCGAAATTTTATAATTTTGGCTCTATTTACAACTTGGATCGAAATTGTAAAATGGTCTTATGAATTAGCGATTTCGTTCCAATTCACATTCCAAGTAATATTCGGCATGCTAATTACGCTGTCAATTACCAAATTGCATTATCTCTTATAGTTTTCGAGATATGGACTATCGAAATTTTACAATCTTATCTCTGCTTCTGACATGGGTCAAAATTGTAAAATGGTCTTATGAATTACCGGTTTCGTTCCAATTCACATTCCAAGTAATACACGGCATGCTAATTACATTGTCGATTGCCAAATTGTAATATCTCTTATAGTTGCCGAGATATGAACTTTCGAAATTTTATAATTTTGGCTCTGTTTATAACTTGGGTCAAAATTGTAAAATGGTCTTATGAATTAGCGAATTCGTTCTAAATCACATTCCAAGTAATAATCGCCATGCTAATTACGATGCCGATTACCAAATTGCATTATGTCTTATAGTTTCCTAGATATGGGCAATCGTAATTTTACACCTTAGACTCTGTTTCTAACCTGGGCCAAAATTGTAAAATGGTCTTATGAATTATCGATTTCGTTCTAATTCACATTATAAGTGATATTCGGCATGCTAATTACGCTGTCGATTACCAAATTGCATTATCTCTTATTGTTTCCGAGATATGGACTATCGAAATTTTACAATATTGGCTCTGCTTCTAACTTGAGCCAAATTTGTAAAATGGTCTCATGAATTACCGATTTAGTTCCAATTCACACTCCAAGTAATAGTCGGCATGTTAATTACATTGCCGATTGCCAAATTGCATTATCACTATTAGTTTCCGGGATATGGGTAATCGAAATTTTACACCTTAGACTCTGTTTCTAACTTAGGCCAAATTTGTAAAATGGTCTTATGAATTAGCGAATTCGTTCCAATTCACATTCCAAATAATATTCGGCATGCTAATTACATTGCTGATTGCCAAATTGCAATATCTCTTGTAATTTCGGAGATATGGACTATTGACATTTTACAATTTTGGCTCAGCTTCTAACTTGGGTCAAAATTCTAAAATGGCCTTATGAATTAGCGATTTCGTTCCAATTCACATTCCGAGTAATATTCGGAATGCTAATTACATTGCCGATTGCCAAATTGCATTATCTCTTATAATTTCCAAGATATGGATTACAGAAATTTTACACCTTAGGCTCTGTTTCTAACTTAGGCCAAAATTGTAAAATGGTCTTATGAATTAGCGATTTCGTTCCAATTCATATTCCAAGTGATATTCGGCATGCTAATTACGCTGTCGATTACCAAATTGCATTATCTTTTATAGTTTCCTAGATATGGGCAATCGAAATTTTATAAATTTGGCTCTATTTATAACTAGGGCCAAAATTGTAAAATGGTCTTATGAATTAGCGATTTCGTTCTAAATCACATTCCAAGTAATATTCGGCATGCTAATTACAATGTCGATTAGCAAATTGAATTATCGCTTATAGTTTCCTAGATATGGGCAATCGAAATTTTATAATTTTGGCTCTATTTATAACTTGGGCCAAAATTGTAAAATGGTCTTATGAATTAGCGATTTCGTTCTAAATCACATTCCAAGTAATATTCGGCATGCTAATTACAATGTCGATTAGCAAATTGAATTATCTCTTATAGTTTCCTAGATATGGGCAATCGAAATTTTATAATTTTGGCTCTATTTATAACTTGGGCCAAAATTGTAAAATGGTCTTATGAATTAGCAATTTTGTTCCAATTCACAATCCAAGTAATATTTGGAATGCTAATAACGTTGTCGATTGCCAAATTGTACTATCTCTTATAGTTTCCGGGATATAGACAATCAAAATTTTACAATTTTATCTCTGCTTCTAACATGGGTCAAAATTGTAAAATGGTCTTATGAATTAGCGATTTCGTTCCAATTCACACTCCAAGTAATATTCGGCATGCTAATTACGTTGTCGATTACCAAATTGCATTATCCCTTATAGTTTCCGAGATATGGACTATCGAAATTTTACAATTTTGGCTCTGATTCTAACTTGGCTCAAAATTGTAAATTGATCTTATAAATTACCGATTTCGTTCTAATTCACATTCCAAGTGATATTCGACATGCTAATTACGCTGTCCATTACCAAATTGCATTATCTCTTATAGTTTTCGAGATATGGACTATCGAAATTTTACAATCTTATCTCTGCTTCTGACATGGGCCAAAATTGTAAAATGGTCTTATGAATTAGCGATTTCGTTCTAAATACATTCCAAGTAATATTCGGCATGCTAAATATGATGTCGATTAGCAAATTGCATTATCTCTTATAGTTTCCTAGACATGGGCAATCGAAGTTTTATAATTTGGGCTCTATTTATAACTTGGGCCAAAATTGTAAAATGGTCTTATGAATTAGCAATTTCGTTCCACTTCATATTCCAAGTGATATTCGGCATGCTAATTACGCTGTCGATTACCAAATTGCATTATCTCTTATAGTTTCCGAGATATGAACTTTCGAAATTTTATAATTTTGGCTCTATTTATAACTTGGGTCAAAATTGTAAAATGGTCTTATGAATTAGCGATTTCGTTCTAAATACATTCCAAGTAATATTCGGCATACTAATTATGATGTCGATTAGCAAATTGCATTATCTCTTATAGTTTCCTAGATATGGGCAATCGAAATTTTATAATTTTGGCTCTATTTATAACTTGGGCCAAAATTGTAAAATGGTCTTATGAATTAGCGATTTCGTCCCAATTCATATTCCAAGTGATATTCGGCATGCTAATTACGCTGTCGATTACCAAATTGCATTATCTCTTATAGTTTCCTAGATATGGGCAATCGAAATTTTATAAATTTGGCTCTATTTATAACTTGGGCCAAAATTGTAAAATGGTCTTATGAATTAGCAATTTTATTCCAATTCACACTCCAAGTAATATTCGGCATGCTAATAACGTTGTCGATTGCCAAATTGTATTATCTCTTATAGTGTCCGAGATACAGACTATCGAAATTTTACAATTTTATCTCTGGTTCTAACATGGGTCAAAATTGTAAAATGGTCTTATGAATTAGCGATTTCGTTCCAATTCACATTCCAAGTAATATTCGACATGCTAATTACGCTGTTGATTACCAAATTGCATTATCTCTTATAGTTTCCAAGATATGAACTTTCGAAATTTTATAATTTTGGCTCTATTTACAACTTGGATCAAAATTGTAAAATGGTCTTATGAATTAGCGATTTCGTTCCAATTCACATTCCAAGTAATATTCGGCATGCTAATTACGCTGTCAATTACCAAATTGCATTATCTCTTATAGTTTTCGAGATATGGACTATCGAAATTAGGTTAGTCAATCTATCTCTGGACGAACCTCTGACATGGGTCAAAATTGTAAAATGGTCTTATGAATTACCGGTTTCGTTCCAATTCACATTCCAAGTAATACACGGCATGCTAATTACATTGTCGATTGCCAAATTGTAATATCTCTTATAGTTTCCGAGATATGAACTTTCGAAATTTTATAATTTTGGCTCTGTTTATAACTTGGGTCAAAATTGTAAAATGGTCTTATGAATTAGCGAATTCGTTCTAAATCACATTCCAAGTAATATTCGCCATGCTAATTACGATGCCGATTAGCAAATTGCATTATCTCTTATAGTTTCCTAGATATGGGCAATCGTAATTTTACACCTTAGACTCTGTTTCTAACCTGGGCCAAAATTGTAAAATGGTCTTATGAATTAGCGATTTCGTTCTAATTCACATTATAAGTGATATTCGGCATGCTAATTACGCTGTCGATTACCAAATTGCATTATCTCTTATTGTTTCCGAGATATGGACTATCGAAATTTTACAATATTGGCTCTGCTTCTAACTTGAGCCAAATTTGTAAAATGGTCTCATGAATTACCGATTTAGTTCCAATTCACACTCCAAGTAATACTCGGCATGCTAATTATATTGTCGATTGCCAAATTGCATTATCTCTTATAGTTTCCTAGATATGGGCTATCGAAATTTTACAATTTTAACTGTGCTTCTGACATGGGTCAAAATTGTAAAATGGTCTTATGAATTAGCGATTTCGTTCCAATTCACATTCCAAGTGATATTCGGCATGCTAATTACGCTGTCGTTTACCAGATTGCATTATCTCTTATAGTTTCCGAGATATGAACTTTCGAAATTTTATAATTTTGGCTCTATTTATAACTTGGGCCAAAATTGTAAAATGGTCTTATGAATTAGCGATTTCGTTCCAATTCATATTCCAAGTGATATTCGGCATGCTAATTACGCTGTCGATTACCAAATTGCATTATCTCTTATAGTTTCCGAGATATAAACTTTCGAAATTTTATAATTTTGGCTCTATTTATAACTTGGGTCAAAACTGTTAAATGGTCTTATGAATTAGCGACTTCGTTCTAAATCACATTCCAAGTAATATTCGGCATGCTAATTACGATGTCGATTAGCAAATTGCATTATCTCTTATACTTTCCGAGATACGGGCAATCGAAATTTCAAACCTTAGACTCTGCTTCTAACCTGGGCCAAAATTGTAAAATGGTCTTATGAATTAGCGATTTCGTTCCAATTCACACTCCAAGTAATATTCGGCATGCTAATTACATTGCCGATTGCCAAATTGCATTATCTCTTATAATCTCGGAGTTATGGACTATTGACATTTTACAATTTTGGCTCTGCTTCTAACTTGGGTCAAAATTGTAAAATGGTCTTACGATTTAGCGATTTCATTCCAATTCACATTCCGAGTAATATTCGGCAGGCTAATTACGATGCCGATTAGCAAATTCCTTTATCTCTTATAGTTTCCTATATATGGGCAATCGAAATTTTACACCTTAGACTCTGTTTCTAACCTGGGCCAAAATTGTAAAATGGTCTTATGAATTAGCGATTTCGTTCCAATTCACACTCCAAGTAATATTCGGCATGCTAATTACATTGCCGATTGCCAAATTGCATTATCTCTTATAGTTTCCGAGATATGAACTTTCGAAGTTTTATTAATTCAGCTCTATTTATAACTTGGGTCAAAATTGTAAAATGGTCTTATGAATTAGCGATTTCGTTCTAATTCACATTATAAGTGATATTCGGCATGCTAATTACGCTGTCGATTACCAAATTGCATTATCTCTTATTGTTTCCGAGATATGGACTATCGAAATTTTACAATATTGGCTCTGCTTCTAACTTGAGCCAAATTTGTAAAATGGTCTCATGAATTACCGATTTAGTTCCAATTCACACTCCAAGTAATAGTCGGCATGTTAATTACATTGCCGATTGCCAAATTGCATTATCACTAATAGTTTCCGGGATATGGGTAATCGAAATTTTACACCTTAGACTCTGTTTCTAACTTAGGCCAAATTTGTAAAATGGTCTTATGAATTAGCGAATTCGTTCCAATTCACATTCCAAATAATATTCGGCATGCTAATTACATTGCCGATTGCCAAATTGCATTATCTCTTGTAATTTCGGAGATATGGACTATTGACATTTTACAATTTTGGCTCAGCTTCTAACTTGGGTCAAAATTCTAAAATGGTCTTATGAATTAGCGATTTCGTTCCAATTCACATTCCGAGTAATATTCGGAATGCTAATTACATTGCCGATTGCCAAATTGCATTATCTCTTATAATTTCCAAGATATGGATTACAGAAATTTTACACCTTAGGCTCTGTTTCTAACTTAGGCCAAAATTGTAAAATGGTTTTATGAATTAGCGATTTCCTTCCAATTCACACTCCAATTAATATTCGGCATGCTAATTACGTTGTCCATTACCAAATTGCATTATCTCTTATAATTTCCAAGATATGGATTACCGAAATTTTACACCTTAGGTTCTGTTTCTAACTTGGGCCAAAATTGTAAAATGGTCTTATGAGTTAGCGATTTCGTTCCAATTCACATTCCAAGTAGTATTCGGCATGCTAATTACGTTGCCGATTGCCAAATTGCATTATCTCTTATAGTTTCCGAGATATGGACTATCGACATCTTACAATATTGGCTCGGCTTCTAACTTGGGCCAGAATTGTAAAATGTTCTTATGAATTAGCGATTTCGCTCCAATTGACATTCCAAGTAAAATTCAGCATGCTATTTACGTTGCCGATTGCCAAATTGCATTATCTCTTATAGTTTCCGAGATATGGACTATCGACATCTTACAATATTGGCTCTGCTTCTAAGTTGGGCCAAAATTGTAAAATGGTCTTATGAATTAGCGATTTCGTTCCAATTCACATTCCAAGTAATATTCAGCATGCTAATTACGTTGCCGATTGCCAAATTGCAATATCTCTTATAGATTCCGAGATATAGACTATCGACATCTTACAATATTGGCTCTGCTTCTAACTTGGCCCAAAATTGTAAAATGGTCTTATGAATTAGCGATTTCGCTCCAATTCACATTCCAAGTAATATTCAGCATGCTAATTACGTTGCCGATTGCCAAATAGCATTATCTCTTACAGTTTCCGAGATACGGTCAATCGAAATTTTACACCTTAGAATCTGTTTCTAACTGGGGTCAAAATTGTAAAACGGTCTTATGAATTAGCGATTTCGCTCCAATTCACATACCAAGTAATATTCGGCTTGCTAATTACGTTGCCGATTGCCAAATTGCATTATCTCTTATAGTTTCGGAGATATGGGCAATCGAAATTTTACACCTTAGAGTCTGTTTCTAACAGGGGTCAAAATTGTAAAATGGTCTTATGAATTAGCGATTTCGCTCCAATTCACATTCCAAGTAATATTCGACATGCTAATTACGTTGCCGATTGCCAAATTGCATTATCTCTTATAGTTTCCGAGATATGGACTCTCGATATCTTACAATATTGGCTCTGCTTCTAACTTGGGCCAGAATTGTAAAATGGTCTTATGAATTAGCGATTTCGCTCCAATTCACATTCCAAGTAATATTCGGCTTGCTAATTACGTTGCCGATTGCCAAATTGCATTATCTCTTATAGTTTCCGAGATATGGGCAATCGAAATTTTACACCTTAGAGTCTGTTTCTAACTGGGGTCAAAATTGTAAAATGGTCTTATGAATTAGCGATATCGCTCCAATTCACATTCCAAGTAATATTCGGCATGCTAATTACGTTGCCCATTGCCAAATTGCATTATCTCTTATAGTTTCCGAGATATGGGCAATCGAAATTTTACACCTTAGAGTCTGTTTCTAACTGGGGTCAAAATTGTAAAATGGTCTTATAAATTAGCGATTTCGCTCCAATTCACATTCCAAGTAATATTCGGCATGCTAATTACGTTGCCGATTGCCAAATTGCATTATCTCCTATAGTTTTCGAGATATGGACTATCGACTTCTTACAATATTGGCTCTGCTTCTAACTTGGACCAGAATTGTAAAATGGTCTTATGAATTAGCGATTTCGCTCCACTTCACATTCCAAGTAATATTCGGCATGCTAATTACGTTGCCGATTGCCAAATTGCATTATCTCTTATAGTTTCCGAGATATGAACTTTCGAAATTTTATAATTTTGGCTCTATTTATAACTTGGGTCAAAATTGTAAAATGGTCTTATGAATTAGCGACTTCGTTCTAAATCACATTCCAAGTAATATTCGGCATGCTAATTACGATGTCGATTAGCAAATTGCATTATCTCTTATAGTTTCCTAGATATGGGCAATCGAAATTTTACACCTTAGGCTCTGTTTCTAAGTTGGGCCAAAATTGTAAAATGGTCTTATGAATTAGCAATTTTATTCCAATTCACACTCCAAGTAATATTCGGCATGCTAATAACGTTGTCGATTGCCAAATTGTATTATCTCGTATAGTGTCCGAGATACAGACTATCGAAATTTTACAATTTTATCTCTGGTTCTAACATGGGTCAAAATTGTAAAATGGTCTTATGAATTAGCGATTTCGTTCCAATTCACATTCCAAGTAATATTCGGCATGCTAATTACGCTGTCGATTACCAAATTGCATTATCTCTTATAGTTTCCAAGATATGAACTTTCGAAATTTTATAATTTTGGCTCTATTTACAACTTGGATCGAAATTGTAAAATGGTCTTATGAATTAGCGATTTCGTTCCAATTCACATTCCAAGTAATATTCGGCATGCTAATTACGCTGTCAATTACCAAATTGCATTATCTCTTATAGTTTTCGAGATATGGACTATCGAAATTTTACAATCTTATCTCTGCTTCTGACATGGGTCAAAATTGTAAAATGGTCTTATGAATTACCGGTTTCGTTCCAATTCACATTCCAAGTAATACACGGCATGCTAATTACATTGTCGATTGCCAAATTGTAATATCTCTTATAGTTTCCGAGATATGAACTTTCGAAATTTTATAATATTGGCTCTGTTTATAACTTGGGTCAAAATTGTAAAATGGTCTTATGAATTAGCGAATTCGTTCTAAATCACATTCCAAGTAATAATCGCCATGCTAATTACGATGCCGATTACCAAATTGCATTATGTCTTATAGTTTCCTAGATATGGGCAATCGTAATTTTACACCTTAGACTCTGTTTCTAACCTGGGCCAAAATTGTAAAATGGTCTTATGAATTATCGATTTCGTTCTAATTCACATTATAAGTGATATTCGGCATGCTAATTACGCTGTCGATTACCAAATTGCATTATCTCTTATTGTTTCCGAGATATAGACTATCGAAATTTTACAATATTGGCTCTGCTTCTAACTTGAGCCAAATTTGTAAAATGGTCTCATGAATTACCGATTTAGTTCCAATTCACACTCCAAGTAATAGTCGGCATGTTAATTACATTGCCGATTGCCAAATTGCATTATCACTATTAGTTTCCGGGATATGGGTAATCGAAATTTTACACCTTAGACTCTGTTTCTAACTTAGGCCAAATTTGTAAAATGGTCTTATGAATTAGCGAATTCGTTACAATTACATTGCCGATTGCCAAATTGCATTATCTCTTGTAATTTCGGAGATATGGACTATTGACATTTTACAATTTTGGCTCAGCTTCTAACTTTGGTCAAAATTCTAAAATGGTCTTATGAATTAGCGATTTCGTTCCAATTCACATACCGAGTAATATTCGGAATGCTAATTACATTGCCGATTGCCAAATTGCATTACCTCTTATAGTTTCCGAGATATGGATTACAGAAATTTTACACCTTAGGCTCTGTTTCTAACTTAGGCCAAAATTGTAAAATGGTCTTATGAATTAGCGATTTCGTTCCAATTCATATTCCAAGTGATATTCGGCATGCTAATTACGCTGTCGATTACCAAATTGCATTATCTTTTATAGTTTCCTAGATATGGGCAATCGAAATTTTATAAATTTGGCTCTATTTATAACTTGGGCCAAAATTGTAAAATGGTCTTATGAATTAGCGATTTCGTTCCAATTCACATTCCAAGTAATATTCGGCATGCTAATTACAATGTCGATTAGCAAATTGAATTATCTCTTATAGTTTCCTAGATATGGGCAATCGAAATTTTATAATTTTGGCTCTATTTATAACTTGGGCCAAAATTGTAAAATGGTCTTATGAATTAGCGATTTCGTTATAAATCACATTCCAAGTAATATTCGGCATGCTAATTACAATGTCGATTAGCAAATTGAATTATCTCTTATATTTTGCTAGATATGGGCAATCGAAATTTTATAATTTTGGCTCTATTTATAACTTGGGCCAAAATTGTAAAATGGTCTTATGAATTAGCAATTTTGTTCCAATTCACACTCCAAGTAATATATGGAATGCTAATAACGTTGTCGATTGCCAAATTGTATTATCTCTTATAGTTTCCGGGATATAGACAATCGAAATTTTACAATTTTATCTCTGCTTCTAACATGGGTCAAAATTGTAAAATGGTCTTATGAATTAGCGATTTCGTTCCAATTCACACTCCAAGTAATATTCGGCATGCTAATTACGTTGTCGATTACCAAATTGCATTATCTCTTATAGTTTTCGAGATATGGACTATCGAAATTTTACAATTTTGGCTCTGATTCTAACTTGGGTCAAAATTGTAAATTGATCTTATAAATTACCGATTTCGTTCTAATTCACATTCCAAGTGATATTCGACATGCTAATTACGCTGTCCATTACCAAATTGCATTATCTCTTATAGTTTTCGAGATATGGACTATCGAAATTTTACAATCTTATCTCTGCTTCTGACATGGGCCAAAATTGTAAAATGGTCTTATGAATTAGCGATTTCGTTCTAAATACATTCCAAGTAATATTCGGCATGCTAAATATGATGTCGATTAGCAAATTGCATTATCTCTTATAGTTTCCTAGACATGGGCAATCGAAATTTTATAATTTGGGCTCTATTTATAACTTGGGCCAAAATTGTAAAATGGTCTTATGAATTAGCAATTTCGTTCCACTTCATATTCCAAGTGATATTCGGCATGCTAATTACGCTGTCGATTACCAAATTGCATTATCTCTTATAGTTTCCGAGATATGAACTTTCGAAATTTTATAATTTTGGCTCTATTTATAACTTGGGTCAAAATTGTAAAATGGTCTTATGAATTAGCGATTTCGTTCTAAATACATTCCAAGTAATATTCGGCATACTAATTATGATGTCGATTAGCAAATTGCATTATCTCTTATAGTTTCCTAGATATGGGCAATCGAAATTTTATAATTTTGGCTCTATTTATAACTTGGGCCAAAATTGTAAAATGGTCTTATGAATTAGCGATTTCGTCCCAATTCATATTCCAAGTGATATTCGGCATGCTAATTACGCTGTCGATTACCAAATTGCATTATCTCTTATAGTTTAATAGATATGGGCAATCGAAATTTTATAAATTTGGCTCTATTTATAACTTGGGCCAAAATTGTAAAATGGTCTTATGAATTAGCGATTTCGTTCTAAATCACATTCCAAGTAATATTCGGCATGCTAATTACAATGTCGATTAGCAAATTGAATTATCTTTTATAGTTTCCTAGATATGGGCAATCGAAATTTTATAATTTTGGCTCTATTTATAACTTGCGCCAAAATTGTAAAATGGTCTTATGAATTAGCGATTTCGTTCTAAATCACATTCCAAGTAATATTCGGCATGCTAATTACAATGTCGATTAGCAAATTGAATTATCTTTTATAGTTTCCTAGATATGGGCAATCGAAATTTTATAATTTTGGCTCTATTTATAACTTGGGCCAAAATTGTAAAATGGTCTTATGAATTAGCAATTTTGTTCCAATTCACACTCCAAGTAATATTTGGAATGCTAATAAGGTTGTCGATTGCCAAAGTGTATTATCTCTTATAGTTTCCGGGATATAGACAATCGAAATTTTACAATTTTATCTCTGCTTCTAACATGGGTCAAAATTGTAAAATGGTCTTATGAATTAGCGATTTCGTTCCAATTCACACTCCAAGTAATATTCGGCATGCTAATTACGTTGTCGATTACCAAATTGCATTATCTCTTATAGTTTCCGAGATATAGACAATCGAAATTTTACAATTTTATCTCTGCTTCTAACATGGGTCAAAATTGTAAAATGGTCTTATGAATTACCGATTTCGTTCTAATTCACATTCCAAGTGATATTCGGCATGCTAATTACGCTGTCCATTACCAAATTGCATTATCTCTTATAGTTTTCGAGATATGGACTATCGAAATTTTACAATCTTATTTCTGCTTCTGACATGGGCCAAAATTGTAAAATGGTCTTATGAATTAGCGATTTCGTTCTAAATACATTCCAAGTAATATTCGGCATGCTAATTATGATGTCGATTAGCAAATTGCATTATCTCTTATAGTTTCCTAGACATGGGCAATCGAAATTTTATAATTTGGGCTCTATTTATAACTTGGGCCAAAATTGTAAAATGGTCTTATGAATTAGCAATTTCGTTCCACTTCATATTCCAAGTGATATTCGGCATGCTAATTACGCTGTCGATTACCAAATTGCATTATCTCTTATAGTTTCCGAGATATGAACTTTCGAAATTTTATAATTTTGGCTCTATTTATAACTTGGGTCAAAATTGTAAAATGGTCTTATGAATTAGCGACTTCGTTCTAAATCACATTCCAAGTAATATTCGGCATGCTAATTACGATGTCGATTAGCAAATTGCATTATCTCTTATAGTTTCCTAGATATGGGCAATCGAAATTTTACACCTTAGGCTCTGTTTCTAAGTTGGGCCAAAATTGTAAAATGGTCTTATGAATTAGCAATTTTATTCCAATTCACACTCCAAGTAATATTCGGCATGCTAATAACGTTGTCGATTGCCAAATTGTATTATCTCTTATAGTGTCCGAGATACAGACTATCGAAATTTTACAATTTTATCTCTGGTTCTAACATGGGTCAAAATTGTGAAACGGTCTTATGAATTAGCGATTTCGTTCCAATTCACATTCCAAGTAATATTCGGCATGCTAATTACGCTGTCAATTACCAAATTGCATTATCTCTTATAGTTTTCGAGATATGGACTATCGAAATTTTACAATCTTATCTCTGCTTCTGACATGGGTCAAAATTGTAAAATGGTCTTATGAATTACCGGTTTCGTTCCAATTCACATTCCAAGTAATACACGGCATGCTAATTACATTGTCGATTGCCAAATTGTAATATCTCTTATAGTTTCCGAGATATGAACTTTCGAAATTTTATAATTTTGGCTCTGTTTATAACTTGGGTCAAAATTGTAAAATGGTCTTATGAATTAGCGAATTCGTTCTAAATCACATTCCAAGTAATAATCGCCATGCTAATTACGATGCCGATTACCAAATTGCATTATCTCTTATAGTATCCTAGATATGGGCAATCGTAATTTTACAACTTAGACTCTGTTTCTAACCTGGGCCAAAATTGTAAAATGGTCTTATGAATTATCGATTTCGTTCTAATTCACATTATAAGTGATATTCGGCATGCTAATTACGCTGTCGATTACCAAATTGCATTATCTCTTATTGTTTCCGTGATATGGACTACCGAAATTTTACAATATTGGCTCTGCTTCTAACTTGGGCCAAATTTGTAAAATGGTCTCATGAATTACCGATTTAGTTCCAATTCACACTCCAAGTAATAGTCGGCATGTTAATTACATTGCCGATTGCCAAATTGCATTATCACTATTAGTTTCCGGGATATGGGTAATCGAAATTTTACACCTTAGACTCTGTTTCTAACTTAGGCCAAATTTGTAAAATGGTCTTATGAATTAGCGAATTCGTTCCAATTCACATTCCAAATAATATTCGGCATGCTAATTACATTGCCGATTGCCAAATTGCATTATCTCTTGTAATTTCGGAGATATGGACTATTGACATTTTACAATTTTGGCTCAGCTTCTAACTTAGGTCAAAATTCTAAAATGGTCTTATGAATTAGCGATTTCGTTCCAATTCACATTCCGAGTAATATTCGGAATGCTAATTACATTGCCGATTGCCAAATTGCATTATCTCTTATAATTTCCAAGATATGGATTACCGAAATTTTACACCTTAGGCTCTGTTTCTAACATGGGCCAAAATTGTAAAATGGTCTTATGAGTTAGCGATTTCGTTCCAATTCACATTCCGAGTAATAGTCGGCATGTTAATTACATTGCCGATTGCCAAATTGCATTATCACTATTAGTTTCCGGGATATGGGTAATCGAAATTTTACACCTTAGACTCTGTTTCTAACTTAGGCCAAATTTGTAAAATGGTCTTATGAATTAGCGAATTCGTTCCAATTCACATTCCAAATAATATTCGGCATGCTAATTACATTGCCGATTGCCAAATTGCATTATCTCTTGTAATTTCGGAGATATGGACTATTGACATTTTACAATTTTGGCTCAGCTTCTAACTTAGGTCAAAATTCTAAAATGGTCTTATGAATTAGCGATTTCGTTCCAATTCACATTCCGAGTAATATTCGGAATGCTAATTACATTGCCGATTGCCAAATTGCATTATCTCTTATAATTTCCAAGATATGGATTACCGAAATTTTACACCTTAGGCTCTGTTTCTAACTTGGGCCAAAATTGTAAAATGGTCTTATGAGTTAGCGATTTCGTTCCAATTCACATTCCGAGTAATATTCGGAATGCTAATTACATTGCCGATTGCCAAATTGCATTATCTCTTATAATTTCCAAGATATGGATTACAGAAATTTTACACCTTAGGCTCTGTTTCTAACTTAGGCCAAAATTGTAAAATGGTCTTATGAATTAGCGATTTCCTTCCAATTCACACTCCAAGTAATATCCGGCATGCTAATTACGTTGTCCATTACCAAATTGCATTATCTCTTATAATTTCCAAGATATGGATTACCGAAATTTTACACCTTAGGCTCTGTTTCTAACTTGGGCCAAAATTGTAAAATGGTCTTATGAGTTAGCGATTTCGTTCCAATTCACATTATAAGAAATATTCGGCATGCTAAATAAATTGTCGGTTGCCAAATTGCATTATCTCTTCTAATTTCCGAGATATGGACTATCGAAATTTTACAATTTTGGCTCTATTTCTGACTTGGGCTAAAATTGTAAAATGGTCTTATGAATTACGGATTTCGTTCCAATTCACATTCCAAATAATATTCGGCAAGCTATTACGTTGTCGATTGTTAAATTGCATTATCTTTTATAGATTCCGGGATAAGGGGAATCGAAATTTTACACTTTATGCTCTGTTTTTAATTTATGTCAAATTTGCATAATGGTCTTATGAATTTCGGAATTCATTCGAATTCACATTATAGGTAATATTGGGCAAGCTAATTGCGTTGTCGATTGCCGAATAGCACTATCTCTTATAGTTTCCGAGATATGAACTTTTGAAATTTTAGAATTTTGGCTCTATTTATAACTTGGGCCAAAATTGTAAAATGGTCTTATGAATTACCGGTTTCGTTCCAATTCACATTCCAAGTAATACTCGGCATGCTAGTTATATTGTCGATTGCCAAATTACATTATCTCTTATAGTTTCCTAGATATGGGCTATCGAAATTTTACAATTTTATCTCTGCTTCTGACATGGGTCAAAATTGTAAAATGGTCTTATGAATTAGCGATTTCGTTCCAATTCACATTGCAAGTGATATTCGGCATGCTAATTACGCTGTCGATTACCATATTGCATTATCTCTTATAGTTTCCGAGATATGAACTTTCGAAATTTTATAATTTTGGCTCTATTTATAACTTGGGCCAAAATTGTAAAATGGTCTTATGAATTAGCGATTTCGTTCCAATTCATATTCCAAGTGATATTCGGCATACTAATTACGCTGTCGATTACCAAATTGCATTATCTCTTATAGTTTCCGAGATATAAACTTTCGAAATTTTATAAATTTGGCTCTATTTATAACTTGGGTCAAAATTGTTAAATGGTCTTATGAATTAGCGACTTCGTTCTAAATCACATTCCAAGTAATATTCGGCATGCTAATTACGATGTCGATTAGCAAATTGCATTATCTCTTATAGTTTCCTAGATATGGGCAATCGAAATTTTACACCTTAGGCTCTGTTTCTAACTTGGGCCAAAATTGTAAAATGGTCTTATGAATTAGCAATTTTGTTCCAATTCACACTCCAAGTAATATTCGGCATGCTAATAACGTTGTCGATTGCCAAATTGCATTATCTCTTATACTTTCCGAGATACGGGCAATCGAAATTTCAAACCTTAGACTCTGCTTCTAACCTGGGCCAAAATTGTAAAATGGTCTTATGAATTAGCAATTTTGTTCCAATTCACACTCCAAGTAATATTTGGAATGCTAATAACGTTGTCGATTGCCAAATTGTATTATCTCTTATAGTTTCCGGGATATAAACAATCGAAATTTTACAATTTTATCTCTGCTTCTAACATGGGTCAAAATTGTAAAATGGTCTTATGAATTAGCGATTTCGTTCCAATTCACACCCCAAGTAATATTCGGCATGCTAATTACGTTGTCGATTACCAAATTGCATTATCTCTTATAGTTTCCGAGATGTGGACTATCGAAATTTTACAATTTTGGCTCTGATTCTAACTTGGGTCAAAATTGTAAATTGATCTTATAAATTACCGATTTCGTTCTAATTCACATTCCAAGTGATATTCGGCATGCTAATTACGCTGTCCATTACCAAATTGCATTATCTCTTATAGTTTTCGAGATATGGAATATCGAAATTTTACAATCTTATCTCTGCTTCTGACATGGGCCAAAATTGTAAAATGGTCTTATGAATTAGCGATTTCGTTCTAAATACATTCCAAGTAATATTCGGCATGCTAATTATGATGTCGATTAGCAAATTGCATTATCTCTTATAGTTTTCTAGACATGGGCAATCGAAATTTTATAATTTGGGCTCTATTTATAACTTGGGCCAAAATTGTAAAATGGTCTTATGAATTAGCAATTTCGTTCCACTTCATATTCCAAGTGATATTCGGCATGCTAATTACGCTGTCGATTACCAAATTGCATTATCTCTTATAGTTTCCGAGATATGAACTTTCGAAATTTTATAATTTTGGCTCTATTTATAACTTGGGTCAAAATTGTAAAATGGTCTTATGAATTAGCGACTTCGTTCTAAATCACATTCCAAGTAATATTCGGCATGCTAATTACGATGTCGATTAGCAAATTGCATTATCTCTTATAGTTTCCTAGATATGGGCAATCGAAATTTTACACCTTAGGCTCTGTTTCTAAGTTGGGCCAAAATTGTAAAATGGTCTTATGAATTAGCAATTTTGTTCCAATTCACACTCCAAGTAATATTTGGAATGCTAATAACGTTGTCGATTGCCAAATTGTATTATCTCTTATAGTTTCCGGGATATAAACAATCGAAATTTTACAATTTTATCTCTGCTTCTAACGTGGGTCAAAATTGTAAAATGGTCTTATGAATTAGCGATTTCGTTCTAAATACATTCCAAGTAATATTCGGCATGCTAATTATGATGTCGATTAGCAAATTGCATTATCTCTTATAGTTTCCTAGACATGGGCAATCGAAATTTTATAATTTGGGCTCTATTTATAACTTGGGCCAAAATTGTAAAATGGTCTTATGAATTAGCAATTTCGTTCCACTTCATATTCCAAGTGATATTCGGCATGCTAATTACGCTGTCGATTACCAAATTGCATTATCTCTTATAGTTTCCGAGATATGAACTTTCGAAATTTTATAATTTTGGCTCTATTTATAACTTGGGTCAAAATTGTAAAATGGTCTTATGAATTAGCGACTTCGTTCTAAATCACATTCCAAGTAATATTCGGCATGCTAATTACGATGTCGATTAGCAAATTGCATTATCTCTTATAGTTTCCTAGATATGGGCAATCGAAATTTTACACCTTAGGCTCTGTTTCTAAGTTGGGCCAAAATTGTAAAATGGTCTTATGAATTAGCAATTTTATTCCAATTCACACTCCAAGTAATATTCGGCATGCTAATAACGTTGTCGATTGCCAAATTGTATTATCTCTTATAGTGTCCGAGATACAGACTATCGAAATTTTACAATTTTATCTCTGGTTCTAACATGGGTCAAAATTGTAAAATGGTCTTATAAATTAGCGATTTCGTTCCAATTCACATTCCAAGTAATATTCGACATGCTAATTACGCTGTCGATTACCAAATTGCATTATCTCTTACAGTTTCCAAGATATGAACTTTCGAAATTTTATAATTTGGCTCTATTTACAACTTGGATCAAAATTGTAAAATGGTCTTATGAATTAGCGATTTCGTTCCAATTCACATTCCAAGTAATATTCGGCATGCTAATTACGCTGTCAATTACCAAATTGCATTATCTCTTATAGTTTTCGAGATATGGACTATCGAAATTTTACAATCTTATCTCTGCTTCTGACATGGGTCAAAATTGTAAAATGGTCTTATGAATTACCGGTTTCGTTCCAATTCACATTCCAAGTAATACACGGCATGCTAATTACATTGTCGATTGCCAAATTGTAATATCTCTTATAGTTTCCGAGATATGAACTTTCGAAATTTTATAATTTTGGCTCTGTTTATAACTTGGGTCAAAATTGTAAAATGGTCTTATAAATTAGCGAATTCGTTCTAAATCACATTCCAAGTAATATTCGCCATGCTAATTACGATGCCGATTAGCAAATTGCATTATCTCTTATAGTTTCCTAGATATGGGCAATCGTAATTTTACACCTTAGACTCTGTTTCTAACCTGGGCCAAAATTGTAAAATGGTCTTATGAATTAGCGATTTCGTTCTAATTCACATTATAAGTGATATTCGGCATGCTAATTACGCTGTCGATTACCAAATTGCATTATCTCTTATTGTTTCCGAGATATGGACTATCGAAATTTTACAATATTGGCTCTGCTTCTAACTTGAGCCAAATTTGTAAAATGGTCTCATGAATTACCGATTTAGTTCCAATTCACACTCCAAGTAATAGTCGGCATGTTAATTACATTGCCGATTGCCAAATTACATTATCACTATTAGTTTCCGGGATATGGGTAATCGAAATTTTACACCTTAGACTCTGTTTCTAACTTAGGCCAAATTTGTAAAATGGTCTTATGAATTAGCGAATTCGTTCCAATTCACATTCCAAATAATATTCGGCATGCTAATTACATTGCCGATAGCCAAATTGCATTATCTCTTATAATTTCGGAGATATGGACTATTGACCTTTTACAATTTTGGCTCAGCTTCTAACTTGGGTCAAAATTCTAAAATGGTCTTATGAATTAGCGATTTCGTTCCAATTCACATTCCGAGTAATATTCGGAATGCTAATTACGTTGCCGATTGCCAAATTGCATTATCTCTTATAATTTCCAAGATATGGATTACAGAAATTTTACACCTTAGGCTCTGTTTCTAACTTAGGCCAAAATTGTAAAATGGTCTTATGAATTAGCAATTTTGTTCCAATTCACACTCCAAGTAATATTTGGAATTTTAATAACGTTGTCGATTGCCAAATTGTATTATCTCTTATAGTTTCCGAGATATAGACTATCGAAATTTTACAATTTTATCTCTGCTTCTAACATGGATCAAAATTGTAAAATGGTCTTATGAATTAGCGATTTCGTTCCAATTCACACTCCAAGTAATATTCGGCATGCTAATTACGTTGTCGATTACCAAATTGCATTATCTCTTATAGTTTCCGAGATATGAACTTTCGAAGTTTTATAATTTCGGCTCTATTTATAACTTGGGCCAAAATTGTAAAATGGTCTTATGAATTAGCGATTTCCTTCCAATTCACACTCCAAGTAATATTCGGCATGCTAATTACGTTGTCCATTACCAAATTGCATTATCTCTTATAATTTCCAAGATATGGATTACCGAAATTTTACACCATAGGCTCTGTTTCTAACTTGGGCCAAAATTGTAAAATGGTCTTATGAGTTAGCGATTTCGTTCCAATTCACATTATAAGAAATATTCGGCATGCTAAATAAATTGTCGGTTGCCAAATTGCATTATCTCTTCTAATTTCCGAGATATGGACTATCGAAATTTTACAATTTTGGCTCTATTTCTGACTTGGGCTAAAATTGTAAAATGGTCTTATGAATTACGGATTTCGTTCCAATTCATATTCCAAATAATATTCGGCAAGCTATTACGTTGTCGATTGTTAAATTGCATTATCTTTTATAGATTCCGGGATAAGGGGAATCGAAATTTTACACTTTATGCTCTGTTTTTAATTTATGCCAAATTTGCATAATGGTCTTATGAATTTCGGAATTCATTAGAATTCACATTATAGGTAATATTGGGCAAGCTAATTGCGTTGTCGATTGCCGAATTGCACTATCTCTTATAGTTTCCGAGATATGAACTTTTGAAATTTTAGAATTTTGGCTCTATTTATAACTTGGGCCAAAATTGTAAAATGGTCTTATGAATTACCGGTTTCGCTCCAATTCACATTCCAAGTAATACTCGGCATGCTAATTATATTGTCGATTGCCAAATTGCATTATCTCTTATAGTTTCCTAGATATGGGCTATCGAAATTTTACAATTTTATCTCTGCTTCTGACATGGGTCAAAATTGTAAAATGGTCCTATGAATTAGCGATTTCGTTCCAATTCACATTCCAAGTGATATTCGGCATGCTAATTACGCTGTCGTTTACCAGATTGCATTATCTCTTATAGTTTCCGAGATATGAACTTTCGAAATTTTATAATTTTGGCTCTATTTATAACTTGGGCCAAAATTGTAAAATGGTCTTATGAATTAGCGATTTCGTTCCAATTCATATTCCAAGTGATATTCGGCATGCTAATTACGCTGTCGATTACCAAATTGCATTATCTCTTATAGTTTCCGAGATATAAACTTTCGAAATTTTATAATTTTGGCTCTATTTATAACTTGGGTCAAAATTGTTAAATGGTCTTATGAATTAGCGACTTCGTTCTAAATCACATTCCAAGTAATATTCGGCATGCTAATTACGATGTCGATTAGCAAATTGCATTATCTCTTATAGTTTCCTAGATATGGGCAATCGAAATTTTACACCTTAGGCTCTGTTTCTAACTTGGGCCAAAATTGTAAAATGGTCTTATGAATTAGCAATTTTGTTCCAATTCACACTCCAAGTAATATTCGGCATGCTAATAACGTTGTCGATTGCCAAATTGCATTATCTCTTATACTTTCGGAGTTATGGACTATTGACATTTTACAATTTTGGCTCTGCTTCTAACTTGGGTCAAAATTGTAAAATGGTCTTACGATTTAGCGATTTCATTCCAATTCACATTCCGAGTAATATTCGGCATGCTAATTACGATGCCGATTAGCAAATTCCATTATCTCTTATAGTTTCCTATATATGGGCAATCGAAATTTTACACCTTAGACTCTGTTTCTAACCTGGGCCAAAATTGTTAAATGGTCTTATGAATTAGCGATTTCGTTCCAATTCATATTCCAAGTGATATTCGGCATGCTAATTACGCTGTCGATTACCAAATTGCATTATCTCTTATAGTTTCCGAGATATGAACTTTCGAAATTTTATAATTTTGGCTCTATTTATAACTTGGGTCAAAATTGTAAAATGGTCTTATGAATTAGCGATTTCGTTCTAAATACATTCCAAGTAATATTCGGCATGCTAATTATGATGTCGATTAGCAAATTGCATTATCTCTTATAATATCCTAGATATGGGCAATCGAAATTTTATAATTTTGGCTCTATTTATAACTTGGGCCAAAATTGTAAAATGGTCTTATGAATTAGCAATTTTGTTCCAATTCACACTCCAAGTAATATTTGGAATTTTAATAACGTTGTCGATTGCCAAATTGTATTATCTCTTATAGTTTCCGAGATATAGACTATCGAAATTTTACAATTTTATCTCTGCTTCTAACATGGATCAAAATTGTAAAATGGTCTTATGAATTAGCGATTTCGTTCCAATTCACACTCCAAGTAATATTCGGCATGCTAATTACGTTGTCGATTACCAAATTGCATTATCTCTTATAGTTTCCGAGATATGAACTTTCGAAGTTTTATAATTTCGGCTCTATTTATAACTTGGGTCAAAATTGTAAAATGGTCTTATGAATTAGCGATTTCGTTCTAAATACATTCCAAGTAATATTCGGCATGCTAATTATGATGTCGATTAGCAAATTGCATTATCTCTTATAGTTTCCTAGATATGGGCAATCGAAATTTTATAATTTTGGCTCAATTTATAACTTGGGCCAAAATTGTAAAATGGTCTTATGAATTAGCGATTTCGTTCCAATTCATATTCCAAGTGATATTCGGCATGCTAATTACGCTGTCGATTACCAAATTGCATTATATCTTATAGTTTCCGAGATATGAACTTTCGAAATTTTATAATTTTGGCTCTATTTATAACTTGGGTCAAAATTGTAAAATGGTCTTATGAATTAGCGATTTCGTTCTAAATACATTCCAGGTAATATTCGGCATACTAATTATGATGTCGATTAAGAAATTGTGTTATCTCTTATAGTTTCCTAGATATGGGCAATCGAAATTTTATAATTTTGGCTCTATTTATAACTTGGGCCAAAATTGTAAAATGGTCTTATGAATTAGCAATTTCGTTCCAATTCATATTCCAAGTGATATTCGGCATGCTAATTACGCTGTCGATTACCAAATTGCGTTATCTCTTATAGTTTCCGAGATATGAACTTTCGAAATTTTATAATTTTGGCTCTATTTATAACTTGGGTCAAAATTGTAAAATGGTCTTATGAATTAGCGATTTCGTTCTATATCACATTCCAAGTAATATTCGGCATGCTAATTACAATGTCGACTAGCAAATTGAATTATCTCTTATAGTTTCCTAGATATGGGCAATCGAAATTTTATAATTTTGGCTCTATTTATAACTTGGGGCAAAATTGTAAAATGGTCTTATGAATTAGCAATTTTGTTCCAATTCACACTCCAAGTAATATATGGAATGCTAATAACGTTGTCGATTGCCAAAATGTATTATCTCTTATAGTTTCCGGGATATAGACAATCGAAATGTTACAATTTTATCTCTGCTTCTAACATGGGTCAAAATTGTAAAATGGTCTTATGAATTAGCGATTTCGTTCCAATTCACACTCCAAGTAATATTCGGCATGCTAATTACGTTGTCGATTACCAAATTGCATTATCTCTTATAGTTTCCGAGATATGGACTATCGAAATTTTACAATTTTGGCTCTGATTCTAACTTGGGTCAAAATTGTAAAATGGTCTTATATATTACCGATTTCGTTCTAATTCACATTCCAAGTGATATTCGGCATGCTAATTACGCTGTCCATTACCAAATTGCATTATCTCTTATAATTTTCGAGATATGGACTATCGAAATTTTACAATTTTGTCTCTGCTTCTAACTTGACCCGAAATTGTAAAATGGTCTTATGAATTAGCGATTTCGTTCCAATTCCCATTCCAAGTAATATTCAGCATGCTAATTACGTTGCCGATTGCCAAATTGCAATATCACTTATAGATTCCAAGATATAGACTATCGACATCTTACAATATTGGCTCTGCTTCTAACTTGGCCCAAAATTGTAAAATGGTCTTATGAATTAGCGATTTCGCTCCAATTCACATTCCAAGTAATATTCAGCATGCTAATTACGTTGCCGATTGCCAAATAGCATTATCTCTTACAGTTTCCGAAATACGGTCAATCGAAATTTTACACCTTAGAGTCTTTTTCGAACTGGGGTCAAAATTGTAAAATGGTCTTATGAATTAGCGATTTCGCTCCAATTCACATTCCAAGTAATATTCGGCATGCTAATTACGTTGCCGATTGCCAAATTGCATTATCTCTTATAGTTTCCGAGATATGGACTATCGACATCTTACAATATTGGCTCTGCTTCTAACTTGGGCCAGAATTGTAAAATGGTCTTATGAATAGCGATTTCGCTCCAATTCACATTCCAAGTAATATTCGGCTTGCTAATTACGTTGCCGATTGCCAAATTGCATTATCTCTTATAGTTTCCGAGATATGGACAGTCGAAATTTTACACCTTAGAGTCTGTTCCTAACTGGGGTCAAAATTGTAAAATGGTCTTATGAATTGGCGATTTCGCTCCAATTCACATTCCAAGTAATATTCAGCATGCTAATTACGTTGCCGATTGCCAAATTGCATTATCTCTTATAGTTTCCGAGATATGGGCAATCGAAATTTTACACCTTAGAGTCTGTTTCTAACTGGGGTCAAAATTGTAAAATGGTCTTATGAATTAGCGATTTCGCTCCAATTCACATTCCAAGTAATATTCGGCATGCTAATTACGTTGCCGATTGCCAAATTGCATTATCTCTTATAGTTTCCGAGATATGGACTATCGACATCTTACAATATTGGCTCTGCTTCTAACTTGGGCCAGAATTGTAAAATGGTCTTATGAATAGCGATTTCGCTCCAATTCACATTCCAAGTAATATTCGGCTTGCTAATTACGTTGCCGATTGCCAAATTGCATTATCTCTTATAGTTTCCGAGATATGGACAGTCGAAATTTTACACCTTAGAGTCTGTTCCTAACTGGGGTCAAAATTGTAAAATGGTCTTATGAATTGGCGATTTCGCTCCAATTCACATTCCAAGTAATATTCAGCATGCTAATTACGTTGCCGATTGCCAAATTGCATTATCTCTTATAGTTTCCGAGATATGGGCAATCGAAATTTTACACCTTAGAGTCTGTTTCTAACTGGGGTCAAAATTGTAAAATGGTCTTATAAATTAGCGATTTCGCTCCAATTCACATTCCAAGTAATATTCGGCATGCTAATTACGTTGCCGATTGCCAAATTGCATTATCTCTTATAGTTTTCGAGATATGGACTATCGACATCTTACAATATTGGCTCTGCTTCTAACTTGGGCCAGAATTGTAAAATGGTCTTATGAATTAGCGATTTCGCTCCAATTCACATTCCAAGTAATATTCAGCATGCTAATTACGTTGCCGATTGCCAAATAGCATTATCTCTTATAGTTTCCGAGATATGGGCAATCGAAATTTTACACCTTAGAGTCTGTTTCTAACTGGGGTCAAAATTGTAAAATGGTCTTATGAATTGGCGATTTCGCTCCAATTCACATTCCAAGTAATATTCGGCATGCTAATTACGTTGCCGATTGCCAAATTGCATTATCTCTTATAGTTTCCGAGATATGGGCAATCGAAATTTTACACCTTAGAGTCTGTTTCTAACTGGGGTCAAAATTGTAAAATGGTCTTATAAATTAGCGATTTCGCTCCAATTCACATTCCAAATAATATTCGGCATGCTAATTACGTTGCCGATTGCCAAATTGCATTATCTCTTATAGTTTTCGAGATATGGACTATCGACATCTTACAATATTGGCTCTGCTTCTAACTTGGGCCAGAATTGTAAAATGGTCTTATGAATTAGCGATTTCGCTCCAATTCACATTCCAAGTAATATTCGGCATGCTAATTACGTTGCCGATTGCCAAATTGCATTATCTCTTATAGTTTCCGAGATATGGGCAATCGAAATTTTACACCTTAGAGTCTGTTTCTAACTGGGGTCAAAATTGTAAAATAGTCTTAAGAATTAGCGATTTCGCTCCAATTCACATTCCAAGTAATATTCGGCATGCTAATTACGTTACCGATTGCCAAATTGCAATATCTCTTATAGATTCCGAGATATAGACTATCGACATCTTACAATATTGGCTCTGCTTCTAACTTGGCCCAAAATTGTAAAATGGTCTTATAAATTAGCGATTTCGCTCCAATTCACACTCCAAGTAATATTCAGCATGCTAATTACGTTGCCGATTGCCAAATAGCATTATCTCTTACAGTTTCCGAAATACGGTCAATCGAAATTTTACACCTTAGAGTCTGTTTCTAACTGGGGTCAAAATTATAAAACGGTCTAATGAATTAGCGATTTCGCTCCAATTCACATACCAAATAATATTCGGCTTGCTAATTACGTTGCCGATTGCCAAATTGCATTATCTCTTATAGTTTCGGAGATATGGGCAATCGAAATTTTACACCTTAGAGTCTGTTTCTAACTGGGGTCAAAATTGTAAAATGATCTTATGAATTAGCGATTTCGCTCCAATTCACATTCCAAGTAATATTCGGCATGCTAATTACGTTGCCGATTGCCAAATTGCATTATCTCTTATAGTTTCCGAGATATGGACTATCGACATCTTACAATATTGGCTCTGCTTCTAACTTGGGCCAGAATTGTAAAATGGTCTTATGAATTAGCGATTTCGCTCCAATTCACATTCCAAGTAATATTCGGCTTGCTAATTACGTTGCCGATTGCCAAATTGCATTATCTCTTATAGTTTCCTAGATATGGGCAATCGAAATTTTACACCTTAGAGTCTGTTTCTAACTGGGGTCAAAATTGTAAAATGGTCTTATGAATTAGCGATTTCGCTCCAATTCACATTCCAAGTAATATTCGGCATGCTAATTACATTGCCGATTGCCAAATTGCAATATCTCTTATAGATTCCGAGATATAGACTATCGACATCTTACAATATTGGCTCTGCTTCTAACTTGGGCCAAAATTGTAAAATGGTCTTATGAATTAGCGATTTCGCTCCAATTCACTTTCCAAGTAATATTCAGCATGCTAATTACGTTGCCGATTGCCAAATAGCATTATCTCTTACCGTTTCCGAAATACGGTCAATCGAAATTTTACACATTAGAGTCTGTTTCTAACTGGGGTCAAAATTGTAAAACGGTCTTATGAATTAGCGATTTCGCTCCAATTCACATACCAAATAATATTCGGCTTGCTAATTACGTTGCCGATTGCCAAATTGCATTATCTCTTATAGTTTCGGAGATATGGGCAATCGAAATTTTGCACCTAAGAGTCTGTTTCTAACTGGGGTCAAAATTGTAAAATGGTCTTATGAATTAGCGATTTCGGTCCAATTCACATTCCAAGTAATATTCGGCATGCTAATTACGTTGCCGATTGCCAAATTGCATTATCTCTTATAGTTTCCGAGATATGGACTATCGACATCTTACAATATTGGCTCTGCTTCTAACTTGGGCCAGAATTGTAAAATGGTCTTATGAATTAGCGATTTCGCTCCAATTCACATTCCAAGTAATATTCGGCTTGCTAATTACGTTGCCGATTGCCAAATTGCATTATCTCTTATAGTTTCCGAGATATGGGCAATCGAAATTTTACACCTTAGAGTCTGTTTCTAACTGGGGTCAAAATTGTAAAATGGTCTTATGAATTGGCGATTTCGCTCCAATTCACATTCCAAGTAATATTCGGCATGCTAATTACGTTGCCGATTGCCAAATTGCATTATCTCTTATAGTTTCCGAGATATGGGCAATCGAAATTTTACACCTTAGAGTCTGTTTCTAACTGGGGTCAAAATTGTAAAATGGTCTTATAAATTAGCGATTTCGCTCCAATTCACATTCCAAGTAATATTCTGCATGCTAATTACGTTGCCGATTGCCAAATTGCATTATCTCTTATAGTTTCGGAGATATGGGCAATCGAAATTTTACACCTTAGAGTCTGTTTCTAACTGGGGTCAAAATTGTAAAATGGTCTTATGAATTAGCGATTTCGCTCCAATTCACATTCCAAGTAGTATTCGGCATGCTAATTACGTTGCCGATTGCCAAATTGCATTATCTCTTATAATTTCCGAGATATGGACTATCGACATCTTACAATATTGGCTCGGCTTCTAACTTGGGCCAGAATTGTAAAATGTGCTTATGAATTAGCGATTTCGCCCCAATTCACATTCCAAGTAATATTCAGCATGCTATTTACGTTGCCGATTGCCAAATTGCATTATCTCTTATAGTTTCCGAGATATGGACTATCGACATCTTACAATATTGGCTCTGCTTCTAAGTTGGGCCAAAATTGTAAAATGGTCTTATGAATTAGCGATTTCGTTCCAATTCACATTCCAAGTAATATTCAGCATGCTAATTACGTTGCCGATTGCCAAATTGCAATATCTCTTATAGATTCCGAGATATAGACTATCGACATCTTACAATATTGGCTCTGCTTCTAACTTGGCCCAAAATTGTAAAATGGTCTTATGAATTAGCGATTTCGCTCCAATTCACATTCCAAGTAATATTCAGCATGCTAATTACGTTGCCGATTGCCAAATAGCATTATCTCTTATAGTTTCCGAGATACGGTCAATCGAAATTTTACACCTTAGAGTCAGTTTCTAACTGGGGTCAAAATTGTAAAACGGTCTTATGAATTAGCGATTTCGCTCCAATTCACATA
The DNA here is from genome assembly GCF_030347505.1 of Rhynchophorus ferrugineus. Classification (NCBI taxonomy): domain Eukaryota; kingdom Metazoa; phylum Arthropoda; class Insecta; order Coleoptera; family Curculionidae; genus Rhynchophorus; species Rhynchophorus ferrugineus. Next base: position 64,728,070 of record NW_027472580.1, on the reverse strand, counting down.
CCAAGTAATATTCGGCTTGCTAATTACGTTGCCGATTGCCAAATTGCATTATCTCTTATAGTTTCGGAGATAAGGGCAATCGAAATTTTACACCTTAGAGTCTCTTTCTAACTGGGGTCAAAATTGTAAAATGGTCTTATGAATTAGCGATTTCGCTCCAATTCACATTCCAAGTAATATTCGGCATGCTAATTACGTTGCCGATTGACAAATTGCATTATCTCTTATAGTTTCCGAGATATGGACTATCGACATCTTACAATATTGGCTCTGCTTCTAACTTGGGCCAGAATTGTAAAATGGTCTTATGAATTAGCGATTTCGCTCCAATTCACATTCCAAGTAATATTCGGCTTGCTAATTACGTTGCCGATTGCCAAATTGCATTATCTCTTATAGTTTCCGAGATATGGGCAATCGAAATTTTACATCTTAGAGTCTGTTTCTAACTGGGGTCAAAATTGTAAAATGGTCTTATGAATTAGCGATTTCGCTCCAATTCACATTCCAAGTAATATTCGGCATGCTAATTACGTTGCCCATTGCCAAATTGCATTATCTCTTATAGTTTCCGAGATATGGGCAATCGAAATTTTACACCTTAGAGTCTGTTTCTAACTGGGGTCAAAATTGTAAAATGGTCTTATGAATTAGCGATTTCGCTCCAATTCACATTCCAAGTAATATTTGGCATGCTAATTACGTTGCCCATTGCCAAATTTCATTATATCTTATAGTTTCCGAGATATGGTCAATCGAAATTTTACACCTTAGAGTCTGTTTCTAACCAGGATCAAAATTGTAAAATGGTCTTATGAATTAGCGATTTCGCTCCAATTCACATTCCAGGTAGTATTCGGCATGCTAATTACGTTGTCGATTGCCAAATTGCATTATCTCTTATAGTTTCCGAGATATGGACTATCGACATCTTACAATATTTTCTCGGCTTCTAACTTGGGCCAGAATTGTAAAATGTTCTTATGAATTAGCGATTTCGCTCCAATTCACATTCCAAGTAATATTCAGCATGCTATTTACGTTGCCGATTGCCAAATTGCATTATCTCTTATAGTTTCCGAGATATGGACTATCGACATCTTACAATATTGGCTCTGCTTCTAAGTTGGGCCAAAATTGTAAAATGGTCTTATGAATTAGCGATTTCGTTCCAATTCCCATTCCAAGTAATATTCAGCATGCTAATTACGTTGCCGATTGCCAAATTGCAATATCTCTTATAGATTCCGAGATATAGACTATCGACATCTTACAATATTGGCTCTGCTTCTAACTTGGCCCAAAATTGTAAAATGGTCTTATGAATTAGCGATTTCGCTCCAATTCATATTCCAAGTAATATTCAGCATGCTAATTATGATGTCGATTAGCAAATTGCATTATCTCTTATAGTTTCCTAGATATGGGCAATCGAAATTTTATAATTTTGGCTCAATTTATAACTTGGGCCAAAATTGTAAAATGGTCTTATGAATTAGCGATTTCGTTCCAATTCATATTCCAAGTGATATTCGGCATGCTAATTACGCTGTCGATTACCAAATTGCATTATATCTTATAGTTTCCGAGATATGAACTTTCGAAATTTTATAATTTTGGCTCTATTTATAACTTGGGTCAAAATTGTAAAATGGTCTTATGAATTAGCGATTTCGTTCTAAATACATTCCAAGTAATATTCGGCATACTAATTATGATGTCGATTAAGAAATTGCGTTATCTCTTATAGTTTCCTAGATATGGGCAATCGAAATTTTATAATTTTGGCTCTATTTATAACTTGGGTCAAAATTGTAAAATGGTCTTATGAATTAGCGATTTCGTTCTATATCACATTCCAAGTAATATTCGGCATGCTAATTACAATGTCGACTAGCAAATTGAATTATCTCTTATAGTTTCCTAGATATGGGCAATCGAAATTTTATAATTTTGGCTCTATTTATAACTTGGGGCAAAATTGTAAAATGGTCTTATGAATTAGCAATTTTGTTCCAATTCACACTCCAAGTAATATATGGAATGCTAATAACGTTGTCGATTGCCAAAATGTATTATCTCTTATAGTTTCCGGGATATAGACAATCGAAATTTTACAATTTTATCTCTGCTTCTAACATGGGTCAAAATTGTAAAATGGTCTTATGAATTAGCGATTTCGTTCCAATTCACACTCCAAGTAATATTCGGCATGCTAATTACGTTGTCGATTACCAAATTGCATTATCTCTTATAGTTTCCGAGATATGGACTATCGAAATTTTACAATTTTGGCTCTGATTCTAACTTGGGTCAAAATTGTAAAATGGTCTTATATATTACCGATTTCGTTCTAATTCACATTCCAAGTGATATTCGGCATGCTAATTACGCTGTCCATTACCAAATTGCATTATCTCTTATAATTTTCGAGATATGGACTATCGAAATTTTACAATTTTGTCTCTGCTTCTAACTTGACCCGAAATTGTAAAATGGTCTTATGAATTAGCGATTTCGTTCCAATTCCCATTCCAAGTAATATTCAGCATGCTAATTACGTTGCCGATTGCCAAATTGCAATATCTCTTATAGATTCCAAGATATAGACTATCGACATCTTACAATATTGGCTCTGCTTCTAACTTGGCCCAAAATTGTAAAATGGTCTTATGAATTAGCGATTTCGCTCCAATTCACATTCCAAGTAATATTCAGCATGCTAATTACGTTGCCGATTGCCAAATAGCATTATCTCTTATAGTTTCCGAGATATGGACTATCGACATCTTACAATATTGGCTCTGCTTCTAACTTGGGCCAGAATTGTAAAATGGTCTTATGAATAGCGATTTCGCTCCAATTCACATTCCAAGTAATATTCGGCTTGCTAATTACGTTGCCGATTGCCAAATTGCATTATCTCTTATAGTTTCCGAGATATGGACTATCGACATCTTACAATATTGGCTCTGCTTCTAACTTGGGCCAGAATTGTAAAATGGTCTTATGAATAGCGATTTCGCTCCAATTCACATTCCAAGTAATATTCGGCTTGCTAATTACGTTGCCGATTGCCAAATTGCATTATCTCTTATAGTTTCCGAGATATGGACAATCGAAATTTTACACCTTAGAGTCTGTTCCTAACTGGGGTCAAAATTGTAAAATGGTCTTATGAATTGGCGATTTCGCTCCAATTCACATTCCAAGTAATATTCGGCATGCTAATTACGTTGCCGATTGCCAAATTGCATTATCTCTTATAGTTTCCGAGATATGGGCAATCGAAATTTTACACCTTAGAGTCTGTTTCTAACTGGGGTCAAAATTGTAAAATGGTCTTATAAATTAGCGATTTCGCTCCAATTCACATTCCAAGTAATATTCGGCATGCTAATTACGTTGCCGATTGCCAAATTGCATTATCTCTTATAGTTTTCGAGATATGGACTATCGACATCTTACAATATTGGCTCTGCTTCTAACTTGGGCCAGAATTGTAAAATGGTCTTATGAATTAGCGATTTCGCTCCAATTCACATTCCAAGTAATATTCAGCATGCTAATTACGTTGCCGATTGCCAAATAGCATTATCTCTTACAGTTTCCGAAATACGGTCAATCGAAATTTTACACCTTAGAGTCTGTTTCTAACTGGGGTCAAAATTGTAAAACGGTCTTATGAATTAGCGATTTCGCTCCAATTCACATACCAAATAATATTCGGCTTGCTAATTATGTTGCCGATTGCCAAATTGCATTATCTCTTATAGTTTCGGAGATATGGGCAATCGAAATTTTACACCTTTGAGTCTGTTTCTAACTGGGGTCAAAATTGTAAAATGGTCTTATGAATTAGCGATTTCGCTCCAATTCACATTCCAAGTAATATTCGGCATGCTAATTACGTTGCCGATTGCCAAATTGCATTATCTCTTATAGTTTCCGAGATATGGACTATCGACATCTTACAATATTGGCTCTGCTTCTAACTTGGGCCAGAATTGTAAAATGGTCTTATGAATAGCGATTTCGCTCCAATTCACATTCCAAGTAATATTCGGCTTGCTAATTACGTTGCCGATTGCCAAATTGCATTATCTCTTATAGTTTCCGAGATATGGACAATCGAAATTTTACACCTTAGAGTCTGTTTCTAACTGGGGTCAAAATTGTAAAATGGTCTTATGAATTGGCGATTCCGCTCCAATTCACATTCCAAGTAATATTCGGCATGCTAATTACGTTGCCGATTGCCAAATTGCATTATCTCTTATAGTTTCCGAGATATGGGCAATCGAAATTTTACACCTTAGAGTCTGTTTCTAACTGGGGTCAAAATTGTAAAATGGTCTTATAAATTGGCGATTTCGCTCCAATTCACATTCCAAGTAATATTCGGCATGCTAATTACGTTGCCGATTGCCAAATTGCATTATCTCTTATAGTTTTCGAGATATGGACTATCGACATCTTACAATATTGGCTCTGCTTCTAACTTGAGCCAGAATTGTAAAATGGTCTTATGAATTAGCGATTTCGCTCCAATTCACATTCCAAGTAATATTCGGCATGCTAATTACGTTGCCGATTGCCAAATTGCATTATCTCTTATAGTTTCCGAGATATGGGCAATCGAAATTTTACACCTTAGAGTCTGTTTCTAACTGGGGTCAAAATTGTAAAATAGTCTTAAGAATTAGCGATTTCGCTCCAATTCACATTCCAAGTAATATTCGGCATGCTAATTACGTTACAGATTGCCAAATTGCAATATCTCTTATAGATTCCGAGATATAGACTATCGACATCTTACAATATTGGCTCTGCTTCTAACTTGGCCCAAAATTGTAAAATGGTCTTATAAATTAGCGATTTCGCTCCAATTCACACTCCAAGTAATATTCAGCATGCTAATTACGTTGCCGATTGCCAAATAGCATTATCTCTTACAGTTTCCGAAATACGGTCAATCGAAATTTTACACCTTAGAGTCTGTTTCTAACTGGGGTCAAAATTATAAAACGGTCTAATGAATTAGCGATTTCGCTCCAATTCACATACCAAATAATATTCGGCTTGCTAATTACGTTGCCGATTGCCAAATTGCATTATCTCTTATAGTTTCGGAGATATGGGCAATCGAAATTTTACACCTTAGAGTCTGTTCCTAACTGGGGTCAAAATTGTAAAATGGTCTTATGAATTGGCGATTTCGCTCCAATTCACATACCAAATAATATTCGGCATGCTAATTACGTTGCCGATTGCCAAATTGCATTATCTCTTATAGTTTCCGAGATATGGGCAATCGAAATTTTACACCTTAGAGTCTGTTTCTAACTGGGGTCAAAATTGTAAAATGGTCTTATAAATTAGCGATTTCGCTCCAATTCACATTCCAAGTAATATTCGGCATGCTAATTACGTTGCCGATTGCCAAATTGCATTATCTCTTATAGTTTTCGAGATATGGACTATCGACATCTTACAATATTGGCTCTGCTTCTAACTTGGGCCAGAATTGTAAAATGGTCTTATGAATTAGCGATTTCGCTCCAATTCACATTCCAAGTAATATTCAGCATGCTAATTACGTTGCCGATTGCCAAATAGCATTATCTCTTACAGTTTCCGAAATACGGTCAATCGAAATTTTACACCTTAGAGTCTGTTTCTAACTGGGGTCAAAATTGTAAAACGGTCTTATGAATTGGCGATTTCGCTCCAATTCACATACCAAATAATATTCGGCTTGCTAATTATGTTGCCGATTGCCAAATTGCATTATCTCTTATAGTTTCGGAGATATGGGCAATCGAAATTTTACACCTTAGAGTCTGTTTCTAACTGGGGTCAAAATTGTAAAATGGTCTTATGAATTAGCGATTTCGCTCCAATTCACATTCCAAGTAATATTCGGCATGCTAATTACGTTGCCGATTGCCAAATTGCATTATCTCTTATAGTTTCCGAGATATGGACTATCGACATCTTACAATATTGGCTCTGCTTCTAACTTGGGCCAGAATTGTAAAATGGTCTTATGAATAGCGATTTCGCTCCAATTCACATTCCAAGTAATATTCGGCTTGCTAATTACGTTGCCGATTGCCAAATTGCATTATCTCTTATAGTTTCCGAGATATGGACAATCGAAATTTTACACCTTAGAGTCTGTTTCTAACTGGGGTCAAAATTGTAAAATGGTCTTATGAATTGGCGATTTCGCTCCAATTCACATTCCAAGTAATATTCGGCATGCTAATTACGTTGCCGATTGCCAAATTGCATTATCTCTTATAGTTTCCGAGATATGGGCAATCGAAATTTTACACCTTAGAGTCTGTTTCTAACTGGGGTCAAAATTGTAAAATGGTCTTATAAATTGGCGATTTCGCTCCAATTCACATTCCAAGTAATATTCGGCATGCTAATTACGTTGCCGATTGCCAAATTGCATTATCTCTTATAGTTTTCGAGATATGGACTATCGACATCTTACAATATTGGCTCTGCTTCTAACTTGAGCCAGAATTGTAAAATGGTCTTATGAATTAGCGATTTCGCTCCAATTCACATTCCAAGTAATATTCGGCATGCTAATTACGTTGCCGATTGCCAAATTGCATTATCTCTTATAGTTTCCGAGATATGGGCAATCGAAATTTTACACCTTAGAGTCTGTTTCTAACTGGGGTCAAAATTGTAAAATAGTCTTAAGAATTAGCGATTTCGCTCCAATTCACATTCCAAGTAATATTCGGCATGCTAATTACGTTACCGATTGCCAAATTGCAATATCTCTTATAGATTCCGAGATATAGACTATCGACATCTTACAATATTGGCTCTGCTTCTAACTTGGCCCAAAATTGTAAAATGGTCTTATAAATTAGCGATTTCGCTCCAATTCACACTCCAAGTAATATTCAGCATGCTAATTACGTTGCCGATTGCCAAATAGCATTATCTCTTACAGTTTCCGAAATACGGTCAATCGAAATTTTACACCTTAGAGTCTGTTTCTAACTGGGGTCAAAATTATAAAACGGTCTAATGAATTAGCGATTTCGCTCCAATTCACATACCAAATAATATTCGGCTTGCTAATTACGTTGCCGATTGCCAAATTGCATTATCTCTTATAGTTTCGGAGATATGGGCAATCGAAATTTTACACCTTAGAGTCTGTTTCTAACTGGGGTCAAAATTGTAAAATGATCTTATGAATTAGCGATTTCGCTCCAATTCACATTCCAAGTGATATTCGGCATGCTAATTACGCTGTCGTTTACCAGATTGCATTATCTCTTATAGTTTCCGAGATATGAACTTTCGAAATTTTATAATTTTGGCTCTATTTATAACTTGGGCCAAAATTGTAAAATGGTCTTATGAATTAGCGATTTCGTTCCAATTCATATTCCAAGTGATATTCGGCATGCTAATTACGCTGTCGATTACCAAATTGCATTATCTCTTATAGTTTCCGAGATATAAACTTTCGAAATTTTATAATTTTGGCTCTATTTATAACTTGGGTCAAAATTGTTAAATGGTCTTATGAATTAGCGACTTCGTTCTAAATCACATTCCAAGTAATATTCGGCATGCTAATTACGATGTCGATTAGCAAATTGCATTATCTCTTATAGTTTCCTAGATATGGGCAATCGAAATTTTACACCTTAGGCTCTGTTTCTAACTTGGGCCAAAATTGTAAAATGGTCTTATGAATTAGCAATTTTGTTCCAATTCACACTCCAAGTAATATTCGGCATGCTAATAACGTTGTCGATTGCCAAATTGCATTATCTCTTATACTTTCCGAGATACGGGCAATCGAAATTTCAAACCTTAGACTCTGCTTCTAACCTGGGCCAAAATTGTAAAATGGTCTTATGAATTAGCGATTTCGTTCCAATTCACACTCCAAGTAATATTCGGCATGCTAATTACATTGCCGATTGCCAAATTGCATTATCTCTTATAATTTCGGAGTTATGGACTATTGACATTTTACAATTTTGGCTCTGCTTCTAACTTGGGTCAAAATTGTAAAATGGTCTTACGATTTAGCGATTTCATTCCAATTCACATTCCGAGTAATATTCGGCATGCTAATTACGATGCCGATTAGCAAATTCCATTATCTCTTATAGTTTCCTATATATGGGCAATCGAAATTTTACACCTTAGACTCTGTTTCTAACCTGGGCCAAAATTGTAAAATGGTCTTATGAATTAGCGATTTCGTTCCAATTCACACTCCAAGTAATATTCGGCATGCTAATTACATTGCCGATTGCCAAATTGCATTATCTCTTATAGTTTCCGAGATATGAACTTTCGAAATTTTATTAGTTCAGCTCTATTTATAACTTGGGTCAAAATTGTAAAATGGTCTTATGAATTAGCGATTTCGTTCTAAATACATTCCAAGTAATATTCGGCATGCTAATTATGATGTCGATTAGCAAATTGCATTATCTCTTATAGTTTCCTAGATATGGGCAATCGAAATTTTATAATTTTGGCTCTATTTATAACTTGGGGCAAAATTGTAAAATGGTCTTATGAATTAGCAATTTTGTTCCAATTCACACTCCAAGTAATATATGGAATGCTAATAACGTTGTCGATTGCCAAAATGTATTATCTCTTATAGTTTCCGGGATATAGACAATCGAAATTTTACAATTTTATCTCTGCTTCTAACATGGGTCAAAATTGTAAAATGGTCTTATGAATTAGCGATTTCGTTCCAATTCACACTCCAAGTAATATTCGGCATGCTAATTACGTTGTCGATTACCAAATTGCATTATCTCTTATAGTTTCCGAGATATGGACTATCGAAATTTTACAATTTTGGCTCTGATTCTAACTTGGGTCAAAATTGTAAAATGGTCTTATATATTACCGATTTCGTTCTAATTCACATTCCAAGTGATATTCGGCATGCTAATTACGCTGTCCATTACCAAATTGCATTATCTCTTATAATTTTCGAGATATGGACTATCGAAATTTTACAATTTTGTCTCTGCTTCTAACTTGACCCGAAATTGTAAAATGGTCTTATGAATTAGCGATTTCGTTCCAATTCCCATTCCAAGTAATATTCAGCATGCTAATTACGTTGCCGATTGCCAAATTGCAATATCTCTTATAGATTCCAAGATATAGACTATCGACATCTTACAATATTGGCTCTGCTTCTAACTTGGCCCAAAATTGTAAAATGGTCTTATGAATTAGCGATTTCGCTCCAATTCACATTCCAAGTAATATTCAGCATGCTAATTACGTTGCCGATTGCCAAATAGCATTATCTCTTATAGTTTCCGAGATATGGACTATCGACATCTTACAATATTGGCTCTGCTTCTAACTTGGGCCAGAATTGTAAAATGGTCTTATGAATAGCGATTTCGCTCCAATTCACATTCCAAGTAATATTCGGCTTGCTAATTACGTTGCCGATTGCCAAATTGCATTATCTCTTATAGTTTCCGAGATATGGACTATCGACATCTTACAATATTGGCTCTGCTTCTAACTTGGGCCAGAATTGTAAAATGGTCTTATGAATAGCGATTTCGCTCCAATTCACATTCCAAGTAATATTCGGCTTGCTAATTACGTTGCCGATTGCCAAATTGCATTATCTCTTATAGTTTCCGAGATATGGACAATCGAAATTTTACACCTTAGAGTCTGTTCCTAACTGGGGTCAAAATTGTAAAATGGTCTTATGAATTGGCGATTTCGCTCCAATTCACATTCCAAGTAATATTCGGCATGCTAATTACGTTGCCGATTGCCAAATTGCATTATCTCTTATAGTTTCCGAGATATGGGCAATCGAAATTTTACACCTTAGAGTCTGTTTCTAACTGGGGTCAAAATTGTAAAATGGTCTTATAAATTAGCGATTTCGCTCCAATTCACATTCCAAGTAATATTCGGCATGCTAATTACGTTGCCGATTGCCAAATTGCATTATCTCTTATAGTTTTCGAGATATGGACTATCGACATCTTACAATATTGGCTCTGCTTCTAACTTGGGCCAGAATTGTAAAATGGTCTTATGAATTAGCGATTTCGCTCCAATTCACATTCCAAGTAATATTCAGCATGCTAATTACGTTGCCGATTGCCAAATAGCATTATCTCTTACAGTTTCCGAAATACGGTCAATCGAAATTTTACACCTTAGAGTCTGTTTCTAACTGGGGTCAAAATTGTAAAACGGTCTTATGAATTAGCGATTTCGCTCCAATTCACATACCAAATAATATTCGGCTTGCTAATTATGTTGCCGATTGCCAAATTGCATTATCTCTTATAGTTTCGGAGATATGGGCAATCGAAATTTTACACCTTTGAGTCTGTTTCTAACTGGGGTCAAAATTGTAAAATGGTCTTATGAATTAGCGATTTCGCTCCAATTCACATTCCAAGTAATATTCGGCATGCTAATTACGTTGCCGATTGCCAAATTGCATTATCTCTTATAGTTTCCGAGATATGGACTATCGACATCTTACAATATTGGCTCTGCTTCTAACTTGGGCCAGAATTGTAAAATGGTCTTATGAATAGCGATTTCGCTCCAATTCACATTCCAAGTAATATTCGGCTTGCTAATTACGTTGCCGATTGCCAAATTGCATTATCTCTTATAGTTTCCGAGATATGGACAATCGAAATTTTACACCTTAGAGTCTGTTTCTAACTGGGGTCAAAATTGTAAAATGGTCTTATGAATTGGCGATTTCGCTCCAATTCACATTCCAAGTAATATTCGGCATGCTAATTACGTTGCCGATTGCCAAATTGCATTATCTCTTATAGTTTCCGAGATATGGGCAATCGAAATTTTACACCTTAGAGTCTGTTTCTAACTGGGGTCAAAATTGTAAAATGGTCTTATAAATTGGCGATTTCGCTCCAATTCACATTCCAAGTAATATTCGGCATGCTAATTACGTTGCCGATTGCCAAATTGCATTATCTCTTATAGTTTTCGAGATATGGACTATCGACATCTTACAATATTGGCTCTGCTTCTAACTTGAGCCAGAATTGTAAAATGGTCTTATGAATTAGCGATTTCGCTCCAATTCACATTCCAAGTAATATTCGGCATGCTAATTACGTTGCCGATTGCCAAATTGCATTATCTCTTATAGTTTCCGAGATATGGGCAATCGAAATTTTACACCTTAGAGTCTGTTTCTAACTGGGGTCAAAATTGTAAAATAGTCTTAAGAATTAGCGATTTCGCTCCAATTCACATTCCAAGTAATATTCGGCATGCTAATTACGTTACCGATTGCCAAATTGCAATATCTCTTATAGATTCCGAGATATAGACTATCGACATCTTACAATATTGGCTCTGCTTCTAACTTGGCCCAAAATTGTAAAAGGGTCTTATAAATTAGCGATTTCGCTCCAATTCACACTCCAAGTAATATTCAGCATGCTAATTACGTTGCCGATTGCCAAATAGCATTATCTCTTACAGTTTCCGAAATACGGTCAATCGAAATTTTACACCTTAGAGTCTGTTTCTAACTGGGGTCAAAATTATAAAACGGTCTAATGAATTAGCGATTTCGCTCCAATTCACATACCAAATAATATTCGGCTTGCTAATTACGTTGCCGATTGCCAAATTGCATTATCTCTTATAGTTTCGGAGATATGGGCAATCGAAATTTTACACCTTAGAGTCTGTTCCTAACTGGGGTCAAAATTGTAAAATGGTCTTATGAATTGGCGATTTCGCTCCAATTCACATTCCAAGTAATATTCGGCATGCTAATTACGTTGCCGATTGCCAAATTGCATTATCTCTTATAGTTTCCGAGATATGGGCAATCGAAATTTTACACCTTAGAGTCTGTTTCTAACTGGGGTCAAAATTGTAAAATGGTCTTATAAATTAGCGATTTCGCTCCAATTCACATTCCAAGTAATATTCGGCATGCTAATTACGTTGCCGATTGCCAAATTGCATTATCTCTTATAGTTTTCGAGATATGGACTATCGACATCTTACAATATTGGCTCTGCTTCTAACTTGGGCCAGAATTGTAAAATGGTCTTATGAATTAGCGATTTCGCTCCAATTCACATTCCAAGTAATATTCAGCATGCTAATTACGTTGCCGATTGCCAAATAGCATTATCTCTTACAGTTTCCGAAATACGGTCAATCGAAATTTTACACCTTAGAGTCTGTTTCTAACTGGGGTCAAAATTGTAAAACGGTCTTATGAATTGGCGATTTCGCTCCAATTCACATACCAAATAATATTCGGCTTGCTAATTATGTTGCCGATTGCCAAATTGCATTATCTCTTATAGTTTCGGAGATATGGGCAATCGAAATTTTACACCTTAGAGTCTGTTTCTAACTGGGGTCAAAATTGTAAAATGGTCTTATGAATTAGCGATTTCGCTCCAATTCACATTCCAAGTAATATTCGGCATGCTAATTACGTTGCCGATTGCCAAATTGCATTATCTCTTATAGTTTCCGAGATATGGACTATCGACATCTTACAATATTGGCTCTGCTTCTAACTTGGGCCAGAATTGTAAAATGGTCTTATGAATAGCGATTTCGCTCCAATTCACATTCCAAGTAATATTCGGCTTGCTAATTACGTTGCCGATTGCCAAATTGCATTATCTCTTATAGTTTCCGAGATATGGACAATCGAAATTTTACACCTTAGAGTCTGTTTCTAACTGGGGTCAAAATTGTAAAATGGTCTTATGAATTGGCGATTTCGCTCCAATTCACATTCCAAGTAATATTCGGCATGCTAATTACGTTGCCGATTGCCAAATTGCATTATCTCTTATAGTTTCCGAGATATGGGCAATCGAAATTTTACACCTTAGAGTCTGTTTCTAACTGGGGTCAAAATTGTAAAATGGTCTTATAAATTGGCGATTTCGCTCCAATTCACATTCCAAGTAATATTCGGCATGCTAATTACGTTGCCGATTGCCAAATTGCATTATCTCTTATAGTTTTCGAGATATGGACTATCGACATCTTACAATATTGGCTCTGCTTCTAACTTGAGCCAGAATTGTAAAATGGTCTTATGAATTAGCGATTTCGTTCCAATTCACATTCCAAGTAATATTCGGCATGCTAATTACGTTGCCGATTGCCAAATTGCATTATCTCTTATAGTTTCCGAGATATGGGCAATCGAAATTTTACACCTTAGAGTCTGTTTCTAACTGGGGTCAAAATTGTAAAATAGTCTTAAGAATTAGCGATTTCGCTCCAATTCACATTCCAAGTAATATTCGGCATGCTAATTACGTTACCGATTGCCAAATTGCAATATCTCTTATAGATTCCGAGATATAGACTATCGACATCTTACAATATTGGCTCTGCTTCTAACTTGGCCCAAAATTGTAAAATGGTCTTATAAATTAGCGATTTCGCTCCAATTCACACTCCAAGTAATATTCAGCATGCTAATTACGTTGCCGATTGCCAAATAGCATTATCTCTTACAGTTTCCGAAATACGGTCAATCGAAATTTTACACCTTAGAGTCTGTTTCTAACTGGGGTCAAAATTATAAAACGGTCTAATGAATTAGCGATTTCGCTCCAATTCACATACCAAATAATATTCGGCTTGCTAATTACGTTGCCGATTGCCAAATTGCATTATCTCTTATAGTTTCGGAGATATGGGCAATCGAAATTTTACACCTTAGAGTCTGTTTCTAACTGGGGTCAAAATTGTAAAATGATCTTATGAATTAGCGATTTCGCTCCAATTCACATTCCAAGTGATATTCGGCATGCTAATTACGCTGTCGTTTACCAGATTGCATTATCTCTTATAGTTTCCGAGATATGAACTTTCGAAATTTTATAATTTTGGCTCTATTTATAACTTGGGCCAAAATTGTAAAATGGTCTTATGAATTAGCGATTTCGTTCCAATTCATATTCCAAGTGATATTCGGCATGCTAATTACGCTGTCGATTACCAAATTGCATTATCTCTTATAGTTTCCGAGATATAAACTTTCGAAATTTTATAATTTTGGCTCTATTTATAACTTGGGTCAAAATTGTTAAATGGTCTTATGAATTAGCGACTTCGTTCTAAATCACATTCCAAGTAATATTCGGCATGCTAATTACGATGTCGATTAGCAAATTGCATTATCTCTTATAGTTTCCTAGATATGGGCAATCGAAATTTTACACCTTAGGCTCTGTTTCTAACTTGGGCCAAAATTGTAAAATGGTCTTATGAATTAGCAATTTTGTTCCAATTCACACTCCAAGTAATATTCGGCATGCTAATAACGTTGTCGATTGCCAAATTGCATTATCTCTTATACTTTCCGAGATACGGGCAATCGAAATTTCAAACCTTAGACTCTGCTTCTAACCTGGGCCAAAATTGTAAAATGGTCTTATGAATTAGCGATTTCGTTCCAATTCACACTCCAAGTAATATTCGGCATGCTAATTACATTGCCGATTGCCAAATTGCATTATCTCTTATAATTTCGGAGTTATGGACTATTGACATTTTACAATTTTGGCTCTGCTTCTAACTTGGGTCAAAATTGTAAAATGGTCTTACGATTTAGCGATTTCATTCCAATTCACATTCCGAGTAATATTCGGCATGCTAATTACGATGCCGATTAGCAAATTCCATTATCTCTTATAGTTTCCTATATATGGGCAATCGAAATTTTACACCTTAGACTCTGTTTCTAACCTGGGCCAAAATTGTAAAATGGTCTTATGAATTAGCGATTTCGTTCCAATTCACACTCCAAGTAATATTCGGCATGCTAATTACATTGCCGATTGCCAAATTGCATTATCTCTTATAGTTTCCGAGATATGAACTTTCGAAATTTTATTAGTTCAGCTCTATTTATAACTTGGGTCAAAATTGTAAAATGGTCTTATGAATTAGCGATTTCGTTCTAAATACATTCCAAGTAATATTCGGCATGCTAATTATGATGTCGATTAGCAAATTGCATTATCTCTTATAGTTTCCTAGATATGGGCAATCGAAATTTTATAATTTTGGCTCTATTTATAACTTGGGCCAAAATTGTAAAATGGTCTTATGAATTAGCGATTTCGTTCCAATTCATATTCCAAGTGATATTCGGCATGCTAATTACGCTGTCGATTACCAAATTGCATTATCTCTTATAGTTTCCGAGATATGAACTTTCGAAATTTTATAATTTTGGCTCTATTTATAACTTGGGTCAAAATTGTAAAATGGTCTTATGAATTAGCGATTTCGTTCTAAATACATTCCAAGTAATATTCGGCATGCTAATTATGATGTCGATTAGCAAATTGCATTATCTCTTATAATTTCCTAGATATGGGCAATCGAAATTTTATAATTTTGGCTCTATTTATAACTTGGGTCAAAATTGTAAAATGGTTTTATGAATTACAGGTTTCGTTCCAATTCACATTCCAAGTAATACTCGGCATGCTAATTATATTGTCGATTGCCAAATTGCATTATCTCTTATAGTTTCCTAGATATGGGCTATCGAAAATTTACAATTTTATCTCTGCTTCTGACATGGGTCAAAATTGTAAAATGGTCTTATGAATTAGCGATTTCGTTCCAATTCACATTCCAAGTGATATTCGGCATGCTAATTACGCTGTCGATTACCAGATTGCATTATCTCTTATAGTTTCCGAGATATGAATTTTCGAAATTTTATAATTTTGGCTCTATTTATAACTTGGGTCAAAATTGTAAAATGGTCTTATGAATTAGCGATTTCGTTCTAAATCACATTCCAAGTAATATTCGGCATGCTAATTACGATGTCGATTAGCAAATTGCATTATCTCTTATAGTTTCCTAGATATGGGCAATCGAAATTTTACAATTTTGGCTCTATTTATAACTTGGGCCAAAATTGTAAAATGGTCTTATGAATTAGCAATTTTGTTCCAATTCACACTCCAAGTAATATTTGGAATTTTAATAACGTTGTCGATTGCCAAATTGTATTATCTCTTATAGTTTCCGAGATATAGACTATCGAAATTTTACAATTTTATCTCTGCTTCTAACATGGATCAAAATTGTAAAATGGTCTTATGAATTAGCGATTTCGTTCCAATTCACACTCCAAGTAATATTCGGCATGCTAATTACGTTGTCGATTACCAAATTGCATTATCTCTTATAGTTTCCGAGATATGAACTTTCGAAGTTTTATAATTTCGGCTCTATTTATAACTTGGGTCAAAATTGTAAAATGGTCTTATGAATTAGCGATTTCGTTCTAAATACATTCCAAGTAATATTCGGCATGCTAATTATGATGTCGATTAGCAAATTGCATTATCTCTTATAGTTTCCTAGATATGGGCAATCGAAATTTTATAATTTTGGCTCAATTTATAACTTGGGCCAAAATTGTAAAATGGTCTTATGAATTAGCGATTTCGTTCCAATTCATATTCCAAGTGATATTCGGCATGCTAATTACGCTGTCGATTACCAAATTGCATTATATCTTATAGTTTCCGAGATATGAACTTTCGAAATTTTATAATTTTGGCTCTATTTATAACTTGGGTCAAAATTGTAAAATGGTCTTATGAATTAGCGATTTCGTTCTAAATACATTCCAGGTAATATTCGGCATACTAATTATGATGTCGATTAAGAAATTGTGTTATTTCTTATAGTTTCCTAGATATGGGCAATCGAAATTTTATAATTTTGGCTCTATTTATAACTTGGGCCAAAATTGTAAAATGGTCTTATGAATTAGCGATTTCGTTCCAATTCATATTCCAAGTGATATTCGGCATGCTAATTACGCTGTCGATTACCAAATTGCATTATCTCTTATAGTTTCCGAGATATGAACTTTCGAAATTTTATAATTTTGGCTCTATTTATAACTTGGGTCAAAATTGTAAAATGGTCTTATGAATTAGCGATTTCGTTCTATATCACATTCCAAGTAATATTCGGCATGCTAATTACAATGTCGACTAGCAAATTGAATTATCTCTTATAGTTTCCTAGATATGGGCAATCGAAATTTTATAATTTTGGCTCTATTTATAACTTGGGGCAAAATTGTAAAATGGTCTTATGAATTAGCAATTTTGTTCCAATTCACACTCCAAGTAATATATGGAATGCTAATAACGTTGTCGATTGCCAAAATGTATTATCTCTTATAGTTTCCGGGATATAGACAATCGAAATTTTACAATTTTATCTCTGCTTCTAACATGGGTCAAAATTGTAAAATGGTCTTATGAATTAGCGATTTCGTTCCAATTCACACTCCAAGTAATATTCGGCATGCTAATTACGTTGTCGATTACCAAATTGCATTATCTCTTATAGTTTCCGAGATATGGACTATCGAAATTTTACAATTTTGGCTCTGATTCTAACTTGGGTCAAAATTGTAAAATGGTCTTATATATTACCGATTTCGTTCTAATTCACATTCCAAGTGATATTCGGCATGCTAATTACGCTGTCCATTACCAAATTGCATTATCTCTTATAATTTTCGAGATATGGACTATCGAAATTTTACAATTTTGTCTCTGCTTCTAACTTGACCCGAAATTGTAAAATGGTCTTATGAATTAGCGATTTCGTTCCAATTCCCATTCCAAGTAATATTCAGCATGCTAATTACGTTGCCGATTGCCAAATTGCAATATCACTTATAGATTCCAAGATATAGACTATCGACATCTTACAATATTGGCTCTGCTTCTAACTTGGCCCAAAATTGTAAAATGGTCTTATGAATTAGCGATTTCGCTCCAATTCACATTCCAAGTAATATTCAGCATGCTAATTACGTTGCCGATTGCCAAATAGCATTATCTCTTACAGTTTCCGAAATACGGTCAATCGAAATTTTACACCTTAGAGTCTTTTTCGAACTGGGGTCAAAATTGTAAAATGGTCTTATGAATTAGCGATTTCGCTCCAATTCACATTCCAAGTAATATTCGGCCTGCTAATTACGTTGCCGATTGCCAAATTGCATTATCTCTTATAGTTTCCGAGATATGGACTATCGACATCTTACAATATTGGCTCTGCTTCTAACTTGGGCCAGAATTGTAAAATGGTCTTATGAATAGCGATTTCGCTCCAATTCACATTCCAAGTAATATTCGGCTTGCTAATTACGTTGCCGATTGCCAAATTGCATTATCTCTTATAGTTTCCGAGATATGGACAGTCGAAATTTTACACCTTAGAGTCTGTTCCTAACTGGGGTCAAAATTGTAAAATGGTCTTATGAATTGGCGATTTCGCTCCAATTCACATTCCAAGTAATATTCGGCATGCTAATTACGTTGCCGATTGCCAAATTGCATTATCTCTTATAGTTTCCGAGATATGGGCAATCGAAATTTTACACCTTAGAGTCTGTTTCTAACTGGGGTCAAAATTGTAAAATGGTCTTATAAATTAGCGATTTCGCTCCAATTCACATTCCAAGTAATATTCGGCATGCTAATTACGTTGCCGATTGCCAAATTGCATTATCTCTTATAGTTTTCGAGATATGGACTATCGACATCTTACAATATTGGCTCTGCTTCTAACTTGGGCCAGAATTGTAAAATGGTCTTATGAATTAGCGATTTCGCTCCAATTCACATTCCAAGTAATATTCAGCATGCTAATTACGTTGCCGATTGCCAAATTGCATTATCTCTTATAGTTTTCGAGATATGGACTATCGACATCTTACAATATTGGCTCTGCTTCTAACTTGGGCCAGAATTGTAAAATGGTCTTATGAATTAGCGATTTCGCTCCAATTCACATTCCAAGTAATATTCAGCATGCTAATTACGTTGCCGATTGCCAAATAGCATTATCTCTTACAGTTTCCGAAATACGGTCAATCGAAATTTTACACCTTAGAGTCTGTTTCTAACTGGGGTCAAAATTGTAAAACGGTCTTATGAATTAGCGATTTCGCTCCAATTCACATACCAAATAATATTCGGCTTGCTAATTATGTTGCCGATTGCCAAATTGCATTATCTCTTATAGTTTCGGAGATATGGGCAATCGAAATTTTACACCTTAGAGTCTGTTTCTAACTGGGGTCAAAATTGTAAAATGGTCTTATGAATTAGCGATTTCGCTCCAATTCACATTCCAAGTAATATTCGGCATGCTAATTACGTTGCCGATTGCCAAATTGCATTATCTCTTATAGTTTCCGAGATATGGACTATCGACATCTTACAATATTGGCTCTGCTTCTAACTTGGGCCAGAATTGTAAAATGGTCTTATGAATAGCGATTTCGCTCCAATTCACATTCCAAGTAATATTCGGCTTGCTAATTACGTTGCCGATTGCCAAATTGCATTATCTCTTATAGTTTCCGAGATATGGACAATCGAAATTTTACACCTTAGAGTCTGTTTCTAACTGGGGTCAAAATTGTAAAATGCTCTTATGAATTGGCGATTTCGCTCCAATTCACATTCCAAGTAATATTCGGCATGCTAATTACGTTGCCGATTGCCAAATTGCATTATCTCTTATAGTTTCCGAGATATGGGCAATCGAAATTTTACACCTTAGAGTCTGTTTCTAACTGGGGTCAAAATTGTAAAATGGTCTTATAAATTAGCGATTTCGCTCCAATTCACATTCCAAATAATATTCGGCATGCTAATTACGTTGCCGATTGCCAAATTGCATTATCTCTTATAGTTTTCGAGATATGGACTATCGACATCTTACAATATTGGCTCTGCTTCTAACTTGGGCCAGAATTGTAAAATGGTCTTATGAATTAGCGATTTCGCTCCAATTCACATTCCAAGTAATATTCGGCATGCTAATTACGTTGCCGATTGCCAAATTGCATTATCTCTTATAGTTTCCGAGATATGGGGAATCGAAATTTTACACCTTAGAGTCTGTTTCTAACTGGGGTCAAAATTGTAAAATAGTCTTAAGAATTAGCGATTTCGCTCCAATTCACATTCCAAGTAATATTCGGCATGCTAATTACGTTACCGATTGCCAAATTGCAATATCTCTTATAGATTCCGAGATATAGACTATCGACATCTTACAATATTGGCTCTGCTTCTAACTTGGCCCAAAATTGTAAAATGGTCTTATAAATTAGCGATTTCGCTCCAATTCACACTCCAAGTAATATTCAGCATGCTAATTACGTTGCCGATTGCCAAATAGCATTATCTCTTACAGTTTCCGAAATACGGTCAATCGAAATTTTACACCTTAGAGTCTGTTTCTAACTGGGGTCAAAATTATAAAACGGTCTAATGAATTAGCGATTTCGCTCCAATTCACATACCAAATAATATTCGGCTTGCTAATTACGTTGCCGATTGCCAAATTGCATTATCTCTTATAGTTTCGGAGATATGGGCAATCGAAATTTTACACCTTAGAGTCTGTTTCTAACTGGGGTCAAAATTGTAAAATGATCTTATGAATTAGCGATTTCGCTCCAATTCACATTCCAAGTAATATTCGGCATGCTAATTACGTTGCCGATTGCCAAATTGCATTATCTCTTATAGTTTCCGAGATATGGACTATCGACATCTTACAATATTGGCTCTGCTTCTAACTTGGGCCAGAATTGTAAAATGGTCTTATGAATTAGCGATTTCGCTCCAATTCACATTCCAAGTAATATTCGGCTTGCTAATTACGTTGCCGATTGCAAAATTGCATTATCTCTTATAGTTTCCTAGATATGGGCAATCGAAATTTTACACCTTAGAGTCTGTTTCTAACTGGGGTCAAAATTGTAAAATGGTCTTATGAATTAGCGATTTCGCTCCAATTCACATTCCAAGTAATATTCGGCATGCTAATTACATTGCCGATTGCCAAATTGCAATATCTCTTATAGATTCCGAGATATAGACTATCGACATCTTACAATATTGGCTCTGCTTCTAACTTGGGCCAAAATTGTAAAATGGTCTTATGAATTAGCGATTTCGCTCCAATTCACTTTCCAAGTAATATTCAGCATGCTAATTACGTTGCCGATTGCCAAATAGCATTATCTGTTACAGTTTCCGAAATACGGTCAATCGAAATTTTACACATTAGAGTCTGTTTCTAACTGGGGTCAAAATTGTAAAACGGTCTTATGAATTAGCGATTTCGCTCCAATTCACATACCAAATAATATTCGGCTTGCTAATTACGTTGCCGATTGCCAAATTGCATTATCTCTTATAGTTTCGGAGATATGGGCAATCGAAATTTTACACCTTAGAGTCTGTTTCTAACTGGGGTCAAAATTGTAAAATGGTCTTATGAATTAGCGATTTCGCTCCAATTCACATTCCAAGTAATATTCGGCATGCTAATTACGTTGCCGATTGCCAAATTGCATTATCTCTTATAGTTTCCGAGATATGGACTATCGACATCTTACAATATTGGCTCTGCTTCTAACTTGGGCCAGAATTGTAAAATGGTCTTATGAATTAGCGATTTCGCTCCAATTCACATTCCAAGTAATATTCGGCTTGCTAATTACGTTGCCGATTGCCAAATTGCATTATCTCTTATAGTTTCCGAGATATGGGCAATCGAAATTTTACACCTTAGAGTCTGTTTCTAACTGGGGTCAAAATTGTAAAATGGTCTTATGAATTGGCGATTTCGCTCCAATTCACATTCCAAGTAATATTCGGCATGCTAATTACGTTGCCGATTGCCAAATTGCATTATCTCTTATAGTTTCCGAGATATGGGCAATCGAAATTTTACACCTTAGAGTCTGTTTCTAACTGGGGTCAAAATTGTAAAATGGTCTTATAAATTAGCGATTTCGCTCCAATTCACATTCCAAGTAATATTCTGCATGCTAATTACGTTGCCGATTGCCAAATTGCATTATCTCTTATAGTTTCGGAGATATGGGCAATCGAAATTTTACACCTTAGAGTCTGTTTCTAACTGGGGTCAAAATTGTAAAATGGTCTTATGAATTAGCGATTTCGCTCCAATTCACATTCCAAGTAGTATTCGGCATGCTAATTACGTTGCCGATTGCCAAATTGCATTATCTCTTATAGTTTCCGAGATATGGACTATCGACATCTTACAATATTGGCTCGGCTTCTAACTTGGGCCAGAATTGTAAAATGTGCTTATGAATTAGCGATTTCGCCCCAATTCACATTCCAAGTAATATTCAGCATGCTATTTACGTTGCCGATTGCCAAATTGCATTATCTCTTATAGTTTCCGAGATATGGACTATCGACATCTTACAATATTGGCTCTGCTTCTAAGTTGGGCCAAAATTGTAAAATGGTCTTATGAATTAGCGATTTCGTTCCAATTCACATTCCAAGTAATATTCAGCATGCTAATTACGTTGCCGATTGCCAAATTGCAATATCTCTTATAGATTCCGAGATATAGACTATCGACATCTTACAATATTGGCTCTGCTTCTAACTTGGCCCAAAATTGTAAAATGGTCTTATGAATTAGCGATTTCGCTCCAATTCACATTCCAAGTAATATTCAGCATGCTAATTACGTTGCCGATTGCCAAATAGCATTATCTCTTATAGTTTCCGAGATACGGTCAATCGAAATTTTACACCTTAGAGTCAGTTTCTAACTGGGGTCAAAATTGTAAAACGGTCTTATGAATTAGCGATTTCGCTCCAATTCACATACCAAGTAATATTCGGCTTGCTAATTACGTTGCCGATTGCCAAATTGCATTATCTCTTATAGTTTCGGAGATAAGGGCAATCGAAATTTTACACCTTAGAGTCTCTTTCTAACTGGGGTCAAAATTGTAAAATGGTCTTATGAATTAGCGATTTCGCTCCAATTCACATTCCAAGTAATATTCGGCATGCTAATTACGTTGCCGATTGACAAATTGCATTATCTCTTATAGTTTCCGAGATATGGACTATCGACATCTTACAATATTGGCTCTGCTTCTAACTTGGGCCAGAATTGTAAAATGGTCTTATGAATTAGCGATTTCGCTCCAATTCACATTCCAAGTAATATTCGGCTTGCTAATTACGTTGCCGATTGCCAAATTGCATTATCTCTTATAGTTTCCGAGATATGGGCAATCGAAATTTTACATCTTAGAGTCTGTTTCTAACTGGGGTCAAAATTGTAAAATGGTCTTATGAATTAGCGATTTCGCTCCAATTCACATTCCAAGTAATATTCGGCATGCTAATTACGTTGCCCATTGCCAAATTGCATTATCTCTTATAGTTTCCGAGATATGGGCAATCGAAATTTTACACCTTAGAGTCTGTTTCTAACTGGGGTCAAAATTGTAAAATGGTCTTATGAATTAGCGATTTCGCTCCAATTCACATTCCAAGTAATATTTGGCATGCTAATTACGTTGCCCATTGCCAAATTTCATTATATCTTATAGTTTCCGAGATATGGTCAATCGAAATTTTACACCTTAGAGTCTGTTTCTAACCAGGATCAAAATTGTAAAATGGTCTTATGAATTAGCGATTTCGCTCCAATTCACATTCCAGGTAGTATTCGGCATGCTAATTACGTTGTCGATTGCCAAATTGCATTATCTCTTATAGTTTCCGAGATATGGACTATCGACATCTTACAATATTTTCTCGGCTTCTAACTTGGGCCAGAATTGTAAAATGTTCTTATGAATTAGCGATTTCGCTCCAATTCACATTCCAAGTAATATTCAGCATGCTATTTACGTTGCCGATTGCCAAATTGCATTATCTCTTATAGTTTCCGAGATATGGACTATCGACATCTTACAATATTGGCTCTGCTTCTAAGTTGGGCCAAAATTGTAAAATGGTCTTATGAATTAGCGATTTCGTTCCAATTCCCATTCCAAGTAATATTCAGCATGCTAATTACGTTGCCGATTGCCAAATTGCAATATCTCTTATAGATTCCGAGATATAGACTATCGACATCTTACAATATTGGCTCTGCTTCTAACTTGGCCCAAAATTGTAAAATGGTCTTATGAATTAGCGATTTCGCTCCAATTCATATTCCAAGTAATATTCAGCATGCTAATTATGATGTCGATTAGCAAATTGCATTATCTCTTATAGTTTCCTAGATATGGGCAATCGAAATTTTATAATTTTGGCTCAATTTATAACTTGGGCCAAAATTGTAAAATGGTCTTATGAATTAGCGATTTCGTTCCAATTCATATTCCAAGTGATATTCGGCATGCTAATTAAGCTGTCGATTACCAAATTGCATTATATCTTATAGTTTCCGAGATATGAACTTTCGAAATTTTATAATTTTGGCTCTATTTATAACTTGGGTCAAAATTGTAAAATGGTCTTATGAATTAGCGATTTCGTTCTAAATACATTCCAAGTAATATTCGGCATACTAATTATGATGTCGATTAAGAAATTGCGTTATCTCTTATAGTTTCCTAGATATGGGCAATCGAAATTTTATAATTTTTTCTCTATTTATAACTTGGGTCAAAATTGTAAAATGGTCTTATGAATTAGCGATTTCGTTCTATATCACATTCCAAGTAATATTCGGCATGCTAATTACAATGTCGACTAGCAAATTGAATTATCTCTTATAGTTTCCTAGATATGGGCAATCGAAATTTTATAATTTTGGCTCTATTTATAACTTGGGGCAAAATTGTAAAATGGTCTTATGAATTATCAATTTTGTTCCAATTCACACTCCAAGTAATATATGGAATGCTAATAACGTTGTCGATTGCCAAAATGTATTATCTCTTATAGTTTCCGGGATATAGACAATCGAAATTTTACAATTTTATCTCTGCTTCTAACATGGGTCAAAATTGTAAAATGGTCTTATGAATTAGCGATTTCGTTCCAATTCACACTCCAAGTAATATTCGGCATGCTAATTACGTTGTCGATTACCAAATTGCATTATCTCTTATAGTTTCCGAGATATGGACTATCGAAATTTTACAATTTTGGCTCTGATTCTAACTTGGGTCAAAATTGTAAAATGGTCTTATATATTACCGATTTCGTTCTAATTCACATTCCAAGTGATATTCGGCATGCTAATTACGCTGTCCATTACCAAATTGCATTATCTCTTATAATTTTCGAGATATGGACTATCGAAATTTTACAATTTTGTCTCTGCTTCTAACTTGACCCGAAATTGTAAAATGGTCTTATGAATTAGCGATTTCGTTCCAATTCCCATTCCAAGTAATATTCAGCATGCTAATTACGTTGCCGATTGCCAAATTGCAATATCTCTTATAGATTCCAAGATATAGACTATCGACATCTTACAATATTGGCTCTGCTTCTAACTTGGCCCAAAATTGTAAAATGGTCTTATGAATTAGCGATTTCGCTCCAATTCACATTCCAAGTAATATTCAGCATGCTAATTACGTTGCCGATTGCCAAATAGCATTATCTCTTATAGTTTCCGAGATATGGACTATCGACATCTTACAATATTGGCTCTGCTTCTAACTTGGGCCAGAAATGTAAAATGGTCTTATGAATAGCGATTTCGCTCCAATTCACATTCCAAGTAATATTCGGCTTGCTAATTACGTTGCCGATTGCCAAATTGCATTATCTCTTATAGTTTCCGAGATATGGACTATCGACATCTTACAATATTGGCTCTGCTTCTAACTTGGGCCAGAATTGTAAAATGGTCTTATGAATAGCGATTTCGCTCCAATTCACATTCCAAGTAATATTCGGCTTGCTAATTACGTTGCCGATTGCCAAATTGCATTATCTCTTATAGTTTCCGAGATATGGACAATCGAAATTTTACACCTTAGAGTCTGTTCCTAACTGGGGTCAAAATTGTAAAATGGTCTTATGAATTGGCGATTTCGCTCCAATTCACATTCCAAGTAATATTCGGCATGCTAATTACGTTGCCGATTGCCAAATTGCATTATCTCTTATAGTTTCCGAGATATGGGCAATCGAAATTTTACACCTTAGAGTCTGTTTCTAACTGGGGTCAAAATTGTAAAATGGTCTTATAAATTAGCGATTTCGCTCCAATTCACATTCCAAGTAATATTCGGCATGCTAATTACGTTGCCGATTGCCAAATTGCATTATCTCTTATAGTTTTCGAGATATGGACTATCGACATCTTACAATATTGGCTCTGCTTCTAACTTGGGCCAGAATTGTAAAATGGTCTTATGAATAGCGATTTCGCTCCAATTCACATTCCAAGTAATATTCGGCTTGCTAATTACGTTGCCGATTGCCAAATTGCATTATCTCTTATAGTTTCCGAGATATGGACAATCGAAATTTTACACCTTAGAGTCTGTTCCTAACTGGGGTCAAAATTGTAAAATGGTCTTATGAATTGGCGATTTCGCTCCAATTCACATTCCAAGTAATATTCGGCATGCTAATTACGTTGCCGATTGCCAAATTGCATTATCTCTTATAGTTTCGGAGATATGGGCAATCGAAATTTTACACCTTAGAGTCTGTTTCTAACTGGGGTCAAAATTGTAAAATGGTCTTATGAATTAGCGATTTCGCTCCAATTCACATTCCAAGTAATATTCGGCATGCTAATTACGTTGCCGATTGCCAAATTGCATTATCTCTTATAGTTTCCGAGATATGGACTATCGACATCTTACAATATTGGCTCTGCTTCTAACTTGGGCCAGAATTGTAAAATGGTCTTATGAATTAGCGATTTCGCTCCAATTCACATTCCAAGTAATATTCGGCTTGCTAATTACGTTGCCGATTGCCAAATTGCATTATCTCTTATAGTTTCCGAGATATGGGCAATCGAAATTTTACACCTTAGAGTCTGTTTCTAACTGGGGTCAAAATTGTAAAATGGTCTTATGAATTGGCGATTTCGCTCCAATTCACATTCCAAGTAATATTCGGCATGCTAATTACGTTGCCGATTGCCAAATTGCATTATCTCTTATAGTTTCCGAGATATGGGCAATCGAAATTTTACACCTTAGAGTCTGTTTCTAACTGGGGTCAAAATTGTAAAATGGTCTTATAAATTAGCGATTTCGCTCCAATTCACATTCCAAGTAATATTCTGCATGCTAATTACGTTGCCGATTGCCAAATTGCATTATCTCTTATAGTTTCGGAGATATGGGCAATCGAAATTTTACACCTTAGAGTCTGTTTCTAACTGGGGTCAAAATTGTAAAATGGTCTTATGAATTAGCGATTTCGCTCCAATTCACATTCCAAGTAGTATTCGGCATGCTAATTACGTTGCCGATTGCCAAATTGCATTATCTCTTATAGTTTCCGAGATATGGACTATCGACATCTTACAATATTGGCTCGGCTTCTAACTTGGGCCAGAATTGTAAAATGTGCTTATGAATTAGCGATTTCGCCCCAATTCACATTCCAAGTAATATTCAGCATGCTATTTACGTTGCCGATTGCCAAATTGCATTATCTCTTATAGTTTCCGAGATATGGACTATCGACATCTTACAATATTGGCTCTGCTTCTAAGTTGGGCCAAAATTGTAAAATGGTCTTATGAATTAGCGATTTCGTTCCAATTCACATTCCAAGTAATATTCAGCATGCTAATTACGTTGCCGATTGCCAAATTGCAATATCTCTTATAGATTCCGAGATATAGACTATCGACATCTTACAATATTGGCTCTGCTTCTAACTTGGCCCAAAATTGTAAAATGGTCTTATGAATTAGCGATTTCGCTCCAATTCACATTCCAAGTAATATTCAGCATGCTAATTACGTTGCCGATTGCCAAATAGCATTATCTCTTATAGTTTCCGAGATACGGTCAATCGAAATTTTACACCTTAGAGTCAGTTTCTAACTGGGGTCAAAATTGTAAAACGGTCTTATGAATTAGCGATTTCGCTCCAATTCACATACCAAGTAATATTCGGCTTGCTAATTACGTTGCCGATTGCCAAATTGCATTATCTCTTATAGTTTCGGAGATAAGGGCAATCGAAATTTTACACCTTAGAGTCTCTTTCTAACTGGGGTCAAAATTGTAAAATGGTCTTATGAATTAGCGATTTCGCTCCAATTCACATTCCAAGTAATATTCGGCATGCTAATTACGTTGCCGATTGACAAATTGCATTATCTCTTATAGTTTCCGAGATATGGACTATCGACATCTTACAATATTGGCTCTGCTTCTAACTTGGGCCAGAATTGTAAAATGGTCTTATGAATTAGCGATTTCGCTCCAATTCACATTCCAAGTAATATTCGGCTTGCTAATTACGTTGCCGATTGCCAAATTGCATTATCTCTTATAGTTTCCGAGATATGGGCAATCGAAATTTTACATCTTAGAGTCTGTTTCTAACTGGGGTCAAAATTGTAAAATGGTCTTATGAATTAGCGATATCGCTCCAATTCACATTCCAAGTAATATTCGGCATGCTAATTACGTTGCCCATTGCCAAATTTCATTATATCTTATAGTTTCCGAGATATGGTCAATCGAAATTTTACACCTTAGAGTCTGTTTCTAACCAGGATCAAAATTGTAAAATGGTCTTATGAATTAGCGATTTCGCTCCAATTCACATTCCAGGTAGTATTCGGCATGCTAATTACGTTGTCGATTGCCAAATTGCATTATCTCTTATAGTTTCCGAGATATGGACTATCGACATCTTACAATATTTTCTCGGCTTCTAACTTGGGCCAGAATTGTAAAATGTTCTTATGAATTAGCGATTTCGCTCCAATTCACATTCCAAGTAATATTCAGCATGCTATTTACGTTGCCGATTGCCAAATTGCATTATCTCTTATAGTTTCCGAGATATGGACTATCGACATCTTACAATATTGGCTCTGCTTCTAAGTTGGGCCAAAATTGTAAAATGGTCTTATGAATTAGCGATTTCGTTCCAATTCCCATTCCAAGTAATATTCAGCATGCTAATTACGTTGCCGATTGCCAAATTGCAATATCTCTTATAGATTCCGAGATATAGACTATCGACATCTTACAATATTGGCTCTGCTTCTAACTTGGCCCAAAATTGTAAAATGGTCTTATGAATTAGCGATTTCGCTCCAATTCATATTCCAAGTAATATTCAGCATGCTAATTATGATGTCGATTAGCAAATTGCATTATCTCTTATAGTTTCCTAGATATGGGCAATCGAAATTTTATAATTTTGGCTCAATTTATAACTTGGGCCAAAATTGTAAAATGGTCTTATGAATTAGCGATTTCGTTCCAATTCATATTCCAAGTGATATTCGGCATGCTAATTAAGCTGTCGATTACCAAATTGCATTATATCTTATAGTTTCCGAGATATGAACTTTCGAAATTTTATAATTTTGGCTCTATTTATAACTTGGGTCAAAATTGTAAAATGGTCTTATGAATTAGCGATTTCGTTCTAAATACATTCCAAGTAATATTCGGCATACTAATTATGATGTCGATTAAGAAATTGCGTTATCTCTTATAGTTTCCTAGATATGGGCAATCGAAATTTTATAATTTTTTCTCTATTTATAACTTGGGTCAAAATTGTAAAATGGTCTTATGAATTAGCGATTTCGTTCTATATCACATTCCAAGTAATATTCGGCATGCTAATTACAATGTCGACTAGCAAATTGAATTATCTCTTATAGTTTCCTAGATATGGGCAATCGAAATTTTATAATTTTGGCTCTATTTATAACTTGGGGCAAAATTGTAAAATGGTCTTATGAATTATCAATTTTGTTCCAATTCACACTCCAAGTAATATATGGAATGCTAATAACGTTGTCGATTGCCAAAATGTATTATCTCTTATAGTTTCCGGGATATAGACAATCGAAATTTTACAATTTTATCTCTGCTTCTAACATGGGTCAAAATTGTAAAATGGTCTTATGAATTAGCGATTTCGTTCCAATTCACACTCCAAGTAATATTCGGCATGCTAATTACGTTGTCGATTACCAAATTGCATTATCTCTTATAGTTTCCGAGATATGGACTATCGAAATTTTACAATTTTGGCTCTGATTCTAACTTGGGTCAAAATTGTAAAATGGTCTTATATATTACCGATTTCGTTCTAATTCACATTCCAAGTGATATTCGGCATGCTAATTACGCTGTCCATTACCAAATTGCATTATCTCTTATAATTTTCGAGATATGGACTATCGAAATTTTACAATTTTGTCTCTGCTTCTAACTTGACCCGAAATTGTAAAATGGTCTTATGAATTAGCGATTTCGTTCCAATTCCCATTCCAAGTAATATTCAGCATGCTAATTACGTTGCCGATTGCCAAATTGCAATATCTCTTATAGATTCCAAGATATAGACTATCGACATCTTACAATATTGGCTCTGCTTCTAACTTGGCCCAAAATTGTAAAATGGTCTTATGAATTAGCGATTTCGCTCCAATTCACATTCCAAGTAATATTCAGCATGCTAATTACGTTGCCGATTGCCAAATAGCATTATCTCTTATAGTTTCCGAGATATGGACTATCGACATCTTACAATATTGGCTCTGCTTCTAACTTGGGCCAGAATTGTAAAATGGTCTTATGAATAGCGATTTCGCTCCAATTCACATTCCAAGTAATATTCGGCTTGCTAATTACGTTGCCGATTGCCAAATTGCATTATCTCTTATAGTTTCCGAGATATGGACTATCGACATCTTACAATATTGGCTCTGCTTCTAACTTGGGCCAGAATTGTAAAATGGTCTTATGAATAGCGATTTCGCTCCAATTCACATTCCAAGTAATATTCGGCTTGCTAATTACGTTGCCGATTGCCAAATTGCATTATCACTTATAGTTTCCGAGATATGGACAATCGAAATTTTACACCTTAGAGTCTGTTCCTAACTGGGGTCAAAATTGTAAAATGGTCTTATGAATTGGCGATTTCGCTCCAATTCACATTCCAAGTAATATTCGGCATGCTAATTACGTTGCCGATTGCCAAATTGCATTATCTCTTATAGTTTCCGAGATATGGGCAATCGAAATTTTACACCTTAGAGTCTGTTTCTAACTGGGGTCAAAATTGTAAAATGGTCTTATAAATTAGCGATTTCGCTCCAATTCACATTCCAAGTAATATTCGGCATGCTAATTACGTTGCCGATTGCCAAATTGCATTATCTCTTATAGTTTTCGAGATATGGACTATCGACATCTTACAATATTGGCTCTGCTTCTAACTTGGGCCAGAATTGTAAAATGGTCTTATGAATTAGCGATTTCGCTCCAATTCACATTCCAAGTAATATTCAGCATGCTAATTACGTTGCCGATTGCCAAATAGCATTATCTCTTACAGTTTCCGAAATACGGTCAATCGAAATTTTACACCTTAGAGTCTGTTTCTAACTGGGGTCAAAATTGTAAAACGGTCTTATGAATTAGCGATTTCGCTCCAATTCACATACCAAATAATATTCGGCTTGCTAATTATGTTGCCGATTGCCAAATTGCATTATCTCTTATAGTTTCGGAGATATGGGCAATCGAAATTTTACACCTTAGAGTCTGTTTCTAACTGGGGTCAAAATTGTAAAATGGTCTTATGAATTAGCGATTTCGCTCCAATTCACATTCCAAGTAATATTCGGCATGCTAATTACGTTGCCGATTGCCAAATTGCATTATCTCTTATAGTTTCCGAGATATGGACTATCGACATCTTACAATATTGGCTCTGCTTCTAACTTGGGCCAGAATTGTAAAATGGTCTTATGAATAGCGATTTCGCTCCAATTCACATTCCAAGTAATATTCGGCTTGCTAATTACGTTGCCGATTGCCAAATTGCATTATCTCTTATAGTTTCCGAGATATGGGCAATCGAAATTTTACACCTTAGAGTCTGTTTCTAACTGGGGTCAAAATTGTAAAATGGTCTTATGAATTGGCGATTTCGCTCCAATTCACATTCCAAGTAATATTCGGCATGCTAATTACGTTGCCGATTGCCAAATTGCATTATCTCTTATAGTTTCCGAGATATGGGCAATCGAAATTTTACACCTTAGAGTCTGTTTCTAACTGGGGTCAAAATTGTAAAATGGTCTTATAAATTGGCGATTTCGCTCCAATTCACATTCCAAGTAATATTCGGCATGCTAATTACGTTGCCGATTGCCAAATTGCATTATCTCTTATAGTTTTCGAGATATGGACTATCGACATCTTACAATATTGGCTCTGCTTCTAACTTGAGCCAGAATTGTAAAATGGTCTTATGAATTAGCGATTTCGCTCCAATTCACATTCCAAGTAATATTTGGCATGCTAATTACGTTGCCGATTGCCAAATTGCATTATCTCTTATAGTTTCCGAGATATGGGCAATCGAAATTTTACACCTTAGAGTCTGTTTCTAACTGGGGTCAAAATTGTAAAATAGTCTTAAGAATTAGCGATTTCGCTCCAATTCACATTCCAAGTAATATTCGGCATGCTAATTACGTTACCGATTGCCAAATTGCAATATCTCTTATAGATTCCGAGATATAGACTATCGACATCTTACAATATTGGCTCTGCTTCTAACTTGGCCCAAAATTGTAAAATGGTCTTATAAATTAGCGATTTCGCTCCAATTCACACTCCAAGTAATATTCAGCATGCTAATTACGTTGCCGATTGCCAAATAGCATTATCTCTTACAGTTTCCGAAATACGGTCAATCGAAATTTTACACCTTAGAGTCTGTTTCTAACTGGGGTCAAAATTATAAAACGGTCTAATGAATTAGCGATTTCGCTCCAATTCACATACCAAATAATATTCGGCTTGCTAATTACGTTGCCGATTGCCAAATTGCATTATCTCTTATAGTTTCGGAGATATGGGCAATCGAAATTTTACACCTTAGAGTCTGTTTCTAACTGGGGTCAAAATTGTAAAATGATCTTATGAATTAGCGATTTCGCTCCAATTCACATTCCAAGTAATATTCGGCATGCTAATTACGTTGCCGATTGCCAAATTGCATTATCTCTTATAGTTTCCGAGATATGGACTATCGACATATTACAATATTGGCTCTGCTTCTAACTTGGGCCAGAATTGTAAAATGGTCTTATGAATTAGCGATTTCGCTCCAATTCACATTCCAAGTAATATTCGGCTTGCTAATTACGTTGCCGATTGCCAAATTGCATTATCTCTTATAGTTTCCTAGATATGGGCAATCGAAATTTTACACCTTAGAGTCTGTTTCTAACTGGGGTCAAAATTGTAAAATGGTCTTATGAATTAGCGATTTCGCTCCAATTCACATTCCAAGTAATATTCGGCATGCTAATTACATTGCCGATTGCCAAATTGCAATATCTCTTATAGATTCCGAGATATAGACTATCGACATCTTACAATATTGGCTCTGCTTCTAACTTGGGCCAAAATTGTAAAATGGTCTTATGAATTAGCGATTTCGCTCCAATTCACTTTCCAAGTAATATTCAGCATGCTAATTACGTTGCCGATTGCCAAATAGCATTATCTCTTACAGTTTCCGAAATACGGTCAATCGAAATTTTACACATTAGAGTCTGTTTCTAACTGGGGTCAAAATTGTAAAACGGTCTTATGAATTAGCGATTTCGCTCCAATTCACATACCAAATAATATTCGGCTTGCTAATTACGTTGCCGATTGCCAAATTGCATTATCTCTTATAGTTTCGGAGATATGGGCAATCGAAATTTTACACCTTAGAGTCTGTTTCTAACTGGGGTCAAAATTGTAAAATGGTCTTATGAATTAGCGATTTCGCTCCAATTCACATTCCAAGTAATATTCGGCATGCTAATTACGTTGCCGATTGCCAAATTGAATTATCTCTTATAGTTTCCGAGATATGGACTATCGACATCTTACAATATTGGCTCTGCTTCTAACTTGGGCCAGAATTGTAAAATGGTCTTATGAATTAGCGATTTCGCTCCAATTCACATTCCAAGTAATATTCGGCTTGCTAATTACGTTGCCGATTGCCAAATTGCATTATCTCTTATAGTTTCCGAGATATCGGCAATCGAAATTTTACACCTTAGAGTCTGTTTCTAACTGGGGTCAAAATTGTAAAATGGTCTTATGAATTGGCGATTTCGCTCCAATTCACATTCCAAGTAATATTCGGCATGCTAATTACGTTGCCGATTGCCAAATTGCATTATCTCTTATAGTTTCCGAGATATGGGCAATCGAAATTTTACACCTTAGAGTCTGTTTCTAACTGGGGTCAAAATTGTAAAATGGTCTTATAAATTAGCGATTTCGCTCCAATTCACATTCCAAGTAATATTCGGCTTGCTAATTACGTTGCCGATTGCCAAATTGCATTATCTCTTATAGTTTCCGAGATATGGGCAATCGAAATTTTACACCTTAGAGTCTGTTTCTAACTGGGGTCAAAATTGTAAAATGGTCTTATAAATTAGCGATTTCGCTCCAATTCACATTCCAAGTAATATTCGGCTTGCTAATTACGTTGCCGATTGGCAAATAGCATTATCTCTTACAGTTTCCGAAATACGGTCAATCGAAATTTTACACCTTAGAGTCTGTTTCTAACTGGGGTCAAAATTATAAAACGGTCTAATGAATTAGCGATTTCGCTCCAATTCACATACCAAATAATATTCGGCTTGCTAATTACGTTGCCGATTGCCAAATTGCATTATCTCTTATAGTTTCGGAGATATGGGCAATCGAAATTTTACACCTTAGAGTCTGTTTCTAAATGGGGTCAAAATTGTAAAATGGTCTTATGAATTAGCGATTTCGCTCCAATTCACATTCCAAGTAATATTCGGCATGCTAATTACATTGCCTATTGCCAAATTGCATTATCTCTTATAGTTTCCGAGATATGGACTATCGACATCTTACAATATTGGCTCTGCTTCTAACTTGGGCCAGAATTGTAAAATGGTCTTATGAATTAGCGATTTCGCTCCAATTCACATTCCAAGTAATATTCGGCTTGCTAATTACGTTGCCGATTGCCAAATTGCATTATCTCTTATAGTTTCCGAGATATGGGCAATCGAAATTTTACACCTTAGAGTCTGTTTCTAACTGGGGTCAAAATTGTAAAATGGTCTTATGAATTAGCGATTTCGCTCCAATTCACATTCCAAGTAATATTCGGCATGCTAATTACATTGCCGATTGCCAAATTGCAATATCTCTTATAGATTCCGAGATATAGACTATCGACATCTTACAATATTGGCTCTGCTTCTAACTTGGCCCAAAATTGTAAAATGGTCTTATGAATTAGCGATTTCGCTCCAATTCACATTCCAAGTAATATTCAGCATGCTAATTACGTTGCCGATTGCCAAATAGCATTATCTCTTACAGTTTCCGAAATACGGTCAATCGAAATTTTACACCTTAGAGTCTGTTTCTAACTGGGGTCAAAATTGTAAAACGGTCTTATGAATTAGCGATTTCGCTCCAATTCACATACCAAATAATATTCGGCTTGCTAATTACGTTGCCGATTGCCAAATTGCATTATCTCTTATAGTTTCGGAGATATGGGCAATCGAAATTTTTCACCTTAGAGTCTGTTTCTAACTGGGGTCAAAATTGTAAAATGGTCTTATGAATTAGCGATTTCGCTCCAATTCACATTCCAAGTAATATTCGGCATGCTAATTACGTTGCCGATTGCCAAATTGCATTATCTCTTATAGTTTCCGAGATATGGACTATCGACATCTTACAATATTGGCTCTGCTTCTAACTTGGGCCAGAATTGTAAAATGGTCTTATGAATTAGCGATTTCCCTCCAATTGACATTCCAAGTAATATTCGGCTTGCTAATTACGTTGCCGATTGCCAAATTGCATTATCTCTTATAGTTTCCGAGATATGGGCAATCGAAATTTTACACCTTAGAGTCTGTTTCTAACTTGGGTCAAAATTGTAAAATGGTCTTATGAATTGGCGATTTCGCTCCAATTCACATTCCAAGTAATATTCGGCATGCTAATTACGTTGCCGATTGCCAAATTGCATTATCTCTTATAGTTTCCGAGATATGGGCAATCGAAATTTTACACCTTAGAGTCTGTTTCTAACTGGGGTCAAAATTGTAAAATGGTCTTATAAATTAGCGATTTCGCTCCAATTCACATTCCAAGTAATATTCGGCATGCTAATTACGTTGCCGATTGCCAAATAGCATTATCTCTTATAGTTTTCGAGATATGGACTATCGACATCTTACAATATTGGCTCTGCTTCTAACTTGGGCTAGAATTGTAAAATGGTCTTATGAATTAGCGATTTCGCTCAAATTCACATTCCAAGTAATATTCGGCATGCTAATTACGATGCCGATTGCCTAATTGCATTATCTCTTATAGATTCCGAGATATGGGCAATCGAAATTTTACACCTTAGAGTCTGTTTCTAACTGGGGTCAAAATTGTAAAATGGTCTTATGAAATAGCGATTTCGCTCCAATTCACAATCCAAGTAATATTCGGCATGCTAATTACGTTGCCTATTGCCAAACTGCATTATCTCTTATAGTTTCCGAGATATGGGCAATCGAAATTTTACACCTTAGAGTCTGTTTCTAACTGGGGTCAAAATTGTAAAATAGTCTTAAGAACTAGCGATTTCGCTCCAATTCACATTCCAAGTAATATTCGGCATGCTAATTACGTTACCGATTGCCATATTGCATTATCTCTTATAGTTTCCGAGATATGGACTATCGACATCTTACAATATTGGCTCTGCTTCTAACTTGCGCCAGAATTGTAAAATGGTCTTATGAATTAGCGATTTCGTTCCAATTCACATTCCAAGTAATATTCGGCATTCTAATTACGTTGCCTATAGCCAAAATGCATTATCCCTTATAGTTTCCGAGATATGGACTATCGACATTTTACAATATTGGCTCTGCTTCTAACTTTTGCCAAAATTGTAAAACGGTCTTATGATTTAGGGATTTCGTTCAAATTCACATTCCAAGTAATATTCGGCATGCTAATTACATTGCCGATTGCCAAATTTCATTATCTCTTATAGTTTCCGAGATATGGACTATCGACATCTTGCAATATTGGCTCTGCTTCTAACTTGGGCCAGAATTGTAAAATCGTCTTACGAATTAGCGATTTCGTTCCAATTCACATTCCAAGTAATATTCGGCATGCTAATTACGTTGCCGATTGCCAAATTGCATTATTTCTTATAGTTTCCGAGATATGGGCAATCGAAATTTTACACCTTAGAGTCTGTTTCTAACTGGGGTCAAAATTGTAAAATGGTCTTATGAATTAGCGATTTCGCTCCAATTCACATTCCAAGTAGTATTCGGCATGCTAATTACGTTGCCGATTGCCAAATTGCATTATCTCTTATAGTTTCCGAGATATGGACTATCGACATCTTACAATATTGGCTCGGCTTCTAACTTGGGCCAGAATTGTAAAATGTGCTTATGAATTAGCGATTTCGCCCCAATTCACATTCCAAGTAATATTCAGCATGCTATTTACGTTGCCGATTGCCAAATTGCATTATCTCTTATAGTTTCCGACATCTTACAATATTGGCTCTGCTTCTAAGTTGGGCCAAAATTGTAAAATGGTCTTATGAATTAGCGATTTCGTTCCAATTCACATTCCAAGTAATATTCAGCATGCTAATTACGTTGCCGATTGCCAAATTGCAATATCTCTTATAGATTCCGAGATATAGACTATCGACATCTTACAATATTGGCTCTGCTTCTAACTTGGCCCAAAATTGTAAAATGGTCTTATGAATTAGCGATTTCGCTCCAATTCACATTCCAAGTAATATTCAGCATGCTAATTACGTTGCCGATTGCCAAATAGCATTATCTCTTATAGTTTCCGAGATACGGTCAATCGAAATTTTACACCTTAGAGTCAGTTTCTAACTGGGGTCAAAATTGTAAAACGGTCTTATGAATTAGCGATTTCGCTCCAATTCACATACCAAGTAATATTCGGCTTGCTAATTACGTTGCCGATTGCCAAATTGCATTATCTCTTATAGTTTCGGAGATAAGGGCAATCGAAATTTTACACCTTAGAGTCTCTTTCTAACTGGGGTCAAAATTGTAAAATGGTCTTATGAATTAGCGATTTCGCTCCAATTCACATTCCAAGTAATATTCGGCATGCTAATTACGTTGCCGATTGACAAATTGCATTATCTCTTATAGTTTCCGAGATATGGACTATCGACATCTTACAATATTGGCTCTGCTTCTAACTTGGGCCAGAATTGTAAAATGGTCTTATGAATTAGCGATTTCGCTCCAATTCACATTCCAAGTAATATTCGGCTTGCTAATTACGTTGCCGATTGCCAAATTGCATTATCTCTTATAGTTTCCGAGATATGGGCAATCGAAATTTTACACCTTAGAGTCTGTTTCTAACTGGGGTCAAAATTGTAAAATGGTCTTATGAATTAGCGATTTCGCTCCAATTCACATTCCAAGTAATATTCGGCATGCTAATTACGTTGCCCATTGCCAAATTGCATTATCTCTTATAGTTTCCGAGATATGGGCAATCGAAATTTTACACCTTAGAGTCTGTTTCTAACTGGGGTCAAAATTGTAAAATGGTCTTATGAATTAGCGATTTCGCTCCAATTCACATTCCAAGTAATATTTGGCATGCTAATTACGTTGCCCATTGCCAAATTTCATTATATCTTATAGTTTCCGAGATATGGTCAATCGAAATTTTACACCTTAGAGTCTGTTTCTAACCAGGATCAAAATTGTAAAATGGTCTTATGAATTAGCGATTTCGCTCCAATTCACATTCCAGGTAGTATTCGGCATGCTAATTACGTTGTCGATTGCCAAATTGCATTATCTCTTATAGTTTCCGAGATATGGACTATCGACATCTTACAATATTTTCTCGGCTTCTAACTTGGGCCAGAATTGTAAAATGTTCTTATGAATTAGCGATTTCGCTCCAATTCACATTCCAAGTAATATTCAGCATGCTATTTACGTTGCCGATTGCCAAATTGCATTATCTCTTATAGTTTCCGAGATATGGACTATCGACATCTTACAATATTGGCTCTGCTTCTAAGTTGGGCCAAAATTGTAAAATGGTCTTATGAATTAGAGATTTCGTTCCAATTCCCATTCCAAGTAATATTCAGCATGCTAATTACGTTGCCGATTGCCAAATAGCATTATCTCTTACAGTTTCCGAAATACGGTCAATCGAAATTTTACACCTTAGAGTCTGTTTCTAACTGGGGTCAAAATTATAAAACGGTCTTATGAATTAGCGATTTCGCTCCAATTCACATACCAAATAATATTCGGCTTGCTAATTACGTTGCCGATTGCCAAATTGCATTATCTCTTATAGTTTCGGAGATATGGGCAATCGAAATTTTACACCTTAGAGTCTGTTTCTAACTGGGGTCAAAATTGTAAAATGGTCTTATGAATTAGCGATTTCGCTCCAATTCACATTCCAAGTAATATTCGGCATGCTAATTACGTTACCGATTGCCAAATTGCAATATCTCTTATAGATTCCGAGATATAAACTAACGACATCTTACAATATTGGCTCTGCTTCTAACTTGGGCCAGAATTGTAAAATGGTCTTATGAATTAGCGATTTCGCTCCAATTCACATTCCAAGTAATATTCGGCTTGCTAATTACGTTGCCGATTGCCAAATTGCATTATCTCTTATAGATTCCGAGATATGGGCAATCGAAATTTTACACCTTAGAGTCTGTTTCTAACTGGGGTCAAAATTGTAAAATGGTCTTATGAATTAGCGATTTCGCTCCAATTCACATTCCAAGTAATATTCGGCTTGCTAATTACGTTGCCGATTGCCAAATTGCATTATCTCTTATAGTTTCCGAGATATGGGCAATCGAAATTTTGCACCTTAGAGTGTGTTTCTAACTGGGGTCAAAATTGTAAAATAGTCTTAAGAATTAGCGATTTCGCTCCAATTCACATTCCAAGTAATATTCGGCATGCTAATTACGTTACCGATTGCCAAATTGCAATATCTCTTATAGATTCCGAGATATAAACTAACGACATCTTACAATATTGGCTCTGCTTCTAACTTGGGCCAGAATTGTAAAATGGTCTTATGAATTAGCGATTTCGCTCCAATTCACATTCCAAGTAATATTCGGCTTGCTAATTACGTTGCCGATTGCCAAATTGCATTATCTCTTATAGTTTCCGAGATATGGGCAATCGAAATTTTACACCTTAGAGTCTGTTTCTAACTGGGGTCAAAATTGTAAAATGGTCTTATGAATTAGCGATTTCGCTCCAATTCACATTCTAAGTAATATTCGGCATGCTAATTACGTTGCCGATTGCTAAATTGCATTATCTCTTATAGTTTCCGAGATATGGGCAATCGAAATTTTATACCTTAGAGTCTGTTTCTAACTGGGGTCAAAAATGTAAAATGGTCTAATAAATTAGCGATTTCGCTCCAATTCACATTCCAAGTAATATTCGGCATGCTAATTACGTTGCCGATTGCCAAATTGCATTATCTCTTATAGTTTTCGAGATATGGACTATCGACATCTTACAATATTGGCTCTGCTTCTAACTTGGGCCAGAATTGTAAAATGGTCTTATGAATTAGAGATTTCACTCAAATTCACATTCCAAGTAATATTCGGCATGCTAATTACGTTGCCGATTGCCAAATTGCATTATCTCTTATAGTTTCCGAGATATGGGCAATCGAAATTTTACACCTTAGAGTCTGTTTCTAACTGGGGTCAAAATTGTAAAATGGTCTTATGAAATAGCGATTTCGCTCCAATTCACAATCCAAGTAATATTCGGCATGCTAATTACGTTGCCTATTGCCAAATTGCATTATCTCTTATAGTTTCCGAGATATGGGCAATCGAAATTTTACACCTTAGAGTCTGTTTCTAACTGGGGCCAAATTGTAAAATAGTCT
The DNA here is from genome assembly GCF_030347505.1 of Rhynchophorus ferrugineus. Classification (NCBI taxonomy): domain Eukaryota; kingdom Metazoa; phylum Arthropoda; class Insecta; order Coleoptera; family Curculionidae; genus Rhynchophorus; species Rhynchophorus ferrugineus. The sequence goes on along the minus strand of NW_027472580.1, from coordinate 64,686,906 downwards.
TAAGAATTAGCGATTTCGCTCCAATTCACATTCCAAGTAATATTCGGCATGCTAATTACGTTACCGATTGCCAAATTGCATTATCTCTTATAGTTTCCGAGATATGGACTATCGACATCTTACAATATTGGCTCAGCTTCTAACTTGGGCCAGAATTGTAAAATGGTCTTACGAATTAGCGATTTCGTTCCAATTCACATTCCAAGTAATATTCGGCATGCTAATTACGTTGCCGATTGCCAAATTGCATTATCTCTTATAGTTTCCGAGATATGGACTATCGACATCTTACAATATTGGCTCTGCTTCTAAGTTGGGCCAAAATTGTAAAATGGTCTTATGAATTAGCGATTTCGCTCCAATTCACATTCCAAGTAATATTCGGCATGCTAATTACGTTGCCGATTGCCAATTTGCATTATCTCTTATAGTTTCGGAGATATGGTCAATCGAAATTTTACACCTTAGAGTCTGTTTCTAGCTGGGGTCAAAATTGTAAAATGGTCTTATGAATTAGCGATTTCGCTCCAATTCACATTCCAAGTAGTATTCGGCATGCTAATTACGTTACCGATTGCCAAATTGCATTATCTCTTATAGTTTCCGAGATATGGACTATCGACATCTTACAATATTGGCTCAGCTTCTAACTTGGGCCAGAATTGTAAAATGGTCTTACGAATTAGCGATTTCGTTCCAATTCACATTCCAAGTAATATTCGGCATGCTAATTACGTTGCCGATTGCCAAATTGCATTATCTCTTATAGTTTCCGAGATATGGACTATCGACATCTTACAATATTGGCTCTGCTTCTAAGTTGGGCCAAAATTGTAAAACGGTCTTATGAATTAGCGATTTCGTTCAAATTCGCATTCCAAGTAATATTCGGCATGCTAATTACATTGCCGATTGCCAAATTTCATTACCTCTTATAGTTTCCGAGATATGGTCAATCGAAATTTTACACCTTAGAGTCTGTTTCTAGCTGGGGTCAAAATTGTAAAATGGTCTTATGAATTAGCGATTTCGCTCCAATTCACATTCCAAGTAGTATTCGGCATGCTAATTACGTTACCGATTGCCAAATTGCATTATCTCTTATAGTTTCCGAGTTATGGACTATCGACATCTTACAATATTGGCTCTGCTTCTAAGTTGGCCCAAAATTGTAAAATGGTCTTATGAATTAGCGATTTCGCTCCAATTCACATACCAAGTAATATTCGACTTGCTAATTACGTTTCCGATTGCCAAATTGCATTATCTCTTATAGTTTCGGAGATATGGGCAATCGAAATTTTACACCTTAGAGTCTGTTTCTAACTGGGGTCAAAATTGTAAAATGGTCTTATGAATTAGCGATTTCGCTCCAATTCACATTCCAAGTAATATTCGGCATGCTAATTACGTTGCCGACTGCCAAATTGCATTATTTCTTATAGTTTCCGAGATATGGACTATCGACATCTTACAATATTGGCTCTGCTTCTAACTTGCGCCAGAATTGTAAAATGGTCTTATGAATTAGCGATATGGTTCCAATTCACATTCCAAGTAATATTCGGCATTCTAATTACGTTGCCTATAGCCAAAATGCATTATCTCTTATAGTTTCCGAGATATGGACTATCGACATTTTACAATATTGGCTCTGCTTCTAACTTGGACCAAAATTGTAAAACGGTCTTATGAATTAGCGATTTCGTTCAAATTCACATTCCAAGTAATATTCGGCATGCTAATTACATTGCCGATTGCCAAATTTCATTATCTCTTATAGTTTCCGAGATATGGACTATCGACATCTTGCAATATTGGCTCTGCTTCTAACTTGGGCCAGAATTGTAAAATCGTCTTACGAATTAGCGATTTCGTTCCAATTCACATTCCAAGTAATATTCGGCATGCTAATTACGTTGCCGACTGCCAAATTGCATTATTTCTTATAGTTTCCGAGATATGGACTATCGACATCTTACAATATTGGCTCTGCTTCTAACTTGGGCCAGAACTGTAAAATGGTCTTATAAATTAGCGATTTCGTATCAATTCATATTCCAAGTAATATTCGGCATGCTAATTACGTTGCCGATTGCCAAATTGCATTATCTCTTATAGTTTCCGAGATATGGACTATCGACCTCTTACAATATTGGCTCTGCTTCTAAGTTGGGCCAAAATTGTAAAATGGTCTTATGAATTAGCGATTTCGCTCCAATTCACATTCCAAGTAATATTCGGCATGCTAATTACGTTGCCGATTGCCAATTTGCATTATCTCTTATAGTTTTCGAGATATGGACTATCGACATCTTACAATATTGGCTCTGCTTCTAACTTGGGCCAGAATTGTAAAATGGTCTTATGAAATAGCGATTTCGCTCCAATTCACAATCCAAGTAATATTCGGCATGCTAATTACGTTGCCGATTGCCAAATTGCATTATCTCTTATAGTTTCCGAGATATGGACTATCGACATCTTACAATATTGGCTCTGCTTCTAACTTGCGCCAGAATTGTAAAATGGTCTTATGAATTAGCGATTTCGCTCCAATTCACAATCCAAGTAATATTCGGCATGCTAATTACGTTGCCTATAGCCAAAATGCATTATCTCTTATAGTTTCCGAGATATGGACTATCGACATTTTACAATATTGGCTCTGCTTCTAACTTGGGCCAGAATTGTAAAATCGTCTTACGAATTAGCGATTTCGTTCCAATTCACATTCCAAGTAATATTCGGCATGCTAATTACGTTGCCGATTGCCAAATTGCATTATTTCTTATAGTTTCCGAGATATGGGCAATCGAAATTTTACACCTTAGAGTCTGTTTCTAACTGGGGTCAAAATTGTAAAATGGTCTTATAAATTAGCGATTTCGTATCAATTCATATTCCAAGTAATATTCGGCATTCTAATTACGTTGCCGATTGCCAAATTGCATTATCTCTTATAGTTTCCGAGATATGGGCAATCGAAATTTTACACGTTAGAGTCTGTTTCTAACTGGGGTCAAAATTGTAAAATGGTCTTATGAAATAGCGATTTCGCTCCAATTCACATTCCAAGTAATATTCGGCATGTTAATTACGTTGCCGATTGCCAAATTGCATTATCTCTTATAGTTTCCGAGATATGGACTATCGACATTTTACAATATTGGCTCTGCTTCTAATTTGGGCCAAAATTGTAAAACGGTCTTATGAATTAGCGATTTCGTTCAAATTCGCATTCCAAGTAATATTCGGCATGCTAATTACATTGCCGATTGCCAAATTTCATTACCTCTTATAGTTTCCGAGATATGGTCAATCGAAATTTTACACCTTAGAGTCTGTTTCTAGCTGGGGTCAAAATTGTAAAATGGTCTTATGAATTAGCGATTTCGCTCCAATTCACATTCCAAGTAGTATTCGGCATGCTAATTACGTTACCGATTGCTAAATTGCATTATCTCTTATAGTTTCCGAGATATGGACTATCGACATCTTACAATATTGGCTCTGCTTCTAAGTTGGCCCAAAATTGTAAAATGGTCTTATGAATTAGCGATTTCGCTCCAATTCACATACCAAGTAATATTCGACTTGCTAATTACGTTGCCGATTGCCAAATTGCAATATCTCTTATAGTTTCGGAGATATGGGCAATCGAAATTTTACACCTTAGAGTCTGTTTCTAACTGGGGTCAAAATTGTAAAATGGTCTTATGAATTAGCGATTTCGCTCCAATTCACATTCCAAGTAATATTCGGCATGCTAATTACGTTGCCGATTGCCAAATTGCATTATTCCTTATAGTTTCCGAGATATGGACTATCGACATCTTACAATATTTGCTCTGCTTCTAACTTGGGCCAGAATTGTAAAATGGTCTTATGAATTAGCGATTTCGCTTCAATTCACATTCCAAGTAATATTCGGCATGCTAATTACGTTGCCGATTGCCAAATTGCATTATCTCTTATAGTTTTCGAGATATGGACTATCGACATCTTACAATATTGGCTCTGCTTCTAACTTGGGCCAGAATTGTAAAATGGTCTTATGAATTAGCGATTTCGCTCCAATTCACATTCCAAGTAGTATTCGGCATGCTAATTACGTTACTGATTGCCAAATTTCATTATCTCTTATAGTTTCCGAGATATGGACTATCGACATCTTACAATATTGGCTCTGCTTCTAAGTTGGCCCAAAATTGTAAAATGGTCTTATGAATTAGCGATTTCGCTCCAATTCACATACCAAGTAATATTCGACTTGCTAATTACGTTTCCGATTGCCAAATTGCATTATCTCTTATAGTTTCGGAGATATGGGCAATCGAAATTTTACACCTTAGAGTCTGTTTCTAACTGGGGTCAAAATTGTAAAATGGTCTTATGAATTAGCGATTTCGCTCCAATTCACATTCCAAGTAATATTCGGCATGCTAATTACGTTGCCGATTGCCAAATTGCATTATCTCTTATAGTTTCCGAGATATGGACTATCGACATCTTACAATATTGGCTCTGCTTCTAACTTGCGCCAGAATTGTAAAATGGTCTTATGAATTAGCGATTTGGTTCCAATTCACATTCCATGTAATATTCGGCATGCTAATTACGTTGCCGATAGCCAAAATGCATTATCTATTATAGTTTCCGAGATATGGACTATCGACATTTTACAATATTGGCTCTGCTTCTAACTTTGGCCAAAATTGTAAAACGGTCTTATGAATTAGCGATTTCGTTCAAATTCACATTCCAAGTAATATTCGGCATGCTAATTACATTGCCGATTGCCAAATTTCATTATCTCTTATAGTTTCCGAGATATGGACTATCGACATCTTGCAATATTGGCTCTGCTTCTAACTTGGGCCAGAATTGTAAAATCGTCTTACGAATTAGCGATTTCGTTCCAATTCACATTCCAAGTAATATTCGGCATGCTAATTACGTTGCCGACTGCCAAATTGCATTATTTCTTATAGTTTCCGAGATATGGACTATCGACATCTTACAATATTGGCTCTGCTTCTAACTTGGGCCAGAACTGTAAAATGGTCTTATAAATTAGCGATTTCGTATCAATTCATATTCCAAGTAATATTCGGCATGCTAATTACGTTGCCGATTGCCAAATTGCATTATCTCTTATAGTTTCCGAGATATGGACTATCGACCTCTTACAATATTGGCTCTGCTTCTAAGTTGGGCCAAAATTGTAAAATGGTCTTATGAATTAGCGATTTCGCTCCAATTCACATTCCAAGTAATATTCGGCATGCTAATTACGTTGCCGATTGCCAATTTGCATTATCTCTTATAGTTTTCGAGATATGGACTATCGACATCTTACAATATTGGCTCTGCTTCTAACTTGGGCCAGAATTGTAAAATGGTCTTATGAAATAGCGATTTCGCTCCAATTCACAATCCAAGTAATATTCGGCATGCTAATTACGTTGCCGATTGCCAAATTGCATTATCTCTTATAGTTTCCGAGATATGGACTATCGACATCTTACAATATTGGCTCTGCTTCTAACTTGCGCCAGAATTGTAAAATGGTCTTATGAATTAGCGATTTCGCTCCAATTCACAATCCAAGTAATATTCGGCATGCTAATTACGTTGCCTATAGCCAAAATGCATTATCTCTTATAGTTTCCGAGATATGGACTATCGACATTTTACAATATTGGCTCTGCTTCTAACTTGGGCCAGAATTGTAAAATCGTCTTACGAATTAGCGATTTCGTTCCAATTCACATTCCAAGTAATATTCGGCATGCTAATTACGTTGCCGATTGCCAAATTGCATTATTTCTTATAGTTTCCGAGATATGGGCAATCGAAATTTTACACCTTAGAGTCTGTTTCTAACTGGGGTCAAAATTGTAAAATGGTCTTATAAATTAGCGATTTCGTATCAATTCATATTCCAAGTAATATTCGGCATTCTAATTACGTTGCCGATTGCCAAATTGCATTATCTCTTATAGTTTCCGAGATATGGGCAATCGAAATTTTACACGTTAGAGTCTGTTTCTAACTGGGGTCAAAATTGTAAAATGGTCTTATGAAATAGCGATTTCGCTCCAATTCACATTCCAAGTAATATTCGGCATGTTAATTACGTTGCCGATTGCCAAATTGCATTATCTCTTATAGTTTCCGAGATATGGACTATCGACATTTTACAATATTGGCTCTGCTTCTAATTTGGGCCAAAATTGTAAAACGGTCTTATGAATTAGCGATTTCGTTCAAATTCGCATTCCAAGTAATATTCGGCATGCTAATTACATTGCCGATTGCCAAATTTCATTACCTCTTATAGTTTCCGAGATATGGTCAATCGAAATTTTACACCTTAGAGTCTGTTTCTAGCTGGGGTCAAAATTGTAAAATGGTCTTATGAATTAGCGATTTCGCTCCAATTCACATTCCAAGTAGTATTCGGCATGCTAATTACGTTACCGATTGCTAAATTGCATTATCTCTTATAGTTTCCGAGATATGGACTATCGACATCTTACAATATTGGCTCTGCTTCTAAGTTGGCCCAAAATTGTAAAATGGTCTTATGAATTAGCGATTTCGCTCCAATTCACATACCAAGTAATATTCGACTTGCTAATTACGTTGCCGATTGCCAAATTGCAATATCTCTTATAGTTTCGGAGATATGGGCAATCGAAATTTTACACCTTAGAGTCTGTTTCTAACTGGGGTCAAAATTGTAAAATGGTCTTATGAATTAGCGATTTCGCTCCAATTCACATTCCAAGTAATATTCGGCATGCTAATTACGTTGCCGATTGCCAAATTGCATTATGTCTTATAGTTTCCGAGATATGGACTATCGACATCTTACAATATTTGCTCTGCTTCTAACTTGGGCCAGAATTGTAAAATGGTCTTATGAATTAGCGATTTCGCTCCAATTCACATTCCAAGTAATATTCGGCATGCTAATTACGTTGCCGATTGCCAAATTGAATTATCTCTTATAGTTTTCGAGATATGGACTATCGACATCTTACAATATTGGCTATGCTTCTAACTTGGGCCAGAATTGTAAAATGGTCTTATGAATTAGCGATTTCGCTCCAATTCACATTCCAAGTAATATTCGGCTTGCTAATTACGTTGCCGATTGCCAAATTGCATTATCTCTTACAGTTTCCGAGATATGGTCAATCGAAATTTTACACCTTAGAGTCTGTTTCTAACTGGGGTCAGAATTGTAAAATGTTCTTAAGAATTAGCGATTTCGCTCCAATTCACATTCCAAGTAATATTCGGCATGCTAATTACGTTGCCGATTGCCAAGTTGCATTATCTCTTATAGTTTCCGAGATATGGACTATCGACATCTTACAATATTGGCTCTGATTCTAACTTGGGCCAGAATTGTAAAATGGTCTTATGAATTAGCGATTTCGCTCCAATTCACATTCCAAGTAATATTCGGCATGCTAATTACGTTGCCGATTGCCAAATTGCATTATCTCTTATAGTTTCCGAGATATGGGCAATCGAAATTTTACACCTTAGAGTCTGTTTCTAACTGGGGTCATAATTGTAAAATAGTCTTAAGAATTAGCGATTTCGCTCCAATTCACATTCCAAGTAATATTCATCATGCTAATTACGTTACCGATTGCCAAATTGCATTATCTCTTATGGTTTCCGAGATATGGACTATCGACATCTTACAATATTGGCTCTGCTTCTAACTTGACCCGAAATTGTAAAATGGTCTTATGAACTAGCGGTTTCGTTCCAATTCACATTCCAAGTAATATTCGGCATGCTAATTACATTGCCGATTGCCAAATTGCATTATCTCTTATACTTTCCGAGATATGGGCAATCGAAATTTCAAACCTTAGACTCTGTTTCTAACCTGGGCCAAAATTGTAAAATGGTCTTATGAATTAGCGATTTCGTTCCAATTCACAATCCAAGTAATATTCGGCATGCTAATTACATTGCCGATTGCCAAATTGCATTATCTCTTATAATTTCGGAGTTATGGACTATTGACATTTTACAATTTTGGCTCTGCTTCTAACTTGGGTCAAAATTGTAAAATGGTCTTATGATTTACCGGTTTCGTTCCAATTCACATTCCAAGTAATACTCGTCATGCTAATTATATTGTCGATTGCCAAATTGCATTATCCCTTATAGTTTCCTAGATATGGGCTATCGAAAATTTACAATTTTATCTCTGCTTCTAACATGGGTCAAAATTGTAAAATGGTCTTATGAATTAGCGATTTCGTTCCAATTCACACTCCAAGTAATATTCGGCATGCTAATTACGTTGTCGATTACCAAATTGCATTATCTCTTATAGTTTCCGAGATATGGACTATCGAAATTTTACAATTTTGGCTCTGATTCTAACTTGGGTCAAAATTGTAAATTGATCTTATAAATTACCGATTTCGTTCTAATTCACATTCCAAGTGATATTCGGCATGCTAATTACGCTGTCCATTACCAAATTGCATTATCTCTTATAGTTTTCGAGAGATGGACTATTGAAATTTTACAATCTTATCTCTGCTTCTGACATGGGCCAAAATTGTAAAATGGTCTTATGAATTAGCGATTTCGTTCTAAATACATTCCAAGTAATATTCGGCATGCTAATTATGATGTCGATTAGCAAATTGCATTATCTCTTATAGTTTCCTAGATATGGGCAATCGAAATTTTATAATTGTAGCTCTATTTATAACTTGGGCCAAAATTGTAAAATGGTCTTATGAATTAGCGATTTCGTTCCACTTCATATTCCAAGTGATATTCGACATGCTAATTACGCTGTCGATTACCAAATTGCATTATCTCTTATAGTTTCCGAGATATGAACTTTCGAAATTTTATAATTTTGGCTCTATTTATAACTTGGGTCAAAATTGTAAAATGGTCTTATGAATTAGCGACTTCGTTCTAAATCACATTCCAAGTAATATTCGGCATGCTAATTACGATGTCGATTAGCAAATTGCATTATCTCTTATAGTTTCCTAGATATGGGCAATCGAAATTTTACACCTTAGGCTCTGTTTCTAAGTTGGGCCAAAATTGTAAAATGGTCTTATGAATTAGCAATTTTATTCCAATTCACACTCCAAGTAATATTCGGCATGCTAATAACGTTGTTGATTGCCAAATTGTGTTATCTCTTATAGTGTCCGAGATACAGACTATCGAAATTTTACAATTTTATCTCTGGTTCTAACATGGGTCAAAATTGTAAAATGGTCTTATGAAATACCGGTTTCGTTCCAATTCACATTCCAAGTAATACACGGCATGCTAATTACATTGTCGATTGCCAAATTGTAATATCTCTTATAGTTTCCGAGATATGAACTTTCGAAATTTTATAATTTTGGCTCTGTTTATAACTTGGGTCAAAATTTTAAAATGGTCTTATGAATTAGCGAATTCGTTCTAAATCACATTCCAAGTAATATTCGCCATGCTAATTACGATGCCGATTAGCAAATTGCATTATCTCTTATAGTTTCCTAGATATGGGCAATCGTAATTTTACACCTTAGACTCTGTTTCTAACCTGGGCCAAAATTGTAAAATGGTCTTATGAATTAGCGATTTCGTTCTAATTCACATTATAAGTGATATTCGGCATGCTAATTACGCTGTCGATTACCAAATTGCATTATCTCTTATTGTTTCCGAGATATGGACTATCGAAATTTTACAATATTGGCTCTGCTTCTAACTTGAGCCAAATTTGTAAAATGGTCTCATGAATTGCCGATTTAGTTCCAAATCACACTCCAAGTAATAGTCGGCATGTTAATTACATTGCCGATTGCCAAATTGCATTATCACTATTAGTTTCCGGGATATGGGTAATCGAAATTTTACACCTTAGACTCTGTTTCTAACTTAGGCCAAATTTGTAAAACGGTCTTATGAATTAGCGAATTCGTTCCAATTAACATTCCAAATAATATTCAGCATGCTAATTACATTGCCGATTGCCAAATTGCATTATCTCTTATAATTTCGGAGATATGGACTATTGACATTTTACAATTTTGGCTCAGCTTCTAACTTGTGTCAAAATTCTAAAATGGTCTTATGAATTAGCGATTTCGTTCCAATTCACATTCCGAGTAATATTCGGAATGCTAATTACATTGCCGATTGCCAAATTGCATTATCTCTTATAATTTCCAAGATATGGATTACAGAAATTTTACACCTTAGGCTCTGTTTCTAACTTAGGCCAAAATTGTAAAATGGTCTTATGAATTAGCGATTTCGTTCCAATTCACACTCCAAGTAATATTCGGCATGCTAATTACGTTGTCGATTACCAAACTGCATTACCTCTTATAGTTTCCGAGATATGGACTATCGAAATTTTACAATTTTGGCTCTGATTCTAACTTGGGTCAAAATTGTAAATTGATCTTATAAATTACCGATTTCGTTCTAATTCACATTCCAAGTGATATTCGGCATGCTAATTACGCTGTCCATTACCAAATTGCATTATCTCTTATAGTTTTCGAGATATGGACTATCGAAATTTTACAATCTTATCTCTGCTTCTGACATGGGCCAAAATTGTAAAATGGTCTTATGAATTAGCGATTTCGTTCTAAATACATTTCAAGTAATATTCGGCATGCTAATTATGATGTCGATTAGCAAATTGCATTATCTCTTATAGTTTCCTAGATATGGGCAATCGAAATTTTATAATTTGGGCTCTATTTATAACTTGGGCCAAAATTGTAAAATGGTCTTATGAATTAGCGATTTCGTTCCACTTCATATTCCAAGTGATATTCGGCATGCTAATTACGCTGTCGATTACCAAATTGCATTATCTCTTATAGTTTCCGAGATATGAATTTTCGAAATTTTATAATTTTGGCTCTATTTATAACTTGGGTCAAAATTGTAAAATGGTCTTATGAATTAGCGACTCCGTTCTAAATCACATTCCAAGTAATATTCGGCATGCTAATTACGATGTCGATTAGCAAATTGCATTATCTCTTATAGTTTCCTAGATATGGGCAATCGAAATTTTACACCTTAGGCTCTGTTTCTAAGTTGGGCCAAAATTGTAAAATGGTCTTATGAATTAGCAATTTTATTCCAATTCACACTCCAAGTAATATTCGGCATGCTAATAACGTTGTCGATTGCCAAATTGCATTATCTCTTATAGTTTCCTAGATATGGGCAATCGTAATTTTACACCTTAGACTCTGTTTCTAACCTGGGCCAAAATTGTAAAATGGTCTTATGAATTAGCGATTTCGTTCTTATTCACATTATAAGTGATATTCGGCATGCTAATTACGCTGTCGATTACCAAATTGCATTATCTCTTATTGTTTCCGAGATATGGACTATCGAAATTTTACAATATTGGCTCTGCTTCTAACTTGAGCCAAATTTGTAAAATGGTCTCATGAATTACCGATTTAGTTCCAATTCACACTCCAAATAATATTCGGCATGCTAATTACATTGCCGATTGCCAAATTGCATTATCTCTTATAATTTCGGAGATATGGACTATTGACATTTTACAATTTTGGCTCAGCTTCTAACTTGGGTCAAAATTCTAAAATGGTCTTATGAATTAGCGATTTCCTTCCAATTCACACTCCAATTAATATTCGGCATGCTAATTACGTTGTCCATTACCAAATTGCATTATCTCTTATAATTTCCAAGATATGGATTACCGAAATTTTACACCTTAGGTTCTGTTTCTAACTTGGGCCAAAATTGTAAAATGGTCTTATGTGTTAGCGATTTCGTTCCAATTCACATTCCAAGTAGTATTCGGCATGCTAATTACGTTGCCGATTGCCAAATTGCATTATCTCTTATAGTTTCCGAGATATGGACTATCGACATCTTACAATATTGGCTCGGCTTCTAACTTGGGCCAGAATTGTAAAATGTTCTTATGAATTAGCGATTTCGCTCCAATTCACATTCCAAGTAATATTCAGCATGCTATTTACATTGCCGATTGCCAAATTGCATTATCTCTTATAGTTTCCGAGATATGGACTATCGACATCTTACAATATTGGCTCTGCTTCTAAGTTAGGCCAAAATTGTAAAATGGTCTTACGAATTAGCGATTTCGCTCCAATTCACATACCAAGTAATATTCGGCATGCTAATTACGTTGTCCATTACCAAATTGCATTATCTCTTATAATTTCCAAGATATGGATTACCGAAATTTTACACCTTAGGTTCTGTTTCTAACTTGGGCCAAAATTGTAAAATGGTCTTATGTGTTAGCGATTTCGTTCCAATTCACATTCCAAGTAGTATTCGGCATGCTAATTACGTTGCCGATTGCCAAATTGCATTATCTCTTATAGTTTCCGAGATATGGACTATCGACATCTTACAATATTGGCTCGGCTTCTAACTTGGGCCAGAATTGTAAAATGTTCTTATGAATTAGCGATGTCGCTCCAATTCACATTCCAAGTAATATTCAGCATGCTATTTACATTGCCGATTGCCAAATTGCATTATCTCTTATAGTTTCCGAGATATGGACTATCGACATCTTACAATATTGGCTCTGCTTCTAAGTTAGGCCAAAATTGTAAAATGGTCTTACGAATTAGCGATTTCGCTCCAATTCACATACCAAGTAATATTCGGCATGCTAATTACGTTGCCGATTGCCAAATAGCATTATCTCTTACAGTTTCCGAGATACGGTCAATCGAAATTTTACACCTTAGAGTCTGTTTCTAACTGGGGTCAAAATTGTAAAACGGTCTTATGAATTAGCGATTTCGCTCCAATTCACATACCAAGTAATATTCGGCTTGCTAATTACGTTGCCGATTGCCAAATTGCATTATCTCTTATAGTTTCCGAGATATGGGCAATCGAAATTTTACACCTTAGAGTCTGTTTCTAACTGGGGTCAAAATTGTAAAATGGTCTTATAAATTAGCGATTTCGCTCAAATTCACATTCCAAGTAATATTCGGCATGCTAATTACGTTGCCGATTGCCAAATTGCATTTTCTCTTATAGTTTCCGAGATATGGACAATCGAAATTTTACACCTTAGAGTCTGTTTCTAACTGGGGTCAAAATTGTAAAATGGTCTTATAAATTAGCGATTTCGCTCAAATTCACATTCCAAGTAATATTCGGCATGCTAATTACGTTGCCGATTGCCAAATTGCATTATCTCTTATAGTTTTCAAGATATGGACTATCGACATCTTACAATATTGGCTCTGCTTCTAACTTGGACCAGTATTGTAAAATGGTCTTATGAATTAGCGATTTCGCTCCAATTCACATTCCAGGTAATATTCGGCTTGCTAATTACGTTGCCGATTGCCAAATTGCATTATCTCTTATAGTTTCCGAGATATGGGCAATCGAAATTTTACACCTTAGAGTCTGTTTCTAACTGGGGTCAGAATTGTAAAATGTTCTTATGAATTAGCGATTTCGCTCCAATTCACATTCCAAGTAATATTCGGCATGCTAATTACGTTGCCGATTGCCAATTTGCATTATCTCTTATACTTTCCGAGATATGGGCAATCGAAATTTCAAACCTTAGACTCTGTTTCTAACCTGGGCCAAAATTGTAAAATGGTCTTATGAATTAGCGATTTCGTTCCAATTCACACTCCAAGTAATATTCGGCATGCTAATTACATTGCCGATTGCCAAATTGCATTATCTCTTATAGTTTCCGAGATATGGAGTATCGAAATTTTATAATTTTGGCTCTATTTATAGCTTGGGCCAAAAATGGTCTTATGAATTAGCGATTTCGTTCCAATTCACACTCCAAGTGATATCCGGCATGCTAATTAAGCTGTCGATTACCAAATTGCATTATCTCTTATAGTTTCCGAGATATGAACTTTCGAAATTTTATAATTTTGGCTCTATTTATAACTTGGGTCAAAATTGTAAAATGGTCTTATGATTTACCGGTTTCGTTCCAATTCACATTCCAAGTAATACTCGTCATGCTAATTATATTGTCGATTGCCGAATTGCATTATCTCTTATAGTTTCCGAGATATGGGCAATCGAAATTTCAAACCTTAGACTCTGTTTCTAACCTGGGCCAAAATTGTAAAACGGTCTTATGAATTAGCGATTTCGTTCAAATTCACATTCCAAGTAATATTCGGCATGCTAATTACATTGCCGATTGCCAAATTTCATTATCTTTTATAGTTTCCGAGATATGGACTATCGACATCTTGCAATATTGGCTCTGCTTCTAACTTGGGCCAGAATTGTAAAATCGTCTTACGAATTAGCGATTTCGTTCCAATTCACATTCCAAGTAATATTCGGCATGCTAATTACGTTGCCGATTGCCAAATTGCATTATTTCTTATAGTTTCCGAGATATGGGCAATCGAAATTTTACACCTTAGAGTCTGTTTCTAACTGGGGTCAAAATTGTAAAATGGTCTTATAAATTAGCGATTTCGTATCAATTCATATTCCAAGTAATATTCGGCATTCTAATTACGTTGCCGATTGCCAAATTGCATTATCTCTTATAGTTTCCGAGATATGGGCAATCGAAATTTTACACGTTAGAGTCTGTTTCTAACTGGGGTCAAAATGGTAAAATGGTCTTATGAAATAGCGATTTCGCTCCAATTCACATTCCAAGTAATATTCGGCATGTTAATTACGTTGCCCATTGCCAAATTGCATTATCTCTTATAGTTTCCGAGATATGGGCAATCGAAATTTCACACCTTAGAGTCTGTTTCTAACTGGGGTCAAAATTGTAAAATGGTCTTATGAATTAGCGATTTCGCTCCAATTCACATTCCAGGTAGTATTTGGCATGCTAATTACGTTGCCCATTGCCAAATTTCATTATATCCTATAGTTTCCGAGATATGGTCAATCGAAATTTTACACCTTAGAGTCTGTTTCTAACTGGGGTCAAAATTGTAAAATGGTCTTATGAATTAGCGATTTCGCTCCAATTCACATTCCAGGTAGTATTCGACATGCTAATTACGTTGCCGATTGCCAAATTGCATTATCTCTTATAGTTTCCGAGATATGGACTATCGACATCTTACAATATTTTCTCGGCTTCTAACTTGGGCCAGAATTGTAAAATGTTCTTATGAATTAGCGATTTCGCTCCAATTCACATTCCAAGTAATATTCAGCATGCTATTTACGTTGCCGATTGCCAAATTGCATTATCTCTTATAGTTTCCGAGATATGGACTATCGACATCTTACAATATTGGCTCTGCTTCTAAGTTGGGCCAAAATTGTAAAATGGTCTTATGAATTAGAGATTTCGTTCCAATTCCCATTCCAAGTAATATTCAGCATGCTAATTACGTTGCCGATTGCCAAATTGCAATATCTCTTATAGATTCCGAGATATAGACTATCGACATCTTACAATATTGGCTCTGCTTCTAACTTGGCCCAAAATTGTAAAATGGTCTTATGAATTAGCGATTTCGCTCCAATTCATATTCCAAGTAATATTCAGCATGCTAATTACGTTGCCGATTGCCAAATAGCATTATCTCTTACAGTTTCCGAAATACGGTCAATCGAAATTTTACACCTTAGAGTCTGTTTCTAACTGGGGTCAAAATTATAAAACGGTCTTATGAATTAGCGATTTCGCTCCAATTCACATACCAAATAATATTCGGCTTGCTAATTACGTTGCCGATTGCCAAATTGCATTATCTCTTATAGTTTCGGAGATATGGGCAATCGAAATTTTACACCTTAGAGTCTGTTTCTAACTGGGGTCAAAATTGTAAAATGGTCTTATGAATTAGCGATTTCGCTCCAATTCACATTCCAAGTAATATTCGGCATGCTAATTACGTTACCGATTGCCAAATTGCAATATCTCTTATAGATTCCGAGATATAAACTAACGACATCTTACAATATTGGCTCTGCTTCTAACTTGGGCCAGAATTGTAAAATGGTCTTATGAATTAGCGATTTCGCTCCAATTCACATTCCAAGTAATATTCGGCTTGCTAATTACGTTGCCGATTGCCAAATTGCATTATCTCTTATAGATTCCGAGATATGGGCAATCGAAATTTTACACTTTAGAGTCTGTTTCTAACTGGGGTCAAAATTGTAAAATGGTCTTATGAATTAGCGATTTCGCTCCAATTCACATTCCAAGTAATATTCGGCTTGCTAATTACGTTGCCGATTGCCAAATTGCATTATCTCTTATAGTTTCCGAGATATGGGCAATCGAAATTTTACACCTTAGAGTGTGTTTCTAACTGGGGTCAAAATTGTAAAATAGTCTTAAGAATTAGCGATTTCGCTCCAATTCACATTCCAAGTAATATTCGGCATGCTAATTACGTTACCGATTGCCAAATTGCAATATCTCTTATAGATTCCGAGATATAAACTAACGACATCTTACAATATTGGCTCTGCTTCTAACTTGGGCCAGAATTGTAAAATGGTCTTATGAATTAGCGATTTCGCTCCAATTCACATTCCAAGTAATATTCGGCTTGCTAATTACGTTGCCGATTGCCAAATTGCATTATCTCTTATAGTTTCCGAGATATGGGCAATCGAAATTTTACACCTTAGAGTCTGTTTCTAACTGGGGTCAAAATTGTAAAATGGTCTTATGAATTAGCGATTTCGCTCCAATTCACATTCTAAGTAATATTCGGCATGCTAATTACGTTGCCGATTGCTAAATTGCATTATCTCTTATAGTTTCCGAGATATGGGCAATCGAAATTTTATTCCTTAGAGTCTGTTTCTAACTGGGGTCAAAAATGTAAAATGGTCTAATAAATTAGCGATTTCGCTCCAATTCACATTCCAAGTAATATTCGGCATGCTAATTACGTTGCCGATTGCCAAATTGCATTATCTCTTATAGTTTTCGAGATATGGACTATCGACATCTTACAATATTGGCTCTGCTTCTAACTTGGGCCAGAATTGTAAAATGGTCTTATGAATTAGAGATTTCACTCAAATTCACATTCCAAGTAATATTCGGCATGCTAATTACGTTGCCGATTGCCAAATTGCATTATCTCTTATAGTTTCCGAGATATGGGCAATCGAAATTTTACACCTTAGAGTCTGTTTCTAACTGGGGTCAAAATTGTAAAATGGTCTTATGAAATAGCGATTTCGCTCCAATTCACAATCCAAGTAATATTCGGCATGCTAATTACGTTGCCTATTGCCAAATTGCATTATCTCTTATAGTTTCCGAGATATGGGCAATCGAAATTTTACACCTTAGAGTCTGTTTCTAACTGGGGCCAAATTGTAAAATAGTCTTAAGAATTAGCGATTTCGCTCCAATTCACATTCCAAGTAATATTCGGCATGCTAATTACGTTACCGATTGCCAAATTGCATTATCTCTTATAGTTTCCGAGATATGGACTATCGACATCTTACAATATTGGCTCAGCTTCTAACTTGGGCCAGAATTGTAAAATGGTCTTACGAATTAGCGATTTCGTTCCAATTCACATTCCAAGTAATATTCGGCATGCTAATTACGTTGCCGATTGCCAAATTGCATTATCTCTTATAGTTTCCGAGATATGGACTATCGACATCTTACAATATTGGCTCTGCTTCTAAGTTGGGCCAAAATTGTAAAATGGTCTTATGAATTAGCGATTTCGCTCCAATTCACATTCCAAGTAATATTCGGCATGCTAATTACGTTGCCGATTGCCAATTTGCATTATCTCTTATAGTTTTCGAGATATGGACTATCGACATCTTACAATATTGGCTCTGCTTCTAACTTGGGCCAGAATTGTAAAATGGTCTTATGAAATAGCGATTTCGCTCCAATTCACAATCCAAGTAATATTCGGCATGCTAATTACGTTGCCGATTGCCAAATTGCATTATCTCTTATAGTTTCCGAGATATGGACTATCGACATCTTACAATATTGGCTCTGCTTCTAACTTGCGCCAGAATTGTAAAATGGTCTTATGAATTAGCGATTTCGCTCCAATTCACAATCCAAGTAATATTCGGCATGCTAATTACGTTGCCTATAGCCAAAATGCATTATCTCTTATAGTTTCCGAGATATGGACTATCAACATTTTACAATATTGGCTCTGCTTCTAACTTGGGCCAAAATTGTAAAACGGTCTTATGAATTAGCGATTTCGTTCAAATTCACATTCCAAGTAATATTCGGCATGCTAATTACATTGCCGATTGCCAAATTTCATTATCTTTTATAGTTTCCGAGATATGGACTATCGACATCTTGCAATATTGGCTCTGCTTCTAACTTGGGCCAGAAATGTAAAATCGTCTTACGAATTAGCGATTTCGTTCCAATTCACATTCCAAGTAATATTCGGCATGCTAATTACGTTGCCGATTGCCAAATTGCATTATTTCTTATAGTTTCCGAGATATGGACAATCGAAATTTTACACCTTAGAGTCTGTTTCTAACTGGGGTCAAAATTGTAAAATGGTCTTATAAATTAGCGATTTCGTATCAATTCATATTCCAAGTAATATTCGGCATTCTAATTACGTTGCCGATTGCCAAATTGCATTATCTCTTATAGTTTCCGAGATATGGGCAATCGAAATTTTACACGTTAGAGTCTGTTTCTAACTGGGGTCAAAATTGTAAAATGGTCTTATGAAATAGCGATTTCGCTCCAATTCACATTCCAAGTAATATTCGGCATGTTAATTACGTTGCCGATTGCCAAATTGCATTATCTCTTATAGTTTCCGAGATATGGACTATCGACATTTTACAATATTGGCTCTGCTTCTAATTTGGGCCAAAATTGTAAAACGGTCTTATGAATTAGCGATTTCGTTCAAATTCGCATTCCAAGTAATATTCGGCATGCTAATTACATTGCCGATTGCCAAATTTCATTACCTCTTATAGTTTCCGAGATATGGTCAATCGAAATTTTACACCTTAGAGTCTGTTTCTAGCTGGGGTCAAAATTGTAAAATGGTCTTATGAATTAGCGATTTCGCTCCAATTCACATTCCAAGTAGTATTCGGCATGCTAATTACGTTACCGATTGCCAAATTGCATTATCTCTTATAGTTTCCGAGTTATGGACTATCGACATCTTACAATATTGGCTCTGCTTCTAAGTTGGCCCAAAATTGTAAAATGGTCTTATGAATTAGCGATTTCGCTCCAATTCACATACCAAGTAATATTCGACTTGCTAATTACGTTTCCGATTGCCAAATTGCATTATCTCTTATAGTTTCGGAGATATGGGCAATCGAAATTTTACACCTTAGAGTCTGTTTCTAACTGGGGTCAAAATTGTAAAATGGTCTTATGAATTAGCGATTTCGCACCAATTCACATTCCAAGTAATATTCGGCATGCTAATTACGTTGCCGATTGCCAAATTGCATTATCTCTTATAGTTTCCGAGATATGGACTATCGACATCTTACAATATTGGCTCAGCTTCTAACTTGGGCCAGAATTGTAAAATGGTCTTACGAATTAGCGATTTCGTTCCAATTCACATTCCAAGTAATATTCGGCATGCTAATTACGTTGCCGATTGCCAAATTGCATTATCTCTTATAGTTTCCGAGATATGGACTATCGACATCTTACAATATTGGCTCTGCTTCTAAGTTGGGCCAAAATTGTAAAATTGTCTTATGAATTAGCGATTTCGCTCCAATTCACATTCCAAGTAATATTCGGCATGCTAATTACGTTGCCGATTGCCAATTTGCATTATCTCTTATAGTTTTCGAGATATGGACTATCGACATCTTACAATATTGGCTCTGCTTCTAACTTGGGCCAGAATTGTAAAATGGTCTTATGAAATAGCGATTTCGCTCCAATTCACAATCCAAGTAATATTCGGCATGCTAATTACGTTGCCGATTGCCAAATTGCATTATCTCTTATAGTTTCCGAGATATGGACTATCGACATCTTACAATATTGGCTCTGCTTCTAACTTGCGCCAGAATTGTAAAATGGTCTTATGAATTAGCGATTTCGCTCCAATTCACAATCCAAGTAATATTCGGCATGCTAATTACGTTGCCTATAGCCAAAATGCATTATCTCTTATAGTTTCCGAGATATGGACTATCAACATTTTACAATATTGGCTCTGCTTCTAACTTGGGCCAAAATTGTAAAACGGTCTTATGAATTAGCGATTTCGTTCAAATTCACATTCCAAGTAATATTCGGCATGCTAATTACATTGCCGATTGCCAAATTTCATTATCTTTTATAGTTTCCGAGATATGGACTATCGACATCTTGCAATATTGGCTCTGCTTCTAACTTGGGCCAGAAATGTAAAATCGTCTTACGAATTAGCGATTTCGTTCCAATTCACATTCCAAGTAATATTCGGCATGCTAATTACGTTGCCGATTGCCAAATTGCATTATTTCTTATAGTTTCCGAGATATGGACAATCGAAATTTTACACCTTAGAGTCTGTTTCTAACTGGGGTCAAAATTGTAAAATGGTCTTATAAATTAGCGATTTCGTATCAATTCATATTCCAAGTAATATTCGGCATTCTAATTACGTTGCCGATTGCCAAATTGCATTATCTCTTATAGTTTCCGAGATATGGGCAATCGAAATTTTACACGTTAGAGTCTGTTTCTAACTGGGGTCAAAATTGTAAAATGGTCTTATGAAATAGCGATTTCGCTCCAATTCACATTCCAAGTAATATTCGGCATGTTAATTACGTTGCCGATTGCCAAATTGCATTATCTCTTATAGTTTCCGAGATATGGACTATCGACATTTTACAATATTGGCTCTGCTTCTAATTTGGGCCAAAATTGTAAAACGGTCTTATGAATTAGCGATTTCGTTCAAATTCGCATTCCAAGTAATATTCGGCATGCTAATTACATTGCCGATTGCCAAATTTCATTACCTCTTATAGTTTCCGAGATATGGTCAATCGAAATTTTACACCTTAGAGTCTGTTTCTAGCTGGGGTCAAAATTGTAAAATGGTCTTATGAATTAGCGATTTCGCTCCAATTCACATTCCAAGTAGTATTCGGCATGCTAATTACGTTACCGATTGCCAAATTGCATTATCTCTTATAGTTTCCGAGTTATGGACTATCGACATCTTACAATATTGGCTCTGCTTCTAAGTTGGCCCAAAATTGTAAAATGGTCTTATGAATTAGCGATTTCGCTCCAATTCACATACCAAGTAATATTCGACTTGCTAATTACGTTTCCGATTGCCAAATTGCATTATCTCTTATAGTTTCGGAGATATGGGCAATCGAAATTTTACACCTTAGAGTCTGTTTCTAACTGGGGTCAAAATTGTAAAATGGTCTTATGAATTAGCGATTTCGCTCCAATTCACATTCCAAGTAATATTCGGCATGCTAATTACGTTGCCGATTGCCAAATTGCATTATCTCTTATAGTTTCCGAGATATGGACTATCGACATCTTACAATATTGGCTCTGCTTCTAACTTGCGCCAGAATTGTAAAATGGTCTTATGAATTAGAGATTTGGTTCCAATTCACATTCCAAGTAATATTCGGCATTCTAATTACGTTGCCTATAGCCAAAATGCATTATCTCTTATAGTTTCCGAGATATGGACTATCGACATTTTACAATATTGGCTCTGCTTCTAACTTGGACCAAAATTGTAAAACGGTCTTATGAATTAGCGATTTCGTTCAAATTCACATTCCAAGTAATATTCGGCATGCTAATTACATTGCCGATTGCCAAATTTCATTATCTCTTATAGTTTCCGAGATATGGACTATCGACATCTTGCAATATTGGCTCTGCTTCTAACTTGGGCCAGAATTGTAAAATCGTCTTACGAATTAGCGATTTCGTTCCAATTCACATTCCAAGTAATATTCGGCATGCTAATTACGTTGCCGACTGCCAAATTGCATTATTTCTTATAGTTTCCGAGATATGGACTATCGACATCTTACAATATTGGCTCTGCTTCTAACTTGGGCCAGAACTGTAAAATGGTCTTATAAATTAGCGATTTCGTATCAATTCATATTCCAAGTAATATTCGGCATGCTAATTACGTTGCCGATTGCCAAATTGCATTACCTCTTATAGTTTCCGAGATATGGACTATCGACCTCTTACAATATTGGCTCTGCTTCTAAGTTGGGCCAAAATTGTAAAATGGTCTTATGAATTAGCGATTTCGCTCCAATTCACATTCCAAGTAATATTCGGCATGCTAATTACGTTGCCGATTGCCAATTTGCATTATCTCTTATAGTTTTCGAGATATGGACTATCGACATCTTACAATATTGGCTCTGCTTCTAACTTGGGCCAGAATTGTAAAATGGTCTTATGAAATAGCGATTTCGCTCCAATTCACAATCCAAGTAATATTCGGCATGCTAATTACGTTGCCGATTGCCAAATTGCATTATCTCTTATAGTTTCCGAGATATGGACTATCGACATCTTACAATATTGGCCCTGCTTCTAACTTGCGCCAGAATTGTAAAATGGTCTTATGAATTAGCGATTTCGCTCCAATTCACAATCCAAGTAATATTCGGCATGCTAATTACGTTGCCTATAGCCAAAATGCATTATCTCTTATAGTTTCCGAGATATGGACTATCGACATTTTACAATATTGGCTCTGCTTCTAACTTGGGCCAAAATTGTAAAACGGTCTTATGAATTAGCGATTTCGTTCAAATTCACATTCCAAGTAATATTCGGCATGCTAATTACATTGCCGATTGCCAAATTTCATTATCTTTTATAGTTTCCGAGATATGGACTATCGACATCTTGCAATATTGGCTCTGCTTCTAACTTGGGCCAGAATTGTAAAATCGTCTTACGAATTAGCGATTTCGTTCCAATTCACATTCCAAGTAATATTCGGCATGCTAATTACGTTGCCGATTGCCAAATTGCATTATTTCTTATAGTTTCCGAGATATGGGCAATCGAAATTTTACACCTTAGAGTCTGTTTCTAACTGGGGTCAAAATTGTAAAATGGTCTTATAAATTAGCGATTTCGTATCAATTCATATTCCAAGTAATATTCGGCATTCTAATTACGTTGCCGATTGCCAAATTGCATTATCTCTTATAGTTTCCGAGATATGGGCAATCGAAATTTTACACGTTAGAGTCTGTTTCTAACTGGGGTCAAAATTGTAAAATGGTCTTATGAAATAGCGATTTCGCTCCAATTCACATTCCAAGTAATATTCGGCATGTTAATTACGTTGCCGATTGCCAAATTGCATTATCTCTTATAGTTTCCGAGATATGGACTATCGACATTTTACAATATTGGCTCTGCTTCTAATTTGGGCCAAAATTGTAAAACGGTCTTATGAATTAGCGATTTCGTTCAAATTCGCATTCCAAGTAATATTCGGCATGCTAATTACATTGCCGATTGCCAAATTTCATTACCTCTTATAGTTTCCGAGATATGGTCAATCGAAATTTTACACCTTAGAGTCTGTTTCTAGCTGGGGTCAAAATTGTAAAATGGTCTTATGAATTAGCGATTTCGCTCCAATTCACATTCCAAGTAGTATTCGGCATGCTAATTACGTTACCGATTGCTAAATTGCATTATCTCTTATAGTTTCCGAGATATGGACTATCGACATCTTACAATATTGGCTCTGCTTCTAAGTTGGCCCAAAATTGTAAAATGGTCTTATGAATTAGCGATTTCGCTCCAATTCACATACCAAGTAATATTCGACTTGCTAATTACGTTGCCGATTGCCAAATTGCATTATCTATTATAGTTTCGGAGATATGGGCAATCGAAATTTTACACCTTAGAGTCTGTTTCTAACTGGGGTCAAAATTGTAAAATGGTCTTATGAATTAGCGATTTCGCTCCAATTCACATTCCAAGTAATATTCGGCATGCTAATTACGTTGCCGATTGCCAAATTGCATTATCTCTTATAGTTTCCGAGATATGGACTATCGACATCTTACAATATTTGCTCTGCTTCTAACTTGGGCCAGAATTGTAAAATGGTCTTATGAATTAGCGATTTCGCTCCAATTCACATTCCAAGTAATATTCGGCATGCTAATTACGTTGCCGATTGCCAAATTGCATTATCTCTTATAGTTTTCGAGATATGGACTATCGACATCTTACAATATTGGCTATGCTTCTAACTTGGGCCAGAATTGTAAAATGGTCTTATGAATTAGCGATTTCGCTCCAATTCACATTCCAAGTAATATTCGGCTTGCTAATTACGTTGCCGATTGCCAAATTGCATTATCTCTTATAGTTTCCGAGATATGGTCAATCGAAATTTTACACCTTAGAGTCTGTTTCTAACTGGGGTCAGAATTGTAAAATGTTCTTAAGAATTAGCGATTTCGCTCCAATTCACATTCCAAGTAATATTCGGCATGCTAATTACGTTGCCGATTGCCAAATTGCATTATCTCTTATAGTTTCCGAGATATGGACTATCGACATCTTACAATATTAGCTCTGATTCTAACTTGGGCCAGAATTGTAAAATGGTCTTATGAATTAGCGATTTCGCTCCAATTCACATTCCAAGTAATATTCGGCATGCTAATTACGTTGCCGATTGCCAAATTGCATTATCTCTTATAGTTTCCGAGATATGGGCAATCGAAATTTTACACCTTAGAGTCTGTTTCTAACTGGGGTCATAATTGTAAAATAGTCTTAAGAATTAGCGATTTCGCTCCAATTCACATTCCAAGTAATATTCGGCATGCTAATTACGTTACCGATTGCCAAATTGCATTATCTCTTATGGTTTCCGAGATATGGACTATCGACATCTTACAATATTGGCTCTGCTTCTAACTTGACCCGAAATTGTAAAATGGTCTTATGAACTAGCGGTTTCGTTCCAATTCACATTCCAAGTAATATTCGGCATGCTAATTACATTGCCGATTGCCAAATTGCATTATCTCTTATACTTTCCGAGATATGGGCAATCGAAATTTCAAACCTTAGACTCTGTTTCTAACCTGGGCCAAAATTGTAAAATGGTCTTATGAATTAGCGATTTCGTTCCAATTCACAATCCAAGTAATATTCGGCATGCTAATTACATTGCCGATTGCCAAATTGCATTATCTCTTATAATTTCGGAGTTATGGACTATTGACATTTTACAATTTTGGCTCTGCTTCTAACTTGGGTCAAAATTGTAAAATGGTCTTATGTTTTACCGGTTTCGTTCCAATTCACATTCCAAGTAATACTCGTCATGCTAATTATATTGTCGATTGCCAAATTGCATTATCCCTTATAGTTTCCAAGATATGGATTACAGAAATTTTACACCTTAGGCTCTGTTTCTAACTTAGGCCAAAATTGTAAAATGGTCTTATGAATTAGCGATTTCGCTCCAATTCACATTCCAAGTAATATTCAGCATGCTATTTACATTGCCGATTGCCAAATTGCATTATCTCTTATAGTTTCCGAGATATGGACTATCGACATCTTACAATATTGGCTCTGCTTCTAAGTTAGGCCAAAATTGTAAAATGGTCTTACGAATTAGCGATTTCGCTCCAATTCACATACCAAGTAATATTCGGCATGCTAATTACGTTGCCGATTGCCAAATAGCATTATCTCTTACAGTTTCCGAGATACGGTCAATCGACATTTTACACCTTAGAGTCTGTTTCTAACTGGGGTCAAAATTGTAAAACGGTCTTATGAATTAGCGATTTCGCTCCAATTCACATACCAAGTAATATTCGGCTTGCTAATTACGTTGCCGATTGCCAAATTGCATTATCTCTTATAATTTCCGAGATATGGGCAATCGAAATTTTACACCTTAGAGTCTGTTTCTAACTGGGGTCAAAATTGTAAAATGGTCTTATGAATTAGCGATTTCGCTCCAATTCACATTCCAAGTAATATTCGGCATGCTAATTACGTTGCCCATTGCCAAATTGCATTTTCTCTTATAGTTTCCGAGATATGGGCAATCGAAATTTTACACCTTAGAGTCTGTTTCTAACTGGGGTCAAAATTGTAAAATGGTCTTATAAATTAGCGATTTCGCTCAAATTCACATTCCAAGTAATATTCGGCATGCTAATTACGTTGCCGATTGCCAAATTGCATTATCTCTTATAGTTTTCAAGATATGGACTATCGACATCTTACAATATTGGCTCTGCTTCTAACTTGGACCAGTATTGTAAAATGGTCTTATGAATTAGCGATTTCGCTCCAATTCACATTCCAGGTAATATTCGGCTTGCTAATTACGTTGCCGATTGCCAAATTGCATTATCTCTTATAGTTTCCGAGATATGGGCAATCGAAATTTTACACCTTAGAGTCTGTTTCTAACTGGGGTCAGAATTGTAAAATGTTCTTATGAATTAGCGATTTCGCTCCAATTCACATTCCAAGTAATATTCGGCATGCTAATTACGTTGCCGATTGCCAATTTGCATTATCTCTTATAGTTTCCGAGATATGGACTATCGACATCTTACAATATTGGCTCTGATTCTAACTTGGGCCAGAATTGTAAAATGGTCTTATGAATTAGCGATTTCGCTCCAATTCACATTCCAAGTAATATTCGGCATGCTAATTACGTTGCCGATTGCCAAATTGCATTATCTCTTATAGTTTCCGAGATATGGACTATCGACATCTTACAATATTGGCTCTGCTTCTAACCTGACCCGAAATTGTAAAATGGTCTTATGAACTAGCGATTTCGTTCCAATTCACATTCCAAGTAATATTCGGCATGCTAATTACATTGCCGATTGCCAAATTGCATTATCTCTTATACTTTCCGAGATATGGGCAATCGAAATTTCAAACCTTAGACTCTGTTTCTAACCTGGGCCAAAATTGTAAAATGGTCTTATGAATTAGCGATTTCGTTCCAATTCACACTCCAAGTAATATTCGGCATGCTAATTACATTGCCGATTGCCAAATTGCATTATCTCTTATAGTTTCCGAGATATGGAGTATCGAAATTTTATAATTTTGGCTCTATTTATAGCTTGGGCCAAAAATGGTCTTATGAATTAGCGATTTCGTTCCAATTCACACTCCAAGTGATATCCGGCATGCTAATTAAGCTGTCGATTACCAAATTGCATTATCTCTTATAGTTTCCGAGATATGAACTTTCGAAATTTTATAATTTTGGCTCTATTTATAACTTGGGTCAAAATTGTAAAATGGTCTTATGATTTACTGGTTTCGTTCCAATTCACATTCCAAGTAATACTCGTCATGCTAATTATATTGTCGATTGCCGAATTGCATTATCTCTTATAGTTTCCGAGATATGGGCAATCGAAATTTCAAACCTTAGACTCTGTTTCTAACCTGGGCCAAAATTGTAAAACGGTCTTATGAATTAGCGATTTCGTTCAAATTCACATTCCAAGTAATATTCGGCATGCTAATTACATTGCCGATTGCCAAATTTCATTATCTTTTATAGTTTCCGAGATATGGACTATCGACATCTTGCAATATTGGCTCTGCTTCTAACTTGGGCCAGAATTGTAAAATCGTCTTACGAATTAGCGATTTCGTTCCAATTCACATTCCAAGTAATATTCGGCATGCTAATTACGTTGCCGATTGCCAAATTGCATTATTTCTTATAGTTTCCGAGATATGGGCAATCGAAATTTTACACCTTAGAGTCTGTTTCTAACTGGGGTCAAAATTGTAAAATGGTCTTATAAATTAGCGATTTCGTATCAATTCATATTCCAAGTAATATTCGGCATTCTAATTACGTTGCCGATTGCCAAATTGCATTATCTCTTATAGTTTCCGAGATATGGGCAATCGAAATTTTACACGTTAGAGTCTGTTTCTAACTGGGGTCAAAATTGTAAAATGGTCTTATGAAATAGCGATTTCGCTCCAATTCACATTCCAAGTAATATTCGGCATGTTAATTACGTTGCCGATTGCCAAATTGCATTATCTCTTATAGTTTCCGAGATATGGACTATCGACATTTTACAATATTGGCTCTGCTTCTAATTTGGGCCAAAATTGTAAAACGGTCTTTTGAATTAGCGATTTCGTTCAAATTCGCATTCCAAGTAATATTCGGCATGCTAATTACATTGCCGATTGCCAAATTTCATTACCTCCTATAGTTTCCGAGATATGATCAATCGAAATTTTACACCTTAGAGTCTGTTTCTAGCTGGGGTCAAAATTGTAAAATGGTCTTATGAATTAGCGATTTCGCTCCAATTCACATTCCAAGTAGTATTCGGCATGCTAATTACGTTACCGATTGCCAAATTGCATTATCTCTTATAGTTTCCGAGATATGGACTATCGACATCTTACAATATTGGCTCTGCTTCT
The DNA here is from genome assembly GCF_030347505.1 of Rhynchophorus ferrugineus. NCBI lineage: Eukaryota > Metazoa > Arthropoda > Insecta > Coleoptera > Curculionidae > Rhynchophorus > Rhynchophorus ferrugineus. The sequence continues at coordinate 64,658,390 of NW_027472580.1, read as the reverse complement.
AAGTTGGCCCAAAATTGTAAAATGGTCTTATGAATTAGCGATTTCGCTCCAATTCACATACCAAGTAATATTCGACTTGCTAATTACGTTGCCGATTGCCAAATTGCATTATCTCTTATAGTTTCGGAGATATGGGCAATCGAAATTTTACACCTTAGAGTCTGTTTCTAACTGGGGTCAAAATTGTAAAATGGTCTTATGAATTAGCGATTTCGCTCCAATTCACATTCCAAGTAATATTCGGCATGCTAATTACGTTGCCGATTGCCAAATTGCATTATCTCTTATAGTTTCCGAGATATGGACTATCGACATCTTACAATATTTGCTCTGCTTCTAACTTGGGCCAGAATTGTAAAATGGTCTTATGAATTAGCGATTTCGCTCCAATTCACATTCCAAGTAATATTCGGCATGCTAATTACGTTGCCGATTGCCAAATTGCATTATCTCTTATAGTTTTCGAGATATGGACTATCGACATCTTACAATATTGGCTATGCTTCTAACTTGGGCCAGAATTGTAAAATGGTCTTATGAATTAGCGATTACGCTCCAATTCACATTCCAAGTAATATTCGGCTTGCTAATTACGTTGCCGATTGCCAAATTGCATTATCTCTTATAGTTTCCGAGATATGGGCAATCGAAATTTTACACCTTAGAGTCTGTTTCTAACTGGGGTCAGAATTGTAAAATGTTCTTAAGAATTAGCGATTTCGCTCCAATTCACATTCCAAGTAATATTCGGCATGCTAATTACGTTGCCGATTGCCAAATTGCATTATCTCTTATAGTTTCCGAGATATGGACTATCGACATCTTACAATATTGGCTCTGATTCTAACTTGGGCCAGAATTGTAAAATGGTCTTATGAATTAGCGATTTCGCTCCAATTCACATTCCAAGTAATATTCGGCATGCTAATTACGTTGCCGATTGCCAAATTGCATTATCTCTTATAGTTTCCGAGATATGGGCAATCGAAATTTTACACCTTAGAGTCTGTTTCTAACTGGGGTCATAATTGTAAAATAGTCTTAAGAATTAGCGATTTCGCTCCAATTCACATTCCAAGTAATATTCGGCATGCTAATTACGTTACCGATTGCCAAATTGCATTATCTCTTATGGTTTCCGAGATATGGACTATCGACATCTTACAATATTGGCTCTGCTTCTAACTTGACCCGAAATTGTAAAATGGTCTTATGAACTAGCGATTTCGTTCCAATTCACATTCCAAGTAATATTCGGCATGCTAATTACATTGCCGATTGCCAAATTGCATTATCTCTTATACTTTCTGAGATATGGGCAATCGAAATTTCAAACCTTAGACTCTGTTTCTAACCTGAGCCAAAATTGTAAAATGGTCTTATGAATTAGCGATTTCGTTCCAATTCACACTCCAAGTAATATTCGGCATGCTAATTACATTGCCGATTGCCAAATTGCATTATCTCTTATACTTTCCGAGATATGGGCAATCGAAATTTCAAACCTTAGACTCTGTTTCTAACCTGGGCCAAAATTGTAAAATGGTCTTATGAATTAGCGATTTCGTTCCAATTCACACTCCAAGTAATATTCGGCATGCTAATTACATTGCCGATTGCCAAATTGCATTATCTCTTATAGTTTCCGAGATATGGAGTATCGAAATTTTATAATTTTGGCTCTATTTATAGCTTGGGCCAAAAATGGTCTTATGAATTAGCGATTTCGTTCCAATTCACACTCCAAGTGATATCCGGCATGCTAATTAAGCTGTCGATTACCAAATTGCATTATCTCTTATAGTTTTCGAGATATGAACTTTCGAAATTTTATAATTTTGGCTCTATTTATAACTTGGGTCAAAATTGTAAAATGGTCTTATGATTTACTGGTTTCGTTCCAATTCACATTCCAAGTAATACTCGTCATGCTAATTATATTGTCGATTGCCGAATTGCATTATCTCTTATAGTTTCCGAGATATGGGTAATCGAAATTTCAAACCTTAGACTCTGTTTCTAACCTGGGCCAAAATTGTAAAACGGTCTTATGAATTAGCGATTTCGTTCAAATTCACATTCCAAGTAATATTCGGCATGCTAATTACATTGCCGATTGCCAAATTTCATTATCTTTTATAGTTTCCGAGATATGGACTATCGACATCTTGCAATATTGGCTCTGCTTCTAACTTGGGCCAGAATTGTAAAATCGTCTTACGAATTAGCGATTTCGTTCCAATTCACATTCCAAGTAATATTCGGCATGCTAATTACGTTGCCGATTGCCAAATTGCATTATTTCTTATAGTTTCCGAGATATGGGCAATCGAAATTTTACACCTTAGAGTCTGTTTCTAACTGGGGTCAAAATTGTAAAATGGTCTTATAAATTAGCGATTTCGTATCAATTCATATTCCAAGTAATATTCGGCATTCTAATTACGTTGCCGATTGCCAAATTGCATTATCTCTTATAGTTTCCGAGATATGGGCAATCGAAATTTTACACGTTAGAGTCTGTTTCTAACTGGGGTCAAAATTGTAAAATGGTCTTATGAAATAGCGATTTCGCTCCAATTCACATTCCAAGTAATATTCGGCATGTTAATTACGTTGCCGATTGCCAAATTGCATTATCTCTTATAGTTTCCGAGATATGGACTATCGACATTTTACAATATTGGCTCTGCTTCTAATTTGGGCCAAAATTGTAAAACGGTCTTATGAATTAGCGATTTCGTTCAAATTCGCATTCCAAGTAATATTCGGCATGCTAATTACATTGCCGATTGCCAAATTTCATTACCTCCTATAGTTTCCGAGATATGATCAATCGAAATTTTACACCTTAGAGTCTGTTTCTAGCTGGGGTCAAAATTGTAAAATGGTCTTATGAATTAGCGATTTCGCTCCAATTCACATTCCAAGTAGTATTCGGCATGCTAATTACGTTACCGATTGCCAAATTGCATTATCTCTTATAGTTTCCGAGATATGGACTATCGACATCTTACAATATTGGCTCTGCTTCTAAGTTGGCCCAAAATTGTAAAATGGTCTTATGAATTAGCGATTTCGCTCCAATTCACATACCAAGTAATATTCGACTTGCTAATTACGTTGCCGATTGCCAAATTGCATTATCTCTTATAGTTTCGGAGATATGGGCAATCGAAATTTTACACCTTAGAGTCTGTTTCTAACTGGGGTCAAAATTGTAAAATGGTCTTATGAATTAGCGATTTCGCTCCAATTCACATTCCAAGTAATATTCGGCATGCTAATTACGTTGCCGATTGCCAAATTGCATTATCTCTTATAGTTTCCGAGATATGGACTATCGACATCTTACAATATTTGCTCTGCTTCTAACTTGGGCCAGAATTGTAAAATGGTCTTATGAATTAGCGATTTCGCTCCAATTCACATTCCAAGTAATATTCGGCATGCTAATTACGTTGCCGATTGCCAAATTGCATTATCTCTTATAGTTTTCGAGATATGGACTATCGACATCTTACAATATTGGCTATGCTTCTAACTTGGGCCAGAATTGTAAAATGGTCTTATGAATTAGCGATTACGCTCCAATTCACATTCCAAGTAATATTCGGCTTGCTAATTACGTTGCCGATTGCCAAATTGCATTATCTCTTATAGTTTCCGAGATATGGGCAATCGAAATTTTACACCTTAGAGTCTGTTTCTAACTGGGGTCAGAATTGTAAAATGTTCTTAAGAATTAGCGATTTCGCTCCAATTCACATTCCAAGTAATATTCGGCATGCTAATTACGTTGCCGATTGCCAAATTGCATTATCTCTTATAGTTTCCGAGATATGGACTATCGACATCTTACAATATTGGCTCTGATTCTAACTTGGGCCAGAATTGTAAAATGGTCTTATGAATTAGCGATTTCGCTCCAATTCACATTCCAAGTAATATTCGGCATGCTAATTACGTTGCCGATTGCCAAATTGCATTATCTCTTATAGTTTCCGAGATATGGGCAATCGAAATTTTACACCTTAGAGTCTGTTTCTAACTGGGGTCATAATTGTAAAATAGTCTTAAGAATTAGCGATTTCGCTCCAATTCACATTCCAAGTAATATTCGGCATGCTAATTACGTTACCGATTGCCAAATTGCATTATCTCTTATGGTTTCCGAGATATGGACTATCGACATCTTACAATATTGGCTCTGCTTCTAACTTGACCCGAAATTGTAAAATGGTCTTATGAACTAGCGATTTCGTTCCAATTCACATTCCAAGTAATATTCGGCATGCTAATTACATTGCCGATTGCCAAATTGCATTATCTCTTATACTTTCTGAGATATGGGCAATCGAAATTTCAAACCTTAGACTCTGTTTCTAACCTGAGCCAAAATTGTAAAATGGTCTTATGAATTAGCGATTTCGTTCCAATTCACACTCCAAGTAATATTCGGCATGCTAATTACATTGCCGATTGCCAAATTGCATTATCTCTTATAGTTTCCGAGATATGGACTATCGACATCTTACAATATTTGCTCTGCTTCTAACTTGGGCCAGAATTGTAAAATGGTCTTATGAATTAGCGATTTCGCTCCAATTCACATTCCAAGTAATATTCGGCATGCTAATTACGTTGCCGATTGCCAAATTGCATTATCTCTTATAGTTTTCGAGATATGGACTATCGACATCTTACAATATTGGCTATGCTTCTAACTTGGGCCAGAATTGTAAAATGGTCTTATGAATTAGCGATTTCGCTCCAATTCACATTCCAAGTAATATTCGGCTTGCTAATTACGTTGCCGATTGCCAAATTGCATTATCTCTTATAGTTTCCGAGATATGGTCAATCGAAATTTTACACCTTAGAGTCTGTTTCTAACTGGGGTCAGAATTGTAAAATGTTCTTAAGAATTAGCGATTTCGCTCCAATTCACATTCCAAGTAATATTCGGCATGCTAATTACGTTGCCGATTGCCAAATTGCATTATCTCTTATAGTTTCCGAGATATGGACTATCGACATCTTACAATATTGGCTCTGATTCTAACTTGGGCCAGAATTGTAAAATGGTCTTATGAATTAGCGATTTCGCTCCAATTCACATTCCAAGTAATATTCGGCATGCTAATTACGTTGCCGATTGCCAAATTGCATTATCTCTTATAGTTTCCGAGATATGGGCAATCGAAATTTTACACCTTAGAGTCTGTTTCTAACTGGGGTCATAATTGTAAAATAGTCTTAAGAATTAGCGATTTCGCTCCAATTCACATTCCAAGTAATATTCGGCATGCTAATTACGTTACCGATTGCCAAATTGCATTATCTCTTATGGTTTCCGAGATATGGACTATCGACATCTTACAATATTGGCTCTGCTTCTAACTTGACCCGAAATTGTAAAATGGTCTTATGAACTAGCGGTTTCGTTCCAATTCACATTCCAAGTAACATTCGGCATGCTAATTACATTGCCGATTGCCAAATTGCATTATCTCTTATACTTTCCGAGATATGGGCAATCGAAATTTCAAACCTTAGACTCTGTTTCTAACCTGGGCCAAAATTGTAAAATGGTCTTATGAATTAGCGATTTCGTTCCAATTCACAATCCAAGTAATATTCGGCATGCTAATTACATTGCCGATTGCCAAATTGCATTATCTCTTATAATTTCGGAGTTATGGACTATTGACATTTTACAATTTTGGCTCTGCTTCTAACTTGGGTCAAAATTGTAAAATGGTCTTATGATTTACCGGTTTCGTTCCAATTCACATTCCAAGTAATACTCGTCATGCTAATTATATTGTCGATTGCCAAATTGCATTATCCCTTATAGTTTCCAAGATATGGATTACAGAAATTTTACACCTTAGACTCTGTTTCTAACTTAGGCCAAAATTGTAAAATGGTCTTATGAATTAGCGATTTCGTTCCAATTCACACTCCAAGTAATATTCGGCATGCTAATTACGTTGTCGATTACCAAACTGCATTACCTCTTATAGTTTCCATCGATATGGACTATCGAAATTTTACAATTTTGGCTCTGATTCTAACTTGGGTCAAAATTGTAAATTGATCTTATAAATTACCGATTTCGTTCTAATTCACATTCCAAGTGATATTCGGCATGCTAATTACGCTGTCCATTACCAAATTGCATTATCTCTTATAGTTTTCGAGATATGGACTATCGAAATTTTACAATCTTATCTCTGCTTCTGACATGGGCCAAAATTGTAAAATGGTCTTATGAATTAGCGATTTCGTTCTAAATACATTTCAAGTAATATTCGGCATGCTAATTATGATGTCGATTAGCAAATTGCATTATCTCTTATAGTTTCCTAGATATGGGCAATCGAAATTTTATAATTTGGGCTCTATTTATAACTTGGGCCAAAATTGTAAAATGGTCTTATGAATTAGCGATTTCGTTCCACTTCATATTCCAAGTGATATTCGGCATGCTAATTACGCTGTCGATTACCAAATTGCATTATCTCTTATAGTTTCCGAGATATGAATTTTCGAAATTTTATAATTTTGGCTCTATTTATAACTTGGGTCAAAATTGTAAAATGGTCTTATGAATTAGCGACTCCGTTCTAAATCACATTCCAAGTAATATTCGGCATGCTAATTACGATGTCGATTAGCAAATTGCATTATCTCTTATAGTTTCCTAGATATGGGCAATCGAAATTTTACACCTTAGGCTCTGTTTCTAAGTTGGGCCAAAATTATAAAATGGTCTTATGAATTAGCAATTTTATTCCAATTCACACTCCTAGTAATATTCGGCATGCTAATAACGTTGTCGATTGCCAAATTGCATTATCTCTTATAGTTTCCTAGATATGGGCAATCGTAATTTTACACCTTAGACTCTGTTTCTAACCTGGGCCAAAATTGTAAAATGGTCTTATGAATTAGCGATTTCGTTCTAATTCACATTATAAGTGATATTCGGCATGCTAATTACGCTGTCGATTACCAAATTGCATTATCTCTTATTGTTTCCGAGATATGGACTATCGAAATTTTACAATATTGGCTCTGCTTCTAACTTGAGCCAAATTTGTAAAATGGTCTCATGAATTACCGATTTAGTTCCAATTCACACTCCAAATAATATTCGGCATGCTAATTACATTGCCGATTGCCAAATTGCATTATCTCTTATAATTTCGGAGATATGGACTATTGACATTTTACAATTTTGGCTCAGCTTCTAACTTGGGTCAAAATTCTAAAATGGTCTTATGAATTAGCGATTTCCTTCCAATTCACACTCCAATTAATATTCGGCATGCTAATTACGTTGTCCATTACCAAATTGCATTATCTCTTATAATTTCCAAGATATGGATTAACGAAATTTTACACCTTAGGTTCTGTTTCTAACTTGGGCCAAAATTGTAAAATGGTCTTATGTGTTAGCGATTTTGTTCCAATTCACATTCCAAGTAGTATTCGGCATGCTAATTACGTTGCCGATTGCCAAATTGCATTATCTCTTATAGTTTCCGAGATATGGACTATCGACATCTTACAATATTGGCTCGGCTTCTAACTTGGGCCAGAATTGTAAAATGTTCTTATGAATTAGCGATTTCGCTCCAATTCACATTCCAAGTAATATTCAGCATGCTATTTACATTGCCGATTGCCAAATTGCATTATCTCTTATAGTTTCCGAGATATGGACTATCGACATCTTACAATATTGGCTCTGCTTCTAAGTTAGGCCAAAATTGTAAAATGGTCTTACGAATTAGCGATTTCGCTCCAATTCACATACCAAGTAATATTCGGCATGCTAATTACGTTGCCGATTGCCAAATAGCATTATCTCTTACAGTTTCCGAGATACGGTCAATCGAAATTTTACACCTTAGAGTCTGTTTCTAACTGGGGTCAAAATTGTAAAACGGTCTTATGAATTAGCGATTTCGCTCCAATTCACATACCAAGTAATATTCGGCTTGCTAATTACGTTGCCGATTGCCAAATTGCATTATCTCTTATAGTTTCCGAGATATGGGCAATCGAAATTTTACACCTTAGAGTCTGTTTCTAACTGGGGTCAAAATTGTAAAATGGTCTTATGAATTAGCGATTTCGCTCCAATTCACATTCCAAGTAATATTCGGCATGCTAATTACGTTGCCCATTGCCAAATTGCATTATCTCTTATAGTTTCCGAGATATGGACTATCGACCTCTTACAATATTGGCTCGGCTTCTAACTTGGGCCAGAATTGTAAAATGTTCTTATGAATTAGCGATTTCGCTCAAATTCACATTCCAAGTAATATTCGGCATGCTAATTACGTTGCCGATTGCCAAATTGCATTATCTCTTATAGTTTTCAAGATATGGACTATCGACATCTTACAATATTGGCTCTGCTTCTAACTTGGACCAGTATTGTAAAATGGTCTTATGAATTAGCGATTTCGCTCCAATTCACATTCCAGGTAATATTCGGCTTGCTAATTACGTTGCCGATTGCCAAATTGCATTATCTCTTATAGTTTCCGAGATATGGGCAATCGAAATTTTACACCTTAGAGTCTGTTTCTAACTGGGGTCAGAATTGTAAAATGTTCTTATGAATTAGCGATTTCGCTCCAATTCACATTCCAAGTAATATTCGGCATGCTAATTACGTTGCCGATTGCCAATTTGCATTATCTCTTATAGTTTCCGAGATATGGACTATCGACATTTTACAATATTGGCTCTGCTTCTAATTTGGGCCAAAATTGTAAAACGGTCTTATGAATTAGCGATTTCGTTCAAATTCGCATTCCAAGTAATATTCGGCATGCTAATTACATTGCCGATTGCCAAATTTCATTACCTCCTATAGTTTCCGAGATATGATCAATCGAAATTTTACACCATAGAGTCTGTTTCTAGCTGGGGTCAAAATTGTAAAATGGTCTTATGAATTAGCGATTTCGCTCCAATTCACATTCCAAGTAGTATTCGGCATGCTAATTACGTTACCGATTGCCAAATTGCATTATCTCTTATAGTTTCCGAGATATGGACTATCGACATCTTACAATATTGGCTCTGCTTCTAAGTTGGCCCAAAATTGTAAAATGGTCTTATGAATTAGCGATTTCGCTCCAATTCACATACCAAGTAATATTCGACTTGCTAATTACGTTGCCGATTGCCAAATTGCATTATCTCTTATAGTTTCCGAGATATGGGCAATCGAAATTTTACACGTTAGAGTCTGTTTCTAACTGGGGTCAAAATTGTAAAATGGTCTTATGAAATAGCGATTTCGCTCCAATTCACATTCCAAGTAGTATTCGGCATGCTAATTACGTTGCCGATTGCCAAATTGCATTATCTCTTATAGTTTCCGAGATATGGACTATCGACATCTTGCAATATTGGCTCTGCTTCTAACTTGGGCCAGAATTGTAAAATCGTCTTACGAATTAGCGATTTCGTTCCAATTCACATTCCAAGTAATATTCGGCATGCTAATTACGTTGCCGATTGCCAAATTGCATTATTTCTTATAGTTTCCGAGATATGGGCAATCGAAATTTTACACCTTAGAGTCTGTTTCTAACTTGGGTCAAAATTGTAAAATGGTCTTATAAATTAGCGATTTCGTATCAATTCATATTCCAAGTAATATTCGGCATTCTAATTACGTTTCCGATTGCCAAATTGCATTATCTCTTATAGTTTCCGAGATATGGGCAATCGAAATTTTACACGTTAGAGTCTGTTTCTAACTGGGGTCAAAATTGTAAAATGTTCTTAAGAATTAGCGATTTCGCTCCAATTCACATTCCAAGTAATATTCGGCATGCTAATTACGTTGCCGATTGCCAAATTGCATTATCTCTTATAGTTTCCGAGATATGGACTATCGACATCTTACAATATTGGCTCTGATTCTAACTTGGGCCAGAATTGTAAAATGGTCTTATGAATTAGCGATTTCGCTCCAATTCACATTCCAAGTAATATTCGGCATGCTAATTACGTTGCCGATTGCCAAATTGCATTATCTCTTATAGTTTCCGAGATATGGGCAATCGAAATTTTACACCTTAGAGTCTGTTTCTAACTGGGGTCATAATTGTAAAATAGTCTTAAGAATTAGCGATTTCGCTCCAATTCACATTCCAAGTAATATTCGGCATGCTAATTACGTTACCGATTGCCAAATTGCATTATCTCTTATGGTTTCCGAGATATGGACTATCGACATCTTACAATATTGGCTCTGCTTCTAACTTGACCCGAAATTGTAAAATGGTCTTATGAACTAGCGATTTCGTTCCAATTCACATTCCAAGTAATATTCGGCATGCTAATTACATTGCCGATTGCCAAATTGCATTATCTCTTATACTTTCTGAGATATGGGCAATCGAAATTTCAAACCTTAGACTCTGTTTCTAACCTGGGCCAAAATTGTAAAATGGTCTTATGAATTAGCGATTTCGTTCCAATTCACACTCCAAGTAATATTCGGCATGCTAATTACATTGCCGATTGCCAAATTGCATTATCTCTTATAATTTCGGAGTTATGGACTATTGACATTTTACAATTTTGGCTCTGCTTCTAACTTGGGTCAAAATTGTAAAATGGTCTTATGATTTACCGGTTTCGTTCCAATTCACATTCCAAGTAATACTCGTCATGCTAATTATATTGTCGATTGCCAAATTGCATTATCTCTTATAGTTTCCTAGATATGGGCTATCGAAAATTTACAATTTTATCTCTGCTTCTAACATGGGTCAAAATTGTAAAATGGTCTTATGAATTAGCGATTTCGTTCCAATTCACACTCCAAGTAATATTCGGCATGCTAATTACGTTGTCGATTACCAAATTGCATTATCTCTTATAGTTTCCGAGATATGGACTATCGAAATTTTACAATTTTGGCTCTGATTCTAACTTGGGTCAAAATTGTAAATTGATCTTATAAATTACCGATTTCGTTCTAATTCACATTCCAAGTGATATTCGGCATGCTAATTACGCTGTCCATTACCAAATTGCATTATCTCTTATAGTTTTCGAGAGATGGACTATCGAAATTTTACAATCTTATCTCTGCTTCTGACATGGGCCAAAATTGTAAATTGATCTTATAAATTACCGATTTCGTTCTAATTCACATTCCAAGTGATATTCGGCATGCTAATTACGCTGTCCATTACCAAATTGCATTATCTCTTATAGTTTTCGAGAGATGGACTATCGAAATTTTACAATCTTATCTCTGCTTCTGACATGGGCCAAAATTGTAAAATGGTCTTATGAATTAGCGATTTCGTTCTAAATACATTCCAAGTAATATTCGGCATGCTAATTATGATGTCGATTAGCAAATTGCATTATCTCTTATAGTTTCCTAGATATGGGCAATCGAAATTTTATAATTGGGGCTCTATTTATAACTTGGGCCAAAATTGTAAAATGGTCTTATGAATTAGCGATTTCGTTCCACTTCATATTCCAAGTGATATTCGACATGCTAATTACGCTGTCGATTACCAAATTGCATTATCTCTTATAGTTTCCGAGATATGAACTTTCGAAATTTTATAATTTTGGCTCTATTTATAACTTGGGTCAAAATTGTAAAATGGTCTTATGAATTAGCGACTTCGTTCTAAATCACATTCCAAGTAATATTCGGCATGCTAATTTCGATGTCGATTAGCAAATTGCATTATCTCTTATAGTTTCCTAGATATGGGCAATCGAAATTTTACACCTTAGGCTCTGTTTCTAAGTTGGGCCAAAATTGTAAAATGGTCTTATGAATTAGCAATTTTATTCCAATTCACACTCCAAGTAATATTCGGCATGCTAATAACGTTGTTGATTGCCAAATTGTATTATCTCTTATAGTGTCCGAGATACAGACTATCGAAATTTTACAATTTTATCTCTGGTTCTAACATGGGTCAAAATTGTAAAATGGTCTTATGAAATACCGGTTTCGTTCCAATTCACATTCCAAGTAATACACGGCATGCTAATTACATTGTCGATTGCCAAATTGTAATATCTCTTATAGTTTCCGAGATATGAACTTTCGAAATTTTATAATTTTGGCTCTGTTTATAACTTGGGTCAAAATTTTAAAATGGTCTTATGAATTAGCGAATTCGTTCTAAATCACATTCCAAGTAATATTCGCCATGCTAATTACGATGCCGATTAGCAAATTGCATTATCTCTTATAGTTTCCTAGATATGGGCAATCGTAATTTTACACCTTAGACTCTGTTTCTAACCTGGGCCAAAATTGTAAAATGGTCTTATGAATTAGCGATTTCGTTCTAATTCACATTATAAGTGATATTCGGCATGCTAATTACGCTGTCGATTACCAAATTGCATTATCTCTTATTGTTTCCGAGATATGGACTATCGAAATTTTACAATATTGGCTCTGCTTCTAACTTGAGCCAAATTTGTAAAATGGTCTCATGAATTGCCGATTTAGTTCCAATTCACACTCCAAGTAATAGTCGGCATGTTAATTACATTGCCGATTGCAAAATTGCATTATCACTATTAGTTTCCGGGATATGGGTAATCGAAATTTTACACCTTAGACTCTGTTTCTAACTTAGGCCAAATTTGTAAAATGGTCTTATGAATTAGCGAATTCGTTCCAATTAACATTCCAAATAATATTCGGCATGCTAATTAGATTGCCGATTGCCAAATTGCATTATCTCTTATAATTTCGGAGATATGGACTATTGACATTTTACAATTTTGGCTCAGCTTCTAACTTGGGTCAAAATTCTAAAATGGTCTTATGAATTAGCGATTTCGTTCCAATTCACATTCCGAGTAATATTCGGAATGCTAATTACATTGCCGATTGCCAAATTGCATTATCTCTTATAATTTCCAAGATATGGATTACAGAAATTTTACACCTTAGGCTCTGTTTCTAACTTAGGCCAAAACTGTAAAATGGTCTTATGAATTAGCGATTTCGTTCCAATTCACACTCCAAGTAATATTCGGCATGCTAATTACGTTGTCGATTACCAAATTGCATTACCTCTTATAGTTTCCGAGATATGGACTATCGAAATTTTACAATTTTGGCTCTGATTCTAACTTGGGTCAAAATTGTAAATTGATCTTATAAATTACCGATTTCGTTCTAATTCACATTCCAAGTGATATTTGGCATGCTAATTACGCTGTCCATTACCAAATTGCATTATCTCTTATAGTTTTCGAGATATGGACTATCGAAATTTTACAATCTTATCTCTGCTTCTGACATGGGCCAAAATTGTAAAATGGTCTTATGAATTAGCGATTTCGTTCTAAATACATTTCAAGTAATATTCGGCATGCTAATTATGATGTCGATTAGCAAATTGCATTATCTCTTATAGTTTCCTAGATATGGGCAATCGAAATTTTATAATTTGGGCTCTATTTATAACTTGGGCCAAAATTGTAAAATGGTCTTATGAATTAGCGATTTCGTTCCACTTCATATTACAAGTGATATTCGGCATGCTAATTACGCTGTCGATTACCAAATTGCATTATCTCTTATAGTTTCCGAGATATGAACTTTCGAAATTTTATAATTTTGGCTCTATTTATAACTTGGGTCAAAATTGTAAAATGGTCTTATGAATTAGCGACTCCGTTCTAAATCACATTCCAAGTAATATTCGGCATGCTAATTACGATGTCGATTAGCAAATTGCATTATCTCTTATAGTTTCCTAGATATGGGCAATCGAAATTTTACACCTTAGGCTCTGTTTCTAAGTTGGGCCAAAATTGTAAAATGGTCTTATGAATTAGCAATTTTATTCCAATTCACACTCCAAGTAATATTCGGCATGCTAATAACGTTGTCGATTGCCAAATTGCATTATCTCTTATAGTTTCCTAGATATGGGCAATCGAAATTTTACACCTTAGGCTCTGCTTCTAACTTGAGCCAAATTTGTAAAATGGTCTCATGAATTACCGATTTAGTTCCAATTCACACTCCAAATAATATTCGGCATGCTAATTACATTGCCGATTGCCAAATTGCATTATCTCTTATAATTTCGGAGATATGGACTATTGACATTTTACAATTTTGGCTCAGCTTCTAACTTGGGTCAAAATTCTAAAATTTTCTTATGAATTAGCGATTTCCTTCCAATTCACATTCCAAGTAGTATTCGGCATGCTAATTACGTTGCCGATTGCCAAATTGCATTATCTCTTATAGTTTCCGAGATATGGACTATCGACATCTTACAATATTGGCTCGGCTTCTAACTTGGGCCAGAATTGTAAAATGTTCTTATGAATTAGCGATTTCGCTCCAATTCACATTCCAAGTAATATTCAGCATGCTATTTACATTGCCGATTGCCAAATTGCATTATCTCTTATAGTTTCCGAGATATGGACTATCGACATCTTACAATATTGGCTCTGCTTCTAAGTTAGGCCAAAATTGTAAAATGGTCTTACGAATTAGCGATTTCGCTCCAATTCACATACCAAGTAATATTCAGCATGCTAATTACGTTGCCGATTGCCAAATAGCATTACCTCTTACAGTTTCCGAGATACGGTCAATCGAAATTTTACACCTTAGAGTCTGTTTCTAACTGGGGTCAAAATTGTAAAACGGTCTTATGAATTAGCGATTTCGCTCCAATTCACATACCAAGTAATATTCGGCTTGCTAATTACATTGCCGATTGCCAAATTGCATTATCTCTTATAGTTTCCGAGATATGGAATATCGAAATTTTATAATTTTGGCTCTATTTATAGCTTGGGCCAAAAATGGTCTTATGAATTAGCGATTTCGTTCCAATTCACACTCCAAGTGATATCCGGCATGCTAATTAAGCTGTCGATTACCAAATTGCATTATCTCTTATAGTTTCCGAGATATGAACTTTCGAAATTTTATAATTTTGGCTCTATTTATAACTTGGGTCAAAATTGTAAAATGGTCTTATGATTTACCGGTTTCGTTCCAATTCACATTCCAAGTAATACTCGTCATGCTAATTATATTGTCGATTGCCAAATTGCATTATCTCTTATAGTTTCCGAGATATGGGCAATCGAAATTTTACACCTTAGAGTCTGTTTCTAACTGGGGTCAAAATTGTAAAATAGTCTTAAGAATTAGCGATTTCGCTCCAATTCACATTCCAAGTAATATTCGGCATGCTAATTACGTTACCGATTGCCAAATTGCAATATCTCTTATAGATTCCGAGATATAGACTATCGACATCTTACAATATTGGCTCTGCTTCTAACTTGGCCCAAAATTGTAAAATGGTCTTATGAATTAGCGATTTCGCTCCAATTCACATTCCAAGTAATATTCAGCATGCTAATTACGTTGCCGATTGCCAAATAGCATTATGTCTTACAGTTTCCGAAATACGGTCAATCGAAATTTTACACCTTAGAGTCTGTTTCTAACTGGGGTCAAAATTGTAAAACGGTCTTATGAATTAGCGATTTCGCTCCAATTCACATACCAAATAATATTCGGCTTGCTAATTACGTTGCCGATTGCCAAATTGCATTATCTCTTATAGTTTCGGAGATATGGGCAATCGAAATTTTACACCTTAGAGTCTGTTTCTAACTGGGGTCAAAATTGTAAAATGGTCTTATGAATTAGCGATTTCGCTCCAATTCACATTCCAAGTAATATTCGGCATGCTAATTACGTTGCCGATTGCCAAATTGCATTATCTCTTATAGTTCCCGAGATATGGACTATCGACATCTTACAATATTGGCTCTGCTTCTAACTTGGGCCAGAATTGTAAAATGGTCTTATGAATTAGCGATTTCGCTCCAATTCACATTCCGAGTAATATTCGGCTTGCTAATTACGTTGCCGATTGCCAAATTGCATTATCTCTTATAGTTTCCGAGATATGGGCAATCGAAATTTTACACCTTAGAGTCTGTTTCTAACTGGGGTCAAAATTGTAAAATGGTCTTATAAATTAGCGATTTCGCTCCAATTCACATTCCAAGTAATATTCGGCATGCTAATTACGTTGCCGATTGCCAAATTGCATTATCTCTTATAGTTTTCGAGATATGGACTATCGACATCTTACAATATTGGCTCTGCTTCTAACTTGGGCCAGAATTGTAAAATGGTCTTATGAATTAGCGATTTCGCTCCAATTCACATTCCAAGTAATATTCGGCATGCTAATTACGTTGCCGATTGCCAAATTGCATTATCTCTTATAGTTTCCGAGATATGGGCAATCGAAATTTTACACCTTAGAGTCTGTTTCTAACTGGGGTCAAAATTGTAAAATGGTCTTATGAAATAGCGATTTCGCTCCAATTCACAATCCAATTAATATTCGGCATGCTAATTACGTTGCCTATTGCCAAATTGCATTATCTCTTATAGTTTCCGAGATATGGGCAATCGAAATTTTACACCTTAGAGTCTGTTTCTAACTGGGGTCAAAATTGTAAAATAGTCTTAAGAATTAGCGATTTCGCTCCAATTCACATTCCAAGTAATATTCGGCATGCTAATTACGTTACCGATTGCCATATTGCATTATCTCTTATGGCTTCCGAGATATGGACTATCGACATCTTACAATATTGGCTCTGCTTCTAACTTGACCCGAAATTGTAAAATGGTCTTATGAACTAGCGATTTCGTTCCAATTCACATTCCAAGTAATATTCGGCATGCTAATTACATTGCCGATTGCCAAATTGCATTATCTCTTATACTTTCCGAGATATGGGCAATCGAAATTTCAAACCTTAGACTCTGTTTCTAACCTGGGCCAAAATTGTAAAATGGTCTTATGAATTAGCGATTTCGTTCCAATTCACACTCCAAGTAATATTCGGCATGCTAATTACATTGCCGATTGCCAAATTGCATTATCTCTTATAGTTTCCGAGATATGGAATATCGAAATTTTATAATTTTGGCTCTATTTATAACTTGGGCCAAAAATGGTCTTATGAATTAGCGATTTCGCTCCAATTCACATTCCAAGTAATATTCGGCATGCTAATTACGTTACCGATTGCCAAATTGCAATATCTCTTATAGATTCCGAGATATAGACTATCGACATCTTACAATATTGGCTCTGCTTCTAACTTGGCCCAAAATTGTAAAATGGTCTTATGAATTAGCGATTTCGCTCCAATTCACATTCCAAGTAATATTCAGCATGCTAATTACGTTGCCGATTGCCAAATAGCATTATCTCTTACAGTTTCCGAAATACGGTCAATCGAAATTTTACACCTTAGAGTCTGTTTCTAACTGGGGTCAAAATTGTAAAACGGTCTTATGAATTAGCGATTTCGCTCCAATTCACATACCAAATAATATTCGGCTTGCTAATTACGTTGCCGATTGCCAAATTGCATTATCTCTTATAGTTTCGGAGATATGGGCAATCGAAATTTTACACCTTAGAGTCTGTTTCTAACTGGGGTCAAAATTGTAAAATGGTCTTATGAATTAGCGATTTCGCTCCAATTCACATTCCAAGTAATATTCGGCATGCTAATTACGTTGCCGATTGCCAAATTGCATTATCTCTTATAGTTTCCGAGATATGGACTATCGACATCTTACAATATTGGCTCTGCTTCTAACTTGGGCCAAAATTGTAAAATGGTCTTATGAATTAGCGATTTCGCTCCAATTCACATTCCAAGTAATATTCGGCTTGCTAATTACGTTGCCGATTGCCAAATTGCATTATCTCTTATAGTTTCCGAGATATGGGCAATCGAAATTTTACACCTTAGGGTCTGTTTCTAACTGGGGTCAAAATTGTAAAATGGTCTTATGAATTAGCGATTTCCCTCCAATTCACATTCCAAGTAATATTCGGCATGCTAATTACGTTGCCGATTGCCAAATTGCATTATCTCTTATAGTTTCCGAGATATGGGCAATCGAAATTTTACACCTTAGAGTCTGTTTCTAACTGTGGTCAAAATTGTAAAATGGTCTTATAAATTAGCGATTTCGCTCCAATTCACAATCCAAGTAATATTCGGCATGCTAATTAGGTTGCCGATTGACAAATTGCATTATCTCTTATAGTTTTCGAGATATGGACTATCGACATCTTACAATATTGGCTCTGCTTCTAACTTGGGCCAGAATTGTAAAATGGTCTTATGAATTAGCGATTTCGCTCCAATTCACATTCCAAGTAATATTCGGCATGCTAATTACGTTGCCGATTGCCAAATTGCATTATCTCTTATAGTTTCCGAGATATGGGCAATCGAAATTTTACACCTTAGAGTCTGTTTCTAACTGGGGTCAAAATTGTAAAATGGTCTTATGAAATAGCGATTTCGCTCCAATTCACAATCCAAGTAATATTCGGCATGCTAATTACGTTGCCTATTGCCAAATTGCATTATCTCTTATAGTTTCCGAGATATGGACAATCGAAATTTTATACCTTAGAGTCTGTTTCTAACTGGGGTCAAAATTGTAAAATAGTCTTAAGAATTAGCGATTTCGCTCCAAT
This sequence comes from Rhynchophorus ferrugineus, assembly GCF_030347505.1. Lineage (NCBI taxonomy): Eukaryota > Metazoa > Arthropoda > Insecta > Coleoptera > Curculionidae > Rhynchophorus > Rhynchophorus ferrugineus. Next base: position 64,639,770 of record NW_027472580.1, on the reverse strand, counting down.
TCACATTCCAAGTAATATTCGGCATGCTAATTACGCTACCGATTGCCAAATTGCATTATCTCTTATAGTTTCCGAGATATGGACCATCGACATCTTACAATATTGGCTCAGCTTCTAACTTGGGCCAGAATTGTAAAATGGTCTTACGAATTAGCGATTTCGTTCCAATTCACATTCCAAGTAATATTCGGCATGCTAATTACGTTGCCGATTGCCAAATTGCATTATCTCTTATAGTTTCGGAGATATGGGCAATCGAAATTTTACACCTTAGAGTCTGTTTCTAACTGGGGTCAAAATTGTAAAATGGTCTTATGAATTAGCGATTTCGCTCCAATTCACATTCCAAGTAATATTCGGCATGCTAATTACGTTGCCGATTGCCAAATTGCATTATCTCTTATAGTTTCCGAGATATGGACTATCGACATCTTACAATATTGGCTCTGCTTCTAACTTGGGCCAAAATTGTAAAATGGTCTTATGAATTAGCGATTTCGCTCCAATTCACATTCCAAGTAATATTCGGCTTGCTAATTACGTTGCCGATTGCCAAATTGCATTATCTCTTATAGTTTCCGAGATATGGGCAATCGAAATTTTACACTTTAGAGTCTGTTTCTAACTGGGGTCAAAATTGTAAAATGGTCTTATGAATTTGCGATTTCGCTCCAATTCACATTCCAAGTAATATTCGGCATGCTAATTACGTTGCCGATTGCCAAATTGCATTATCTCTTATAGTTTCCGAGATATGGGCAATCGAAATTTTACACCTTAGAGTCTGTTTCTAACTGGGGTCAAAATTGTAAAATGGTCTTATAAATTAGCGATTTCGCTCCAATTCACAATCCAAGTAATATTCGGCATGCTAATTACGTTGCCGATTGCCAAATTGCATTATCTCTTATAGTTTTCGAGATATGGACTATCGACATCTTACAATATTGGCTCTGCTTCTAACTTGGGCCAGAATTGTAAAATGGTCTTATGAATTAGCGACTTCGCTCCAATTCACATTCCAAGTAATATTCGGCATGCTAATTACGTTGCCGATTGCCAAATTGCATTATCTCTTATAGTTTCCGAGATATGGGCAATCGAAATTTTACACCTTAGAGTCTGTTTCTAACTGGGGTCAAAATTGTAAAATGGTCTTATGAAATAGCGATTTCGCTCCAATTCACATTCCAAGTAATATTCGGCATGCTAATTACGTTGCCGATTGCCAAATTGCATTATCTCTTATAGTTTCCGAGATATGGACTATCGACATCTTACAATATTGGCTCTGCTTCTAACTTGGGCCAAAATTGTAAAATGGTCTTATGAATTAGCGATTTCGCTCCAATTCACATTCCAAGTAATATTCGGCTTGCTAATTACGTTGCCGATTGCCAAATTGCATTATCTCTTATAGTTTCCGAGATATGGGCAATCGAAATTTTACACTTTAGAGTCTGTTTCTAACTGGGGTCAAAATTGTAAAATGGTCTTATGAATTTGCGATTTCGCTCCAATTCACATTCCAAGTAATATTCGGCATGCTAATTACGTTGCCGATTGCCAAATTGCATTATCTCTTATAGTTTCCGAGATATGGGCAATCGAAATTTTACACCTTAGAGTCTGTTTCTAACTGGGGTCAAAATTGTAAAATGGTCTTATAAATTAGCGATTTCGCTCCAATTCACAATCCAAGTAATATTCGGTATGCTAATTACGTTGCCGATTGCCAAATTGCATTATCTCTTATAGTTTTCGAGATATGGACTATCGACATCTTACAATATTGGCTCTGCTTCTAACTTGGGCCAGAATTGTAAAATGGTCTTATGAATTAGCGACTTCGCTCCAATTCACATTCCAAGTAATATTCGGCATGCTAATTACGTTGCCGATTGCCAAATTGCATTATCTCTTATAGTTTCCGAGATATGGACTATCGACATTTTACAATATTGGCTCTGCTTCTAACTTGGGCCAAAATTGTAAAACGGTCTTATGAATTAGCGATTTCGTTCAAATTCACATTCCAAGTAATATTCGGCATGCTAATTACATTGCCGATTGCCAAATTTCATTACCTCTTATAGTTTCCGAGATATGGTCAATCGAAATTGTACACCTTAGAGTCTGTTTCTAACTGGGGTCAAAATTGTAAAATGGTCTTATGAATTAGCGATTTCGCTCCAATTCACATTCCAAGTAGTATTCGGCATGCTAATTACGTTGCCGATTGCCAAATTGCATTATCTCTTATAGTTTCCGAGATATGGACTATCGACATCTTACAATATTGGCACGGCTTCTAACTTGGGCCAGAATTGTAAAATGTTCTTATGAATTAGCGATTTCGCTCCAATTCACATTCCAAGTAATATTCAGCATGCTATTTACGTTGCCGATTGCCAAATTGCATTATCTCTTATAGTTTCCGAGATATGGACTATCGACATCTTACAATATTGGCTCTGCTTCTAAGTTGGGCCAAAATTGTAAAATGGTCTTATGAATTAGCGATTTCGCTCCAATTCACATTCCAAGTAATATTCGGCATGCTAATTACGTTGACGATTGCCAAATTGCATTATCTCTTATAGTTTTCGAGATATGGACTATCGACATCTTACAATATTGGCTCTGCTTCTAAGTTGGGCCAAAATTGTAAAATGTTCTTACGAATTAGCGATTTCGTTCCAATTCACATTCCAAGTAATATTCGGCATGCTAATTACGTTGCCGATTGCCAAATTGCATTATCTCTTATAGTTTCCGAGATATGGGCAATCGAAATTTTACACCTTAGAGTCAGTTTCTAACTGGGGTCAAAATTGTAAAATGGTCTTATGAAATAGCGATTTCGCTGCAATTCACAATCCAAGTAATATTCGGCATGCTAATTACGTTGCCGATTGCCAAATTGCATTATCTCTTATAGTTTCCGAGATATGGACTATCGACATCTTACAATATTGGCTCTGCTTCTAACTTGCGCCAGAATTCTAAAATGGTCTTATGAAATAGCGATTTCGCTCCAATTCACAATCCAAGTAATATTCGGCATGCTAATTACGTTGCCGATTGCCAAATTGCATTATCTCTTATAGTTTCCGAGATATGGACTATCGACATCTTACAATATTGGCTCTGCTTCTAACTTGCGCCAGAATTGTAAAATGGTCTTATGAATTAGCGATTTCGCTCCAATTCACAATCCAAGTAATATTCGGCATGCTAATTACGTTGCCTATAGCCAAAATGCATTATCTCTTATAGTTTCCGAGATATGGACTATCGACATTTTACAATATTGGCTCTGCTTCTAACTTGGGCCAAAATTGTAAAACGGTCTTATGAATTAGCGATTTCGTTCAAATTCACATTCCAAGTAATATTCGGCATGCTAATTACATTGCCGATTGCCAAATTTCATTATCTCTTATAGTTTCCGAGATATGGACTATCGACATCTTGCAATATTGGCTCTGCTTCTAACTTGGGCCAGAATAGTAAAATCGTCTTATAAATTAGCGATTTCGTATCAATTCATATTCCAAGTAATATTCGGCATGCTAATTACGTTGCCGATTGCCAAATTGCATTATCTCTTATAGTTTCCGAGATATGGACTATCGACATCTTACAATATTGGCTCTGCTTCTAACTTGGGCCAAAATTGTAAAATGGTCTTATGAATTAGTGATTTCGCTCCAATTCACATTCCAAGTAATATTCGGCTTGCTAATTACGTTGCCGATTGCCAAATTGCATTATCTCTTATAGTTTCCGAGATATGGGCAATCGAAATTTTACACTTTAGAGTCTGTTTCTAACTGGCGTCAAAATTGTAAAATGGTCTTATGAATTTGCGATTTCGCTCCAATTCACATTCCAAGTAATATTCGGCATGCTAATTACGTTGCCGATTGCCAAATTGCATTATCTCTTATAGTTTCCGAGATATGGGCAATCGAAATTTTACACCTTAGAGTCTGTTTCTAACTGGGGTCAAAATTGTAAAATGGTCTTATAAATTAGCGATTTCGCTCCAATTCACAATCCAAGTAATATTCGGCATGCTAATTACGTTGCCGATTGCCAAATTGCATTATCTCTTATAGTTTTCGAGATATGGACTATCGACATCTTACAATATTGGCTCTGCTTCTAACTTGGGCCAGAATTGTAAAATGGTCTTATGAATTAGCGACTTCGCTCCAATTCACATTCCAAGTAATATTCGGCATGCTAATTACGTTGCCGATTGCCAAATTGCATTATCTCTTATAGTTTCCGAGATATGGGCAATCGAAATTTTACACCTTAGAGTCTGTTTCTAACTGGGGTCAAAATTGTAAAATGGTCTTATGAAATAGCGATTTCGCTCCAATTCACATTCCAAGTAATATTCGGCATGCTAATTACGTTGCCGATTGCCAAATTGCATTATCTCTTATAGTTTCCGAGATATGGACTATCGACATCTTACAATATTGGCTCTGCTTCTAACTTGGGCCAAAATTGTAAAATGGTCTTATGAATTAGCGATTTCGCTCCAATTCACATTCCAAGTAATATTCGGCTTGCTAATTACGTTGCCGATTGCTAAATTGCATTATCTCTTATAGTTTCCGAGATATGGGCAATCGAAATTTTACACTTTAGAGTCTGTTTCTAACTGGGGTCAAAATTGTAAAATGGTCTTATGAATTTGCGATTTCGCTCCAATTCACATTCCAAGTAATATTCGGCATGCTAATTACGTTGCCGATTGCCAAATTGCATTATCTCTTATAGTTTCCGAGATATGGGCAATCGAAATTTTACACCTTAGAGTCTGTTTCTAACTGGGGTCAAAATTGTAAAATGGTCTTATAAATTAGCGATTTCGCTCCAATTCACAATCCAAGTAATATTCGGTATGCTAATTACGTTGCCGATTGCCAAATTGCATTATCTCTTATAGTTTTCGAGATATGGACTATCGACATTTTACAATATTGGCTCTGCTTCTAACTTGGGCCAAAATTGTAAAACGGTCTTATGAATTAGCGATTTCGTTCAAATTCACATTCCAAGTAATATTCGGCATGCTAATTACATTGCCGATTGCCAAATTTCATTACCTCTTATAGTTTCCGAGATATGGTCAATCGAAATTGTACACCTTAGAGTCTGTTTCTAACTGGGGTCAAAATTGTAAAATGGTCTTATGAATTAGCGATTTCGCTCCAATTCACATTCCAAGTAGTATTCGGCATGCTAATTACGTTGCCGATTGCCAAATTGCATTATCTCTTATAGTTTCCGAGATATGGACAATCGACATCTTACAATATTGGCACGGCTTCTAACTTGGGCCAGAATTGTAAAATGTTCTTATGAATTAGCGATTTCGCTCCAATTCACATTCCAAGTAATATTCAGCATGCTATTTACGTTACCGATTGCCAAATTGCATTATCTCTTATAGTTTCCGAGATATGGACTATCGACATCTTACAATATTGGCTCTGCTTCTAAGTTGGGCCAAAATTGTAAAATGGTCTTATGAATTAGCGACTTCGCTCCAATTCACATTCCAAGTAATATTCGGCATGCTAATTACGTTGCCGATTGCCAAATTGCATTATCTCTTATAGTTTCCGAGATATGGACTATCGACATTTTACAATATTGGCTCTGCTTCTAACTTGGGCCAAAATTGTAAAACGGTCTTATGAATTAGCGATTTCGTTCAAATTCACATTCCAAGTAATATTCGGCATGCTAATTACATTGCCGATTGCCAAATTTCATTACCTCTTATAGTTTCCGAGATATGGTCAATCGAAATTGTACACCTTAGAGTCTGTTTCTAACTGGGGTCAAAATTGTAAAATGGTCTTATGAATTAGCGATTTCGCTCCAATTCACATTCCAAGTAGTATTCGGCATGCTAATTACGTTGCCGATTGCCAAATTGCATTATCTCTTATAGTTTCCGAGATATGGACTATCGACATCTTACAATATTGGCACGGCTTCTAACTTGGGCCAGAATTGTAAAATGTTCTTATGAATTAGCGATTTCGCTCCAATTCACATTCCAAGTAATATTCAGCATGCTATTTACGTTGCCGATTGCCAAATTGCATTATCTCTTATAGTTTCCGAGATATGGACTATCGACATCTTACAATATTGGCTCTGCTTCTAAGTTGGGCCAAAATTGTAAAATGGTCTTATGAATTAGCGATTTCGCTCCAATTCACATTCCAAGTAATATTCGGCATGCTAATTACGTTGACGATTGCCAAATTGCATTATCTCTTATAGTTTTCGAGATATGGACTATCGACATCTTACAATATTGGCTCTGCTTCTAAGTTGGGCCAAAATTGTAAAATGTTCTTACGAATTAGCGATTTCGTTCCAATTCACATTCCAAGTAATATTCGGCATGCTAATTACGTTGCCGATTGCCAAATTGCATTATCTCTTATAGTTTCCGAGATATGGGCAATCGAAATTTTACACCTTAGAGTCAGTTTCTAACTGGGGTCAAAATTGTAAAATGGTCTTATGAAATAGCGATTTCGCTGCAATTCACAATCCAAGTAATATTCGGCATGCTAATTACGTTGCCGATTGCCAAATTGCATTATCTCTTATAGTTTCCGAGATATGGACTATCGACATCTTACAATATTGGCTCTGCTTCTAACTTGCGCCAGAATTCTAAAATGGTCTTATGAAATAGCGATTTCGCTCCAATTCACAATCCAAGTAATATTCGGCATGCTAATTACGTTGCCGATTGCCAAATTGCATTATCTCTTATAGTTTCCGAGATATGGACTATCGACATCTTACAATATTGGCTCTGCTTCTAACTTGCGCCAGAATTGTAAAATGGTCTTATGAATTAGCGATTTCGCTCCAATTCACAATCCAAGTAATATTCGGCATGCTAATTACGTTGCCTATAGCCAAAATGCATTATCTCTTATAGTTTCCGAGATATGGACTATCGACATTTTACAATATTGGCTCTGCTTCTAACTTGGGCCAAAATTGTAAAACGGTCTTATGAATTAGCGATTTCGTTCAAATTCACATTCCAAGTAATATTCGGCATGCTAATTACATTGCCGATTGCCAAATTTCATTATCTCTTATAGTTTCCGAGATATGGACTATCGACATCTTGCAATATTGGCTCTGCTTCTAACTTGGGCCAGAATAGTAAAATCGTCTTATAAATTAGCGATTTCGTATCAATTCATATTCCAAGTAATATTCGGCATGCTAATTACGTTGCCGATTGCCAAATTGCATTATCTCTTATAGTTTCCGAGATATGGACTATCGACATCTTACAATATTGGCTCTGCTTCTAACTTGGGCCAAAATTGTAAAATGGTCTTATGAATTAGTGATTTCGCTCCAATTCACATTCCAAGTAATATTCGGCTTGCTAATTACGTTGCCGATTGCCAAATTGCATTATCTCTTATAGTTTCCGAGATATGGGCAATCGAAATTTTACACTTTAGAGTCTGTTTCTAACTGGGGTCAAAATTGTAAAATGGTCTTATGAATTTGCGATTTCGCTCCAATTCACATTCCAAGTAATATTCGGCATGCTAATTACGTTGCCGATTGCCAAATTGCATTATCTCTTATAGTTTCCGAGATATGGGCAATCGAAATTTTACACCTTAGAGTCTGTTTCTAACTGGGGTCAAAATTGTAAAATGGTCTTATAAATTAGCGATTTCGCTCCAATTCACAATCCAAGTAATATTCGGCATGCTAATTACGTTGCCGATTGCCAAATTGCATTATCTCTTATAGTTTTCGAGATATGGACTATCGACATCTTACAATATTGGCTCTGCTTCTAACTTGGGCCAGAATTGTAAAATGGTCTTATGAATTAGCGACTTCGCTCCAATTCACATTCCAAGTAATATTCGGCATGCTAATTACGTTGCCGATTGCCAAATTGCATTATCTCTTATAGTTTCCGAGATATGGGCAATCGAAATTTTACACCTTAGAGTCTGTTTCTAACTGGGGTCAAAATTGTAAAATGGTCTTATGAAATAGCGATTTCGCTCCAATTCACATTCCAAGTAATATTCGGCATGCTAATTACGTTGCCGATTGCCAAATTGCATTATCTCTTATAGTTTCCGAGATATGGACTATCGACATCTTACAATATTGGCTCTGCTTCTAACTTGGGCCAAAATTGTAAAATGGTCTTATGAATTAGCGATTTCGCTCCAATTCACATTCCAAGTAATATTCGGCTTGCTAATTACGTTGCCGATTGCTAAATTGCATTATCTCTTATAGTTTCCGAGATATGGGCAATCGAAATTTTACACTTTAGAGTCTGTTTCTAACTGGGGTCAAAATTGTAAAATGGTCTTATGAATTTGCGATTTCGCTCCAATTCACATTCCAAGTAATATTCGGCATGCTAATTACGTTGCCGATTGCCAAATTGCATTATCTCTTATAGTTTCCGAGATATGGGCAATCGAAATTTTACACCTTAGAGTCTGTTTCTAACTGGGGTCAAAATTGTAAAATGGTCTTATAAATTAGCGATTTCGCTCCAATTCACAATCCAAGTAATATTCGGTATGCTAATTACGTTGCCGATTGCCAAATTGCATTATCTCTTATAGTTTTCGAGATATGGACTATCGACATCTTACAATATTGGCTCTGCTTCTAACTTGGGCCAGAATTGTAAAATGGTCTTATGAATTAGCGACTTCGCTCCAATTCACATTCCAAGTAATATTCGGCATGCTAATTACGTTGCCGATTGCCAAATTGCATTATCTCTTATAGTTTCCGAGATATGGACTATCGACATTTTACAATATTGGCTCTGCTTCTAACTTGGGCCAAAATTGTAAAACGGTCTTATGAATTAGCGATTTCGTTCAAATTCACATTCCAAGTAATATTCGGCATGCTAATTACATTGCCGATTGCCAAATTTCATTACCTCTTATAGTTTCCGAGATATGGTCAATCGAAATTGTACACCTTAGAGTCTGTTTCTAACTGGGGTCAAAATTGTAAAATGGTCTTATGAATTAGCGATTTCGCTCCAATTCACATTCCAAGTAGTATTCGGCATGCTAATTACGTTGCCGATTGCCAAATTGCATTATCTCTTATAGTTTCCGAGATATGGACAATCGACATCTTACAATATTGGCACGGCTTCTAACTTGGGCCAGAATTGTAAAATGTTCTTATGAATTAGCGATTTCGCTCCAATTCACATTCCAAGTAATATTCAGCATGCTATTTACGTTACCGATTGCCAAATTGCATTATCTCTTATAGTTTCCGAGATATGGACTATCGACATCTTACAATATTGGCTCTGCTTCTAAGTTGGGCCAAAATTGTAAAATGGTCTTATGAATTAGCGATTTCGCTCCAATTCACATTCCAAGTAATATTCGGCATGCTAATTACGTTGACGATTGCCAAATTGCATTATCTCTTATAGTTTTCGAGATATGGACTATCGACATCTTACAATATTGGCTCTGCTTCTAAGTTGGGCCAAAATTGTAAAATGTTCTTACGAATTAGCGATTTCGTTCCAATTCACATTCCAAGTAATATTCGGCATGCTAATTACGTTGCCGATTGCCAAATTGCATTATCTCTTATAGTTTCCGAGATATGGGCAATCGAAATTTTACACCTTAGAGTCAGTTTCTAACTGGGGTCAAAATTGTAAAATGGTCTTATGAAATAGCGATTTCGCTGCAATTCACAATCCAAGTAATATTCGGCATGCTAATTACGTTGCCGATTGCCAAATTGCATTATCTCTTATAGTTTCCGAGATATGGACTATCGACATCTTACAATATTGGCTCTGCTTCTAACTTGCGCCAGAATTCTAAAATGGTCTTATGAAATAGCGATTTCGCTCCAATTCACAATCCAAGTAATATTCGGCATGCTAATTACGTTGCCGATTGCCAAATTGCATTATCTCTTATAGTTTCCGAGATATGGACTATCGACATCTTACAATATTGGCTCTGCTTCTAACTTGCGCCAGAATTGTAAAATGGTCTTATGAATTAGCGATTTCGCTCCAATTCACAATCCAAGTAATATTCGGCATGCTAATTACGTTGCCTATAGCCAAAATGCATTATCTCTTATAGTTTCCGAGATATGGACTATCGACATTTTACAATATTGGCTCTGCTTCTAACTTGGGCCAAAATTGTAAAACGGTCTTATGAATTAGCGATTTCGTTCAAATTCACATTCCAAGTAATATTCGGCATGCTAATTACATTGCCGATTGCCAAATTTCATTATCTCTTATAGTTTCCGAGATATGGACTATCGACATCTTGCAATATTGGCTCTGCTTCTAACTTGGGCCAGAATTGTAAAATCGTCTTACGAATTAGCGATTTCGTTCCAATTCACATTCCAAGTAATATTCGGCATGCTAATGGTTGCCGATTGCCAAATTGCATTATTTCTTATAGTTTCCGAGATATAGGCAATCGAAATTTTACACCTTAGAGTCTGTTTCTAACTGGGGTCAAAATTGTAAAATGGTCTTATAAATTAGCGATTTCGTATCAATTCATATTCCAAGTAATATTCGGCATGCTAATTACGTTGCCGATTGCCAAATTGCATTATCTCTTATAGTTTCCGAGATATGGGCAATCGAAATTTTACACCTTAGAGTCTGTTTCTAACTGGGGTCAAAATTGTAAAATGGTCTTATGAATTAGCGATTTCGCTCCAATTCACATTCCAAGTAGTATTCGGCATGCTAATTACGTTGCCGATTGCCAAATTGCATTATCTCTTATAGTTTCCGAGATATGGACTATCGACATCTTACAATATTGGCTCTGCTTCTAAGTTGGCCCAAAATTGTAAAATGGTCTTATGAATTAGCGATTTCGCTCCAATTCACATACCAAGTAATATTCGGCTTGCTAATTACGTTGCCGATTGCCAAATTGCATTATCTCTTATAGTTTCGGAGATATGGGCAATCGAAATTTTACACCTTAGTCTGTTTCTAACTGGGGTCAAAATTGTAAAATGGTCTTATGAATTAGCGATTTCGCTCCAATTCACATTCCAAGTAATATTCGGCATGCTAATTACGTTGCCGATTGCCAAATTGCATTATCTCTTATAGTTTCCGAGATATGGACTATCGATATCTTACAATATTTGCTCTGCTTCTAACTTGGGCCAGAATTGTAAAATGGTCTTATGAATTAGCGATTTCGCTCCAATTCACATTCCAAGTAATATTCGGCATGCTAATTACGTTGCCGATTGCCAAATTGCATTATCTCTTATAGTTTTCGAGATATGGACTATCGACATCTTACAATATTGGCTCTGCTTCTAACTTGGGCCAGAATTGTAAAATGGTCTTATGAATTAGCGATTTCGCTCCAATTCACATTCCAAGTAATATTCGGCTTGCTAATTACGTTGCCGATTGCCAAATTGCATTATCTCTTATAGTTTCCGAGATATGGGCAATCGAAATTTTACACCTTAGAGTCTGTTTCTAACTGGGGTCAGAATTGTAAAATGTTCTTAAGAATTAGCGATTTCGCTCCAATTCACATTCCAAGTAATATTCGGCATGCTAATTACGTTGCCGATTGCCAAATTGCATTATCTCTTATAGTTTCCGAGATATGGACTATCGACATCTTACAATATTGGCTCTGCTTCTAACTTGGGCCAGAATTGTAAAATGGTCTTATGAATTAGCGACTTCGCTCCAATTCACATTCCAAGTAATATTCGGCATGCTAATTACGTTGCCGATTGCCAAATTGCATTATCTCTTATAGTTTCCGAGATATGGACTATCGACATTTTACAATATTGGCTCTGCTTCTAACTTGGGCCAAAATTGTAAAACGGTCTTATGAATTAGCGATTTCGTTCAAATTCACATTCCAAGTAATATTCGGCATGCTAATTACATTGCCGATTGCCAAATTTCATTACCTCTTATAGTTTCCGAGATATGGTCAATCGAAATTGTACACCTTAGAGTCTGTTTCTAACTGGGGTCAAAATTGTAAAATGGTCTTATGAATTAGCGATTTCGCTCCAATTCACATTCCAAGTAGTATTCGGCATGCTAATTACGTTGCCGATTGCCAAATTGCATTATCTCTTATAGTTTCCGAGATATGGACAATCGACATCTTACAATATTGGCACGGCTTCTAACTTGGGCCAGAATTGTAAAATGTTCTTATGAATTAGCGATTTCGCTCCAATTCACATTCCAAGTAATATTCAGCATGCTATTTACGTTACCGATTGCCAAATTGCATTATCTCTTATAGTTTCCGAGATATGGACTATCGACATCTTACAATATTGGCTCTGCTTCTAAGTTGGGCCAAAATTGTAAAATGGTCTTATGAATTAGCGATTTCGCTCCAATTCACATTCCAAGTAATATTCGGCATGCTAATTACGTTGACGATTGCCAAATTGCATTATCTCTTATAGTTTTCGAGATATGGACTATCGACATCTTACAATATTGGCTCTGCTTCTAAGTTGGGCCAAAATTGTAAAATGTTCTTACGAATTAGCGATTTCGTTCCAATTCACATTCCAAGTAATATTCGGCATGCTAATTACGTTGCCGATTGCCAAATTGCATTATCTCTTATAGTTTCCGAGATATGGGCAATCGAAATTTTACACCTTAGAGTCAGTTTCTAACTGGGGTCAAAATTGTAAAATGGTCTTATGAAATAGCGATTTCGCTGCAATTCACAATCCAAGTAATATTCGGCATGCTAATTACGTTGCCGATTGCCAAATTGCATTATCTCTTATAGTTTCCGAGATATGGACTATCGACATCTTACAATATTGGCTCTGCTTCTAACTTGCGCCAGAATTCTAAAATGGTCTTATGAAATAGCGATTTCGCTCCAATTCACAATCCAAGTAATATTCGGCATGCTAATTACGTTGCCGATTGCCAAATTGCATTATCTCTTATAGTTTCCGAGATATGGACTATCGACATCTTACAATATTGGCTCTGCTTCTAACTTGCGCCAGAATTGTAAAATGGTCTTATGAATTAGCGATTTCGCTCCAATTCACAATCCAAGTAATATTCGGCATGCTAATTACGTTGCCTATAGCCAAAATGCATTATCTCTTATAGTTTCCGAGATATGGACTATCGACATTTTACAATATTGGCTCTGCTTCTAACTTGGGCCAAAATTGTAAAACGGTCTTATGAATTAGCGATTTCGTTCAAATTCACATTCCAAGTAATATTCGGCATGCTAATTACATTGCCGATTGCCAAATTTCATTATCTCTTATAGTTTCCGAGATATGGACTATCGACATCTTGCAATATTGGCTCTGCTTCTAACTTGGGCCAGAATTGTAAAATCGTCTTACGAATTAGCGATTTCGTTCCAATTCACATTCCAAGTAATATTCGGCATGCTAATGGTTGCCGATTGCCAAATTGCATTATTTCTTATAGTTTCCGAGATATAGGCAATCGAAATTTTACACCTTAGAGTCTGTTTCTAACTGGGGTCAAAATTGTAAAATGGTCTTATAAATTAGCGATTTCGTATCAATTCATATTCCAAGTAATATTCGGCATGCTAATTACGTTGCCGATTGCCAAATTGCATTATCTCTTATAGTTTCCGAGATATGGGCAATCGAAATTTTACACCTTAGAGTCTGTTTCTAACTGGGGTCAAAATTGTAAAATGGTCTTATGAATTAGCGATTTCGCTCCAATTCACATTCCAAGTAGTATTCGGCATGCTAATTACGCTGCCGATTGCCAAATTGCATTATCTCTTATAGTTTCCGAGATATGGACTATCGACATCTTACAATATTGGCTCTGCTTCTAAGTTGGCCCAAAATTGTAAAATGGTCTTATGAATTAGCGATTTCGCTCCAATTCACATACCAAGTAATATTCGGCTTGCTAATTACGTTGCCGATTGCCAAATTGCATTATCTCTTATAGTTTCGGAGATATGGGCAATCGAAATTTTACACCTTAGTCTGTTTCTAACTGGGGTCAAAATTGTAAAATGGTCTTATGAATTAGCGATTTCGCTCCAATTCACATTCCAAGTAATATTCGGCATGCTAATTACGTTGCCGATTGCCAAATTGCATTATCTCTTATAGTTTCCGAGATATGGACTATCGATATCTTACAATATTTGCTCTGCTTCTAACTTGGGCCAGAATTGTAAAATGGTCTTATGAATTAGCGATTTCGCTCCAATTCACATTCCAAGTAATATTCGGCATGCTAATTACATTGCCGATTGCCAAATTGCATTATCTCTTATAGTTTTCGAGATATGGACTATCGACATCTTACAATATTGGCTCTGCTTCTAACTTGGGCCAGAATTGTAAAATGGTCTTATGAATTAGCGATTTCGCTCCAATTCACATTCCAAGTAATATTCGGCTTGCTAATTACGTTGCCGATTGCCAAATTGCATTATCTCTTATAGTTTCCGAGATATGGGCAATCGAAATTTTACACCTTAGAGTCTGTTTCTAACTGGGGTCAGAATTGTAAAATGTTCTTAAGAATTAGCGATTTCGCTCCAATTCACATTCCAAGTAATATTCGGCATGCTAATTACGTTGCCGATTGCCAAATTGCATTATCTCTTATAGTTTCCGAGATATGGACTATCGACATCTTACAATATTGGCTCTGATTCTAACATGGGCCAGAATTGTAAAATGGTCTTATGAATTAGCGATTTCGCTCCAATTCACATTCCAAGTAATATTCGGCATGCTAATTACGTTGCCGATTGCCAAATTGCATTATCTCTTATAGTTTCCGAGATATGGACTATCGATATCTTACAATATTTGCTCTGCTTCTAACTTGGGCCAGAATTGTAAAATGGTCTTATGAATTAGCGATTTCGCTCCAATTCACATTCCAAGTAATATTCGGCATGCTAATTACATTGCCGATTGCCAAATTGCATTATCTCTTATAGTTTTCGAGATATGGACTATCGACATCTTACAATATTGGCTCTGCTTCTAACTTGGGCCAGAATTGTAAAATGGTCTTATGAATTAGCGATTTCGCTCCAATTCACATTCCAAGTAATATTCGGCTTGCTAATTACGTTGCCGATTGCCAAATTGCATTATCTCTTATAGTTTCCGAGATATGGGCAATCGAAATTTTACACCTTAGAGTCTGTTTCTAACTAGGGTCAAAATTGTAAAATAGTCTTAAGAATTAGCGATTTCGCTCCAATTCACTTTCCAAGTAATATTCGGCATGCTAATTACGTTGCCGATTGCCAAATTGCATTATCTCTTATAGTTTCCGAGATATGGACTATCGACATCTTACAATATTGGCTCTGATTCTAACATGGGCCAGAATTGTAAAATGGTCTTATGAATTAGCGATTTCGCTCCAATTCACATTCCAAGTAATATTCGGCATGCTAATTACGTTGCCGATTGCCAAATTGCATTATCTCTTATAGTTTCCGAGATATGGGCAATCGAAATTTTACACCTTAGAGTCTGTTTCTAACTAGGGTCAAAATTGTAAAATAGTCTTAAGAATTAGCGATTTCGCTCCAATTCACATTCCAAGTAATATTCGGCATGCTAATTACGTTACCGATTGCCAAATTGCATTATCTCTTATGGTTTCCGAGATATGGACTATCGACATCTTACAATATTGGCTCTGCTTCTAACTTGACCCGAAATTGTAAAATGGTCTTATGAACTAGCGATTTCGTTCCAATTCACATTCCAAGTAATATTCGGCATGCTTATTACATTGCCGATTGCCAAATTGCATTATCTCTTATACCTTCCGAGATATGGGCAATCGAAATTTCAAACCTTAGACTCTGTTTCTAACCTGGGCCAAAATTGTAAAATGGTCTTATGAATTAGCGATTTCGTTCCAATTCACACTCCAAGTAATATTCGGCATGCTAATTACATTGCCGATTGCCAAATTGCATTATCTCTTATAATTTCGGAGTTATGGACTATTGACATTTTACAATTTTGGCTCTGCTTCTAACTTGGGTCAAAATTGTAAAATGGTCTTATGATTTACCGGTTTCGTTCCAATTCACATTCCAAGTAATACTCGTCATGCTAATTATATTGCCGATTGCCAAATTGCATTATCTCTTATAGTTTCCTAGATATGGGCTATCGAAAATTTACATACAATTTTATCTCTGCTTCTGACATGGGTCAAAATTGTAAAATGGTCTTATGAATTAGCGATTTCGTTCCTATTCACATTCCAAGTGATATTCGGCATGCTAATTACGCTGTCGATTACCAGATTGCATTATCTCTTATAGTTTCCGAGATATGAACTTTCGAAATTTTATAATTTTGGCTCTATTTATAACTTGGGTCAAAATTGTAAAATGGTCTTATGAATTAGCGATTTCGTTCTAAATCACATTCCAAGTAATATTCGGCATGCTAATTACGATGTCGATTAGCAAATTGTATTATCTCTTATAGTTTCCGAGATATAGACTATCGAAATTTTACAATTTTATCTCTGCTTCTAACATGGGTCAAAATTGTAAAATGGTCTTATGAATTAGCGATTTCGTTCCAATTCACACTCCAAGTAATATTCGGCATGCTAATTACGTTGTCGATTGCCAAATTGCATTATCTCTTATAGTTTCCGAGATATGAACTTTCGAAATTTTATAATTTTGGCTCTATTTATAACTTGGGCCAAAATTGTAAAATGGTCTTATGAATTAGCGATTTCGTTCTAAATCACATTCCAAGTAATATTCGGCATGCTAATTACGACGTCGATTAGCAAATTGTATTATCTCTTATAGTTTCCGAGATATAGACTATCGAAATTTTACAATTTTATCTCTGCTTCTAACATGGGTCAAAATTGTAAAATGGTCTTATGAATTAGCGATTTCGTTCCAATTCACACTCCAAGTAATATTCGGCATGCTAATTACGTTACCGATTGCCAAATTGCATTATCTCTTATAGTTTTCGAGATATGGACTATCGACATCTTACAATATTGGCTCTGCTTCTAACTTGGGCCAAAATTGTAAAATGGTCTTATGAATTAGCGATTTCGCTCCAATTCACATTCCAAGTAATATTCGGCTTGCTAATTACGTTGCCGATTGCTAAATTGCATTATCTCTTATAGTTTCCGAGATATGGGCAATCGAAATTTTACACTTTAGAGTCTGTTTCTAACTGGGGTCAAAATTGTAAAATGGTCTTATGAATTTGCGATTTCGCTCCAATTCACATTCCAAGTAATATTCGGCATGCTAATTACGTTGCCGATTGCCAAATTGCATTATCTCTTATAGTTTCCGAGATATGGGCAATCGAAATTTTACACCTTAGAGTCTGTTTCTAACTGGGGTCAAAATTGTAAAATGGTCTTATAAATTAGCGATTTCGCTCCAATTCACAATCCAAGTAATATTCGGTATGCTAATTACGTTGCCGATTGCCAAATTGCATTATCTCTTATAGTTTTCGAGATATGGACTATCGACATCTTACAATATTGGCTCTGCTTCTAACTTGGGCCAGAATTGTAAAATGGTCTTATGAATTAGCGACTTCGCTCCAATTCACATTCCAAGTAATATTCGGCATGCTAATTACGTTGCCGGTTGCCAAATTGCATTATCTCTTATAGTTTCCGAGATATGGACTATCGATAATTTACAATATTGGCTCTGCTTCTAACTTGGGCCAAAATTGTAAAACGGTCTTATGAATTAGCGATTTCATTCAAATTCACATTCCAAGTAATATTCGGCATGCTAATTACATTGCCGATTGCCAAATTTCATTACCTCTTATAGTTTCCGAGATATGGTCAATCGAAATTGTACACCTTAGAGTCTGTTTCTAACTGGGGTCAAAATTGTAAAATGGTCTTATGAATTAGCGATTTCGCTCCAATTCACATTCCAAGTAGTATTCGGCATGCTAATTACGTTGCCGATTGCCAAATTGCATTATCTCTTATAGTTTCCGAGATATGGACAATCGACATCTTACAATATTGGCACGGCTTCTAACTTGGGCCAGAATTGTAAAATGTTCTTATGAATTAGCGATTTCGCTCCAATTCACATTCCAAGTAATATTCAGCATGCTATTTACGTTACCGATTGCCAAATTGCATTATCTCTTATAGTTTCCGAGATATGGACTATCGACATCTTACAATATTGGCTCTGCTTCTAAGTTGGGCCAAAATTGTAAAATGGTCTTATGAATTAGCGATTTCGCTCCAATTCACATTCCAAGTAATATTCGGCATGCTAATTACGTTGACGATTGCCAAATTGCATTATCTCTTATAGTTTTCGAGATATGGACTATCGACATCTTACAATATTGGCTCTGCTTCTAAGTTGGGCCAAAATTGTAAAATGTTCTTACGAATTAGCGATTTCGTTCCAATTCACATTCCAAGTAATATTCGGCATGCTAATTACGTTGCCGATTGCCAAATTGCATTATCTCTTATAGTTTCCGAGATATAGGCAATCGAAATTTTACACCTTAGAGTCAGTTTCTAACTGGGGTCAAAATTGTAAAATGGTCTTATGAAATAGCGATTTCGCTGCAATTCACAATCCAAGTAATATTCGGCATGCTAATTACGTTGCCGATTGCCAAATTGCATTATCTCTTATAGTTTCCGAGATATGGACTATCGACATCTTACAATATTGGCTCTGCTTCTAACTTGCGCCAGAATTCTAAAATGGTCTTATGAAATAGCGATTTCGCTCCAATTCACAATCCAAGTAATATTCGGCATGCTAATTACGTTGCCGATTGCCAAATTGCATTATCTCTTATAGTTTCCGAGATATGGACTATCGACATCTTACAATATTGGCTCTGCTTCTAACTTGCGCCAGAATTGTAAAATGGTCTTATGAATTAGCGATTTCGCTCCAATTCACAATCCAAGTAATATTCGGCATGCTAATTACGTTGCCTATAGCCAAAATGCATTATCTCTTATAGTTTCCGAGATATGGACTATCGACATTTTACAATATTGGCTCTGCTTCTAACTTGGGCCAAAATTGTAAAACGGTCTTATGAATTAGCGATTTCGTTCAAATTCACATTCCAAGTAATATTCGGCATGCTAATTACATTGCCGATTGCCAAATTTCATTATCTCTTATAGTTTCCGAGATATGGACTATCGACATCTTGCAATATTGGCTCTGCTTCTAACTTGGGCCAGAATTGTAAAATCGTCTTACGAATTAGCGATTTCGTTCCAATTCACATTCCAAGTAATATTCGGCATGCTAATGGTTGCCGATTGCCAAATTGCATTATTTCTTATAGTTTCCGAGATATAGGCAATCGAAATTTTACACCTTAGAGTCTGTTTCTAACTGGGGTCAAAATTGTAAAATGGTCTTATAAATTAGCGATTTCGTATCAATTCATATTCCAAGTAATATTCGGCATGCTAATTACGTTGCCGATTGCCAAATTGCATTATCTCTTATAGTTTCCGAGATATGGGCAATCGAAATTTTACACCTTAGAGTCTGTTTCTAACTGGGGTCAAAATTGTAAAATGGTCTTATGAATTAGCGATTTCGCTCCAATTCACATTCCAAGTAGTATTCGGCATGCTAATTACGTTGCCGATTGCCAAATTGCATTATCTCTTATAGTTTCCGAGATATGGACTATCGACATCTTACAATATTGGCTCTGCTTCTAAGTTGGCCCAAAATTGTAAAATGGTCTTATGAATTAGCGATTTCGCTCCAATTCACATACCAAGTAATATTCGGCTTGCTAATTACGTTGCCGATTGCCAAATTGCATTATCTCTTATAGTTTCGGAGATATGGGCAATCGAAATTTTACACCTTAGTCTGTTTCTAACTGGGGTCAAAATTGTAAAATGGTCTTATGAATTAGCGATTTCGCTCCAATTCACATTCCAAGTAATATTCGGCATGCTAATTACGTTGCCGATTGCCAAATTGCATTATCTCTTATAGTTTCCGAGATATGGACTATCGATATCTTACAATATTTGCTCTGCTTCTAACTTGGGCCAGAATTGTAAAATGGTCTTATGAATTAGCGATTTCGCTCCAATTCACATTCCAAGTAATATTCGGCATGCTAATTACGTTGCCGATTGCCAAATTGCATTATCTCTTATAGTTTTCGAGATATGGACTATCGACATCTTACAATATTGGCTCTGCTTCTAACTTGGGCCAGAATTGTAAAATGGTCTTATGAATTAGCGATTTCGCTCCAATTCACATTCCAAGTAATATTCGGCTTGCTAATTACGTTGCCGATTGCCAAATTGCATTATCTCTTATAGTTTCCGAGATATGGGCAATCGAAATTTTACACCTTAGAGTCTGTTTCTAACTGGGGTCAGAATTGTAAAATGTTCTTAAGAATTAGCGATTTCGCTCCAATTCACATTCCAAGTAATATTCGGCATGCTAATTACGTTGCCGATTGCCAAATTGCATTATCTCTTATAGTTTCCGAGATATGGACTATCGACATCTTACAATATTGGCTCTGCTTCTAACTTGGGCCAGAATTGTAAAATGGTCTTATGAATTAGCGACTTCGCTCCAATTCACATTCCAAGTAATATTCGGCATGCTAATTACGTTGCCGATAGCCAAAATGCATTATCTCTTATAGTTTCCGAGATATGGACTATCGACATTTTACAATATTGGCTCTGCTTCTAACTTGGGCCAAAATTGTAAAACGGTCTTATGAATTAGCGATTTCGTTCAAATTCACATTCCAAGTAATATTCGGCATGCTAATTACATTGCCGATTGCCAAATTTCATTACCTCTTATAGTTTCCGAGATATGGTCAATCGAAATTGTACACCTTAGAGTCTGTTTCTAACTGGGGTCAAAATTGTAAAATGGTCTTATGAATTAGCGATTTCGCTCCAATTCACATTCCAAGTAGTATTCGGCATGCTAATTACGTTGCCGATTGCCAAATTGCATTATCTCTTATAGTTTCCGAGATATGGACAATCGACATCTTACAATATTGGCACGGCTTCTAACTTGGGCCAGAATTGTAAAATGTTCTTATGAATTAGCGATTTCGCTCCAATTCACATTCCAAGTAATATTCAGCATGCTATTTACGTTACCGATTGCCAAATTGCATTATCTCTTATAGTTTCCGAGATATGGACTATCGACATCTTACAATATTGGCTCTGCTTCTAAGTTGGGCCAAAATTGTAAAATGGTCTTATGAATTAGCGATTTCGCTCCAATTCACATTCCAAGTAATATTCGGCATGCTAATTACGTTGACGATTGCCAAATTGCATTATCTCTTATAGTTTTCGAGATATGGACTATCGACATCTTACAATATTGGCTCTGCTTCTAAGTTGGGCCAAAATTGTAAAATGTTCTTACGAATTAGCGATTTCGTTCCAATTCACATTCCAAGTAATATTCGGCATGCTAATTACGTTGCCGATTGCCAAATTGCATTATCTCTTATAGTTTCCGAGATATGGGCAATCGAAATTTTACACCTTAGAGTCAGTTTCTAACTGGGGTCAAAATTGTAAAATGGTCTTATGAAATAGCGATTTCGCTGCAATTCACAATCCAAGTAATATTCGGCATGCTAATTACGTTGCCGATTGCCAAATTGCATTATCTCTTATAGTTTCCGAGATATGGACTATCGACATCTTACAATATTGGCTCTGCTTCTAACTTGCGCCAGAATTCTAAAATGGTCTTATGAAATAGCGATTTCGCTCCAATTCACAATCCAAGTAATATTCGGCATGCTAATTACGTTGCCGATTGCCAAATTGCATTATCTCTTATAGTTTCCGAGATATGGACTATCGACATCTTACAATATTGGCTCTGCTTCTAACTTGCGCCAGAATTGTAAAATGGTCTTATGAATTAGCGATTTCGCTCCAATTCACAATCCAAGTAATATTCGGCATGCTAATTACGTTGCCTATAGCCAAAATGCATTATCTCTTATAGTTTCCGAGATATGGACTATCGACATTTTACAATATTGGCTCTGCTTCTAACTTGGGCCAAAATTGTAAAACGGTCTTATGAATTAGCGATTTCGTTCAAATTCACATTCCAAGTAATATTCGGCATGCTAATTACATTGCCGATTGCCAAATTTCATTATCTCTTATAGTTTCTGAGATATGGACTATCGACATCTTGCAATATTGGCTCTGCTTCTAACTTGGGCCAGAATTGTAAAATCGTCTTACGAATTAGCGATTTCGTTCCAATTCACATTCCAAGTAATATTCGGCATGCTAATGGTTGCCGATTGCCAAATTGCATTATTTCTTATAGTTTCCGAGATATAGGCAATCGAAATTTTACACCTTAGAGTCTGTTTCTAACTGGGGTCAAAATTGTAAAATGGTCTTATAAATTAGCGATTTCGTATCAATTCATATTCCAAGTAATATTCGGCATGCTAATTACGTTGCCGATTGCCAAATTGCATTATCTCTTATAGTTTCCGAGATATGGGCAATCGAAATTTTACACCTTAGAGTCTGTTTCTAACTGGGGTCAAAATTGTAAAATGGTCTTATGAATTAGCGATTTCGCTCCAATTCACATTCCAAGTAGTATTCGGCATGCTAATTACGCTGCCGATTGCCAAATTGCATTATCTCTTATAGTTTCCGAGATATGGACTATCGACATCTTACAATATTGGCTCTGCTTCTAAGTTGGCCCAAAATTGTAAAATGGTCTTATGAATTAGCGATTTCGCTCCAATTCACATACCAAGTAATATTCGGCTTGCTAATTACGTTGCCGATTGCCAAATTGCATTATCTCTTATAGTTTCGGAGATATGGGCAATCGAAATTTTACACCTTAGTCTGTTTCTAACTGGGGTCAAAATTGTAAAATGGTCTTATGAATTAGCGATTTCGCTCCAATTCACATTCCAAGTAATATTCGGCATGCTAATTACGTTGCCGATTGCCAAATTGCATTATCTCTTATAGTTTCCGAGATATGGACTATCGATATCTTACAATATTTGCTCTGCTTCTAACTTGGGCCAGAATTGTAAAATGGTCTTATGAATTAGCGATTTCGCTCCAATTCACATTCCAAGTAATATTCGGCATGCTAATTACATTGCCGATTGCCAAATTGCATTATCTCTTATAGTTTTCGAGATATGGACTATCGACATCTTACAATATTGGCTCTGCTTCTAACTTGGGCCAGAATTGTAAAATGGTCTTATGAATTAGCGATTTCGCTCCAATTCACATTCCAAGTAATATTCGGCTTGCTAATTACGTTGCCGATTGCCAAATTGCATTATCTCTTATAGTTTCCGAGATATGGGCAATCGAAATTTTACACCTTAGAGTCTGTTTCTAACTGGGGTCAGAATTGTAAAATGTTCTTAAGAATTAGCGATTTCGCTCCAATTCACATTCCAAGTAATATTCGGCATGCTAATTACGTTGCCGATTGCCAAATTGCATTATCTCTTATAGTTTCCGAGATATGGACTATCGACATCTTACAATATTGGCTCTGATTCTAACATGGGCCAGAATTGTAAAATGGTCTTATGAATTAGCGATTTCGCTCCAATTCACATTCCAAGTAATATTCGGCATGCTAATTACGTTGCCGATTGCCAAATTGCATTATCTCTTATAGTTTCCGAGATATGGACTATCGATATCTTACAATATTTGCTCTGCTTCTAACTTGGGCCAGAATTGTAAAATGGTCTTATGAATTAGCGATTTCGCTCCAATTCACATTCCAAGTAATATTCGGCATGCTAATTACATTGCCGATTGCCAAATTGCATTATCTCTTATAGTTTTCGAGATATGGACTATCGACATCTTACAATATTGGCTCTGCTTCTAACTTGGGCCAGAATTGTAAAATGGTCTTATGAATTAGCGATTTCGCTCCAATTCACATTCCAAGTAATATTCGGCTTGCTAATTACGTTGCCGATTGCCAAATTGCATTATCTCTTATAGTTTCCGAGATATGGGCAATCGAAATTTTACACCTTAGAGTCTGTTTCTAACTGGGGTCAGAATTGTAAAATGTTCTTAAGAATTAGCGATTTCGCTCCAATTCACATTCCAAGTAATATTCGGCATGCTAATTACGTTGCCGATTGCCAAATTGCATTATCTCTTATAGTTTCCGAGATATGGACTATCGACATCTTACAATATTGGCTCTGATTCTAACTTGGGCCAGAATTGTAAAATGGTCTTATGAATTAGCGATTTCGCTCCAATTCACATTCCAAGTAATATTCGGCATGCTAATTACGTTGCCGATTGCCAAATTGCATTATCTCTTATAGTTTCCGAGATATGGGCAATCGAAATTTTACACCTTAGAGTCTGTTTCTAACTAGGGTCAAAATTGTAAAATAGTCTTAAGAATTAGCGATTTCGCTCCAATTCACTTTCCAAGTAATATTCGGCATGCTAATTACGTTACCGATTGCCAAATTGCATTATCTCTTATGGTTTCCGAGATATGGACTATCGACATCTTACAATATTGGCTCTGCTTCTAACTTGACCCGAAATTGTAAAATGGTCTTATGAACTAGCGATTTCGTTCCAATTCACATTCCAAGTAATATTCGGCATGCTTATTACATTGCCGATTGCCAAATTGCATTATCTCTTATACCTTCCGAGATATGGGCAATCGAAATTTCAAACCTTAGACTCTGTTTCTAACCTGGGCCAAAATTGTAAAATGGTCTTATGAATTAGCGATTTCGCTCCAATTCACACTCCAAGTAATATTCGGCATGCTAATTACATTGCCGATTGCCAAATTGCATTATCTCTTATAATTTCGGAGTTATGGACTATTGACATTTTACAATTTTGGCTCTGCTTCTAACTTGGGTCAAAATTGTAAAATGGTCTTATGATTTACCGGTTTCGTTCCAATTCACATTCCAAGTAATACTCGTCATGCTAATTATATTGCCGATTGCCAAATTGCATTATCTCTTATAGTTTCCTAGATATGGGCTATCGAAAATTTACATACAATTTTATCTCTGCTTCTGACATGGGTCAAAATTGTAAAATGGTCTTATGAATTAGCGATTTCGTTCCTATTCACATTCCAAGTGATATTCGGCATGCTAATTACGCTGTCGATTACCAGATTGCATTATCTCTTATAGTTTCCGAGATATGAACTTTCGAAATTTTATAATTTTGGCTCTATTTATAACTTGGGTCAAAATTGTAAAATGGTCTTATGAATTAGCGATTTCGTTCTAAATCACATTCCAAGTAATATTCGGCATGCTAATTACGATGTCGATTAGCAAATTGTATTATCTCTTATAGTTTCCGAGATATAGACTATCGAAATTTTACAATTTTATCTCTGCTTCTAACATGGGTCAAAATTGTAAAATGGTCTTATGAATTAGCGATTTCGTTCCAATTCACACTCCAAGTAATATTCGGCATGCTAATTACGTTGTCGATTGCCAAATTGCATTATCTCTTATAGTTTCCGAGATATGAACTTTCGAAATTTTATAATTTTGGCTCTATTTATAACTTGGGCCAAAATTGTAAAATGGTCTTATGAATTAGCGATTTCGTTCTAAATCACATTCCAAGTAATATTCGGCATGCTAATTACGACGTCGATTAGCAAATTGTATTATCTCTTATAGTTTCCGAGATATAGACTATCGAAATTTTACAATTTTATCTCTGCTTCTAACATGGGTCAAAATTGTAAAATGGTCTTATGAATTAGCGATTTCGTTCCAATTCACACTCCAAGTAATATTCGGCATGCTAATTACGTTACCGATTGCCAAATTGCATTATCTCTTATGGTTTCCGAGATATGGACTATCGACATCTTACAATATTGGCTCTGCTTCTAACTTGACCCGAAATTGTAAAATGGTCTTATGAACTAGCGATTTCGTTCCAATTCACATTCCAAGTAATATTCGGCATGCTTATTACATTGCCGATTGCCAAATTGCATTATCTCTTATAGTTTCCGAGATATGAACTTTCGAAATTTTATAATTTTGGCTCTATTTATAACTTGGGTCAAAATTGTAAAATGGTCTTATGAATTAGCGATTTCGTTCTAAATCACATTCCAAGTAATATTCGGCATGCTAATTACGACGTCGATTAGCAAATTGTATTATCTCTTATAGTTTCCGAGATATAGACTATCGAAATTTTACAATTTTATCTCTGCTTCTAACATGGGTCAAAATTGTAAAATGGTCTTATGAATTAGCGATTTCGTTCCAATTCACACTCCAAGTAATATTCGGCATGCTAATTACGTTGTCGATTGCCAAATTGCATTATCTCTTATAGTTTCCGAGATATGAGCTTTCGAAATTTTATAATTTTGGCTCTATTTATAACTTGGGTCAAAATTGTAAAATGGTCTTATGAATTAGCGACTTCGTTCTAAATCACATTCCAAGTAATATTCGGTATGCTAATTACGATGTCGATTAGCAAATTGCATTATCTCTTATAGTTTCCTAGATATGGGCAATCGAAATTTTACACCTTAGGCTCTGTTTCTAAGTTGGGCTAAAATTGTAAAATGGTCTTATGAATTAGCAATTTTATTCCAATTCACACTCCAAGTAATATTCGGCAAGCTAATAACGTTGTCGATTGCCAAATTGTATTACCTCTTATAGTGTCCGAGATACAGACTATCGAAATTTTACAATTTTATCTCTGGTTCTAACATGGGTCAAAATTGTAAAATGGCCTTATGAATAAGCGGTTTCGTTCCAATTCACAATCCAAGTGATATTCGGCATGCTAATTACGCTGTAAATTACCAGATTGCATTATCTCTTATAGTTTTCGAGATATGGACTATCGAAATTTTACAATCTTATCTCTGCTTCTGACATGGGTCAAAATTGTAAAATGGTCTTATGAAATACCGGTTTCGTTCCAATTCACATTCCAAGTAATACACGGCATGCTAATTACATTGTCGATTGCCAAATTGTAATATCTCTTATAGTTTCCGAGATATGAACTTTCCAAATTTTATAATTTTGGCTCTGTTTATAACTTGGGTCAAAATTTTAAAATGGTCTTATGAATTAGCGAATTCGTTCTAAATCACATTCCAAGTAATATTTGCCATGCTAATTACGATGCCGATTAGCAAATTGCATTATCTCTTATAGTTTAATAGATATGGGCAATCGTAATTTTACACCTTAGACTCTGTTTCTAACCTGGGCTAAAATTGTAAAATGGTCTTATGAATTAGCAATTTCGTTCTAATTCACATTATAAGTGATATTCGGCATGCTAATTACGCTGTCGATTACCAAATTGCATTATCTCTTATAGTTTCCGAGATATGGAAAATCGAAATTTTATAATTTTGGCTCTATTTATAACTTGGGCCAAAAATGGTCTTATGAATTAGCGATTTCGTTCCAATTCACATTCCAAGTGATATTCGGCATGCTAATTAAGCTGTCGATTGCCAAATTGCATTATCTCTTATAGTTTCCGAGATATGAACTTTCGAAATTTTATAATTTTGGCTCTATTTATAACTTGGGCCAAAATTGTAAAAGGGTCTTATGAATTAGCGATTTCGTTCCAATTCATATTCCAAGTGATATTCGGCATGCTAATTACGCTGTCGATTACCAAATTGCATTATCTCTTATAGTTTCCGAGATATGAACTTTCGAAATTTTATAATTTTGGCTCTATTTATAACTTGGGTCAAAATTGTAAAATGGTCTTATGAATTAGCGATTTCGTTCTAAATCACATTCCAAGTAATATTCGGCATGCTAATTACGATGTCGATTAGCAAATTGTATTATCTCTTATAGTTTCCGAGATATAGACTATCGAAATTTTACAATTTTATCTCTGCTTCTAACATGGGTCAAAATTGTAAAATGGTCTTATAAATTAGCGATTTCGTTCCAATTCACACTCCAAGTAATATTCGGCATGCTAATTACGTTGTCGATTGCCAAATTGCATTATCTCTTATAGATTCCGAGATATGAACTTTCGAAATTTTATAATTTTGGCTCTATTTATAACTTGGGTCAAAACTGTAAAATGGTCTTATGAATTAGCGATTTCGTTCCAATTCATATTCCAAGTGATATTCGGCATGCTAATTATGCTGTCGATTACCAAATTGCATTATCTCTTATAGTTTCCGAGATATGAACTTTCGAAATTTTATAATTTTGGCTCTATTTATAACTTGGGCCAAAATTGTAAAATGGTCTTATGAATTAGCGATTTCGTTCTAAATCACATTCCAAGTAATATTCGGCATGCTAATTACAATGTCGATTAGCAAATTGAATTATCTCTTATAGTTTCCTAGATATGGGCAATCGAAATTTTATAATTTTGGCTCTATTTATAACTTGGGCCAAAATTGTAAAATGGTCTTATGAATTAGCGATTTCGTTCTAAATCACATTCCAAGTAATATACGGCATGCTAATAACAATGTCGATTAGCAAATTGAATTATCTCTTATAGTTTTCTAGATATGGGCAATCGAAATTTTATAATTTTGGCTCTATTTATAACTTGGGCCAAAACTGTAAAATGGTCTTATGAATTAGCAATTTTGTTCCAATTCACACTCCAAGTAATATTTGGAATGCTAATAACGTTGTCGATTGCCAAATTGTATTATCTCTTATAGTTTCCGGGATATAGACAATCGAAATTTTACAATTTTATCTCTGCTTCTAACATGGGTCAAAATTGTAAAATGGTCTTATGAATTAGCGATTTCGTTCCAATTCACACTCCAAGTAATATTCGGCATGCTAATTATGATGTCGATTAGCAAATTGCATTATCTCTTATAGTTTCCTAGATATGGGCAACCGAAATTTTATAATTTGGGCTCTATTTATAACTTGGACCAAAATTGTAAAATGGTCTTATGAATTAGCGATTTCGTTCCACTTCATATTCCAAGTGATATTCGGCATGCTAATTACGCTGTTGATTACCAAATTGCATTATCTCTTATAGTTTCCGAGATATGAGCTTTCGAAATTTTATAATTTTGGCTCTATTTATAACTTGGGTCAAAATTGTAAAATGGTCTTATGAATTAGCGACTTCGTTCTAAATCACATTCCAAGTAATATTCGGCATGCTAATTACGATGTCGATTAGCAAATTGCATTATCTCTTATAGTTTCCTAGATATGGGCAATCGAAATTTTACACCTTAGGCTCTGTTTCTAAGTTGGGCCAAAATTGTAAAATGGTCTTATGAATTAGCAATTTTATTCCAATTCACACTCCAAGTAATATTCGGCAAGCTAATAACGTTGTCGATTGCCAAATTGTATTACCTCTTATAGTGTCCGAGATACAGACTATCGAAATTTTACAATTTTATCTCTGGTTCTAACATGGGTCAAAATTGTAAAATGGCCTTATGAATAAGCGGTTTCGTTCCAATTCACAATCCAAGTGATATTCGGCATGCTAATTACGCTGTCAATTACCAAATTGCATTATCTCTTATAGTTTTCGAGATATGGACTATCGAAATTTTACAATCTTATCTCTGCTTCTGACATGGGTCAAAATTGTAAAATGGTCTTATGAAATACCAGTTTCGTTCCAATTCACATTCCAAGTAATACACGGCATGCTAATTACATTGTCGATTGCCAAATTGTAATATCTCTTATAGTTTCCGAGATATGAACTTTCCAAATTTTATAATTTTGGCTCTGTTTATAACTTGGGTCAAAATTTTAAAATGGTCTTATGAATTAGCGAATTCGTTCTAAATCACATTCCAAGTAATATTTGCCATGCTAATTACGATGCCGATTAGCAAATTGCATTATCTCTTATAGTTAATAGATATGGGCAATCGTAATTTTACACCTTAGACTCTGTTTCTAACCTGGGCTAAAATTGTAAAATGGTCTTATGAATTAGCAATTTCGTTCTAATTCACATTATAAGTGATATTCGGCATGCTAATTACGCTGTCGATTACCAAATTGCATTATCTCTTATAGTTTCCGAGATATGGAAAATCGAAATTTTATAATTTTGGCTCTATTTATAACTTGGGCCAAAAATGGTCTTATGAATTAGCGATTTCGTTCCAATTCACATTCCAAGTGATATTCGGCATGCTAATTAAGCTGTCGATTACCAAATTGCATTATCTCTTATAGTTTCCGAGATATGAACTTTCGAAATTTTATAATTTTGGCTCTATTTATAACTTGGGTCAAAATTGTAAAATGGTCTTATGATTTACCGGTTTCGTTCCAATTCACATTCCAAGTAATACTCGTCATGCTAATTATATTGTCGATTGCCAAATTGCATTATCTCTTATGGTTTCCTAGATATGGGCTATCGAAATTTTACAATTTTATCTCTGCTTCTGACATGGGTCAAAATTGTAAAATGGTCTTATGAATTAGCGATTTCGTTCCAATTCACATTCCAAGTGATATTCGGCATGCTAATTACGCTGTCGATTACCAGATTGCATTATCTCTTATAGTTTCCGAGATATAGACAATCGAAATTTCACAATTTTATCTCTGCTTCTAACATGGGTCAAAATTGTAAAATGGTCTTATGAATTAGCGATTTCGTTCCAATTCACACTCCAAGTAATATTCGGCATGCTAATTACGTTGTCGATTACCAAATTGCATTATCTCTTATAGTTTCCGAGATATGAACTTTCGAAATTTTATAATTTCGGCTCTATTTATAACTTGGGCCAAAAATGGTCTTATGAATTAGCGATTTCGTTCCAATTCACATTCCAAGTGATATTCGGCATGCTAATTAAGCTGTCGATTACCAAATTGCATTATCTCTTATAGTTTCCGAGATATGAACTTTCGAAATTTTATAATTTCGGCTCTATTTATAACTTGGGTCAAAATTGTAAAATGGTCTTATGAATTAGCGATTTCGTTCTAAATACATTCCAAGTAATATTCGGCATGCTAATTATGATGTCGATTAGCAAATTGCATTATCTCTTATAGCTTCCTAGATATGGGCAATCGAAATTTTATAATTTTGGCTCTATTTATAACTTGGGCCAAAATTGTAAAATGGTCTTATGAATTAGCGATTTCGTTCCAATTCATATTCCAAGTGATATTCGGCATGCTAATTACGCTGTCGATTACCAAATTGCATTATCTCTTATAGTTTCCGAGATATGAACTTTCGAAATTTTATAATTTTGGCTCTATTTATAACTTGGGTCAAAATTGTAAAATGGTCTTATGAATTAGCGATTTCGTTCTAAATACATTCCAAGTAATATTCGGCATGCTAATTATGATGTCGATTAGCAAATTGCATTATCTCTTATAGTTTCCTAGATATGGGCAATCGAAATTTTATAATTTTGGCTCTATTTATAACTTGGGCCAAAATTGTAAAATGGTCTTATGAATTAGCGATTTCGTCCCAATTCATATTCCAAGTGATATTCGGCATGCTAATTACGCTGTCGATTACCAAATTGCATTATCTCTTATAGTTTCCTAGATATGGGCAATCGAAATTTTATAAATTTGGCTCTATTTATAACTTGGGCCAAAATTGTAAAATGGTCTTATGAATTAGCGATTTCGTTCTAAATCACATTCCAAGTAATATTCGGCATGCTAATTACAATGTCGATTAGCAAATTGAATTATCTCTTATAGTTTCCTAGATATGGGCAATCGAAATTTTATAATTTTGGCTCTATTTATAACTTGGGCCAAAATTGTAAAATGGTCTTATGAATTAGCGATTTCGTTCTAAATCACATTCCAAGTAATATTCGGCATGCTAATAACGTTGTCGATTGCCAAATTGTATTATCTCTTATAGTTTCCGGGATATAGACAATCGAAATTTTACAATTTTATCTCTGCTTCTAACATGGGTCAAAATTGTAAAATGGTCTTATGAATTAGCGATTTCGTTCCAATTCACACCCCAAGTAATATTCGGCATGCTAATTACGTTGTCGATTACCAAATTGCATTATCTCTTATAGTTTCCGAGATATGGACTATCGAAATTTTACAATTTTGGCTCTGATTCTAACTTGGGTCAAAATTGTAAATTGATCTTATAAATTACCGATTTCGTTCTAATTCACATTCCAAGTGATATTCGGCATGCTAATTAC
This sequence comes from Rhynchophorus ferrugineus, assembly GCF_030347505.1. NCBI lineage: Eukaryota > Metazoa > Arthropoda > Insecta > Coleoptera > Curculionidae > Rhynchophorus > Rhynchophorus ferrugineus. Next base: position 64,607,320 of record NW_027472580.1, on the reverse strand, counting down.
GCTGTCCATTACCAAATTGCATTATCTCTTATAGTTTTCGAGATATGGACTATCGAAATTTTACAATCTTATCTCTGCTTCTGACATGGGCCAAAATTGTAAAATGGTCTTATGAATTAACGATTTCGTTCTAAATACATTCCAAGTAATATTCGGCATGCTAATTATGATGTTGATTAGCAAATTGCATTATCTCTTATAGTTTCCTAGACATGGGCAATCGAAATTTTATAATTTGGGCTCTATTTATAACTTGGGCCAAAATTGTAAAATGGTCTTATGAATTAGCAATTTCGTTCCACTTCATATTCCAAGTGATATTCGGCATGCTAATTACGCTGTCGATTACCAAATTGCATTATCTCTTATAGTTTCCGAGATATGAACTTTCGAAATTTTATAATTTTGGCTCTATTTATAACTTGGGTCAAAATTGTAAAATGGTCTTATGAATTAGCGATTTCGTTCTAAATACAATCCAAGTAATATTCGGCATGCTAATTATGATGTCGATTAGCAAATTGCATTATCTCTTATAGTTTCCTAGATATGGGCAATCGAAATTTTATAATTTTGGCTCTATTTATAACTTGGGCCAAAATTGTAAAATGGTCTTATGAATTAGCAATTTTGTTCCAATTCACACTCCAAGTAATATTTGGAATGCTAATAAGGTTGTCGATTGCCAAAGTGTATTATCTCTTATAGTTTCCGGGATATAGACAATCGAAATTTTACAATTTTATCTCTGCTTCTAACATGGGTCAAAATTGTAAAATGGTCTTATGAATTAGCGATTTCGTTCCAATTCACACTCCAAGTAATATTCGGCATGCTAATTACGTTGTCGATTACCAAATTGCATTATCTCTTATAGTTTCCGAGATATGGACTATCGAAATTTTACAATTTTGGCTCTGATTCTAACTTGGGTCAAAATTGTAAATTGATCTTATAAATTACCGATTTCGTTCTAATTCACATTCCAAGTGATATTCGGCATGCTAATTACGCTGTCCATTACCAAATTGCATTATCTCTTATAGTTTTCGAGATATGGACTATCGAAATTTTACAATCTTATCTCTGCTTCTGACATGGGCCAAAATTGTAAAATGGTCTTATGAATTAGCGATTTCGTTCTAAATACATTCCAAGTAATATTCGGCATGCTAATTATGATGTCGATTAGCAAATTGCATTATCTCTTATAGTTTCCTAGACATGGGCAATCGAAATTTTATAATTTGGGCTCTATTTATAACTTGGGCCAAAATTGTAAAATGGTCGTATGAATTAGCAATTTCGTTCCACTTCATATTCCAAGTGATATTCGGCATGCTAATTACGCTGTCGATTACCAAATTGCATTATCTCTTATAGTTTCCGAGATATGAACTTTCGAAATTTTATAATTTTGGCTCTATTTATAACTTGGGTCAAAATTGTAAAATGGTCTTATGAATTAGCGACTTCGTTCTAAATCACATTCCAAGTAATATTCGGCATGCTAATTACGATGTCGATTAGCAAATTGCATTATCTCTTATAGTTTCCTAGATATGGGCAATCGAAATTTTACACTATAGGCTCTGTTTCTAAGTTGGGCCAAAATTGTAAAATGGTCTTATGAATTAGCAATTTTATTCCATTTCACACTCCAAGTAATATTCGGCATGCTAATAACGTTGTCGATTTCCAAATTGTATTATCTCTTATAGTGTCCGAGATACAGACTATCGAAATTTTACAATTTTATCTCTGGTTCTAACATGGGTCAAAATTGTAAAATGGTCTTATGAATTAGCGATTTCGTTCCATTCACATTCCAAGTAATATTCGGCATGATAATTACGCTGTCGATTACCAAATTGCATTATCTCATATAGTTTCCAAGATATGAACTTTCGAAATTTTATAATTTTGGCTCTATTTACAACTTGGATCGAAATTGTAAAATGGTCTTATGAATTAGCGATTTCGTTCCAATTCACATTCCAAGTAATATTCGGCATGCTAATTACGCTGTCAATTACCAAATTGCATTATCTCTTATAGTTTTCGAGATATGGACTATCGAAATTTTACAATCTTATCTCTGCTTCTGACATGGGTCAAAATTGTAAAATGGTCTTATGAATTACCGGTTTCGTTCCAATTCACATTCCAAGTAATACACGGCATGCTAATTACATTGTCGATTGCCAAATTGTAATATCTCTTATAGTTTCCGAGATATGAACTTTCGAAATTTTATAATTTTGGCTCTGTTTATAACTTGGGTCAAAATTGTAAAATGGTCTTATGAATTAGCGAATTCGTTATAAATCACATTCCAAGTAATAATCGCCATGCTAATTACGATGCCGATTACCAAATTGCATTATCTCTTATAGTTTCCTAGATATGGGCAATCGTAATTTTACACCTTAGACTCTGTTTCTAACCTGGGCCAAAATTGTAAAATGGTCTTATGAATTATCGATTTCGTTCTAATTCACATTATAAGTGATATTCGGCATGCTAATTACGCTGTCGATTACCAAATTGCATTATCTCTTATTGTTTCCGAGATATGGACTATCGAAATTTTACAATATTGGCTCTGCTTCTAACTTGAGCCAAATTTGTAAAATGGTCTCATGAATTACCGATTTAGTTCCAATTCTTACTCCAAGTAATAGTCGGCATGTTTATTACATTGCCGATTGCCAAATTGCATTATCACTAATAGTTTCCGGGATATGGGTAATCGAAATTTTACACCTTAGACTCTGTTTCTAACTTAGGCCAAATTTGTAAAATGGTCTTATGAATTAGCGAATTCGTTCCAATTCACATTCCAAATAATATTCGGCATGCTAATTACATTGCCGATTGCCAAATTGCATTATCTCTTGTAATTTCGGAGATATGGACTATTGACATTTTACAATTTTGGCTCAGCTTCTAACTTGGGTCAAAATTCTAAAATGGTCTTATGAATTAGCGATTTCGTTCCAATTCACATTCCGAGTAATATTCGGAATGCTAATTACATTGCCGATTGCCAAATTGCATTATCTCTTATAATTTCCAAGATATGGATTACAGAAATTTTACACCTTAGGCTCTGTTTCTAACTTAGGCCAAAATTGTAAAATGGTCTTATGAATTAGCGATTTCCTTCCAATTCACACTCCAATTAATATTCGGCATGCTAATTACGTTGTCCATTACCAAATTGCATTATCTCTTATAATTTCCAAGATATGGATTACCGAAATTTAACACCTTAGGTTCTGTTTCTAACTTGGGCCAAAATTGTAAAATGGTCTTATGTGTTAGCGATTTCGTTCCAATTCACACTCCAATTAATATTCGGCATGCTAATTACGTTGTCCATTACCAAATTGCATTATCTCTTATAGTTTCCGAGATATGGACTATCGACATCTTACAATATTGGCTCTGCTTCTAACTTGGGCCAGAATTGTAAAATGGTCTTATGAATTAGCGATTTCGCTCCAATTCACATTCCAAGTAATATTCAGCATGCTATTTACGTTGCCGATTGCCAAATAGCATTATCTCTTACAGTTTCCGAGATACGGTCAATCGAAATTTTACACCTTAGAGTCTGTTTCTAACTGGGGTCAAAATTGTAAAACGGTCTTATGAATTAGCGATTTCGCTCCAATTCACATACCAAGTAATATTCGGCTTGCTAATTACGTTGCCGATTGCCAAATTGCTTTATCTGTTATAGTTTCGGAGATATGGGCAATCGAAATTTTACACCTTAGAGTCTGTTTCTAACAGGGGCCAAAATTGTAAAATGGTCTTATGAATTAGCGATTTCGCTCCAATTCACATTCCAAGTAATATTCGGCATGCTAATTACGTTGCCGATTGCCAAATTGCATTATCTCTTATAGTTTCCGAGATATGGACTATCGACATCTTACAATATTGGCTCTGCTTCTAACTTGGGCCAGAATTGTAAAATGGACTTATGAATTAGCGATTTCGCTCCAATTCACATTCCAAGTAATATTCAGCATGCTATTTACGTTGCCGATTGCCAAATTGCATTATCTCTTATAGTTTCCGAGATATGGACTATCGACATCTTACAATATTGGCTCTGCTTCTAAGTTGGGCCAAAATTGTAAAATGGTCTTATGAATTAGCGATTTCGTTCCAATTCACATTCCAAGTAATATTCAGCATGCTAATTACGTTGCCGATTGCCAAATTGCATTATCTCTTATAGTTTCCGAGATATGGACTATCGACATCTTACAATATTGGCTCGGCTTCTAACTTGGGCCAGAATTGTAAAATGTTCTTATGAATTAGCGATTTCGCTCCAATTCACATTCCAAGTAATATTCAGCATGCTATTTACGTTGCCGATTGCCAAATTGCATTATCTCTTATAGTTTCCGAGATATGGACTCTCGACATCTTACAATATTGGCTCGGCTTCTAACTTGGGCCAGAATTGTAAAATGTTCTTATGAATTAGCGATTTCGCTCCAATTCACATTCCAAGTAATATTCAGCATGCTATTTACGTTGCCCATTGCCAAATTGCATTATCTCTTATAGTTTCCGAGATATGGACTATCGACATCTTACAATATTGGCTCTGCTTCTAAGTTGGGCCAAAATTGTAAAATGGTCTTATGAATTAGCGATTTCGTTCCAATTCACATTCCAAGTAATATTCAGCATGCTAATTACGTTGCCGATTGCCAAATTGCAATATCTCTTATAGATTCCGAGATATAGACTATCGACATCTTACAATATTGGCTCTGCTTCTAACTTGGGCCAGAATTGTAAAATGGTCTTATGAATTAGCGATTTCGCTCCAATTCACATTCCAAGTAATATTCGGCTTGCTAATTACGTTGCCGATTGCCAAATTGCATTATCTCTTATAGTTTCCGAGATATGGGCAATCGAAATTTTACACCTTAGAGTCTGTTTCTAACTGGGGTCAAAATTGTAATATGGTCTTATGAATTAGCGATATCGCTCCAATTCACATTCCAAGTAATATTCGGCATGCTAATTACGTTGCCCATTGCCAAATTGCATTATCTCTTATAGTTTCCGAGATATGGGCAATCGAAATTTTACACCTTAGAGTCTGTTTCTAACTGGGGTCAAAATTGTAAAATGGTCTTATAAATTAGCGATTTCGCTCCAATTCACATTCCAAGTAATATTCGGCATGCTAATTACGTTGCCGATTGCCAAATTGCATTATCTCCTATAGTTTTCGAGATATGGACTATCGACATCTTACAATATTGGCTCTGCTTCTAACTTGGACCAGAATTGTAAAATGGTCTTATGAATTAGCGATTTCGCTCCAATTCACATTCCAAGTAATATTCGGATTGCTAATTACGTTGCCGATTGCCAAATTGCATTATCTCTTATAGTTTCCGAGATATGGGCAATCGAAATTTTACACCTTAGAGTCTGTTTCTAACTGGGGTCAGAATTGTAAAATGTTCTTATGAATTAGCGATTTCGCTCCAATTCACATTCCAAGTAATATTCGGCATGCTAATTACGTTGCCGATTGCCAAATTGCATTATCTCTTATAGTTTCCGAGATATGAACTTTCGAAATTTTATAATTTTGGCTCTATTTATAACTTGGGTCAAAATTGTAAAATGGTCTTATGAATTAGCGACTTCGTTCTAAATCACATTCCAAGTAATATTCGGCATGCTAATTACGATGTCGATTAGCAAATTGCATTATCTCTTATAGTTTCCTAGATATGGGCAATCGAAATTTTACACCTTAGGCTCTGTTTCTAAGTTGGGCCAAAATTGTATAATGGTCTTATGAATTAGCAATTTTATTCCAATTCACACTCCAAGTAATATTCGGCATGCTAATAACGTTGTCGATTGCCAAATTGTATTATCTCTTATAGTGTCCGAGATACAGACTATCGAAATTTTACAATTTTATCTCTGGTTCTAACATGGGTCAAAATTGTAAAATGGTCTTATGAATTAGCGATTTCGTTCCAATTCACATTCCAAGTAATATTCGGCATGCTAATTACGCTGTCGATTACCAAATTGCATTATCTCTTATAGTTTCCAAGATATGAACTTTCGAAATTTTATAATTTTGGCTCTATTTACAACTTGGATCGAAATTGTAAAATGGTCTTATGAATTAGCGAATTCGTTCTAAATCACATTCCAAGTAATACACGGCATGCTAATTACATTGTCGATTGCCAAATTGCATTATCACTATTAGTTTCCGGGATATGGGTAATCGAAATTTTACACCTTAGACTCTGTTTCTAACTAAGGCCAAATTTGTAAAATGGTCTTATGAATTAGCGAATTCGTTCTAAATCACATTCCAAGTAATAATCGCCATGCTAATTACGATGCCGATTACCAAATTGCATTATCTCTTATAGTTTCCTAGATATGGGCAATCGTAATTTTACACCTTAGACTCTGTTTCTAACCTGGGCCAAAATTGTAAAATGGTCTTATGAATTATCGATTTCGTTCTAATTCACATTATAAGTGATATTCGGCATGCTAATTACGCTGTCGATTACCAAATTGCATTATCTCTTATTGTTTCCGAGATATGGACTATCGAAATTTTACAATATTGGCTCTGCTTCTAACTTGAGCCAAATTTGTAAAATGGTCTTATGAATTAGCGAATTCGTTCCAATTCACATTCCAAATAATATTCGGCATGCTAATTACATTGCCGATTGCCAAATTGCATTATCTCTTGTAATTTCGGAGATATGGTCTATTGACATTTTACAATTTTGGCTCAGCTTCTAACTTGGGTCAAAATTCTAAAATGGTCTTATGAATTAGCGATTTCGTTCCAATTCACATTCCGAGTAATATTCGGAATGCTAATTACATTGCCGATTGCCAAATTGCATTATCTCTTATAATTTCCAAGATATGGATTACAGAAATTTTACACCTTAGGCTCTGTTTCTAACTTAGGCCAAAATTGTAAAATGGTCTTATGAATTAGCGATTTCCTTCCAATTCACACTCCAATTAATATTCGGCATGCTAATTACGTTGTCCATTACCAAATTGCATTATCTCTTATAATTTCCAAGATATGGATTACCGAAATTTTACACCTTAGGTTCTGTTTCTAACTTGGGCCAAAATTGTAAAATGGCCTTATGTGTTAGCGATTTCGTTCCAATTCACATTCCAAGTAGTATTCGGCATGCTAATTACGTTGCCGATTGCCAAATTGCATTATCTCTTATAGTTTCCGAGATATGGACTATCGACATCTTACAATATTGGCTCGGCTTCTAACTTGGGCCAGAATTGTAAAATGTTCTTATGAATTAGCGATTTCGCTCCAATTCACATTCCAAGTAATATTCAGCATGCTATTTACGTTGCCGATTGCCAAATTGCATTATCTCTTATAGTTTCCGAGATATGGACTATCGACATCTTACAATATTGGCTCTGCTTCTAAGTTGGGCCAAAATTGTAAAATGGTCTTATGAATTAGCGATTTCGTTCTAATTCACATTCCAAGTAATATTCAGCATGCTAATTACGTTGCCGATTGCCAAATTGCATTATCTCTTATAGTTTCCGAGATATGGACTATCGACATCTTACAATATTGGCTCTGCTTCTAACTTGGGCCAGAATTGTAAAATGGTCTTATGAATTAGCGATTTCGCTCCAATTCACATTCCAAGTAATATTCGGCTTTCTAATTACGTTGCCGATTGGCAAATTGCATTATCTCTTATAGTTTCCGAGATATGGGCAATCGAAATTTTACACTTTAGAGTCTGTTTCTAACTGGGGTCAAAATTGTAAAATGGTCTTATAAATTAGCGATTTCGCTCCAATTCGCATTCCAAGTAATATTCGGCATGCTAATTACGTTGCCGATTGCCAAATTGCATTATCTCCTATAGTTTTCGAGATATGGACTATCGACATCTTACAATATTGGCTCTGCTTCTAACTTGGACCAGAATTGTAAAATGGTCTTATGAATTAGCGATTTCGCTCCAATTCACATTCCAAGTAATATTCAGCTTGCTAATTACGTTGCCGATTGCCAAATTGCATTATCTCTTATAGTTTCCGAGATATGGGCAATCGAAATTTTACACCTTAGAGTCTGTTTCTAACGTGGGTCAGAATTGTAAAATGGTCTTATGAATTAGCGATTTCGCTCCAATTCACATTCCAAGTAATATTCGGCATGCTAATTACGTTGCCGATTGCCAAATTGCATTATCTCTTATAGTTTCCGAGATATGGACTATCGACATCTTACAATATTGGCTCTGATTCTAACTTGGGCCAGAATTGTAAAATGGTCTTATGAATTAGCGATTTCGCTCCAATTCACATTCCAAGTAATATTCGGCATGCTAATTACGTTGCCGATTGCCAAATTGCATTATCTCTTATAGTTTCCGAGATATGATCAATCGAAATTTTACACCTTAGAGTCTGTTTCTAACTGGGGTCAAAATTGTAAAATAGTCTTAAGAATTAGCGATTTCGCTCCAATTCACATTCCAAGTAATATTCGGCATGCTAATTACGTTACCGATTGCCAAATTGCATTATCTCTTATGGTTTCCGAGATATGGACTATCGACATCTTACAATATTGGCTCTGCTTCTAACTTGACCCGAAATTGTAAAATGGTCTTATGAACTAGCGATTTCGTTCCAATTCACATTCCAAGTAATATTCGGCATGCTAATTACATTGCCGATTGCCAATTTGCATTATCTCTTATACTTTCCGAGATATGGGCAATCGAAATTTCAAACCTTAGACTCTGTTTCTAACCTGGGCCAAAATTGTAAAATGGTCTTATGAATTAGCGATTTCGTTCCAATTCACACTCCAAGTAATATTCGGCATGCTAATTACATTGCCGATTGCCAAATTGCATTATCTCTTATAGTTTCCGAGATATGGAATATCGAAATTTTATAATTTTGGCTCTATTTATAACTTGGGCCAAAAATGGTCTTATGAATTAGCGATTTCGTTCCAATTCACATTCCAAGTGATATTCGGCATGCTAATTAAGCTGTCGATTACCAAATTGCATTATCTCTTATAGTTTCCGAGATACGAACTTTCGAAATTTTATAATTTTGGCTCTATTTATAACTTGGGTCAAAATTGTAAAATGGTCTTATGATTTACCGGTTTCGTTCCAATTCACATTCCAAGTAATACTCGTCATGCTAATTATATTGTCGATTGCCAAATTGCATTATCTCTTATAGTTTCCTAGATATGGGCTATCGAAAATTTACAATTTTATCTCGGCTTCTGACATGGGTCAAAATTGTAAAATGGTCTTATGAATTAGCGATTTCGTTCCAATTCACATTCCAAGTGATATTCGGCATGCTAATTACGCTGTCGATTACCAGATTGCATTATCTCTTATAGTTTCCGAGATATGAACTTTCGAAATTTTATAATTTTGGCTCTATTTATAACTTGGGCCAAAATTGTAAAATGGTCTTATGAATTAGCAATTTTGTTCCAATTCACACTCCAAGTAATATTTGGAATTTTAATAACGTTGTCGATTGCCAAATTGTATTATCTCTTATAGTTTCCGAGATATAGACTATCGAAATTTCACAATTTTATCTCTGCTTCTAACATGGGTCAAAATTGTAAAATGGTCTTATGAATTAGCGATTTCGTTCCAATTCACACTCCCAGTAATATTCGGCATGCTAATTACGTTGTCGATTACCAAATTGCATTATCTCTTATAGTTTCCGAGATATGAACTTTCGAAGTTTTATAATTTCGGCTCTATTTATAACTTGGGTCAAAATTGTAAAATGGTCTTATGAATTAGCGATTTCGTTCTAAATACATTCCAAGTAATATTCGGCATGCTAATTATGATGTCGATTAGCAAATTGCATTATCTCTTATAGTTTCCTAGATATGGGCAATCGAAATTTTATAATTTTGGCTCTATTTATAACATGGGCCAAAATTGTAAAATGGTCTTATGAATTAGCGATTTCGTTCCAATTCATATTCCAAGTGATATTCGGCATGCTAATTACGCTGTCGATTACCAAATTGCATTATCTCTTATAGTTTCCGAGATATGAACTTTCGAAATTTTATAATTTTGGCTCTATTTATAACTTGGGTCAAAATTGTAAAATGGTCTTATGAATTAGCGATTTCGTTCTAAATACATTCCAAGTAATATTCGGCATGCTAATTATGATGTCGATTAGCAAATTGCATTATCTCTTATAGTTTCCTAGATATGGGCAATCGAAATTTTATAATTTTGGCTCTATTTATAACTTGGGCCAAAATTGTAAAATGGTCTTATGAATTAGCAATTTTATTCCAATTCACACTCCAAGTAATATTCGGCATGCTAATAACGTTGTCGATTGCCAAATTGTATTATCTCTTATAGTGTCCGAGATACAGACTATCGAAATTTTACAATTTTATCTCTGGTTCTAACATGGGTCAAAATTGTAAAACGGTCTTATGAATTAGCGATTTCGTTCCAATTCACATTCCAAGTAATATTCGGCATGCTAATTACGCTGTCAATTACCAAATTGCATTATCTCTTATAGTTTTCGAGATATGGACTATCGAAATTTTACAATCTTATCTCTGCTTCTGACATGGGTCAAAATTGTAAAATGGTCTTATGAATTACCGGTTTCGTTCCAATTCACATTCCAAGTAATACACGGCATGCTAATTACATTGTCGATTGCCAAATTGCATTATCTCTTATAGTTTCCGAGATATGAACTTTCGAAGTTTTATAATTTCGGCTCTATTTATAACTTGGGTCAAAATTGTAAAATGGTCTTATGAATTATCGATTTCGTTCTAAATCACATTCCAAGTAATAATCGCCATGCTAATTACGATGCCGATTACCAAATTGCATTATCTCTTATAGTTTCCTAGATATGGGCAATCGTAATTTTACAACTTAGACTCTGTTTCTAACCTGGGCCAAAATTGTAAAATGGTCTTATGAATTATCGATTTCGTTCTAATTCACATTATAAGTGATATTCGGCATGCTAATTACGCTGTCGATTACCAAATTGCATTATCTCTTATTGTTTCCGAGATATGGACTATCGAAATTTTACAATATTGGCTCTGCTTCTAACTTGAGCCAAATTTGTAAAATGGTCTCATGAATTACCGATTTAGTTCCAATTCACACTCCAAGTAATAGTCGGCATGTTAATTACATTGCCGATTGCCAAATTGCATTATCACTATTAGTTTCCGGGATATGGGTAATCGAAATTTTACACCTTAGACTCTGTTTCTAACTTAGGCCAAATTTGTAAAATGGTCTTATGAATTAGCGAATTCGTTCCAATTCACATTCCAAATAATATTCGGCATGCTAATTACATTGCCGATTGCCAAATTGCATTATCTCTTGTAATTTCGGAGATATGGACTAATGACATTTTACAATTTTGGCTCAGCTTCTAACTTGGGTCAAAATTCTAAAATGGTCTTATGAATTAGCGATTTCGTTCCAATTCACATTCCGAGTAATATTCGGAATGCTAATTACATTGCCGATTGCCAAATTGCATTATCTCTTATAATTTCCAAGATATGGATTACAGAAATTTTACACCTTAGGCTCTGTTTCTAACTTAGGCCAAAATTGTAAAATGATCTTATGAATTAGCGATTTCCTTCCAATTCACACTCCAAGTAATATTCGGCATGCTAATTACGTTGTCCATTACCAAATTGCATTATCTCTTATAATTTCCAAGATATGGATTACCGAAATTTTACACCTTAGGCTCTGTTTCTAACTTGGGCCAAAATTGTAAAATGGTCTTATGAGTTAGCGATTTCGTTCCAATTCACATTATAAGAAATATTCGGCATGCTAAATAAATTGTCGGTTGCCAAATTGCATTATCTCTTCTAATTTCCGATATATGGACTATCGAAATTTTACAATTTTGGCTCTATTTCTGACTTGGGCTAAAATTGTAAAATGGTCTTATGAATTACGGATTTCGTTCCAATTCACATTCCAAATAATATTCGGCAAGCTATTACGTTGTCGATTGTTAAACTGCATTATCTTTTATAGATTCCGGGATAAGGGGAATCGAAATTTTACACTTTATGCTCTGTTTTTAATTTATGTCAAATTTGCATAATGTTCTTATGAATTTTGGAATTCATTCGAATTCACATTATAGGTAATATTGGGCAAGCTAATTGCATTGTCGATTGCCGAATAGCACTATCTCTTATAGTTTCCGAGATATGAACTTTTGAAATTTTAGAATTTTGGCTCTATTTATAACTTGGGCCAAAATTGTAAAATGGTCTTATGAATTACCGGTTTCGTTCCAATTCACATTCCAAGTAATACTCGGCATGCTAATTATATTGTCGATTGCCAAATTGCATTATCTCTTATAGTTTCCTAGATATGGGCTATCGAAATTTTACAATTTTATCTCTGCTTCTGACATGGGTCAAAATTGTAAAATGGTCTTATGAATTAGCGATTTCGTTCCAATTCACATTCCAAGTGATATTCGGCATGCTAATTACGCTGTCGATTACCAGATTGCATTATCTCTTATAGTTTCCGAGATATGAACTTTCGAAATTTTATAATTTTGGCTCTATTTATAACTTGGGCCAAAATTGTAAAATGGTCTTATGAATTAGCGATTTCGTTCCAATTCATATTCCAAGTGATATTCGGCATGCTAATTACGCTGTCGATTACCAAATTGCATTATCTCTTATAGTTTCCGAGATATAAACTTTCGAAATTTTATAAATTTGGCTCTATTTATAACTTGGGTCAAAATTGTTAAATGGTCTTATGAATTAGCGACTTCGTTCTAAATCACATTCCAAGTAATATTCGGCATGCTAATTACGATGTCGATTAGCAAATTGCATTATCTCTTATAGTTTCCTAGATATGGGCAATCGAAATTTTATAATTTTGGCTCTATTTATAACTTGGGCCAAAATTGTAAAATGGTCTTATGAATTAGCAATTTTGTTCCAATTCACACTCCAAGTAATATTTGGAATGCTAATAACGTTGTCGATTGCCAAATTGTATTATCTCTTATAGTTTCCGGGATATAAACAATCGAAATTTTACAATTTTATCTCTGCTTCTAACATGGGTCAAAATTGTAAAATGGTCTTATGAATTAGCGATTTCGTTCCAATTCACACCCCAAGTAATATTCGGCATGCTAATTACGTTGTCGATTACCAAATTGCATTATCTCTTATAGTTTCCGAGATATGGACTATCGAAATTTTACAATTTTGGCTCTGATTCTAACTTGGGTCAAAATTGTAAATTGATCTTATAAATTACCGATTTCGTTCTAATTCACATTCCAAGTGATATTCGGCATGCTAATTACGCTGTCCATTACCAAATTGCATTATCTCTTATAGTTTTCGAGATATGGACTATCGAAATTTTACAATCTTATCTCTGCTTCTGACATGGGCCAAAATTGTAAAATGGTCTTATGAATTAGCGATTTCGTTCTAAATACATTCCAAGTAATATTCGGCATGCTAATTATGATGTCGATTAGCAAATTGCATTATCTCTTATAGTTTCCTAGACATGGGCAATCGAAATTTTATAATTTGGGCTCTATTTATAACTTGGGCCAAAATTGTAAAATGGTCTTATGAATTAGCAATTTCGTTCCACTTCATATTCCAAGTGATATTCGGCATGCTAATTACGCTGTCGATTACCAAATTGCATTATCTCTTATAGTTTATGAGATATGAACTTTCGAAATTTTATAATTTTGGCTCTGTTTATAACTTGGGTCAAAATTGTAAAATGGTCTTATGAATTAGCGAATTCGTTCTAAATCACATTCCAAGTAATAATCGCCATGCTAATTACGATGCCGATTGCCAAATTGCATTATCTCTTATAGTTTCCTAGATATGGGCAATCGTAATTTTACACCTTAGGCTCTGTTTCTAACTTAGGCCAAAATTGTAAAATGGTCTTATGAATTAGCGATTTCCTTCCAATTCACTCTCCAATTAATATTCGGCATGCTAATTACGTTGTCCATTACCAAATTGCATTATCTCTTATAATTTCCAAGATATGGATTACCGAAATTTTACACCTTAGGTTCTGTTTCTAACTTGGGCCAAAATTGTAAAATGGTCTTATGTGTTAGCGATTTCGTTCCAATTCACATTCAAAGTAGTATTCGGCATGCTAATTACGTTGCCGATTGCCAAATTGCATTATCTCTTATAGTTTCCGAGATATGGACTATCGACATCTTACAATATTGGCTCTGCTTCTAAGTTGGGCCAAAATTGTATAATGGTCTTATGAATTAGCGATTTCGTTCCAATTCACATTCCAAGTAATATTCAGCATGCTAATTACGTTGCCGATTGCCAAATTGCAATATCTCTTATAGATTCCGAGATATAGACTATCGACATCTTACAATATTGGCTCTGCTTCTAACTTGGCCCAAAATTGTAAAATGGTCTTATGAATTAGCGGTTTCGCTCCAATTCACATTCCAAGTAATATTCAGCATGCTAATTACGTTGCCGATTGCCAAATAGCTTTATCTCTTACAGTTTCCGAGATACGGTAGTTTCCTAGATATGGGCAATCGTAATTTTACACCTTAGGCTCTGTTTCTAACTTAGGCCAAAATTGTAAAATGGTCTTATGAATTAGCGATTTCCTTCCAATTCACTCTCCAATTAATATTCGGCATGCTAATTACGTTGTCCATTACCAAATTGCATTATCTCTTATAATTTCCAAGATATGGATTACCGAAATTTTACACCTTAGGTTCTGTTTCTAACTTGGGCCAAAATTGTAAAATGGTCTTATGTGTTAGCGATTTCGTTCCAATTCACATTCCAAGTAGTATTCGGCATGCTAATTACGTTGCCGATTGCCAAGTTGCATTATCTCTTATAGTTTCCGAGATATGGGCAATCGAAATTTTACACCTTAGAGTCTGTTTCTAACTGGGGTCAAAATTGTAAAATAGTCTTAAGAATTAGCGATTTCGCTCCAATTCACATTCCAAGTAATATTCGGCATGCTAATTACGTTACCGATTGCCAAATTGCATTATCTCTTATGGTTTCCGAGATATGGACTATCGACATCTTACAATATTGGCTCTGCTTCTAACTTGACCCGAAATTGTAAAATGGTCTTATGAACTAGCGATTTCGTTCCAATTCACATTCCAAGTAATATTCGGCATGCTAATTACATTGCCGATTGCCAAATTGCATTATCTCTTATACTTTCCGAGATATGGGCAATCGAAATTTCAAACCTTAGACTCTGTTTCTAACCTGGGCCAAAATTGTAAAATGGTCTTATGAATTAGCGATTTCGTTCCAATTCACACTCCAAGTAATATTCGGCATGCTAATTACATTGCCGATTGCCAAATTGCATTATCTCTTATAGTTTCCGAGATCTGGAATATCGAAATTTTATAATTTTGGCTCTATTTATAACTTGGGCCAAAAATGGTCTTATGAATTAGCGATTTCGTTCCAATTCACATTCCAAGTGATGTTCGGCATGCTAATTAAGCTGTCGATTACCAAATTGCATTATCTCTTATAGTTTACGAAATATGAACTTTCGAAATTTTATAATTTTGGCTCTATTTATAACTTGGGTCAAAATTGTAAAATGGTCTTATGATTTACCGGTTTCGTTCCAATTCACATTCCAAGTAATACTCGTCATGCTAATTATATTGTCGATTGCCAAATTGCATTATCTCTTATAGTTTCCTAGATATGGGCTATCGAAAATTTACAATTTTATCTCTGCTTCTGACATGGGTCAAAATTGTAAAATGGTCTTATGAATTAGTGATTTCGTTCCAATTCACATTCCAAGTGATATTCGGCATGCTAATTACGCTGTCGATTACCAGATTGCATTATCTCTTATAGTTTCCGAGATATGAACTTTCGAAATTTTATAATTTTGGCTCTATTTATAACTTGGGTCAAAATTGTAAAATGGTCTTATGAATTAGCAATTTTGTTCCAATTCACACTCCAAGTAATATTTGGAATTTTAATAACGTTGTCGATTGCCAAATTGTATTATCTCTTATAGTTTCCGAGATATAGACTATCGAAATTTCACAATTTTATCTCTGCTTCTAACATGGGTCAAAATTGTAAAATTGTCTTATGAATTAGCGATTTCGTTCCAATTCACACTCCAAGTAATATTCGGCATGCTAATTATGTTGTCGATTACCAAATTGCATTATCTCTTATAGTTTCCGAGATATGAACTTTCGAAGTTTTATAATTTCGGCTCTATTTATAACTTGGGTCAAAATTGTAAAATGGTCTTATGAATTAGCGATTTCGTTCTAAATACATTCCAAATAATATTCGGCATGCTAATTATGATGTCGATTAGCAAATTGCATTATCTCTTATAGTTTCCTAGATATGGGCAATCGAAATTTTATAATTTTGGCTCTATTTATAACTTGGGCCAAAATTGTAAAATGGTCTTATGAATTAGCGATTTCGTTCCAATTCATATTCCAAGTGATATTCGGCATGCTAATTACGCTGTCGATTACCAAATTGCATTATCTCTTATAGTTTCCGAGATATGAACTTTCGAAATTTTATAATTTTGGCTCTATTTATAACTTGTCGATTAGCAAATTGCATTATCTCTTATAGTTTCCTAGACATGGGCAATCGAAATTTTATAATTTGGGCTCTATTTATAACTTGGGCCAAAATTGTAAAATGGTCTTATGAATTAGCAATTTCGTTCCACTTCATATTCCAAGTGATATTCGGCATGCTAATTACGCTGTCGATTACCAAATTGCATTATCTCTTATAGTTTCCGAGATATGAACTTTCGAAATTTTATAATTTTGGCTCTATTTATAACTTGGGTCAAAATTGTAAAATGGTCTTATGAATTAGCGACTTCGTTCTAAATCACATTATAAGTGATATTCGGCATGCTAATTACGCTGTCGATTACCAAATTGCATTATCTCTTATAGTTTCGTAGATATGGGCAATCGAAATTTTACACCTTAGGCTCTGTTTCTAAGTTGGGCCAAAATTGTAAAATGGTCTTATGAATTAGCAATTTTATTCCAATTCACACTCCAAGTAATATTCGGCATGCTAATAACGTTGTCGATTGCCAAATTGTATTATCTCTTATAGTGTCCGAGATACAGACTATCGAAATTTTACAATTTTATCTCTGATTCTAACATGGGTCAAAATTGTAAAACGGTCTTATGAATTAGCGATTTCGTTCCAATTCACATTCCAAGTAATATTCGGCATGCTAATTACGCTGTCAATTACCAAATTGCATTATCTCTTATAGTTTTCGAGATATGGACTATCGAAATTTTACAATCTTATCTCTGCTTCTGACATGGGTCAAAATTGTAAAATGGTCTTATGAATTTCCGGTTTCGTTCCAATTCACATTCCAAGTAATACACGGCATGCTAATTACATTGTCGATTGCCAAATTGTAATATCTCTTATAGTTTCCGAGATATGAACTTTCGAAATTTTATAATTTTGGCTCTGTTTATAACTTGGGTCAAAATTGTAAAATGGTCTTATGAATTAGCGAATTCGTTCTAAATCACATTCCAAGTAATAATCGCCATGCTAATTACGATGCCGATTACCAAATTGCATTATCTCTTATAGTTTCCTAGATATGGGCAATCGTAATTTTACACCTTAGACTCTGTTTCTAACCTGGGCCAAAATTGTAAAATGGTCTTATGAATTATCGGTTTCGTTCTAATTCACATTATAAGTGATATTCGGCATGCTAATTACGCTGTCGATTACCAAATTGCATTATCACTTATTGTTTCCGAGATATGGACTATCGAAATTTTACAATATTGGCTCTGCTTCTAACTTGAGCCAAATTTGTAAAATGGTCTCATGAATTACCGATTTAGTTCCAATTCACACTCCAAGCAATAGTCGGCATGTTAATTACATTGCCGATTGCCAAATTGCATTATCACTATTAGTTTCCGGGATATGGGTAATCGAAATTTTACACCTTAGACTCTGTTTCTAACTTAGGCCAAATTTGTAAAATGGTCTTATGAATTAGCGAATTCGTTCCAATTCACATTCCAAATAATATTCGGCATGCTAATTACATCGCCGATTACCAAATTGCATTATCTCTTGTAATTTCGGAGATATGGACTATTGACATTTTACAATTTTGGCTCAGCTTCTAACTTGGGTCAAAATTCTAAAATGGTCTTATGAATTAGCGATTTCGTTCCAATTCACATTCCGAGTAATATTCGGAATGCTAATTACATTGCCGATTGCCAAATTGCATTATCTCTTATAATTTCCAAGATATGGATTACAGAAATTTTACACCTTAGGCTCTGTTTCTAACTTAGGCCAAAATTGTAATATGGTCTTATGAATTAGCGATTTCGTTCCAATTCATATTCCAAGTGATATTCGGCATGCTAATTACGCTGTCGATTACCAAATTGCATTATCTCTTATAGTTTCCGAGATATGAACTTTCGAAATTTTATAATTTTGGCTCTATTTATAACTTGGGTCAAAATTGTTAAATGGTCTTATGAATTAGCGATTTCGTTCTAAATACATTCCAAGTAATATTCGGCATGCTAATTATGATGTCGATTAGCAAATTGCATTATCTCTTATAGTTTCCTAGATATGGGCAATCGAAATTTTATAATTTTGGCTCTATTTATAACTTGGGCCAAAATTGTAAAATGGTCTTATGAATTAGCGATTTCGTCCCAATTCATATTCCAAGTGATATTCGGCATGCTAATTACGTTGCCGATTGCCAAATTTCATTATCTCTTATAGTTTCCTAGATATGGGCAATCGAAATTTTATAAATTTGGCTCTATTTATAACTTGGGCCAAAATTGTAAAATGGTCTTATGAATTAGCGATTTCGTTCTAAATCACATTCCAAGTAATATTCGGCATGCTAATTACAATGTCGATTAGCAAATTGAATTATCTCTTATAGTTTCCTAGATATGGGCAATCGAAATTTTATAATTTTGGCTCTATTTATAACTTGGGCCAAAATTGTAAAATGGTCTTATGAATTAGCAATTTTGTTCCAATTCACACTCCAAGTAATATTTGGAATGCTAATAACGTTGTCGATTGCCAAATTGTATTATCTCTTATAGTTTCCGGGATATAGACAATCGAAATTTTACAATTTTATCTCTGCTTCTAACATGGGTCAAAATTGTAAAATGGTCTTATGAATTAGCGATTTCGTTCCAATTCACACTCCAAGTAATATTCGGCATGCTAATTACGTTGTCGATTACCAAATTGCATTATCCCTTATAGTTTCCGAGATATGGACTATCGAAATTTTACAATTTTGGCTCTGATTCTAACTTGGGTCAAAATTATAAATTGATCTTATAAATTACCGATTTCGTTCTAATTCACATTCCAAGTGATATTCGACATGCTAATTACGCTGTCCATTACCAAATTGCATTATCTCTTATAGTTTTCGAGATATGGACTATCGAAATTTTACAATCTTATCTCTGCTTCTGACATGGGCCAAAATTGTAAAATGGTCTTATGAATTAGCGATTTCGTTCTAAATACATTCCAAGTAATATTCGGCATGCTAAATATGATGTCGATTAGCAAATTGCATTATCTCTTATAGTTTCCTAGACATGGGCAATCGAAATTTTATAATTTGAACTCTATTTATAACTTGGGCCAAAATTGTAAAATGGTCTTATGAATTAGCAATTTCGTTCCACTTCATATTCCAAGTGATATTCGGCATGCTAATTACGCTGTCGATTACCAAATTGCATTATCTCTTATAGTTTCCGAGATATGAACTTTCGAAATTTTATAATTTTGGCTCTATTTATAACTTGGGCCAAAATTGTAAAATGGTCTTATGAATTAGCGATTTCGTTCTAAATACATTCCAAGTAATATTCGGCATGCTAAATATGATGTCGATTAGCAAATTGCATTATCTCTTATAGTTTCCTAGACATGGGCAATCGAAATTTTATAATTTGGGCTCTATTTATAACTTGGGCCAAAATTGTAAAATGGTCTTATGAATTAGCAATTTCGTTCCACTTCATATTCCAAGTGATATTCGGCATGCTAATTACGCTGTCGATTACCAAATTGCATTATCTCTTATAGTTTCCGAGATATGAACTTTCGAAATTTTATAATTTTGGCTCTATTTATAACTTGGGCCAAAATTGTAAAATGGTCTTATGAATTAGCGATTTCGTTCTAAATGCATTCCAAGTAATATTCGGCATGCTAAATATGATGTCGATTAGCAAATTGCATTATCTCTTATAGTTTCCTAGATATGTTCAATCGAAATTTTATAATTTTGGCTCTATTTATAACTTGGGCCAAAATTGTAAAATGGTCTTATGAATTAGCGATTTCGTCCCAATTCATATTCCAAGTGATATTCGGCATGCTAATTACGCTGTCGATTACCAAATTGCATTATCTCTTATAGTTTCCTAGATATGGGCAATCGAAATTTTATAAATTTGGCTCTATTTATAACTTGGGCCAAAATTGTAAAATGGTCTTATGAATTAGCGATTTCGTTCTAAATCACATTCCAAGTAATATTCGGCATGCTAATTACAATGTCGATTAGCAAATTGAATTATCTCTTATAGTTTCCTAGATATGGGCAATCGAAATTTTATGATTTTGGCTCTATTTATAACTTGGGCCAAAATTGTAAAATGGTCTTATGAATTAGCGATTTCGTTCTAAATCACATTCCAAGTAATATTCGGCATGCTAATTACAATGTCGATTAGCAAATTGAATTATCTCTTATAGTTTCCTAGATATGGGCAATCGAAATTTTATAATTTTGGCTCTATTTATAACTTGGGCCAAAATTGTAAAATGGTCTTATGAATTAGCAATTTTGTTCCAATTCACACTCCAAGTAATATTTGGAATGCTAATAAGGTTGTCGATTGCCAAAGTGTATTATCTCTTATAGTTTCCGGGATATAGACAATCGAAATTTTACAATTTTATCTCTGCTTCTAACATGGGTCAAAATTGTAAAATGGTCTTATGAATTAGCGATTTCGTTCCAATTCACACTCCAAGTAATATTCGGCATGCTAATTACGTTGTCGATTACCAAATTGCATTATCTCTTATAGTTTCCTAGACATGGGCAATCGAAATTTTATAATTTGGGCTCTATTTATAACTTGGGCCAAAATTGTAAAATGGTCTTATGAATTAGCAATTTCGTTCCACTTCATATTCCAAGTGATATTCGGCATGCTAATTACGCTGTCGATTACCAAATTGCATTATCTCTTATAGTTTCCGAGATATGAACTTTCGAAATGTTATAATTTTGGCTCTATTTATAACTTGGGTCAAAATTGTAAAATGGTCTTATGAATTAGCGACTTCGTTCTAAATCACATTCCAAGTAATATTCGGCATGCTAATTACGATGTCGATTAGCAAATTGCATTATCTCTTATAGTTTCCTAGATATGGGCAATCGAAATTTTACACCTTAGGCTCTGTTTCTAAGTTGGGCCAAAATTGTAAAATGGTCTTATGAATTAGCAATTTTATTCCAATTCACACTCCAAGTAATATTCGGCATGCTAATAACGTTGTCGATTGCCAAATTGTATTATCTCTTATAGTGTCCGAGATACAGACTATCAAAATTTTACAATTTTATCTCTGATTCTAACATGGGTCAAAATTGTAAAACGGTCTTATGAATTAGCGATTTCGTTCCAATTCACATTCCAAGTAATATTCGGCATGCTAATTACGTTGCCGATTGCCAAATTGCATTATCTCTTATAGTTTCCGAGATATGGGCAATCGAAATTTTACACCTTAGAGTCTGTTTCTAACTGGGGTCAAAATTGTAAAATGGTCTTATGAAATAGCGATTTCGCTCCAATTCACAATCCAATTAATATTCGGCATGCTAATTACGTTGCCTATTGCCAAATTGCATTATCTCTTATAGTTTCCGAGATATAGGCAATCGAAATTTTACACCTTAGGGTCTGTTTCTAACTGGGGTCAAAATTGTAAAATAGTCTTAAGAATTAGCGATTTCGCTCCAATTCACATTCCAAGTAATATTCGGCATGCTAATTACGTTACCGATTGCCAAATTGCATTATCTCTTATGGTTTCCGAGATATGGACTATCGACATCTTAC
This sequence comes from Rhynchophorus ferrugineus, assembly GCF_030347505.1. Taxonomy (NCBI): domain Eukaryota; kingdom Metazoa; phylum Arthropoda; class Insecta; order Coleoptera; family Curculionidae; genus Rhynchophorus; species Rhynchophorus ferrugineus. Next base: position 64,584,874 of record NW_027472580.1, on the reverse strand, counting down.
AATATTGGCTCTGCTTCTAACTTGACCCGAAATTGTAAAATGGTCTTATGAACTAGCGATTTCGTTCCAATTCACAATCCAAGTATTATTCGGCATGCTAATTACATTGCCGATTGCCAAATTGCATTATCTCTTATACTTTCCGAGATATGGGCAATCGAAATTTCAAACCTTAGACTCTGTTTCTAACCTGGGCCAAAATTGTAAAATGGTCTTATGAATTAGCGATTTCGTTCCAATTCACACTCCAAGTAATATTCGGCATGCTAATTACATTGCCGAATGCCAAATTGCATTATCTCTTATAGTTTCCGAGATATGGAATATCGAAATTTTATAATTTTGGCTCTATTTATAACTTGGGCCAAAAATGGTCTTATGAATTAGCGATTTCGTTCCAATTCACATTCCAAGTGATGTTCGGCATGCTAATTAAGCTGTCGATTACCAAATTGCATTATCTCTTATAGTTTCCGAGATATGAACTTTCGAAATTTTATAATTTTGGCTCTATTTATAACTTGGGTCAAAATTGTAAAATGGTCTTATGATTTACCGGTTTCGTTCCAATTCACATTCCAAGTAATACTCGTCATGCTAATTATATTGTCGATTGCCAAATTGCATTATCTCTTATAGTTTCCGAGATATGGGCAATCGAAATTTTACACCTTAGAGTCTGTTTCTAACTGGGGTCAAAATTGTAAAATAGTCTTAAGAATTAGCGATTTCGCTCCAACTCACATTCCAAGTAATATTCGGCATGCTAATTACGTTACCGATTGCCAAATTGCAATATCTCTTATAGATTCCGAGATATAGACTATCGACATCTTACAATATTGGCTCTGCTTCTAACTTGGCCCAAAATTGTAAAATGGTCTTATGAATTAGCGATTTCGCTCCAATTCACATTCCAAGTAATATTCAGCATGCTAATTACGTTGCCAATTGCCAAATAGCATTATCTCTTACAGTTTCCGAAATACGGTCAATCGAAATTTTACACCTTAGAGTCTGTTTCTAACTGGGGTCAAAATTGTAAAACGGTCTTATGAATTAGCGATTTCGCTCCAATTCACATACCAAATAATATTCGGCTTGCTAATTACGTTGCCGATTGCCAAATTGCATTATCTCTTAGAGTTTCGGAGATATGGGCAATCGAAATTTTACACCTTAGAGTCTGTTTCTAACTGGGGTCAAAATTGTAAAATGGTCTTATGAATTAGCGATTTCGCTCCAATTCACATTCCAAGTAATATTCGGCATGCTAATTACGTTGCCGATTGCCAAATTGCATTATCTCTTATAGTTTCCGAGATATGGACTATCGACATCTTACAATATTGGCTCTGCTTCTAACTTGGGCCAAAATTGTAAAATGGTCTTATGAATTAGCGATTTCGCTCCAATTCACATTCCAAGTAATATTCGGCTTGCTAATTACGTTGCCGATTGCCAAATTGCATTATCTCTTATAGTTTCCTAGATATGGGCAATCGAAATTTTACACCTTAGGCTCTGTTTCTAAGTTGGGCCAAAATTGTAAAATGGTCTTATGAATTAGCAATTTTATTCCAATTCACACTCCAAGTAATATTCGGCATGCTAATAACGTTGTCGATTGCCAAATTGTATTATCTCTTATAGTGTCCGAGATACAGACTATCAAAATTTTACAATTTTATCTCTGGTTCTAACATGGGTCAAAATTGTAAAATGGTCTTATGAAATAGCGATTTCGCTCCAATTCACAATCCAATTAATATTCGGCATGCTAATTACGTTGCCTATTGCCAAATTGCATTATCTCATATAGTTTCCGAGATATGGGCAATCGAAATTTTACACCTTAGTGTCTGTTTCTAACTGGGGTCAAAATTGTAAAATAGTCTTAAGAATTAGCGATTTCGCTCCAATTCACATTCCAAGTAATATTCGGCATGCTAATTACGTTACCGATTGCCAAATTGCATTATCTCTTATGGTTTCCGAGATATGGACTATCGACATCTTACAATATTGGCTCTACTTCTAACTTGACCCGAAATTGTAAAATGGTCTTATGAACTAGCGATTTCGTTCCAATTCACAATCCAAGTATTATTCGGCATGCTAATTACATTGCCGATTGCCAAATTGCATTATCTCTTATACTTTCCGAGATATGGGCAATCGAAATTTCAAACCTTAGACTCTGTTTCTAACCTGTGCCAAAATTGTAAAATGGTCTTATGAATTAGCGATTTCGTTCCAATTCACACTCCAAGTAATATTCGGCATGCTAATTACATTGCCGAATGCCAAATTGCATTATCTCTTATAGTTTCCGAGATATGGAATATCGAAATTTTATAATTTTGGCTCTATTTATAACTTGGGCCAAAAATGGACTTATGAATTAGCGATTTCGTTCCAATTCACATTCCAAGTGATATTCGGCATGCTAATTAAGCTGTCGATTGCCAAATTGCATTATCTCTTATAGTTTCCGAGATATGGGCAATCGAAATTTTACACCTTAGAGTCTGTTTCTAACTGGGGTCAAAATTGTAAAATAGTCTTAAGAATTAGCGATTTCGCTCCAACTCACATTCCAAGTAATATTCGGCATGCTAATTACGTTACCGATTGCCAAATTGCAATATCTCTTATAGATTCCGAGATATAGACTATCGACATCTTACAATATTGGCTCTGCTTCTAACTTGGCCCAAAATTGTAAAATGGTCTTATGAATTAGCGATTTCGCTCCAATTCACATTCCAAGTAATATTCAGCATGCTAATTACGTTGCCGATTGCCAAATTGCCAAATAGCATTATCTCTTACAGTTTCCGAAATACGGTCAATCGAAATTTTACACCTTAGAGTCTGTTTCTAACTGGGGTCAAAATTGTAAAACGGTCTTATGAATTAGCGATTTCGCTCCAATTCACATACCAAATAATATTCGGCTTGCTAATTACGTTGCCGATTGCCAAATTGCATTATCTCTTAGAGTTTCGGAGATATGGGCAATCGAAATTTTACACCTTAGAGTCTGTTTCTAACTGGGGTCAAAATTGTAAAATGGTCTTATGAATTAGCGATTTCGCTCCAATTCACATTCCAAGTAATATTCGGCATGCTAATTACGTTGCCGATTGCCAAATTGCATTATCTCTTATAGTTTCCGAGATATGGACTATCGACATCTTACAATATTGGCTCTGCTTCTAACTTGGGCCAAAATTGTAAAATGGTCTTATGAATTAGCGATTTCGCTCCAATTCACATTCCAAGTAATATTCGGCTTGCTAATTACGTTGCCGATTGCCAAATTGCATTATCTCTTATAGTTTCCGAGATATGGGCAATCGAAATTTTACACCTTAGAGTCTGTTTCTAACTGGGGTCAAAATTGTAAAATGGTCTTATGAATTAGCGATTTCGCTCCAATTCACATTCCAAGTAATATTCGGCATGCTAATTACGTTGCCGATTGCCAAATTGCATTATCTCTTATAGTTTCCGAGATATGGGCAATCGAAATTTTACACCTTAGAGTCTGTTTCTAACTGGGGTCAAAATTGTAAAATGGTCTTATAAATTAGCGATTTCGCTCCAATTCACAATCCAAGTAATATTCGGCATGCTAATTACGTTGCCGATTGCCAAATTGCATTATCTCTTATAGTTTCCGAGATATGGGCAATCGAAATTTTACACCTTAGGCTCTGTTTCTAAGTTGGGCCAAAATTGTAAAATGGTCTTATGAATTAGCAATTTTATTCCAATTCACACTCCAAGTAATATTCGGCATGCTAATAACGTTGTCGATTGCCAAATTGTATTATCTCTTATAGTGTCCGAGATACAGACTATCAAAATTTTACAATTTTATCTCTGGTTCTAACATGGGTCAAAATTGTAAAATGGTCTTATGAAATAGCGATTTCGCTCCAATTCACAATCCAATTAATATTCGGCATGCTAATTACGTTGCCTATTGCCAAATTGCATTATCTCTTATAGTTTCCGAGATATGGGCAATCGAAATTTTACACCTTAGGGTCTGTTTCTAACTGGGGTCAAAATTGTAAAATAGTCTTAAGAATTAGCGATTTCGCTCCAATTCACATTCCAAGTAATATTCGGCATGCTAATTACGTTACCGATTGCCAAATTGCATTATCTCTTATGGTTTCCGAGATATGGACTATCGACATCTTACAATATTGGCTCTACTTCTAACTTGACCCGAAATTGTAAAATGGTCTTATGAACTAGCGATTTCGTTCCAATTCACAATCCAAGTATTATTCGGCATGCTAATTACATTGCCGATTGCCAAATTGCATTATCTCTTATACTTTCCGAGATATGGGCAATCGAAATTTCAAACCTTAGACTCTGTTTCTAACCTGTGCCAAAATTGTAAAATGGTCTTATGAATTAGCGATTTCGTTCCAATTCACACTCCAAGTAATATTCGGCATGCTAATTACATTGCCGAATGCCAAATAGCTTTATCTCTTATAGTTTCCGAGATATGGAATATCGAAATTTTATAATTTTGGCTCTATTTATAACTTGGGCCAAAAATGGTCTTATGAATTAGCGATTTCGTTCCAATTCACATTCCAAGTGATATTCGGCATGCTAATTAAGCTGTCGATTGCCAAATTGCATTATCACTTATAGTTTCCGAGATATGGGCAATCGAAATTTTACACCTTAGAGTCTGTTTCTAACTGGGGTCAAAATTGTAAAATAGTCTTAAGAATTAGCGATTTCGCTCCAACTCACATTCCAAGTAATATTCGGCATGCTAATTACGTTACCGATTGCCAAATTGCAATATCTCTTATAGATTCCGAGATATAGACTATCGACATCTTACAATATTGGCTCTGCTTCTAACTTGGCCCAAAATTGTAAAATGGTCTTATGAATTAGCGATTTCGCTCCAATTCACATTCCAAGTAATATTCAGCATGCTAATTACGTTGCCAATTGCCAAATAGCATTATCTCTTACAGTTTCCGAAATACGGTCAATCGAAATTTTACACCTTAGAGTCTGTTTCTAACTGGGGTCAAAATTGTAAAACGGTCTTATGAATTAGCGATTTCGCTCCAATTCACATACCAAATAATATTCGGCTTGCTAATTACGTTGCCGATTGCCAAATTGCATTATCTCTTAGAGTTTCGGAGATATGGGCAATCGAAATTTTACACCTTAGAGTCTGTTTCTAACTGGGGTCAAAATTGTAAAATGGTCTTATGAATTAGCGATTTCGCTCCAATTCACATTCCAAGTAATATTCGGCATGCTAATTACGTTGCCGATTGCCAAATTGCATTATCTCTTATAGTTTCCGAGATATGGACTATCGACATCTTACAATATTGGCTCTGCTTCTAACTTGGGCCAAAATTGTAAAATGGTCTTATGAATTAGCGATTTCGCTCCAATTCACATTCCAAGTAATATTCGGCTTGCTAATTACGTTGCCGATTGCCAAATTGCATTATCTCTTATAGTTTCCGAGATATGGGCAATCGAAATTTTACACCTTAGAGTCTGTTTCTAACTGGGGTCAAAATTGTAAAATGGTCTTATGAATTAGCGATTTCGCTCCAATTCACATTCCAAGTAATATTCGGCATGCTAATTACGTTGCCGATTGCCAAATTGCATTATCTCTTATAGTTTCCGAGATATGGGCAATCGAAATTTTACACCTTAGAGTCTGTTTCTAACTGGGGTCAAAATTGTAAAATGGTCTTATAAATTAGCGATTTCGCTCCAATTCACAATCCAAGTAATATTCGGCATGCTAATTACGTTGCCGATTGCCAAATTGCATTATCTCTTATAGTTTTCGAGATATGGACTATCGACATCTTACAATATTGGCTCTGCTTCTAACTTGGGCCAGAATTGTAAAATGGTCTTATGAATTAGCGATTTCGCTCCAATTCACATTCCAAGTAATATTCGGCATGCTAATTACGTTGCCGATTGCCAAATTGCATTATCTCTTATAGTTTCCGAGATATGGGCAATCGAAATTTTACACCTTAGAGTCTGTTTCTAACTGGGGTCAAAATTGTAAAATGGTCTTATGAAATAGCGATTTCGCTCCAATTCACAATCCAAGTAATATTCGGCATGCTAATTACGTTGCCTATTGCCAAATTGCATTATCTCTTATAGTTTCCGAGATATGGGCAATCGAAATTTTATTCCTTAGAGTCTGTTTCTAACTGGGGTCAAAATTGTAAAATAGTCTTAAGAATTAGCGATTTCGCTCCAATTCACATTCCAAGTAATATTCGGCATGCTAATTACGTTACCGATTGCCAAATTGCATTATCTCTTATAGTTTCCGAGATATGGACTATCGACATCTTACAATATTGGCTCAGCTTCTAACTTGGGCCAGAATTGTAAAATGGTCTTACGAATTAGCGATTTCGTTCCAATTCACATTCCAAGTAATATTCGGCATGCTAGTTACGTTGCCGATTGCCAAATTGCATTATCTCTTATAGTTTCGGAGATATGGGCAATCGAAATTTTACACCTTAGAGTCTGTTTCTAACTGGGGTCAAAATTGTAAAATGGTCTTATGAATTAGCGATTTCGCTCCAATTCACATTCCAAGTAATATTCGGCATGCTAATTACGTTGCCGATTGCCAAATTGCATTATCTCTTATAGTTTCCGAGATATGGGCAATCGAAATTTTACACCTTAGAGTCTGTTTCTAACTGGGGCCAAAATTGTAAAATGGTCTTATAAATTAGCGATTTCGCTCCAATTCACAATCCAAGTAATATTCGGCATGCTAATTACGTTGCCGATTGCCAAATTGCATTATCTCTTATAGTTTTCGAGATATGGACTATCGACATCTTACAATATTGGCTCTGCTTCTAACTTGGGCCAGAATTGTTAAATGTTCTTACGAATTAGCGATTTCGTTCCAATTCACATTCCTAGTAATATTCGGCATGCTAATTACGTTGCCGATTGCCAAATTGCATTATCTCTTATAGTTTCCGAGATATGGGCAATCGAAATTTTACAAATTAGAGTCAGTTTCTAACTGGGGTCAAAATTGTAAAATGGTCTTATGAAATAGCGATTTCGCTGCAATTCACAATCCAAGTAATATTCGGCATGCTAATTACGTTGCCGATTGCCAAATTGCATTATCTCTTATAGTTTCCGAGATATGGACTATCGACATCTTACAATATTGGCTCTGCTTCTAACTTGCGCCAGAATTCTAAAATGGTCTTATGAAATAGCGATTTCACTCCAATTCACAATCCAAGTAATATTCGGCATGCTAATTACGTTGCCGATTGCCAAATTGCATTATCTCTTATAGTTTCCGAGATATGGACTATCGACATCTTACAATATTGGCTCTGCTTCTAACTTGGGCCAGAATTGTAAAATGGTCTTATGAATTAGCGATTTCCTTCTAAATCACATTCCAAGTAATATTCGGCATGCTAATTACAATGTCGATTAGCAAATTGAATTATCTCTTATAGTTTCCTAGAAATGGGCAATCGAAATTTTATGATTTTGGCTCTATTTATAACTTGGGCCAAAATTGTAAAATGGTCTTATGAATTAGCGATTTCGTTCTAAATCACATTCCAAGTAATATTCGGCATGCTAATTACAATGTCGATTAGCAAATTGAATTATCTCTTATAGTTTCCTAGATATGGGCAATCGAAATTTTATAATTTTGGCTCTATTTATAACTTGGGCCAAAATTGTGAAATGGTCTTATGAATTAGCAATTTTGTTCCAATTCACACTCCAAGTAATATTTGGAATGCTAATAAGGTTGTCGATTGCCAAAGTGTATTATCTCTTATAGTTTCCGGGATATAGACAATCGAAATTTTACAATTTTATCTCTGCTTCTAACATGGGTCAAAATTGTAAAATGGTCTTATGAATTAGCGATTTCGTTCCAATTCACACTCCAAGTAATATTCGGCATGCTAATTACGTTGTCGATTACCAAATTGCATTATCTCTTATAGTTTCCTAGACATGGGCAATCGAAATTTTATAATTTGGGCACTATTTATAACTTGGGCCAAAATTGTAAAATGGTCTTATGAATTAGCAATTTCGTTCCACTTCATATTCCAAGTGATATTCGGCATGCTAATTACGCTGTCGATTACCAAATTGCATTATCTCTTATAGTTTCCGAGATATGAACTTTCGAAATTTTATAATTTTGGCTCTATTTATAACTTGGGTCAAAATTGTAAAATGGTCTTATGAATTAGCGACTTCGTTCTAAATCACATTCCAAGTAATATTCGGCATGCTAATTACGATGTCGATTAGCAAATTGCATTATCTCTTATAGTTTCCTAGATATGGGCAATCGAAATTTTACACCTTAGGCTCTGTTTCTAAGTTGGGCCAAAATTGTAAAATGGTCTTATGAATTAGCAATTTTATTCCAATTCACACTCCAAGTAATATTCGGCATGCTAATAACGTTGTCGATTGCCAAATTGTATTATCTCTTATAGTGTCCGAGATACAGACTATCAAAATTTTACAATTTTATCTCTGGTTCTAACATGGGTCAAAATTGTAAAACGGTCTTATGAATTAGCGATTTCGTTCCAATTCACATTCCAAGTAATATTCGGCATGCTAATTACGTTGCCGATTGCCAAATTGCATTATCTCTTATAGTTTCCGAGATATGGGCAATCGAAATTTTACACCTTAGAGTCTGTTTCTAACTGGGGTCAAAATTGTAAAATGGTCTTATGAAATAGCGATTTCGCTCCAATTCACAATCCAATTAATATTCGGCATGCTAATTACGTTGCCTATTGCCAAATTGCATTATCTCTTATAGTTTCCGAGATATAGGCAATCGAAATTTTACACCTTAGGGTCTGTTTCTAACTGGGGTCAAAATTGTAAAATAGTCTTAAGAATTAGCGATTTCGCTCCAATTCACATTCCAAGTAATATTCGGCATGCTAATTACGTTACCGATTGCCAAATTGCATTATCTCTTATGGTTTCCGAGATATGGACTATCGACATCTTACAATATTGGCTCTGCTTCTAACTTGACCCGAAATTGTAAAATGGCCTTATGAACTAGCGATTTCGTTCCAATTCACAATCCAAGTATTATTCGGCATGCTAATTACATTGCCGATTGCCAAATTGCATTATCTCTTATACTTTCCGAGATATGGGCAATCGAAATTTCAAACCTTAGACTCTGTTTCTAACCTGGGCCAAAATTGTAAAATGGTCTTATGAATTAGCGATTTCGTTCTAATTCACATTCCAAGTGATATTCGGCATGCTAATTAAGCTGTCGATTACCAAATTGCATTATCTCTTATAGTTTCCGAGATATGAACTTTCGAAATTTTATAATTTTGGCTCTATTTATAACTTGGGTCAAAATTGTAAAATGGTCTTATGATTTACCGGTTTCGTTCCAATTCACATTCCAAGTAATACTCGTCATGCTAATTATATTGTCGATTGCCAAATTGCATTATCTCTTATAGTTTCCGAGATATGGGCAATCGAAATTTTACACCTTAGAGTCTGTTTCTAACTGGGGTCAAAATTGTAAAATAGTCTTAAGAATTAGCGATTTCGCTCCAACTCACATTCCAAGTAATATTCGGCATGCTAATTACGTTACCGATTGCCAAATTGCAATATCTCTTATAGATTCCGAGATATAGACTATCGACATCTTACAATATTGGCTCTGCTTCTAACCTGGCCCAAAATTGTAAAATGGTCTTATGAATTAGCGATTTCGCTCCAATTCACATTCCAAGTAATATTCAGCATGCTAATTACGTTGCCAATTGCCAAATAGCATTATCTCTTACAGTTTCCGAAATACGGTCAATCGAAATTTTACACCTTAGAGTCTGTTTCTAACTGGGGTCAAAATTGTAAAACGGTCTTATGAATTAGCGATTTCGCTCCAATTCACATACCAAATAATATTCGGCTTGCTAATTACGTTGCCGATTGCCAAATTGCATTATCTCTTAGAGTTTCGGAGATATGGGCAATCGAAATTTTACACCTTAGAGTCTGTTTCTAACTGGGGTCAAAATTGTAAAATGGTCTTATGAATTAGCGATTTCGCTCCAATTCACATTCCAAGTAATATTCGGCATGCTAATTACGTTGCCGATTGCCAAATTGCATTATCTCTTATAGTTTCCGAGATATGGACTATCGACATCTTACAATATTGGCTCTGCTTCTAACTTGGGCCAAAATTGTAAAATGGTCTTATGAATTAGCGATTTCGCTCCAATTCACATTCCAAGTAATATTCGGCTTGCTAATTACGTTGCCGATTGCCAAATTGCATTATCTCTTATAGTTTCCTAGATATGGGCAATCGAAATTTTACACCTTAGGCTCTGTTTCTAAGTTGGGCCAAAATTGTAAAATGGTCTTATGAATTAGCAATTTTATTCCAATTCACACTCCAAGTAATATTCGGCATGCTAATAACGTTGTCGATTGCCAAATTGTATTATCTCTTATAGTGTCCGAGATACAGACTATCAAAATTTTACAATTTTATCTCTGGTTCTAACATGGGTCAAAATTGTAAAATGGTCTTATGAAATAGCGATTTCGCTCCAATTCACAATCCAATTAATATTCGGCATGCTAATTACGTTGCCTATTGCCAAATTGCATTATCTCTTATAGTTTCCGAGATATGGGCAATCGAAATTTTACACCTTAGGGTCTGTTTCTAACTGGGGTCAAAATTGTAAAATAGTCTTAAGAATTAGCGATTTCGCTCCAATTCACATTCCAAGTAATATTCGGCATGCTAATTACGTTACCGATTGCCAAATTGCATTATCTCTTATGGTTTCCGAGATATGGACTATCGACATCTTACAATATTGGCTCTACTTCTAACTTGACCCGAAATTGTAAAATGGTCTTATGAACTAGCGATTTCGTTCCAATTCACAGTCCAAGTATTATTCGGCATGCTAATTACATTGCCGATTGCCAAATTGCATTATCTCTTATACTTTCCGAGATATGGGCAATCGAAATTTCAAACCTTAGACTCTGTTTCTAACCTGTGCCAAAATTGTAAAATGGTCTTATGAATTAGCGATTTCGTTCCAATTCACATTCCAAGTAATATTCGGCATGCTAATTACATTGCCGAATGCCAAATTGCATTATCTCTTATAGTTTCCGAGATATGGAATATCGAAATTTTATAATTTTGGCTCTATTTATAACTTGGGCCAAAAATGGTCTTATGAATTAGCGATTTCGTTCCAATTCACATTCCAAGTGATATTCGGCATGCTAATTAAGCTGTCGATTGCCAAATTGCATTATCTCTTATAGTTTCCGAGATATGGGCAATCGAAATTTTACACCTTAGAGTCTGTTTCTAACTGGGGTCAAAATTGTAAAATAGTCTTAAGAATTAGCGATTTCGCTCCAACTCACATTCCAAGTAATATCCGGCATGCTAATTACGTTACCGATTGCCAAATTGCAATATCTCTTATAGATTCCGAGATATAGACTATCGACATCTTACAATATTGGCTCTGCTTCTAACTTGGGCCAAAATTGTAAAATGGTCTTATGAATTAGCGATTTCGCTCCAATTCACATTCCAAGTAATATTCGGCTTGCTAATTACGTTGCCGATTGCCAAATTGCATTATCTCTTATAGTTTCCGAGATATGGGCAATCGAAATTTTACACCTTAGAGTCTGTTTCTAACTGGGGTCAAAATTGTAAAATGGTCTTATGAATTAGCGATTTCGCTCCAATTCACATTCCAAGTAATATTCGGCATGCTAATTACGTTGCCGATTGCCAAATTGCATTATCTCTTATAGTTTCCGAGATATGGGCAATCGAAATTTTACACCTTAGAGTCTGTTTCTAACTGGGGTCAAAATTGTAAAATGGTCTTATAAATTAGCGATTTCGCTCCAATTCACAATCCAAGTAATATTCGGCATGCTAATTACGTTGCCGATTGCCAAATTGCATTATCTCTTATAGTTTCCGAGATATGGGCAATCGAAATTTTACACCTTAGGCTCTGTTTCTAAGTTGGGCCAAAATTGTAAAATGGTCTTATGAATTAGCAATTTTATTCCAATTCACACTCCAAGTAATATTCGGCATGCTAATAACGTTGTCGATTGCCAAATTGTATTATCTCTTATAGTGTCCGAGATACAGACTATCAAAATTTTACAATTTTATCTCTGGTTCTAACATGGGTCAAAATTGTAAAATGGTCTTATGAAATAGCGATTTCGCTCCAATTCACAATCCAATTAATATTCGGCATGCTAATTACGTTGCCTATTGCCAAATTGCATTATCTCTTATAGTTTCCGAGATATGGGCAATCGAAATTTTACACCTTAGGGTCTGTTTCTAACTGGGGTCAAAATTGTAAAATAGTCTTAAGAATTAGCGATTTCGCTCCAATTCACATTCCAAGTAATATTCGGCATGCTAATTACGTTACCGATTGCCAAATTGCATTATCTCTTATGGTTTCCGAGATATGGACTATCGACATCTTACAATATTGGCTCTACTTCTAACTTGACCCGAAATTGTAAAATGGTCTTATGAACTAGCGATTTCGTTCCAATTCACAATCCAAGTATTATTCGGCATGCTAATTACATTGCCGATTGCCAAATTGCATTATCTCTTATACTTTCCGAGATATGGGCAATCGAAATTTCAAACCTTAGACTCTGTTTCTAACCTGTGCCAAAATTGTAAAATGGTCTTATGAATTAGCGATTTCGTTCCAATTCACACTCCAAGTAATATTCGGCATGCTAATTACATTGCCGAATGCCAAATAGCTTTATCTCTTATAGTTTCCGAGATATGGAATATCGAAATTTTATAATTTTGGCTCTATTTATAACTTGGGCCAAAAATGGTCTTATGAATTAGCGATTTCGTTCCAATTCACATTCCAAGTGATATTCGGCATGCTAATTAAGCTGTCGATTGCCAAATTGCATTATCTCTTATAGTTTCCGAGATATGGGCAATCGAAATTTTACACCTTAGAGTCTGTTTCTAACTGGGGTCAAAATTGTAAAATAGTCTTAAGAATTAGCGATTTCGCTCCAACTCACATTCCAAGTAATATTCGGCATGCTAATTACGTTACCGATTGCCAAATTGCAATATCTCTTATAGATTCCGAGATATAGACTATCGACATCTTACAATATTGGCTCTGCTTCTAACTTGGCCCAAAATTGTAAAATGGTCTTATGAATTAGCGATTTCGCTCCAATTCACATTCCAAGTAATATTCAGCATGCTAATTACGTTGCCAATTGCCAAATAGCATTATCTCTTACAGTTTCCGAAATACGGTCAATCGAAATTTTACACCTTAGAGTCTGTTTCTAACTGGGGTCAAAATTGTAAAACGGTCTTATGAATTAGCGATTTCGCTCCAATTCACATACCAAATAATATTCGGCTTGCTAATTACGTTGCCGATTGCCAAATTGCATTATCTCTTAGAGTTTCGGAGATATGGGCAATCGAAATTTTACACCTTAGAGTCTGTTTCTAACTGGGGTCAAAATTGTAAAATGGTCTTATGAATTAGCGATTTCGCTCCAATTCACATTCCAAGTAATATTCGGCATGCTAATTACGTTGCCGATTGCCAAATTGCATTATCTCTTATAGTTTCCGAGATATGGACTATCGACATCTTACAATATTGGCTCTGCTTCTAACTTGGGCCAAAATTGTAAAATGGTCTTATGAATTAGCGATTTCGCTCCAATTCACATTCCAAGTAATATTCGGCTTGCTAATTACGTTGCCGATTGCCAAATTGCATTATCTCTTATAGTTTCCGAGATATGGGCAATCGAAATTTTACACCTTAGAGTCTGTTTCTAACTGGGGTCAAAATTGTAAAATGGTCTTATGAATTAGCGATTTCGCTCCAATTCACAATCCAAGTAATATTCGGCATGCTAATTACGTTGCCTATTGCCAAATTGCATTATCTCTTACAGTTTCCGAAATACGGTCAATCGAAATTTTATTCCTTAGAGTCTGTTTCTAACTGGGGCCAGAATTGTTAAATGTTCTTACGAATTAGCGATTTCGTTCCAATTCACATTCCAAGTAATATTCGGCATGCTAATTACGTTGCCGATTGCCAAATTGCATTATCTCTTATAGTTTCCGAGATATGGGCAATCGAAATTTTACAAATTAGAGTCAGTTTCTAACTGGGGTCAAAATTGTAAAATGGTCTTATGAAATAGCGATTTCGCTGCAATTCACAATCCAAGTAATATTCGGCATGCTAATTACGTTGCCGATTGCCAAATTGCATTATCTCTTATAGTTTCCGAGATATGGACTATCGACATCTTACAATATTGGCTCTGCTTCTAACTTGCGCCAGAATTCTAAAATGGTCTTATGAAATAGCGATTTCACTCCAATTCACAATCCAAGTAATATTCGGCATGCTAATTACGTTGCCGATTGCCAAATTGCATTATCTCTTATAGTTTCCGAGATATGGACTATCGACATCTTACAATATTGGCTCTGCTTCTAACTTGCGCCAGAATTGTAAAATGGTCTTATGAATTAGCGATTTCGTTCTAAATCACATTCCAAGTAATATTCGGCATGCTAATTACAATGTCGATTAGCAAATTGAATTATCTCTTATAGTTTCCTAGATATGGGCAATCGAAATTTTATGATTTTGGCTCTATTTATAACTTGGGCCAAAATTGTAAAATGGTCTTATGAATTAGCGATTTCGTTCTAAATCACATTCCAAGTAATATTCGGCATGCTAATTACAATGTCGATTAGCAAATTGAATTATCTCTTATAGTTTCCTAGATATGGGCAATCGAAATTTTATAATTTTGGCTCTATTTATAACTTGGGCCAAAATTGTAAAATGGTCTTATGAATTAGCAATTTTGTTCCAATTCACACTCCAAGTAATATTTGGAATGCTAATAAGGTTGTCGATTGCCAAAGTGTATTATCTCTTATAGTTTCCGGGATATAGACAATCGAAATTTTACAATTTTATCTCTGCTTCTAACATGGGTCAAAATTGTAAAATGGTCTTATGAATTAGCGATTTCGTTCCAATTCACACTCCAAGTAATATTCGGCATGCTAATTACGTTGTCGATTACCAAATTGCATTATCTCTTATAGTTTCCTAGACATGGGCAATCGAAATTTTATAATTTGGGCACTATTTATAACTTGGGCCAAAATTGTAAAATGGTCTTATGAATTAGCAATTTCGTTCCACTTCATATTCCAAGTGATATTCGGCATGCTAATTACGCTGTCGATTACCAAATTGCATTATCTCTTATAGTTTCCGAGATATGAACTTTCGAAATTTTATAATTTTGGCTCTATTTATAACTTGGGTCAAAATTGTAAAATGGTCTTATGAATTAGCGACTTCGTTCTAAATCACATTCCAAGTAATATTCGGCATGCTAATTACGATGTCGATTAGCAAATTGCATTATCTCTTATAGTTTCCTAGATATGGGCAATCGAAATTTTACACCTTAGGCTCTGTTTCTAAGTTGGGCCAAAATTGTAAAATGGTCTTATGAATTAGCAATTTTATTCCAATTCACACTCCAAGTAATATTCGGCATGCTAATAACGTTGTCGATTGCCAAATTGTATTATCTCTTATAGTGTCCGAGATACAGACTATCAAAATTTTACAATTTTATCTCTGGTTCTAACATGGGTCAAAATTGTAAAACGGTCTTATGAATTAGCGATTTCGTTCCAATTCACATTCCAAGTAATATTCGGCATGCTAATTACGTTGCCGATTGCCAAATTGCATTATCTCTTATAGTTTCCGAGATATGGGCAATCGAAATTTTACACCTTAGAGTCTGTTTCTAACTGGGGTCAAAATTGTAAAATGGTCTTATGAAATAGCGATTTCGCTCCAATTCACAATCCAATTAATATTCGGCATGCTAATTACGTTGCCTATTGCCAAATTGCATTATCTCTTATAGTTTCCGAGATATAGGCAATCGAAATTTTACACCTTAGGGTCTGTTTCTAACTGGGGTCAAAATTGTAAAATAGTCTTAAGAATTAGCGATTTCGCTCCAATTCACATTCCAAGTAATATTCGGCATGCTAATTACGTTACCGATTGCCAAATTGCATTATCTCTTATGGTTTCCGAGATATGGACTATCGACATCTTACAATATTGGCTCTGCTTCTAACTTGACCCGAAATTGTAAAATGGCCTTATGAACTAGCGATTTCGTTCCAATTCACAATCCAAGTATTATTCGGCATGCTAATTACATTGCCGATTGCCAAATTGCATTATCTCTTATACTTTCCGAGATATGGGCAATCGAAATTTCAAACCTTAGACTCTGTTTCTAACCTGGGCCAAAATTGTAAAATGGTCTTATGAATTAGCGATTTCGTTCCAATTCACACTCCAAGTAATATTCGGCATGCTAATTACATTGCCGAATGCCAAATTGCATTATCTCTTATAGTTTCCGAGATATGGAATATCGAAATTTTATAATTTTGGCTCTATTTATAACTTGGGCCAAAAATGGTCTTATGAATTAGCGATTTCGTTCCAATTCACATTCCAAGTGATATTCGGCATGCTAATTAAGCTGTCGATTACCAAATTGCATTATCTCTTATAGTTTCCGAGATATGAACTTTCGAAATTTTATAATTTTGGCTCTATTTATAACTTGGGTCAAAATTGTAAAATGGTCTTATGATTTACCGGTTTCGTTCCAATTCACATTCCAAGTAATACTCGTCATGCTAATTATATTGTCGATTGCCAAATTGCATTATCTCTTATAGTTTCCGAGATATGGGCAATCGAAATTTTACACCTTAGAGTCTGTTTCTAACTGGGGTCAAAATTGTAAAATAGTCTTAAGAATTAGCGATTTCGCTCCAACTCACATTCCAAGTAATATTCGACATGCTAATTACGTTACCGATTGCCAAATTGCAATATCTCTTATAGATTCCGAGATATAGACTATCGACATCTTACAATATTGGCTCTGCTTCTAACTTGGCCCAAAATTGTAAAATGGTCTTATGAATTAGCGATTTCGCTCCAATTCACATTCCAAGTAATATTCAGCATGCTAATTACGTTGCCAATTGCCAAATAGCATTATCTCTTAGAGTTTCGGAGATATGGGCAATCGAAATTTTACACCTTAGAGTCTGTTTCTAACTGGGGTCAAAATTGTAAAATGGTCTTATGAATTAGCGATTTCGCTCCAATTCACATTCCAAGTAATATTCGGCATGCTAATTACGTTGCCGATTGCCAAATTGCATTATCTCTTATAGTTTCCGAGATATGGACTATCGACATCTTACAATATTGGCTCTGCTTCTAACTTGGGCCAAAATTGTAAAATGGTCTTATGAATTAGCGATTTCGCTCCAATTCACATTCCAAGTAATATTCGGCTTGCTAATTACGTTGCCGATTGCCAAATTGCATTATCTCTTATAGTTTCCTAGATATGGGCAATCGAAATTTTACACCTTAGGCTCTGTTTCTAAGTTGGGCCAAAATTGTAAAATGGTCTTATGAATTAGCAATTTTATTCCAATTCACACTCCAAGTAATATTCGGCATGCTAATAACGTTGTCGATTGCCAAATTGTATTATCTCTTATAGTGTCCGAGATACAGACTATCAAAATTTTACAATTTTATCTCTGGTTCTAACATGGGTCAAAATTGTAAAATGGTCTTATGAAATAGCGATTTCGCTCCAATTCACAATCCAATTAATATTCGGCATGCTAATTACGTTGCCTATTGCCAAATTGCATTATCTCTTATAGTTTCCGAGATATGGGCAATCGAAATTTTACACCTTAGGGTCTGTTTCTAACTGGGGTCAAAATTGTAAAATAGTCTTAAGAATTAGCGATTTCGCTCCAATTCACATTCCAAGTAATATTCGGCATGCTAATTACGTTACCGATTGCCAAATTGCATTATCTCTTATGGTTTCCGAGATATGGACTATCGACATCTTACAATATTGGCTCTACTTCTAACTTGACCCGAAATTGTAAAATGGTCTTATGAACTAGCGATTTCGTTCCAATTCACAGTCCAAGTATTATTCGGCATGCTAATTACATTGCCGATTGCCAAATTGCATTATCTCTTATACTTTCCGAGATATGGGCAATCGAAATTTCAAACCTTAGACTCTGTTTCTAACCTGTGCCAAAATTGTAAAATGGTCTTATGAATTAGCGATTTCGTTCCAATTCACATTCCAAGTAATATTCGGCATGCTAATTACATTGCCGAATGCCAAATTGCATTATCTCTTATAGTTTCCGAGATATGGAATATCGAAATTTTATAATTTTGGCTCTATTTATAACTTGGGCCAAAAATGGTCTTATGAATTAGCGATTTCGTTCCAATTCACATTCCAAGTGATATTCGGCATGCTAATTAAGCTGTCGATTGCCAAATTGCATTATCTCTTATAGTTTCCGAGATATGGGCAATCGAAATTTTACACCTTAGAGTCTGTTTCTAACTGGGGTCAAAATTGTAAAATAGTCTTAAGAATTAGCGATTTCGCTCCAACTCACATTCCAAGTAATATCCGGCATGCTAATTACGTTACCGATTGCCAAATTGCAATATCTCTTATAGATTCCGAGATATAGACTATCGACATCTTACAATATTGGCTCTGCTTCTAACTTGGGCCAAAATTGTAAAATGGTCTTATGAATTAGCGATTTCGCTCCAATTCACATTCCAAGTAATATTCGGCTTGCTAATTACGTTGCCGATTGCCAAATTGCATTATCTCTTATAGTTTCCGAGATATGGGCAATCGAAATTTTACACCTTAGAGTCTGTTTCTAACTGGGGTCAAAATTGTAAAATGGTCTTATGAATTAGCGATTTCGCTCCAATTCACATTCCAAGTAATATTCGGCATGCTAATTACGTTGCCGATTGCCAAATTGCATTATCTCTTATAGTTTCCGAGATATGGGCAATCGAAATTTTACACCTTAGAGTCTGTTTCTAACTGGGGTCAAAATTGTAAAATGGTCTTATAAATTAGCGATTTCGCTCCAATTCACAATCCAAGTAATATTCGGCATGCTAATTACGTTGCCGATTGCCAAATTGCATTATCTCTTATAGTTTCCGAGATATGGGCAATCGAAATTTTACACCTTAGGCTCTGTTTCTAAGTTGGGCCAAAATTGTAAAATGGTCTTATGAATTAGCAATTTTATTCCAATTCACACTCCAAGTAATATTCGGCATGCTAATAACGTTGTCGATTGCCAAATTGTATTATCTCTTATAGTGTCCGAGATACAGACTATCAAAATTTTACAATTTTATCTCTGGTTCTAACATGGGTCAAAATTGTAAAATGGTCTTATGAAATAGCGATTTCGCTCCAATTCACAATCCAATTAATATTCGGCATGCTAATTACGTTGCCTATTGCCAAATTGCATTATCTCTTATAGTTTCCGAGATATGGGCAATCGAAATTTTACACCTTAGGGTCTGTTTCTAACTGGGGTCAAAATTGTAAAATAGTCTTAAGAATTAGCGATTTCGCTCCAATTCACATTCCAAGTAATATTCGGCATGCTAATTACGTTACCGATTGCCAAATTGCATTATCTCTTATGGTTTCCGAGATATGGACTATCGACATCTTACAATATTGGCTCTACTTCTAACTTGACCCGAAATTGTAAAATGGTCTTATGAACTAGCGATTTCGTTCCAATTCACAATCCAAGTATTATTCGGCATGCTAATTACATTGCCGATTGCCAAATTGCATTATCTCTTATACTTTCCGAGATATGGGCAATCGAAATTTCAAACCTTAGACTCTGTTTCTAACCTGTGCCAAAATTGTAAAATGGTCTTATGAATTAGCGATTTCGTTCCAATTCACATTCCAAGTAATATTCGGCATGCTAATTACGTTGCCGATTGCCAAATTGCATTATCTCTTATAGTTTCCGAGATATGGGCAATCGAAATTTTACACCTTAGAGTCTGTTTCTAACTGGGGTCAAAATTGTAAAACGGTCTTATGAATTAGCGATTTCGCTCCAATTCACATACCAAATAATATTCGGCTTGCTAATTACGTTGCCGATTGCCAAATTGCATTATCTCTTAGAGTTTCGGAGATATGGGCAATCGAAATTTTACACCTTAGAGTCTGTTTCTAACTGGGGTCAAAATTGTAAAATGGTCTTATGAATTAGCGATTTCGCTCCAATTCACATTCCAAGTAATATTCGGCATGCTAATTACGTTGCCGATTGCCAAATTGCATTATCTCTTATAGTTTCCGAGATATGGACTATCGACATCTTACAATATTGGCTCTGCTTCTAACTTGGGCCAAAATTGTAAAATGGTCTTATGAATTAGCGATTTCGCTCCAATTCACATTCCAAGTAATATTCGGCTTGCTAATTACGTTGCCGATTGCCAAATTGCATTATCTCTTATAGTTTCCGAGATATGGGCAATCGAAATTTTACACCTTAGAGTCTGTTTCTAACTGGGGTCAAAATTGTAAAATGGTCTTATGAATTAGCGATTTCGCTCCAATTCACAATCCAAGTAATATTCGGCATGCTAATTACGTTGCCTATTGCCAAATTGCATTATCTCTTACAGTTTCCGAAATACGGTCAATCGAAATTTTATTCCTTAGAGTCTGTTTCTAACTGGGGCCAGAATTGTTAAATGTTCTTACGAATTAGCGATTTCGTTCCAATTCACATTCCAAGTAATATTCGGCATGCTAATTACGTTGCCGATTGCCAAATTGCATTATCTCTTATAGTTTCCGAGATATGGGCAATCGAAATTTTACAAATTAGAGTCAGTTTCTAACTGGGGTCAAAATTGTAAAATGGTCTTATGAAATAGCGATTTCGCTGCAATTCACAATCCAAGTAATATTCGGCATGCTAATTACGTTGCCGATTGCCAAATTGCATTATCTCTTATAGTTTCCGAGATATGGACTATCGACATCTTACAATATTGGCTCTGCTTCTAACTTGCGCCAGAATTCTAAAATGGTCTTATGAAATAGCGATTTCACTCCAATTCACAATCCAAGTAATATTCGGCATGCTAATTACGTTGCCGATTGCCAAATTGCATTATCTCTTATAGTTTCCGAGATATGGACTATCGACATCTTACAATATTGGCTCTGCTTCTAACTTGCGCCAGAATTGTAAAATGGTCTTATGAATTAGCGATTTCGTTCTAAATCACATTCCAAGTAATATTCGGCATGCTAATTACAATGTCGATTAGCAAATTGAATTATCTCTTATAGTTTCCTAGATATGGGCAATCGAAATTTTATGATTTTGGCTCTATTTATAACTTGGGCCAAAATTGTAAAATGGTCTTATGAATTAGCGATTTCGTTCTAAATCACATTCCAAGTAATATTCGGCATGCTAATTACAATGTCGATTAGCAAATTGAATTATCTCTTATAGTTTCCTAGATATGGGCAATCGAAATTTTATAATTTTGGCTCTATTTATAACTTGGGCCAAAATTGTAAAATGGTCTTATGAATTAGCAATTTTGTTCCAATTCACACTCCAAGTAATATTTGGAATGCTAATAAGGTTGTCGATTGCCAAAGTGTATTATCTCTTATAGTTTCCGGGATATAGACAATCGAAATTTTACAATTTTATCTCTGCTTCTAACATGGGTCAAAATTGTAAAATGGTCTTATGAATTAGCGATTTCGTTCCAATTCACACTCCAAGTAATATTCGGCATGCTAATTACGTTGTCGATTACCAAATTGCATTATCTCTTATAGTTTCCTAGACATGGGCAATCGAAATTTTATAATTTGGGCACTATTTATAACTTGGGCCAAAATTGTAAAATGGTCTTATGAATTAGCAATTTCGTTCCACTTCATATTCCAAGTGATATTCGGCATGCTAATTACGCTGTCGATTACCAAATTGCATTATCTCTTATAGTTTCCGAGATATGAACTTTCGAAATTTTATAATTTTGGCTCTATTTATAACTTGGGTCAAAATTGTAAAATGGTCTTATGAATTAGCGACTTCGTTCTAAATCACATTCCAAGTAATATTCGGCATGCTAATTACGATGTCGATTAGCAAATTGCATTATCTCTTATAGTTTCCTAGATATGGGCAATCGAAATTTTACACCTTAGGCTCTGTTTCTAAGTTGGGCCAAAATTGTAAAATGGTCTTATGAATTAGCAATTTTATTCCAATTCACACTCCAAGTAATATTCGGCATGCTAATAACGTTGTCGATTGCCAAATTGTATTATCTCTTATAGTGTCCGAGATACAGACTATCAAAATTTTACAATTTTATCTCTGGTTCTAACATGGGTCAAAATTGTAAAACGGTCTTATGAATTAGCGATTTCGTTCCAATTCACATTCCAAGTAATATTCGGCATGCTAATTACGTTGCCGATTGCCAAATTGCATTATCTCTTATAGTTTCCGAGATATGGGCAATCGAAATTTTACACCTTAGAGTCTGTTTCTAACTGGGGTCAAAATTGTAAAATGGTCTTATGAAATAGCGATTTCGCTCCAATTCACAATCCAATTAATATTCGGCATGCTAATTACGTTGCCTATTGCCAAATTGCATTATCTCTTATAGTTTCCGAGATATAGGCAATCGAAATTTTACACCTTAGGGTCTGTTTCTAACTGGGGTCAAAATTGTAAAATAGTCTTAAGAATTAGCGATTTCGCTCCAATTCACATTCCAAGTAATATTCGGCATGCTAATTACGTTACCGATTGCCAAATTGCATTATCTCTTATGGTTTCCGAGATATGGACTATCGACATCTTACAATATTGGCTCTGCTTCTAACTTGACCCGAAATTGTAAAATGGCCTTATGAACTAGCGATTTCGTTCCAATTCACAATCCAAGTATTATTCGGCATGCTAATTACATTGCCGATTGCCAAATTGCATTATCTCTTATACTTTCCGAGATATGGGCAATCGAAATTTCAAACCTTAGACTCTGTTTCTAACCTGGGCCAAAATTGTAAAATGGTCTTATGAATTAGCGATTTCGTTCCAATTCACACTCCAAGTAATATTCGGCATGCTAATTACATTGCCGAATGCCAAATTGCATTATCTCTTATAGTTTCCGAGATATGGAATATCGAAATTTTATAATTTTGGCTCTATTTATAACTTGGGCCAAAAATGGTCTTATGAATTAGCGATTTCGTTCCAATTCACATTCCAAGTGATATTCGGCATGCTAATTAAGCTGTCGATTACCAAATTGCATTATCTCTTATAGTTTCCGAGATATGAACTTTCGAAATTTTATAATTTTGGCTCTATTTATAACTTGGGTCAAAATTGTAAAATGGTCTTATGAATTAGCGACTTCGTTCTAAATCACATTCCAAGTAATATTCGGCATGCTAATTACGATGTCGATTAGCAAATTGCATTATCTCTTATAGTTTCCTAGATATGGGCAATCGAAATTTTACACCTTAGGCTCTGTTTCTAAGTTGGGCCAAAATTGTAAAATGGTCTTATGAATTAGCAATTTTATTCCAATTCACACTCCAAGTAATATTCGGCATGCTAATAACGTTGTCGATTGCCAAATTGTATTATCTCTTATAGTGTCCGAGATACAGACTATCAAAATTTTACAATTTTATCTCTGGTTCTAACATGGGTCAAAATTGTAAAATGGTCTTATGAAATAGCGATTTCGCTCCAATTCACAATCCAATTAATATTCGGCATGCTAATTACGTTGCCTATTGCCAAATTGCATTATCTCTTATAGTTTCCGAGATATGGGCAATCGAAATTTTACACCTTAGGGTCTGTTTCTAACTGGGGTCAAAATTGTAAAATAGTCTTAAGAATTAGCGATTTCGCTCCAATTCACATTCCAAGTAATATTCGGCATGCTAATTACGTTACCGATTGCCAAATTGCATTATCTCTTATGGTTTCCGAGATATGGACTATCGACATCTTACAATATTGGCTCTACTTCTAACTTGACCCGAAATTGTAAAATGGTCTTATGAACTAGCGATTTCGTTCCAATTCACAATCCAAGTATTATTCGGCATGCTAATTACATTGCCGATTGCCAAATTGCATTATCTCTTATACTTTCCGAGATATGGGCAATCGAAATTTCAAACCTTAGACTCTGTTTCTAACCTGTGCCAAAATTGTAAAATGGTCTTATGAATTAGCGATTTCGTTCCAATTCACATTCCAAGTAATATTCGGCATGCTAATTACATTGCCGAATGCCAAATTGCATTATCTCTTATAGTTTCCGAGATATGGAATATCGAAATTTTATAATTTTGGCTCTATTTATAACTTGGGCCAAAAATGGTCTTATGAATTAGCGATTTCGTTCCAATTCACATTCCAAGTGATATTCGGCATGCTAATTAAGCTGTCGATTGCCAAATTGCATTATCTCTTATAGTTTCCGAGATATGGGCAATCGAAATTTTACACCTTAGAGTCTGTTTCTAACTGGGGTCAAAATTGTAAAATAGTCTTAAGAATTAGCGATTTCGCTCCAACTCACATTCCAAGTAATATCCGGCATGCTAATTACGTTACCGATTGCCAAATTGCAATATCTCTTATAGATTCCGAGATATAGACTATCGACATCTTACAATATTGGCTCTGCTTCTAACTTGGGCCAAAATTGTAAAATGGTCTTATGAATTAGCGATTTCGCTCCAATTCACATTCCAAGTAATATTCGGCTTGCTAATTACGTTGCCGATTGCCAAATTGCATTATCTCTTATAGTTTCCGAGATATGGGCAATCGAAATTTTACACCTTAGAGTCTGTTTCTAACTGGGGTCAAAATTGTAAAATGGTCTTATGAATTAGCGATTTCGCTCCAATTCACATTCCAAGTAATATTCGGCATGCTAATTACGTTGCCGATTGCCAAATTGCATTATCTCTTATAGTTTCCGAGATATGGGCAATCGAAATTTTACACCTTAGAGTCTGTTTCTAACTGGGGTCAAAATTGTAAAATGGTCTTATAAATTAGCGATTTCGCTCCAATTCACAATCCAAGTAATATTCGGCATGCTAATTACGTTGCCGATTGCCAAATTGCATTATCTCTTATAGTTTCCGAGATATGGGCAATCGAAATTTTACACCTTAGGCTCTGTTTCTAAGTTGGGCCAAAATTGTAAAATGGTCTTATGAATTAGCAATTTTATTCCAATTCACACTCCAAGTAATATTCGGCATGCTAATAACGTTGTCGATTGCCAAATTGTATTATCTCTTATAGTGTCCGAGATACAGACTATCAAAATTTTACAATTTTATCTCTGGTTCTAACATGGGTCAAAATTGTAAAATGGTCTTATGAAATAGCGATTTCGCTCCAATTCACAATCCAATTAATATTCGGCATGCTAATTACGTTGCCTATTGCCAAATTGCATTATCTCTTATAGTTTCCGAGATATGGGCAATCGAAATTTTACACCTTAGGGTCTGTTTCTAACTGGGGTCAAAATTGTAAAATAGTCTTAAGAATTAGCGATTTCGCTCCAATTCACATTCCAAGTAATATTCGGCATGCTAATTACGTTACCGATTGCCAAATTGCATTATCTCTTATGGTTTCCGAGATATGGACTATCGACATCTTACAATATTGGCTCTACTTCTAACTTGACCCGAAATTGTAAAATGGTCTTATGAACTAGCGATTTCGTTCCAATTCACAATCCAAGTATTATTCGGCATGCTAATTACATTGCCGATTGCCAAATTGCATTATCTCTTATACTTTCCGAGATATGGGCAATCGAAATTTCAAACCTTAGACTCTGTTTCTAACCTGTGCCAAAATTGTAAAATGGTCTTATGAATTAGCGATTTCGTTCCAATTCACACTCCAAGTAATATTCGGCATGCTAATTACATTGCCGAATGCCAAATAGCTTTATCTCTTATAGTTTCCGAGATATGGAATATCGAAATTTTATAATTTTGGCTCTATTTATAACTTGGGCCAAAAATGGTCTTATGAATTAGCGATTTCGTTCCAATTCACATTCCAAGTGATATTCGGCATGCTAATTAAGCTGTCGATTGCCAAATTGCATTATCTCTTATAGTTTCCGAGATATGGGCAATCGAAATTTTACACCTTAGAGTCTGTTTCTAACTGGGGTCAAAATTGTAAAATAGTCTTAAGAATTAGCGATTTCGCTCCAACTCACATTCCAAGTAATATTCGGCATGCTAATTACGTTACCGATTGCCAAATTGCAATATCTCTTATAGATTCCGAGATATAGACTATCGACATCTTACAATATTGGCTCTGCTTCTAACTTGGCCCAAAATTGTAAAATGGTCTTATGAATTAGCGATTTCGCTCCAATTCACATTCCAAGTAATATTCAGCATGCTAATTACGTTGCCAATTGCCAAATAGCATTATCTCTTACAGTTTCCGAAATACGGTCAATCGAAATTTTACACCTTAGAGTCTGTTTCTAACTGGGGTCAAAATTGTAAAACGGTCTTATGAATTAGCGATTTCGCTCCAATTCACATACCAAATAATATTCGGCTTGCTAATTACGTTGCCGATTGCCAAATTGCATTATCTCTTAGAGTTTCCTAGATATGGGCAATCGTAATTTTACACCTTAGAGTCTGTTTCTAACTGGGGTCAAAATTGTAAAACGGTCTTATGAATTAGCGATTTCGCTCCAATTCACATTCCAAGTAATATTCGGCTTGCTAATTACGTTGCCGATTGCCAAATTGCATTATCTCTTATAGTTTCCAAGATATGGGCAATCGAAATTTTACACCTTAGAGTCTGTTTCTAACTGGGGTCAAAATTGTAAAATGGTCTTATGAATTAGCGATTTCGCTCCAATTCACAATCCAAGTAATATTCGGCATGCTAATTACGTTGCCTATTGCCAAATTGCATTATCTCTTATAGTTTCCGAGATATGGGCAATCGAAATTTTATTCCTTAGAGTCTGTTTCTAACTGGGGTCAAAATTGTAAAATAGTCTTAAGAATTAGCGATTTCGCTCCAATTCACATTCCAAGTAATATTCGGCATGCTAATTACGTTACCGATTGCCAAATTGCATTATCTCTTATAGTTTCCGAGATATGGACTATCGACATCTTACAATATTGGCTCAGCTTCTAACTTGGGCCAGAATTGTAAAATGGTCTTACGAATTAGCGATTTCGTTCCAATTCACATTCCAAGTAATATTCGGCATGCTAATTACGTTGCCGATTGCCAAATTGCATTATCTCTTATAGTTTCGGAGATATGGACAATCGAAATTTTACACCTTAGAGTCTGTTTCTAACTGGGGTCAAAATTGTAAAATGGTCTTATGAATTAGCGATTTCGCTCCAATTCACATTCCAAGTAATATTCGGCATGCTAATTACGTTGCCGATTGCCAAATTGCATTATCTCTTATAGTTTCCGAGATATGGACTATCGACATCTTACAATATTGGCTCTGCTTCTAACTTGGGCCAAAATTGTAAAATGGTCTTATGAATTAGCGATTTCGCTCCAATTCACATTCCAAGTAATATTCGGCTTGCTAATTACGTTGCCGATTGCCAAATTGCATTATCTCTTATAGTTTCCGAGATATGGGCAATCGAAATTTTACACCTTAGAGTCTGTTTCTAACTGGGGTCAAGATTGTAAAATGGTCTTATGAATTAGCGATTTCGCTCCAATTCACATTCCAAGTAATATTCGGCATGCTAATTACGTTGCCGATTGCCAAATTGCATTATCTCTTATAGTTTCCGAGATATGGGCAATCGAAATTTTACACCTTAGAGTCTGTTTCTAACTGGGGCCAAAATTGTAAAATGGTCTTATAAATTAGCGATTTCGCTCCAATTCACAATCCAAGTAATATTCGGCATGCTAATTACGTTGCCGATTGCCAAATTGCATTATCTCTTATAGTTTTCGAGATATGGACTATCGACATCTTACAATATTGGCTCTGCTTCTAACTTGGGCCAGAATTGTTAAATGTTCTTACGAATTAGCGATTTAGTTCCAATTCACATTCCAAGTAATATTCGGCATGCTAATTACGTTGCCGATTGCCAAATTGCATTATCTCTTATAGTTTCCGAGATATGGGCAATCGAAATTTTACAAATTAGAGTCAGTTTCTAACTGGGGTCAAAATTGTAAAATGGTCTTATGAAATAGCGATTTCGCTGCAATTCACAATCCAAGTAATATTCGGCATGCTAATTACGTTGCCGATTGCCAAATTGCATTATCTCTTATAGTTTCCGAGATATGGACTATCGACATCTTACAATATTGGCTCTGCTTCTAACTTGCGCCAGAATTCTAAAATGGTCTTATGAAATAGCGATTTCACTCCAATTCACAATCCAAGTAATATTCGGCATGCTAATTACGTTGCCGATTGCCAAATTGCATTATCTCTTATAGTTTCCGAGATATGGACTATCGACATCTTACAATATTGGCTCTGCTTCTAACTTGCGCCAGAATTGTAAAATGGTCTTATGAATTAGCGATTTCGCTCCAATTCACAATCCAAGTAATATTCGGCATGCTAATTACGTTGCCTATAGCCAAAATGCATTATCTCTTATAGTTTCCGAGATATGGACTATCGACATTTTACAATATTGGCTCTGCTTCTAACTTGGGCCAAAATTGTAAAATGGTCTTATGAATTAGCGATTTCGCTCCAATTCACATTCCAAGTAATATTCGGCTTGCTAATTACGTTGCCGATTGCCAAATTGCATTATCTCTTATAGTTTCCGAGATATGGGCAATCGAAATTTTACACCTTAGAGTCTGTTTCTAACTGGGGTCAAGATTGTAAAATGGTCTTATGAATTAGCGATTTCGCTCCAATTCACATTCCAAGTAATATTCGGCATGCTAATTACGTTGCCGATTGCCAAATTGCATTATCTCTTATAGTTTCCGAGATATGGGCAATCGAAATTTTACACCTTAGAGTCTGTTTCTAACTGGGGCCAAAATTGTAAAATGGTCTTATAAATTAGCGATTTCGCTCCAATTCACAATCCAAGTAATATTCGGCATGCTAATTACGTTGCCGATTGCCAAATTGCATTATCTCTTATAGTTTTCGAGATATGGACTATCGACATCTTACAATATTGGCTCTGCTTCTAACTTGGGCCAGAATTGTTAAATGTTCTTACGAATTAGCGATTTAGTTCCAATTCACATTCCAAGTAATATTCGGCATGCTAATTACGTTGCCGATTGCCAAATTGCATTATCTCTTATAGTTTCCGAGATATGGGCAATCGAAATTTTACAAATTAGAGTCAGTTTCTAACTGGGGTCAAAATTGTAAAATGGTCTTATGAAATAGCGATTTCGCTGCAATTCACAATCCAAGTAATATTCGGCATGCTAATTACGTTGCCGATTGCCAAATTGCATTATCTCTTATAGTTTCCGAGATATGGACTATCGACATCTTACAATATTGGCTCTGCTTCTAACTTGCGCCAGAATTCTAAAATGGTCTTATGAAATAGCGATTTCACTCCAATTCACAATCCAAGTAATATTCGGCATGCTAATTACGTTGCCGATTGCCAAATTGCATTATCTCTTATAGTTTCCGAGATATGGACTATCGACATCTTACAATATTGGCTCTGCTTCTAACTTGCGCCAGAATTGTAAAATGGTCTTATGAATTAGCGATTTCGCTCCAATTCACAATCCAAGTAATATTCGGCATGCTAATTACGTTGCCTATAGCCAAAATGCATTATCTCTTATAGTTTCCGAGATATGGACTATCGACATTTTACAATATTGGCTCTGCTTCTAACTTGGGCCAAAATTGTAAAACGGTCTTATGAATTAGCGATTTCGTTCAAATTCACATTCCAAGTAATATTCGGCATGCTAATTAAATGTAATGGCAATGGCCGATTGCCAAATTTCATTATCTCTTATAGTTTCCGAGATATGGACTATCGACATCTTGCAATATTGGCTCTGCTTCTAACTTGGGCCAGAATTGTAAAATCGTCTTACGAATTAGCGATTTCGTTCCAATTCACATTCCAAGTAATATTCGGCATGCTAATTACGTTGCCGATTGCCAAATTGCATTATTTCTTATAGTTTCCGAGATATGGGCAATCGAAATTTTACACCTTAGAGTCTGTTTCTAACTGGGGTCAAAATTGTAAAATGGTCCTATAAATTAGCGATTTCGTATCAATTCATATTCCAAGTAATATTCGGCATGCTAATTACGTTGCCGATTGCCAAATTGCATTATCTCTTATAGTTTCCGAGATATGGGCAATCGAAATTTTACACCTTAGAGTCTGTTTCTAACTGGGGTCAAAATTGTAAAATGTTCTTATGAAATAGCGATTTCGCTCCAATTCACATTCCAAGTAATATTCGGCATGTTAATTACGTTGCCGATTGCCAAATTGCATTATCTCTTATAGTTTCCGAGATATGGACTATCGACATCTTACAATATTGGCTCTGCTTCTAACTTGCGCCAGAATTCTAAAATGGTCTTATGAAATAGCGATTTCGCTCCAATTCACAATCCAAGTAATATTCGGCATGCTAATTACGTTGCCGATTGCCAAATTGCATTATCTCTTATAGTTTCCGAGATATGGACTATCGACATCTTACAATATTGGCTCTGCTTCTAACTTGCGCCAGAATTGTAAAATGGTCTTATGAATTAGCGATTTCGCTCCAATTCACAATCCAAGTAATATTCGGCATGCTAATTACGTTGCCGATTGCCAAATTGCATTATCTCTTATAGTTTCCGAGATATGGACTATCGACATCTTACAATATTGGCTCTGCTTCTAACTTGCGCCAGAATTCTAAAATGGTCTTATGAAATAGCGATTTCACTCCAATTCACAATCCAAGTAATATTCGGCATGCTAATTACGTTGCCGATTGCCAAATTGCATTATCTCTTATAGTTTCCGAGATATGGACTATCGACATCTTACAATATTGGCTCTGCTTCTAACTTGCGCCAGAATTGTAAAATGGTCTTATGAATTAGCGATTTCGCTCCAATTCACAATCCAAGTAATATTCGGCATGCTAATTACGTTGCCTATAGCCAAAATGCATTATCTCTTATAGTTTCCGAGATATGGACTATCGACATTTTACAATATTGGCTCTGCTTCTAACTTGGGCCAAAATTGTAAAATGGTCTTATGAATTAGCGATTTCGCTCCAATTCACATTCCAAGTAATATTCGGCTTGCTAATTACGTTGCCGATTGCCAAATTGCATTATCTCTTATAGTTTCCGAGATATGGGCAATCGAAATTTTACACCTTAGAGTCTGTTTCTAACTGGGGTCAAGATTGTAAAATGGTCTTATGAATTAGCGATTTCGCTCCAATTCACATTCCAAGTAATATTCGGCATGCTAATTACGTTGCCGATTGCCAAATTGCATTATCTCTTATAGTTTCCGAGATATGGGCAATCGAAATTTTACACCTTAGAGTCTGTTTCTAACTGGGGCCAAAATTGTAAAATGGTCTTATAAATTAGCGATTTCGCTCCAATTCACAATCCAAGTAATATTCGGCATGCTAATTACGTTGCCGATTGCCAAATTGCATTATCTCTTATAGTTTTCGAGATATGGACTATCGACATCTTACAATATTGGCTCTGCTTCTAACTTGGGCCAGAATTGTTAAATGTTCTTACGAATTAGCGATTTAGTTCCAATTCACATTCCAAGTAATATTCGGCATGCTAATTACGTTGCCGATTGCCAAATTGCATTATCTCTTATAGTTTCCGAGATATGGACTATCGACATCTTACAATATTGGCTCTGCTTCTAACTTGGGCCAAAATTGTAAAATGGTCTTATGAATTAGCGATTTCGCTCCAATTCACATTCCAAGTAATATTCGGCTTGCTAATTACGTTGCCGATTGCCAAATTGCATTATCTCTTATAGTTTCCGAGATATGGGCAATCGAAATTTTACACCTTAGAGTCTGTTTCTAACTGGGGTCAAGATTGTAAAATGGTCTTATGAATTAGCGATTTCGCTCCAATTCACATTCCAAGTAATATTCGGCATGCTAATTACGTTGCCGATTGCCAAATTGCATTATCTCTTATAGTTTCCGAGATATGGGCAATCGAAATTTTACACCTTAGAGTCTGTTTCTAACTGGGGCCAAAATTGTAAAATGGTCTTATAAATTAGCGATTTCGCTCCAATTCACAATCCAAGTAATATTCGGCATGCTAATTACGTTGCCGATTGCCAAATTGCATTATCTCTTATAGTTTTCGAGATATGGACTATCGACATCTTACAATATTGGCTCTGCTTCTAACTTGGGCCAGAATTGTTAAATGTTCTTACGAATTAGCGATTTAGTTCCAATTCACATTCCAAGTAATATTCGGCATGCTAATTACGTTGCCGATTGCCAAATTGCATTATCTCTTATAGTTTCCGAGATATGGGCAATCGAAATTTTACAAATTAGAGTCAGTTTCTAACTGGGGTCAAAATTGTAAAATGGTCTTATGAAATAGCGATTTCGCTGCAATTCACAATCCAAGTAATATTCGGCATGCTAATTACGTTGCCGATTGCCAAATTGCATTATCTCTTATAGTTTCCGAGATATGGACTATCGACATCTTACAATATTGGCTCTGCTTCTAACTTGCGCCAGAATTCTAAAATGGTCTTATGAAATAGCGATTTCACTCCAATTCACAATCCAAGTAATATTCGGCATGCTAATTACGTTGCCGATTGCCAAATTGCATTATCTCTTATAGTTTCCGAGATATGGACTATCGACATCTTACAATATTGGCTCTGCTTCTAACTTGCGCCAGAATTGTAAAATGGTCTTATGAATTAGCGATTTCGCTCCAATTCACAATCCAAGTAATATTCGGCATGCTAATTACGTTGCCTATAGCCAAAATGCATTATCTCTTATAGTTTCCGAGATATGGACTATCGACATTTTACAATATTGGCTCTGCTTCTAACTTGGGCCAAAATTGTAAAATGGTCTTATGAATTAGCGATTTCGCTCCAATTCACATTCCAAGTAATATTCGGCTTGCTAATTACGTTGCCGATTGCCAAATTGCATTATCTCTTATAGTTTCCGAGATATGGGCAATCGAAATTTTACACCTTAGAGTCTGTTTCTAACTGGGGTCAAGATTGTAAAATGGTCTTATGAATTAGCGATTTCGCTCCAATTCACATTCCAAGTAATATTCGGCATGCTAATTACGTTGCCGATTGCCAAATTGCATTATCTCTTATAGTTTCCGAGATATGGGCAATCGAAATTTTACACCTTAGAGTCTGTTTCTAACTGGGGCCAAAATTGTAAAATGGTCTTATAAATTAGCGATTTCGCTCCAATTCACAATCCAAGTAATATTCGGCATGCTAATTACGTTGCCGATTGCCAAATTGCATTATCTCTTATAGTTTTCGAGATATGGACTATCGACATCTTACAATATTGGCTCTGCTTCTAACTTGGGCCAGAATTGTTAAATGTTCTTACGAATTAGCGATTTAGTTCCAATTCACATTCCAAGTAATATTCGGCATGCTAATTACGTTGCCGATTGCCAAATTGCATTATCTCTTATAGTTTCCGAGATATGGGCAATCGAAATTTTACAAATTAGAGTCAGTTTCTAACTGGGGTCAAAATTGTAAAATGGTCTTATGAAATAGCGATTTCGCTGCAATTCACAATCCAAGTAATATTCGGCATGCTAATTACGTTGCCGATTGCCAAATTGCATTATCTCTTATAGTTTCCGAGATATGGACTATCGACATCTTACAATATTGGCTCTGCTTCTAACTTGCGCCAGAATTCTAAAATGGTCTTATGAAATAGCGATTTCACTCCAATTCACAATCCAAGTAATATTCGGCATGCTAATTACGTTGCCGATTGCCAAATTGCATTATCTCTTATAGTTTCCGAGATATGGACTATCGACATCTTACAATATTGGCTCTGCTTCTAACTTGCGCCAGAATTGTAAAATGGTCTTATGAATTAGCGATTTCGCTCCAATTCACAATCCAAGTAATATTCGGCATGCTAATTACGTTGCCTATAGCCAAAATGCATTATCTCTTATAGTTTCCGAGATATGGACTATCGACATTTTACAATATTGGCTCTGCTTCTAACTTGGGCCAAAATTGTAAAACGGTCTTATGAATTAGCGATTTCGTTCAAATTCACATTCCAAGTAATATTCGGCATGCTAATTAAATGTAATGGCAATGGCCGATTGCCAAATTTCATTATCTCTTATAGTTTCCGAGATATGGACTATCGACATCTTGCAATATTGGCTCTGCTTCTAACTTGGGCCAGAATTGTAAAATCGTCTTACGAATTAGCGATTTCGTTCCAATTCACATTCCAAGTAATATTCGGCATGCTAATTACGTTGCCGATTGCCAAATTGCATTATTTCTTATAGTTTCCGAGATATGGGCAATCGAAATTTTACACCTTAGAGTCTGTTTCTAACTGGGGTCAAAATTGTAAAATGGTCCTATAAATTAGCGATTTCGTATCAATTCATATTCCAAGTAATATTCGGCATGCTAATTACGTTGCCGATTGCCAAATTGCATTATCTCTTATAGTTTCCGAGATATGGGCAATCGAAATTTTACACCTTAGAGTCTGTTTCTAACTGGGGTCAAAATTGTAAAATGTTCTTATGAAATAGCGATTTCGCTCCAATTCACATTCCAAGTAATATTCGGCATGTTAATTACGTTGCCGATTGCCAAATTGCATTATCTCTTATAGTTTCCGAGATATGGACTATCGACATCTTACAATATTGGCTCTGCTTCTAACTTGCGCCAGAATTCTAAAATGGTCTTATGAAATAGCGATTTCGCTCCAATTCACAATCCAAGTAATATTCGGCATGCTAATTACGTTGCCGATTGCCAAATTGCATTATCTCTTATAGTTTCCGAGATATGGACTATCGACATCTTACAATATTGGCTCTGCTTCTAACTTGCGCCAGAATTGTAAAATGGTCTTATGAATTAGCGATTTCGCTCCAATTCACATTCCAAGTAATATTCGGCATGCTAATTACGTTGCCGATTGCCAAATTGCATTATCTCTTATAGTTTCCGAGATATGGACTATCGACATCTTACAATATTGGCTCTGCTTCTAACTTGGGCCAGAATTGTAAAATGGTCTTATGAATTAGCGATTTCGCTCCAATTCACATTCCAAGTAATATTCGGCTTGCTAATTACGTTGCCGATTGCCAAATTGCATTATCTCTTATAGTTTCCGAGATATGGGCAATCGAAATTTTACACCTTAGAGTCTGTTTCTAACTGGGGTCAAGATTGTAAAATGGTCTTATGAATTAGCGATTTCGCTCCAACTCACATTCCAAGTAATATTCGGCATGCTAATTACGTTGCCGATTGCCAAATTGCATTATCTCTTATAGTTTCCGAGATATGGGCAATCGAAATTTTACACCTTAGAGTCTGTTTCTAACTGGGGCCAAAATTGTAAAATGGTCTTATAAATTAGCGATTTCGCTCCAATTCACAATCCAAGTAATATTCGGCATGCTAATTACGTTGCCGATTGCCAAATTGCATTATCTCTTATAGTTTTCGAGATATGGACTATCGACATCTTACAATATTGGCTCTGCTTCTAACTTGGGCCAGAATTGTTAAATGTTCTTACGAATTAGCGATTTAGTTCCAATTCACATTCCAAGTAATATTCGGCATGCTAATTACGTTGCCGATTGCCAAATTGCATTATCTCTTATAGTTTCCGAGATATGGGCAATCGAAATTTTACAAATTAGAGTCAGTTTCTAACTGGGGTCAAAATTGTAAAATGGTCTTATGAAATAGCGATTTCGCTGCAATTCACAATCCAAGTAATATTCGGCATGCTAATTACGTTGCCGATTGCCAAATTGCATTATCTCTTATAGTTTCCGAGATATGGACTATCGACATCTTACAATATTGGCTCTGCTTCTAACTTGCGCCAGAATTCTAAAATGGTCTTATGAAATAGCGATTTCACTCCAATTCACAATCCAAGTAATATTCGGCATGCTAATTACGTTGCCGATTGCCAAATTGCATTATCTCTTATAGTTTCCGAGATATGGACTATCGACATCTTACAATATTGGCTCTGCTTCTAACTTGCGCCAGAATTGTAAAATGGTCTTATGAATTAGCGATTTCGCTCCAATTCACAATCCAAGTAATATTCGGCATGCTAATTACGTTGCCTATAGCCAAAATGCATTATCTCTTATAGTTTCCGAGATATGGACTATCGACATTTTACAATATTGGCTCTGCTTCTAACTTGGGCCAAAATTGTAAAACGGTCTTATGAATTAGCGATTTCGTTCAAATTCACATTCCAAGTAATATTCGGCATGCTAATTAAATGTAATGGCAATGGCCGATTGCCAAATTTCATTATCTCTTATAGTTTCCGAGATATGGACTATCGACATCTTGCAATATTGGCTCTGCTTCTAACTTGGGCCAGAATTGTAAAATCGTCTTACGAATTAGCGATTTAGTTCCAATTCACATTCCAAGTAATATTCGGCATGCTAATTACGTTGCCGATTGCCAAATTGCATTATTTCTTATAGTTTCCGAGATATGGGCAATCGAAATTTTACACCTTAGAGTCTGTTTCTAACTGGGGTCAAAATTGTAAAATGGTCCTATAAATTAGCGATTTCGTATCAATTCATATTCCAAGTAATATTCGGCATGCTAATTACGTTGCCGATTGCCAAATTGCATTATCTCTTATAGTTTCCGAGAT
The DNA here is from genome assembly GCF_030347505.1 of Rhynchophorus ferrugineus. Classification (NCBI taxonomy): domain Eukaryota; kingdom Metazoa; phylum Arthropoda; class Insecta; order Coleoptera; family Curculionidae; genus Rhynchophorus; species Rhynchophorus ferrugineus. The sequence continues at coordinate 64,547,574 of NW_027472580.1, read as the reverse complement.
ATGGGCAATCGAAATTTTACACCTTAGAGTCTGTTTCTAACTGGGGTCAAAATTGTAAAATGTTCTTATGAAATAGCGATTTCGCTCCAATTCACATTCCAAGTAATATTCGGCATGTTAATTACGTTGCCGATTGCCAAATTGCATTATCTCTTATAGTTTCCGAGATATGGACTATCGACATCTTACAATATTGGCTCTGCTTCTAACTTGCGCCAGAATTCTAAAATGGTCTTATGAAATAGCGATTTCGCTCCAATTCACAATCCAAGTAATATTCGGCATGCTAATTACGTTGCCGATTGCCAAATTGCATTATCTCTTATAGTTTCCGAGATATGGACTATCGACATCTTACAATATTGGCTCTGCTTCTAACTTGCGCCAGAATTGTAAAATGGTCTTATGAATTAGCGATTTCGCTCCAATTCACAATCCAAGTAATATTCGGCATGCTAATTACGTTGCCGATAGCCAAAATGCATTATCTATTATAGTTTCCGAGATATGGACTATCGACATTTTACAATATTGGCTCTGCTTCTAACTTTGGCCAAAATTGTAAAACGGTCTTATGAATTAGCGATTTCGTTCCAATTCACATTCCAAGTAATATTCGGCATGCTAATTAAATGTTGCCGATTGCCAAATTGCATTATCTCTTATAGTTTCCGAGATATGGACTATCGACATCTTGCAATATTGGCTCTGCTTCTAACTTGGGCCAGAATTGTAAAATCGTCTTATGAATTAGCGATTTCGTTCCAATTCACATTCCAAGTAATATTCGGCATGCTAATTACGTTGCCGATTGCCAAATTGCATTATTTCTTATAGTTTCCGAGATATGGGCAATCGAAATTTTACACCTTAGAGTCTGTTTCTAACTGGGGTCAAAATTGTAAAATGGTCTTATAAATTAGCGATTTCGTATCAATTCATATTCCAAGTAATATTCGGCATGCTAATTACGTTGCCGATTGCCAAATTGCATTATCTCTTATAGTTTCCGAGATATGGGCAATCGAAATTTTACACCTTAGAGTCTGTTTCTAACTGGGGTCAAAATTGTAAAATGTTCTTATGAAATAGCGATTTCGCTCCAATTCACATTCCAAGTAATATTCGGCATGTTAATTACGTTGCCGATTGCCAAATTGCATTATCTCTTATAGTTTCCGAGATATGGACTATCGACATTTTACAATATTGGCTCTGCTTCTAACTTGGGCCAAAATTGTAAAACGGTCTTATGAATTAGCGATTTCGTTCAAATTCACATTCCAAGTAATATTCGGCATGCTAATTACATTGCCGATTGCCAAATTTCATTATCTCTTATAGTTTCCGAGATATGGTCAATCGAAATTTTACACCTTAGAGTCTGTTTCTAACTGGGGTCAAAATTGTAAAATGGTCTTATGAATTAGCGATTTCGCTCCAATTCACATTCCAAGTAATATTCGGCATGCTAATTACGTTGCCGATTGCCAAATTGCATTATCTCTTATAGTTTCCGAGATATGGACTATCGACATCTTACAATATTGGCTCTGCTTCTAACTTGGGCCAAAATTGTAAAATGGTCTTATGAATTAGCGATTTCGCTCCAATTCACATTCCAAGTAATATTCGGCATCCTAATTACGTTGCCGATTGCCAAATTGCATTATCTCTTATAGTTTCCGAGATATGGGCAATCGAAATTTTACACATTAGCTCTGTTTCTAACTTGGGCCAAAATTGTAAAATGGTCTTATGAATTAGCGATTTCGCTCCAATTCACATTCCAAGTAATATTCGGCATGCTAATTACGTTGCCGATTGCCAAATTGCATTATCTCTTATAGTTTCCGAGATATGGACTATCGACATCTTACAATATTGGCTCTGCTTCTAACTTGGGCCAAAATTGTAAAATGGTCTTATGAATTAGCGATTTCGCTCCAATTCACATTCCAAGTAATATTCGGCATGCTAATTACATTGCCGATTGCCAAATTGCATTATATCTTATAGTTTCCTAGATATGGGCAATCGAAATTTTACACCTTAAGGTCTGTTTCTAACTCGGGTCAAAATTGTAAAATGGTCTTATGAATTAGCGATTTCGCTCCAATTCACATTCCAAGTAATATTCGGCATGCTAATTACGTTGCCGATTGCCAAATTGCATTATCTCTTATAGTTTCCGAGATATGGACTATCGACATCTTACAATATTGGCTCTTCTTCTAACTTGGGCCAGAATTGTAAAATGGTCTTATGAATTAGCGATTTCGCTCCAATTCACATTCCAAGTAATATTCGGCATGCTAATTACGTTGCCGATTGCCAAATTGCATTATCTCTTATAGTTTCCGAGATATGGGCAATCGAAATTTTACACCTTAGAGTCTGTTTCTAACTGGGGCCAAAATTGTAAAATGGTCTTATAAATTAGCGATTTCGCTCCAATTCACAATCCAAGTAATATTCGGCATGCTAATTACGTTGCCGATTGCCAAATTGCATTATCTCTTATAGTTTTCGAGATATGGACTATCGACATCTTACAATATTGGCTCTGCTTCTAACTTGGGCCAGAATTGTTAAATGTTCTTACGAATTAGCGATTTAGTTCCAATTCACATTCCAAGTAATATTCGGCATGCTAATTACGTTGCCGATTGCCAAATTGCATTATCTCTTATAGTTTCCGAGATATGGGCAATCGAAATTTTACAAATTAGAGTCAGTTTCTAACTGGGGTCAAAATTGTAAAATGGTCTTATGAAATAGCGATTTCGCTGCAATTCACAATCCAAGTAATATTCGGCATGCTAATTACGTTGCCGATTGCCAAATTGCATTATCTCTTATAGTTTCCGAGATATGGACTATCGACATCTTACAATATTGGCTCTGCTTCTAACTTGCGCCAGAATTCTAAAATGGTCTTATGAAATAGCGATTTCACTCCAATTCACAATCCAAGTAATATTCGGCATGCTAATTACGTTGCCGATTGCCAAATTGCATTATCTCTTATAGTTTCCGAGATATGGACTATCGACATCTTACAATATTGGCTCTGCTTCTAACTTGCGCCAGAATTGTAAAATGGTCTTATGAATTAGCGATTTCGCTCCAATTCACAATCCAAGTAATATTCGGCATGCTAATTACGTTGCCTATAGCCAAAATGCATTATCTCTTATAGTTTCCGAGATATGGACTATCGACATTTTACAATATTGGCTCTGCTTCTAACTTGGGCCAAAATTGTAAAACGGTCTTATGAATTAGCGATTTCGTTCAAATTCACATTCCAAGTAATATTCGGCATGCTAATTAAATGTAATGGCAATGGCCGATTGCCAAATTTCATTATCTCTTATAGTTTCCGAGATATGGACTATCGACATCTTGCAATATTGGCTCTGCTTCTAACTTGGGCCAGAATTGTAAAATCGTCTTACGAATTAGCGATTTCGTTCCAATTCACATTCCAAGTAATATTCGGCATGCTAATTACGTTGCCGATTGCCAAATTGCATTATTTCTTATAGTTTCCGAGATATGGGCAATCGAAATTTTACACCTTAGAGTCTGTTTCTAACTGGGGTCAAAATTGTAAAATGGTCCTATAAATTAGCGATTTCGTATCAATTCATATTCCAAGTAATATTCGGCATGCTAATTACGTTGCCGATTGCCAAATTGCATTATCTCTTATAGTTTCCGAGATATGGGCAATCGAAATTTTACACCTTAGAGTCTGTTTCTAACTGGGGTCAAAATTGTAAAATGTTCTTATGAAATAGCGATTTCGCTCCAATTCACATTCCAAGTAATATTCGGCATGTTAATTACGTTGCCGATTGCCAAATTGCATTATCTCTTATAGTTTCCGAGATATGGACTATCGACATCTTACAATATTGGCTCTGCTTCTAACTTGCGCCAGAATTCTAAAATGGTCTTATGAAATAGCGATTTCGCTCCAATTCACAATCCAAGTAATATTCGGCATGCTAATTACGTTGCCGATTGCCAAATTGCATTATCTCTTATAGTTTCCGAGATATGGACTATCGACATCTTACAATATTGGCTCTGCTTCTAACTTGCGCCAGAATTGTAAAATGGTCTTATGAATTAGCGATTTCGCTCCAATTCACAATCCAAGTAATATTCGGCATGCTAATTACGTTGCCTATAGCCAAAATGCATTATCTCTTATAGTTTCCGAGATATGGACTATCGACATTTTACAATATTGGCTCTGCTTCTAACTTGGGCCAAAATTGTAAAACGGTCTTATGAATTAGCGATTTCGTTCAAATTCACATTCCAAGTAATATTCGGCATGCTAATTAAATGTAATGGCAATGGCCGATTGCCAAATTTCATTATCTCTTATAGTTTCCGAGATATGGACTATCGACATCTTGCAATATTGGCTCTGCTTCTAACTTGGGCCAGAATTGTAAAATCGTCTTACGAATTAGCGATTTCGTTCCAATTCACATTCCAAGTAATATTCGGCATGCTAATTACGTTGCCGATTGCCAAATTGCATTATTTCTTATAGTTTCCGAGATATGGGCAATCGAAATTTTACACCTTAGAGTCTGTTTCTAACTGGGGTCAAAATTGTAAAATGGTCCTATAAATTAGCGATTTCGTATCAATTCATATTCCAAGTAATATTCGGCATGCTAATTACGTTGCCGATTGCCAAATTGCATTATCTCTTATAGTTTCCGAGATATGGGCAATCGAAATTTTACACCTTAGAGTCTGTTTCTAACTGGGGTCAAAATTGTAAAATGTTCTTATGAAATAGCGATTTCGCTCCAATTCACATTCCAAGTAATATTCGGCATGTTAATTACGTTGCCGATTGCCAAATTGCATTATCTCTTATAGTTTCCGAGATATGGACTATCGACATTTTACAATATTGGCTCTGCTTCTAACTTGGGCCAAAATTGTAAAACGGTCTTATGAATTAGCGATTTCGTTCAAATTCACATTCCAAGTAATATTCGGCATGCTAATTACATTGCCGATTGCCAAATTTCATTACCTCTTATAGTTTCCGAGATATGGTCAATCGAAATTTTACACCTTAGAGTCTGTTTCTAACTGGGGTCAAAATTGTAAAATGGTCTTATGAATTAGCGATTTCGCTCCAATTCACATTCCAAGTAGTATTCGGCATGCTAATTACGTTGCCGATTGCCAAATTGCATTATCTCTTATAGTTTCCGAGATATGGACTATCGACATCTTACAATATTGGCTCTGCTTCTAAGTTGGCCCAAAATTGTAAAATGGTCTTATGAATTAGCGATTTCGCTCCAATTCACATACCAAGTAATATTCGGCTTGCTAATTACGTTGCCGATTGCCAAATTGCATTATCTCTTATAGTTTCGGAGATATGGGCAATCGAAATTTTACACCTTAGTCTGTTTCTAACTGGGGTCAAAATTGTAAAATGGTCTTATGAATTAGCGATTTCGCTCCAATTCACATTCCAAGTAATATTCGGCATGCTAATTACGTTGCCGATTGCCAAATTGCATTATCTCTTATAGTTTCCGAGATATGGACTATCGACATCTTACAATATTTGCTCTTCTTCTAACTTGGGCCAGAATTGTAAAATGGTCTTATGAATTAGCGATTTCGCTCCAATTCACATTCCAAGTAATATTCGGCATGCTAATTACGTTGCCGATTGCCAAATTGCATTATCTCTTATAGTTTTCGAGATATGGACTATCGACATCTTACAATATTGGCTCTGCTTCTAACTTGGGCCAGAATTGTAAAATGGTCTTATGAATTAGCGATTTCGCTCCAATTCACATTCCAAGTAATATTCGGCTTGCTAATTACGTTGCCGATTGCCAAATTGCATTATCTCTTATAGTTTCCGAGATATGGGCAATCGAAATTTTACACCTTAGAGTCTGTTTCTAACTGGGGTCAGAATTGTAAAATGTTCTTAAGAATTAGCGATTTCGCTCCAATTCACATTCCAAGTAATATACGGCATGCTAATTACGTTGCCGATTGCCAAATTGCATTATCTCTTATAGTTTCCGAGATATGGACTATCGACATCTTACAATATTGACTCTGCTTCTAACTTGGGCCAGAATTGTAAAATGGTCTTATGAATTAGCGATTTCGCTCCAATTCACATTCCAAGTAATATTCGGCATGCTAATTACGTTGCCGATTGCCAAATTGCATTATCTCTTATAGTTTCCGAGATATGGGCAATCGAAATTTTACACCTTAGAGTCTGTTTCTAACTGGGGTCAAAATTGTAAAATAGTCTTAAGAATTAGCGATTTCGCTCCAATTCACATTCCAAGTAATATTCGGCATGCTAATTACGTTACCGATTGCGAAATTGCAATATCTCTTATAGATTCCGAGATATAGACTATCGACATCTTACAATATTGGCTCTGCTTCTAACTTGGCCCAAAATTGTAAAATGGTCTTATGAATTAGCGATTTCGCTCCAATTCACATTCCAAGTAATATTCAGCATGCTAATTACGTTGCCGATTGCCAAATAGCATTATCTCTTATAGTTTCCGAAATATGGTCAATCGAAATTTTACACCTTAGAGTCTGTTTCTAACTGGGGTCAAAATTGTAAAACGGTCTAATGAATTAGCGATTTCGCTCCAATTCACATTCCAAGTAATATTCGGCATGCTAATTACGTTGCCGATTGCCAAATTGCATTATCTCTTATAGTTTCGGAGATATGGGCAATCGACATTTTACACCTTAGAGTCTGTTTCTAACTGGGGTCAAAATTGTAAAATGGTCTTATGAATTAGCGATTTCGCTCCAATTCACATTCCAAGTAATATTCGGCATGCTAATTACGTTGCCGATTGCCAAATTGCATTATCTCTTATAGTTTCCGAGATATGGACTATCGACATCTTTCAATATTGGCTCTGCTTCTAACTTGGGCCAGAATTGTAAATTGATCTTATAAATTACCGATTTCGTTCTAATTCACATTCCAAGTGATATTCGGCATGCTAATTACGCTGTCCATTACCAAATTGCATTATCTCTTATAGTTTTCGAGATATGGACTATCGAAATTTTACAATCTTATCTCTGCTTCTGACATGGGCCAAAATTGTAAAATGGTCTTATGAATTAGCGATTTCGTTCTAAATACATTCCAAGTAATATTCGGCATGCTAAATATGATGTCGATTAGCAAATTGCATTATCTCTTATAGTTTCCTAGACATGGGCAATCGAAATTTTATAATTTGGGCTCTATTTATAACTTGGGCCAAAATTGTAAAATGGTCTTATGAATTAGCAATTTCGTTCCACTTCATATTCCAAGTGATATTCGGCATGCTAATTACGCTGTCGATTACCAAATTGCATTATCTCTTATAGTTTCCGAGATATGAACTTTCGAAATTTTATAATTTTGGCACTATTTATAACTTGGGTCAAAATTGTAAAATGGTCTTATGAATTAGCGATTTCGTTCTAAATACATTCCAAGTAATATTCGGCATACTAATTATGATGTCGATTAGCAAATTGCATTATCTCTTATAGTTTCCTAGATATGGGCAATCGAAATTTTATAATTTTGGCTCTATTTATAACTTGGGCCAAAATTGTAAAATGGTCTTATGAATTAGCGATTTCGTCCCAATTCATATTCCAAGTGATATTCGGCATGCTAATTACGCTGTCGATTACCAAATTGCATTATCTCTTATAGTTTCCTAGATATGGGCAATCGAAATTTTATAAATTTGGCTCTATTTATAACTTGGGCCAAAATTGTAAAATGGTCTTATGAATTAGCGATTTCGTTCCAATTCACACTCCAAGTAATATTCGGCATGCTAATTACGTTGTCGATTACCAAATTGCATTATCTCTTATAGTTTCCTAGACATGGGCAATCGAAATTTTATAATTTGGGCTCTATTTATAACTTGGGCCAAAATTGTAAAATGGTCTTATGAATTAACAATTTCGTTCCACTTCATATTCCAAGTGATATTCGGCATGCTAATTACGCTGTCGATTACCAAATTGCATTATCTCTTATAGTTTCCGAGATATGAACTTTCGAAATTTTATAATTTTGGCTCTATTTATAACTTGGGTCAAAATTGTAAAATGGTCTTATGAATTAGCGACTTCGTTCTAAATCACATTCCAAGTAATATTCGGCATGCTAATTACGATGTCGATTAGCAAATTGCATTATCTCTTATAGTTTCCTAGATATGGCAATCGAAATTTTACACCTTAGGCTCTGTTTGTAAGTTGGGCCAAAATTGTAAAATGGTCTTATGAATTAGCAATTTTATTCCAATTCACACTCCAAGTAATATTCGGCATGCTAATAACGTTGTCGATTGCCAAATTGTATTATCTCTTATAGTGTCCGAGATACAGACTATCAAAATTTTACAATTTTATCTTTGGTTCTAACATGGGTCAAAATTGTAAAACGGTCTTATGAATTAGCGATTTCGTTCCAATTCACATTCCAAGTAATATTCGGCATGCTAATTACGTTGCCGATTGCCAAATTGCATTATCTCTTATAGTTTCCGAGATATGGGCAATCGAAATTTTACACCTTAGAGTCTGTTTCTAACTGGGGTCAAAATTGTAAAATGGTCTTATGAAATAGCGATTTCGCTCCAATTCACAATCCAATTAATATTCGGCATGCTAATTACGTTGCCTATTGCCAAATTGCATTATCTCTTATAGTTTCCGAGATATGGGCAATCGAAATTTTACACCTTAGGGTCTGTTTCTAACTGGGGTCAAAATTGTAAAATAGTCTTAAGAATTAGCGATTTCGCTCCAATTCACATTCCAAGTAATATTCGGCATGCTAATTACGTTACCGATTGCCAAATTGTATTATCTCTTATGGTTTCCGAGATATGGACTATCGACATCTTACAATATTGGCTCTGCTTCTAACTTGACCCGAAATTGTAAAATGGTCTTATGAACTAGCGATTTCGTTCCAATTCACAATCCAAGTAATATTCGGCATGCTAATTACATTGCCGAATGCCAAATTGCATTATCTCTTATACTTTCCGAGATATGGGCAATCGAAATTTCAAACCTTAGACTCTGTTTCTAACCTGGGCCAAAATTGTAATATGGTCTTATGAATTAGCGATTTCGTTCCAATTCACACTCCAAGTAATATTCGACATGCTAATTACATTGCCGAATGCCAAATTGCATTATCTCTTATAGTTTCCGAGATATGGAATATCGAAATTTTATAATTTTGGCTCTATTTATAACTTGGGCCAAAAATGGTCTTATGAATTAGCGATTTCGTTCCAATTCACATTCCAAGTGATATTCGGCATGCTAATTAAGCTGTCGATTACCAAATTGCATTATCTCTTATAGTTTCCGAGATATGGACTATCGACATCTTACAATATTGGCTCTGCTTCTAACTTGGGCCAAAATTGTAAAATGGTCTTATGAATTAGCGATTTCGCTCCAATTCACATTCCAAGTAATATTCGGCTTGCTAATTACGTTGCCGATTGCCAAATTGCATTATCTCTTATAGTTTCCGAGATATGGGCAATCGAAATTTTACACCTTAGAGTCTGTTTCTAACTGGGGTCAAAATTGTAAAATAGTCTTAAGAATTAGCGATTTCGCTCCAATTCACATTCCAAGTAATATTCGGCATGCTAATTACGTTACCGATTGCCAAATTGCAATATCTCTTATAGTTTCGGAGATATGGGCAATCGAAATTTTACACCTTAGAGTCTGTTTCTAACTGGGGTCAAAATTGTAAAATGGTCTTATGAATTAGCGATTTCGCTCCAATTCACATACCAAATAATATTCGGCTTGCTAATTACGTTGCCGATTGCCAAATTGCATTATCTCTTATAGTTTCCGAGATATGGACAATCGAAATTTTACACCTTAGAGTATATTTCTAACTGGGGTCAAAATTGTAAAATGGTCTTATGAATTGGCGATTTCGCTCCAATTCACATTCCAAGTAATATTCGGCATGCTAATTACGTTGCTGATTGCCAAATTGCATTATCTCTTATAGTTTCCGAGATATAGACTATCGACATCTTACAATATTGGCTCTGCTTCTAACTTGGCCCAAAATTGTAAAATGGTCTTATGAATTAGCGATTTCGCTCCAATTCACATTCCAAGTAATATTCAGCATGCTAATTACGTTGCCGATTGCCAAATAGCATTATCTCTTACAGTTTCCGAAATACGGTCAATCGAAATTTTACACCTTAGAGTCTGTTTCTAACTGGGGTCAAAATTGTAAAACGGTCTTATGATTTACCGGTTTCGTTCCAATTCACATTCCAAGTAATACTCGTCATGCTAATTATATTGTCGATTGCCAAATTGCATTATCTCTTATAGTTTCCGAGATATGGGCAATCGAAATTTTACACCTTAGAGTCTGTTTCTAACTGGGGTCAAAATTGTAAAATAGTCTTAAGAATTAGCGATTTCGCTCCAATTCACATTCCAAGTAATATTCGGCATGCTAATTACGTTACCGATTGCCAAATTGCAATATCTCTTATAGATTCCGAGATATAGACTATCGACATCTTACAATATTGGCTCTGCTTCTAACTTGGCCCAAAATTGTAAAATGGTCTTATGAATTAGCGATTTCGCTCCAATTCACATTCCAAGTAATATTCAGCATGCTAATTACGTTGCCGATTGCCAAATAGCATTATCTCTTACAGTTTCCGAAATACGGTCAATCGAAATTTTACACCTTAGAGTCTGTTTCTAACTGGGGTCAAAATTGTAAAACGGTCTTATGAATTAGCGATTTCGCTCCAATTCACATACCAAATAATATTCGGCTTGCTAATTACGTTGCCGATTGCCAAATTGCATTATCTCTTATAGTTTCGGAGATATGGGCAATCGAAATTTTACACCTTAGAGTCTGTTTCTAACTGGGGTCAAAATTGTAAAATGGTCTTATGAATTAGCGATTTCGCTCCAATTCACATTCCAAGTAATATTCGGCATGCTAATTACGTTGCCGATTGCCAAATTGCATTATCTCTTATAGTTTCCGAGATATGGACTATCGACATCTTACAATATTGGCTCTGCTTCTAACTTGGGCCAAAATTGTAAAATGGTCTTATGAATTAGCGATTTCGCTCCAATTCACATTCCAAGTAATATTCGGCTTGCTAATTACGTTGCCGATTGCCAAATTGCATTATCTCTTATAGTTTCCGAGATATGGGCAATCGAAATTTTACACCTTAGAGTCTGTTTCTAACTGGGGTCAAAATTGTAAAATGGTCTTATGAATTAGCGATTTCGCTCCAATTCACATTCCAAGTAATATTCGGCATGCTAATTACGTTGCCGATTGCCAAATTGCATTATCTCTTATAGTTTCCGAGATACGGGCAATCGAAATTTTACACCTTAGAGTCTGTTTCTAACTGGGGTCAAAATTGTAAAATGGTCTTATAAATTAGCGATTTCGCTCCAATTCACAATCCAAGTAATATTCGGCATGCTAATTACGTTGCCGATTGCCAAATTGCATTATCTCTTATAGTTTTCGAGATATGGACTATCGACATCTTACAATATTGGCTCTGCTTCTAACTTGGGCCAGAATTGTAAAATGGTCTTATGAATTAGCGATTTCGCTCCAATTCACATTCCAAGTAATATTCGGCATGCTAATTACGTTGCCGATTGCCAAATTGCATTATCTCTTATAGTTTCCGAGATATGGGCAATCGAAATTTTACACCTTAGAGTCTGTTTCTAACTGGGGTCAAAATTGTAAAATGGTCTTATGAAATAGCGATTTCGCTCCAATTCACAATCCAAGTAATATTCGGCATGCTAATTACGTTGCCTATTGCCAAATTGCATTATCTCTTATAGTTTCCGAGATATGGGCAATCGAAATTTTATTCCTTAGAGTCTGTTTCTAACTGGGGTCAAAATTGTAAAATAGTCTTAAGAATTAGCGATTTCGCTCCAATTCACATTCCAAGTAATATTCGGCATGCTAATTACGTTACCGATTGCCAAATTGCATTATCTCTTATAGTTTCCGAGATATGGACTATCGACATCTTACAATATTGGCTCTGCTTCTAACTTGGGCCAGAATTGTAAAATGGTCTTACGAATTAGCGATTTCGTTCCAATTCACATTCCAAGTAATATTCGGCATGCTAATTACGTTGCCGATTGCCAAATTGCATTATCTCTTATAGTTTCGGAGATATGGGCAATCGAAATTTTACACCTTAGAGTCTGTTTCTAACTGGGGTCAAAATTGTAAAATGGTCTTATGAATTAGCGATTTCGCTCCAATTCACATTCCAAGTAATATTCGGCATGCTAATTACGTTGCCGATTGCCAAATTGCATTATCCCTTATAGTTTCCGAGATATGGACTATCGACATCTTACAATATTGGCTCTGCTTCTAACTTGGGCCAAAATTGTAAAATGGTCTTATGAATTAGCGATTTCGCTCCAATTCACATTCCAAGTAATATTCGGCTTGCTAATTACGTTGCCGATTGCCAAATTGCATTATCTCTTATAGTTTCCGAGATATGGGCAATCGAAATTTTACACCTTAGAGTCTGTTTCTAACTGGGGTCAAAATTGTAAAATGGTCTTATGAATTAGCGATTTCGCTCCAATTCACATTCCAAGTAATATTCGGCATGCTAATTACGTTGCCGATTGCCAAATTGCATTATCTCTTATAGTTTCCGAGATATGGGCAATCGAAATTTTACACCTTAGAGTCTGTTTCTAACTGGGGCCAAAATTGTAAAATGGTCTTATAAATTAGCGATTTCGCTCCAATTCACAATCCAAGTAATATTCGGCATGCTAATTACGTTGCCGATTGCCAAATTGCATTATCTCTTATAGTTTTCGAGATATGGACTATCGACATCTTACAATATTGGCTCTGCTTCTAACTTGGGCCAGAATTGTAAAATGGTCTTACGAATTAGCGATTTCGTTCCAATTCACATTCCAAGTAATATTCGGCATGCTAATTACGTTGCCGATTGCCAAATTGCATTATCTCTTATAGTTTCCGAGATATGGGCAATCGAAATTTTACAAATTAGAGTCAGTTTCTAACTGGGGTCAAAATTGTAAAATGGTCTTATGAAATAGCGATTTCGCTGCAATTCACAATCCAAGTAATATTCGGCATGCTAATTACGTTGCCGATTGCCAAATTGCATTATCTCTTATAGTTTCCGAGATATGGACTATCGACATCTTACAATATTGGCTCTGCTTCTAAATTGCGCCAGAATTCTAAAATGGTCTTATGAAATAGCGATTTCGCTCCAATTCACAATCCAAGTAATATTCGGCATGCTAATTACGTTGCCTATAGCCAAAATGCATTATCTCTTATAGTTTCCGAGATATGGACTGTCGACATTTTACAATATTGGCTCTGCTTCTAACTTGGGCCAAAATTGTAAAACGGTCTTATGAATTAGCGATTTCGTTCAAATTCACATTCCAAGTAATATTCGGCATGCTAATTAAATGTAATGGCAATGGCCGATTGCCAAATTTCATTATCTCTTATAGTTTCCGAGATATGGACTATCGACATCTTACAATATTGGCTCTGCTTCTAACTTGGGCCAAAATTGTAAAATGGTCTTATGAATTAGCGATTTCGCTCCAATTCACATTCCAAGTAATATTCGGCATGCTAATTACGTTGCCGATTGCCAAATTGCATTATCTCTTATAGTTTCCGAGATATGGACTATCGACATCTTACAATATTGGCTCTGCTTCTAACTTGGGCCAAAATTGTAAAATGGTCTTATGAATTAGCGATTTCGCTCCAATTCACATTCCAAGTAATATTCGGCTTGCTAATTACGTTGCCGATTGCCAAATTGCATTATTTCTTATAGTTTCCGAGATATGGGCAATCGAAATTTTACACCTTAGAGTCTGTTTCTAACTGGGGTCAAAATTGTAAAATGGTCCTATAAATTAGCGATTTCGTATCAATTCATATTCCAAGTAATATTCGGCATGCTAATTACGTTGCCGATTGCCAAATTGCATTATCTCTTATAGTTTCCGAGATATGGGCAATCGAAATTTTACACCTTAGAGTCTGTTTCTAACTGGGGTCAAAATTGTAAAATGGTCTTATGAAATAGCGATTTCGCTCCAATTCACATTCCAAGTAATATTCGGCATGTTAATTACGTTGCCGATTGCCAAATTGCATTATCTCTTATAGTTTCCGAGATATGGACTATCGACATTTTACAATATTGGCTCTGCTTCTAACTTGGGCCAAAATTGTAAAACGGTCTTATGAATTAGCGATTTCGTTCAAATTCACATTCCAAGTAATATTCGGCATGCTAATTACATTGCCGATTGCCAAATTTCATTACCTCTTATAGTTTCCGAGATATGGTCAATCGAAATTTTACACCTTAGAGTCTGTTTCTAACTGGGGTCAAAATTGTAAAATGGTCTTATGAATTAGCGATTTCGCTCCAATTCACATTCCAAGTAGTATTCGGCATGCTAATTACGTTGCCGATTGCCAAATTGCATTATCTCTTATAGTTTCCGAGATATGGACTATCGACATCTTACAATATTGGCTCTGCTTCTAAGTTGGCCCAAAATTGTAAAATGGTCTTATGAATTAGCGATTTCGCTCCAATTCACATACCAAGTAATATTCGGCTTGCTAATTACGTTGCCGATTGCCAAATTGCATTATCTCTTATAGTTTCGGAGATATGGGCAATCGAAATTTTACACCTTAGTCTGTTTCTAACTGGGGTCAAAATTGTAAAATGGTCTTATGAATTAGCGATTTCGCTCCAATTCACATTCCAAGTAATATTCGGCATGCTAATTACGTTGCCGATTGCCAAATTGCATTATCTCTTATAGTTTCCGAGATATGGACTATCGACATCTTACAATATTTGCTCTGCTTCTAACTTGGGCCAGAATTGTAAAATGGTCTTATGAATTAGCGATTTCGCTCCAATTCACATTCCAAGTAATATTCGGCATGCTAATTACGTTGCCGATTGCTAAATTGCATTATCTCTTATAGTTTTCGAGATATGGACTATCGACATCTTACAATATTGGCTCTGCTTCTAACTTGGGCCAGAATTGTAAAATGGTCTTATGAATTAGCGATTTCGCTCCAATTCACATTCCAAGTAATATTCGGCTTGCTAATTACGTTGCCGATTGCCAAATTGCATTATCTCTTATAGTTTCCGAGATATGGGCAATCGAAATTTTACACCTTAGAGTCTGTTTCTAACTGGGGTCAGAATTGTAAAATGTTCTTAAGAATTAGCGATTTCGCTCCAATTCACATTCCAAGTAATATTCGGCATGCTAATTACGTTGCCGATTGCCAAATTGCATTATCTCTTATAGTTTTCGAGATATGGACTATCGACATCTTACAATATTGACTCTGCTTCTAACTTGGGCCAGAATTGTAAAATGGTCTTATGAATTAGCGATTTCGCTCCAATTCACATTCCAAGTAATATTCGGCACGCTAATTACGTTGCCGATTGCCAAATTGCATCATCTCTTATAGTTTCCGAGATATGGGCAATCGAAATTTTACACCTTAGAGTCTGTTTCTAACTGGGGTCAAAATTGTAAAATAGTCTTAAGAATTAGCGATTTCGCTCCAATTCGCATTCCAAGTAATATTCGGCATGCTAATTACGTTACCGATTGCCAAATTGCAATATCTCTTATAGATTCCGAGATATAGACTATCGACATCTTACAATATTGGCTCTGCTTCTAACTTGGCCCAAAATTGTAAAATGGTCTTATGAATTAGCGATTTCGCTCCAATTCACATTCCAAGTAATATTCAGCATGCTAATTACGTTGCCGATTGCCAAATAGCATTATCTCTTATAGTTTCCGAAATATGGTCAATCGAAATTTTACACCTTAGAGTCTGTTTCTAACTGGGGTCAAAATTGTAAAACGGTCTAATGAATTAGCGATTTCGCTCCAATTCACATTCCAAGTAATATTCGGCATGCTAATTACGTTGCCGATTGCCAAATTGCATTATCTCTTATAGTTTCGGAGATATGGGCAATCGAAATTTTACACCTTAGAGTCTGTTTCTAACTGGGGTCAAAATTGTAAAATGGTCTTATGAATTAGCGATTTCGCTCCAATTCACATTCCAAGTAATATTCGGCATGCTAATTACGTTGCCGATTGCCAAATTGCATTATCTCTTATAGTTTCCGAGATATGGACTATCGACATCTTACAATATTGGCTCTGCTTCTAACTTGGGCCAGAATTGTAAAATGGTCTTATGAATTAGCGATTTCGCTCCAATTCACATTCCAAGTAATATTCGGCTTGCTAATTACGTTGCCGATTGCCAAATTGCATTATCTCTTATAGTTTCCGAGATATGGGCGATCGAAATTTAACACCTTAGAGTCTGTTTCTAACTGGGGTCAAAATTGTAAAATGGTCTTATAAATAAGCGATTTCGCTCCAATTCACATTCCAAGTAATATTCGGCATGCTAATTACGTTGCCGATTGCCAAATTGCATTATCTCTTATAGTTTTCGAGATATGGACTATCGACATCTTACAATATTGGCTCTGCTTCTAACTTGGGCCAGAATTGTAAAATGGTCTTATGAATTAGCGATTTCGCTCCAATTCACATTCCAAGTAATATTCGGCATGCTAATTACGTTGCCGATTGCCAAATTGCATTATCTCTTATAGTTTCCGAGATATGGGCAATCGAAATTTTACACCTTAGAGTCTGTTTCTAACTGGGGTCAAAATTGTAAAATGGTCTTATGAAATAGCAATTTCGCTCCAATTCACAATCCAAGTAATATTCGGCACGCTAATTACGTTGCCTATTGCCAAATTGCATTATCTCTTATAGTTTCCGAGATATGGGCAATCGAAATTTTACACCTTAGAGTCTGTTTCTAACTGGGGTCAAAATTGTAAAATAGTCTTAAGAATTAGCGATTTCGCTCCAATTCACATTCCAAGTAATATTCGGCATGCTAATTACGTTACCGTTTGCCAAATTGCATTATCTCTTATAGTTTCCGAGATATGGACTATCGACCTCTTACAATATTGGCTCAGCTTCTAACTTGGGCCAGAATTGTAAAATGGTCTTACGAATTAGCGATTTCGTTCCAATTCACATTCCAAGTAATATTGGGCATGCTAATTACGTTGCCGATTGCCAAATTGCATTATCTCTTATAGTCTCCGAGATATGGGCAATCGAAATTTTACACCTTAGAGTCTGTTTCTAACTGGGGTCAAAATTGTAAAATGGTCTTATGAAATAGCGATTTCGCTCCAATTCACAATCCAAGTAATATTCGGCATGCTAATTACGTTGCCTATTGCCAAATTGCATTATCTCTTATAGTTTCCGAGATATGGGCAATCGAAATTTTACACCTTAGAGTCTGTTTCTAACTGGGGTCAAAATTGTAATATGGTCTTATTAAATAGCGATTTCGCTCCAATTCACATTCCAAGTAATATTCGGCATGCTAATTACGTTGCCTATTGCCAAATTGCATTATCTCTTATAGTTTCCGAGATATGGTCTATCGACATTTTACAATATTGGCTCTGCTTCTAACTTGGGCCAAAATTGTAAAACGGTCTTATGAATTAGCGATTTCGTTCAAATTCACATTTCAAGTAATATTCGGCATGCTAATTACATTGCCGATTGCCAAATTTCATTACCTCTTATAGTTTCCGAGATATGGTCAATCGAAATTTTACACCTTAGAGTCTGTTTCTAACTGGGGTCAAAATTGTAAAATGGTCTTATGAATTAGCGATTTCGCTCCAATTCACATTCCAAGTAGTATTCGGCATGCTAATTACGTTGCCGATTGCCAAATTGCATTATCTCTTATAGTTTCCGAGATATGGACTATCGACATCTTACAATATTGGCTCGGCTTCTAACTTGGGCCAGAATTGTAAAATGTGCTTATGAATTAGCGATTTCGCCCCAATTCACATTCCAAGTAATATTCAGCATGCTATTTACGTTGCCGATTGCCAAATTGCATTATCTCTTATAGTTTCCGAGATATGGACTATCGACATCTTACAATATTGGCTCTGCTTCTAAGTTGGGACAAAATTGTAAAATGGTCTTATGAATTAGCGATTTCGTTCCAATTCACATTCCAAGTAATATTCAGCATGCTAATTACGTTGCCGATTGCCAAATTGCAAAATCTCTTATAGATTCCGAGATATAGACTATCGACATCTTACAATATTGGCTCTGCTTCTAACTTGGCCCAAAATTGTAAAATGGTCTTATGAATTAGCGATTTCGCTCCAATTCACATTCCAAGTAATATTCAGCAAGCTAATTACGTTGCCGATTGCCAAATAGCATTATCTCTTATAGTTTCCGAGATACGGTCAATCGAAATTTTACACCTTAGAGTCTCTTTCTAACTGGGGTCAAAATTGTAAAATGGTCTTATGAATTAGCGATTTCGCTCCAATTCACATTCCAAGTAATATTCGGCATGCTAATTACGTTGCCGATTGACAAATTGCATTATCTCTTATAGTTTCCGAGATATGGACTATCGACATCTTACAATATTGGCTCTGCTTCTAACTTGGGCCAGAATTGTAAAATGGTCTTATAAATTAGCGATTTCGCTCCAATTCACATTCCAAGTAATATTCGGCTTACTAATTACGTTGCCGATTGCCAAATTGCATTATCTCTTATAGTTTCCGAGATATGGGCAATCGAAATTTTACACCTTAGAGTCTGTTTCTAACTGGGGTCAAAATTGTAAAATGGTCTTATGAATTAGCGATTTCGCTCCAATTCACATTCCAAGTAATATTTGGCATGCTAATTACGTTGCCCATTGCCAAATTTCATTATCTCTTATAGTTTCCGAGATATGGGCAATCGAAATTTTACACCTTAGAGTCTGTTTCTAACTGGGGTCAAAATTGTAAAATGGTCTTATGAATTAGCGATTTCGCTCCAATTCACATTCCAAGTAATATTCGGCATGCTAATTACGTTGCCCATTGCCAAATTGCATTATCTCTTATAGTTTCCGAGATATGGGCAATCGAAATTTTACACCTTAGAGTCTGTTTCTAACTGGGGTCAAAATTGTAAAATGGTCTTATGAATTAGCGATTTCGCTCCAATTCACATTCCAAGTAATATTTGGCATGCTAATTACGTTGCCCATTGCCAAATTTCATTATCTCTTATAGTTTCCGAGATATGGTCAATCGAAATTTTACACCTTAGAGTCTATTTCTAACCGGGGTCAAAATTGTAAAATGGTCTTATGAATTAGAGATTTCGCTCCAATTCACATTCCAGGTAGTATTCGGCATGCTAATTACGTTGCCGATTGCCAAATTGCATTATCTCTTATAGTTTCCGAGATATGGACTATCGACATCTTACAATATTTTCTCGGCTTCTAACTTGGGCCAGAATTGTAAAATGTTCTTATGAATTAGCGATTTCGCTCCAATTCACATTCCAAGTAATATTCAGCATGCTATTTACGTTGCCGATTGCCAAATTGCATTATCTCTTATAGTTTCCGAGATATGGACTATCGACATCTTACAATATTGGCTCTGCTTCTAAGTTGGGCCAAAATTGTAAAATGGTCTTATGAATTAGTGATTTCGTTCCAATTCCCATTCCAAGTAATATTCAGCATGCTAATTACGTTGCCGATTGCCAAATTGCAATATCTCTTATAGATTCCAAGATATAGACTATCGACATCTTACAATATTGGCTCTGCTTCTAACTTGGCCCAAAATTGTAAAATGGTCTTATGAATTAGCGATTTCGCTCCAATTCACATTCCAAGTAATATTCAGCATGCTAATTACGTTGCCGATTGCCAAATAGCATTATCTCTTACAGTTTCCGAAATACGGTCAATCGAAATTTTACACCTTAGAGTCTGTTTCTAACTGGGGTCAAAATTGTAAAACGGTCTTATGAATTAGCGATTTCGCTCCAATTCACATACCAAATAATATTCGGCTTGCTAATTATGTTGCCGATTGCCAAATTGCATTATCTCTTATAGTTTCGGAGATATGGGCAATCGAAATTTTACACCTTAGAGTCTGTTTCTAACTGGGGTCAAAATTGTAAAATGGTCTTATGAATTAGCGATTTCCCTCCAATTCACATTCCAAGTAATATTCGGCATGCTAATTACGTTGCCGATTGCCAAATTGCATTATCTCTTATAGTTTCCGAGATATGGACTATCGACATCTTACAATATTGTCTCTGCTTCTAACTTGGGCCAGAATTGTAAAATGGTCTTATGAATTAGCGATTTCGCTCCAATTCACATTCCAAGTAATATTCGGCTTGCTAATTACGTTGCCGATTGCCAAATTGCATTATCTCTTATAGTTTCCGAGATATGGACAATCGAAATTTTACACCTTAGAGTATATTTCTAACTGGGGTCAAAATTGTAAAATGGTCTTATGAATTGGCGATTTCGCTCCAATTCACATTCCAAGTAATATTCGGCATGCTAATTACGTTGCTGATTGCCAAATTGCATTATCTCTTATAGTTTCCGAGATATGGGCAATCGAAATTTTACACCTTAGAGTCTGTTTCTAACTGGGGTCAAAATTGTAAAATGGTCTTATAAATTAGCGATTTCGCTCCAATTCACATTCCAAGTAATATTCGGCATGCTAATTACGTTGCCGATTGCCAAATTGCATTATCTCTTATAGTTTTCGAGATATGGACTATCGACATCTTACAATATTGGCTCTGCTTCTAACTTGGGCCAGAATTGTAAAATGGTCTTATGAATTAGCGATTTCGCTCCAATTCACATTCCAAGTAATATTCGGCATGCTAATTACGTTGCCGATTGCCAAATTGCATTATCTCTTATAGTTTCCGAGATATGGGCAATCGAAATTTTACACCTTAGAGTCTGTTTCTAACTGGGGTCAAAATTGTAAAATAGTCTTAAGAATTAGCGATTTCGCTCCAATTCACATTCCAAGTAATATTCGGCATGCTAATTACGTTACCGATTGCCAAATTGCAATATCTCTTATAGATTCCGAGATATAGACTATCGACATCTTACAATATTGGCTCTGCTTCTAACTTGGCCCAAAATTGTAAAATGGTCTTATAAATTAGCGATTTCGCTCCAATTCACATTCCAAGTAATATTCAGCATGCTAATTACGTTGCCGATTGCCAAATAGCATTATCTCTTACAGTTTCCGAAATACGGTCAATCGAAATTTTACACCTTAGAGTCTGTTTCTAACTGGGGTCAAAATTATAAAACGGTCTAATGAATTAGCGATTTCGCTCCAATTCACATACCAAATAATATTCGGCTTGCTAATTACGTTGCCGATTGCCAAATTGCATTATCTCTTATAGTTTCGGAGATATGGGCAATCGAAATTTTACACCTTAGAGTCTGTTTCTAACTGGGGTCAAAATTGTAAAATGGTCTTATGAATTAGCGATTTCGCTCCAATTCACATTCCAAGTAATATTCGGCATGCTAATTACGTTGCCGATTGCCAAATTGCATTATCTCTTATAGTTTCCGAGATATGGACTATCGACATCTTACAATATTGGCTCTGCTTCTAACTTGGGCCAGAATTGTAAAATGGTCTTATGAATTAGCGATTTCGCTCCAATTCACATTCCAAGTAATATTCGGCTTGCTAATTACGTTGCCGATTGCCAAATTGCATTATCTCTTATAGTTTCCGAGATAAGGGCAATCGAAATTTTACACCTTAGAGTCTGTTTCTAACTGGGGTCAAAATTGTAAAATGGTCTTATGAATTAGCGATTTCGCTCCAATTCACATTCCAAGTAATATTCGGCATGCTAATTACGTTGCCGATTGCCAAATTGCATTATCTCTTATAGTTTCCGAGATAAGGGCAATCGAAATTTTACACCTTAGAGTCTGTTTCTAACTGGGGTCAAAATTGTAAAATGGTCTTATGAATTAGCGATTTCGCTCCAATTCACATTCCAAGTAATATTTGGCATGCTAATTACGTTGCCCATTGCCAAATTTCATTATCTCTTATAGTTTCCGAGATATGGTCAATCGAAATTTTACACCTTAGAGTCTGTTTCTAACCGGGGTCAAAATTGTAAAATGGTCTTATGAATTAGCGATTTCGCTCCAATTCACATTCCAGGTAGTATTCGGCATGCTAATTACGTTGCCGATTGCCAAATTGCATTATCTCTTATAGTTTCCGAGATATGGGCAATCGAAATTTTACACCTTAGGGTCTGTTTCTAACCGGGGTCAAAATTGTAAAATGGTCTTATGAATTAGCGATTTCGCTCCAATTCACATTCCAAGTAATATTCGGCATGCTAATTACGTTGCCTATTGCCAAATTGCATTATCTCTTATAGTTTCCGAGATATGGGCAATCGAAATTTTACACCTTAGGGTCTGTTTCTAACTGGGGTCAAAATTGTAAAATGGTCTTATGAATTAGCGATTTCGCTCCAATTCACATTCCAAGTAATATTCGGCATGCTAATTACGTTGCCCATTGCCAAATTTCATTATCTCTTATAGTTTCCGAGATATGGTCAATCGAAATTTTACACCTTAGAGTCTGTTTCTAACCGGGGTCAAAATTGTAAAATGGTCTTATGAATTAGCGATTCCGCTCCAATTCACATTCCAAGTAGTATTCGGCAAGCTAATTACGTTGCGGATTGCCAAATTGCATTATCTCTTATAGTTTCCGAGATATGGACTATCGACATCTTACAATATTGGCTCTGCTTCTAAGTTGGGCCAAAATTGTAAAATGGTCTTATGAATTAGCGATTTCGTTCCAATTCCCATTCCAAGTAATATTCAGCATGCTAATTACGTTGCCGATTGCCAAATTGCAATATCTCTTATAGATTCCGAGATATAGACTATCGACATCTTACAATATTGGCTCTGCTTCTAACTTGGCCCAAAATTGTAAAATGGTCTTATGAATTAGCGATTTCGCTCCAATTCACATTCCAAGAAATATTCAGCATGCTAATTACGTTGCCGATTGCCAAATAGCATTATCTCTTACAGTTTCCGAAATACGGAGAATCGAAATTTTACACCTTAGAGTCTGTTTCTAACTGGGGTCAAAATTGTAAAATGGTCTTATGAAATAGCGATTTCGCTCCAATTCACATTCCAAGTAATATTCGGCATGTTAATTACGTTGCCGATTGCCAAATTGCATTATCTCTTATAGTTTCCGAGGTATGGTCTATCGACATTTTACAATATTGGCTCTGCTTCTAACTTGGGCCAAAATTGTAAAACGGTCTTATGAATTAGCGATTTCGTTCAAATTCACATTTCAAGTAATATTCGGCATGCTAATTACATTGCCGATTGCCAAATTTCATTACCTCTTATAGTTTCCGAGATATGGTCAATCGAAATTTTACACCTTAGAGTCTGTTTCTAACTGGGGTCAAAATTGTAAAATGGTCTTATGAAATAGCGATTTCGCTCCAATTCACATTCCAAGTAATATTCGGCATGTTAATTACGTTGCCGATTGCCAGATTGCATTATCTCTTATAGTTTCCGAGATATGAACTTTCGAAATTTTATAATTTTGGCTCTATTTATAACTTGGGCCAAAATTGTAAAATGGTCTTATGAATTAGCGATTTCGTTCCAATTCATATTCCAAGTGATATTCGGCATGCTAATTACGCTGTCGATTACCAAATTGCATTATCTCTTATAGTTTCCGAGATATAAACTTTCGAAATTTTATAATTTTGGCTCTATTTATAACTTGGGTCAAAATTGTTAAATGGTCTTATGAATTAGCGACTTCGTTCTAAATCACATTCCAAGTAATATTCGGCATGCTAATTACGATGTCGATTAGCAGATTGCATTATCTCTTATAGTTTCCTAGATATGGGCAATCGAAATTTTACACCTTAGGCTCTGTTTCTAACTTGGGCCAAAATTGTAAAATGGTCTTATGAATTAGCAATTTTGTTCCAATTCACACTCCAAGTAATATTCGGCATGCTAATAACGTTGTCGATTGTCAAATTGCATTATCTCTTATACTTTCCGAGATACGGGCAATCGAAATTTCAAACCTTAGACTCTGCTTCTAACCTGGGCCAAAATTGTAAAATGGTCTTATGAATTAGCGATTTCGTTCCAATTCACACTCCAAGTAATATTCGGCATGCTAATTACATTGCCGATTGCCAAATTGCATTATCTCTTATAATTTCGGAGTTATGGACTATTGACATTTTACAATTTTGGCTCTGCTTCTAACTGGGGTCAAAATTGTAAAACGGTCTAATGAATTAGCGATTTCGCTCCAATTCACATTCCAAGTAATATTCGGCATGCTAATTACGTTGCCGATTGCCAAATTGCATTATCTCTTATAGTTTCGGAGATATGGGCAATCGAAATTTTACACCTTAGAGTCTGTTTCTAACTGGGGTCAAAATTGTAAAATGGTCTTATGAATTAGCGATTTCGCTCCAATTCACATTCCAAGTAATATTCGGCATGCTAATTACGTTGCCGATTGCCAAATTGCATTATCTCTTATAGTTTCCGAGATATGGACTATCGACATCTTACAATATTGGCTCTGCTTCTAACTTGGGCCAGAATTGTAAAATGGTCTTATGAATTAGCGATTTCGCTCCAATTCACATTCCAAGTAATATTCGGCTTGCTAATTACGTTGCCGATTGCCAAATTGCATTATCTCTTATAGTTTCCGAGATATGGGCAATCGAAATTTAACACCTTAGAGTCTGTTTCTAACTGGGGTCAAAATTGTAAAATGGTCTTATAAATAAGCGATTTCGCTCCAATTCACATTCCAAGTAATATTCGGCATGCTAATTACGTTGCCGATTGCCAAATTGCATTATCTCTTATAGTTTTCGAGATATGGACTATCGACATCTTACAATATTGGCTCTGCTTCTAACTTGGGCCAGAATTGTAAAATGGTCTTATGAATTAGCGATTTCGCTCCAATTCACATTCCAAGTAATATTCGGCATGCTAATTACGTTGCCGATTGCCAAATTGCATTATCTCTTATAGTTTCCGAGATATGGGCAATCGAAATTTTACACCTTAGAGTCTGTTTCTAACTGGGGTCAAAATTGTAAAATGGTCTTATGAAATAGCAATTTCGCTCCAATTCACAATCCAAGTAATATTCGGCACGCTAATTACGTTGCCTATTGCCAAATTGCATTATCTCTTATAGTTTCCGAGATATGGGCAATCGAAATTTTACACCTTAGAGTCTGTTTCTAACTGGGGTCAAAATTGTAAAATAGTCTTAAGAATTAGCGATTTCGCTCCAATTCACATTCCAAGTAATATTCGGCATGCTAATTACGTTGCCCATTGCCAAATTGCATTATCTCTTATAGTTTCCGAGATATGGTCTATCGACATTTTACAATATTGGCTCTGCTTCTAACTTGGGCCAAAATTGTAAAACGGTCTTATGAATTAGCGATTTCGTTCAAATTCACATTTCAAGTAATATTCGGCATGCTAATTACATTGCCGATTGCCAAATTTCATTACCTCTTATAGTTTCCGAGATATGGTCAATCGAAATTTTACACCTTAGAGTCTGTTTCTAACTGGGGTCAAAATTGTAAAATGGTCTTATGAATTAGCGATTTCGCTCCAATTCACATTCCAAGTAGTATTCGGCATGCTAATTACGTTGCCGATTGCCAAATTGCATTATCTCTTATAGTTTCCGAGATATGGACTATCAACATCTTACAACATTGGCTCGGCTTCTAACTTGGGCCAGAATTGTAAAATGTGCTTATGAATTAGCGATTTCGCCCCAATTCACATTCCAAGTAATATTCAGCATGCTATTTACGTTGCCGATTGCCAAATTGCATTATCTCTTATAGTTTCCGAGATATGGACTATCGACATCTTACAATATTGGCTCTGCTTCTAAGTTGGGACAAAATTGTAAAATGGTCTTATGAATTAGCGATTTCGTTCCAATTCACATTCCAAGTAATATTCAGCATGCTAATTACGTTGCCGATTGCCAAATTGCAAAATCTCTTATAGATTCCGAGATATAGACTATCGACATCTTACAATATTGGCTCTGCTTCTAACTTGGCCCAAAATTGTAAAATGGTCTTATGAATTAGCGATTTCGCTCCAATTCACATTCCAAGTAATATTCAGCAAGCTAATTACGTTGCCGATTGCCAAATAGCATTATCTCTTATAGTTTCCGAGATACGGTCAATCGAAATTTTACACCTTAGAGTCTCTTTCTAACTGGGGTCAAAATTGTAAAATGGTCTTATGAATTAGCGATTTCGCTCCAATTCACATTCCAAGTAATATTCGGCATGCTAATTACGTTGCCGATTGACAAATTGCATTATCTCTTATAGTTTCCGAGATATGGACTATCGACATCTTACAATATTGGCTCTGCTTCTAACTTGGGCCAGAATTGTAAAATGGTCTTATAAATTAGCGATTTCGCTCCAATTCACATTCCAAGTAATATTCGGCTTACTAATTACGTTGCCGATTGCCAAATTGCATTATCTCTTATAGTTTCCGAGATATGGGCAATCGAAATTTTACACCTTAGAGTCTGTTTCTAACTGGGGTCAAAACTGTAAAATGGTCTTATGAATTAGCGATTTCGCTCCAATTCACATTCCAAGTAATATTTGGCATGCTAATTACGTTGCCCATTGCCAAATTTCATTATCTCTTATAGTTTCCGAGATATGAGCAATCGAAATTTTACACCTTAGAGTCTGTTTCTAACTGGGGTCAAAATTGTAAAATGGTCTTATGAATTAGCGATTTCGCTCCAATTCACATTCCAAGTAATATTCGGCATGCTAATTACGTTGCCCATTGCCAAATTGCATTATCTCTTATAGTTTCCGAGATATGGGCAATCGAAATTTTACACCTTAGAGTCTGTTTCTAACTGGGGTCAAAATTGTAAAATGGTCTTATGAATTAGCGATTTCGCTCCAATTCACATTCCAAGTAATATTTGGCATGCTAATTACGTTGCCCATTGCCAAATTTCATTATCTCTTATAGTTTCCGAGATATGGTCAATCGAAATTTTACACCTTAGAGTCTATTTCTAACCGGGGTCAAAATTGTAAAATGGTCTTATGAATTAGCGATTTCGCTCCAATTCACATTCCAGGTAGTATTCGGCATGCTAATTACGTTGCCGATTGCCAAATTGCATTATCTCTTATAGTTTCCGAGATATGGACTATCGACATCTTACAATATTTTCTCGGCTTCTAACTTGGGCCAGAATTGTAAAATGTTCTTATGAATTAGCGATTTCGCTCCAATTCACATTCCAAGTAATATTCAGCATGCTATTTACGTTGCCGATTGCCAAATTGCATTATCTCTTATAGTTTCCGAGATATGGACTATCGACATCTTACAATATTGGCTCTGCTTCTAAGTTGGGCCAAAATTGTAAAATGGTCTTATGAATTAGTGATTTCGTTCCAATTCCCATTCCAAGTAATATTCAGCATGCTAATTACGTTGCCGATTGCCAAATTGCAATATCTCTTATAGATTCCAAGATATAGACTATCGACATCTTACAATATTGGCTCTGCTTCTAACTTGGCCCAAAATTGTAAAATGGTCTTATGAATTAGCGATTTCGCTCCAATTCACATTCCAAGTAATATTCAGCATGCTAATTACGTTGCCGATTGCCAAATAGCATTATCTCTTACAGTTTCCGAAATACGGTCAATCGAAATTTTACACCTTAGAGTCTGTTTCTAACTGGGGTCAAAATTGTAAAACGGTCTTATGAATTAGCGATTTCGCTCCAATTCACATACCAAATAATATTCGGCTTGCTAATTATGTTGCCGATTGCCAAATTGCATTATCTCTTATAGTTTCGGAGATATGGGCAATCGAAATTTTACACCTTAGAGTCTGTTTCTAACTGGGGTCAAAATTGTAAAATGGTCTTATGAATTAGCGATTTCCCTCCAATTCACATTCCAAGTAATATTCGGCATGCTAATTACGTTGCCGATTGCCAAATTGCATTATCTCTTATAGTTTCCGAGATATGGACTATCGACATCTTACAATATTGTCTCTGCTTCTAACTTGGGCCAGAATTGTAAAATGGTCTTATGAATTAGCGATTTCGCTCCAATTCACATTCCAAGTAATATTCGGCTTGCTAATTACGTTGCCGATTGCCAAATTGCATTATCTCTTATAGTTTCCGAGATATGGACAATCGAAATTTTACACCTTAGAGTATATTTCTAACTGGGGTCAAAATTGTAAAATGGTCTTATGAATTGGCGATTTCGCTCCAATTCACATTCCAAGTAATATTCGGCATGCTAATTACGTTGCTGATTGCCAAATTGCATTATCTCTTATAGTTTCCGAGATATGGGCAATCGAAATTTTACACCTTAGAGTCTGTTTCTAACTGGGGTCAAAATTGTAAAATGGTCTTATAAATTAGCGATTTCGCTCCAATTCACATTCCAAGTAATATTCGGCATGCTAATTACGTTGCCGATTGCCAAATTGCATTATCTCTTATAGTTTTCGAGATATGGACTATCGACATCTTACAATATTGGCTCTGCTTCTAACTTGGGCCAGAATTGTAAAATGGTCTTATGAATTAGCGATTTCGCTCCAATTCACATTCCAAGTAATATTCGGCATGCTAATTACGTTGCCGATTGCCAAATTGCATTATCTCTTATAGTTTCCGAGATATGGGCAATCGAAATTTTACACCTTAGAGTCTGTTTCTAACTGGGGTCAAAATTGTAAAATAGTCTTAAGAATTAGCGATTTCGCTCCAATTCACATTCCAAGTAATATTCGGCATGCTAATTACGTTACCGATTGCCAAATTGCAATATCTCTTATAGATTCCGAGATATAGACTATCGACATCTTACAATATTGGCTCTGCTTCTAACTTGGCCCAAAATTGTAAAATGGTCTTATAAATTAGCGATTTCGCTCCAATTCACATTCCAAGTAATATTCAGCATGCTAATTACGTTGCCGATTGCCAAATAGCATTATCTCTTACAGTTTCCGAAATACGGTCAATCGAAATTTTACACCTTAGAGTCTGTTTCTAACTGGGGTCAAAATTATAAAACGGTCTAATGAATTAGCGATTTCGCTCCAATTCACATACCAAATAATATTCGGCTTGCTAATTACGTTGCCGATTGCCAAATTGCATTATCTCTTATAGTTTCGGAGATATGGGCAATCGAAATTTTACACCTTAGAGTCTGTTTCTAACTGGGGTCAAAATTGTAAAATGGTCTTATGAATTAGCGATTTCGCTCCAATTCACATTCCAAGTAATATTCGGCATGCTAATTACGTTGCCGATTGCCAAATTGCATTATCTCTTATAGTTTCCGAGATATGGACTATCGACATCTTACAATATTGGCTCTGCTTCTAACTTGGGCCAGAATTGTAAAATGGTCTTATGAATTAGCGATTTCGCTCCAATTCACATTCCAAGTAATATTCGGCTTGCTAATTACGTTGCCGATTGCCAAATTGCATTATCTCTTATAGTTTCCGAGATAAGGGCAATCGAAATTTTACACCTTAGAGTCTGTTTCTAACTGGGGTCAAAATTGTAAAATGGTCTTATGAATTAGCGATTTCGCTCCAATTCACATTCCAAGTAATATTCGGCATGCTAATTACGTTGCCGATTGCCAAATTGCATTATCTCTTATAGTTTCCGAGATAAGGGCAATCGAAATTTTACACCTTAGAGTCTGTTTCTAACTGGGATCAAAATTGTAAAATGGTCTTATGAATTAGCGATTTCGCTCCAATTCACATTCCAAGTAATATTTGGCATGCTAATTACGTTGCCCATTGCCAAATTTCATTATCTCTTATAGTTTCCGAGATATGGTCAATCGAAATTTTACACCTTAGAGTCTGTTTCTAACCGGGGTCAAAATTGTAAAATGGTCTTATGAATTAGCGATTTCGCTCCAATTCACATTCCAGGTAGTATTCGGCATGCTAATTACGTTGCCGATTGCCAAATTGCATTATCTCTTATAGTTTCCGAGATATGGGCAATCGAAATTTTACACCTTAGGGTCTGTTTCTAACCGGGGTCAAAATTGTAAAATGGTCTTATGAATTAGCGATTTCGCTCCAATTCACATTCCAAGTAATATTCGGCATGCTAATTACGTTGCCCATTGCCAAATTGCATTATCTCTTATAGTTTCCGAGATATGGGCAATCGAAATTTTACACCTTAGGGTCTGTTTCTAACTGGGGTCAAAATTGTAAAATGGTCTTATGAATTAGCGATTTCGCTCCAATTCACATTCCAAGTAATATTCGGCATGCTAATTACGTTGCCCATTGCCAAATTTCATTATCTCTTATAGTTTCCGAGATATGGTCAATCGAAATTTTACACCTTAGAGTCTGTTTCTAACCGGGGTCAAAATTGTAAAATGGTCTTATGAATTAGCGATTCCGCTCCAATTCACATTCCAAGTAGTATTCGGCAAGCTAATTACGTTGCGGATTGCCAAATTGCATTATCTCTTATAGTTTCCGAGATATGGACTATCGACATCTTACAATATTGGCTCTGCTTCTAAGTTGGGCCAAAATTGTAAAATGGTCTTATGAATTAGCGATTTCGTTCCAATTCCCATTCCAAGTAATATTCAGCATGCTAATTACGTTGCCGATTGCCAAATTGCAATATCTCTTATAGATTCCAAGATATAGACTATCGACATCTTACAATATTGGCTCTGCTTCTAACTTGGCCCAAAATTGTAAAATGGTCTTATGAATTAGCGATTTCGCTCCAATTCACATTCCAAGAAATATTCAGCATGCCAATTACGTTGCCGATTGCCAAATAGCATTATCTCTTACAGTTTCCGAAATACGGAGAATCGAAATTTTACACCTTAGAGTCTGTTTCTAACTGGGGTCAAAATTGTAAAATGGTCTTATGAAATAGCGATTTCGCTCCAATTCACATTCCAAGTAATATTCGGCATGTTAATTACGTTGCCGATTGCCAAATTGCATTATCTCTTATAGTTTCCGAGATATGGTCTATCGACATTTTACAATATTGGCTCTGCTTCTAACTTGGGCCAAAATTGTAAAACGGTCTTATGAATTAGCGATTTCGTTCAAATTCACATTTCAAGTAATATTCGGCATGCTAATTACATTGCCGATTGCCAAATTTCATTACCTCTTATAGTTTCCGAGATATGGTCAATCGAAATTTTACACCTTAGAGTCTGTTTCTAACTGGGGTCAAAATTGTAAAATGGTCTTATGAAATAGCGATTTCGCTCCAATTCACATTCCAAGTAATATTCGGCATGTTAATTACGTTGCCGATTGCCAGATTGCATTATCTCTTATAGTTTCCGAGATATGAACTTTCGAAATTTTATAATTTTGGCTCTATTTATAACTTGGGCCAAAATTGTAAAATGGTCTTATGAATTAGCGATTTCGTTCCAATTCATATTCCAAGTGATATTCGGCATGCTAATTACGCTGTCGATTACCAAATTGCATTATCTCTTATAGTTTCCGAGATATAAACTTTCGAAATTTTATAATTTTGGCTCTATTTATAACTTGGGTCAAAATTGTTAAATGGTCTTATGAATTAGCGACTTCGTTCTAAATCACATTCCAAGTAATATTCGGCATGCTAATTACGATGTCGATTAGCAGATTGCATTATCTCTTATAGTTTCCTAGATATGGGCAATCGAAATTTTACACCTTAGGCTCTGTTTCTAACTTGGGCCAAAATTGTAAAATGGTCTTATGAATTAGCAATTTTGTTCCAATTCACACTCCAAGTAATATTCGGCATGCTAATAAAGTTGTCGATTGTCAAATTGCATTATCTCTTATACTTTCCGAGATACGGGCAATCGAAATTTCAAACCTTAGACTCTGCTTCTAACCTGGGCCAAAATTGTAAAATGGTCTTATGAATTAGCTATTTCGTTCCAATTCACACTCCAAGTAATATTCGGCATGCTAATTACATTGCCGATTGCCAAATTGCATTATCTCTTATAATTTCGGAGTTATGGACTATTGACATTTTACAATTTTGGCTCTGCTTCTAACTTGGGTCAAAATTGTAAAATGGTCTTACGATTTAGCGATTTCATTCCAATTCACATTCCGAGTAATATTCGGCATGCTAATTACGATGCCGATTAGCAAATTCCATTATCTCTTATAGTTTCCTATATATGGGCAATCGAAATTTTACACCTTAGACTCTGTTTCTAACCTGGGCCAAAATTGTAAAATGGTCTTATGAATTAGCGATTTCGTTCCAATTCACACTCCAAGTAATATTCGGCATGCTAATTACATTGCCGATTGCCAAATTGCATTATCTCTTATAGTTTCCGAGATATGAACTTTCGAAGTTTTATTAGTTCAGCTCTATTTATAACTTGGGTCAAAATTGTAAAATGGTCTTATGAATTAGCGATTTCGTTCTAAATACATTCCAAGTAATATTCGGCATGCTAATTATGATGTCGATTAGCAAATTGCATTATCTCTTATAGTTTCCTAGATATGGGCAATCGAAATTTTATAATTTTGGCTCTATTTATAACTTGGGCCAAAATTGTAAAATGATCTTATGAATTAGCGATTTCGTTCCAATTCATATTCCAAGTGATATTCGGCATGCTAATTACGCTGTCGATTACCAAATTGCATTATCTCTTATAGTTTCCGAGATATGAACTTTCGAAATTTTATAATTTTGGCTCTATTTATAACTTGGGTCAAAATTGTAAAATGGTCTTATGAATTAGCGATTTCGTTCTAAATACATTTCAAGTAATATTCGGCATGCTAATTATGATGTCGATTAGCAAATTGCATTATCTCTTATAATTTCCTAGATATGATCAATCGAAATTTTATAATTTTGGCTCTATTTATAACTTGGGTCAAAATTGTAAAATGGTTTTATGAATTACCGGTTTCGTTCCAATTCACATTCCAAGTAATACTCGGCATGCTAATTATATTGTCGATTGCCAAATTGCATTATCTCTTATAGTTTCCTAGATATGGGCTATCGAAAATTTACAATTTTATCTCTGCTTCTGACATGGGTCAAAATTGTAAAATGGTCTTATGAATTAGCGATTTCGTTCCAATTCACACTCCAAGTAATATTCGGCATGCTAATTACGTTGTCGATTGCCAAATTGCATTATCTCTTATAGTTTCCGAGATATGAACTTTCCAAGTTTTATAATTTCGGCTCTATTTATAACTTGGGTCAAAATTGTAAAATGGTCTTATGAATTAGCGATTTCGTTCTAAATACATTCCAAGCAATATTCGGAATGCTAATTATGATGTCGATTAGCAAATTGCATTATCTCTTATAGTTTCCTAGATATGGGCAATCGAAATTTTATAATTTTGGCTCAATTTATAACTTGGGCCAAAATTTTAAAATGGTCTTATGAATTAGCGATTTCGTTCCAATTCATATTCCAAGTGATATTCGGCATGCTAATTACGCTGTCGATTGCCAAATTGCATTATATCTTATAGTTTCCGTGATATGAACTTTCGAAATTTTATAATATTGGCTCTATTTATAACTTGGGTCAAAATTGTAAAATGGTCTTATTAATTAGCGATTTCGTTCTAAATACATTCCAAGTAATATTCGGCATACTAATTATGATGTCGATTAGCAAATTGCGTTATCTCTTATAATTTCCTAGATATGGGCAATCGAAATTTTATAATTTTGGCTTTATTTATAACTTGGGCCAAAATTGTAAAATGGTCTTATGAATTAGCGATTTCGTTCCAATTCATATTCCAAGTGATATTCGGCATGCTAATTACGCTGTCGATTACCAAATTGCATTATCTCTTATAGTTTCCGAGATATGAACTTTCGAAATTTTATAATTTTGGCTCTATTTATAACTTGGGTCAAAATTGTAAAATGGTCTTATGAATTAGCGATTTCGTTCTAAATCACATTCCAAGTAATATTCGGCATGCTAATTACAATGTCGACAAGCAAATTGAATTATCTCTTATAGTTTCCTAGATATGGGCAATCGAAATTTTATAATTTTGGCTCTATTTATAACTTGGGCCAAAATTGTAAAATGGTCTTATGAATTAGCAATTTTGTTCCAATTCACACTCCAAGTAATATATGGAATGCTAATAACGTTGTCGATTGCCAAATTGTATTATCTCTTATAGTTTCCGGGATATAGACAATCGAAATTTTACAATTTTATCTCTGCTTCTAACATGGGTCAAAATAGTAAAATGGTCTTATGAATTAGCGATTTCGTTCTAATTCACACTCCAAGTAATATTCGGCATGCTAATTACGTTGTCGATTACCAAATTGCATTATCTCTTATAGTTTCCGAGATATGGGCTATCGAAATTTTAAAATTTTGGCTCTGATTCTAACTTGGATCAAAATTGTAAAATGGTCTTATAAATTACCGATTTCGTTCTAATTCACATTCCAAGTGATATTCGGCATGCTAATTACGCTGTCCATTACCAAATTGCATTATCTCTTATAATTTTCGAGATATGGACTATCGAAATTTTACAATTTTGTCTCTGCTTCTAACTTGACCCGAAATTGTAAAATGGTCTTATGAATTGGCGATTTCGTTCCAATTCACACTCCAAGTAATATTCGGCATGCTAATTACATTGCCGATTGCCAAATTGCATTATCTCTTATACTTTCCGCGATATGGGCAATCGAAATTTTACAATTTTATCTCTGCTTCTAACTTGACCCGAAATTGTAAAATGGTCTTATGAATTGGCGATTTCGTTCCAATTCACACTCCAAGTAATATTCGGCATGCTAATTACATTGCCGATTTCCAAATTGCATTATCTCTTATACTTTCCGAGATACGGGCAATCGAAATTTTAAACCTTAGACTCTGATTCTAACTTGGGCCAAAATTGTATAATGTTCATATGAATTGGCGATTTCGTTCCAATTCACATTCCAAGTAAATCGGATTCGGAATGCTAATTACATTGTCGATTACCAAATTGCATTATCTCTTATAGTTTCCGAGATATGGACTATCGAAATTTTACAATTTTGGCACTGCCTCTAACTAGAGCCGAAATTGTAAAATGGTTTTATGAATTAGCGATTTCGTTCCAATTCACATTCCAAGTGATATTCGGCATGCTAATAACGTTGTCGATTGCCAAATTGTATTATCTCTTATAGTGTCCGAGATACAGACTATCGAAATTTTACAATTTTATCTCTGGTTCTAACATGGGTCAAAATTGTAAAATGGTCTTATGAATTAGCGATTTCGTTCCAATTCACGTTCCAAGTAATATTCGGCATGCTAATTACATTGCCGATTGCCAAATTGCATTATCTCTTATACTTTCCGCGATATGGGCAATCGAAATTTTACAATTTTATCTCTGCTTCTGACATTGGTCAAAATTGTAAAATGGTCTTATGAATAAGCGGTTTCGTTCCAATTCACAATCCAAGCGATATTCGGCATGCTAATTACGCTGTCAATTACCAAATTGCATTATCTCTTATAGTTTCCGAGATATGTACTTTCGAAATTTTATAATTTTGGCTCTATTTATAACTTGGGTCAAAATTGTAAAATGGTCTTATGAATTAGCGATTTCGTTCTAAATACATTCCAAGTAATATTCGGCATGCTAATTATGATGTCGATTAGCAAATTGCATTATCTCTTATAGTTTCCTAGATATGGGCAATCGAAATTTTATAATTTGGGCTCTATTTATAACTTGGGTCAAAATTGTAAAATGGTCTTATGAATTAGCGATTTCGTTCCACTTCATATTCCAAGTGATATTCGGCATGCTAATTACGCTGTCGATTACCAAATTGCATTATCTCTTATAGTTTCCGAGATATGAACTTTCGAAATTTTATAATTTTGGCTCTATTTATAACTTGGGTCAAAATTGTAAAATGGTCTTATGAATTAGCGACTTCGTTCTAAATCACATTCCAAGTAATATTCGGCATGCTAATTACGATGTCGATTAGCAAATTGCATTATCTCTTATAGTTTCTTAGATATGGGCAATCGAAATTTTACACCTTAGGCTCTGTTTCTAAGTTGGGCCAAAATTGTAAAATGGTCTTATGAATTAGCAATTTTATTCCAATTCACACTCCAAGTAATATTCGGCATGCTAATAACGTTGTCGATTGCCAAATTGTATTATCTCTTATAGTGTCCGAGATACAGACTATCGAAATTTTACAATTTTATCTCTGGTTCTAACATGGATCAAAATTGTAAAATGGTCTTATGAATTAGCGATTTCGTTCCAATTCACATTCCAAGTAATATTCGGCATGCTAATTACGCTGTCGATTACCAAATTGCATTATCTCTTATAGTTTCCAAGATATGAACTTTCGAAATTTTATAATTTTGGCTCTATTCACAACTTGGATCAAAATTGTAAAATGGTCTTATGAATTAGCGATTTCGTTCCAATTCACACTCCAAGTAATATTCGGCATGCTAATTACATTGCCGATTGCCAAATTGCATTATCTCTTATACTTTCCGCGATATGGGCAATCGAAATTTTACAATTTTATCTCTGCTTCTGACATTGGTCAAAATTGTAAAATGGTCTTATGAATAAGCGGTTTCGTTCCAATTCACAATCCAAGTGATATTCGGCATGCTAATTACGCTGTCAATTACCAAATTGCGTTATCTCTTATAGTTTCCGAGATATGGACTATCGACATCTTACAATATTGGCTCTGCTTCTAACTTGGGCCAGAATTGTAAAATGGTCTTATAAATTAGCGATTTCGTATCAATTCATATTCCAAGTAATATTCGGCATGCTAATTACGTTGCCGATTGCCAAATTGCATTATCTCTTATAGTTTCCGAGATATGGGCAATCGAAATTTTACACGTTAGAGTCTGTTTCTAACTGGGGTCAAAATTGTAAAATGGTCTTATGAAATAGCGATTTCGCTCCAATTCACATTCCAAGTAATATTCGGCATGTTAATTACGTTGCCGATTGCCAAATTGCATTATCTCTTATAGTTTCCGAGATATGGTCTATCGACATTTTACAATATTGGCTCTGCTTCTAACTTGGGCCAAAATTGTAAAACGGTCTTATGAATTAGCGATTTCGTTCAAATTCACATTTCAAGTAATATTCGGCATGCTAATTACATTGCCGATTGCCAAATTTCATTACCTCTTATAGTTTCCGAGATATGGTCAATCGAAATTTTACACCTTAGAGTCTGTTTCTAACTGGGGTCAAAATTGTAAAACGGTCTTATGAATTAGCGATTTCGCGCCAATTCACATACCAAATAATATTCGGCTTGCTAATTACGTTGCCGATTGCGAAATTGCATTATCTCTTATAGTTTCGGAGATATGGGCAATCGAAATTTTACACCTTATAGTCTGTTTCTAACTGGGGTCAAAATTGTAAAATGGTCTTATGAATTAGCGATTTCGCTCCAATTCACATTCCAAGTAATATTCGGCATGCTAATTACGTTGCCGATTGCCAAATTGCATTATCTCTTATAGTCTCCGAGATATGGACTATCGACATCTTACAATATTGGCTCTGCTTCTAACTTGGGCCAGAATTGTAAAATGGTCTTATGAAATAGCGATTTCGCTCCAATTCACATTCCAAGTAATATTCGGCTTGCTAATTACGTTGCCGATTGCCAAATTGCATTATCTCTTATAGTTTCCGAGTTATGGGCAATCGAAATTTTACACCTTAGAGTCTGTTTCTAACTGGGGTCAAAATTGTAAAATGGTCTTATGAATTAGCGATTTCGCTCCAATTCACATTCCAAGTAATATTCAGCATGCTAATTACGTTGCCGATTGCCAAATAGCATTATCTCTTACGGTTTCCGAAATACGGTCAATCGAAATTTTACACCTTAGAGTCTGTTTCTAACTGGGGTCAAAATTGTAAGACGGTCTTATGAATTAGCGATTTCGCTCCAATTCACAATCCAAGTAATATTCGGCATGCTAATTACGTTGCCGATTGCCAAATTGCATTATCTCTTATAGTTTCCGAGATATGGGCAATCGAAATTTTACACCTTAGAGTCTGTTTCTAACTGGGGTCAAAATTGTAAAATGGTCTTATGAATTAGCGATTTCGCTCCAATTCACATTCCAAGTAATATTCGGCATGCTAATTACGTTGCCGATTGCCAAATTGCATTATCTCTTATAGTTTCCGAGATATGGGCAATCGAAATTTTACACCTTAGAGTCTGTTTCTAACTGGGGTCAAAATTGTAAAATGGTCTTATGAATTAGCGATTTCGCTCCAATTCACATTCCAAGTAATATTCGGCATGCTAATTACGTTGCCGATTGCCAAATTGCATTATCTCTTATAGTTTCCGAGATATGGACTATCGACATCTTACAATATTGGCTCTGCTTCTAACTTGGGCCAAAATTGTAAAATGGTCTTATGAATTAGCGATTTCGCTCCAATTCACATTCCAAGTAATATTCGGCTTGCTAATTACGTTGCCGATTGCCAAATTGCATTATCTCTTATAGTTTCCGAGATATGGGCAATCGAAATTTTACACCTTAGAGTCTGTTTCTAACTGGGGTCAAAATTGTAAAATGGTCTTATGAATTAGCGATTTCGCTCCAATTCACATTCCAAGTAATATTCGGCATGCTAATTACGTTGCCGATTGCCAAATTGCATTATCTCTTATAGTTTCCGAGATATGGGCAATCGAAATTTTACACCTTAGAGTCTGTTTCTAACTGGGGTCAAAATTGTAAAATGGTCTTATAAATTAGCGATTTCGCTCCAATTCACAATCCAAGTAATATTCGGCATGCTAATTACGTTGCCGATTGCCAAATTGCATTATCTCTTATAGTTTTCGAGATATGGACTATCGACATCTTACAATATTGGCTCTGCTTCTAACTTGGGCCAGAATTGTAAAATGGTCTTATGAATTAGCGATTTCGCTCCAATTCACATTCCAAGTAATATTCGGCATGCTAATTACGTTGCCGATTGCCAAATTGCATTATCTCTTATAGTTTCCGAGATATGGGCAATCGAAATTTTACACCTTAGAGTCTGTTTCTAACTGGGGTCAAAATTGTAAAATGGTCTTATGAAATAGCGATTTCGCTCCAATTCACAATCCAAGTAATATTCGGCATGCTAATTACGTTGCCTATTGCCAAATTGCATTATCTCTTATAGTTTCCGAGATATGGGCAATCGAAATTTTATACCTTAGAGTCTGTTTCTAACTGGGGTCAAAATTGTAAAATAGTCTTAAGAATTAGCGATTTCGCTCCAATTCACATTCCAAGTAATATTCGGCATGCTAATTACGTTACCGATTGCCAAATTGCATTATCTCTTATAGTTTCCGAGATATGGACTATCGACATCTTACAATATTGGCTCAGCTTCTAACTTGGGCCAGAATTGCCAAATGGTCTTACGAATTAGCGATTTCGTTCCAATTCACATTCCAAGTAATATTCGGCATGCTAATTACGTTGCCGATTGCCAAATTGCATTATCTCTTATAGTTTCGGAGATATGGGCAATCGAAATTTTACACCTTAGAGTCTGTTTCTAACTGGGGTCAAAATTATAAAATGGTCTTATGAATTAGCGATTTCGCTCCAATTCACATTCCAAGTAATATTCGGCATGCTAATTACGTTGCCGATTGCCAAATTGCATTATCTCTTATAGTTTCCGAGATATGGACTATCGACATCTTACAATATTGGCTCTGCTTCTAACTTGGGCCAAAATTGTAAAATGGTCTTATGAATTAGCGATTTCGCTCCAATTCACACTCCAAGTAATATTCGGCTTGCTAATTACGTTGCCGATTGCCAAATTGCATTATCTCTTATAGTTTCCGAGATATGGGCAATCGAAATTTTACACCTTAGAGTCTGTTTCTAACTGGGGTCAAAATTGTAAAATGGTCTTATGAATTAGCGATTTCGCTCCAATTCACATTCCAAGTAATATTCGGCATGCTAATTACGTTGCCGATTGCCAAATTGCATTATCTCTTATAGTTTCCGAGATATGGGCAATCGAAATTTTACACCTTAGAGTCTGTTTCTAACTGGGGCCAAAATTGTAAAATGGTCTTATAAATTAGCGATTTCGCTCCAATTCACAATCCAAGTAATATTCGGCATGCTAATTACGTCGCCGATTGCCAAATTGCATTATCTCTTATAGTTTTCGAGATATGGACTATCGACATCTTACAATATTGGCTTTGCTTCTAACTTGGGCCAGAATTGTAAAATGTTCTTACGAATTAGCGATTTCGTTCCAATTCACATACCAAATAATATTCGGCTTGCTAATTACGTTGCCGATTGCGAAATTGCATTATCTCTTATAGTTTCGGAGATATGGGCAATCGAAATTTTACACCTTATAGTCTGTTTCTAACTGGGGTCAAAATTGTAAAATGGTCTTATGAATTAGCGATTTCGCTCCAATTCACATTCCAAGTAATATTCGGCATGCTAATTACGTTGCCGATTGCCAAATTGCATTATCTCTTATAGTCTCCGAGATATGGACTATCGACATCTTACAATATTGGCTCTGCTTCTAACTTGGGCCAGAATTGTAAAATGGTCTTATGAAATAGCGATTTCGCTCCAATTCACATTCCAAGTAATATTCGGCTTGCTAATTACGTTGCCGATTGCCAAATTGCATTATCTCTTATAGTTTCCGAGATATGGGCAATCGAAATTTTACACCTTAGAGTCTGTTTCTAACTGGGGTCAAAATTGTAAAATGGTCTTATGAATTAGCGATTTCGCTCCAATTCACATTCCAAGTAATATTCGGCATGCTAATTACGTTGCCGATTGCCAAATTGCATTATCTCTTATAGTTTCCTAGATATGGGCTATCGAAAATTTACAATTTTATCTCTGCTTCTGACATGGGTCAAAATTGTAAAATGGTCTTATGAATTAGCGATTTCGTTCCAATTCACATTCCAAGTGATATTCGGCATGCTAATTACGCTGTCGTTTACCAGATTGCATTATCTCTTATAGTTTCCGAGATATGAACTTTCGAAATTTTATAATTTCGGCTCTATTTATAACTTGGGTCAAAATTGTAAAATGGTCTTATGAATTAGCGATTTCGTTCTAAATCACATTCCAAGTAATATTCGGCATGCTAATTACGATGTCGATTAGCAAATTGCATTATCTCTTATAGTTTCCTAGATATGAGCAATCTAAATTTTACAATTTTGGCTCTATTTATAACTTGTGCCAAAATTGTAAAATGGTCTTATGAATTAGCAATTTTGTTCCAATTCACACTCCAAGTAATATTGGGAATTTTAATAACGTTGTTCATTGCCAAATTGTATTATCTCTTATAGTTTCCGAGATATAGACTATCGAAATTTTACAATTTTATCTCTGCTTCTAACATGGGTCAAAATTGTAAAATGGTCCTATGAATTAGCGATTTCGTTCCAATTCACACTCCAAGTAATATTCGGCATGCTAATTACGTTGTCGATTACCAAATTGCATTATCTCTTATAGTTTCCGAGATATGAACTTTCCAAGTTTTATAATTTCGGCTCTATTTATAACTTGGGTCAAAATTGTAAAATGGTCTTATGAATTAGCGATTTCGTTCTAAATACATTCCAAGCAATATT
The DNA here is from genome assembly GCF_030347505.1 of Rhynchophorus ferrugineus. Classification (NCBI taxonomy): domain Eukaryota; kingdom Metazoa; phylum Arthropoda; class Insecta; order Coleoptera; family Curculionidae; genus Rhynchophorus; species Rhynchophorus ferrugineus. The sequence continues at coordinate 64,505,365 of NW_027472580.1, read as the reverse complement.
CGGAATGCTAATTATGATGTCGATTAGCAAATTGCATTATCTCTTATAGTTTCCTAGTTATGGGCAATCGAAATTTTATAATTTTGGCTCAATTTATAACTTGGGCCAAAATTTTAAAATGGTCTTATGAATTAGCGATTTCGTTCCAATTCATATTCCAAGTGATATTCGGCATGCTAATTACGCTGTCGATTGCCAAATTGCATTATATCTTATAGTTTCCGAGATATGAACTTTCGAAATTTTATAATTTTGGCTCTATTTATAACTTGGGTCAAAATTGTAAAATGGTCTTATTAATTAGCGATTTCGTTCTAAATACATTCCAAGTAATATTCGGCATACTAATTATGATGTCGATTAGCAAATTGCGTTATCTCTTATAATTTCCTAGATATGGGCAATCGAAATTTTATAATTTTGGCTTTATTTATAACTTGGGCCAAAATTGTAAAATGGTCTTATGAATTAGCGATTTCGTTCCAATTCATATTCCAAGTGATATTCGGCATGCCAATTACGCTGTCGATTACCAAATTGCATTATCTCTTATAGTTTCCGAGATATGAACTTTCGAAATTTTATAATTTTGGCTCTATTTATAACTTGGGTCAAAATTGTAAAATGGTCTTATGAATTAGCGATTTCGTTCTAAATCACATTCCAAGTAATATTCGGCATGCTAATTACAATGTCGACAAGCAAATTGAATTATCTCTTATAGTTTCCTAGATATGGGCAATCGAAATTTTATAATTTTGGCTCTATTTATAACTTGGGCCAAAATTGTAAAATGGTCTTATGAATTAGCAATTTTGTTCCAATTCACACTCCAAGTAATATATGGAATGCTAATAACGTTGTCGATTGCCAAATTGTATTATCTCTTATAGTTTCCGGGATATAGACAATCGAAATTTTACAATTTTATCTCTGCTTCTAACATGGGTCAAAATAGTAAAATGGTCTTATGAATTAGCGATTTCGTTCTAATTCACACTCCAAGTAATATTCGGCATGCTAATTACGTTGTCGATTACCAAATTGCATTATCTCTTATAGTTTCCGAGATATGGGCTATCGAAATTTTAAAATTTTGGCTCTGATTCTAACTTGGATCAAAATTGTAAAATGGTCTTATAAATTACCGATTTCGTTCTAATTCACATTCCAAGTGATATTCGGCATGCTAATTACGCTGTCCATTACCAAATTGCATTATCTCTTATAATTTTCGAGATATGGACTATCGAAATTTTACAATTTTGTCTCTGCTTCTAACTTGACCCGAAATTGTAAAATGGTCTTATGAATTGGCGATTTCGTTCCAATTCACACTCCAAGTAATATTCGGCATGCTAATTACATTGCCGATTGCCAAATTGCATTATCTCTTATACTTTTCGCGATATGGGCAATCGAAATTTTACAATTTTATCTCTGCTTCTAACTTGACCCGAAATTGTAAAATGGTCTTATGAATTGGCGATTTCGTTCCAATTCACACTCCAAGTAATATTCGGCATGCTAATTACATTGCCGATTTCCAAATTGCATTATCTCTTATACTTTCCGAGATACGGGCAATCGAAATTTTAAACCTTAGACTCTGATTCTAACTTGGGCCAAAATTGTATAATGTTCATATGAATTGGCGATTTCGTTCCAATTCACATTCCAAGTAAATCGGATTCGGAATGCTAATTACATTGTCGATTACCAAATTGCATTATCTCTTATAGTTTCCGAGATATGGACTATCGAAATTTTACAATTTTGGCACTGCCTCTAACTAGAGCCGAAATTGTAAAATGGTTTTATGAATTAGCGATTTCGTTCCAATTCACATTCCAAGTGATATTCGGCATGCTAATAACGTTGTCGATTGCCAAATTGTATTATCTCTTATAGTGTCCGAGATACAGACTATCGAAATTTTACAATTTTATCTCTGGTTCTAACATGGGTCAAAATTGTAAAATGGTCTTATGAATTAGCGATTTCGTTCCAATTCACGTTCCAAGTAATATTCGGCATGCTAATTACATTGCCGATTGCCAAATTGCATTATCTCTTATACTTTCCGCGATATGGGCAATCGAAATTTTACAATTTTATCTCTGCTTCTGACATTGGTCAAAATTGTAAAATGGTCTTATGAATAAGCGGTTTCGTTCCAATTCACAATCCAAGCGATATTCGGCATGCTAATTACGCTGTCAATTACCAAATTGCATTATCTCTTATAGTTTCCGAGATATGAACTTTCGAAATTTTATAATTTTGGCTCTATTTATAACTTGGGTCAAAATTGTAAAATGGTCTTATGAATTAGCGATTTCGTTCTAAATACATTCCAAGTAATATTCGGCATGCTAATTATGATGTCGATTAGCAAATTGCATTATCTCTTATAGTTTCCTAGATATGGGCAATCGAAATTTTATAATTTGGGCTCTATTTATAACTTGGGTCAAAATTGTAAAATGGTCTTATGAATTAGCGATTTCGTTCCACTTCATATTCCAAGTGATATTCGGCATGCTAATTACGCTGTCGATTACCAAATTGCATTATCTCTTATAGTTTCCGAGATATGAACTTTCGAAATTTTATAATTTTGGCTCTATTTATAACTTGGGTCAAAATTGTAAAATGGTCTTATGAATTAGCGACTTCGTTCTAAATCACATTCCAAGTAATATTCGGCATGCTAATTACGATGTCGATTAGCAAATTGCATTATCTCTTATAGTTTCTTAGATATGGGCAATCGAAATTTTACACCTTAGGCTCTGTTTCTAAGTTGGGCCAAAATTGTAAAATGGTCTTATGAATTAGCAATTTTATTCCAATTCACACTCCAAGTAATATTCGGCATGCTAATAACGTTGTCGATTGCCAAATTGTATTATCTCTTATAGTGTCCGAGATACAGACTATCGAAATTTTACAATTTTATCTCTGGTTCTAACATGGATCAAAATTGTAAAATGGTCTTATGAATTAGCGATTTCGTTCCAATTCACATTCCAAGTAATATTCGGCATGCTAATTACGCTGTCGATTACCAAATTGCATTATCTCTTATAGTTTCCAAGATATGAACTTTCGAAATTTTATAATTTTGGCTCTATTCACAACTTGGATCAAAATTGTAAAATGGTCTTATGAATTAGCGATTTCGTTCCAATTCACACTCCAAGTAATATTCGGCATGCTAATTACATTGCCGATTGCCAAATTGCATTATCTCTTATACTTTCCGCGATATGGGCAATCGAAATTTTACAATTTTATCTCTGCTTCTGACATTGGTCAAAATTGTAAAATGGTCTTATGAATAAGCGGTTTCGTTCCAATTCACAATCCAAGTGATATTCGGCATGCTAATTACGCTGTCAATTACCAAATTGCGTTATCTCTTATAGTTTCCAAGATATGGACTATCGACATCTTACAATATTGGCTCTGCTTCTAACTTGGGCCAGAATTGTAAAATGGTCTTATAAATTAGCGATTTCGTATCAATTCATATTCCAAGTAATATTCGGCATGCTAATTACGTTGCCGATTGCCAAATTGCATTATCTCTTATAGTTTCCGAGATATGGGCAATCGAAATTTTACACCTTAGAGTCTGTTTCTAACTGGGGTCAAAATTGTAAAATGGTCTTATGAAATAGCGATTTCGCTCCAATTCACATTCCAAGTAATATTCGGCATGTTAATTACGTTGCCGATTGCCAAATTGCATTATCTCTTATAGTTTCCGAGATATGGTCTATCGACATTTTACAATATTGGCTCTGCTTCTAACTTGGGCCAAAATTGTAAAACGGTCTTATGAATTAGCGATTTCGTTCAAATTCACATTTCAAGTAATATTCGGCATGCTAATTACATTGCCGATTGCCAAATTTCATTACCTCTTATAGTTTCCGAGATATGGTCAATCGAAATTTTACACCTTAGAGTCTGTTTCTAACTGGGGTCAAAATTGTAAAACGGTCTTATGAATTAGCGATTTCGCGCCAATTCACATACCAAATAATATTCGGCTTGCTAATTACGTTGCCGATTGCGAAATTGCATTATCTCTTATAGTTTCGGAGATATGGGCAATCGAAATTTTACACCTTATAGTCTGTTTCTAACTTGGGTCAAAATTGTAAAATGGTCTTATGAATTAGCGATTTCGCTCCAATTCACATTCCAAGTAATATTCGGCATGCTAATTACGTTGCCGATTGCCAAATTGCATTATCTCTTATAGTTTCCGAGATATGGACTATCGACATCTTACAATATTGGCTCTGCTTCTAACTTGGGCCAGAATTGTAAAATGGTCTTATGAAATAGCGATTTCGCTCCAATTCACATTCCAAGTAATATTCGGCTTGCTAATTACGTTGCCGATTGCCAAATTGCATTATCTCTTATAGTTTCCGAGTTATGGGCAATCGAAATTTTACACCTTAGAGTCTGTTTCTAACTGGGGTCAAAATTGTAAAATGGTCTTATGAATTAGCGATTTCGCTCCAATTCACATTCCAAGTAATATTCAGCATGCTAATTACGTTGCCGATTGACAAATTGCAATATCTCTTATAGATTCCGAGATATAGACTATCGACATCTTACAATATTGGCTCTGCTTCTAACTTGGCCCAAAATTGTAAAATGGTCTTATGAATTAGCGATTTCGCTCCAATTCACATTCCAAGTAATATTCGGCATGCTAATTACGTTGCCCATTGCCAAATTGCATTATCTCTGATAGTTTCCGAGATATGGGCAATCGAAATTTTACACCTTAGGGTCTGTTTCTAACTGGGGTCAAAATTGTAAAATGGTCTTATGAATTAGCGATTTCGCTCCAATTCACATTCCAAGTAATATTCGGCGTGCTAATTACGTTGCCCATTGCCAAATTTCATTATCTCTTATAGTTTCCGAGATATGGTAATCGAAATTTTACACCTTAGAGTCTGTTTCTAACCGGGGTCAAAATTGTAAAATGGTCTTATGAATTAGCGATTCCGCTCCAATTCACATTCCAAGTAGTATTCGGCATGCTAATTGCGTTGCGGATTGCCAAATTGCATTATCTCTTATAGTTTCCGAGATATGGACTATCGACATCTTACAATATTGGCTCTGCTTCTAAGTTGGGCCAAAATTGTAAAATGGTCTTATGAATTAGCGATTTCGTTCCAATTCCCATTCCAAGTAATATTCAGCATGCTAATTACGTTGCCGATTGCCAAATTGCAATATCTCTTATAGATTCCGAGATATAGACTATCGACATCTTACAATATTGGCTCTGCTTCTAACTTGGCCCAAAATTGTAAAATGGTCTTATGAATTAGCGATTTCGCTCCAATTCACATTCCAAGTAATATTCAGCATGCTAATTACGTTGCCGATTGCCAAATAGCATTATCTCTTACGGTTTCCGAAATACGGTCAATCGAAATTTTACACCTTAGAGTCTGTTTCTAACTGGGGTCAAAATTGTAAGACGGTCTTATGAATTAGCGATTTCGCTCCAATTCACATACCAAATAATATTCGGCTTGCTAATTACGTTGCCGATTGCGAAATTGCATTATCTCTTATAGTTTCCGAGATATGGGCAATCGAAATTTTACACCTTAGAGTCTGTTTCTAACTGGGGTCAAAATTGTAAAATGGTCTTATGAATTAGCGATTTCGCTCCAATTCACATTCCAAGTAATATTCGGCATGCTAATTACGTTGCCGATTGCCAAATTGCATTATCTCTTATAGTTTCCGAGATATGGGCAATCGAAATTTTACACCTTAGAGTCTGTTTCTAACTGGGGTCAAAATTGTAAAATGGTCTTATGAATTAGCGATTTCGCTCCAATTCACATTCCAAGTAATATTCGGCATGCTAATTACGTTGCCGATTGCCAAATTGCATTATCTCTTATAGTTTCCGAGATATGGACTATCGACATCTTACAATATTGGCTCTGCTTCTAACTTGGGCCAAAATTGTAAAATGGTCTTATGAATTAGCGATTTCGCTCCAATTCACATTCCAAGTAATATTCGGCTTGCTAATTACGTTGCCGATTGCCAAATTGCATTATCTCTTATAGTTTCCGAGATATGGGCAATCGAAATTTTACACCTTAGAATCTGTTTCTAACTGGGGTCAAAATTGTAAAATGGTCTTATGAATTAGCGATTTCGCTCCAATTCACATTCCAAGTAATATTCGGCATGCTAATTACGTTGCCGATTGCCAAATTGCATTATCTCTTATAGTTTCCGAGATATGGGCAATCGAAGTTTTACACCTTAGAGTCTGTTTCTAACTGGGGTCAAAATTGTAAAATGGTCTTATAAATTAGCGATTTCGCTCCAATTCACAATCCAAGTAATATTCGGCATGCTAATTACGTTGCCGATTGCCAAATTGCATTATCTCTTATAGTTTTCGAGATATGGACTATCGACATCTTACAATATTGGCTCTGCTTCTAACTTGGGCCAGAATTGTAATATGGTCTTATGAATTAGCGATTTCGCTCCAATTCACATTCCAAGTAATATTCGGCATGCTAATTACGTTGCCGATTGCCAAATTGCATTATCTCTTATAGTTTCCGAGATATGGGCAATCGAAATTTTACACCTTAGAGTCTGTTTCTAACTGGGGTCAAAATTGTAAAATGGTCTTATGAAATAGCGATTTCGCTCCAATTCACAATCCAAGTAATATTCGGCATGCTAATTACGTTGCCTATTGCCAAATTGCATTATCTCTTATAGTTTCCGAGATATGGGCAATCGAAATTTTATACCTTAGAGTCTGTTTCTAACTGGGGTCAAAATTGTAAAATAGTCTTAAGAATTAGCGATTTCGCTCCAATTCACATTCCAAGTAATATTCGGCATGCTAATTACGTTACCGATTGCCAAATTGCATTATCTCTTATAGTTTCCGAGATATGGACTATCGACATCTTACAATATTGGCTCAGCTTCTAACTTGGGCCAAAATTGTAAAATGGTCTTACGAATTAGCGATTTCGTTCCAATTCACATTCCAAGTAATATTCGGCATGCTAATTACGTTGCCGATTGCCAAATTGCATTATCTCTTATAGTTTCGGAGATATGGGCAATCGAAATTTTACACCTTAGAGTCTGTTTCTAACTGGGGTCAAAATTATAAAATGGTCTTATGAATTAGCGATTTCGCTCCAATTCACATTCCAAGTAATATTCGGCATGCTAATTACGTTGCCGATTGCCAAATTGCATTATCTCTTATAGTTTCCGAGATATGGACTATCGACATCTTACAATATTGGCTCTGCTTCTAACTTGGGCCAAAATTGTAAAATGGTCTTATGAATTAGCGATTTCGCTCCAATTCACACTCCAAGTAATATTCGGCTTGCTAATTACGTTGCCGATTGCCAAATTGCATTATCTCTTATAGTTTCCGAGATATGGGCAATCGAAATTTTACACCTTAGAGTCTGTTTCTAACTGGGGTCAAAATTGTAAAATGGTCTTATGAATTAGCGATTTCGCTCCAATTCACATTCCAAGTAATATTCGGCATGTTAATTACGTTGCCGATTGCCAAATTGCATTATCTCTTATAGTTTCCGAGATATGGGCAATCGAAATTTTACACCTTAGAGTCTGTTTATAACTGGGGCCAAAATTGTAAAATGGTCTTATAAATTAGCGATTTCGCTCCAATTCACAATCCAAGTAATATTCGGCATGCTAATTACGTCGCCGATTGCCAAATTGCATTATCTCTTATAGTTTTCGAGATATGGACTATCGACATCTTACAATATTGGCTTTGCTTCTAACTTGGGCCAGAATTGTAAAATGTTCTTACGAATTAGCGATTTCGTACCAATTCACATACCAAATAATATTCGGCTTGCTAATTACGTTGCCGATTGCGAAATTGCATTATCTCTTATAGTTTCGGAGATATGGGCAATCGAAATTTTACACCTTATAGTCTGTTTCTAACTGGGGTCAAAATTGTAAAATGGTCTTATGAATTAGCGATTTCGCTCCAATTCACATACCAAATAATATTCGGCTTGCTAATTACGTTGCCGATTGCGAAATTGCATTATCTCTTATAGTTTCGGAGATATGGGCAATCGAAATTTTACACCTTATAGTCTGTTTCTAACTGGGGTCAAAATTGTAAAATGGTCTTATGAATTAGCGATTTCGCTCCAATTCACATTCCAAGTAATATTCGGCATGCTAATTACGTTGCCGATTGCCAAATTGCATTATCTCTTATAGTCTCCGAGATATGGACTATCGACATCTTACAATATTGGCTCTGCTTCTAACTTGGGCCAGAATTGTAAAATGGTCTTATGAAATAGCGATTTCGCTCCAATTCACATTCCAAGTAATATTCGGCTTGCTAATTACGTTGCCGATTGCCAAATTGCATTATCTCTTATAGTTTCGGAGATATGGGCAATCGAAATTTTACACCTTAGAGTCTGTTTCTAACTGGGGTCAAAATTATAAAATGGTCTTATGAATTAGCGATTTCGCTCCAATTCACATTCCAAGTAATATTCGGCATGCTAATTACGTTGCCGATTGCCAAATTGCATTATCTCTTATAGTTTCCGAGATATGGACTATCGACATCTTACAATATTGGCTCTGCTTCTAACTTGGGCCAAAATTGTAAAATGGTCTTATGAATTAGCGATTTCGCTCCAATTCACACTCCAAGTAATATTCGGCATGCTAATTACGTTGCCGATTGCCAAATTGCATTATCTCTTATAGTTTCCGAGATATGGGCAATCGAAATTTTACACCTTAGAGTCTGTTTCTAACTGGGGCCAAAATTGTAAAATGGTCTTATAAATTAGCGATTTCGCTCCAATTCACAATCCAAGTAATATTCGGCATGCTAATTACGTCGCCGATTGCCAAATTGCATTATCTCTTATAGTTTTCGAGATATGGACTATCGACATCTTACAATATTGGCTTTGCTTCTAACTTGGGCCAGAATTGTAAAATGTTCTTACGAATTAGCGATTTCGTTCCAATTCACATACCAAATAATATTCGGCTTGCTAATTACGTTGCCGATTGCGAAATTGCATTATCTCTTATAGTTTCGGAGATATGGGCAATCGAAATTTTACACCTTATAGTCTGTTTCTAACTGGGGTCAAAATTGTAAAATGGTCTTATGAATTAGCGATTTCGCTCCAATTCACATTCCAAGTAATATTCGGCATGCTAATTACGTTGCCGATTGCCAAATTGCATTATCTCTTATAGTCTCCGAGATATGGACTATCGACATCTTACAATATTGGCTCTGCTTCTAACTTGGGCCAGAATTGTAAAATGGTCTTATGAAATAGCGATTTCGCTCCAATTCACATTCCAAGTAATATTCGGCTTGCTAATTACGTTGCCGATTGCCAAATTGCATTATCTCTTATAGTTTCCGAGATATGGGCAATCGAAATTTTACACCTTAGAGTCTGTTTCTAACTGGGGTCAAAATTGTAAAATGGTCTTATGAATTAGCGATTTCGCTCCAATTCACATTCCAAGTAATATTCGGCATGCTAATTACGTTGCCGATTGCCAAATTGCATTATATCTTATAGTTTCCTAGATATGGGCTATCGAAAATTTACAATTTTATCTCTGCTTCTGACATGGGTCAAAATTGTAAAATGGTCTTATGAATTAGCGATTTCGTTCCAATTCACATTCCAAGTGATATTCGGCATGCTAATTACGCTGTCGTTTACCAGATTGCATTATCTCTTATAGTTTCCGAGATATGAACTTTCGAAATTTTATAATTTCGGCTCTATTTATAACTTGGGTCAAAATTGTAAAATGGTCTTATGAATTAGCGATTTCGTTCTAAATCACATTCCAAGTAATATTCGGCATGCTAATTACGATGTCGATTAGCAAATTGCATTATCTCTTATAGTTTCCTAGATATGAGCAATCTAAATTTTACAATTTTGGCTCTATTTATAACTTGTGCCAAAATTGTAAAATGGTCTTATGAATTAGCAATTTTGTTCCAATTCACACTCCAAGTAATATTGGGAATTTTAATAACGTTGTTCATTGCCAAATTGTATTATCTCTTATAGTTTCCGAGATATAGACTATCGAAATTTTACAATTTTATCTCTGCTTCTAACATGGGTCAAAATTGTAAAATGGTCCTATGAATTAGCGATTTCGTTCCAATTCACACTCCAAGTAATATTCGGCATGCTAATTACGTTGTCGATTACCAAATTGCATTATCTCTTATAGTTTCCGAGATATGAACTTTCCAAGTTTTATAATTTCGGCTCTATTTATAACTTGGGTCAAAATTGTAAAATGGTCTTATGAATTAGCGATTTCGTTCTAAATCACATTCCAAGCAATATTCGGAATGCTAATTATGATGTCGATTAGCAAATTGCATTATCTCTTATAGTTTCCTAGTTATGGGCAATCGAAATTTTATAATTTTGGCTCAATTTATAACTTGGGCCAAAATTTTAAAATGGTCTTATGAATTAGCGATTTCGTTCCAATTCATATTCCAAGTGATATTCGGCATGCTAATTACGCTGTCGATTGCCAAATTGCATTATATCTTATAGTTTCCGAGATATGAACTTTCGAAATTTTATAATTTTGGCTCTATTTATAACTTGGGTCAAAATTGTAAAATGGTCTTATTAATTAGCGATTTCGTTCTAAATACATTCCAAGTAATATTCGGCATACTAATTATGATGTCGATTAGCAAATTGCGTTATCTCTTATAATTTCCTAGATATGGGCAATCGAAATTTTATAATTTTGGCTTTATTTATAACTTGGGCCAAAATTGTAAAATGGTCTTATGAATTAGCGATTTCGTTCCAATTCATATTCCAAGTGATATTCGGCATGCCAATTACGCTGTCGATTACCAAATTGCATTATCTCTTATAGTTTCCGAGATATGAACTTTCGAAATTTTATAATTTTGGCTCTATTTATAACTTGGGTCAAAATTGTAAAATGGTCTTATGAATTAGCGATTTCGTTCTAAATCACATTCCAAGTAATATTCGGCATGCTAATTACAATGTCGACTAGCAAATTGAATTATCTCTTATAGTTTCCTAGATATGGGCAATCGAAATTTTATAATTTTGGCTCTATTTATAACTTGGGCCAAAATTGTAAAATGGTCTTATGAATTAGCAATTTTGTTCCAATTCACACTCCAAGTAATATATGGAATGCTAATAACGTTGTCGATTGCCAAATTGTATTATCTCTTATAGTTTCCGGGATATAGACAATCGAAATTTTACAATTTTATCTCTGCTTCTAACATGGGTCAAAATAGTAAAATGGTCTTATGAATTAGCGATTTCGTTCTAATTCACACTCCAAGTAATATTCGGCATGCTAATTACGTTGTCGATTACCAAATTGCATTATCTCTTATAGTTTCCGAGATATGGGCTATCGAAATTTTAAAATTTTGGCTCTGATTCTAACTTGGATCAAAATTGTAAAATGGTCTTATAAATTACCGATTTCGTTCTAATTCACATTCCAAGTGATATTCGGCATGCTAATTACGCTGTCCATTACCAAATTGCATTATCTCTTATAATTTTCGAGATATGGACTATCGAAATTTTACAATTTTGTCTCTGCTTCTAACTTGACCCGAAATTGTAAAATGGTCTTATGAATTGGCGATTTCGTTCCAATTCACACTCCAAGTAATATTCGGCATGCTAATTACATTGCCGATTGCCAAATTGCATTATCTCTTATACTTTTCGCGATATGGGCAATCGAAATTTTACAATTTTATCTCTGCTTCTAACTTGACCCGAAATTGTAAAATGGTCTTATGAATTGGCGATTTCGTTCCAATTCACACTCCAAGTAATATTCGGCATGCTAATTACGTTGTCGATTACCAAATTGCATTATCTCTTATAGTTTCCGAGATATGAACTTTCCAAGTTTTATAATTTCGGCTCTATTTATAACTTGGGTCAAAATTGTAAAATGGTCTTATAAATTACCGATTTCGTTCTAATTCACATTCCAAGTGATATTCGGCATGCTAATTACGCTGTCCATTACCACATTGCATTATCTCTTATAATTTTCGAGATATGGACTATCGAAATTTTACAATTTTGTCTCTGCTTCTAACTTGACCCGAAATTGTAAAATGGTCTTATGAATTGGCGATTTCGTTCCAATTCACACTCCAAGTAATATTCGGCATGCTAATTACATTGCCGATTGCCAAATTGCATTATCTCTTATACTTTTCGCGATATGGGCAATCGAAATTTTACAATTTTATCTCTGCTTCTAACTTGACCCGAAATTGTAAAATGGTCTTATGAATTGGCGATTTCGTTCCAATTCACACTCCAAGTAATATTCGGCATGCTAATTACATTGCCGATTTCCAAATTGCATTATCTCTTATACTTTCCGAGATACGGGCAATCGAAATTTTAAACCTTAGACTCTGATTCTAACTTGGGCCAAAATTGTATAATGTTCATATGAATTGGCGATTTCGTTCCAATTCACATTCCAAGTAAATATTCGGAATGCTAATTACATTGTCGATTACCAAATTGCATTATCTCTTATAGTTTCCGAGATATGGACTATCGAAATTTTACAATTTTGGCACTGCCTCTAACTAGAGCCGAAATTGTAAAATGGTTTTATGAATTAGCGATTTCGTTCCAATTCACATTCCAAGTGATATTCGGCATGCTAATAACGTTGTCGATTGCCAAATTGTATTATCTCTTATAGTGTCCGAGATACAGACTATCGAAATTTTACAATTTTATCTCTGGTTCTAACATGGGTCAAAATTGTAAAATGGTCTTATGAATTAGCGATTTCGTTCCAATTCACGTTCCAAGTAATATTCGGCATGCTAATTACATTGCCGATTGCCAAATTGCATTATCTCTTATACTTTCCGCGATATGGGCAATCGAAATTTTACAATTTTATCTCTGCTTCTGACATTGGTCAAAATTGTAAAATGGTCTTATGAATAAGCGGTTTCGTTCCAATTCACAATCCAAGCGATATTCGGCATGCTAATTACGCTGTCAATTACCAAATTGCATTATCTCTTATAGTTTCCGAGATATGAACTTTCGAAATTTTATAATTTTGGCTCTATTTATAACTTGGGTCAAAATTGTAAAATGGTCTTATGAATTAGCGATTTCGTTCTAAATCACATTCCAAGTAATATTCGGCATGCTAATTATGATGTCGATTAGCAAATTGCATTATCTCTTATAGTTTCCTAGATATGGGCAATCGAAATTTTATAATTTGGGCTCTATTTATAACTTGGGTCAAAATTGTAAAATGGTCTTATGAATTAGCGATTTCGTTCCACTTCATATTCCAAGTGATATTCGGCATGCTAATTACGCTGTCGATTACCAAATTGCATTATCTCTTATAGTTTCCGAGATATGAACTTTCGAAATTTTATAATTTTGGCTCTATTTATAACTTGGGTCAAAATTGTAAAATGGTCTTATGAATTAGCGACTTCGTTCTAAATCACATTCCAAGTAATATTCGGCATGCTAATTACGATGTCGATTAGCAAATTGCATTATCTCTTATAGTTTCTTAGATATGGGCAATCGAAATTTTACACCTTAGGCTCTGTTTCTAAGTTGGGCCAAAATTGTAAAATGGTCTTATGAATTAGCAATTTTATTCCAATTCACACTCCAAGTAATATTCGGCATGCTAATAACGTTGTCGATTGCCAAATTGTATTATCTCTTATAGTGTCCGAGATACAGACTATTGAAATTTTACAATTTTATCTCTGGTTCTAACATGGGTCAAAATTGTAAAATGGTCTTATGAATTAGCGATTTCGTTCCAATTCACATTCCAAGTAATATTCGGCATGCTAATTACGCTGTCGATTACCAAATTGCATTATCTCTTATAGTTTCCAAGATATGAACTTTCGAAATTTTATAATTTTGGCTCTATTCACAACTTGGATCAAAATTGTAAAATGGTCTTATGAATTAGCGATTTCGTTCCAATTCACACTCCAAGTAATATTCGGCATGCTAATTACATTGCCGATTGCCAAATTGCATTATCTCTTATACTTTCCGCGATATGGGCAATCGAAATTCTACAATTTTATCTCTGCTTCTGACATTGGTCAAAATTGTAAAATGGTCTTATGAATAAGCGGTTTCGTTCCAATTCACAATCCAAGTGATATTCGGCATGCTAATTACGCTGTCAATTACCAAATTGCGTTATCTCTTATAGTTTCCAAGATATGGACTATCGACATCTTACAATATTGGCTCTGCTTCTAACTTGGGCCAGAATTGTAAAATGGTCTTATAAATTAGCGATTTCGTATCAATTCATATTCCAAGTAATATTCGGCATGCTAATTACGTTGCCGATTGCCAAATTGCATTATCTCTTATAGTTTCCGAGATATGGGCAATCGAAATTTTACACCTTAGAGTCTGTTTCTAACTGGGGTCAAAATTGTAAAATGGTCTTATGAAATAGCGATTTCGCTCCAATTCACATTCCAAGTAATATTCGGCATGTTAATTACGTTGCCGATTGCCAAATTGCATTATCTCTTATAGTTTCCGAGATATGGTCTATCGACATTTTACAATATTGGCTCTGCTTCTAACTTGGGCCAAAATTGTAAAACGGTCTTATGAATTAGCGATTTCGTTCAAATTCACATTTCAAGTAATATTCTTCATGCTAATTACATTGCCGATTGCCAAATTTCATTACCTCTTATAGTTTCCGAGATATGGTCAATCGAAATTTTACACCTTAGAGTCTGTTTCTAACTGGGGTCAAAATTGTAAAACGGTCTTATGAATTAGCGATTTCGCGCCAATTCACATACCAAATAATATTCGGCTTGCTAATTACGTTGCCGATTGCGAAATTGCATTATCTCTTATAGTTTCGGAGATATGGGCAATCGAAATTTTACACCTTATAGTCTGTTTCTAACTGGGGTCAAAATTGTAAAATGGTCTTATGAATTAGCGATTTCGCTCCAATTCACATTCCAAGTAATATTCGGCATGCTAATTACGTTGCCGATTGCCAAATTGCATTATCTCTTATAGTTTCCGAGATATGGACTATCGACATCTTACAATATTGGCTCTGCTTCTAACTTGGGCCAGAATTGTAAAATGGTCTTATGAAATAGCGATTTCGCTCCAATTCACATTCCAAGTAATATTCGGCTTGCTAATTACGTTGCCGATTGCCAAATTGCATTATCTCTTATAGTTTCCGAGTTATGGGCAATCGAAATTTTACACCTTAGAGTCTGTTTCTAACTGGGGTCAAAATTGTAAAATGCTCTTATGAATTAGCGATTTCGCTCCAATTCACATTCCAAGTAATATTCAGCATGCTAATTACGTTGCCGATTGACAAATTGCAATATCTCTTATAGATTCCGAGATATAGACTATCGACATCTTACAATATTGGCTCTGCTTCTAACTTGGGCCAAAATTGTAAAATGGTCTTATGAATTAGCGATTTCGCTCCAATTCACATTCCAAGTAATATTCGGCATGCTAATTACGTTGCCCATTGCCAAATTGCATTATCTCTGATAGTTTCGGAGATATGGTAATCGAAATTTTACACCTTAGAGTCTGTTTCTAACTGGGGTCAAAATTGTAAAATGGTCTTATGAATTAGCGATTTCGCTCCAATTCACATTCCAAGTAATATTCGGCGTGCTAATTACGTTGCCCATTGCCAAATTTCATTATCTCTTATAGTTTCCGAGATATGGTAATCGAAATTTTACACCTTAGAGTCTGTTTCTAACCGGGGTCAAAATTGTAAAATGGTCTTATGAATTAGCGATTCCGCTCCAATTCACATTCCAAGTAGTATTCGGCATGCTAATTGCGTTGCGGATTGCCAAATTGCATTATCTCTTATAGTTTCCGAGATATGGACTATCGACATCTTACAATATTGGCTCTGCTTCTAAGTTGGGCCAAAATTGTAAAATGGTCTTATGAATTAGCGATTTCGTTCCAATTCCCATTCCAAGTAATATTCAGCATGCTAATTACGTTGCCGATTGCCAAATTGCAATATCTCTTATAGATTCCGAGATATAGACTATCGACATCTTACAATATTGGCTCTGCTTCTAACTTGGCCCAAAATTGTAAAATGGTCTTATGAATTAGCGATTTCGCTCCAATTCACATTCCAAGTAATATTCAGCATGCTAATTACGTTGCCGATTGCCAAATAGCATTATCTCTTACGGTTTCCGAAATACGGTCAATCGAAATTTTACACCTTAGAGTCTGTTTCTAACTGGGGTCAAAATTGTAAGACGGTCTTATGAATTAGCGATTTCGCTCCAATTCACATACCAAATAATATTCGGCTTGCTAATTACGTTGCCGATTGCGAAATTGCATTATCTCTTATAGTTTCCGAGATATGGGCAATCGAAATTTTACACCTTAGAGTCTGTTTCTAACTGGGGTCAAAATTGTAAAATGGTCTTATGAATTAGTGATTTCGCTCCAATTCACATTCCAAGTAATATTCGGCATGCTAATTACGTTGCCGATTGCCAAATTGCATTATCTCTTATAGTTTCCGAGATATGGGCAATCGAAATTTTACACCTTAGAGTCTGTTTCTAACTGGGGTCAAAATTGTAAAATGGTCTTATGAATTAGCGATTTCGCTCCAATTCACATTCCAAGTAATATTCGGCATGCTAATTACGTTGCCGATTGCCAAATTGCATTATCTCTTATAGTTTCCGAGATATGGACTATCGACATCTTACAATATTGGCTCTGCTTCTAACTTGGGCCAAAATTGTAAAATGGTCTTATGAATTAGCGATTTCGCTCCAATTCACATTCCAAGTAATATTCGGCTTGCTAATTACGTTGCCGATTGCCAAATTGCATTATCTCTTATAGTTTCCGAGATATGGGCAATCGAAATTTTACACCTTAGAATCTGTTTCTAACTGGGGTCAAAATTGTAAAATGGTCTTATGAATTAGCGATTTCGCTCCAATTCACATTCCAAGTAATATTCGGCATGCTAATTACGTTGCCGATCGCCAAATTGCATTATCTCTTATAGTTTCCGAGATATGGGCAATCGAAATTTTACACCTTAGAGTCTGTTTCTAACTGGGGTCAAAATTGTAAAATGGTCTTATAAATTAGCGATTTCGCTCCAATTCACAATCCAAGTAATATTCGGCATGCTAATTACGTTGCCGATTGCCAAATTGCATTATCTCTTATAGTTTTCGAGATATGGACTATCGACATCTTACAATATTGGCTCTGCTTCTAACTTGGGCCAGAATTGTAAAATGGTCTTATGAATTAGCGATTTCGCTCCAATTCACATTCCAAGTAATATTCGGCATGCTAATTACGTTGCCGATTGCCAAATTGCATTATCTCTTATAGTTTCCGAGATATGGGCAATAGAAATTTTACACCTTAGAGTCTGTTTCTAAATGGGGTCAAAATTGTAAAATGGTCTTATGAAATAGCGATTTCGCTCCAATTCACAATCCAAGTAATATTCGGCATGCTAATTACGTTGCCTATTGCCAAATTGCATTATCTCTTATAGTTTCCGAGATATGGGCAATCGAAATTTTATACCTTAGAGTCTGTTTCTAACTGGGGTCAAAATTGTAAAATAGTCTTAAGAATTAGCGATTTCGCTCCAATTCACATTCCAAGTAATATTCGGCATGCTAATTACGTTACCGATTGCCAAATTGCATTATCTCTTATAGTTTCCGAGATATGGACTATCGACATCTTACAATATTGGCTCAGCTTCTAACTTGGGCCAGAATTGTAAAATGGTCTTACGAATTAGCGATTTCGTTCCAATTCACATTCCAAGTAATATTCGGCATGCTAATTACGTTGCCGATTGCCAAATTGCATTATCTCTTATAGTTTCGGAGATATGGGCAATCGAAATTTTACACCTTAGAGTCTGTTTCTAACTGGGGTCAAAATTATAAAATGGTCTTATGAATTAGCGATTTCGCTCCAATTCACATTCCAAGTAATATTCGGCATGCTAATTACGTTGCCGATTGCCAAATTGCATTATCTCTTATAGTTTCCGAGATATGGACTATCGACATCTTACAATATTGGCTCTGCTTCTAACTTGGGCCAAAATTGTAAAATGGTCTTATGAATTAGCGATTTCGCTCCAATTCACACTCCAAGTAATATTCGGCTTGCTAATTACGTTGCCGATTGCCAAATTGCATTATCTCTTATAGTTTCCGAGATATGGGCAATCGAAATTTTACACCTTAGAGTCTGTTTCTAACTGGGGTCAAAATTGTAAAATGGTCTTATGAATTAGCGATTTCGCTCCAATTCACATTCCAAGTAATATTCGGCATGTTAATTACGTTGCCGATTGCCAAATTGCATTATCTCTTATAGTTTCCGAGATATGGGCAATCGAAATTTTACACCTTAGAGTCTGTTTATAACTGGGGCCAAAATTGTAAAATGGTCTTATAAATTAGCGATTTCGCTCCAATTCACAATCCAAGTAATATTCGGCATGCTAATTACGTCGCCGATTGCCAAATTGCATTATCTCTTATAGTTTTCGAGATATGGACTATCGACATCTTACAATATTGGCTTTGCTTCTAACTTGGGCCAGAATTGTAAAATGTTCTTACGAATTAGCGATTTCGTACCAATTCACATACCAAATAATATTCGGCTTGCTAATTACGTTGCCGATTGCGAAATTGCATTATCTCTTATAGTTTCGGAGATATGGGCAATCGAAATTTTACACCTTATAGTCTGTTTCTAACTGGGGTCAAAATTGTAAAATGGTCTTATGAATTAGCGATTTCGCTCCAATTCACATTCCAAGTAATATTCGGCATGCTAATTACGTTGCCGATTGCCAAATTGCATTATCTCTTATAGTCTCCGAGATATGGACTATCGACATCTTACAATATTGGCTCTGCTTCTAACTTGGGCCAGAATTGTAAAATGGTCTTATGAAATAGCGATTTCGCTCCAATTCACATTCCAAGTAATATTCGGCTTGCTAATTACGTTGCCGATTGCCAAATTGCATTATCTCTTATAGTTTCCGAGATATGGGCAATCGAAATTTTACACCTTAGAGTCTGTTTCTAACTGGGGTCAAAATTGTAAAATGGTCTTATGAATTAGCGATTTCGCTCCAATTCACATTCCAAGTAATATTCGGCATGCTAATTACGTTGCCGATTGCCAAATTGCATTATCTCTTATAGTTTCCGAGATATGGGCAATCGAAATTTTACACCTTAGAGTCTGTTTCTAACTGGGGTCAAAATTGTAAAATGGTCTTATGAATTAGCGATTTCGCTCCAATTCACATTCCAAGTAATATTCGGCATGCTAATTACGTTGCCGATTGCCAAATTGCATTATCTCTTATAGTTTCCGAGATATGGACTATCGACATCTTACAATATTGGCTCTGCTTCTAACTTGGGCCAAAATTGTAAAATGGTCTTATGAATTAGCGATTTCGCTCCAATTCACATTCCAAGTAATATTCGCCTTGCTAATTACGTTGCCGATTGCCAAATTGCATTATCTCTTATAGTTTCCGAGATATGGGCAATCGAAATTTTACACCTTAGAGTCTGTTTCTAACTGGGGTCAAAATTGTAAAATGGTCTTATGAATTAGCGATTTCGCTCCAATTCACATTCCAAGTAATATTCGGCATGCTAATACGTTGCCGATTGCCAAATTGCATTATCTCTTATAGTTTCCGAGATATGGGCAATCGAAATTTTACACCTTATAGTCTGTTTCTAACTGGGGTCAAAATTGTAAAATGGTCTTATAAATTAGCGATTTCGCTCCAATTCACAATCCAAGTAATATTCGGCATGCTAATTACGTTGCCGATTGCCAAATTGCATTATCTCTTATAGTTTTCGAGATATGGACTATCGACATCTTACAATATTGGCTCTGCTTCTAACTTGGGCCAGAATTGTAAAATGGTCTTATGAATTAGCGATTTCGCTCCAATTCACATTCCTAGTAATATTCGGCATGCTAATTACGTTGCCGATTGCCAAATTGCATTATCTCTTATAGTTTCCGAGATATGGGCAATCGAAATTTTACACCTTAGAGTCTGTTTCTAACTGGGGTCAAAATTGTAAAATGGTCTTATGAAATAGCGATTTCGCTCCAATTCACAATCCAAGTAATATTCGGCATGCTAATTACGTTGCCTATTGCCAAATTGCATTATCTCTTATAGTTTCCGAGATATGGACTATCGACCTCTTACAATATTGGCTCAGCTTCTAACTTGGGCCAGAATTGTAAAATGGTCTTACGAATTAGCGATTTCGTTCCAATTCACATTCCAAGTAATATTCGGCATGCTAATTACGTTGCCGATTGCCAAATTGCATTATCTCTTATAGTTTCGGAGATATGGGCAATCGAAATTTTACACCTTAGAGTCTGTTTCTAACTGGGGTCAAAATTATAAAATGGTCTTATGAATTAGCGATTTCGCTCCAATTCACATTCCAAGTAATATTCGGCATGCTAATTACGTTGCCGATTGCCAAATTGCATTATCTCTTATAGTTTCCGAGATATGGACTATCGACATCTTACAATATTGGCTCTGCTTCTAACTTGGGCCAAAATTGTAAAATGGTCTTATGAATTAGCGATTTCGCTCCAATTCACATTCCAAGTAATATTCGGCTTGCTAATTACGTTGCCGATTGCCAAATTGCATTATCTCTTATAGTTTCCGAGATATGGGCAATCGAAATTTTACACCTTAGAGTCTGTTTCTAACTGGGGTCAAAATTGTAAAATGGTCTTATGAATTAGCGATTTCGCTCCAATTCACATTCCAAGTAATATTCGGCATGCTAATTACGTTGCCGATTGCCAAATTGCATTATCTCTTATAGTTTCCGAGATATGGGCAATCGAAATTTTACACCTTAGAGTCTGTTTCTAACTGGGGCCAAAATTGTAAAATGGTCTTATAAATTAGCGATTTCGCTCCAATTCACAATCCAAGTAATATTCGGCATGCTAATTACGTTGCCGATTGCCAAATTGCATTATCTCTTATAGTTTTCGAGATATGGACTATCGACATCTTACAATATTGGCTCTGCTTCTAACTTGGGCCAGAATTGTAAAATGTTCTTACGAATTAGCGATTTCGTTCCAATTCACATTCCAAGTAATATTCGGCATGCTAATTACGTTGCCGATTGCCAAATTGCATTATCTCTTATAGTTTCTGAGATATGGGCAATCGAAATTTTACAAATTAGAGTCAGTTTCTAACTGGGGTAAAAATTGTAAAATGGTCTTATGAAATAGCGATTTCGCTGCAATTCACAATCCAAGTAATATTCGGCATGCTAATTACGTTGCCGATTGCCAAATTGCATTATCTCTTATAGTTTCCGAGATATGGACTATCGACATCTTACAATATTGGCTCTGCTTCTAACTTGCGCCAGAATTGTAAAATGGTCTTATGAATTAGCGATTTCGCTCCAATTCACAATCCAAGTAATATTCGGCATGCTAATTACGTTGCCTATAGCCAAAATGCATTATCTCTTATAGTTTCCGAGATATGGACTATCGACATTTTACAATATTGGCTCTGCTTCTAACTTGGGCCAAAATTGTAAAACGGTCTTATGAATTAGCGATTTCGTTCAAATTCACATTCCAAGTAATATTCGGCATGCTAATTAAATGTAATGGCAATGGCCGATTGCCAAATTTCATTATCTCTTATAGTTTCCGAGATATGGACTATCGACATCTTGCAATATTGGCTCTGCTTCTAACTTGGGCCAGAATTGTAAAATCGTCTTACGAATTAGCGATTTCGTCCAATTCACATTCCAAGTAATATTCGGCATGATAATTACGTTGCCTATTGCCAAATTGCATTATTTCTTATAGTTTCCGAGATATGGGCAATCGAAATTTTACACCTTAGAGTCTGTTTCTAACTGGGGTCAAAATTGTAAAATGGTCCTATAAATTAGCGATTTCGTATCAATTCATATTCCAAGTAATATTCGGCATGCTAATTACGTTGCCGATTGCCAAATTGCATTATCTCTTATAGTTTCCGAAATATGGGCAATCGAAATTTTACACCTTAGAGTCTGTTTCTAACTGGGGTCAAAATTGTAAAATGGTCTTATGAAATAGCGATTTCGCTCCAATTCACATTCCAAGTAATATTCGGCATGTTAATTACGTTGCCGATTGCCAAATTGCATTATCTCTTATAATTTCCGAGATATGGTCAATCGAAATTTTACACCTTAGAGTCTGTTTCTAACTGGGGTCAAAATTGTAAAATGGTCTTATGAATTAGCGATTTCGTTCAAATTCACATTCCAAGTAATATTCGGCATGCTAATTACATTGCCGATTGCCAAATTTCATTACCTCTTATAGTTTCCGAGATATGGTCAATCGAAATTTTACACCTTAGAGTCTGTTTCTAACTGGGGTCAAAATTGTAAAATGGTCTTATGAATTAGCGATTTCGCTCCAATTCACATTCCAAGTAGTATTCGGCATGCTAATTACATTGCCGATTGCCAAATTTCATTACCTCTTATAGTTTCCGAGATATGGTCAATCGAAATTTTACACCTTAGAGTCTGTTTCTAACTGGGGTCAAAATTGTAAAATGGTCTTATGAATTAGCGATTTCGCTCCAATTCACATTCCAAGTAGTATTCGGCATGCTAATTACGTTGCCGATTGCCAAATTGCATTATCTCTTATAGTTTCCGAGATATGGACTATCGACATCTTACAATATTGGCTCTGCTTCTAACTTGGGCCAAAATTGTAAAATGGTCTTATGAATTAGCGATTTCGCTCCAATTCACATTCCAAGTAATATTCGGCTTGCTAATTACGTTGCCGATTGCCAAATTGCATTATCTCTTATAGTTTCCGAGATATGGGCAATCGAAATTTTACACCTTAGAGTCTGTTTCTAACTGGGGTCAAAATTGTAAAATGGTCTTATGAATTAGCGATTTCGCTCCAATTCACATTCCAAGTAATATTCGGCATGCTAATTACGTTGCCGATTGCCAAATTGCATTATCTCTTATAGTTTCCGAGATATGGGCAATCGAAATTTTACACCTTAGAGTCTGTTTCTAACTGGGGCCAAAATTGTAAAATGGTCTTATAAATTAGCGATTTCGCTCCAATTCACAATCCAAGTAATATTCGGCATGCTAATTACGTTGCCGATTGCCAAATTGCATTATCTCTTATAGTTTTCGAGATATGGACTATCGACATCTTACAATATTGGCTCTGCTTCTAACTTGGGCCAGAATTGTAAAATGTTCTTACGAATTAGCGATTTCGTTCCAATTCACATTCCAAGTAATATTCGGCATGCTAATTACGTTGCCGATTGCCAAATTGCATTATCTCTTATAGTTTCTGAGATATGGGCAATCGAAATTTTACAAATTAGAATCAGTTTCTAACTGGGGTCAAAATTGTAAAATGGTCTTATGAAATAGCGATTTCGCTGCAATTCACAATCCAAGTAATATTCGGCATGCTAATTACGTTGCCGATTGCCAAATTGCATTATCTCTTATAGTTTCCGAGATATGGACTATCGACATCTTACAATATTGGCTCTGCTTCTAACTTGCGCCAGAATTGTAAAATGGTCTTATGAATTAGCGATTTCGCTCCAATTCACAATCCAAGTAATATTCGGCATGCTAATTACGTTGCCTATAGCCAAAATGCATTATCTCTTATAGTTTCCGAGATATGGACTATCGACATTTTACAATATTGGCTCTGCTTCTAACTTGGGCCAAAATTGTAAAACGGTCTTATGAATTAGCGATTTCGTTCAAATTCACATTCCAAGTAATATTCGGCATGCTAATTAAATGTAATGGCAATGGCCGATTGCCAAATTTCATTATCTCTTATAGTTTCCGAGATATGGACTATCGACATCTTGCAATATTGGCTCTGCTTCTAACTTGGGCCAGAATTGTAAAATCGTCTTACGAATTAGCGATTTCGTTCCAATTCACATTCCAAGTAATATTCGGCATGCTAATTACGTTGCCTATTGCCAAATTGCATTATTTCTTATAGTTTCCGAGATATGGGCAATCGAAATTTTACACCTTAGAGTCTGTTTCTAACTGGGGTCAAAATTGTAAAATGGTCCTATAAATTAGCGATTTCGTATCAATTCATATTCCAAGTAATATTCGGCATGCTAATTACGTTGCCGATTGCCAAATTGCATTATCTCTTATAGTTTCCGAGATATGGGCAATCGAAATTTTACACCTTAGAGTCTGTTTCTAACTGGGGTCAAAATTGTAAAATGGTCTTATGAAATAGCGATTTCGCTCCAATTCACATTCCAAGTAATATTCGGCATGTTAATAACGTTGCCGATTGCCAAATTGCATTATCTCTTATAATTTCCGAGATATGGTCAATCGAAATTTTACACCTTAGAGTCTGTTTCTAACTGGGGTCAAAATTGTAAAATGGTCTTATGAATTAGCGATTTCGTTCAAATTCACATTCCAAGTAATATTCGGCATGCTAATTACATTGCCGATTGCCAAATTTCATTACCTCTTATAGTTTCCGAGATATGGTCAATCGAAATTTTACACCTTAGAGTCTGTTTCTAACTGGGGTCAAAATTGTAAAATGGTCTTATGAATTAGCGATTTCGCTCCAATTCACATTCCAAGTAGTATTCGGCATGCTAATTAAATTGCCGATTGCCAAATTTCATTACCTCTTATAGTTTCCGAGATATGGTCAATCGAAATTTTACACCTTAGAGTCTGTTTCTAACTGGGGTCAAAATTGTAAAATGGTCTTATGAATTAGCGATTTCGCTCCAATTCACATTCCAAGTAGTATTCGGCATGCTAATTACGTTGCCGATTGCCAAATTGCATTATCTCTTATAGTTTCCGAGATATGGACTATCGACATCTTACAATATTGGCTCTGCTTCTAAGTTGGCCCAAAATTGTAAAATGGTCTTATGAATTAGCGATTTCGCTCCAATTCACATACCAAGTAATATTCGGCTTGCTAATTACGTTGCCGATTGCCAAATTGCATTATCTCTCATAGTTTCGGAGATATGGGCAATCGAAATTTTACACCTTAGTCTGTTTCTAACTGGGGTCAAAATTGTGAAATGGTCTTATGAATTAGCGATTTCGCTCCAATTCACATTCCAAGTAATATTCGGCATGCTAATTACGTTACCGATTGCCAAATTGCATTATCTCTTATAGTTTCCGAGATATGGGCAATCGAAATTTTACACCTTAGAGTCTGTTTCTAACTGGGGTCAAAATTGTAAAATGGTCTTATGAATTAGCGATTTCGCTCCAATTCACATTCCAAGTAATATTTGGCATGCTAATTACGTTGCCCATTGCCAAATTTCATTATCTCTTATAGTTTCCGAGATATGGTCAATCGAAATTTTACACCTTAGAGTCTATTTCTAACCGGGGTCAAAATTGTAAAATGGTCTTATGAATTAGCGATTTCGCTCCAATTCACATTCCAGGTAGTATTCGGCATGCTAATTACGTTGCCGATTGCCAAATTGCATTATCTCTTATAGTTTCCGAGATATGGACTATCGACATCTTACAATATTTTCCCGGCTTCTAACTTGGGCCAGAATTGTAAAATGTTCTTATGAATTAGCGATTTCGCCCCAATTCACATTCCAAGTAATATTCAGCATGCTATTTACGTTGCCGATTGCCAAATTGCATTATCTCTTATAGTTTCCGAGATATGGACTATCGACATCTTACAATATTGGCTCTGCTTCTAAGTTGGGACAAAATTGTAAAATGGTCTTATGAATTAGCGATTTCGTTCCAATTCACATTCCAAGTAATATTCAGCATGCTAATTACGTTGCCGATTGCCAAATTGCAATATCTCTTATAGATTCCGAGATATAGACTATCGACATCTTACAATATTGGCTCTGCTTCTAACTTGGCCCAAAATTGTAAAATGGTCTTATGAATTAGCGATTTCGCTCCAATTCACATTCCAAGTAATATTCAGCATGCTAATTACGTTGCCGATTGCCAAATAGCATTATCTCTTATAGTTTCCGAGATACGGTCAATCGAAATTTTACACCTTAAAGTCTCTTTCTAACTGGGGTCAAAATTGTAAAATGGTCTTATGAATTAGCGATTTCGCTCCAATTCACATTCCAAGTAATATTCGGCATGCTAATTACGTTGCCGATTGACAAATTGCATTATCTCTTATAGTTTCCGAGATATGGACTATCGACATCTTACAATATTGGCTCTGCTTCTAACTTGGGCCAGAATTGTAAAATGGTCTTATGAATTAGCGATTTCGCTCCAATTCACATTCCAAGTAATATTCGGCTTACTAATTACGTTGCCGATTGCCAAATTGCATTATCTCTTATAGTTTCCGAGATATGGGCAATCGAAATTTTACACCTTAGAGTCTGTTTCTAACTGGGGTCAAAATTGTAAAATGGTCTTATGAATTAGCGATTTCGCTCCAATTCACATTCCAAGTAATATTCGGCATGCTAATTACGTTGCCCATTGCCAAATTGCATTATCTCTTATAGTTTCCGAGATATGGGCAATCGAAATTTTACACCTTAGAGTCTATTTCTAACCGGGGTCAAAATTGTAAAATGGTCTTATGAATTAGCGATTTCGCTCCAATTCACATTCCAGGTAGTATTCGTTATGCTAATTACGTTGCCGATTGCCAAATTGCATTATCTCTTATAGTTTCCGAGATATGGACTATCGACATCTTACAATATTTTCTCGGCTTCTAACTTGGGCCAGAATTGTAAAATGTTCTTATGAATTAGCGATTTCGCTCCAATTCACATTCCAAGTAATATTCAGCATGCTATTTACGTTGCCGATTGCCAAATTGCATTATCTCTTATAGTTTCCGAGATATGGACTATCGACATCTTACAATATTGGCTCTGCTTCTAAGTTGGGCCAAAATTGTAAAATGGTCTTATGAATTAGTGATTTCGTTCCAATTCCCATTCCAAGTAATATTCAGCATGCTAATTACGTTGCCGATTGCCAAATTGCAATATCTCTTATAGATTCCAAGATATAGACTATCGACATCTTACAATATTGGCTCTGCTTCTAACTTGGCCCAAAATTGTAAAATGGTCTTATGAATTAGCGATTTCGCTCCAATTCACATTCCAAGTAATATTCAGCATGCTAATTACGTTGCCGATTGCCAAATAGCATTATCTCTTACAGTTTCCGAAATACGGTCAATCGAAATTTTACACCTTAGAGTCTGTTTCTAACTGGGGTCAAAATTGTAAAACGGTCTTATGAATTAGCGATTTCGCTCCAATTCACATACCAAATAATATTCGGCTTGCTAATTATGTTGCCGATTGCCAAATTGCATTATCTCTTATAGTTTCGGAGATATGGACAATCGATAATTTACACCTTAGAGTCTGTTTCTAACTGGGGTCAAAATTGTAAAATGGTCTTATGAATTAGCGATTTCCCTCCAATTCACATTCCAAGTAATATTCGGCATGCTAATTACGTTGCCGATTGCCAAATTGCATTATCTCTTATAGTTTCCGAGATATGGACTATCGACATCTTACAATATTGTCTCTGCTTCTAACTTGGGCCAGAATTGTAAAATGGTCTTATGAATTAGCGATTTCGCTCCAATTCACATTCCAAGTAATATTCGGCTTGCTAATTACGTTGCCGATTGCCAAATTGCATTATCTCTTATAGTTTCCGAGATATGGACAATCGAAATTTTAAACCTTAGAGTCTGTTTCTAACTGGGGTCAAAATTGTAAAATGGTCTTATGAATTGGCGATTTCGCTCCAATTCACATTCCAAGTAATATTCGGCATGCTAATTACGTTGCCGATTGCCAAATTGCATTATCTCTTATAGTTTCCGAGATATGGGCAATCGAAATTTTACACCTTAGAGTCTGTTTCTAACTGGGGTCAAAATTGTAAAATGGTCTTATAAATTAGCGATTTCGCTCCAATTCACATTCCAAGTAATATTCGGCATGCTAATTACGTTGCCGATTGCCAAATTGCATTATCTCTTATAGTTTCCGAGATATGGACTATCGACATCTTACAATATTGGCTCTGCTTCTAACTTGGGCCAGAATTGTAAAATGGTCTTATGAATTAGCGATTTCGCTCCAATTCACATTCCAAGTAATATTCGGCATGCTAATTACGTTGCCGATTGCCAAATTGCATTATCTCTTATAGTTTCCGAGATATGGGCAATCGAAATTTTACACCTTAGAGTCTGTTTCTAACTGGGGTCAAAATTGTAAAATAGTCTTAAGAATTAGCGATTTCGCTCCAATTCACATTCCAAGTAATATTCGGCATG
Source organism: Rhynchophorus ferrugineus (assembly GCF_030347505.1). Classification (NCBI taxonomy): domain Eukaryota; kingdom Metazoa; phylum Arthropoda; class Insecta; order Coleoptera; family Curculionidae; genus Rhynchophorus; species Rhynchophorus ferrugineus. The sequence continues at coordinate 64,476,611 of NW_027472580.1, read as the reverse complement.
CTAATTACGTTACCGATTGCCAAATTGCAATATCTCTTATAGATTCCGAGATATAGACTATCGACATCTTACAATATTGGCTCTGCTTCTAACTTGGTCCAAAATTGTAAAATGGTCTTATAAATTAGCGATTTCGCTCCAATTCACATTCCAAGTAATATTCAGCATGCTAATTACGTTGCCGATTGCCAAATAGCATTATCTCTTACAGTTTCCGAAATACGGTCAATCGAAATTTTACACCTTAGAGTCTGTTTCTAACTGGGGTCAAAATTATAAAACGGTCTAATGAATTAGCGATTTCGCTCCAATTCACATACCAAATAATATTCGGCTTGCTAATTACGTTGCCGATTGCCAAATTGCATTATCTCTTATAGTTTCGGAGATATGGGCAATCGAAATTTTACACCTTAGAGTCTGTTTCTAACTGGGGTCAAAATTGTAAAATGGTCTTATGAATTAGCGATTTCGCTCCAATTCACATTCCAAGTAATATTCGGCATGCTAATTACGTTGCCGATTGCCAAATTGCATTATCTCTTATAGTTTCCGAGATATGGACTATCGACATCTTACAATATTGGCTCTGCTTCTAACTTGGGCCAGAATTGTAAAATGGTCTTATGAATTAGCGATTTCGCTCCAATTCACATTCCAAGTAATATTCGGCTTGCTAATTACGTTGCCGATTGCCAAATTGCATTATCTCTTATAGTTTCCGAGATAAGGGCAATCGAAATTTTACACCTTAGAGTCTGTTTCTAACTGGGGTCAAAATTGTAAAACGGTCTTATGAATTAGCGATTTCGCTCCAATTCACATTCCAAGTAATATTCGGCATGCTAATTACGTTGCCGATTGCCAAATTGCATTATCTCTTATAGTTTCCGAGATATGGGCAATCGAAATTTTACACCTTAGAGTCTGTTTCTAACTGGAGTCAAAATTGTAAAATGGTCTTATGAATTAGCGATTTCGCTCCAATTCACATTCCAAGTAATATTCGGCATGCTAATTACGTTGCCGATTGCCAAATTTCATTATCTCTTATAGTTTCCGAGATATGGTCAATCGAAATTTTACACCTTAGAGTCTGTTTCTAACCGGGGTCAAAATTGTAAAATGGTCTTATGAATTAGCGATTTCGCTCCAATTCACATTCCAGGTAGTATTCGGCATGCTAATTACGTTGCCGATTGCCAAATTGCATTATCTCTTATAGTTTCCGAGATATGGGCAATCGAAATTTTACACCTTAGGGTCTGTTTCTAACTGGGGTCAAAATTGTAAAATGGTCTTATGAATTAGCGATTTCGCTCCAATTCACATTCCAAGTAATATTCGGCATGCTAATTACGTTGCCCATTGCCAAATTGCATTATCTCTTATAGTTTCCGAGATATGGGCAATCGAAATTTTACACCTTAGGGTCTGTTTCTAACTGGGGTCAAAATTGTAAAATGGTCTTATGAATTAGCGATTTCGCTCCAATTCACATTCCAAGTAATATTCGGCATGCTAATTACGTTGCCCATTGCCAAATTTCATTATCTCTTATAGTTTCCGAGATATGGACTATCGACATCTTACAATATTGGCTCTGCTTCTAAGTTGGGCCAAAATTGTAAAATTGTCTTATGAATTAGCGATTTCGTTCCAATTCCCATTCCAAGTAATATTCAGCATGCTAATTACGTTGCCGATTGCCAAATTGCAATATCTCTTATAGATTCCGAGATATAGACTATCGACATCTTACAATATTGGCTCTGCTTCTAACTTGGCCCAAAATTGTAAAATGGTCTTATGAATTAGCGATTTCGCTCCAATTCACATTCCAAGAAATATTCAGCATGCTAATTACGTTGCCGATTGCCAAATAGCATTATCTCTTACAGTTTCCGAAATACGGTCAATCGAAATTTTACACCTTAGAGTCTGTTTCTAACTGGGGTCAAAATTGTAAAATGGTCTTATGAATTAGCGATTTCGTTCCAATTCACATTCCAAGTGATATTCGGCATGCTAATTACGCTGTCGTTTACCAGATTGCATTATCTCTTATAGTTTCCGAGATATGAACTTTCGAAATTTTATAATTTTGGCTCTATTTATAACTTGGGCCAAAATTGTAAAATGGTCTTATGAATTAGCGATTTCGTTCCAATTCATATTCCAAGTGATATTCGGCATGCTAATTACGCTGTCGATTACCAAATTGCATTATCTCTTATAGTTTCCGAGATATAAACTTTCGAAATTTTATAATTTTGGCTCTATTTATAACTTGGGTCAAAATTGTTAAACGGTCTTATGAATTAGCGACTTCGTTCTAAATCACATTCCAAGTAATATTCGGCATGCTAATTACGATGTCGATTAGCAAATTGCATTATCTCTTATAGTTTCCTAGATATGGGCAATCGAAATTTTACACCTTAGGCTCTGTTTCTAACTTGGGCCAAAATTGTAAAATGGTCTTATGAATTAGCAATTTTGTTCCAATTCACACTCCAAGTAATATTCGGCATGCTAATAAAGTTGTCGATTGCCAAATTGCATTATCTCTTATACTTTCCGAGATACGGGCAATCGAAATTTTAAACCTTAGACTCTGCTTCTAACCTGGGCCAAAATTGTAAAATAGTCTTATGAATTAGCGATTTCGTTCCAATTCACACTCCAAGTAATATTCGGCATGCTAATTACATTGCCGATTGCCAAATTGCATTATCTCTTATAATTTCGGAGTTATGGACTATTGACATTTTACAATTTTGGCTCTGCTTCTAACTTGGGTCAAAATTGTAAAATGGTCTTACGATTTAGCGATTTCATTCCAATTCACATTCCGAGTAATATTCGGCATGCTAATTACGATGCCGATTAGCAAATTCCATTATCTCTTATAGTTTCCTATATATGGGCAATCGAAATTTTACACCTTAGACTCTGTTTCTAACCTGGGCCAAAATTGTAAAATGGTCTTATGAATTAGCGATTTCGTTCCAATTCACACTCCAAGTAATATTCGGCATGCTAATTACATTGCCGATTGCCAAATTGCATTATCTCTTATAGTTTCCGAGATATGAACTTTCGAAGTTTTATTAGTTCAGCTCTATTTATAACTTGGGTCAAAATTGTAAAATGGTCTTATGAATTAGCGATTTCGTTCTAAATACATTCCAAGTAATATTCGGCATGCTAATTATGATGTCGATTAGCAAATTGCATTATCTCTTATAGTTTCCTAGATATGGGCAATCGAAATTTTATAATTTTGGCTCTATTTATAACTTGGGCCAAAATTGTAAAATGATCTTATGAATTAGCGATTTCGTTCCAATTCATATTCCAAGTGATATTCGGCATGCTAATTACGCTGTCGATTACCAAATTGCATTATCTCTTATAGTTTCCGAGATATGAACTTTCGAAATTTTATAATTTTGGCTCTATTTATAACTTGGGTCAAAATTGTAAAATGGTCTTATGAATTAGCGATTTCGTTCTAAATACATTCCAAGTAATATTCGGCATGCTAATTATGATGTCGATTAGCAAATTGCATTATCTCTTATAATTTCCTAGATATGATCAATCGAAATTTTATAATTTTGGCTCTATTTATAACTTGGGTCAAAATTGTAAAATGGTTTTATGAATTACCGGTTTCGTTCCAATTCACATTCCAAGTAATACTCGGCATGCTAATTATATTGTCGATTACCAGATTGCTTTATCTCTTATAGTTTCCGAGATATGAACTTTCGAAATTTTATAATTTTGGCTCTATTTATAACTTGGGTCAAAATTGTAAAATGGTCTTATGAATTAGCGATTTCGTTCTAAATCACATTCCAAGTAATATTCGGCATGCTAATTACGATGTCGATTAGCAAATTGCATTATCTCTTATAGTTTCCTAGATATGGGCTATCGAAAATTTACAATTTTATCTCTGCTTCTGACATGGGTCAAAATTGTAAAATGGTCTTATGAATTAGCGATTTCGTTCCAATTCACATTCCAAGTGATATTCGGCATGCTAATTACGCTGTCGATTACCAGATTGCATTATCTCTTATAGTTTCCGAGATATGAACTTTCGAAATTTTATAATTTTGGCTCTATTTATAACTTGGGTCAAAATTGTAAAATGGTCTTATGAATTAGCGATTTCGTTCTAAATCACATTCCAAGTAATATTCGGCATGCTAATTACGATGTCGATTAGCAAATTGCATTTTCTCTTATAGTTTCCTAGATATGGGCAATCGAAATTTTACAATTTTATCTCTGCTTCTAACATGGATCAAAATTGTAAAATGGTCTTATGAATTAGCGATTTCGTTCCAATTCACACTCCAAGTAATATTCGGCATGCTAATTACGTTGTCGGTTACCAAATTGCATTATCTCTTATAGTTTCCGAGATATGAACTTTCGTAGTTTTATAATTTCGGCTCTATTTATAACTTGGGTCAAAATTGTAAAATGGTCTTATGAATTAGCGATTTCGTTCTAAATCACATTCCAAGTAATATTCGGCATGCTAATTACGATGTCGATTAGCAAATTGCATTATCTCTTATAGTTTCCTAGATATGAGCAATCTAAATTTTACAATTTTGGCTCTATTTATAACTTGTGCCAAAATTGTAAAATGGTCTTATGAATTAGCAATTTTGTTCCAATTCACAATCCAAGTAATATTGGGAATTTTAATAACGTTGTTCATTGCCAAATTGTATTATCTCTTATAGTTTCCGAGATATAGACTATCGAAATTTTACAATTTTATCTCTGCTTCTAACATGGGTCAAAATTGTAAAATGGTCCTATGAATTAGCGATTTCGTTCCAATTCACACTCCAAGTAATATTCGGCATGCTAATTACGTTGTCGATTACCAAATTGCATTATCTCTTATAGTTTCCGAGGTATGAACTTTCCAAGTTTTATAATTTCGGCTCTATTTATAACTTGGGTCAAAATTGTAAAATGGTCTTATGAATTAGCGATTTCGTTCTAAATACATTCCAAGTAATATTCGGAATGCTAATTATGATGTCGATTAGCAAATTGCATTATCTCTTATAGTTTCCTAGATATGGGCAATCGAAATTTTATAATTTTGGCTCAATTTATAACTTGGGCCAAAATTTTAAAATGGTCTTATGAATTAGCGATTTCGTTCCAATTCATATTCCAAGTGATATTCGGCATGCTAATTACGCTGTCGATTGCCAAATTGCATTATATCTTATAGTTTCCGAGATATGAACTTTCGAAATTTTATAATTTTGGCTCTATTTATAAATTGGGTCAAAATTGTAAAATGGTCTTATTAATTAGCGATTTCGTTCTAAATACATTCCAAGTAATATTCGGCATACTAATTATGATGTCGATTAGCAAATTGCGTTATCTCTTATAATTTCCTAGATATGGGCAATCGAAATTTTATAATTTTGGCTTTATTTAAAACTTGGGCCAAAATTGTAAAATGGTCTTATGAATTAGCGATTTCGTTCCAATTCATATTCCAAGTGATATTCGGCATGCTAATTACGCTGTCGATTACCAAATTGCATTATCTCTTATAGTTTCCGAGATATGAACTTTCGAAATTTTATAATTTTGGCTCTATTTATAACTTGGGTCAAAATTGTAAAATGGTCTTATGAATTAGCGATTTCGTTCTAAATCACATTCCAAGTAATATTCGGCATGCTAATTACAATGTCGACTAGCAAATTGAATTATCTCTTATAGTTTCCTAGATATGGGCAATCGAAATTTTATAATTTTGGCTCTATTTATAACTTGGGCCAAAATTGTAAAATGGTCTTATGAATTAGCAATTTTGTTCCAATTCACACTCCAAGTAATATATGGAATGCTAATAACGTTGTCGATTGCCAAATTGTATTATCTCTTATAGTTTCCGGGATATAGACAATCGAAATTTTACAATTTTATCTCTGCTTCTAACATGGGTCAAAATTGTAAAATGGTCTTATGAATTAGCGATTTCGTTCTAATTCACACTCCAAGTAATATTCGGCATGCTAATTACGTTGTCGATTACCAAATTGCATTATCTCTTATAGTTTCCGAGATATGGGCTATCGAAATTTTAAAATTTTGGCTCTGATTCTAACTTGGGTCAAAATTGTAAAATGGTCTTATAAATTACCGATTTCGTTCTAATTCACATTCCAAGTAATATTCGGCATGCTAATTACGCTGTCCATTACCAAATTGCATTATCTCTTATAATTTTCGAGATATGGACTATCGAAATTTTACAATTTTGTCTCTGCTTCTAACTTGACCCGAAATTGTAAAATGGTCTTTTGAATTGGCGATTTCGTTCCAATTCACACTCCAAGTAATATTCGGCATGCTAATTACATTGCCGATTGCCAAATTGCATTATCTCTTATACTTTCCGCGATATGGGCAATCGAAATTTTACAATTTTATCTCTGCTTCTAACTTGACCCGAAATTGTAAAATGGTCTTATGAATTGGCGATTTCGTTCCAATTCACACTCCAAGTAATATTCGGCATGCTAATTACATTGCCGATTTCCAAATTGCATTATCTCTTATACTTTCCGAGATACGGGCAATCGAAATTTTAAACCTTAGACTCTGATTCTAACTTGGGCCAAAATTGTATAATGTTCATATGAATTGGCGATTTCGTTCCAATTCACATTCCAAGTAAATCGGATTCGGAATGCTAATTATGTTGTCGATTACCAAATTGCATTATCTCTTATAGTTTCCGAGATATGGACTATCGAAATTTTACAATTTTGGCACTGCTTCTAACTAGAGCCGAAATTGTAAAATGGTCTTATGAATTAGCGATTTCGTTCCAATTCACATTCCAAGTGATATTCGGCATGCTAATAACGTTGTCGATTGCCAAATTGTATTATCTCTTATAGTGTCCGAGATACAGACTATCGAAATTTTACAATTTTATCTCTGGTTCTAACATGGGTCAAAATTGTAAAATGGTCTTATGAATTAGCGATTTCGTTCCAATTCACGTTCCAAGTAATATTCGGCATGCTAATTACATTGCCGATTGCCAAATTGCATTATCTCTTATACTTTCCGCGATATGGGCAATCGAAATTTTACAATTTTATCTCTGCTTCTGACATTGGTCAAAATTGTAAAATGGTCTTATGAATAAGCGGTTTCGTTCCAATTCACAATCCAAGCGATATTCGGCATGCTAATTACGCTGTCAATTACCAAATTGCATTATCTCTTATAGTTTCCGAGATATGAACTTTCGAAATTTTATAATTTTGGCTCTATTTATAACTTGGGTCAAAATTGTAAAATGGTCTTATGAATTAGCGATTTCGTTCTAAATACATTCCAAGTAATATTCGGCATGCTAATTATGATGTCGATTAGCAAATTGCATTATCTCTTATAGTTTCCTAGATATGGGCAATCGAAATTTTATAATTTGGGCTCTATTTATAACTTGGGTCAAAATTGTAAAATGGTCTTATGAATTAGCGATTTCGTTCCACTTCATATTCCAAGTGATATTCGGCATGCTAATTACGCTGTCGATTACCAAATTGCATTATCTCTTATAGTTTCCGAGATATGAACTTTCGAAATTTTATAATTTTGGCTCTATTTATAACTTGGGTCAAACTTGTAAAATGGTCTTATGAATTAGCGACTTCGTTCTAAATCACATTCCAAGTAATATTCGGCAGCTAATTACGATGTCGATTAGCAAATTGCATTATCTCTTATAGTTTCTTAGATATGGGCAATCGAAATTTTACACCTTAGGCTCTGTTTCTAAGTTGGGCCAAAATTGTAAAATGGTCTTATGAATTAGCAATTTTATTCCAATTCACACTCCAAGTAATATTCGGCATGCTAATAACGTTGTCGATTGCCAAATTGTATTATCTCTTATAGTGTCCGAGATACAGACTATCGAAATTTTACAATTTTATCTCTGGTTCTAACATGGATCAAAATTGTAAAATGGTCTTATGAATTAGCGATTTCGTTCCAATTCACATTCCAAGTAATATTCGGCATGCTAATTACGCTGTCGATTACCAAATTGCATTATCTCTTATAGTTTCCAAGATATGAACTTTCGAAATTTTATAATTTTGGCTCTATTTACAACTTGGATCAAAATTGTAAAATGGTCTTATGAATTAGCGATTTCGTTCCAATTCACACTCCAAGTAATATTCGGCATGCTAATTACATTGCCGATTGCCAAATTGCATTATCTCTTATACTTTCCGCGATATGGGCAATCGAAATTTTACAATTTTATCTCTGCTTCTGACATTGGTCAAAATTGTAAAATGGTCTTATGAATAAGCGGTTTCGTTCCAATTCACAATCCAAGTGATATTCGGCATGCTAATTACGCTGTCAATTACCAAATTGCATTATCTCTTATAGTTTCCGAGATATGGACTATCGACATCTTACAATATTGGCTCTGCTTCTAACTTGGACCAGAATTGTAAAATGGTCTTATAAATTAGCGATTTCGTATCAATTCATATTCCAAGTAATATTCGGCATGCTAATTACGTTGCCGATTGCCAAATTGCATTATCTCTTATAGTTTCCGAGATATGGGCAATCGAAATTTTACACCTTAGAGTCTGTTTCTAACTGGGGTCAAAATTGTAAAATGGTCTTATGAAATAGCGATTTCGCTCCAATTCACATTCCAAGTAATATTCGGCATGTTAATTACGTTGCCGATTGCCAAATTGCATTATCTCTTATAGTTTCCGAGATATGGTCTATCGACATTTTACAATATTGGCTCTGCTTCTAACTTGGGCCAAAATTGTAAAACGGTCTTATGAATTAGCGATTTCGTTCAAATTCACATTTCAAGTAATATTCGGCATGCTAATTACATTGCCGATTGCCAAATATCATTACCTCTTATAGTTTCCGAGATATGGTCAATCGAAATTTTACACCTTAGAGTCTGTTTCTAACTGGGGTCAAAATTGTAAAACGGTCTTATGAATTAGCGATTTCGCGCCAATTCACATACCAAATAATATTCGGCTTGCTAATTACGTTGCCGATTGCGAAATTGCATTATCTCTTATAGTTTCGGAGATATGGGCAATCGAAATTTTACACCTTATAGTCTGTTTCTAACTGGGGTCAAAATTGTAAAATGGTCTTATGAATTAGCGATTTCGCTCCAATTCACATTCCAAGTAATATTCGGCATGCTAATTACGTTGCCGATTGCCAAATTGCATTATCTCTTATAGTCTCCGAGATATGGACTATCGACATCTTACAATATTGGCTCTGCTTCTAACTTGGGCCAGAATTGTAAAATGGTCTTATGAAATAGCGATTTCGCTCCAATTCACATTCCAAGTAATATTCGGCTTGCTAATTACGTTGCCGATTGCCAAATTGCATTATCTCTTATAGTTTCCGAGTTATGGGCAATCGAAATTTTACACCTTAGAGTCTGTTTCTAACTGGGGTCAAAATTGTAAAATGGTCTTATGAATTAGCGATTTCGCTCCAATTCACATTCCAAGTAATATTCAGCATGCTAATTACGTTGCCGATTGACAAATTGCAATATCTCTTATAGATTCCGAGATATAGACTATCGACATCTTACAATATTGGCTCTGCTTCTAACTTGGCCCAAAATTGTAAAATGGTCTTATGAATTAGCGATTTCGCTCCAATTCACATTCCAAGTAATATTCGGCATGCTAATTACGTTGCCCATTGCCAAATTGCATTAGCTCTTATAGTTTCCGAGATATGGGCAATCGAAATTTTACACCTTAGGGTCTGTTTCTAACTGGGGTCAAAATTGTAAAATGGTCTTATGAATTAGCGATTTCGCTCCAATTCACATTCCAAGTAATATTCGGCATGCTAATTACGTTGCCCATTGCCAAATTTCATTATCTCTTATAGTTTCCGAGATATGGTAATCGAAATTTTACACCTTAGAGTCTGTTTCTAACCGGGGTCAAAATTGTAAAATGGTCTTATGAATTAGCGATTCCGCTCCAATTCACATTCCAAGTAGTATTCGGCATGCTAATTGCGTTGCGGATTGCCAAATTGCATTATCTCTTATAGTTTCCGAGATATGGACTATCGACATCTTACAATATTGGCTCTGCTTCTAAGTTGGGCCAAAATTGTAAAATGGTCTTATGAATTAGCGATTTCGTTCCAATTCCCATTCCAAGTAATATTCAGCATGCTAATTACGTTGCCGATTGCCAAATTGCAATATCTCTTATAGATTCCGAGATATAGACTATCGACATCTTACAATATTGGCTCTGCTTCTAACTTGGCCCAAAATTGTAAAATGGTCTTATGAATTAGCGATTTCGCTCCAATTCACATTCCAAGTAATATTCAGCATGCTAATTACGTTGCCGATTGCCAAATAGCATTATCTCTTACGGTTTCCGAAATACGGTCAATCGAAATTTTACACCTTAGAGTCTGTTTCTAACTGGGGTCACAATTGTAAAACGGTCTTATGAATAAGCGATTTCGCTCCAATTCACATACCAAATAATATTCGGCTTGCTAATTACGTTGCCGATTGCGAAATTGCATTATCTCTTATAGTTTCGGAGATATGGGCAATCGAAATTTTACACCTTATAGTCTGTTTCTAACTGGGGTCAAAATTGTAAAATGGTCTTATGAATTAGCGATTTCGCTCCAATTCACATTCCAAGTAATATTCGGCATGCTAATTACGTTGCCGATTGCCAAATTGCATTATCTCTTATAGTCTCCGAGATATGGACTATCGACATCTTACAATATTGGCTCTGCTTCTAACTTGGGCCAGAATTGTAAAATGGTCTTATGAAATAGCGATTTCGCTCCAATTCACATTCCAAGTAATATTCGGCTTGCTAATTACATTGCCGATTGCCAAATTTCATTACCTCTTATAGTTTCCGAGATATGGTCAATCGAAATTTTACACCTTAGAGTCTGTTTCTAACTGGGGTCAAAATTGTAAAACGGTCTTATGAATTAGCGATTTCGCGCCAATTCACATACCAAATAATATTCGGCTTGCTAATTACGTTGCCGATTGCGAAATTGCATTATCTCTTATAGTTTCGGAGATATGGGCAATCGAAATTTTACACCTTATAGTCTGTTTCTAACTGGGGTCAAAATTGTAAAATGGTCTTATGAATTAGCGATTTCGCTCCAATTCACATTCCAAGTAATATTCGGCATGCTAATTACATTGCCGATTGCCAAATTGCATTATCTCTTATAGTCTCCGAGATATGGACTATCGACATCTTACAATATTGGCTCTGCTTCTAACTTGGGCCAGAATTGTAAAATGGTCTTATGAAATAGCGATTTCGCTCCAATTCACATTCCAAGTAATATTCGGCTTGCTAATTACGTTGCCGATTGCCAAATTGCATTATCTCTTATAGTTTCCGAGTTATGGGCAATCGAAATTTTACACCTTAGAGTCTGTTTCTAACTGGGGTCAAAATTGTAAAATGGTCTTATGAATTAGCGATTTCGCTCCAATTCACATTCCAAGTAATATTCAGCATGCTAATTACGTTGCCGATTGACAAATTGCAATATCTCTTATAGATTCCGAGATATAGACTATCGACATCTTACAATATTGGCTCTGCTTCTAACTTGGCCCAAAATTGTAAAATGGTCTTATGAATTAGCGATTTCGCTCCAATTCACATTCCAAGTAATATTCGGCATGCTAATTACGTTGCCCATTGCCAAATTGCATTATCTCTTATAGTTTCCGAGATATGGGCAATCGAAATTTTACACCTTAGGGTCTGTTTCTAACTGGGGTCAAAATTGTAAAATGGTCTTATGAATTAGCGATTTCGCTCCAATTCACATTCCAAGTAATATTCGGCATGCTAATTACGTTGCCCATTGCCAAATTTCATTATCTCTTATAGTTTCCGAGATATGGTAATCGAAATTTTACCCCTTAGAGTCTGTTTCTAACCGGGGTCAAAATTGTAAAATGGTCTTATGAATTAGCGATTCCGCTCCAATTCACATTCCAAGTAGTATTCGGCATGCTAATTGCGTTGCGGATTGCCAAATTGCATTATCTCTTATAGTTTCCGAGATATGGACTATCGACATCTTACAATATTGGCTCTGCTTCTAAGTTGGGCCAAAATTGTAAAATGGTCTTATGAATTAGCGATTTCGTTCCAATTCCCATTCCAAGTAATATTCAGCATGCTAATTACGTTTCCGATTGCCAAATTGCAATATCTCTTATAGATTCCGAGATATAGACTATCGACATCTTACAATATTGGCTCTGCTTCTAACTTGGCCCAAAATTGTAAAATGGTCTTATGAATTAGCGATTTCGCTCCAATTCACATTCCAAGTAATATTCAGCATGCTAATTACGTTGCCGATTGCCAAATAGCATTATCTCTTACGGTTTCCGAAATACGGTCAATCGAAATTTTACACCTTAGAGTCTGTTTCTAACTGGGGTCAAAATTGTAAAACGGTCTTATGAATTAGCGATTTCGCTCCAATTCACATACCAAATAATATTCGGCTTGCTAATTACGTTGCCGATTGCGAAATTGCATTATCTCTTATAGTTTCGGAGATATGGGCAATCGAAATTTTACACCTTATAGTCTGTTTCTAACTGGGGTCAAAATTGTAAAATGGTCTTATGAATTAGCGATTTCGCTCCAATTCACATTCCAAGTAATATTCGGCATGCTAATTACGTTGCCGATTGCCAAATTGCATTATCTCTTATAGTCTCCGAGATATGGACTATCGACATCTTACAATATTGGCTCTGCTTCTAACTTGGGCCAGAATTGTAAAATGGTCTTATGAAATAGCGATTTCGCTCCAATTCACATTCCAAGTAATATTCGGCTTGCTAATTACGTTGCCGATTGCCAAATTGCATTATCTCTTATAGTTTCCGAGATATGGGCAATCGAAATTTTACACCTTAGAGTCTGTTTCTAACTGGGGTCAAAATTGTAAAATGGTCTTATGAATTAGCGATTTCGCTCCAATTCACATTCCAAGTAATATTCGGCATGCTAATTACGTTGCCGATTGCCAAATTGCATTATCTCTTATAGTTTCCGAGATATGGGCAATCGAAATTTTACACCTTAGAGTCTGTTTCTAACTGGGGTCAAAATTGTAAAATGGTCTTATGAATTAGCGATTTCGCTCCAATTCACATTCCAAGTAATATTCGGCATGCTAATTACGTTGCCGATTGCCAAATTGCATTATCTCTTATAGTTTCCGTAGTTTCCGAGATATGGACTATCGACATCTTACAATATTGGCTCTGCTTCTAACTTGGGCCAAAATTGTAAAATGGTCTTATGAATTAGCGATTTCGCTCCAATTCACATTCCAAGTAATATTCGGCTTGCTAATTACGTTGCCGATTGCCAAATTGCATTATCTCTTATAGTTTCCGAGATATGGGCAATCGAAATTTTACACCTTAGAGTCTGTTTCTAACTGGGGTCAAAATTGTAAAATGGTCTTATGAATTAGCGATTTCGCTCCAATTCACATTCCAAGTAATATTCGGCATGCTAATTACGTTGCCGATTGCCAAATTGCATTATCTCTTATAGTTTCCGAGATATGGGCAATCGAAATTTTACACCTTAGAGTCTGTTTCTAACTGGGGTCAAAATTGTAAAATGGTCTTATAAATTAGCGATTTCGCTCCAATTCACAATCCAAGTAATATTCGGCATGCTAATTACGTTGCCGATTGCCAAATTGCATTATCTCTTATAGTTTTCGAGATATGGACTATCGACATCTTACAATATTGGCTCTGCTTCTAATTTGGGCCAGAATTGTAAAATGGTCTTATGAATTAGCGATTTCGCTCCAATTCACATTCCAAGTAATATTCGGCATGCTAATTACGTTGCCGATTGCCAAATTGCATTATCTCTTATAGTTTCCGAGATATGGGCAATCGAAATTTTACACCTTAGAGTCTGTTTCTAACTGGGGTCAAAATTGTAAAATGGTCTTATGAAATAGCGATTTCGCTCCAATTCACAATCCAAGTAATATTCGGCATGCTAATTACGTTGCCTATTGCCAAATTGCATTATCTCTTATAGTTTCCGAGATATGGGCAATCGAAATTTTACACCTTAGAGTCTGTTTCTAACTGGGGTCAAAATTGTAAAACGGTCTTATGAATTAGCGATTTCGCGCCAATTCACATACCAAATAATATTCGGCTTGCTAATTACGTTGCCGATTGCGAAATTGCATTATCTCTTATAGTTTCGGAGATATGGGCAATCGAAATTTTACACCTTATAGTCTGTTTCTAACTGGGGTCAAAATTGTAAAATGGTCTTATGAATTAGCGATTTCGCTCCAATTCACATTCCAAGTAATATTCGGCATGCTAATTACGTTGCCGATTGCCAAATTGCATTATCTCTTATAGTCTCCGAGATATGGACTATCGACATCTTACAATATTGGCTCTGCTTCTAACTTGGGCCAGAATTGTAAAATGGTCTTATGAAATAGCGATTTCGCTCCAATTCACATTCCAAGTAATATTCGGCTTGCTAATTACGTTGCCGATTGCCAAATTGCATTATCTCTTATAGTTTCCGAGTTATGGGCAATCGAAATTTTACACCTTAGAGTCTGTTTCTAACTGGGGTCAAAATTGTAAAATGGTCTTATGAATTAGCGATTTCGCTCCAATTCACATTCCAAGTAATATTCAGCATGCTAATTACGTTGCCGATTGACAAATTGCAATATCTCTTATAGATTCCGAGATATAGACTATCGACATCTTACAATATTGGCTCTGCTTCTAACTTGGCCCAAAATTGTAAAATGGTCTTATGAATTAGCGATTTCGCTCCAATTCACATTCCAAGTAATATTCGGCATGCTAATTACGTTGCCCATTGCCAAATTGCATTATCTCTTATAGTTTCCGAGATATGGGCAATCGAAATTTTACACCTTAGGGTCTGTTTCTAACTGGGGTCAAAATTGTAAAATGGTCTTATGAATTAGCGATTTCGCTCCAATTCACATTCCAAGTAATATTCGGCATGCTAATTACGTTGCCCATTGCCAAATTTCATTATCTCTTATAGTTTCCGAGATATGGTAATCGAAATTTTACACCTTAGAGTCTGTTTCTAACCGGGGTCAAAATTGTAAAATGGTCTTATGAATTAGCGATTCCGCTCCAATTCACATTCCAAGTAGTATTCGGCATGCTAATTGCGTTGCGGATTGCCAAATTGCATTATCTCTTATAGTTTCCGAGATATGGACTATCGACATCTTACAATATTGGCTCTGCTTCTAAGTTGGGCCAAAATTGTAAAATGGTCTTATGAATTAGCGATTTCGTTCCAATTCCCATTCCAAGTAATATTCAGCATGCTAATTACGTTGCCGATTGCCAAATTGCAATATCTCTTATAGATTCCGAGATATAGACTATCGACATCTTACAATATTGGCTCTGCTTCTAACTTGGCCCAAAATTGTAAAATGGTCTTATGAATTAGCGATTTCGCTCCAATTCACATTCCAAGTAATATTCAGCATGCTAATTACGTTGCCGATTGCCAAATAGCATTATCTCTTACGGTTTCCGAAATACGGTCAATCGAAATTTTACACCTTAGAGTCTGTTTCTAACTGGGGTCAAAATTGTAAAACGGTCTTATGAATTAGCGATTTCGCTCCAATTCACATACCAAATAATATTCGGCTTGCTAATTACGTTGCCGATTGCAAAATTGCATTATCTCTTATAGTTTCGGAGATATGGGCAATCGAAATTTTACACCTTATAGTCTGTTTCTAACTGGGGTCAAAATTGTAAAATGGTCTTATGAATTAGCGATTTCGCTCCAATTCACATTCCAAGTAATATTCGGCATGCTAATTACGTTGCCGATTGCCAAATTGCATTATCTCTTATAGTCTCCGAGATATGGACTATCGACATCTTACAATATTGGCTCTGCTTCTAACTTGGGCCAGAATTGTAAAATGGTCTTATGAAATAGCGATTTCGCTCCAATTCACATTCCAAGTAATATTCGGCTTGCTAATTACGTTGCCGATTGCCAAATTGCATTATCTCTTATAGTTTCCGAGATATGGGCAATCGAAATTTTACACCTTAGAGTCTGTTTCTAACTGGGGTCAAAATTGTAAAATGGTCTTATGAATTAGCGATTTCGCTCCAATTCACATTCCAAGTAATATTCGGCATGCTAATTACGTTGCCGATTGCCAAATTGCATTATCTCTTATAGTTTCCGAGATATGGGCAATCGAAATTTTACACCTTAGAGTCTGTTTCTAACTGGGGTCAAAATTGTAAAATGGTCTTATGAATTAGCGATTTCGCTCCAATTCACATTCCAAGTAATATTCGGCATGCTAATTACGTTGCCGATTGCCAAATTGCATTATCTCTTATAGTTTCCGTAGTTTCCGAGATATGGACTATCGACATCTTACAATATTGGCTCTGCTTCTAACTTGGGCCAAAATTGTAAAATGGTCTTATGAATTAGCGATTTCGCTCCAATTCACATTCCAAGTAATATTCGGCTTGCTAATTACGTTGCCGATTGCCAAATTGCATTATCTCTTATAGTTTCCGAGATATGGGCAATCGAAATTTTACACCTTAGAGTCTGTTTCTAACTGGGGTCAAAATTGTAAAATGGTCTTATGAATTAGCGATTTCGCTCCAATTCACATTCCAAGTAATATTCGGCATGCTAATTACGTTGCCGATTGCCAAATTGCATTATCTCTTATAGTTTCCGAGATATGGGCAATCGAAATTTTACACCTTAGAGTCTGTTTCTAACTGGGGTCAAAATTGTAAAATGGTCTTATAAATTAGCGATTTCGCTCCAATTCACAATCCAAGTAATATTCGGCATGCTAATTACGTTGCCGATTGCCAAATTGCATTATCTCTTATAGTTTTCGAGATATGGACTATCGACATCTTACAATATTGGCTCTGCTTCTAATTTGGGCCAGAATTGTAAAATGGTCTTATGAATTAGCGATTTCGCTCCAATTCACATTCCAAGTAATATTCGGCATGCTAATTACGTTGCCGATTGCCAAATTGCATTATCTCTTATAGTTTCCGAGATATGGGCAATCGAAATTTTACACCTTAGAGTCTGTTTCTAACTGGGGTCAAAATTGTAAAATGGTCTTATGAAATAGCGATTTCGCTCCAATTCACAATCCAAGTAATATTCGGCATGCTAATTACGTTGCCTATTGCCAAATTGCATTATCTCTTATAGTTTCCGAGATATGGACTATCGACATCTTACAATATTGGCTCAGCTTCTAACTTGGGCCAGAATTGTAAAATGGTCTTACGAATTAGCGATTTCGTTCCAATTCACATTCCAAGTAATATTCGGCATGCTAATTACGTTGCCGATTGCCAAATTGCATTATCTCTTATAGTTTCGGAGATATGGGCAATCGAAATTTTACACCTTAGAGTCTGTTTCTAACTGGGGTCAAAATTATAAAATGGTCTTATGAATTAGCGATTTCGCTCCAATTCACATTCCAAGTAATATTCGGCATGCTAATTACGCTGTCGATTACCAAATTGCATTATCTCTTATAGTTTCCGAGATATAAACTTTCGAAATTTTATAATTTTGGCTCTATTTATAACTTGGGTCAAAATTGTTAAATGGTCTTATGAATTAGCGACTTCGTTCTAAATCACATTCCAAGTAATATTCGGCATGCTAATTACGATGTCGATTAGCAAATTGCATTATCTCTTATAGTTTCCTAGATATGGGCAATCGAAATTTTACACCTTAGGCTCTGTTTCTAACTTGGGCCAAAATTGTAAAATGGTCTTATGAATTAGCAATTTTGTTCCAATTCACACTCCAAGTAATATTCGGCATGCTAATAAAGTTGTCGATTGCCAAATTGCATTATCTCTTATACTTTCCGAGATACGGGCAATCGAAATTTCAAACCTTAGACTCTGCTTCTAACCTGGGCCAAAATTGTAAAATGGTCTTATGAATTAGCGATTTCGTTCCAATTCACACTCCAAGTAATATTCGGCATGCTAATTACATTGCCGATTGCCAAATTGCATTATCTCTTATAATTTCGGAGTTATGGACTATTGACATTTTACAATTTTGGCTCTGCTTCTAACTTGGGTCAAAATTGTAAAATGGTCTTACGATTTAGCGATTTCATTCCAATTCACATTCCGAGTAATATTCGGCATGCTAATTACGATGCCGATTAGCAAATTCCATTATCTCTTATAGTTTCCTATATATGGGCAATCGAAATTTTACACCTTAGACTCTGTTTCTAACCTGGGCCAAAATTGTAAAATGGTCTTATGAATTAGCGATTTCGTTCCAATTCACACTCCAAGTAATATTCGGCATGCTAATTACATTGCCGATTGCCAAATTGCATTATCTCTTATAGTTTCCGAGATATGAACTTTCGAAGTTTTATTAGTTCAGCTCTATTTATAACTTGGGTCAAAATTGTAAAATGGTCTTATGAATTAGCGATTTCGTTCTAAATACATTCCAAGTAATATTCGGCATGCTAATTATGATGTCGATTAGCAAATTGCATTATCTCTTATAGTTTCCTAGATATGGGCAATCGAAATTTTATAATTTTGGCTCTATTTATAACTTGGGCCAAAATTGTAAAATGGTCTTATGAATTAGCGATTTCGCTCCAATTCACATTCCAAGTAATATTCGGCATGCTAATTACGTTGCCGATTGCCAAATTGCATTATCTCTTATAGTTTCCGAGATATGGACTATCGACATCTTACAATATTGGCTCTGCTTCTAACTTGGGCCAAAATTGTAAAATGGTCTTATGAATTAGCGATTTCGTTCCAATTCATATTCCAAGTGATATTCGGCATGCTAATTACGCTGTCGATTGCCAAATTGCATTATATCTTATAGTTTCCGAGATATGAACTTTCGAAATTTTATAATTTTGGCTCTATTTATAACTTGGGTCAAAATTGTAAAATGGTCTTATTAATTAGCGATTTCGTTCTAAATACATTCCAAGTAATATTCGGCATACTAATTATGATGTCGATTAGCAAATTGCGTTATCTCTTATAATTTCCTAGATATGGGCAATCGAAATTTTATAATTTTGGCTTTATTTAAAACTTGGGCCAAAATTGTAAAATGGTCTTATGAATTAGCGATTTCGTTCCAATTCATATTCCAAGTGATATTCGGCATGCTAATTACGCTGTCGATTACCAAATTGCATTATCTCTTATAGTTTCCGAGATATGAACTTTCGAAATTTTATAATTTTGGCTCTATTTATAACTTGGGTCAAAATTGTAAAATGGTCTTATGAATTAGCGATTTCGTTCTAAATCACATTCCAAGTAATATTCGGCATGCTAATTACAATGTCGACTAGCAAATTGAATTATCTCTTATAGTTTCCTAGATATGGGCAATCGAAATTTTATAATTTTGGCTCTATTTATAACTTGGGCCAAAATTGTAAAATGGTCTTATGAATTAGCAATTTTGTTCCAATTCACACTCCAAGTAATATATGGAATGCTAATAACGTTGTCGATTGCCAAATTGTATTATCTCTTATAGTTTCCGGGATATAGACAATCGAAATTTTACAATTTTATCTCTGCTTCTAACATGGGTCAAAATTGTAAAATGGTCTTATGAATTAGCGATTTCGTTCTAATTCACACTCCAAGTAATATTCGGCATGCTAATTACGTTGTCGATTACCAAATTGCATTATCTCTTATAGTTTCCGAGATATGGGCTATCGAAATTTTAAAATTTTGGCTCTGATTCTAACTTGGGTCAAAATTGTAAAATGGTCTTATAAATTACCGATTTCGTTCTAATTCACATTCCAAGTGATATTCGGCATGCTAATTACGCTGTCCATTACCAAATTGCATTATCTCTTATAATTTTCGAGATATGGACTATCGAAATTTTACAATTTTGTCTCTGCTTCTAACTTGACCCGAAATTGTAAAATGGTCTTATGAATTGGCGATTTCGTTCCAATTCACACTCCAAGTAATATTCGGCATGCTAATTACATTGCCGATTGCCAAATTGCATTATCTCTTATACTTTCCGCGATATGGGCAATCGAAATTTTACAATTTTATCTCTGCTTCTAACTTGACCCGAAATTGTAAAATGGTCTTATGAATTGGCGATTTCGTTCCAATTCACACTCCAAGTAATATTCGGCATGCTAATTACATTGCCGATTTCCAAATTGCATTATCTCTTATACTTTCCGAGATACGGGCAATCGAAATTTTAAACCTTAGACTCTGATTCTAACTTGGGCCAAAATTGTATAATGTTCATATGAATTGGCGATTTCGTTCCAATTCACATTCCAAGTAAATCGGATTCGGAATGCTAATTACGTTGTCGATTACCAAATTGCATTATCTCTTATAGTTTCCGAGATATGGACTATCGAAATTTTACAATTTTGGCACTGCTTCTAACTAGAGCCGAAATTGTAAAATGGTCTTATGAATTAGCGATTTCGTTCCAATTCACATTCCAAGTGATATTCGGCATGCTAATAACGTTGTCGATTGCCAAATTGTATTATCTCTTATAGTGTCCGAGATACAGACTATCGAAATTTTACAATTTTATCTCTGGTTCTAACATGGGTCAAAATTGTAAAATGGTCTTATGAATTAGCGATTTCGTTCCAATTCACGTTCCAAGTAATATTCGGCATGCTAATTACATTACCGATTGCCAAATTGCATTATCTCTTATACTTTCCGCGATATGGGCAATCGAAATTTTACAATTTTATCTCTGCTTCTGACATTGGTCAAAATTGTAAAATGGTCTTATGAATAAGCGGTTTCGTTCCAATTCACAATCCAAGCGATATTCGGCATGCTAATTACGCTGTCAATTACCAAATTGCATTATCTCTTATAGTTTCCGAGATATGAACTTTCGAAATTTTATAATTTTGGCTCTATTTATAACTTGGGTCAAAATTGTAAAATGGTCTTATGAATTAGCGATTTCGTTCTAAATACATTCCAAGTAATATTCGGCATGCTAATTATGATGTCGATTAGCAAATTGCATTATCTCTTATAGTTTCCTAGATATGGGCAATCGAAATTTTATAATTTGGGCTCTATTTATAACTTGGGTCAAAATTGTAAAATGGTCTTATGAATTAGCGATTTCGTTCCACTTCATATTCCAAGTGATATTCGGCATGCTAATTACGCTGTCGATTACCAAATTGCATTATCTCTTATAGTTTCCGAGATATGAACTTTCGAAATTTTATAATTTTGGCTCTATTTATAACTTGGGTCAAAATTGTAAAATGGTCTTATGAATTAGCGACTTCGTTCTAAATCACATTCCAAGTAATATTCGGCATGCTAATTACGATGTCGATTAGCAAATTGCATTATCTCTTATAGTTTCTTAGATATGGGCAATCGAAATTTTACACCTTAGGCTCTGTTTCTAAGTTGGGCCAAAATTGTAAAATGGTCTTATGAATTAGCAATTTTATTCCAATTCACACTCCAAGTAATATTCGGCATGCTAATAACGTTGTCGATTGCCAAATTGTATTATCTCTTATAGTGTCCGAGATACAGACTATCGAAATTTTACAATTTTATCTCTGGTTCTAACATGGATCAAAATTGTAAAATGGTCTTATGAATTAGCGATTTCGTTCCAATTCACATTCCAAGTAATATTCGGCATGCTAATTACGCTGTCGATTACCAAATTGCATTATCTCTTATAGTTTCCAAGATATGAACTTTCGAAATTTTATAATTTTGGCTCTATTTACAACTTGGATCAAAATTGTAAAATGGTCTTATGAATTAGCGATTTCGTTCCAATTCACACTCCAAGTAATATTCGGCATGCTAATTACATTGCCGATTGCCAAATTGCATTATCTCTTATACTTTCCGCGATATGGGCAATCGAAATTTTACAATTTTATCTCTGCTTCTGACATTGGTCAAAATTGTAAAATGGTCTTATGAATAAGCGGTTTCGTTCCAATTCACAATCCAAGTGATATTCGGCATGCTAATTACGCTGTCAATTACCAAATTGCATTATCTCTTATAGTTTCCGAGATATGGACTATCGACATCTTACAATATTGGCTCTGCTTCTAACTTGGGCCAGAATTGTAAAATGGTCTTATAAATTAGCGATTTCGTATCAATTCATATTCCAAGTAATATTCGGCATGCTAATTACGTTGCCGATTGCCAAATTGCATTATCTCTTATAGTTTCCGAGATATGGGCAATCGAAATTTTACACCTTAGAGTCTGTTTCTAACTGGGGTCAAAATTGTAAAATGGTCTTATGAAATAGCGATTTCGCTCCAATTCACATTCCAAGTAATATTCGGCATGTTAATTACGTTGCCGATTGCCAAATTGCATTATCTCTTATAGTTTCCGAGATATGGACTATCGACATTTTACAATATTGGCTCTGCTTCTAACTTGGGCCAAAATTGTAAAACGGTCTTATGAATTAGCGATTTCGTTCAAATTCACATTTCAAGTAATATTCGGCATGCTAATTACATTGCCGATTGCCAAATTTCATTACCTCTTATAGTTTCCGAGATATGGTCAATCGAAATTTTACACCTTAGAGTCTGTTTCTAACTGGGGTCAAAATTGTAAAACGGTCTTATGAATTAGCGATTTCGCGCCAATTCACATACCAAATAATATTCGGCTTGCTAATTACGTTGTCGATTGCGAAATTGCATTATCTCTTATAGTTTCGGAGATATGGGCAATCGAAATTTTACACCTTATAGTCTGTTTCTAACTGGGGTCAAAATTGTAAAATGGTCTTATGAATTAGCGATTTCGCTCCAATTCACATTCCAAGTAATATTCGGCATGCTAATTACGTTGCCGATTGCCAAATTGCATTATCTCTTATAGTCTCCGAGATATGGACTATCGACATCTTACAATATTGGCTCTGCTTCTAACTTGGGCCAGAATTGTAAAATGGTCTTATGAAATAGCGATTTCGCTCCAATTCACATTCCAAGTAATATTCGGCTTGCTAATTACGTTGCCGATTGCCAAATTGCATTATCTCTTATAGTTTCCGAGTTATGGGCAATCGAAATTTTACACCTTAGAGTCTGTTTCTAACTGGGGTCAAAATTGTAAAATGGTCTTATGAATTAGCGATTTCGCTCCAATTCACATTCCAAGTAATATTCAGCATGCTAATTACGTTGCCGATTGACAAATTGCAATATCTCTTATAGATTCCGAGATATAGACTATCGACATCTTACAATATTGGCTCTGCTTCTAACTTGGCCCAAAATTGTAAAATGGTCTTATGAATTAGCGATTTCGCTCCAATTCACATTCCAAGTAATATTCGGCATGCTAATTACGTTGCCCATTGCCAAATTGCATTATCTCTTATAGTTTCCGAGATATGGGCAATCGAAATTTTACACCTTAGGGTCTGTTTCTAACTGGGGTCAAAATTGTAAAATGGTCTTATGAATTAGCGATTTCGCTCCAATTCACATTCCAAGTAATATTCGGCATGCTAATTACGTTGCCCATTGCCAAATTTCATTATCTCTTATAGTTTCCGAGATATGGTAATCGAAATTTTACACCTTAGAGTCTGTTTCTAACCGGGGTCAAAATTGTAAAATGGTCTTATGAATTAGCGATTCCGCTCCAATTCACATTCCAAGTAGTATTCGGCATGCTAATTGCGTTGCGGATTGCCAAATTGCATTATCTCTTATAGTTTCCGAGATATGGACTATCGACATCTTACAATATTGGCTCTGCTTCTAAGTTGGGCCAAAATTGTAAAATGGTCTTATGAATTAGCGATTTCGTTCCAATTCCCATTCCAAGTAATATTCAGCATGCTAATTACGTTGCCGATTGCCAAATTGCAATATCTCTTATAGATTCCGAGATATAGACTATCGACATCTTACAATATTGGCTCTGCTTCTAACTTGGCCCAAAATTGTAAAATGGTCTTATGAATTAGCGATTTCGCTCCAATTCACATTCCAAGTAATATTCAGCATGCTAATTACGTTGCCGATTGCCAAATAGCATTATCTCTTACGGTTTCCGAAATACGGTCAATCGAAATTTTACACCTTAGAGTCTGTTTCTAACTGGGGTCAAAATTGTAAAACGGTCTTATGAATTAGCGATTTCGCTCCAATTCACATACCAAATAATATTCGGCTTGCTAATTACGTTGCCGATTGCGAAATTGCATTATCTCTTATAGTTT
This sequence comes from Rhynchophorus ferrugineus, assembly GCF_030347505.1. Classification (NCBI taxonomy): domain Eukaryota; kingdom Metazoa; phylum Arthropoda; class Insecta; order Coleoptera; family Curculionidae; genus Rhynchophorus; species Rhynchophorus ferrugineus. The sequence goes on along the minus strand of NW_027472580.1, from coordinate 64,452,048 downwards.
CGGAGATATGGGCAATCGAAATTTTACACCTTATAGTCTGTTTCTAACTGGGGTCAAAATTGTAAAATGGTCTTATGAATTAGCGATTTCGCTCCAATTCACATTCCAAGTAATATTCGGCATGCTAATTACGTTGCCGATTGCCAAATTGCATTATCTCTTATAGTCTCCGAGATATGGACTATCGACATCTTACAATATTGGCTCTGCTTCTAACTTGGGCCAGAATTGTAAAATGGTCTTATGAAATAGCGATTTCGCTCCAATTCACATTCCAAGTAATATTCGGCTTGCTAATTACGTTGCCGATTGCCAAATTGCATTATCTCTTATAGTTTCCGAGATATGGGCAATCGAAATTTTACACCTTAGAGTCTGTTTCTAACTGGGGTCAAAATTGTAAAATGGTCTTATGAATTAGCGATTTCGCTCCAATTCACATTCCAAGTAATATTCGGCATGCTAATTACGTTGCCGATTGCCAAATTGCATTATCTCTTATAGTTTCCGAGATATGGGCAATCGAAATTTTACACCTTAGAGTCTGTTTCTAACTGGGGTCAAAATTGTAAAATGGTCTTATGAATTAGCGATTTCGCTCCAATTCACATTCCAAGTAATATTCGGCATGCTAATTACGTTGCCGATTGCCAAATTGCATTATCTCTTATAGTTTCCGTAGTTTCCGAGATATGGACTATCGACATCTTACAATATTGGCTCTGCTTCTAACTTGGGCCAAAATTGTAAAATGGTCTTATGAATTAGCGATTTCGCTCCAATTCACATTCCAAGTAATATTCGGCTTGCTAATTACGTTGCCGATTGCCAAATTGCATTATCTCTTATAGTTTCCGAGATATGGGCAATCGAAATTTTACACCTTAGAGTCTGTTTCTAACTGGGGTCAAAATTGTAAAATGGTCTTATGAATTAGCGATTTCGCTCCAATTCACATTCCAAGTAATATTCGGCATGCTAATTACGTTGCCGATTGCCAAATTGCATTATCTCTTATAGTTTCCGAGATATGGGCAATCGAAATTTTATACCTTAGAGTCTGTTTCTAACTGGGGTCAAAATTGTAAAATGGTCTTATAAATTAGCGATTTCGCTCCAATTCACAATCCAAGTAATATTCGGCATGCTAATTACGTTGCCGATTGCCAAATTGCATTATCTCTTATAGTTTTCGAGATATGGACTATCGACATCTTACAATATTGGCTCTGCTTCTAACTTGGGCCAGAATTGTAAAATGGTCTTATGAATTAGCGATTTCGCTCCAATTCACATTCCAAGTAATATTCGGCATGCTAATTACGTTGCCGATTGCCAAATTGCATTATCTCTTATAGTTTCCGAGATATGGGCAATCGAAATTTTACACCTTAGAGTCTGTTTCTAACTGGGGTCAAAATTGTAAAATGGTCTTATGAAATAGCGATTTCGCTCCAATTCACAATCCAAGTAATATTCGGCATGCTAATTACGTTGCCTATTGCCAAATTGCATTATCTCTTATAGTTTCCGAGATATGGGCAATCGAAATTTTATACCTTAGAGTCTGTTTCTAACTGGGGTCAAAATTGTAAAATAGTCTTAAGAATTAGCGATTTCGCTCCAATTCACATTCCAAGTAATATTCGGCATGCTAATTACGTTACCGATTGCCAAATTACATTATCTCTTATAGTTTCCGAGATATGGACTATCGACATCTTACAATATTGGCTCAGCTTCTAACTTGGGCCAGAATTGTAAAATGGTCTTACGAATTAGCGATTTCGTTCCAATTCACATTCCAAGTAATATTCGGCATGCTAATTACGTTGCCGATTGCCAAATTGCATTATCTCTTATAGTTTCGGAGATATGGGCAATCGAAATTTTACACCTTAGAGTCTGTTTCTAACTGGGGTCAAAATTATAAAATGGTCTTATGAATTAGCGATTTCGCTCCAATTCACATTCCAAGTAATATTCGGCATGCTAATTACGTTGCCGATTGCCAAATTGCATTATCTCTTATAGTTTCCGAGATATGGACTATCGACATCTTACAATATTGGCTCTGCTTCTAACTTGGGCCAAAATTGTAAAACGGTCTTATGAATTAGCGATTTCGTTCAAATTCACATTTCAAGTAATATTCGGCATGCTAATTACATTGCCGATTGCCAAATTTCATTACCTCTTATAGTTTCCGAGATATGGTCAATCGAAATTTTACACCTTACAGTCTGTTTCTAACTGGGGTCAAAATTGTAAAACGGTCTTATGAATTAGCGATTTCGCGCCAATTCACATACCAAATAATATTCGGCTTGCTAATTACATTGCCGATTGCCAAATTGCATTATCTCTTATAGTTTCGGAGATATGGGCAATCGAAATTTTACACCTTATAGTCTGTTTCTAACTGGGGTCAAAATTGTAAAATGGTCTTATGAATTAGCGATTTCGCTCCAATTCACATTCCAAGTAATATTCGGCATGCTAATTACGTTGCCGATTGCCAAATTGCATTATCTCTTATAGTCTCCGAGATATGGACTATCGACATCTTACAATATTGGCTCTGCTTCTAACTTGGGCCAGAATTGTAAAATGGTCTTATGAAATAGCGATTTCGCTCCAATTCACATTCCAAGTAATATTCGGCTTGCTAATTACGTTGCCGATTGCCAAATTGCATTATCTCTTATAGTTTCCGAGTTATGGGCAATCGAAATTTTACACCTTAGAGTCTGTTTCTAACTGGGGTCAAAATTGTAAAATGGTCTTATGAATTAGCGATTTCGCTCCAATTCACATTCCAAGTAATATTCAGCATGCTAATTACGTTGCCGATTGACAAATTGCAATATCTCTTATAGATTCCGAGATATAGACTATCGACATCTTACAATATTGGCTCTGCTTCTAACTTGGCCCAAAATTGTAAAATGGTCTTATGAATTAGCGATTTCGCTCCAATTCACATTCCAAGTAATATTCGGCATGCTAATTACGTTGCCCATTGCCAAATTGCATTATCTCTTATAGTTTCCGAGATATGGGCAATCGAAATTTTACACCTTAGGGTCTGTTTCTAACTGGGGTCAAAATTGTAAAATGGTCTTATGAATTAGCGATTTCGCTCCAATTCACATTACAAGTAATATTCGGCATGCTAATTACGTTGCCCATTGCCAAATTGCATTATCTCTTATAGTTTCCGAGATATGGGCAATCGAAATTTTACACCTTAGGGTCTGTTTCTAACTGGGGTCAAAATTGTAAAATGGTCTTATGAATTAGCGATTCCGCTCCAATTCACATTCCAAGTAGTATTCGGCATGCTAATTGCGTTGCGGATTGCCAAATTGCATTATCTCTTATAGTTTCCGAGATATGGACTATCGACATCTTACAATATTGGCTCTGCTTCTAAGTTGGGCCAAAATTGTAAAATGGTCTTATGAATTAGCGATTTCGTTCCAATTCCCATTCCAAGTAATATTCAGCATGCTAATTTCGTTGCCGATTGCCAAATTGCAATATCTCTTATAGATTCCGAGATATAGACTATCGACATCTTACAATATTGGCTCTGCTTCTAACTTGGCCCAAAATTGTAAAATGGTCTTATGAATTAGCGATTTCGCTCCAATTCACATTCCAAGTAATATTCAGCATGCTAATTACGTTGCCGATTGCCAAATAGCATTATCTCTTACGGTTTCCGAAATACGGTCAATCGAAATTTTACACCTTAGAGTCTGTTTCTAACTGGGGTCAAAATTGTAAAACGGTCTTATGAATTAGCGATTTCGCTCCAATTCACATACCAAATAATATTCGGCTTGCTAATTACGTTGCCGATTGCGAAATTGCATTATCTCTTATAGTTTCGGAGATATGGGCAATCGAAATTTTACACCTTATAGTCTGTTTCTAACTGGGGTCAAAATTGTAAAATGGTCTTATGAATTAGCGATTTCGCTCCAATTCACATTCCAAGTAATATTCAGCATGCTAATTACGTTGCCGATTGACAAATTGCAATATCTCTTATAGATTCCGAGATATAGACTATCGACATCTTACAATATTGGCTCTGCTTCTAACTTGGCCCAAAATTGTAAAATGGTCTTATGAATTAGCGATTTCGCTCCAATTCACATTCCAAGTAATATTCGGCATGCTAATTACGTTGCCCATTGCCAAATTGCATTATCTCTTATAGTTTCCGAGATATGGGCAATCGAAATTTTACACCTTAGGGTCTGTTTCTAACTGGGGTCAAAATTGTAAAATGGTCTTATGAATTAGCGATTTCGCTCCAATTCACATTACAAGTAATATTCGGCATGCTAATTACGTTGCCCATTGCCAAATTGCATTATCTCTTATAGTTTCCGAGATATGGGCAATCGAAATTTTACACCTTAGGGTCTGTTTCTAACTGGGGTCAAAATTGTAAAATGGTCTTATGAATTAGCGATTCCGCTCCAATTCACATTCCAAGTAGTATTCGGCATGCTAATTGCGTTGCGGATTGCCAAATTGCATTATCTCTTATAGTTTCCGAGATATGGACTATCGACATCTTACAATATTGGCTCTGCTTCTAAGTTGGGCCAAAATTGTAAAATGGTCTTATGAATTAGCGATTTCGTTCCAATTCCCATTCCAAGTAATATTCAGCATGCTAATTACGTTGCCGATTGCCAAATTGCAATATCTCTTATAGATTCCGAGATATAGACTATCGACATCTTACAATATTGGCTCTGCTTCTAACTTGGCCCAAAATTGTAAAATGGTCTTATGAATTAGCGATTTCGCTCCAATTCACATTCCAAGTAATATTCAGCATGCTAATTACGTTGCCGATTGCCAAATAGCATTATCTCTTACGGTTTCCGAAATACGGTCAATCGAAATTTTACACCTTAGAGTCTGTTTCTAACTGGGGTCAAAATTGTAAAACGGTCTTATGAATTAGCGATTTCGCTCCAATTCACATACCAAATAATATTCGGCTTGCTAATTACGTTGCCGATTGCGAAATTGCATTATCTCTTATAGTTTCGGAGATATGGGCAATCGAAATTTTACACCTTATAGTCTGTTTCTAACTGGGGTCAAAATTGTAAAATGGTCTTATGAATTAGCGATTTCGCTCCAATTCACATTCCAAGTAATATTCGGCATGCTAATTACGTTGCCGATTGCCAAATTGCATTATCTCTTATAGTCTCCGAGATATGGACTATCGACATCTTACAATATTGGCTCTGCTTCTAACTTGGGCCAGAATTGTAAAATGGTCTTATGAAATAGCGATTTCGCTCCAATTCACATTCCAAGTAATATTCGGCTTGCTAATTACGTTGCCGATTGCCAAATTGCATTATCTCTTATAGTTTCCGAGATATGGGCAATCGAAATTTTACACCTTAGAGTCTGTTTCTAACTGGGGTCAAAATTGTAAAATGGTCTTATGAATTAGCGATTTCGCTCCAATTCACATTCCAAGTAATATTCGGCATGCTAATTACGTTGCCGATTGCCAAATTGCATTATCTCTTATAGTTTCCGAGATATGGGCAATCGAAATTTTACACCTTAGAGTCTGTTTCTAACTGGGGTCAAAATTGTAAAATGGTCTTATGAATTAGCGATTTCGCTCCAATTCACATTCCAAGTAATATTCGGCATGCTAATTACGTTGCCGATTGCCAAATTGCATTATCTCTTATAGTTTCCGTAGTTTCCGAGATATGGACTATCGACATCTTACAATATTGGCTCTGCTTCTAACTTGGGCCAAAATTGTAAAATGGTCTTATGAATTAGCGATTTCGCTCCAATTCACATTCCAAGTAATATTCGGCTTGCTAATTACGTTGCCGATTGCCAAATTGCATTATCTCTTATAGTTTCCGAGATATGGCCAATCGAAATTTTACACCTTAGAGTCTGTTTCTAACTGGGGTCAAAATTGTAAAATGGTCTTATGAATTAGCGATTTCGCTCCAATTCACATTCCAAGTAATATTCGGCATGCTAATTACGTTGCCGATTGCCAAATTGCATTATCTCTTATAGTTTCCGAGATATGGGCAATCGAAATTTTACACCTTAGAGTCTGTTTCTAACTGGGGTCAAAATTGTAAAATGGTCTTATAAATTAGCGATTTCGCTCCAATTCACAATCCAAGTAATATTCGGCATGCTAATTACGTTGCCGATTGCCAAATTGCATTATCTCTTATAGTTTTCGAGATATGGACTATCGATATCTTACAATATTGGCTCTGCTTCTAACTTGGGCCAGAATTGTAAAATGGTCTTATGAATTAGCGATTTCGTTCTAAATACATTCCAAGTAATATTCGGCATGCTAATTATGATGTCGATTAGCAAATTGCATTATCTCTTATAATTTCCTAGATATGATCAATCGAAATTTTATAATTTTGGCTCTATTTATAACTTGGGTCAAAATTGTAAAATGGTTTTATGAATTACCGGTTTCGTTCCAATTCACATTCCAAGTAATACTCGGCATGCTAATTATATTGTCGATTACCAGATTGCATTATCTCTTATAGTTTCCGAGATATGAACTTTCGAAATTTTATAATTTTGGCTCTATTTATAACTTGGGTCAAAATTGTAAAATGGTCTTATGAATTAGCGATTTCGTTCTAAATCACATTCCAAGTAATATTCGGCATGCTAATTACGATGTCGATTAGCAAATTGCATTATCTCTTATAGTTTCCTAGATATGGGCTATCGAAAATTTACAATTTTATCTCTGCTTCTGACATGGGTCAAAATTGTAAAATGGTCTTATGAATTAGCGATTTCTTTCCAATTCACATTCCAAGTGATATTCGGCATGCTAATTACGCTGTCGATTACCAGATTGCATTATCTCTTATAGTTTCCGAGATATGAACTTTCGAAATTTTATAATTTTGGCTCTATTTATAACTTGGGTCAAAATTGTAAAATGGTCTTATGAATTAGCGATTTCGTTCTAAATCACATTCCAAGTAATATTCGGCATGCTAATTACGATGTCGATTAGCAAATTGCATTATCTCTTATAGTTTCCTAGATATGGGCAATCGAAATTTTACAATTTTATCTCTGCTTCTAACATGGATCAAAATTGTAAAATGGTCTTATGAATTAGCGATTTCGTTCCAATTCACACTCCAAGTAATATTCGGCATGCTAATTACGTTGTCGGTTACCAAATTGCATTATCTCTTATAGTTTCCGAGATATGAACTTTCGTAGTTTTATAATTTCGGCTCTATTTATAACTTGGGTCAAAATTGTAAAATGGTCTTATGAATTAGCGATTTCGTTCTAAATCACATTCCAAGTAATATTCGGCATGCTAATTACGATGTCGATTAGCAAATTGCATTATCTCTTATAGTTTCCTAGATATGAGCAATCTAAATTTTACAATTTTGGCTCTATTTATAACTTGTGCCAAAATTGTAAAATGGTCTTATGAATTAGCAATTTTGTTCCAATTCACACTCCAAGTAATATTGGGAATTTTAATAACGTTGTTCATTGCCAAATTGTATTAACTCTTATAGTTTCCGAGATATAGACTATCGAAATTTTACAATTTTATCTCTGCTTCTAACATGGGTCAAAATTGTAAAATGGTCCTATGAATTAGCGATTTCGTTCCAATTCACACTCCAAGTAATATTCGGCATGCTAATTACGTTGTCGATTACCAAATTGCATTATCTCTTATAGTTTCCGAGGTATGAACTTTCCAAGTTTTATAATTTCGGCTCTATTTATAACTTGGGTCAAAATTGTAAAATGGTCTTATGAATTAGCGATTTCGTTCTAAATACATTCCAAGTAATATTCGGAATGCTAATTATGATGTCGATTAGCAAATTGCATTATCTCTTATAGTTTCCTAGATATGGGCAATCAAAATTTTATAATTTTGGCTCAATTTATAACTTGGGCCAAAATTTTAAAATGGTCTTATGAATTAGCGATTTCGTTCCAATTCATATTCCAAGTGATATTCGGCATGCTAATTACGCTGTCGATTGCCAAATTGCATTATATCTTATAGTTTCCGAGATATGAACTTTCGAAATTTTATAATTTTGGCTCTATTTATAACTTGGGTCAAAATTGTAAAATGGTCTTATTAATTAGCGATTTCGTTCTAAATACATTCCAAGTAATATTCGGCATACTAATTATGATGTCGATTAGCAAATTGCGTTATCTCTTATAATTTCCTAGATATGGGCAATCGAAATTTTATAATTTTGGCTTTATTTAAAACTTGGGCCAAAATTGTAAAATGGTCTTATGAATTAGCGATTTCGTTCCAATTCATATTCCAAGTGATATTCGGCATGCAAATTACGCTGTCGATTACCAAATTGCATTATCTCTTATAGTTTCCGAGATATGAACTTTCGAAATTTTATAATTTTGGCTCTATTTATAACTTGGGTCAAAATTGTAAAATGGTCTTATGAATTAGCGATTTCGTTCTAAATCACATTCCAAGTAATATTCGGCATGCTAATTACAATGTCGACTAGCAAATTGAATTATCTCTTATAGTTTCCTAGATATGGGCAATCGAAATTTTATAATTTTGGCTCTATTTATAACTTGGGCCAAAATTGTAAAATGGTCTTATGAATTAGCAATTTTGTTCCAATTCACACTCCAAGTAATATATGGAATGCTAATAACGTTGTCGATTGCCAAATTGTATTATCTCTTATAGTTTCCGGGATATAGACAATCGAAATTTTACAATTTTATCTCTGCTTCTAACATGGGTCAAAATTGTAAAATGGTCTTATGAATTAGCGATTTCGTTCTAATTCACACTCCAAGTAATATTCGGCATGCTAATTACGTTGTCGATTACCAAATTGCATTATCTCTTATAGTTTCCGAGATATGGGCTATCGAAATTTTAAAATTTTGGCTCTGATTCTAACTTGGGTCAAAATTGTAAAATGGTCTTATAAATTACCGATTTCGTTCTAATTCACATTCCAAGTGATATTCGGCATGCTAATTACGCTGTCCATTACCAAATTGCATTATCTCTTATAATTTTCGAGATATGGACTATCGAAATTTTACAATTTTGTCTCTGCTTCTAACTTGACCCGAAATTGTAAAATGGTCTTATGAATTGGCGATTTCGTTCCAATTCACACTCCAAGTAATATTCGGCATGCTAATTACATTGCCGATTGCCAAATTGCATTATCTCTTATACTTTCCGCGATATGGGCAATCGAAATTTTACAATTTTATCTCTGCTTCTAACTTGACCCGAAATTGTAAAATGGTCTTATGAATTGGCGATTTCGTTCCAATTCACACTCCAAGTAATATTCGGCATGCTAATTACATTGCCGATTTCCAAATTGCATTATCTCTTATACTTTCCGAGATACGGGCAATCGAAATTTTAAACCTTAGACTCTGATTCTAACTTGGGCCAAAATTGTATAATGTTCATATGAATTGGCGATTTCGTTCCAATTCACATTCCAAGTAAATCGGATTCGGAATGCTAATTACGTTGTCGATTACCAAATTGCATTATCTCTTATAGTTTCCGAGATATGGACTATCGAAATTTTACAATTTTGGCACTGCTTCTAACTAGAGCCGAAATTGTAAAATGGTCTTATGAATTAGCGATTTCGTTCCAATTCACATTCCAAGTGATATTCGGCATGCTAATAACGTTGTCGATTGCCAAATTGTATTATCTCTTATAGTGTCCGAGATACAGACTATCGAAATTTTACAATTTTATCTCTGGTTCTAACATGGGTCAAAATTGTAAAATGGTCTTATGAATTAGCGATTTCGTTCCAATTCACGTTCCAAGTAATATTCGGCATGCTAATTACATTACCGATTGCCAAATTGCATTATCTCTTATACTTTCCGCGATATGGGCAATCGAAATTTTACAATTTTATCTCTGCTTCTGACATTGGTCAAAATTGTAAAATGGTCTTATGAATAAGCGGTTTCGTTCCAATTCACAATCCAAGCGATATTCGGCATGCTAATTACGCTGTCAATTACCAAATTGCATTATCTCTTATAGTTTCCGAGATATGAACTTTCGAAATTTTATAATTTTGGCTCTATTTATAACTTGGGTCAAAATTGTAAAATGGTCTTATGAATTAGCGATTTCGTTCTAAATACATTCCAAGTAATATTCGGCATGCTAATTATGATGTCGATTAGCAAATTGCATTATCTCTTATAGTTTCCTAGATATGGGCAATCGAAATTTTATAATTTTGGCTCTATTTATAACTTGGGCCAAAATTGTAAAATGGTCTTATGAATTAGCGATTTCGTTCTAAATCACATTCCAAGTAATATTCGGCATGCTAATTACGATGTCGATTAGCAAATTGCATTATCTCTTATAGTTTCTTAGATATGGGCAATCGAAATTTTACACCTTAGGCTCTGTTTCTAAGTTGGGCCAAAATTGTAAAATGGTCTTATGAATTAGCAATTTTATTCCAATTCACACTCCAAGTAATATTCGGCATGCTAATAACGTTGTCGATTGCCAAATTGTATTATCTCTTATAGTGTCCGAGATACAGACTATCGAAATTTTACAATTTTATCTCTGGTTCTAACATGGATCAAAATTGTAAAATGGTCTTATGAATTAGCGATTTCGTTCCAATTCACATTCCAAGTAATATTCGGCATACTAATTACGCTGTCGATTACCAAATTGCATTATCTCTTATAGTTTCCAAGATATGAACTTTCGAAATTTTATAATTTTGGCTCTATTTACAACTTGGATCAAAATTGTAAAATGGTCTTATGAATTAGCGATTTCGTTCCAATTCACACTCCAAGTAATATTCGGGATGCTAATTACATTGCCGATTGCCAAATTGCATTATCTCTTATACTTTCCGCGATATGGGCAATCGAAATTTTACAATTTTATCTCTGCTTCTGACATTGGTCAAAATTGTAAAATGGTCTTATGAATAAGCGGTTTCGTTCCAATTCACAATCCAAGTGATATTCGGCATGCTAATTACGCTGTCAATTACCAAATTGCATTATCTCTTATAGTTTCCGAGATATGGACTATCGACATCTTACAATATTGGCTCTGCTTCTAACTTGGGCCAGAATTGTAAAATGGTCTTATAAATTAGCGATTTCGTATCAATTCATATTCCAAGTAATATTCGGCATGCTAATTACGTTGCCGATTGCTAAATTGCATTATCTCTTATAGTTTCCGAGATATGGGCAATCGAAATTTTACACCTTAGAGTCTGTTTCTAACTGGGTTCAAAATTGTAAAATGGTCTTATGAAATAGCGATTTCGCTCCAATTCACATTCCAAGTAATATTCGGCATGTTAATTACGTTGCCGATTGCCAAATTGCATTATCTCTTATAGTTTCCGAGATATGGTCTATCGACATTTTACAATATTGGCTCTGCTTCTAACTTGGGCCAAAATTGTAAAACGGTCTTATGAATTAGCGATTTCGTTCAAATTCACATTTCAAGTAATATTCGGCATGCTAATTACATTGCCGATAGCCAAATTTCATTACCTCTTATAGTTTCCGAGATATGGTCAATCGAAATTTTACACCTTAGAGTCTGTTTCTAACTGGGGTCAAAATTGTAAAACGGTCTTATGAATTAGCGATTTCGCGCCAATTCACATACCAAATAATATTCGGCTTGCTAATTACGTTGCCGATTGCGAAATTGCATTATCTCTTATAGTTTCGGAGATATGGGCAATCGAAATTTTACACCTTATAGTCTGTTTCTAACTGGGGTCAAAATTGTAAAATGGTCTTATGAATTAGCGATTTCGCTCCAATTCACATTCCAAGTAATATTCGGCATGCTAATTACGTTGCCGATTGCCAAATTGCATTATCTCTTATAGTCTCCGAGATATGGACTATCGACATCTTACAATATTGGCTCTGCTTCTAACTTGGGCCAGAATTGTAAAATGGTCTTATGAAATAGCGATTTCGCACCAATTCACATTCCAAGTAATATTCGGCTTGCTAATTACGTTGCCGATTGCCAAATTGCATTATCTCTTATAGTTTCCGAGTTATGGGCAATCGAAATTTTACACCTTAGAGTCTGTTTCTAACTGGGGTCAAAATTGTAAAATGGTCTTATGAATTAGCGATTTCGCTCCAATTCACATTCCAAGTAATATTCAGCATGCTAATTACGTTGCCGATTGACAAATTGCAATATCTCTTATAGATTCCGAGATATAGACTATCGACATCTTACAATATTGGCTCTGCTTCTAACTTGGCCCAAAATTGTAAAATGGTCTTATGAATTAGCGATTTCGCTCCAATTCACATTCCAAGTAATATTCGGCATGCTAATTACGTTGCCCATTGCCAAATTGCATTATCTCTTATAGTTTCCGAGATATGGGCAATCGAAATTTTACACCTTAGGGTCTGTTTCTAACTGGGGTCAAAATTGTAAAATGGTCTTATGAATTAGCGATTTCGCTCCAATTCACATTCCAAGTAATATTCGGCATGCTAATTACGTTGCCCATTGCCAAATTTCATTATCTCTTATAGTTTCCGAGATATGGTAATCGAAATTTTACACCTTAGAGTCTGTTTCTAACCGGGGTCAAAATTGTAAAATGGTCTTATGAATTAGCGATTCCGCTCCAATTCACATTCCAAGTAGTATTCGGCATGCTAATTGCGTTGCGGATTGCCAAATTGCATTATCTCTTATAGTTTCCGAGATATGGACTATCGACATCTTACAATATTGGCTCTGCTTCTAAGTTGGGCCAAAATTGTAAAATGGTCTTATGAATTAGCGATTTCGTTCCAATTCCCATTCCAAGTAATATTCAGCATGCTAATTACGTTGCCGATTGCCAAATTGCAATATCTCTTATAGATTCCGAGATATAGACTATCGACATCTTACAATATTGGCTCTGCTTCTAACTTGGCCCAAAATTGTAAAATGGTCTTATGAATTAGCGATTTCGCTCCAATTCACATTCCAAGTAATATTCAGCATGCTAATTACGTTTCCGATTGCCAAATAGCATTATCTCTTACGGTTTCCGAAATACGGTCAATCGAAATTTTACACCTTAGAGTCTGTTTCTAACTGGGGTCAAAATTGTAAAACGGTCTTATGAATTAGCGATTTCGCGCCAATTCACATACCAAATAATATTCGGCTTGCTAATTACGTTGCCGATTGCGAAATTGCATTATCTCTTATAGTTTCGGAGATATGGGCAATCGAAATTTTACACCTTATAGTCTGTTTCTAACTGGGGTCAAAATTGTAAAATGGTCTTATGAATTAGCGATTTCGCTCCAATTCACATTCCAAGTAATATTCGGCATGCTAATTACGTTGCCGATTGCCAAATTGCATTATCTCTTATAGTCTCCGAGATATGGACTATCGACATCTTACAATATTGGCTCTGCTTCTAACTTGGGCCAGAATTGTAAAATGGTCTTATGAAATAGCGATTTCGCACCAATTCACATTCCAAGTAATATTCGGCTTGCTAATTACGTTGCCGATTGCCAAATTGCATTATCTCTTATAGTTTCCGAGTTATGGGCAATCGAAATTTTACACCTTAGAGTCTGTTTCTAACTGGGGTCAAAATTGTAAAATGGTCTTATGAATTAGCGATTTCGCTCCAATTCACATTCCAAGTAATATTCAGCATGCTAATTACGTTGCCGATTGACAAATTGCAATATCTCTTATAGATTCCGAGATATAGACTATCGACATCTTACAATATTGGCTCTGCTTCTAACTTGGCCCAAAATTGTAAAATGGTCTTATGAATTAGCGATTTCGCTCCAATTCACATTCCAAGTAATATTCGGCATGCTAATTACGTTGCCCATTGCCAAATTGCATTATCTCTTATAGTTTCCGAGATATGGGCAATCGAAATTTTACACCTTAGGGTCTGTTTCTAACTGGGGTCAAAATTGTAAAATGGTCTTATGAATTAGCGATTTCGCTCCAATTCACATTCCAAGTAATATTCGGCATGCTAATTACGTTGCCCATTGCCAAATTTCATTATCTCTTATAGTTTCCGAGATATGGTAATCGAAATTTTACACCTTAGAGTCTGTTTCTAACCGGGGTCAAAATTGTAAAATGGTCTTATGAATTAGCGATTCCGCTCCAATTCACATTCCAAGTAGTATTCGGCATGCTAATTGCGTTGCGGATTGCCAAATTGCATTATCTCTTATAGTTTCCGAGATATGGACTATCGACATCTTACAATATTGGCTCTGCTTCTAAGTTGGGCCAAAATTGTAAAATGGTCTTATGAATTAGCGATTTCGTTCCAATTCCCATTCCAAGTAATATTCAGCATGCTAATTACGTTGCCGATTGCCAAATTGCAATATCTCTTATAGATTCCGAGATATAGACTATCGACATCTTACAATATTGGCTCTGCTTCTAACTTGGCCCAAAATTGTAAAATGGTCTTATGAATTAGCGATTTCGCTCCAATTCACATTCCAAGTAATATTCAGCATGCTAATTACGTTTCCGATTGCCAAATAGCATTATCTCTTACGGTTTCCGAAATACGGTCAATCGAAATTTTACACCTTAGAGTCTGTTTCTAACTGGGGTCAAAATTGTAAAACGGTCTTATGAATTAGCGATTTCGCTCCAATTCACATACCAAGTAATATTCGGCTTGCTAATTACGTTGCCGATTGCCAAATTGCATTATCTCTTATAGTTTCGGAGATATGGGCAATCGAAATTTTACACTTTATAGTCTGTTTCTAACTGGGGTCAAAATTGTAAAATGGTCTTATGAATTAGCGATTTCGCTCCAATTCACATTCCAAGTAATATTCGGCATGCTAATTACGTTGCCGATTGCCAAATTGCATTATCTCTTATAGTCTCCGAGATATGGACTATCGACATCTTACAATATTGGCTCTGCTTCTAACTTGGGCCAGAATTGTAAAATGGTCTTATGAAATAGCGATTTCGCTCCAATTCACATTCCAAGTAATATTCGGCTTGCTAATTACGTTGCCGATTGCCAAATTGCATTATCTCTTATAGTTTCCGAGATATGGGCAATCGAAATTTTACACCTTAGAGTCTGTTTCTAACTGGGGTCAAAATTGTAAAATGGTCTTATGAATTAGCGATTTCGCTCCAATTCACATTCCAAGTAATATTCGGCATGCTAATTACGTTGCCGATTGCCAAATTGCATTATCTCTTATAGTTTCCGAGATATGGGCAATCGAAATTTTACACCTTAGAGTCTGTTTCTAACTGGGGTCAAAATTGTAAAATGGTCTTATGAATTAGCGATTTCGCTCCAATTCACATTCCAAGTAATATTCGGCATGCTAATTGCGTTGCCGATTGCCAAATTGCATTATCTCTTATAGTTTCCGTAGTTTCCGAGATATGGACTATCGACATCTTACAATATTGGCTCTGCTTCTAACTTGGGCCAAAATTGTAAAATGGTCTTATGAATTAGCGATTTCGCTCCAATTCACATTCCAAGTAATATTCGGCTTGCTAATTACGTTGCCGATTGCCAAATTGCATTATCTCTTATAGTTTCCGAGATATGGGCAATCGAAATTTTACACCTTAGAGTCTGTTTCTAACTGGGGTCAAAATTGTAAAATGGTCTTATGAATTAGCGATTTCGCTCCAATTCACATTCCAAGTAATATTCGGCATGCTAATTACGTTGCCGATTGCCAAATTGCATTATCTCTTATAGTTTCCGAGATATGGGCAATCGAAATTTTATACCTTAGAGTCTGTTTCTAACTGGGGTCAAAATTGTAAAATGGTCTTATAAATTAGCGATTTCGCTCCAATTCACAATCCAAGTAATATTCGGCATGCTAATTACGTTGCCGATTGCCAAATTGCATTATCTCTTATAGTTTTCGAGATATGGACTATCGACATCTTACAATATTGGCTCTGCTTCTAACTTGGGCCAGAATTGTAAAATGGTCTTATGAATTAGCGATTTCGCTCCAATTCACATTCCAAGTAATATTCGGCATGCTAATTACGTTGCCGATTGCCAAATTGCATTATCTCTTATAGTTTCCGAGATATGGGCAATCGAAATTTTACACCTTAGAGTCTGTTTCTAACTGGGGTCAAAATTGTAAAATGGTCTTATGAAATAGCGATTTCGCTCCAATTCACAATCCAAGTAATATTCGGCATGCTAATTACGTTGCCTATTGCCAAATTGCATTATCTCTTATAGTTTTCGAGATATGGGCAATCGAAATTTTATACCTTAGAGTCTGTTTCTAACTGGGGTCAAAATTGTAAAATAGTCTTAAGAATTAGCGATTTCGCTCCAATTCACATTCCAAGTAATATTCGGCATGCTAATTACGTTACCGATTGCCAAATTGCATTATCTCTTATAGTTTCCGAGATATGGACTATCGACATCTTACAATATTGGCTCAGCTTCTAACTTGGGCCAGAATTGTAAAATGGTCTTACGAATTAGCGATTTCGTTCCAATTCACATTCCAAGTAATATTCGGCATGCTAATTACGTTGCCGATTGCCAAATTGCATTATCTCTTATAGTTTCGGAGATATGGGCAATCGAAATTTTACACCTTAGAGTCTGTTTCTAACTGGGGTCAAAATTATAAAATGGTCTTATGAATTAGCGATTTCGCTCCAATTCACATTCCAAGTAATATTCGGCATGCTAATTACGTTGCCGATTGCCAAATTGCATTATCTCTTATAGTTTCCGAGATATGGACTATCGACATCTTACAATATTGGCTCTGCTTCTAACTTGGGCCAAAATTGTAAAACGGTCTTATGAATTAGCGATTTCGTTCAAATTCACATTTCAAGTAATATTCGGCATGCTAATTACATTGCCGATTGCCAAATTTCATTACCTCTTATAGTTTCCGAGATATGGTCAATCGAAATTTTACACCTTAGAGTCTGTTTCTAACTGGGGTCAAAATTGTAAAACGGTCTTATGAATTAGCGATTTCGCGCCAATTCACATACCAAATAATATTCGGCTTGCTAATTACGTTGCCGATTGCGAAATTGCATTATCTCTTATAGTTTCGGAGATATGGGCAATCGAAATTTTACACCTTATAGTCTGTTTCTAACTGGGGTCAAAATTGTAAAATGGTCTTATGAATTAGCGATTTCGCTCCAATTCACATTCCAAGTAATATTCGGCATGCTAATTACGTTGCCGATTGCCAAATTGCATTATCTCTTATAGTCTCCGAGATATGGACTATCGACATCTTACAATATTGGCTCTGCTTCTAACTTGGGCCAGAATTGTAAAATGGTCTTATGAAATAGCGATTTCGCTCCAATTCACATTCCAAGTAATATTCGGCTTGCTAATTACGTTGCCGATTGCCAAATTGCATTATCTCTTATAGTTTCCGAGTTATGGGCAATCGAAATTTTACACCTTAGAGTCTGTTTCTAACTGGGGTCAAAATTGTAAAATGGTCTTATGAATTAGCGATTTCGCTCCAATTCACATTCCAAGTAATATTCAGCATGCTAATTACGTTGCCGATTGACAAATTGCAATATCTCTTATAGATTCCGAGATATAGACTATCGACATCTTACAATATTGGCTCTGCTTCTAACTTGGCCCAAAATTGTAAAATGGTCTTATGAATTAGCGATTTCGCTCCAATTCACATTCCAAGTAATATTCGGCATGCTAATTACGTTGCCGATTGCCAAATTGCATTATCTCTTATAGTTTCCGAGATATGGGCAATCGAAATTTTACACCTTAGAGTCTGTTTCTAACTGGGGTCAAAATTGTAAAATGGTCTTATAAATTAGCGATTTCGCTCCAATTCACATTCCAAGTAATATTCGGCATGCTAATTACGTTGCCCATTGCCAAATTTCATTATCTCTTATAGTTTCCGAGATATGGTAATCGAAATTTTACACCTTAGAGTCTGTTTCTAACCGGGGTCAAAATTGTAAAATGGTCTTATGAATTAGCGATTCCGCTCCAATTCACATTCCAAGTAGTATTCGGCATGCTAATTGCGTTGCGGATTGCCAAATTGCATTATCTCTTATAGTTTCCGAGATATGGACTATCGACATCTTACAATATTGGCTCTGCTTCTAAGTTGGGCCAAAATTGTAAAATGGTCTTATGAATTAGCGATTTCGTTCCAATTCCCATTCCAAGTAATATTCAGCATGCTAATTACGTTGCCGATTGCCAAATTGCAATATCTCTTATAGATTCCGAGATATAGACTATCGACATCTTACAATATTGGCTCTGCTTCTAACTTGGCCCAAAATTGTAAAATGGTCTTATGAATTAGCGATTTCGCTCCAATTCACATTCCAAGTAATATTCAGCATGCTAATTACGTTGCCGATTGCCAAATAGCATTATCTCTTACGGTTTCCGAAATACGGTCAATCGAAATTTTACACCTTAGAGTCTGTTTCTAACTGGGGTCAAAATTGTAAAACGGTCTTATGAATTAGCGATTTCGCTCCAATTCACATACCAAATAATATTAGGCTTGCTAATTACGTTGCCGATTGCGAAATTGCATTATCTCTTATAGTTTCGGAGATATGGGCAATCGAAATTTTACACCTTATAGTCTGTTTCTAACTGGGGTCAAAATTGTAAAATGGTCTTATGAATTAGCGATTTCGCTCCAATTCACATTCCAAGTAATATTCGGCATGCTAATTACGTTGCCGATTGCCAAATTGCATTATCTCTTATAGTCTCCGAGATATGGACTATCGACATCTTACAATATTGGCTCTGCTTCTAACTTGGGCCAGAATTGTAAAATGGTCTTATGAAATAGCGATTTCGCTCCAATTCACATTCCAAGTAATATTCGGCTTGCTAATTACGTTGCCGATTGCCAAATTGCATTATCTCTTATAGTTTCCGAGATATGGGCAATCGAAATTTTACACCTTAGAGTCTGTTTCTAACTGGGGTCAAAATTGTAAAATGGTCTTATGAATTAGCGATTTCGCTCCAATTCACATTCCAAGTAATATTCGGCATGCTAATTACGTTGCCGATTGCCAAATTGCATTATCTCTTATAGTTTCCGAGATATGGGCAATCGAAATTTTACACCTTAGAGTCTGTTTCTAACTGGGGTCAAAATTGTAAAATGGTCTTATGAATTAGCGATTTCGCTCCAATTCACATTCCAAGTAATATTCGGCATGCTAATTACGTTGCCGATTGCCAAATTGCATTATCTCTTATAGTTTCCGTAGTTTCCGAGATATGGACTATCGACATCTTACAATATTGGCTCTGCTTCTAACTTGGGCCAAAATTGTAAAATGGTCTTATGAATTAGCGATTTCGCTCCAATTCACATTCCAAGTAATATTCGGCTTGCTAATTACGTTGCCGATTGCCAAATTGCATTATCTCTTATAGTTTCCGAGATATGGGCAATCGAAATTTTACACCTTAGAGTCTGTTTCTAACTGGGGTCAAAATTGTAAAATGGTCTTATGAATTAGCGATTTCGCTCCAATTCACATTCCAAGTAATATTCGGCATGCTAATTACGTTGCCGATTGCCAAATTGCATTATCTCTTATAGTTTCCGAGATATGGGCAATCGAAATTTTACACCTTAGAGTCTGTTTCTAACTGGGGTCAAAATTGTAAAATGGTCTTATAAATTAGCGATTTCGCTCCAATTCACAATCCAAGTAATATTCGGCATGCTAATTACGTTGCCGATTGCCAAATTGCATTATCTCTTATAGTTTTCGAGATATGGACTATCGACATCTTACAATATTGGCTCTGCTTCTAACTTGGGCCAGAATTGTAAAATGGTCTTATGAATTAGCGATTTCGCTCCAATTCACATTCCAAGTAATATTCGGCATGCTAATTACGTTGCCGATTGCCAAATTGCATTATCTCTTATAGTTTCCGAGATATGGGCAATCGAAATTTTACACCTTAGAGTCTGTTTCTAACTGGGGTCAAAATTGTAAAATGGTCTTATGAAATAGCGATTTCGCTCCAATTCACAATCCAAGTAATATTCGGCATGCTAATTACGTTGCCTATTGCCAAATTGCATTATCTCTTATAGTTTCCGAGATATGGGCAATCGAAATTTTATACCTTAGAGTCTGTTTCTAACTGGGGTCAAAATTGTAAAATAGTCTTAAGAATTAGCGATTTCGCTCCAATTCACATTCCAAGTAATATTCGGCATGCTAATTACGTTACCGATTGCCAAATTGCATTATCTCTTATAGTTTCCGAGATATGGACTATCGACATCTTACAATATTGGCTCAGCTTCTAACTTGGGCCAGAATTGTAAAATGGTCTTACGAATTAGCGATTTCGTTCCAATTCACATTCCAAGTAATATTCGGCATGCTAATTACGTTGCCGATTGCCAAATTGCATTATCTCTTATAGTTTCGGAGATATGGGCAATCGAAATTTTACACCTTAGAGTCTGTTTCTAACTG